>NC_040084.1:67669624-68919624 GCF_003369695.1 Bos indicus x Bos taurus | reverse complement strand
CCCACTTATTTCCAGGAAATTCTGATTGTATATATTGAGGGGTAAGGAGATAGAGCTTGGAGAAAAGAAACTTCCCTTTCAGGTTTCTCCCAGTCTGTGTCATAACTGCAGGAGATAATTTAGCCACTGTTAGCAATGCCAGAAATGGCAACCCACTCCAGTGTTCTTGCCTGGAGAATCCCAGGGACGGGGGAGCCTGATGGGCTGCGTCTATGGGGTTGCACAGAGTTGGACACGACTGAAGCAACTTAGCAGCTGCAGCAATGCCAGACCCAAACTTTGCCAAGTAATTTTTTTTGCCACACCTGGTGGCATGCAGGATCTCTGGTTCCCCAACAAGGGATCAAATCTGTGCCTCCTGCAGGGAAAGCCTGGGGTCTTAACCACTGGACCACCAGGAAGATCACCAGCCAAGTAGTCTTTTAAATGATCATTAGGTATGCCAAGGACTTCCCTGGTGGCTCAGCTGGTCAAGAATCTGCCTGCATTGTGGGAGACCTTGGATCAATCCCTGGATTGGGAAGATCCCCTGGAGAAGGGAACAGCTACCATTCCAGTATTCTGGCCTGGAGAATTCCATGGACAGAGGAGCCTAGTGGGCTACAATCCATGGGGTCACAAAGAGTCAGACATGACTGAGCAACTCTCACTTTCACTTTAGATATGCCAAAGGATTCCAGCTGAACTCTGGGGTGAAGAATGGGGTTCAAGAAACATGTTTTCTAGAATTATGGGAAGGACATGTCCCCAGGCTATTGAATACTTCTAACAACACATATCCAGTTGCATTTCCAAGTTTGGAATTCTAACTAAAAAAGTTAAGTCTCAAGAGACCTTTTATAAAGGTAGACTATTATTAAGTTTTTAAATTTTTGATTCATCTTGGTTGGAGTACTCTATGAAGTTTTTTTTTCCAAGCGAAGTCCATAGAGGGTTTGGGGGCATTTTCGTACCTGAGACTGACTTTCTGGACATTCTTGGTTCATATTCCTTTCCTCACAAATTTCACAGACATTGCTCCAATGTCTTTTGTCAACTGATCTTGTTGGTGAGACATTTTAAGTCTGTCTTTTTTTGTATATTTGTAAACAATGGATGATTGTCACTCGATCTTCAGGTAGATTTTTTTTTTCCCCTTTATTTTTCAATCTTGGTCCATTAGCTCTCATTTACATTCTGACGTTGAAACTAAAGAACTAGCTTTAAATCCCAAAGTCATTCATCAGGGATTTACATACCATGACACTATACGTGCAACAAGAATATTATTCAGCTGACACATAAGGCACCTGTCCCTCCTGTTCAGAGGGCATATGCTCACTGATCCTCACCTGAACAGCTTAATATGCTGTGTTTCTAAGACAGGCATTGCTTTTGCCTGTGACCTCTGGCTGGGTTGGGTTTTCCAAGTCATAGGCTTCCCAGTTGGCCCAGGGGCTTCCCAGGTATTGCGATGGTAAAGAATCTGCCTGCCAATGCAGGGGATGTAAGAGACATGGGTTCAATCCCTGGGTTGGGAAGACCCCCTGGGGTAGAAAATGGCAACCCGCTCCAGTATTCTTGCCTGAAAAATCCCATGGACAGAGGAGCCTGGTGGGCCACAGTCCATGGTGTCTCAGAGTTAGACATGACTGAGGTGATTGAGTGTATCACGCCGGTGAGATGAAGTTTATGAATCATTTTTCTAGGAAATGATGACCTCCGTGGATTAGTCTTAATGACTGCAATGCTTCACCTATTGATTAAAGAAAGGAATTTTGTAGTGACACCCTGGTGAGCCAGAATAGTGATGCCAGTGATTCCAGTGAGGGCTTGGAATCTACCACTGTCCAAGATGAAGGCTTGAACACTATAGCAAAGCAACAGCAGAATGTAGGTGGCAAATATGGAGGATCACAAGCAATCTAGTCTAATTACATGGCAGTAATTGAAAGTTTTACTCAGGATGTCAGACTATCATTGAGTTGAGTTTGTGTCTCAGTAAATTCCTTTAATCTTCACATTCAGTGTTTTATCAATTTCAAAAGAAATTCCTTCATTGTGCCTTTGCTCTTTTCATACATTTTTGTTATTTTCTCTTCAGAAGCACAAACATAATCCTTAAGAAATAATTAAATTTCCAGCTTTGGGCATATTCTTCTAGTTCCAGGGTGCTGATATGGGAATTTTTTTCCCTGGAATTTTTTTTTCCTTTCAACTTGGTACTCTGAGCAAATAAAATAGAGAAAAATGTGAGTATACTAATACCAAACTTTCTGTTTCTATCTTTAGGTCAGCACTGTGGGAACTCTGCATCCCTGGTGTCACCCTGTCTCCCCTACTTTATATTCTATTAGATGGAGAAGTTTCAGCTTCTGAGTGGATGGGGAAGGGCAGGGGCAGCCCACCCGCTCTGGCTGCCTCCCCATGGCTGTGGGCCTCCCCCTGATGCGACTGTTGCCTGGGGCTGTTGCTTATTTCAGAACTAATGGCTTAATGCCGGTCCTGAACCTCTTTCCCTGTCCATTCAGATGTCTGTTCCAGTAGTCTTTCTGATACAAAAAGATTGAGCATTTATAACATTAAAAGTAGATAAATGCCTAAATGAAATCCAATTTATAGTTGGTTTTTTGGCTACTGAATCTCTGAGTGATTTTATTATTCCTGTGATATGTCTTTTGGGTGATAATACAGTGAAAAGGAAATTAGTAATAATTACTCAAAGATTTGAAACAAGATTCATTACTGATATGTTCCTGCTACATTTCCAGACATTACAAAAGTGCATAAATTTTCCTTTGCTAAGGTCCTGCCTTGTTTCTAAAGATCACAGTATGAAATCCTTTAGCATCATGGAAATTACAGTTTGTAAAGGATGTGGACATGCATAAGATAAGGAAAATCTTACGCATGTTGCACAGGGATTTCTTATTGTGTCCTTGACCCAATATTTGACTCCAATATCTCAGAGGTGCTTAGAAACTAAAGACAAAAAGATGACACGTTAAGTGTATATTTTTCTGATTCCATTGATTCTCATATTACATGTGATGTAGTTTTAGTTTAATTGTATAATGACTGTGACAATAACTATAATAGTTAACAAATATAATGCTCATTCAAGCCAGTTTTCAGTTCTCCTCCTGAAAAATTCATCTTGTAGTTTAATGTATTTATATTTTTTATTCCAGAAAGAATTTTAAAAATTTCCTTTATGCTGTTTTAAACACATTCAAATACATTTTCTATATTTTTAAAAGAAAGATCTAAAACTGTTCTGAGGTGAAAATAGACTCACATGTTTAAATTAGTAATTAAGAGAAACTGATCTGCATTAACCTTGGGAGCCGTCGACATTTAAATGGAAATCCGTAATAGTTGCATATCTTTTTTGCATATTTTCCATCATGAATGCATGATTTTACTGTTCGTAATTCAGTTTTGCATGTATAACTTGTATGTGGGGTAGAAAGATTAGATGGTGATCGGCCATGACCACCATCTCTGCCATCCTGGGTTGAACAGTGTGTGGTTTCTTGTTTCCCAGTGCCTGCTTGCCTCTTCAGGGAACTGGGGAATAATGGATTTTCAGAATGGCCCTAGATGGGCGAATAGCCTGAGAAGCTGGTTTCTGATTATGCCTGTAATTGTATGTTTATGAGTTGACAGCCACACAATTTTGTCCTCTACTTAAATTACTCTGAAGTCTTTTTATCTCTGAACCCTATGGTCTGTGCAATGCTTCTGAATTCCTCATTATATACTGCTTTGTATTATTATTTAACTGTTTAATGTATTACAATTTTGCCTTTTCAACTAAATTTTTAGTTCCTTGAGGGCAAGAGAAGCATCTTATAAACTCTTTTCTTATTATCACTACATGTCAGGCATCCAATAAATATTTGATGAGTGAAACAGGACTGAATGCAATTGACTACATGCTCTCAGAATCAGAGTATTCAAAATCATTTGAGTTTCTGACTAAATGAGTATAAGTCAAGAAATTATTTTGTTTCAGGCCTCATTAACTTTCCTGATTTAGTAATATATATCTGAAGAGTTCTTAATGAAGGGAGACAACTTATGCTTTGATGTTAATCAGGATACAAAATTGAATATATTATATCATTTCAACTAGAATAGGAAAAATGTAGAAGTATTTACCTCTGGATGATTGCATGACTTTTCCTCTTTTTTTAAAAAAACTTTAATGAAATTTAAACATTTTTGACCCTGAAAACATTTGCTTTTATAGTTAAAAGGAAACAAGAGAAAAAAATCTTTGCAATCCTTGTATGTGTGTATATGTGGGTATGGAGGTAGGTGTGTGTATATGAGGAATAAGACTGAGGATTGTCCCTTTAAAGTAAAGTACAGCAATAACAACACACATCTTTAAATAGCATTGAGTCATGATTAATTGCTATTTTACTGAAACATGCATAACAGCTTGTTAGAATAAAAGTCATTTTGTTTAACACTTATTAATCAGAACTCTAGCTGTATGTTTAACATGTGCATATCCCCCTTCTATATTTGTAACATCTCTTTCCAACCTCTATTTTTAATACAGCAAGCTCTAACTTAAATCAAAACAGGTGTTCTGGTGAATCAATAGTCAGAGTTAAAAAGGAGAATAGCAATTTCTAGTTGGTAACATGCTAGAAAACAATATTTCTTATATTTATTGTTTCTTTTAATGGGCAATCACTGAGAAAAATTAAACTTCTGTACATAATATATATTACTATTTGGCTTCCTTCCTCAGTCGGATATGACTGAGCGACTTCACTTTCACTTTTCACTTTCATACATTGGAGAAGGAAATGGCAACCCACTCCAGTGTTCTTGCCTGGAGAATCCCAGGGACGGGGGAGCCTGGTGGGCTGCCATCTATGGGGTTGCACAGAGTCGGACATGACTGAAGTGACTTAGCAGCAGCAGCAGCAGCAGCTTCGCCCCCTGTCCCACCTTCAAAAGCAGAGTAGAACATCTAAGGAATTATAAAGCAATGATTCTGGAAACAAATGGCAGTAAAACTGTTTTGAGGCCCAGACTGTGACTCTGCTGGTCACCGATGGGACCTAAGCAGATTGGTGAGCCAGTTCCTGTTTCCTGAAGCCACATAAGTCCCTAGAGGCAACGAGGGGTCTACCAGCTACCTACTGAATGGCAGAAAGAGAAAAGGGAAGATACAAGAGAAAAGCAAAACCAGACCAAAGTCTTAAAGTATTACTGAGCCATACTAGATTTGTAAAAGTATCAGAAGAGCAATACTAGTTAACATTTACATAACTCTGATGTGGTGGTTTTAAATGAATGTGCATAAATTCTTTGATGGTCCTTTTTTCAAGAAGTAGAACTTAATTTTCCTCCTTTTGAATACTTTCTCTTTCCTTTGGATCACTTGCTCTGGGGGAAGCCTGCCTCTGTAGTGTGAGCTGTCTCCTGGAGGAACCCACAGGAAAAGAACTGAGGTCTGTCAGGAATGATGGGAACAATCTTAGATTCAGGTCTTCTGGCCCATTTGAGCCATGAGATTACTGCAACCCTGTTTGTCTGCAATCTCACAGGAGACCACTGAATTACATACATATATAGAATAAATTGGAACCATAGATGACCATTTAAGTACTATGAGATTTAATGGATGAAATTAATAGCAGAAAAAAAGTTATGTCCACCTCAGTTGTATCAAAGAAACCATTTCTGTGACAACACATTGAAAAATCACTGTTTGACAATAAGTTGAAATAAGGGAAGGCCAGCATGAAAGGTTTTACTACTCAGTAAACCTATGAAATGAGATGCCTGCATTACTCTGCTCAGAACCAACAGCAGTGTGTGGAGTAAGGAGCCCCAACCACTAAAACTGCATCTGTCTATAGTTTGCATTGTTGTAATCCTGGTCTAGAGTTAGTAAATTTGCTTTTCTCTTTACTCTGATGTTTAGCATCTGAAACATAATTGCCTTAACTTTGAAGCAATTTAAACAGTATTTTGTTAGAAAAATTACCCTTAAAAGTGTGATTTACAGAGAAGTCCACTGGTGTCAGCAGCCACGGTTATCTCTGTTGTCATAGTAACTTGCAGTTTGAGCCTAACCCAGGGTATTAAAGTAATGGAGTACTAGAGAAATGTTGGCAATATTGGAATACAGAAAGATACATACGCTACCATTGACATACAGAGACTTAGGCGTGAAATTGTCATCAAGATTTTAAATCACAAAAGGCAATTTGTTTTGAAAAAGCAGCACTTTCACTTGAACCAAAAATTACTGAGAATTTATATGTGATCTTTTATATGACAAAAAAAGTTTGGTTTCTGCTTTTTCTAGAAGTAAGGCATGGGCGAGAAATTCTGAAGGTTATGTTTGATGCCTACCCTAATGATTTCATTTCTCTCTCTGCATCAGGAATATTCTTAAACAAATAAATTTTGAATCATAGTTCCATTAAAGATCATGAGAAAAAGAAATGAGATCATGGCTTTGACAAACAAAATAAATATTCTGCACTCATATTCTCTAAAGTTTCATCACAATTTATGCCACATGCCTACGTGGTTATATACACACATAACCTTGAAACCTTAACAGAGTCAGTTTAGATGATTTTATGTGCTTTCTGTAGTTCAGATTGTATTAGTAGAGGTGCCTTGTAGAAGCTCCCATAGACTTAAAATAACCACTGAACAGTAAAATATTGCCTTTGTGACAATCTTACTGCTCTCTTCATGTGGGACATGGAGTAGGAACTGGGTGAGCCAAAATCAGGCAGTTAAGTTTGAAAGTTTTAATACTGACCTGCTCACACATTGTAATTTGAAGAGGGTCAGAATACGCCACCCCCAAATAAACCACTTTGGCATGTGTTACTTTGAGCTAAAGACATTTGAGATTCAACAGATGCAGAAATAAGCCTTCCTGGAACTTCCCTTATCTGACTAAAAGTAGAAACTCCTGAGAAATAAGAACTGCCATATATCCCCTCTCCCAGGTAAGTTGTATGGCCATGAAGAAGAGGGAAAGTTGGCACCAAGATGGACCTACACAAATAATCTTGGCTCACAGTGTTACCAAACCAGGTTGACTTTGCCCATTGCACAGCAAGCCAGAATATTGAGTTGCCAAGGCCTGCAGTGAAGTTTTATTCACAAGGCAGCCAAGAGAGGAGACGGGAAAACAAGTCTCAGATCTACCTCTCTGAAGACCAAGGGTTCCAGGTATTTATGGGATAAAGAAAAAAGAAGCAGGGTGGTCTGAGGCCTCAGGAGCACATGGCGGGCGTGGGGAATGGTGATTGGAAAAACAGGTGGTAACTGTCCTTCAGCACAGGCATAACGAAGCTGCAAGCATTGGCACATTCAAAAATAGAGCACTTAGTGCCCTCTGATGTCAAAAGGGCACCAAGCAGACACTTTTGCATGCCCTGTTGGAGGTTCTGTAGTCTTTTGTAGTACTAACCAGCTCAGCCTGGACTAAACACAGCTCACTTCAAGTTCCTAGAAAAGAACTCAGACAAACATCTTCCTTGTTTATGTTATATGCCTCTTGGAGGACATGGAAATCTTTTGCAGCAAAAGTTAAAATGACCTTGATTAATAAAGACAGGTGAAATAGATTTAATTAATGATCACCCATGGTTTCATAAGCCTTCATCTTCCATTCATTTCCCCCATATATTTATTTTTCTATGGTGAAGTCCCTTGAAACCTAAAATCCCCTCTTTGTTAAAAAAGGTATTAATATATAAGATCTCAGCCCTATCCACTTTGGGTTTTCACTTCTTTTCTAGGAAGACCCCCCACATCATGTAAAAATTAATATCAAATAAAATTTGTCTCCCTTTTATTAATTTGTCATATGTTATCTAATTTGCAGGGCCCTAGACAATGAACCTAAGAGTGTGGAGTAAACAGTTTTATTCCTCCCCTATATAATTGAAAGCCACACCTCAAAATATTATTTCTGGGGCATCCAATACTCAGGACCAGGGTAAAGAGAAGTCAGTTTTGAGTTCAGAAGTCTGGGGATGGGAGTACAGGGAGGAGAGAGATTTCTGAGTGAAACAAGGAAATGGAAAACAGAAAAACAGGGAGAGACTGGGAAAAACAGAGGCCCAGTCTGCTTCACCATCCACTCCTCACACTAGTACTATGTTGGACTTAACTCTAGAAGAATGTGGAAGAGTCAAGTTCTGAGAGGTGTTCATTAGGAAAAAAATCTGTCTTGTTTTTCTTCTTTCAGGCCTTTCAATTTCTGAGATAACATGAAGAACTCTGGTTGTGAAGAGATTCAACAGGCAGCTCCCACCTGATCCTGAGTCCCTGATCAATCTCCCCAAACCATGGGAGTGTGGTCTCTCTGAAGGGCAAACCTAGAAGGAGGTCACAGTTGGTATTTCCTAGGTTCTCAGCCCTCACTGTCTTTTCACAAAGGGCCTTAGGACACGTGAATCTTCCCATTTATTTGGAATTCAAATGTAAGCTGTCCTTTAAATCCAATCATGTATAAAGCAGTTTCCTGACTGCCCTCTGCAGTAGGATCTCTTCATTAACATCAGCAGCAGCAAGAAGAGGGACAGCAGCACTCGTCACCACTACTGTCATTTAACGAAAGTCGATTAAGTGACAAGTTCTGCCCTGGGCGTTTTAGAGATATTTATCTGACATAATTCTCTCAATGATCCCTGGAATAAGCATTATTACCCTTATTGATTAGGTGAGATATCTAGGTCTGATGAAACTAAGCAAGCATCAATATAGCTTCTCTGTTTTCTGAATTTATTTTATAAATTGAATCTCTTATCACCAATATAGAATTTAAAGGCCTTGGAGGGCTTAATTCAGCTATGAATTGTATTGATGAAATAAAAATTCATATTCTAAGGCAAGTCAAAAGAAATTTAAACAGAAAATATTTTCTCTGCCCTTTGGCTTCCTCTCTGCCCTCTACTGTGCATTATGTGTTTGCTTTATGCATGGAACAAACCTCGCCATCGGCAGAAATACCTGCTCAACTATGAAAAGCAACATTCTTCCAGCACCAACCAGACAACTCCTTAGGCGATAACCTTCCTTCTTTATCTTGTAAGGGATCATGATGATCCATGACTCATTACTTGCTTTGCTTGCATAGATCTGGATTGTGAAATTGTCAATAATACGTCATTTAAAGTACAGCCCTCAGTCTCAAAACCTTATATAACTGTGCTTTGACCTCTAATGAGTGGAACAGTTCTCAGAGCGTTCTGAGAGGCTGTTCCTGGGTTATAATCCTCAATCTGACTCAAGTAAAATTTTCCATTTCTTTCTTAGATTGACTGATTAAATTTTTTTTGCCAGCATTTAAAATTGAATGGCCTCACGGCACTGAGAGCAGTATTTTGTTCACAGATACTCAGTCGTTTGCTGATTGATTGATTGTTCTAGTTTGTACATGGGCATAATTTACCTAGCCTTATTATTTCTGTAGCTGATATGCCACCTATCTCAAAATTTCCTCTTAAGCTTTTGTGTTGTAATTTTGTGTTGTAATTTTGTTACAATTTTGTGTTGTAATAGTTATTACTGGTTAGAGAGCTTTGATGGAGAAGGCAATGGCACCCCACTCCAGTACTCTTGCCTGGAAAATCCCATGGGCGGAGGAGCCTGGTGGGCTGCAATCCGTGGGGTTGCAAAGAGTCAGACACGACTGAGTGACTTCACTTTCACTTTTCACTTTCATGCATTGGAGAAGGAAATGGCAACCCACTCCAGTGTTCTTGCCTGGAGAATCCCAGGGACAGGGGAGCCAGGTGGGCTGCTATCTATGGGGTCTCACAGAGTCGGACGCGACTGAAGTGACTTAGCAGCAGCAGCAGAGAGCTTTGAAAGGGAGGGATGGGCGGATCTTTAAAAATATTTTTTAGAGTCTATTTATTCCTAGCAGTAGTAGATTTTAAAACCTTAATCCATTTTCTATTTTGATAGCAAAACCTTGATATTATAATTTATAGATGCTTAATCCACATTTACAAAAGCACACTGTTAAAAGAGAGTATATTTAGATGGAAGACCCAAAGCAAAGTGAGTGTTTGGACTTTCCTAAGTTTCACAGTAAATGGTTTCATTTGTTTAGATGGTGAATTAAGAGTTCAGATTCTGAAGTTCAGAATGTTTGCGTTATCAAGATGCTGCAAAGGAAAAAGAAGCTAGAAACCTCATAACCTGGCCTTGATGATTTGGGGGTTCTGCTGCAATCATGTGGGTATTCCCATTACTCTTGAGATTACTGAAGTGTCAGAAATTACTCCAGTTGTTTCTCTTCTCAAATTTGGCAGCCTGTTACTCAGGCGATGCCACGTGATAAAAAGTTCAGAGTCAAAATCCACAATCAGAATATTTATTTATCACATCTTAGGATAACATTTCCTCTCCAAGATTACCAAAATAACCTGTGAACTTTTTACTTTGACTAAAGACATTTTTTTCTGTTAAAGTCATTTTCTATTTAAAAGTACAAGGAGGTCATTATAAAAAGCAACAAAAAGGTCAATACCTTATTTTGCTTAATATGATATGTAAATCCTTGTTTTCAGCTGACTGAATAGCTCACTGCTACTTTAGTAGAATCTGGCACCTCATGAATAAATGAAAATACACATGAATGTGGTCTAAATGGTATTGTCTAAAATACAAAGATAGCTATATTTAGCATCATCACAATTGCATTTTCTTAGCCTCTTTGTTCAGATTTTTCAGATAATCAGTTTGTTGACAGATAGTGGCAAGTGCTGATACAAACATTTAAACATAAACATAACACTTGCTCTTAACCAGCACACCTTTTCTTTTTTCTATTTTGTTCTTGAAAAAGCACTTGAAAAAGCATTTTGGTATGTTATTACTGCTGCTCTATAGATTATTCTCTAAAAGAGGAGATATTACTTTCTTAATTGGGCGTAAGCCAATATCACCTTGAAAAAAAAATAGTGATAGATAATCAATACATCATGAGACTGAGAAAATGTGAAAGGGGCTTAGTGTTGTAATCAAATATAACTTATAGAAAATGCATCATGTTCATAGTCATGACTGAGTTGCAAGTAACTTCCACATCAGTGGAAATTTATTTGTGGAAATGACTAATTTTTTTATTTTTACGGTACCAACTTGGATATATGTGGGGGCTGCAGAATAAAAAGAAAGGGGACCTGGGGAGATGCTGAACTTACTCTGGGGCCATAATCAAGAGTCCCAGGTGCTGTGGTTTGTATGCATTTTGATTAGAGGTGATGCTGTTTCTCCCAGTGATCGGTAGCTGGTCCAGGACAGAACCTAATACACTGGAAGGCAGAGTTCTACACATCCTCCTGTAATGAAAATTGTCTCCTTTCAATTGAGGGGTAGAAGCATTGCACCTGAGACTCTGATGGACTGCACTATGGGAATCAGACTATAGAAGAGTCAATTACACCTAACTAGTTCCTCCAGTAGAGAACCAATTCGCCAGTGATCGATTTTATACATAATGCACTGTCTAGGTCCTGCTGAGGACACAAAAATGAGAATGATCCAGTTGCTGTGGTACAAAGAATTCCTCTAAATCAGTTATCTAGGCCATCTTACTCCTATCATTGACTCTGGGGCTGTCTCTCAGTTAAAGTAGCAAAGTGGTTATTGGCGTAAAGGGAATTTTGTGTGCTATGCTGTGCTCAGTCAATCAGTCATGTCTGACTCTTTGTGACCCCATGCACTGTAGCTTGCCAGGCTTCTCTGTCCATGGGATTCTCTAGGCAAGAATACTGGAGCAGGTTGCGTTTCCTACTCCAGGGGATCTTCCCAACCCAGGGATCGAACCTGTGTCTCTCGCGTCTCCTGCATTGGCAGGCAGATTTTTTATGAACCTCTGATCCCTCTGTTGGGGAAGGAAATTGGTTTATCAACACTTTTCCTCCATCCTCCCTGGATCTTTATAGATACGAGAGTAGCCTAAAGGGTAAGATTTAGGTAAATTTCTCTTTTTCACCGTTAGCTCCTCTCTCCTTTTTCTATAACCTACATACAACACAGTTTAATATTTTACCAACTGAAAATCATTTGAGTTGGCAACACTTGGAAATTAGATAACTCCATATATCTCCTTAGGTAGCTTGCAAATATCACTTACACTTATCTTCCTGTGTCATTAAACCATTCAATATCTGACATATGTGAAATAAATGCATTGAATGAGATCTCAGTCATGAGATAGCCCTAGAAATGCAAGCTGAATGATAAATGAAGGATGTGGATCAATATAATTAAACTCCTTTTCTTCTACCATCTATCTAAGATTCAGGGGATGTAATCTGGAGTTTTCAATGGTGAGGAGTATGGAAAGAATGGCACTTTAATACAATGGGCAGGGGGCTCAGAGGGCAGCCAAAGGCAGCATAACTTTCACTGGGCTCCAAGGGATGGGGAGGGCTTTACTCTAGAAGGGAAAAAGCAGTGGGGAAAAGGGAGGTAAGGGGCTGGTAGAATTTTCCTAGAGGTAACTTGGTCTCATCCCAAGTAAATGTTGTACTTTCTGTGCATCTCCTCAAAGCCAGAGCATCAGTTTTCCTTCCGAATACCAGAGAGGTGAGAACAGAAGAGGGAATAAGGGAGTCTGATGTATTGGAGGAGCATAATACATACTGAGGGAAGGGGGCAGATTGAGCTAGAGGTTAGCTGGAAAGATTATTTAATGTGTGAAATACAAGTTTTATCAGATGCATCCATGGGCACTCTTTAACACACTTATTCGATCGTGTACCCAGCTCATCTGCAATTTCAGTCTTATGAAGTCTTCAAACAGAATGCACTGTCTGAGGACTCTTATCAGCTTTGGATGACTTCCTGGAAAAAAGGGAGGATTCTTAATTAGTAATCATGCAGATACCTTAAATCCAAGGGCTAATGTCCACAGTTGGCAATGGAAGAGATCTCACAGGAGATTTTTGTAGATAGATCTTGAAAGGAAAAAAGTCTGAAACCCTCTTATTTGGTAAACTTGGAAAATGAGATTTAGGAATGCTACAGACTTTATTACTTAAAAAGTTTGAAAATGAAAGCCACAGTGAATTGATTTCTAGAATGAGGATGAAAATAACAATGCCCTCAGTTTACTTTGTTCCTTTAGTGTTTTCTATTGGGCAAGTTCATGTAACCCCATGCATATCTATGTCTTCATTTAAAAATACTTATAATTCTATATATTAAGCTTACATGACTGATTAATAACATAGTCAAGACTAGAAACTAAAAGTCTTACTAACTCAAGTCTTTCCCTGGCCTATAGTTCATGGACACAGGAAGAAAGGAGACAGCAATAGTAATACTAATAGTAATACTATTATTAATAGTAATAATAATAATCTTAAAAAGGGCCATAGAGAAAGGGGTACTATTGAATCATCATAGTAAGCGTAAAGATGGAGGAAAATTACAACTACAAAGCAAAGTCTGTTATTCAAATCAGAATTTCTAACATTTACTATAAAGAAGAGTGTGAAATTAGTAAGGAAGTTTGATAAAGGCAGGTGATGGTTGATGGGTGGCTTTAACAGTAGGCCATTGTCCATAGACTCAAACCTAAAGCTTCAGAAGACTCCTGAGGAATCAGTGGCATGAAATCTACAGTTCTTATTATATCTTGAAATAGGATGAATTACTTATGTCCATTTTAAGGACAGATGAATTAAGGGAAGAATACTAAAAGCACTCATTGGAACCAAAAGGTAAATTGTAAAGAAAGATCAATCCCAGTTATTATCACTAGTTAGTTTACCTGCCTTCTATTTTCTGAGAAGCATAGTAATGGTTTGTGACAAAATTCTAAAGGTTAAAATAGTATATGGAATTATACACTGGTATTTGAATTGCTGGTTTAATACAATGGAATTTTCCCTGGGAAATGATTGTGATTTTCTGCTAAACGTCTCTATCTCCTTGTTAATATGCATATTAGAGAAATCTGTGAAGTTAACAAATGTTCCCCTGTGAAAGTTATAGACATAAAATGCTGCATAAAGACATTCACTTCAGTTCAGTCGCTCAGTCATGTCTGACTCTGCAACCCCATGCTGCGACTGCAGCACGCCAGCCTCCCTGTCCATCACCAACTCCCAGAGTTTACCCAAACTCATGTCCATTGAGTTGGTGATGCCACCCAACCATCTCATCCTCTGTTGTCCCCTTCTCCTCCTGCCTTCAATCTTTCCCAACATCAGGGTCTTTTCAAATGAGTCAGCTCTTTGCATCAGGTGGCCAAAGTATTGGAGTTTCAGCTTCAACATCAGTTGTTCCAATGAACAGCCAGGACTGATCTCCTTTAGGATGGACTGGTTAGATCTCCTTGCAGTCCAAGGTACTCTCAAGAGTCTTCTCCAACACCACAGTTCAAAAGCATTGTTATTCCTTCTCTCATTGGTGAGTTCAGCGAGCCTGCATTGAGCACAGGGCTGACTACATAATTTGTAGGCCCAGCACAGTATGGAAACGTGGGAGCCAGGGTTGGAGCTGCCCAGCGGGAAGTCACCTGTATGTAGATATCATTGAAAGATGTTGGTCTCTAGGGACGTCAGCCTGGAAGAGATGGAGATGGAGATGAGTAGAGGAGGAGGCAGAATTGCTCAGCCACGTTAACATGTTGGCGATTATGAGCCTCGCCAAGAGGAGCCAGCAGAGTGTGGGAAGGAGAAGGTAGTGAGGTAGGAGTAAAGGAATCATTAAAGCTAAGAGAATAAAGTGCTTTAGATGAAGATGTTGTCCCAAGTACTACTCCTGTTAAGAAACTTGGTCAGATGGTCAGGGGCAAGGGACCCTGAGACTCTCAGTGACCTTGACAAGAGTGGTTTCAGTGGAGTAAAGGCACGGAGGCCTGACTGGAGTGGAATGAAGAGTGAAAGAGAGCAGGGAAACAGGACGGAACCTGGGATTCCTCAAAACAGCTCAAGGGAGCTGTTTTTTTGTTTGTTTTTTAATTTAAGATGGCAGGAACCAGAGCAGACAAAACTGTTACTGAGCACAGGAGTCTGTGGGCTTTGGTTGGAAGACTCTGCAGAAATTTCCATGGGTATGCCAGATAAATATTTCAGTAGTCCAAAGTTTATTTAGTATTTGCTTCTCCCATAGCTTATTTGAAATCTGACCCAAAGATTTTCAGAATAAATGTGTACCATGTATCCAGTTTGACTCTTTTAGGTCTGTAGATAAGATTTGATTGAGAGCCCAACTTTGTACCAATATTAACATCTCAGACATATAATTTCCTGTGGTTCTCATTTCCTACTTTTTGCAGTGCCATAAAAGCTTTTCTTTCTAGTAAACAAAGGAAGAAAAATAAATAATTTAGAAGTCATACCTGTCATCTCAAGTAGAGATTAGGTTGCCCTTCACAGTTCAAGTAGTGAAAAGCATGAAGTAACCGATTTGTTATGAGCAGTTTATTGCTTTTCACTGTCTCAAGGATTTAATTAATTCAGCAGCCAAACAAAATACAGGCAGGCATTGGGTTTCTACTTAAAAACTAGCAACTTGACACAAATATGAATAGTTTTCTTATACTTTACAGGAACAGAAATAAAAATTAAGTACTGATATATCTTTGTAAAAAATTTTTAAATAAAAAATTTCAGAGCAGTTTGCAAGTATATGGTACTACTTTCTGGAAAGAGTATTTAATGTGTGAAATACAAGTTTTATCTGTACAGCTTCAGAGTACAATCTATGACTTTTATGAGTGCCTTTGGTGATGGTTAATAAGGAATTTCAGGTTGAAAGTGAGTATACACGAATATATGTGCCAGGCGAGTGTAGGATGGGGGTGTCCTATAGTCTGGGGTGGGGCATTACCAAGTTCCAGAGAAATGGTGAAGTAGGTGATAGTATTTGCCCTGGGCCCCTTTTCCTGAATCCTTTCCCCCTGCCATTTCCCATTTCTAACATTATCAATTCCCTCTTCCGTTTAAGCATCTGGTACCCTCATGATTGCTTCCACACACCTTTCTTAAACCAGTGCTATGCTGATAATAAAGGTTTAACAGCCAGCTATCTTTAAAAAAAGAAAAAAAAAGATCTGGTTTGTAGCTTTGGTCATTTTCTGTGGTATAAGCATTCCCATCGTGGTGGATTTAAAGTCACCAACATGCCCACAGAGCACACTGTATGCAGAGTTGGAAAGAGAGTCACCACCATTGACTGTGAACCAATTGCAACACGCTGCTGTCAAAACCCATCCCCTGAAAGTGAAGGATAAACTGGCTACTTCAAGAGTCAGATGGAGAGACCTGCAAAAAGATCCTTAGACTTAAGTTACTTGGTATTTGGGGGCTGGGGTACAGAGTGGATTATAATTTAAGATCTCTAATAACCAAAAGTCCAGGCACACATCTACCATTTCCCAGCTCATCTTTGATCCTATTGTCAAAATAGAGATACAATTGCAGTTTCTATTCATGAAGATCTAGGAAGTAAAAGTAATTTCGCTCTATACCATTAGAACTGCCACATTCTGACCCTCTCCCCTGTGGAGATTCAGTGACATGTGAATGATGGTTTTCCATTTTTCATGCCCTAGTTGAAATCGGGTCCAGGGGGGAGGTGTCACTATCACAGCACCACTCACCCAGCAGTGTGAGCATAGCCCTGGAAAAGGATTGTGAGTCTACAGAATGGAGACAGACCTGCCAGGGTACATGAGCTCAGGTGAAGGTGGCAGGTGTGTGGCTGTTCAATTCATATTTTGGCAGGTGCAAGATGGCTTCTTTTAACATGTAAAAGCAAAACAAAGCTGAAAATAGTATATGATCTGTAGCAATGGCAATTGTATAATGAGGTTTACGTAAGTCTCTAGTTTCCATGGATTTGAGAAAATGTCTCTACATTTTGCTCATTTTCCAGGACTGTCCAGCCCTTTGTGTTTTCTGACAACCTACTGCCTATGAAGTGGGCTGCTAACCTGCTTCTACAATGAGCTGAGGGCAAGGGTTAGTGTGGGATGGACTGGGTTGTTTTTTTTTTTTTTCTGTACTAATTTATCCTTAAGATACCAGAAGTTTGATGCATGACTATTTCTGTCTTATAAAAATGATGACAACATAATTCACCAAGCTTTTAATCCTGTGCTAGGCATTATGCTATGTCCTTTGAATATATTATCTTATTTCATTAATCTTATTAGGAGGTGACAAGGGGAGAAGAAATGTACATCCTCCAAAAGGGGATCTAATATATTTGGGGACAGAATATTTCTTTTGGTAAAAGTAATTGGTGATATTGAGTGGGGCATATACAGTCCTGAGATGCAATGAAGACAATCTCCATCAATCCTATACCTTCAGAGACTTGTGTACTGCATTTATTTTCCCGTTTCCTGCGTACTTGTTATCTCATTTTTCTTTGATGATTAGAAGAGGTATGCTCTGATGGTCTCCTATAGCAAGCCCCTGAGATGTACCTGAGCTACAGAGGCAGGATTATTTATCTGAAAGTCTATGGACTAGGCACCTGACAAGTTTGCTCTAATTCAAAAGGAATCAAGGAAACTGGACCGGGAGCTGGCTCACACATCCAGTAGTGTGTTAGGCACAGTGTCAAATCTACAGTAAAGGGAAATGCATTCCTGAAATCCCAGCAAGAAAAATATTGTCACACCCGGTGGTGATGTGCTGTGGAAGAGTAAGTAGAAGTTGGGAGACCAACCTGGAAAACTCAATCGCCAAGTATAAATTCTTTTAGAGAAGATGGTACCAAAATCTAAAACTTCAGATGGTTTTGGAAAATAGCATATTTTCAGATATGGATTTCCAGAGTAGACGATATTTTGTCACTCAGCTATTACAGTGTAACAAGCTACTCCAAAATTCCACATATGAGAACAATGAGCATTTGATTACTCTTGAGTATGGTTAGTGTGGCCTTACCTTGGCTGGACTCTATCATGTATCTGTGAAAAGCTAGGAGTTCAATTGGGAGCTGGCTGGTCCAGGATGGATTCATTGACATGTCTGCTGTTCAGCTATAGTTGAAAGGGTGGGGTAGGGAGTACAGAGTCATGGGTCTCATTTCTCAGCAGAGTAGGCTGAGCTTGTTTTCCTGGAAGTAGTAGGTTTCCAAGAAACAGTGGAATCAAATGGACCTCTTGAGATCCAGGTTCGATGTTACTTCTGCTATTTTTTTATTTTGGCCAACACAAATCACAGGACAGCTCAGATTCAAGCAGTGGAGAAAGAGATCCAACCTGCAGTGTAGAAGCAGACCCAACCTGGAGTTGCAGAATCACCATGTAACAGCATGATCCAGAGTGGCCATTCATTGGGCCATCAATACAGTCAGTCTTCCATGGATACAAAATTAATAATCCCCAGGAATATAAGACCAGCTCAAGCTAGAGAAGTGGTTGAAATTCATCTTTGCTCTCCTGCCATTTCCCATGTCTGATTTCTCCCTTTGTCCTTCAACAAGGTGACTAGTTTATACATCGTTTAGGAAAGTCTAGCTCTCTGAGATCTGTTAAAATAATCACTAGCTAAAGTTTTGCTCTTTCCAGGTATATATATATATATATTTGACTGGAGAGTTTCTAAAATCCCTAGTGATGGAATCTTCAGACACTCTATTTGGTGGTAAGATAAATTTGGAAGGTAGTGAATACAACCTACAATTTTCAAATTACCTTAATTACTCTTAAGACTAACCTTGTTAGTCAGTTTTGATTTAATTAGTTAATTTATACATTAATTCATTCTGTTTTCCATTCTGTTATTTACTCCTCTGAGGTGCTGGAGTTCTTATCAAGTATCATTGTGTAGTTGCTACATCTCTTTGGTTTCTTGTGTAGATAAAAGAAACACAAACCAACAATTTAAGTTTGAAAGGGCACATTTTGTCAGAGTGTTCACCAGAAGGCAAAGACAGAAATAAGATCTGGCCTCAGGAAGGACTAAAACAGGGACTGGGGCTCTGAGGGACAGGAGACTTGGACTCTTCATCTCTCACCTGGATTTCTCTGTTCAGATCAGCCTCATGTGTCTCCCTGTGTGTAAAGCTGAGTCCAAGGGCTAGAAATACAGCAGTAAACCAAGAAGACCTTGTCTTTACCTTCCTGGGGGCTACACTCTTATGAGGGAGGTCAGAGGAACAAAAACAAGAAAGAAGTACATAAATAAAACAATATCAGGTAGAAATCAGGGCTACAAAGAAAAATGACATTAACAATGTATCTAGAGTCATGAGAAGAATTCTAGACAGGATATTGGGGAATGTGTCCTTGAGGTGATGACTTTTGGGCAGAAATTTGACTGAGATATAAGTGTTGGAAAGACCATTTCTTATTATTCCCCTAGCTCCCAGAGAAGGAACCTTGTTGTCCAACTTAGATTTGTGCCCAGCACTGGAAGAGCCTGGGGGTGAGGTTGGGGAGAGCAGAGTCTTGAGGTTTCAGCATAGCCACCCAGAATCTGAAACCATACAGATTGGTGGGAAGCCAGTCTAGAGAAAGAAAATATAAGTTTCTTAGAGCTGCTGTAACAAATTGCCACCAACTTGGTGTTTTAACACAACAGAAATATGTCCCCTCACAGTCCTGCAGAACAGAAGTCCAGAATCAAACTGTTTCCAGGGTCACACTCCCTCTGAAGGCTCTGGGGAGAATCCTTACCCTCCTCCCAGCTTCTGGTGGCTCCTGGTGTTCCTTGGCTTGTGGCCACATCACTCCAGAATCTGCCTGTCTTCATGGGGTCTTCTTTCCCATGTGTCCCTCTGTTTGTCCTTTTCTGTCTCTTATGTGGGCACACTGTTGGATTCAGGGCCCACCATACCCCAATAATGTCCCATCTCACACCATCCATTAAGTACATCTACAAAGACCCTTAAGAACCCGCCTGCCAATACAGGAGACATAAGAGAAGTGGGTTCAGCCCCTGGGTTGGAAAGGTCCCCTGGAGGATGGCATGGCAACCCACTCCAGTGTTCTTGCCTGGAGAATCCCATGGACAGAGGAACCTGGCGGGCTACAGTGCATAGAGTTGCAGAGTTGGACCCAACTGAAGTGACTTATGATTCATCACACAAAGACCCTATTTCCAAGTAAGGTCACATTCTGAGGTTGTGGGGGGACACTGGTTAAGCCCATACAGGAGGATAGAGTGATTATTGGTCCTTGGGGCTTGGAGAACATCTGAGGACATGCTCACTACCTGTACACTGTCCTGGGTAATGAGGATACAGGTGCTGGCCCCAAGGAGCTCACTGTTTAGAAGTGAAGACAAGTTTAGAGTGTTCAGAAGTGAAAACAAGTTCATCTAGGCTGACAGAGCAGTGAGAATGATAGGAGACTCTACAGTGCTACGGGAACCTAGATGGAAGTAGAGTGCAACTTCCCTGGGGTGTCAGAGACAGATCCCCAAGGAGGGCATTTTGAATTGTCTTCTAAGAAGAGTAGAGGAGTTTCCAGTGAATTCTGGGTTTAGGATGTGAAGCAATCATTAAAGAAAGAAAGGGTGCCACGTGCTACTGAGTTACTAACCCTTTTTTCAAAGGGGAAGAAAAGACTAGCAACTTGAGTATGTAATCCAAAATTAACATTGATTTGAAGCCCTGATATGGTAGGTGAGTTTCTGGCAGAGATACGTGAGTCCTTCCATAGACTTACAGCTGTTTTTATGATGTTCCCACTCAGCCTGGTGTCTCCACCTCCGTCCCCATCAGTCCACTTCATTTAGAGCAGCTGCCATTACCCAGCAAGGGCTTTTGCAGAAGACAGGGCATCTCACCAAAGGAGACAGAGTTTCACTTTAGGAAGGTGAAAAATTCAGGAGGTAGATAATGGTGAGAGTTGCACAGCAGTGGGAATGTACTTAGTGCCACTGAACTCTACAGTTAAATATGGTTAAAAGAGTATGTTTTATATAATGTGAATGTTATCACAGTAAAAAAAGAGAAATACATTAATATTCTTAAGTGTTGTACTGAGAGGCTTTTAGCTCTGTGGTTGCAGTCATGTCTTAGATATACCAGAATCATATCTCCTAACAGGATAGAAAAGGTTTTCACTTTTTGCTAGATGTTTCATATGGAGGGTAATTAGGTTCAAGAAATGCCAACCCAGATGTGTTTTGCAATTTTGCAGAGTGCAATCCCTTTGCCCACACTTGCAAAGGGGTGACATTTTAAGAGACATCAGAGACCCGTTCTGCATCTGAAGCCTTGAGTGCTTGCTTGAAACATTTCCTGATCTTCAGTTCCATTTGCTAGTAGAGGGAATAAGCTACATAACATTAACATGAGTGTCTGTGGACACAGGACTTGTATTTAGCCATTGCTAGGCATCTAGACTTTTAGTCTCACCCCCAAATAAGGTTTTCCTTCATTATTCCCTTGGCTTTGTCTATCATGATATTTGTGTGAAAAAATCTTGTTATTTGAGATATAGAATGAGTCAATGGGACCCCACTACAGAATCAGAATATCTAAGAGGGAATTTGTTCCAAGAATGTGTGAGATCGGTTGTCTGAGCTGAGAGAAAAAGGGAAGAGTTAGAATAGATACATTTCAGAGAATTCATGTAATTACAAAGTACTTTTAATATGGAATTTAAACAGAAATTTTGTTGCTATGCTGGATGTGTGTGTGTGTGTGTGTGTGTGTGTGTGTGTGTGCATGCGCATACTTAGACACTCAGTCATGTCTGACTCTTTGTGACCCCATGGACTGTAGCCTGCCAGGCTCCTCTGTCCACTGGGATTCTCTAGGCAACCCACTGGAGAGGGTTGATATAAACAAGGCCAATGAAGAGAGATTTCTGATTATGAGATAGCTCATTCCTTTTTGGTCTTTATTGCATTTAGTGTTGTTTATAAAGCAAACTAATGCATTATATAATATCTTTGTTGTTCCACATAAAGTAGGTCTTTATACTAAACACTGAGGGTCTGGAGAGAGATTCCTGGGACTCACCATTTTCCAGAGGCAAAGCTCTGGATGAATCCTCAGTGTCTGAGACCATCCCTCAGTGGGGAGCCAACAGTGCATAAGCCAGACATTAGCACAGTAGGGAAAAATCATCATGTGGATTTTCAAAGGCTAGGAAGGCTTTAGCATCCCTCCAAATTTCCCCCAACTGGTCAGAAATTAGCATTTTAGTGATCACAGCCCATGAAGGGAGTGGCTCATGAAGTGGTTACTAGTGATGCATAACAGTCTGGAGGATCATGCAAAGTGGAGTACCAGACGATGCTGAGTGTCGGAGGAAACTGGGAAACACACACAAGGACCCTTTGGCAGCAAGTGAGGGCTTTGGGGTGGCAGACTCTGGCTTACATCCTGGCTTGAGTCCTTCTGTAAGTCATCTCTCCCCTCTAACTCTGGCTCGCCTGCTTTCAAGAGGAGTTACACCACCACTCATTTCCACCTCGCTGTGACCGCTGAAGGCAGTGTCAGAACCCTGGCTTGCAGGAGACACTAAATGATAGATATTCTCCTCTGTTTCTCAATTTCCTATAGAGCCAGCTCTTTTCACTCCATGTTCTTCTCACTAAGCCAATTTTGCACCTTGCCATCATCTAATGGTTTTCTTTGTTTTATTTATTGTGCATGTCACGAGTGAAGATCACTTCATTTTTTCCCATCCGTGTGAGAGAGATATCCTGTTTGCTCCATTACTTCTGTGCTGCCCAACCACCAAGCTTTGTTCCGAGTTGGGCTTTCTCCTGGCTTCAGGTGTTACACCTCCAAGGGCTTGCTGGCGTTGCCACTTGGATGCTCTGCCATCTCATCAAATCCATCACCTGTTTATCTCAGATTGAATTTACCACTTCACCCCTAGAGCTGACTTTCTGTTCTAGTTTTTGCATCATTTCCATCATTCTTTTGGCCATCAGGGTTGCACAGAGTTGGACACGACTGAAGCGACTTAGCAGCAGCAGCAGCAGCAGCAGCAGCAAGGGAACCAAGAAGGATCTCTGACGTTTCCTTCAATATTTTTGTATTAGACTTTGAATGCCATTGATTTCCCACTTCCTCCACCCCAGTGATCTTTGTACCTATTATTTCCTTTTTCCCCTCCTGTTTCATTCATCATTTACTCATTGAATATAATTGTGGAGCACCTCGTATATGCCATTGCAGCAAGTCTAATTAAATGCTTGTCATCTCATTCTTACACAGTTCAGAATTAACAGTTCAGACACAGTTCAGAATTAACCAAGGTATATTTCTATTACAAGTTAGTTTATCCAAGTAAGTAAAGAATAAACCACAGTGTAGCTCCCTTAGCCTAGGAGTCAGGTTTTAATGACAAAGTCCGTTGCCAGCAATGGACATGCAGGTAACCATTAGAGAAGTTGTAAATACAAACCCAAACTGCTTTTATAAACTGAAAAGATCTTTGTTGAGTCACAGGCAAAAAAACAGGGCACTGGCACTGCATCCAATTAATATGGTCTTTATGATTTATGTATACAAGTGCCTTCTAGAGTGGTCATGAGGATCACAGTCTTGTGTCATTTAGTTGGTTTTCTATTTCACTGGTAGCATCTTCTTTATTATAATCCATCCAGACAGCTATTTACAAAGAATGTCTAAATCTGGAACTCAAGAGACACTGTAGCTTTCCACCAGATAAACCAGCTTTTTCTGTAATTTAGTAATAGCTGTAGAAGGCCAATATAATCCAGAGAAAAATATTGTAACTGATTACAGAAGTCTGACTCTGGAAACCAGATATCCTGGATTCAGATCCTGACTCTGAAGATTTCAGTGCAGGACTTTGAGCAAGTTAGCCACAGATTTCTCATTTATAGAGTGGCAGTCATGACTGTGCTTATCTCGTAGGGTGACAGGAGGAGTAAGTGAGTTAATATCTGTGAAGCACTTAGAATAGTGTCTGACTCAGAATAAGCACGATATAGATGACAAATATTAAGTAGGTCTTCTCTCCCTCTATTTCCTCTATCTGTGAGCATTTTTGAATACTCATCTGATTTTTTGAATTTGCTTTTTAAAAAATTTATTTTTAATTGGAGAGTAGTTGCTTTACAATGCTGCGTTAGTTTCTGCTATACAACCACGTGAATCAGCTATAAGTATACATATATCCCCTCCCTCTAGAGCTTCCCTCCAAACCCTCCCTGCCTTGAATTTGTATTTAATAAAGCTTCCATCAGATCAGTTTTCAGTTTAGTGGGTCCTTATTCCTTACAGAATAAAACCAGTTCCTTCGTTTGACTTTAAGGAGCCTGTATACTTTTGGCTTCACCTCCTGCTTTTCACAAGCTCTCTCCTGCCATTGTGAACTTATGCTTCAGGTGGGAGCAGCCCTTCCTGTATGCATGGTCCTGTCCAGTGTCCATTGTTTTCCCTGGATACTGGCTGGCATCTCTTTACCATCCTCTGCTTGCTCTCCACTCCTTATCTATCATGCCTTTTCCCTCCCACCCCCAAATTGTATATCTTTTCAGTCTCACTTCTGCTAGGGATTTTTCTCAGAACACTCACATCCTTGGTGGTACACAGAAATTCTTAACAGCTTTTATTTAGTCATTTATCTTGACTGTAGCACGTTGTACTCATTTCTG
Source organism: Bos indicus x Bos taurus (assembly GCF_003369695.1). NCBI lineage: Eukaryota > Metazoa > Chordata > Mammalia > Artiodactyla > Bovidae > Bos > Bos indicus x Bos taurus. The sequence continues at coordinate 68,895,061 of NC_040084.1, read as the reverse complement.
TGCTTTGCGATCTTCCTTACTAGATTTTGGCTCCACATCATCTAGGGTAAGAATTAACAAACCTTTCCTGGGGAGGGCAGATAGAAAATGTTTTTTAGGCCTATGGGCCATCTTGTCTTTGTCACTCCTGTCCACTACTCACCTGCCACTAGGACTTGAAAACAGCCAAATGGGTGGCTGCCTCCAATACAACTTTAGTTCTAAACACACATGGCAGGCTGGATTTGGCCTCTGGCTATAGTTGGCAACCCCTGATCTAGGGAAGGGTCTCTCATATCCTGAGATGTTAAATAAAATGTTATTGATGGAATGATTTTGAATGTCAGAAGATTTTGATTGGATTTTGATGGCTCTGTGACCATCTCCACAGGTGGGGAGGGAAGATTCACCCACTACTTAGAGCCCTACAGTAGCTGCACTTGGAAAAATCACAGAATTCTTGCTGCATAACCATCCTGGTTCTTTGTAGAAATCCTATCTAAACTCCTGATGGTGGAGAAAGGTGGGAGGTGGGGGAGGGATAGTTGCTAGGAGGAATGTCTCATCACCATGGAAACAGTTTCTGCATTCCCCCATTGGTCTATGAAAACCAGGGTGGTTCACAAACAACCAAGAAGCATCTGAACTTAACACTGTGAAGAGATAATGACTTTCAACAATACTAAAAAATGCATGCCTTAGTCACTGGCCCATGGGTTTCTGAATAATTTTTGTGAGTACCTGACCACCATTGTTTGCTGCATAGCCTTGGAGAACTCTTTTAAAAAACTATTAAACACAGAAAACAACAGTGATTGAAGTTTTGGATATTCTTTCTCTCCCTTTAGACTGTAGACTGATATTAGACAAGCATGGCTAATCAGATTTACCGTTTCTTTATGCTTTATTACTTCAACAAATGAGACAGGAAAATTTCCTAATACTCAGAGCTCCTCAAGATTTCATGAAACTTTTTAAAAGATTTATTTTTTTCCTCCCTGGAGTTTCTTGCTCAATTTTAAATAGTGACCATTTTAATCCTCACTTCCAATAGAAGATTAGTCTTTTTAAAATCTACCTTGCCTCTTTTTGCCATGTAATCAATTGCAGATCAGGCTCTTTGAGGGATGGCAAGTAATAATTACTTTCTATAATTAATTTAAGTCTCAGAGTCAAAGGTCTTTGTTTCCCTGTGGGGAGGGATGCTGGAGGACTGAAGAAATGAGAGGCTAAAACCAGGAACTGGGAAGTAGTGCCCAGATCAATGGAAGTCTCATCAGAGTACAAGGATGGTGGATTTTAGCTTGAGATAACAGAATTAGGTTCCAGTTAAAGACAATGATGACTTGAATAGGGCTGCATTCTCAGAGAAATGCTGCCCAAATGTCTGGTCTAAAGACAGCCTAACCCCCAGAAACTGTGCATGTGATGTCCTTATAATAAGATCAAGATATGGACACAGACACATGGAGAGGAGAAAGTTATGTGAAGATGGAGACAGAGGTTGGAGTGATGCATCTACAAGCCAAGGATTCTGGTAACCATCAGAAGCTGGCAGAGGCAAGGAGGAATCTTCCTCTAGAGCCCATGAAAACATCACAGCCCTGCTGACACCTTGAGTTTGGACTTCTGGTTGTCAAGATCATAAAAGATCAAATTTCCCTTGTTTTACGCCACCCAATTTGTAGTACTTTGTTACAGCATCCCTTGGAAACTACTACAACTTATATTATTATTTAAGTAATATATTTTATCAAAAATTGATTCTTTTTGACAAATACAGATTCATTTTAAAAGTCAGTTTTACAGCAGTACTGAGCATGGAGAAGCAATGCCTTTTCCCACGTATAAAGTTATGACAGCAGAAATATGAAAAGATGCTACTGATGATCCTGTATGCAGGGAAGCAAAGGAGACACAGATGTAAGGAACAGACTTTGGGACTCAGTGGGAGAGCATGAGGGTGGGATGATTTGAGAGAATAGCACTGAAACATGTACATTGCCATATGTCAAATAGATGAACAGTTCAGGTTCGATGAAAGAAGCAGGGCACACAAAGCCGGTGCTCTGGGAGAACCCAGAGCGATAGGGTGGGGAAGGGCTGGGAGAGGGGTTTAGGATGGGGGGAACACGTCTATACCTGTGGTCGATTCATGTTGATGTATGGCAAAAAAAAAAAAATCACAATTTTGTAACTATCCTCCAATTAAAATAAATTTTTTAAAAAGAAAAAAAATTTTTAAATTTCAACAACAAAAAAGAAATTACGTCCATAAAACCTGTTTGTCACTGAACTACCCAAGGGCTTGCTTCAGCTGACCTCTGGATCACAGCTCAGGTTGAGCAGCTGGGTGCCCTTTGTACTGGCTTAACCCTCTCTTATCCAGTTTTTCGCTTGCTCAGTCGTGTCCGACTTCGAGGCAAAGAAGTTCCTGCTGAAATCCTTGAATTTCTACGTGGTTGGTGCATCAGGAAACTTTTTTTTCCACTTAATTTATTTTTTTTTAATTGAAGGATAATTGCTTTACAGAATTTTGTGGTTTTCTGCATCAGGACACTTTTGATTGAAACTAAGAGGCACTTCAATCTGAACTGTCTTAGACAATAAGAAAACATATTATCTCAAGTAACAGGAAGACTAGAGATGATGTAAGCCTCAGAGACAGTATGATCATGGCTCTGGATCAACTTCTCTGCTCTTTCCTCCACTCAATCTTCCTCCATAGGTTTATAGCTACAAGACATAGTTCTTAACTGAAGGAATATGGTGGATTGAAGGAGGAGTCGGTGGGTGGTTAGAAAGGAGAATGAACCTGTCCCACATGGGTTATACAGACTTTCCCTTCACTTGACTGGTCCACTTAGGACAGGTGCCCATCCCTGGACTAATAGCAGCACTTTCCAGGGGAAATGCTATGCTCTGGGTTCATGAACCATCCACTGATCAGCTTGATGTGCATTCACTGAGACTGGTTCAAATATTCTTGCTGTTGCCGTGCTGTGCTCAGTCGTGTCTGACTCATGCAACCCCCTGGATGTAGCCCATCAGGCTCCTCCTCTGTATGGGATTTTCCAGGCAAGAATACTGCAGTGGGTTGCCATTGCCTACTCCAGGGGATCTTCTTGACCCAGGTATCGAATCCTCGTCTCTTGTCTCCTGCATTGGTAGGTGGATTCTTTACCACTGCGTCAACTGGGAAGCCCCAAATATGCTTGGGCTGAACTAAAAATCTGGACTCAATTAGAACTCTATTAGGAAATGTCATGGAGGGATTAGATGCCAAGCAGACAAATAACAACGACCTCCACACCCCTTTGACTATATAACACCTAACAACACCTTCTTCACATGAGTGCACTCCCTACCTCCACTCAGCCAGCACCGCATTTGGGAGTCTACTGCCTCCAGTACCCCACTGTCCATCACCAATTTCTGAATCAGTCTGAGTTGGAAGTCAACAGAAACAGACTGTTTATTTTAAGCAAAATAGCAGTTTATGGAAAGAATACTAGGTACCCTCATAGAATTGTTGAGAAGTTTGGAGAACGAGGTTTGGAAACGATCAAGGAGGCTGCACATCAGAGCCACAGCAAAGTCTTGTCACAGTTTCACCCTGGCGAGGACAAGTGAAGCCACTGCTGCTGGACACTGGTCACCGGAGCTTGAAGTGACAACACTGCTGCACCGGGAGAATGGATGCTGATGCTTCTTCCATGGCCCTCAGCTAGATTTCCTGTTCCGGTTTCATTACATCACTATCTCCAGATGCATCTGATTGGCTTCCAGGAACTCTGTGAACACAGCTTGCTAGTGTTTTCAGCTTCCATAAAAAGAGAAAGGACCTACTTTATCTGGGACTCTTAAGGTGCAGAATTCTCTATACAGAGGAAGGAGGTGACACTGGGTCATTAAAAAGAAATGATGTTCATTTCAGCTGAGTATACACCTGTTAGTTGCCTTTGCTCTGAATTCACAATTATGTTTTAATTTATAGCATTTTTCAAAGTTCGGTGTGTGCCTCAGTAATATCAAATACCTTTTATAAAATGAACATAAAATTCATCAAGTGTTATTTGTAGTTAACCTCTGATTTCATAACTCTCAAAGTAGATATTATGATCCTAATATTAATGATGGTGAGCATGATTAACTACAAAGATTACAGTAACGAGGATTTGGGGTTCCCTGGTGGCTCAGAAGGTAAACAATCTGTCTGCAATGCGGGAGACCTGGGTTCGATCCCTCGGTTGGGAAGATCCCCTGTAGCGGGGCATGGCAACCCACTCCAGTATTCTTGCCTGGAGAATCCCCATGGACAGAGGAATCTGGTGGACTACAGTCTATGGGGTCACAAAGAGTTGAACACGACTGAGTAACTAAGCATAGCACACACAGGATTTATGCATACTGTAGGACAGGCCCCATGCTAAGTGTTTCATCCTAGAGCCTTATTCAATCTTTCCCTTTTATTGTTCCAGTTTTATTCACGGGGAAACTGAGATCTGAGAGTTTGTGTAACTAGTCCAAGGTCAGCTCCATTCCTGACACTTTTTCCTGGAGCACACTCTAAGACTATGAAAAATAACAGTTGCATTAAAGCTGAGTTTGGGGCTTGGATGTGGCCCGTTTATAACTCTGCTTTGACTTTGACCTTTGGAAAGCTAAGTAGCTAAATCTTCCTTTCAGTGTCATTTGCAGCATCCTTGAACTTTTGGTCAGCAAATTGTCATCACATAGTTTTCATTGTATCTAATTAATATGTCAACATCAGTAGTGTGAACAAATTTTGTCATTTGGATTCATTGTCAATATCTGAATATTCACTTTTCACACAAAGTAAGCATTCCCGATGTAAGTTGAAGTGAAAGTTTCCTCATCAGTCATATGTTTAAATTCTATCAGTTGATTGAAATATTATTACAAGAATAAAATGCTTTAAATTAATGGTGATTGCTAGAGTTGTTAGCTTTATGTACAAAAAATTGTTATTATGGACTTGAAAGGGGTTAAATAAATAGGGAACTAGATAGTTGATATGAATTAACTGGATTCATTAGCTAAATAACTTCTAAAAGGTTATCATTTACCTTCTGAATAAAAAACCACTTGTAGAATTTTCAATAATAACCCAAGATGGAATAAAGAATTTAGATTATATCATGATTCTACTCTTCAATGCTTTGTTTCTTATGCTGCAATTCTTATTTTAAAAGTATAATTTTTAGATAATATACTGAATTTTTAGTCATTTAATTCAGTTGAGGCCTGCATATTTTAAGAAAAACAATCCTCTTGGGAAGTTTTCATTCTGAGAGGAAGAATTTTAAAAAGGAGAATGTCAATATTGTCACCGCAAAATTTTGCAAGGAGGAACAAACACTCCAAAATTATGTACAACAACATCTAGGATGACTCATCCAGACAGAGTAAATTTAAAGAGTGTGAAGAAAAGGAGAAAGTACTAGGAAAGCCTGTGTATGTACCTAGAGCATATAATATGCTCATGAATCAAACCTTAAAACATAGACTTTACCAAAAAATGCCTGAAGAAGACAATTTCTTACACTTTTCATTCTACAGAGTATAGAAATTTAAACAAAAAATCCTAAAAAGTCAGTGAATTGATTTCTCTGGAGTTTAAACTGCCAATCACTTTTAGTAATTGACATTGAAGGGTTGTTTTTTTTTTTTTTTTTAGGTTTTCCAGGTCTATGAATCCAAAGGTAAAAAGTCCCTTATACAGAATATGCTTCTGAAAATAATTTTCCTGTGTTACATTCTGCTGTTTATTAAAGGGTTAAAAATATTAGATAAGCCAAAGTGATTGTTCACTACAGCACTGCAACTGTAGCGCAGATAGCTGACAAACGGCAATATTAAAAAATTGTGTTCTTGAGTTTAAAAAATTTGAATCCTAAAAATGTTAGTAATAAAATCACAATTTGGGGGCTAAAATTTCATATTTATACTCTAAAAAAAAAAGAGTTTTTTCTTTGAGAGCTATATCTAGCTTTTGTCTTAATTTCCAGCCAAGTACTGTTAATAGCTTGGCCATTCAACATTAACACAAAAGCCTGTGTCACACGCTTGCCTATCACAAAAATGGCTCCGGCATGTCTAGAAGGCTGGACATGCATTTCTTAAAACTTAGAAATTACAAAGTGCTTTGAAGGCACCAAAAGAGTGGCTGAAGCTCACCAACTCCAATCCTGTCTTTCTTCACTAGTGGTTTTCTTTTTCTCCAGTGTTCTGTGGAACCACTGGGGCTTCCCTGGTGGCTCAGCAGTAAAGAACCCATCTGCCAATGCACAAGATGTGAATTCTATCCCCCGGTCAGGAAGATTCACTTGGAAAAGGAAATGGCAACCCACTCGAGTATTGTTGCCTAGGAAATCACCTGGATAGTGGAGCCAGACGGGCTGCACTCCACGGGGTCGCAAGAGTTGGACACGACTTTGACTGTGTGGATCACAATAAACTATGGAAAATTCTGAAAGAGATGGGAATACCAGACCACTTGATCTGCCTCTTGAGAAATTTGTATGCAGGTCAGGAAGCAACAGTTAGAACTGGACATGGAACAACAGACTGGTTCCAAATAGGAAAAGGAGTACGTCAAGGCTGTATATTGTCACCCTGCTTATTTAACTTCTATGCAGAGTACATCATGAGAAACGCTGGGCTGGAAGAAGCACAAGCTGAAATCAAGATTGCCGGGAGAAATATCAATAACCTCAGACATGCAGATGACACCACCCTTATGGCAGAAAGTGAAGAGGAACTAAAAAGCCTCTTGATGAAGGTGAAAGTGGAGAGTGAAAAAGTTGGCTTAAAGCTCAACATTCAGAAAACAAAAATCATGTCATCTGGTCCCATCACTTCCTGGGAAATAGATGGGGAAACAGTGGAAACAGTGGCAGACTTTATTTTTTGGGGCTCCAAAATCACTGCAGATGGTGACTGCAGCCATGAAATTAAAATACGCTTACTCCTTGGAAGGAAAGTTATGACCAACCTAGATAGCATATTGAAAAGCAGAGACACTACTTTGCCAACAAAGGTCCGTCTAGTCAAGGCTATGGTTTTTCCATTGGTCATGTATGGATGTGAGAGTTGCACTGTTAAAGAAGGCTGAGCGCCGAAGAATTGATGCTTTTGAACTGTGGTGTTGGAGAAGACTCTTGAGAGTCCCTTGGACTGCAAGGAGATCCAACCAGTCCATTCTGAAGGAGATCAGCCCTGGGATTTCTTTGGAAGGAATGATGCTAAAGCTGAAACTCCAGTACTTTGGCCACCTCATGCGAAGAGTTGACTCATTGGAAAAGACTCTGATGCTGGGAGGGATTGGGGGCAGGAGGAGAAGGGGACGACAGAGGATGAGATGGCTGGATGGCATCACTGACTCGATGGACGTGAGTCTCAGTGAACTCTGGGAGTTGGTGATGGACAAGGAGGCCTGGCGTGCTGCTATTCATGGGGTCGCAAAGAGTCGGACACGACTGAGCAACTGAACTGAATTGAACTGAACTAGAGACTGAACAGCAATGACAGTGGAGCCACTGGTAACTTTTGCTTCTTTGCTCAACCCAGAGTACTACTCGTTAATTTGATAAAAATTGAAAAACTGTTAAAGGCTAAACTAGACCTCAGCTTCTACTAAATTGGGGGTGACAGGGAAGCATCACTGCACCATCAAACTGGGCCACTAGGTGGCACCAAAAAGTAAGCGCCAGCACCGCAGGGAACTCAGATGAGGAGGTAACCCCTGTCTAACCCTTTACAAAGAGAAAGCAAAAGATAGACAATTATTTCTTGAGAAAAATGGACTTTGCATTAACCTGTTCATTTTCTTGCTTTGGAAAATCATGGGAATCAGTAATTGAGGAGCCAGGTTTGGACTAGAGAGAAGATCCCTTCAACTCCTTTAACCTTGACCTTGTAGGATCCTCCTGGGGTCAGTAAGCTCTTAGTTAATTAGACAAAAATGATGGTAACTGGCAGTATTTATTGTGTGCTTGGGATGTGCCAGGGTGCTGAACTTTGTGAATTGTATGGATTAGTTTATAAGTTTATTTTTCTTTCTTATTTCACATGAGAATTTTATAAATACCAACACTGTAACTAAAATCATTATTGTGATAGTTTTATACCGAAGGAATTTGGCATTGTAGAGGCTGAATGACTTATACAAAGTCACATCTCAGGTAAGTTGTGTAGCTGGGATTTGAACCCTCCACTCAGCCTCTGGAACCTGGGGGCTTCATTGCAACACCATATACCACTTCTGAACTCCCCTTCCCAGCTATGAGAAGTAAGTTTATTTCCATGGGGCTTTTTGTTAAAGAAGAGCCTCCTGCATAAAGCATATAATCTATTTAAGAAATTATTCTTCTTGCTATGGGGCTTCCTAGTGGTAAAGTATACACCTGCCAATGCAGGAGACACAGGAGACGTGGATTCAATCCCTGGTTGGGGAAGATCCCTTAGAGGAGGAAGTGGCAACCCACTCCAGTATTCTTGCCTGAAAAAACCCATGGACCAAGGAGCCTAGTGGGCTACAGTCTACAGGGTCACAAAGAGTTGGACATGACTGAGCAACCATGCAAGTACTTCTTACCACATTGTTCATTGGGGAAACAATGATAAAGCTCACTACACTTATCACCAAATTTTAAGGTGAAACCATGTCTTTAAATATTCAAAAGCACAATAGTTTTGACCAGAAACTCCCACTGGAGTCCAGCAGAGCCAGGACAATTGCTTTTTTAGCTCACAGTCCCTGGACAGCAATCTCAGGAGCCATTCTTTGTTTCCTGTGGCTGTTGTATTCTTGTTTTTACTGTCAGACAAGACAAGGAACCCTTGATTGGATCTTCCCTCTCCTCTATGAGACCATGAGTGACTAACCTCCAAGTCAGCAAGCCTGCCTGCCACGGCATGAAGTGTTCCCAATGTCCCTTTCATCACATCATTCTTAGGACAAATCAGCACTTTGTGGTTGTCATATTTTCCCTCCTTTTAATCCCTTGGTTGCTATAGTTTTTCTTGCCTTTATCCTAATCTCCACCTATGTACAGAATTCACTATCTCTCCAATTTCTTAAACTTTTAAGTATTTTCTTTGAGCTGAACATTCTCTGTCCCTGTCAGTCTCTCTGGCATTTCTGGTTGAATCAGCCCTGGGGCTGGGCTGAGGGCTGGTTAAGTTGACCCATGGAGTAGTTGGGACCTCTGAGGCTCAGGAGTGACATGGCACCAGGTGGGGATAACCTATGCAAGCCTAGATTTGTTGGTAGATATTCATTGGGTCCACTCTCTGTTAGTAATTGTGTTGACATCATACAACACCAGGGGGCTTCCCAGGTGGCGCTAGTAGTAAAGAACCCACCTGTCAATGCAGGAGACATAGAGATGCAGGTTTGATCCCTGGGTCAGGAAGATCCCCTGGAGGAGGAAACAACAGCCCACTCCAGTATTCTTACCTGGAGAATCCAATGGACAGAGGAGCCTAGCAGACTATAGTCCATAGGGTCACAAAGAGTAGGATACGACTGAAGTGACTTAGCATGCACGCATACAACACCAAGGGTGATGATCTGGTCCCAGTGCGGGGTGTCTGTGTGTTTACAGGCTGGGCCTGGGATAGGATGGTGAGGGGTAGTTACGCCTCCATAGATCTGACATGACCCTCACCCTTGGTCACCTGCATTGTGATCAGTTCACCAAATGTTGCTGGTTTTGCTGTGTGTGCTGACCGTATGGGTTTCTCCTGTAAGCTTTTATGAGAATCAGCCTGTGACTGGTGTTTCTCTCAGCTCTTAGCCACTGCTGACAGCCAGTGTTGTGCATTTCCATAGCTAAGGCATGGTGCTTGAGGAATGCAGTTTTAGGGTGGCCAGGCAGGTTTCTTGGGATATTTTCTTCCTGGGACATCTTAGCATAGATGGTCAGTTTCCATGATGCTGGGCTACTATTGCTTCCCGAGGCAGCCAACTCTGAGGTGATGTTGAAGAGGCCTGAAACGTACTCTGATGGAAAAACTGAGAGTTAAGTCTGGATTTTTGAGGGTTTAAATGTCAAACTATGATTGTTAGTGTTTATTCAGCATGCAGTAGTTTAAAAATAATACCAATTGTTTGTTCTGATTAGAAAATCCATGTGTGATCTTTGTCGCCTATGTACAGAGAATAATAACAAAAATTTTGACATTGTCAAGGTGACTTGGTCTAGAGTACGACAAAGTTGGGATGACAAGAAGAACTCAGATTTGAGGTGGATTTTGAGGATAGAGGCTTCAGCACTTATTCAAGCCTTTTTCAATGAATATTATGACAGAAATATTTTTTCCAAATTTACAAAACTATTTCTGTATCTTTAGCACTGCAGTTTTTAAGGACTGGGATGATACGATGTGATATGGAGACAAAAAGGGGGCAAGACGAATGAGAATTAGTTAGAAAGCTGTGGAAATCAGCAGAGAGGGGTAATAAGGGCTCAGACTGAACTGGCAGCTGTGACTGGAGAGATGAACGATGAGCCAAACACAAAAGAATAAAGAAGTCTGATGACTGACATGGAGACAAGGGCCCAGGGAATAATTCATTATCTCCATGCTGGAGATGACTGGGACAGCACTGTGAGTGATTCTGTGTTGCCAGAACAAATGGCTGGGGCAAATAATAACTTCAGAGATAATAAGTAGGACCTGTCATTCTTGGTAATCATCCTCCGGAAGCAAAAACAAAACAAAAACTGGCCATGGCAAATTTTCTCTTAAAGAAATGGCCCATTTGCAGCTATTAAAAGCACAGATTACTCAAGGTTCCTTTCAAGTTTTGTTACTGCTGTCTGCTCATTACAGGCAATGTATTAGTGGAATTGTTGGGGGCCCTTTTGGAGGCTGGCAGCCACAGGTGGCCTCCTGCCTTCTCAGCTGGTGAACAGTGTACAACTAGCAGTAAAGCACAGCAGGGAAGTCCATTGAAGAGAGAGACCCAAGTCAACTTAGGATACCCAATGCTATAAAGGCTGGGCTGAAATACAGAGACAGTGTTCCTTTCTCAAGAACAGCTTTATGGTTCCTTCTCTTTTGTCCATACTCAAGAATCCCACAGATTTGCCTAGTAAGTACCTACCTGGAAAACCGAATTAGTGGTAGGTGAATGAGGGAATAAAATAGAAAGCTGGAGGGCTTGTTGGAAGAGTAAAAATAAGCTGACATTGCAATGAAGTAGCTCTGTAATTTGGCTTTTTGCTGGGTTGCTCTGACCAAGGATTTGGAGGCAATGAGGTAGTAACCACTGGCTAAAATTGGGATTGGGATTATCCATGAATTTTTGTTATCCACTGACTCCCTGTCCTCCGTTACCAATAATAATGGAGATTTGGTTATGTCATCAGAAGATGGGAGTGCCACAATACCTGTGGTAACTAGCTTCCAGGCTTAGGGTAGGACAGCGACTTCTGGACGTGAGAACATAAATCTCGTCGGTCTCTTTCCAGGTTCTCTGCATCAACTGCAGCTTCTCCCCAGTTTAAACAGAAGACCCTGAGCTGAGAGTGGCAGCTTATTGCTGGTCTCAGAAAAGCAAGCAGGCAAGTGATAGAAGGGAGAGTCAGGGGCACTGTCTGCAAGGAAAGCGGACAGGTGAGCAGGCGAGACCCTCCCCCTAGAGGCAGGACTTCTGGTCCTGATCTGGTCATAGGGTTGGTGTGGAGCTAGGGGGATGTGACTACAACCCTGGCTTCTGATCAGGGATTTGGATGGAATCTGTAAAGATGTAGTATTGCTAGTCATGGATGCTAACTAGATTAGCCTTAACTACTATGGATCCTAGGTAGCTGTTTCATTACTTTGTCAGGAGAATAATTAATAATCACTTTGCCAATAGCTGTGATTTGATGCTTCATTTTGTTCATATGAGAAGTTAAACAAAGACAGATTTTAATCCCTGTGACATCCCTAACCCATTACTATATTCCCAGGTGAATCCCTATGTTACCAAAACGTGGGGTCAGTTCAGTGTAAGTTAGTTAAATGTGTTGTTTGGTGTCATTTATTAAGTCCTTCATTCAGCAAATATTTATTGAAGTCTACTGTGTTTGGGGCTCATTGCTAGGAAGGGACTAACAACTAGGCTGAGCCTCTTAGCTCAGAAGCCTTTCTGGGAGAGATTAATTGTAGACACATGTAATATGAACAAGCCATGGAGTGGGTCTAATGTTTCACTGTTCAATGGGATATTTGAGAATTAACATTTTTCAGACTTTAACTTCATGCTTCTTAACTTATTCTGTCCTTCCTGCTTATTCTTCTCTATATTTCCCCTTGACTGGGCCTCCTTTCTCTTTTTCCAATTTATTGAATCATAGTTGAATGCCTTTTTGCTCTGGAAAGTTCTGTTGTAATGAAACAGACAAAGTATATTCATGTTTCACCTTCAGTATTGAGAAGCTACAGCCAGATTAAATTGTTCTAAACTGAAGCATCCTAAATGTAATAGAAGAGCTCATCCTTCACAGGAATGTTCTTGCAATGAATCCTTTGGTAAATAGAAGAATCCTTTTGTGATGTAAATAACCATCCTTTATCTTATCTGTTGACACGATCTAAATTTAAAATAGGCTGAAACTGTTTTATAACCTTAGAATGAGATTGGAAAACTCATCACTTTGAAAAATGACTAGGTTGTAATAAGAATTCTATGTAAACACAATTGCCAACTGATTTTCAGGTTGATGACAAGTGTGGCAAATGGGCAGTCAGCATTGGGATTACATTTTGTGTTGCAAAAAGGCTCTGAAAGAATATTTCCATCTTTAAGAAAAGTTATTCCGGGAAAGCAATGATGAAGTATGAATATGAATTTTGTACCTGAAAATGAGAATGAGCTCTAGTCTTTCTTTTAAAGTAGATTACCAGTTTATTATAAAAGGATATAACTCAAGAATGGCCAGATGCATAGGGAAAGTCATGGAGAAAGGTCAGGCATTGTCCATTTCTCTCTGAACAAACCACCGTCTCTACATCTGTATATGTTCATCAACCTAGAAGCTCTCCCAACCTCATCTTTCTGAGGTTTTTGTTGTTGTTGTTTTGTTTTGATTGAGGTATAGTTAATGTACAATATTATATAAGTTCCAGGTATGCAACACAGTGATTCACAATTTCTAAAGGTTATTGTTCACATATAGTTATTATAGAGTATTGTATGTAAGCCCTGTGATGTGCAGTATATCTTTGTAGCTTACTTTTATACATAAGAGTTTGTATCTCTTAACTCCCTACCCCTATCTTGCCCCTCCCCTTTTTCCCTTTCTCCACTGGTAATCGTGATCTTGTTCTCTGTATCTGTGAGTCTATTTCTGTTTTGTTATATTCACTATTTTTATTTTTTAGATTCCACATGTAAGTAATATCACACAGCATTTGTCTTTCTCTGTCTGAGTTATTTCACTTAGCATAACACCCTCCAAGTTGTTGGAAATGACAAACTTTCACTGTTTTTTTATGGCTGAGTACTATTCCATTGTGTATAGGTACCACATCTTCTTTAGCCATTCATCTGTTGATAAACACTTAGGTTACTTCCAGATGTGCCCTAATCTTAGTACATATTTCTAGTGGGTCAATATCTGTCTTTCTAATATGGTTGTTACAGTTTTCAGGTTTTCTGGCAGTGAATGTAATTATTGACACTCAGCAGTGAGTGGCTAGATCAGAGCATTGGGGAAGTTTTAGTGAAATGTGCATGTAGAGGTCTAGAGTGATTCAGAAGCAGATAGCTCCACTTCTCTCAGAAATTCAAGTTCCCCCAATGCTATCAGTTTTCAGCTCTTCTTTGAAATTGTTCTATGAATTAAAAGTTATCTTTTCTTTGTATGTCTGAGAAGAGCAAACCCTAAAAAAGGTTAAAAATACTCTAAGTCCTTCCTTTGAAAAAAAGTGCTTTAGTTAGGAGTTGAATTGTTTCATTTTTTTTCTCAGCAGAAAACCACTGTAATACCTAAAAGTTAACTAGTATTATTCTATCTTTGTGGTTGAAAGTATATGGGCTAGGTTATAGTCTATCTTTCCCAAAACATCTTAATGTTTTCATATCTAAGTTCAGAATGTTGTGTTCAGTTGCTAACTTGTCTCTGAATTTTTTGTGACCCTATGGACTGTAACCCTTCAGGCTCTTCTATCGATGGGATCCTCCAGGCAAGAATACTGGAGTGGGTTGTTATTTCCTTCTCCAGGAGATCTTCCCGACCCAAGGACTGAACCATGTCTCCTGCATTGCAGGTAGATTTTTAACCACTGAGCCACCTGCGAAATCCAAGTTCAAGATAGTTAAGGATATAAATAGAATTAGTAAGGTAAAAACTATTTGATGGGTCGCTACACTACTTTACTATGACTTGTTTGTTATTAGTGTGCTAATTAGAAATAATTTTAGGATGATTAATAAAGGCTGAGTCAGCTCTCTACTTGGCAGCACTGATCATTGTTTCTTTTTGCTGGAGAGAATTTAGAAAAATTGCCTGACATGCCTTCCAGAGAAAATCGCTATTTGTGTGTTGATATATTTGCTTTCAGTCTTGGAGAAGGAAATGGCAACCCACTCCAATGTTCTTGCCTGGAGAATCCCAGGGACGGGGGAGCCTGATGGGCTGCCGTCTATGGGGTTGCACCGAGTCGCACACGACTGAAGCGACTTAGCAGCAGTAGCAGCAGCAGTGGTATATATATAATTGAGTCTTCCCTGATGGCTCAGATGATAAAGGATCTGCCTGCAATGCAGGAGACCCTGGCTCGATCCCCAGGTCAGGAAGATCCACTGGAGAAGGGAATGGCTACCCACTCTAGTATTCTTGCCAGAAAAATCCCATGGACAGGGAAGCTTGGTGGGCTATGGTCTATGAGTCACAAAGAATCAGACACAACTGAAGTGACTGAGCAAGCACATCAAATTTCACCAATACTCATGTCTAGTTAATCATTTGCTTTTGTTTAAAATTTTTGATGTATGGAAATGTTAATTTTATATCATCAAATATAAGTGATCTGTTTTCTTTGTGATTTTTTTTCTTCCATCAAAAATCCTTCATAGAAGTATTCTATAACTACATTTTTCTAGGTCTTAAAAGCATTCTTTAAAAATTTTTTTTCTTTTTTCAATTTATTTATTTGGCTGTCCTGGGTCTTAATTGCAGCACGTGGGACCTTTGATCTTCACTGCAGCATGTGGGATCTTTAGCTGTGGCATGTGGGATCTAGTTCCCTGATCAGGGATTGAACCAGGGCCCCCTGCATTAGGAGTGTGGAGTCTTATCCACTGGACCACCAGGGAATCTCTAATTTTTTTCATTTAACACTTTGATTCAGCCTTTTTCCAGTTGTGTCTTTGGTGACATTGGTTCTCTGGAGTGACAATAGGTGAGAGGCACAAGTGTTTTATGGTCAAAAGTTTGGAAACACAAGATTATACATTACGCTGATTGAAATAATGCAGGACTCCTCAGAACATTTAAATGCTAACATACATTCTTTCATTTATACAGGTCAAGCAGAGAAAGGATGTAACTAGACTTGTTTCATCAACTGATCCTTTTTGTTTTCCTGAGCACTTATGGAGATGAAATTCCTCAGGGTACACTTTGGGCAACACGGCACTGATCCACAGCCATCCATCCACACAGCCAAATGTCGTTATAATTATGGGACAAGGTGAGCCTCCAGTTGAACTTTTCCCTGAACTCATTCATCATCTGTTTGAGCCTCAGAACATCCTTTATGCGATAATCATTGATTTCCTTATTGATTTGTGAATTTGAATATTCTTCCTTTTAATCTGAGACAGATTGGAAAAGGATAAAAAAGAAAATGTAGAGAAGCAGCAGGCTTGCATCCCTACAAACAGAACCTGAAGGCAATTACATTTCCAAGTATTATGTTAATAACACAAACTGTGTTTAATAGTCAGACACAGGGAAACAGCAGACGGGCTTTAATTAAAGCTTCACATCGGTTTTCTAAATAGCCTTCTCGTCACATGAACAGCTGCCTAATGGAACCCACAGAAGAAAAATGTTTCCATTTGAAAACTTCCTGGCACAAAATGTAAAATTTCATCCAATAGCAGTTCTCAAAATTGGGTTTCTCTGAGTGGCTTGTAGCTCCTGGATTGGGTATTACATTTTGCTTATTTGGGAAATTCTTGAGTGTTTTATTGGTGTCTATGTCTGATTGAGTGCCTTACATCCATCAGACTGAAAACATATATCATTGTGTGTAAAATGCTAAGATTAAAGAAAAAATACTAGTTTAAAGAGAAAGGTGATGACTTTAGATGACAGAACTTTAAAGGAAAAAAAGGCATCGAATGATAAGGACAAATATTAGGGAATTTGAGAGTTTACTTGCTGTCAGTTATTCTGTGCAGTTAACATCAGTCTAAAGCAGCCACCTGCTTAAACAGCCTGGCCACCGGGATCGTTCGTTGAAGCTGCCAGGTGTCTAAGGAGGACATATCATTTACATAGATAACACCTTCTAGGCAAATTATAAGATATTTTACCTGCTGATGAATTCTTGGGAAAGCAAGACGTAATGGGTTAAGTGAAATGAAGTCACTTTTTCTTTAACATTCACATGTTGCATCTGATACTGTTAGGCAGCAGGATTCAGGGATTCTTGCTCCATTAGGTATGTCAAAGCAATTTATAACTGTGATGTGTCCTCTACATTTAAATTTAAAGATCAAAACAGAACACTGTAATATTACTTAAATCTTAGAGTCCAAGACTCTTAATTTATTTCTTAATTAGGAGTTTGGAATTAATATATACAAGCTGCTGTATATAAAATAGATAATAAACAAGGACCTAGTGTAATGCAGAAGGAACTCTGTTCAATAGTCTGTAATAACCTATAAGGGAAAAGAATCTAGAAAAGAGTCAATACATGTATAACTGAATCACTTTGTTGTATACTTGAAACTAACACAACAATGTGAATCAACTATACTCTAATACATACAATACGTAAAAATAAAAAGACATAAATTTAAGAATCAAATGCTTTCAAAGTCAAATGGAAGTTCAGAAGTCATATAGACCAAAGTAACTTACAACAGGAAAAAGCTGTAAAAGTTATTTTCATCTTCCTTAGGACACTGAGTTGATTTTTTTGTTGTCAGTCAAGTGTGGGACAATAACAGGCACTAAAATAACTCAAGTGCAGAGTCCTCATTATCAGCTCCCCAGTGAGCAGAGTCTTTAAGCTTTCTCAGCCCTGACCATTAGTCTCCCACTGGTTTGGATGCTCACAGGCAGGTGTCGCATACACTATGGCTTTTAGAGAGAGGAGCTAAGGTTGGGGAGGCTACTCCAGGCTGGAACTACAGCTGCAGGTGTGGAGGGACATTCAGAGGTTGCACCCACACCTCCAGCATCCCATCTGATACATTGAGATTCTGGACTCTGCCCATGCATAGATCACTTGCAAGGTGGGGTTTTTTTTGTGTGTTTTTTTTTTTGTTTGTTTTCTGGTTTTTAATGTGTAGTCAGTTCAATATACTCATCTCTATCTGTGAATATTTTTGGAGCTATAATTTACATCCTATCTACTTCCAAACTGTATTTGAAATTAAGAGTCCCATGTGCTAACAAATGAACTGACTGGGCAACCAAGATACATTTGAAATTGCTTCCCTTATGCAGAGTAGAACCTAGTATAAAGTATGCTTCCCCTACAGCCTAAAACCTGGTCTTCTAGTCATTGGTGAAGAATTCCACACAACTATTAGTGATATTTGTACCATTCATTCACTCTTTCACTCATCAGTTATTAGGTACCTACTCTCTTTTGGAGGCTTAGTTAGGTTTTGGGAATGCAGAGATGGATATTGTTTTTCCATCAGATAACTCAGAATCAGGTCTGAGGGACAGACTTACCAAGAAAGAAATCAGCACTTCAAGATAAGGGCTGTCCCGGAGGAATGGCAATAAGGAGTTCATGATCTGAGTCACAGTCAGCTCCTGGTCTTGTTTTTGCTGACTGTATAGAGCTTCTCCATCTTTGGCTGCAAAGAATATAATCAATCTGATTTCGGTGTTGACCATCTGGTGATGCCCATGTATCGCGTCTTCTCTTGTGCTCTTGGAAGAGGGTGTTTGCTATGACCAGTGCGTTCTCTTGGCAGAGACAGAACTTTGCCTTTGCCCTGCTTCATTCCGTATCCCAAGGCCAAATTTGCCTGTTACTCCAGGTGTTTCTTGACTTCCTACTTTTGCATTCCAGTCCCCTATAATGAAAAGGACATCCTTTTTGGGTGTTAGTTCTAGAAGGTCTTGTAGGTCTTCATAGAACTGTTCAACTTCAGCTTCTTCAGCGTTACTGGTCGGGGCATAGACTTGGATTACCCTGATATTGAATGGTTTGCCTTGGAAACAAACAGAGATCATTCTGTCGTTTTTGAGATTGCATCCAAGTACTGCATTTTGGACTCTTTTTTTGACTATAATGGCTACTCCATTTCTTCTAAGGGATTCCTGCTCACAGTAGTAGATATAATGGTTATCTGAGTTAAATTCACGCATTCCACTCCATCTTAGTTTGCTGATTCCTAGAATGTCGATGTTCACTCTTGCCATCTCCTGTTTGACCACTTCCAATTTGCCTCGATTCATGGACCTAACATTCCAGGTTCCTATGCAATATTGCTCTTTACAGCATCGAAACTTGCTTCTATCACCAGTCCCATCCACAACTGGGTATTGTTTTTGCTTTGGTTCCACCCCTTCATTCTTTTTGAAATTATTTCTCCATTGATCTCCAGTAGCATATTACGCACCTACCGACCTCGGGAGTTCATCTTCCAGTGTCATATCTTTTTGCCTTTTCGTATTGTTCACGGGGTTCTCAAGGCAAGAATACTGAAGTGGTTTGCCTTTCCCTTCTCCAGTGGACCACATTCTGTCAGATCTCTCCACCATGACCCGTCCATCTTGGTTGGCTCCACACAGCATGGCTTAGTTTCATTGTATTAGACAAGGCTGTGGTTTATTTTTCTGGGCTCCAGAATCACTGCAGATGGTGATTGCAGCCATGAAATTAAAAGACAGTTACTCCTTGGAAGGAAAGTTATGACCAACCTAGACAGCATATTGAAAAGCAGAGACATTACTTTGTCAACAAAGGCCCGTCTAGTCAAGTCTATGGTTTTTCTAGTGGTCATGTATGGATGTGAGAGTTGGAATATAAAGAAAGCTGAGTGCCGAAGAATTGATGGTTTTGAACTGTGGTGTTGGAGAAGACTTTGAGAGTCCCTTAGACTGCAAGGAGATCCAACCAGTCCATTCTAAAGGAAATCAGTTCTGAATATTCACTGGAAGGACTGATGCTGAAGCTGAAACTCCAATACTTTGGCCACCTGATGTGAAGAGCTGACTCATTTGAAAAGACCCTGATGCTGGGAAAGATTGAGGGCAGGAGGAGAAGGGGATGACAGAGGCTGAGATGGTTGTATGGCATCACCTACTCAATGGACTAGGGTTTGGGTGAACTCCAGGAGTTGGTGATGGACAGGGAGGCCTGGCGTGCTGTGATTCATGGGGTCGCAAAGAGTCAGACACAACTGAAGAACTGAACTGGAACTGGAGGAGGAATGGCCAGGCTGCAGGAACCCATGTGGAGGCTCCACTGGTGGAACTGGGAGAGACTACCCAGAAAAAGAGACTTTTTTAAAGGGTCCTGAAAGATGAAAAGGAACTGGCCAGGCAAGCTTGGAGAAGATATTTATCCCAGGAAAACGACAAGCAGAATAAGTGTAGACAATTGTGAAAGACCAAAATTCAGTGTGCCATGCTGAGTTAGAAGCCCAGGGGTGAGGATAAACAGGGCATCCGGGCCAGTTTAGGAAGGGTCTCCATTGTGTGCCAGTGTGAGAAGTATCCTTACAGTGTCATGATCAGGACCACAGACTTAGAGCCCGCTCTGCAACTCACTAGCTATGTGTCCTCAGGCAACTTACTTAACTTCTTTGTATCTATTTAACATGGAAATAACAATAGGATTTCAAATTTAGCATAAATACTTATGGATAAATATGTGTATTTGTGTGTACATATATAGGTATATGTTGTGCTGTGCTTAGTCACTCAGTCATGTCTGACTCTTTGTAACCCCATGGACTGTAGTCCACCAGGCTCCTCTGTTCATGGGGATTCTCCAGTCAAGAATACTGGAGTAGGTTGCCATGTCCTCCTCCAGGGGATCTTCCCAACCCAGGGATTGAACCCAAGTCTCCGGCACTGCAGGAGGATTCTTTACAATCTGAGCCACCAGGGAAGCCCAAGAATACTGGAGTGGGTAGTCTATCCCTTCTCCATGGGATCTTTCCGACCCAGGAATCGAAGGAGGGTCTCCTGCATTGCAGGTGGATTCTTTACCAGGTTAGCTACCAGCAAAGCCCTATATAGGTATATATGAAGGCTGAGTGCCAAAGAATTGATGCTTTTGAACTGTGGTGTTGGAGAAGACTCTTGAGAGTCCCTTGGACTGCAAGGAGATCCAACCAGTCCATTCTGAAAGAGATCAGCCCTGGGATTTCTTTGGAAGGAATGATGCTAAAGCTGAAACTCCAATACTTTGGCCACCTCATGCGAAGAGTTGACTCATTGGAAAAGACTCTGATGCTGGGAGGGATTGGGGGCAGAAGGAGAAGGGGATGACAGAAGATGAGATGGCTGGATGGCATCACTGACTCAATGGACGTGAGTCTGAGTGAACTCCAGGAGTTGGTGATGGACAGGGAGGCCTGGCGTGCTGCAGTTCATGGGGTTGCAAAGAGTTGGACACGACTGAGCGACTGATCTGATCTGATCTGATCTGATGCATATGTATATATTATATATAAAATATATATAGGTATATATATATGTGTGTGATTTGCATATGTGTAAGGTACACTTTAAAAATGTACCTTAAATAGAGATGATCATCTGAACGTTGTAGATTATTATCAAGTCCAAAGGCTAGCACATAATAAGCACCATATAAGTGTTCATTTGGAGAAGGCAGTGGCACCCCACTCCAGTACTCTTGCCTGGAAAATCCTATGGACAGAGGAGCCTGGTAGCCTGCAGTCCATGGGGCTGTGAAGAGTCGGACACGACTGAGCGACTTCACTTTCACTTTTCACTTTCATGCATTGGAGAAGGAAATGACAACCCACTCCAGTGTTCTTGCCTGGAGAATCCCAGGGACAGGGGAGCCTGGTGGGCTGCTGTCTCTGGGGTCTCAGAGAGTTGAACACGACTGAAGTGACTTAGCAGCAGCAAGTGTTCATTATTCTTATTTCGGGAGATGGACGTTTTCCATATGGTAATCCAAGTGTGCCCTCCTACTTGCCCACATAGTTTGCACACAATTAAAACATGTGCCTTGTCTCCTGCAGCCAGCTTTGCTCCCTGTTTTACAGTTCCTTCTATAAAGATCCTGTCTCGTTGCCTTCCTAACTCCAAACAACTTTGCAATCGATTCAAGTATAATAGGGCATGCTTTGCAACTTTCCCACCTCCATGTGTTTTGATCTTTTCCCATGGCTGTATTTGTTGGCTTGAATCTCCTGATTTGTGTGGATAAACAGCTTCTGGCGATATAAACAACAATAACATGCACAGACTGAGGGCACGATCCAGTTCTTAATTTCCTTGAAAATTCATGAAGTGTTTGAATGCTTAACAAGACTGATGAGCCAGTTGTATTCTCCGTGCATCCACTAGAGCCTTTGATCTCTTCTGCTGATGGATAAAGTGAGACTCAGTGTAACACTTCGTCAAAGGCTTTCTGGCTGTTTGTTAAAGGCCGTGTTTCTTAGCAGATGGTGGAAACACCAATTAGGAGTTCTCAGGAGAGCAGTGGGCCTGACCAAGGGGTGCAGCGTAAGTGCTGAATAGAAGCTGAGCTGAGGAACCCACGAGGTGCAGAGGAGGAGAACTGGCCTAGGGGCAGGCGACCAGGCTTCAGACCCTGATATTAACTTGCTCTGAATTCTGAACCACCTCACTTAACTTTTCCATGTTGTTTTCTGGCTCTAAACTCCATGATTCTGTCTCAGTGACTCAGATATGCCTTTCATGGTATATGGTAAAATTAACATATTACTGTTAATTTCTCATGGATAATTTGTGCAAGATGGCTGCAGGACACAGTCCCCTGTGTTTCCTTCAGAAATCCCAGAAAGGAGGAACAGGTCATCTGTCCCGTGACTCTCTCAAGAGTCAAGGCACTTTTCTTAGGAGCTTCCTCATAAATCTCTCATTTCTCACCAACTGAAAGTCCCATTTGTATTCTGGATGCACAGGGAGTGGGATTACCCATAGGCAATCCAGAACCAACCCTGGAATTGACATGAGGCCCCTGCTGTGGGAAGAAGGGGCGGGTACCTGAGTTTAATTACTATTTAGTTAAGAAGAGGGGCATTGGATGTCTATGTCCATAATTTCATGCACAATATGGTTACCAAGGAGAGAAGGGGCTATGGGATGAAATGGGAGATTGGGGTTGACATATATATACACTATTGATGCATGAATCCATGCTCAGTCGCTCAGTTGTGTCCAACTCTTTGTGACCCCATGGACTATAGCCTGCCAGGCTCCTCTGTCCATGGGATTTTCCAGACAAGAATACTGGAGTGGGTTGCATTTCCTTCTCCAGGGGATCTTCCCAACCTAGGATCAAACCATATCTCTTGCATTGGCAGGTGGATTCTTTACTGCTGAGCTACCTGGAAAACCACACACTATTGATACTATGTACAAAATAGATAACTAATAAGTACCTATTGTAACCCACTCCAGTGTTCTTGCCTGGAGAATCCCAGGGACGGGGGAGCCTGGTGGGCTGCCGTCTGTGGGGTCGCTAGGAGTCGGACAGGACTGAACGACTTCACTTTCACTTTTCACTTTCATGCATTGGAGAAGGAAATGGCAACCCACTCCAGTGTTCTTGCCTGGAGAATCCCAGGGACAGGGGAGCCTGGTGGGCTGCCGTCTATGGGGTCACACAGAGTCAGACACGACTGAAGTGACTTAGCAGTAGCAGTAGCAGCATTATATAGCACATGAAATTCTACTCAGTGGTCTGTGGTGACCTAGGTGGGAAGGGAATATAAAAAAGAGTGGTTATATGTATGTGTATAACTGATTCACTCTGCTGTACACCTGAAACACAATATTGTAAAGCAAATATACTTCAATATCAATTAATCTTTTTTTAAAGGAAAAAAGTGCTGACAACAGAGGGTCAGAAGCATGTCTTAGGGTTTTCCACCAATTATTCCCTTTTACAGAATGGGATGATAATAATTTTTTTTTCTGTGTGTCTTTACTTGCTTTTGCTTTACTTTTATTTTTAAGATGGAAGTTAAATGTTGTGTTAGTTTCAGGTGTACAGCATAGTGATTTTATATATATATATTCATATATATATTCTTTTTCAGATTCCTTTCCATCATAGGTTATTACAAGATATTGAATATCATTCCTTGTGTTGTTCTCAGCCCATCATTTGAATCAGGATATCTGGGTAGGGCAGGAGTGCACTGTAGAATGGGCATCTGTAGTTTTAAAAGTTCCCCAGGTGATCTGAGGCACAGGCAGTTTGGAACCACTGATCTAAGGTAGTCTCTGAGGAAGAGTATCTGTTTAATTGTCCCTTTTAGTCTGGACACCTATTCTGCATTGATCCTGAGTATAGATACAGCACAGGTTCTGTGTCTTTTTTCTATTATATTGATCATCATGGGCAAAATCCTGTGATTTAAAAGAGGAAGGAAGAATTTTGATCCAAGTAATTTCAAGAAAGCAAGACATTTGCTTTTGTTTTCACTCATAGCATTTCTTGCCATGTCAATAGGTTACCAGGCTGAAGGCATTTTAAATTACACAGTGGAATTAGTTCTGTAATTACTTTTGCCACACAAGCCTACACTCCTTGGGGCTATGGATTTCAATAATACTTGCAGAACATATTTGTTCATGTGGTTGCTGGAAGAGGCCAAAACACTGACTTATTTCAGCAGGCGTGAACATTCTCCTTGGTCCATGGCTGTCGTGTGGTTCATGCACACACACACAGACACACACACAGACACACACACACACACACACACACACACAGAACCTTGACGTCAGGGTTCCTGAATCCTAGAGAAATGACCATATTTTCATGCTACATTAGAAAAACAGAGGAGAGAGTCACGTGTATTCATCTCATTTCTTTCATTCTGGTTAAACCTGGCTCTCTTTTGCTCCAAATTCTTTCACCCTATTCCTTACAAAGTTAGATCCATTACCATGTAAAGCATTCTTGTCATGAAAGTTCCCCTCCTGTGGGCTGGGTCCACATCCAGCTCCCCACCCATGCTTTTTCTCTGAAGACGTGCTTGTGAAATGGCAGCATCATAGGATAAAGAGCCCAAGTACCGAATTTCTCCCTTGTCTTCCCTTCCCTTGGTTTGTCTGACACTTACAAGGTCCAGCTGGAAAAAGGGGATAGTGAATTTGCCTCCACTTTTTCCATGAAGAAGGAAGGGTCTACCTCCATGAACACCCTAGGTGGATTCTGGGTCCAAGGCAGAAACCTGCTGCAATCCCAAATCTCCTCATCAGCTAGAGAGAATGAGAAAAAAGAAAAACCTAATCCACCCAGACGTGAGGTGCCTCCACAAGCTCCGCTCCCCCGACCTTTTCTTTGGCACTTGTTGGGCCAGTTCTTTACCCACGTGTAGAAAACAGACAGGAGCAGTTTTTGTTCTTGTTCTGTCAAGAGGATGCCTTTTTGTAATTTCATAGGGTCTTCAGGTGTTAGAAGATACTCTGAAGTCCATGCTCATTTAATGGGGATGGAGGTGCCAAAATTGTGTTTTTTCCCTCTTCCTTCCACCCTGGTCTACTTGCACCCTTCCCCCACCCCATGGTTTTATCCCTGCATCCCCCATGTATGTGACAGGACAGCTAGTTTAGTCTGTTGTTGGGTTGGGTGGTCAGTTGGAAAATCCAGCCTCAGTGAGCTTCTCCTTATGGGGTGGGAAAGAGGGCACAAGATGGTAACTTGTGCCATGGGAATGGTTCTCATACTGGGGCCTTTTTTGTTCCCTCTGCACATCCAACCTTGGATCATGTGTATGTGTGAGAGTGTGTGTATGTATGATGTGTGTAAGGGGAAAGAGCATAGAAAATATCATCCTCTATCTTCTAATTCCCATGGACCGATATGGCTTCACACTCCCTTTCTCCATGCTCTCTTTTCAGAGAATGACACATCTGAGGTCTCCCCTTAGCATATGCTGCTGCTGCTGCTGCTGCTAAGTCGCTTCAGTCGTGTCCAACTCTGTCCGACCCCATAGACAGCAGCCCACCAGGCTCCCCCGTCCCTGGGATTCTCCAGGCAAGAACACTGGAGTGGGTTGCCATTTCCTTCTCCAAGGCATGAAAGTGGAACATGAAAGTGAAGTCACTCAGTCGTGTCCGACTCTTAGTGACCCCATGGACTGCAGCCTACGAGGCTCCTCCATCCATGGGATTTTCCAGGCAACAGTACTGGAGTGGGGTGCCATTGCCTTCTCTGCCCCTTAGCATATACCTAGTCTCAAAGTCAAGGCTGCATCACTTTCTCAAGGGTGAATTTTGACAAGTTTTAAGGATACTTGAATGCTGGCTCTTCTTCTCTTGGGCTTCCTTGATTGTAGAAACTTGTATTTGGTTGATTGGTTAAGATTCTTCTGTTGTCTAATATGTCAACTGCTTTAGCTAATGCTTTTCCAATGAAATGGAATGGAGGAATTATAAGCCAGAACTTTTTTGCTTGGATATTTAGGAAATTCTAGAGGCTAAGACATTTTCTGGTTATTGTTTTGAGTAGAGCATAGAAAAGTTAACTTGCTTGTTGAAATTCTTTTTTATTTTTCTTAAACAAGATGGTGGTGACAATGAATCAGTTTGTTAACACAGATGAATCAGTTTATTAACACGAGGCTTTGAAATCACAGTGCTTTTTACCCATCCGTGTATCTATATTGTCTCCCAAAGGCAAAGAAACTGAGAGTTGACTGTACAACTATTCAAATGATGCTGCTGCATTTCCATTCCAGAAGCGTACTTCTGGTGGCATGCTGTTCATTACTTGATAGATGTTCTTATGGTAAATTACTGTAAAATGAAGAAAGATAGGGGAGAGAGAGTCTGGTAAATTGAAAAGAATTCTACAATGTTACCTCATTCTACCCAACATATGATTCAGAATTTGAATGAAGACATGTGCTGGTTTATTAATCATGATGAAACGGACAAGTTGCCAGACCTTAACATTAGAAATCTTTGCTTTGGGCACTATTTTATGATTTTGACAAGGCTGAGGATACAAACTGCTTTATGGACTACCTTATTTCTATGTGTTATGGTGTAACCTGTTCCTGCCATTCAGTAAAACATGTTGAGTGTGAATTGATGGGATAAATACTGAATTTACTGTCTCATAAAAAATCCATTTAAAACATGTTATTATTTAAGAACCAATGCATTCTTTTATAGCAATTGGCTACTAATCAGTGAGCTCTAAGTTTTTATAAGTGTGACTGAACATTTTGAGCATTCACTAACATCAAGTGTTTACAAACAGCTGACCTGATTTGTATATATATTTATCAACTAGAAGTCAGGTAAAAATAAGTTCTGTTTGTAGTATTTTTTTGTTTTTGTTTTTGGTTTTAGTCTCTCTTGGAATGGGATTATCCACTGATGTGAAAAGGCTTTTTGTGGTATACTAACATTTTTCTTTTTCTTAGGAAAAAATTCAATTGTGGAAATGAAAAAAGACCATTAAAGTGGAAAATGTAATTATAATCATAGCAACAAGAACAATAATGGTATTTGGCTTTGAAATAACTTTTAAACTTATTTAGTCCTATAATAACTGTAGGATGTCAATAGGAGAGGTGTTGTTGTCTTTGTTTAAAAATATAAATATAGCTAAGCTTATATTAGATTTAAGTACATACCAAAGTATTGCAACTGCCTAGAAAAATAGGGATGAATTTCAGCACTTTTGACTTGATGCCTTTATGTGTTTCTGTTGTGATTATTTTATTACAGGGCTATTTATATCCTAGTGGGGGTCACCTAGGGAAGTATTTCCTCAAGGTTTTTGATACCGTAAATAATCTCAGACTGCTTGAGTGATGTTTCATTCCCAGAGCTCCCTAAAATTCCTAAAAGTTCTATTTTGATTTTTCTAACCAAAATGGAAAATGGCTAGTGTTTCTCCGTAACTATGAATGGAGACACCTTTAGTTTTAGGCTGGACTGGTATCCTGAAGGATTTAAGATCCACACTTGAATATCTCTTCCACTTTGTGCACTAAGCACTGGAAATTTCAGATACAATTTCTATAATTAAATGGCAGTTTTTACCTTAATAAAATGCCAGAATGTTCTAACCATTTGGAGTGTCATAACTGTTTGTCTTGTGCTAACAAAAGGTATAATGCAAATGCAATTTTTTTTCAGGGTACGTCAGAAATTGTTAGCAGTGATTTCAACCCTTAAGGAGAGGTCAGGGAGATTTTTTTTTTCCAGTACTATTTAAAAAATATACATGTATTACTTAAAAAGATAAGTTAAAAAATGTACAACACTCATGTAAAGGAGTGAAACAAGAGAACTGTGAACTCATCTTTAGAAGACACAACAGCACAGCGTGGTGAGGAGTCTCCACACCAGGGCTGTGTTCTCTATCAGTGGGTCAGACTAGTCTGAGAATTATGGTAGAGCTGCAAGTGGATACCACCAGCAGGGAACCAGTATTCTGAGTGAGTGAAGAACTTGATGATAAAGTGAAAACGAGGGGGTGGACATGCCGAAAGTGATGAGGGAAATTAATACTTCTATATTCAAAAGAATATATGTAGGTATTCTGCAAGTTAGAATTGCTGCTAGAAAAAATACCAATTCAATTTCTTTTCAAATGTATGTCT
Source organism: Bos indicus x Bos taurus (assembly GCF_003369695.1). Lineage (NCBI taxonomy): Eukaryota > Metazoa > Chordata > Mammalia > Artiodactyla > Bovidae > Bos > Bos indicus x Bos taurus. The sequence goes on along the minus strand of NC_040084.1, from coordinate 68,867,055 downwards.
CCCTCTCCTTTCAGATGTACAGTTTACCTCTTTATTTTTACTGCCCTAGTTTTCAAAGTGTATATTTGAATCACTGTTCAAATATACACGAGATGTGTATTTTTATAGATCCGTACATGGGTCTTCCTCCCTTTTAGGTCCACAAACAATCTCTAAATGGACTTCTCTGTGTGGAGGGGGTGGAAGGGTGAGGATCTCAAGCTGGTGGTTAAAATGAGGTGTGAAAAACTCAAGTACAGAAATCTGGCTAGTGAATTCTTCACGTATGCAGATCTCTTAGTAGTGGCAAAAATCGTGTTTCAAAACTTTCCAAATCTGTGGTCTTATTTTCACAACAGTGGTCAGGGTAAGCGTTATAACCCCTGAGAACTGAAGAAACCTTTGAATCTCCAGTGTTTGGGAGAAAAGGCAGTGCAAATGTGAGAACATGCAAAGGTGTGATAGGGCACTTACTGAAGGGTCTTTAAAGTGTAGGGTGTGCAGAGACACTACATAGAATACTAAGGTCAGTCGTGTTTATTCTGTCCCAGGCTCTGTGCTAACTGCTTTACTTGCATTATTTCCTTTCATCCTCACAAGTGATGTGATGAGAGGTTACTATCATCTTGGTTTTATAGATGAGTTAGCTGAGGCTTCCAGAGGAAAAATAAGGTCACACGGTTAGTAACTAGCCATGTTCTAGGCTCTTAGAACTCAAACAGACAAAAGCAAAACATATTCTAAATTTTACCGAGGTTATTCATGTCCTTCCTCTTCCTACACTCTTTCCCTCCCATTGTCATATTCCCCCAAAGAAAACTTCTAATGATTTCTACATCTTTGTTCTTTGGATGTTGAACCTCCTCCATTTCTTCTTTTTCTTATGTTTTCTATCTTCTGGGATTTAAAAAATTGTTTTCAAACATTATATTGAATTATTAAAATATAACTGGTGAAACTTTTAAAGTTATACTTTGTATTAATAATATAATATAATAGTAATAATATTCTATTTTGCTGGTAGGCAACTCTACAGACTCTCTTTATTAGCTTGATGAACTAAATGGCCATATTGGAGAAGTCCTCTTTGCAAAGAACTACAGAGAGACCCAAGCATCTGTGAGCAGCCTCTGGGAACTGAGGATGAGCTGGTTGACAGCTACCAAAAAACCAGGGCCTTCAGGCCTACAACTAAAAGGAAATGAATTCTGCCAACAATCTGAATGAACTTAAAAGTGAATTCTTCCCCAGTTTAACTTCCAGATGAGTATATGATCCAGTCAACATCTTGATGACAGCCTTGTCAGATCCTAAACAGAGGGCCCAGTTGTGCTGTGGCCAGATTCTTGACCCACAAAAACTGCTGGATAATAAATGGGTATTGTTTAAGCTTCTAAGTTTGTTGTCATTGGTTATGCAGCAACAGATGACTAATACAGAGGTTTTTTTTTTTTCTTTTTCATAACATGTTGTTCTTGTTTTGTTATTCATCTTACCTTAAGGATATATATTTGAGTTTCTTTTTAAGTTTTCTTCTTTTTCCTGGACCACTTCTGTTTCCTCCAGTGTCACTTTTTGTTTCTTCTTTTTCTTTCATGCTGCAGATTCAGTGTCTGTTGACCTCTGGGTATCCCATTGTTTTAAGTCAGAAAAACTGACTATGTTTGAGTTTCCTCTGCTATTGGTTAAGATTTTCTACACCAAATTCTCTCTTATTAATATGAATTCTGCCTAGAAACTGTGGTACAGGACTGGAACTGTGGACTAACAGTTTAAAAGTTGTATTAAACAGTGCATGGGTTCATAGGTAAGAAGCATTTAGACTACAGACTCTCATGTGTGGGATGCTTTAATTCTGGGTCACCAATATCACCAACCAAGAAGGCTTAGTCCCCCAGTGTTTTATTCAACTTTTAGGGACAGATGCAGACTGTCTTTGCGTTGGGTGCAGAGGTGAGGGAAGACAATAAAAACATCACTTTTCACTTTCATCCTTCAAGGATCAGATCAGCGGATTCCCTCTTGACTGCTGCTTCATCATAATTGTGCTTGGGCTATGGCCCTCTCCCTTTCTTCCATCTGTTGATTAGTTTTTTCTAAAAAAATCTTTTCATGTTTTTTTAATTAACAGTTATTTAATATTGAAGTATAGTTATTTACAATGTTATGTTAGTTTCAGGTATACTGTGAAGTGATTCAGTTACAGTTATACATATATATTCTTTTTCATTATCAGTTATTATAAGATATTGAATATAGTTCCCTGTGCTGTATGTTATTAGGCCCTTGTTGCTCTTCTGTCTTATACACAGTAGTAAGTATATGCTAATCCCAAACTCCTAATTTATCTCCAAGCTTTTCATAAATTTTAGTCTTCCAGAAATGTGTTAAATTCTGTTTTCCATTGTAATAGCCCTTCCTGTTGTCTTGGTTCTTCTTTTGGCACAGTTATTTCAGTGACTGCATTCATTTGCTAGGGCTGCCATATCAGAATGTCACAGATTGGGTGGTTTAAACACCAGAAGTTAACTTTCTCACAGTTATGGAGCCTGGGAGTCTATGATCAAATGCCAGTAGGGTGGGTTTCTAGTGAGGCCTCTCCCCTTGGCTTACAGACAGCTGCCTTCTGTGTCCTCACATGGCCCCATCTCTATGCATACCCACTCCTGGTGTCTCTGCTCCTTCTTCTAAGGATACAAGTCTTATAAAATTAAGGCCCCATTTTTATGACCTCACTTAACCATAATTACCTCTGTACAGGCCCTAACTCCAAAGGCAATCACATTGGGGTTTAGAGCTTCAGATTTTGTATTTGGGTGGCGGGGATCCAATTCCATCTATAGCAATGGGGCATCTCAGGAGTCCACCAGCTCTAACCAAGTCCCCTATTTAAGAGCACTGTCTTATGCTGCTGGTGTGTTTTGAGGCCTGACATTCCGTGTTTAAGTGCCAGAATCCTTAACGGAGTAGAGCTATTTAAAAAAATAGCAAGGACACATGAGCAGCAAACAAGTAGGTCTGAAGATTTTCTGTGGCAGTGAACACACCAGGGAGAGCTGCTTTCTAACTTCAACCTGGGACAATCCAAATAGAGCTGACCAGATCAAACAGAGAGACTGAGAGGGAAGCATTTTAAGTGGGCCCTCTTAATGTGGGCTCCCGGGAGACAGTGAGGGCAGCAGGGCAGTCCCAGGATTCTCTGGGTGTAGGTGGGGGAACAGGGAGCCAGTGAGCAGCAGCTGGGAGAGGCGGCAGGTGCAGGGTGGCCTAGGTATTTTCTCTGCATCAGAAGGGTGGGGATTTGAGGTGGTGCATTCCAGAAAGCCAGCTGGTGGAGCCAAATTGCCATTCTCTTGTTTCTGAGTGTGACCCCACTGTGGCTCTTGGCCAGTGGCCTGGGAAACACCTGTTGGAGTTCTTGGGGCCCATGTGCTGGTTCAGGCTGCTGAGCTTAGGGACCAGATAGTTATCACTGATAAAAATAACCTCTCAGCCGCAAAAGGCTCCTTTAGCTGGCATCTTTTAGCAAAACTCTCTACCCCCTACAGAAGACTTTTCAGTTCAGGTACAGATCCCAATTGCACCTCTAATGTGAAATAATGTCTTTTAAAGCCATCACAAAAATGAATGAAAACACATTAAGGAGATAAAATGCTTTCAACTATAAAAATAGATGATTGGTTTCAGTTATCTCCTAGCAACACTCGTGTGTGTGTGTGTGTGTGTGTGTGTGTGTTTTCCATTTCAAGCTCAGAATTTACAGGTAACTTCAAATTATGGTCTGTTTTCTCCTTTATATTGATGTATTTATACACAACAGAATTTTATTGTTAATTTTATTATGATTGTGTATTTCTAGTATTCCAGAATGCTTTTCAAGGTGGTTAAGTTTTGTCCCTCACAATTCAAAATAACAGGTAAGTACAGAAACCATTCAAGACCATCCAAATTCTTTTAATTAATTGGAACTTTGTTGTATATTGGGCTTCCCTGATAGCTCAGTTGGTAAAGAATCTGCCTGCAATTCAGCAGACCTGGGTTCGAACCCTGGGTTGAGAAGATCCCCTGGAGAAGAGAAAGGCTACCCACTTCGGCATTCGGCCTGGAGAAGTCAATGGACTATAGTTGTCGAAAAAAGCTGGACACAACTGAGCAACTTTCACTTTGTTGTATATATTTCTTGAAATGTTTGATTGACCTCTTAGAATTTTCAGATGTACTCATTTTATGGAGTTTGTTAAATATAAAAGAATTTGGGGTACTTTATCTTCACAAGTTTCTAAATGTTTTTGCTTCTGTCCTTATAACTCCTCTGGCACTTTAATAAAAGGTAGAATATACAGTTTTCGCATTTTAGAGTGCATTGCCCAACTGTCCAATGATACTTTTAGTTCTTTGGGGAAGAGACTGTACTGCATTGACTGTGAAGCTTGATGCAAATATTTCTTAAGCACCTTTGTTGTCTACTTGCTCAGTTGTGTCTGACTCCTTTGCAACCCCACGGACTGTAGCCCGACAAGCTCCTCTGTTCATGGGATTTCCCAGACAAGAATACTGGAGTGGGTTGGCATTCCCTCCTCCAGGGGATCTTCCTAATCCAGAGATCAAACCTGAATCTCTTGCATTGGCAGGTGGATTTTTTTTACTGCTGAGCAACCAGGGAAGCCCCTTCTTAAGCACCTACTATACCTTAAATTATGTAGCTGGTGTCTGGGATACAATGACACATCAATTGTCGCAGTACCCATCAGATGTACACACTCCAAATAGACGTGACAAGCAGAAGAATAATCTCACTGTAATATAGATCCCAAACTGGACATACAGGACTACAGTTCTCAAAACTTTTGGTCTAAGAATTATATTTACACTCTTAAAAATAAATGAGACAGAAATATAGATCAATAGAACAAAATAGAAAGCCCAGAGATAAATCCACGCACATATGGACACCTTATCTTTGACAAAGGAGGCAAGAATATATAATGGATTAAAGACAATCTCTTTAACAAGTGGTGCTGGGAAAACTGGTCAACCACTTGTAAAAGAATGAAACTAGAGCACTTTCTAACACCATACACAAAAATAAACTCAAAATGGATTAAAGATCTAAACGTAAGACCAGAAACTATAAAACTCCTAGAGGAGAACAGAGGCAAAACACTCTCCGACATACATCACAGCAGGATCCTCTATGACCCGCCTCCCAGAATATTGGAAATAAAAGCAAAAATAAACAAATGGGACCTAATTAAACTTAAAAGCTTCTGCACATCAAAGGAAACTATTAGCAAGGTGAAAAGACAGCCTTCAGAATGGGAGAAAATAATAGTAAATGAAGCAACTGACAAACAACTAATCTCAAAAATATACAAGCAACTCCTACAGCTCAATTCCAGAAAAATAAATGACCCAATCAAAAAATGGGCCAAAGAACTAGAGACATTTCTCCAAAGAAGACATACAGATGGCTAACAAACACATGAAAAGATGCTCAACATCACTCATTATCAGAGAAATGCAAATCAAAACCACTATGAGGTACCATTTCACGCCAGTCAGAATGGCTGCGATCCAAAAGTCTACAAGCAATAAATGCTGGAGAGGGTGTGGAGAAAAGGGAACCCTCTTACACTGTTGGTGGGAATGCAAACTAGTACAGCCACTATGGAGAACAGTGTGGAGACTCCTTAAAAAACTGGAAATAGAACTGCCTTATGATCCAGCAATCCCACTGTTGGGCATACACACTGAGGAAACCAGAAGGGAAAGAGACACGTGTACCCCAATGTTCATCGCAGCACTGTTTATAATAGCCAGGACATGGAAGCAACCTAGATGTCCATCAGCAGATGAATGGATAAGAAAGCAGTGGTACATATACACAATGGAGTATTACTCAGCCATTAAAAAGAATACATTTGAATCAGTTCTAATGAGGTGGATGAAACTGAAGCCTATTATACAGAGTGAAGTAAGCCAGAAAGAAAAACACCAATACAGTATACTAATGCATATATATGGAATTTAAAAAGATGGTAACAATAACCCTGTATACAAGATAGCAAAAGAGACACTGATATATAGAACAGTCTTTTGGACTCTGTGGGAGAGGGAGAGGGTGGGATGATTTGGGAGAATTGCATTGAAATATGTATAATATCATATATGAAACGAGTCGCCAGTCCAGGTTCGATGCACGATACTGGATGCTTGGGGCTGGTGCACTGGGACGACCCAGAGGGATGGTATGGAGAGGGAGGTGGGAGGAGGGTTCAGGATAGGGAACACATGTATACCTGTGGCAGATTCATTTTGATATATAGCAAAACCAATACAATATTGTATAGTTAAATAAAATAAAATTAAAAAAAAAATGAGAACTCCACAGAGCTTTGATTTCTATGAGTTATATTTATCAATCTATCAGTTAGATATTAAAACAGAAAAATTTAAATATGTGTATTGGTTAATTAACTAAAAATAATAAACCCATTGTATGTTAATGTTAAAAATATATTTTATGAAAAATTTCTGTATTTCCCAAAACAACAAAAAAAGTAGTGGTAAGACCCAGAGGGATGGTATGGGGAGGGAGGTGGGAGGGGGGTTCAGGATTGGGAACATGTGTACACCCATGGTGGATTCATGTTGATGTATGGCAAAACCAATACAATATTGTAAAGTAATTAGCCTCTAATTAAAATAAATAAATTAAAAAAAGAGAGACATTATTTTATGTTTTTGGAAAGAATGTTAACATTTGGATTAATAGAATATAGTTGGATTCCTGTATCCATGTCTGCATTCAGTATATTATTGTACCTTGTTTTGCTTGAAGTATATAAAGAAAATCTGGCTTCTTGCAGATATGAGAGAGAAGAAGGAAGAGTAGAAGAGTATTTTAAAAGTGTATTCAGATAATTGGAGAAGGCAATGGCACCCCACTCCAGTGCTCTTGCCTGGAAAATCCCATGGATGGAGGAGCCTGGTAGGCTGCAGTCCATGGGGTCGCTAAGAGTCAGACATGACTGAACAACTTCACTTTCACTTTTCAATTTCATGCATTGGAGAAGGAAATGGCAACCCACTCCAGTGTTCTTGCCTGGAGAATCCCAGGGACAGGGAAGCCTGGTGGGCTGCCATCTATGGGGTCACACAGAGTCGGACACGACTGAAGTGACTTAGCAGCAGCAGCATTCAGATAATTGTGTATATTCTTCTTTGAATGTACATCAAAATTCAACAAATAGTAGTTTCTTAAAAGTTAGTTGCAACATGGAATCTGAAAATTATTAGTGAGCATTTGTACTGTTTTGCATTGAACTCCATTGGTTTACTTTGCATTTTGAATTCATCTTTTTTTCATGTATGATTCTGTGACACAGAGCATTGTTTAGAAAATACTGTTTCACTGAGGTGTGCAGAATTTTCAAATGTTTATACATTTTACTACACAATAATTAAAACAAATCTTTAATAATATCACTGATCTAATCTAATCATGGATTAGAAATATCTTTAACAATTGGGAAAGTGTTAGATTCACAGTGGTAGATATGTGTTTACCAAAATACTAATTTTCACTTAAATGTTTAAACTTATGTTTGGCAACACATACTGCAGTTTTTTTCTATGTAGTGACAGTCGTTCTTGGTTCATTTTGAGAAAATGTTTGCCGAGTATCCAAGTCTGAATAACCATAGTTTGTCAATTGTCTTTTCAAATAAAAATGGTGTTCCATGAAAAAGCCAGTTGGTTCAGCTTGCAACTGACATCACGCAAGTCTTTAGGACAACTTTTAAACTTCAATATGCAGCAGGAGTGCATTTTTGAATATTTTTCATTGAAGGATCATTGCTTTACAGTATTGTGCTGGTATCTTCCATCAGTATGAATCAGCCATAGGTTTGCCCATGTCCCCTTCCACTTGAACATCCCACCCACCTCCCTCCCCGTCTCACCTCTCTGGGTTGTCACGAGCCCCAGTTTGAGGCCCTGAGTCATACCGCAAATTCCCACTGGCTGTCTATTTTACATACGGTAATATGTGTTTCCATGTTCTAGCAGGAGTGCTTTTTGTGTGCATCCCATTTTGTCACCCAGAATTTAAAAGATTGTACTTGAGACCTGAAGTTTAATAAAATGAATGCTTTCCATTGTGAATACACAGGCATGAAGACTATAGTGACTATTAGGACACTTTGGTGTCGCTGTTTTAATTCATGCTGGTTTCTAGCAGTTTTACTCACCACTGCTTTGGATTGTGGGTGCCAACGTCCATACAGTGAAAAAAGCAATATTACCAGAGCATTAGTATGGAAATATTTTTGTCTTTGTGGACCCATTGAAATTTTCTTGGGGACTCTTAGAACCATTGCTTTAGAACAAAGCAGAGGCATCTTACCTGGTCTGATTGGAGAAGGGTTGGGGTGGTGGAAGGAGAGGGGTGAGAACTAGCTCATGGATGAGATGACTCCCTAGCAGAGTCTGCAGATGAACAGGTGTTATTCAGTAAAAGAACGTAGGAGATGGTATGTAGAAAGTGCCTTACTTTTATATTTGTTGTTGTTAGTCGCTTAAGTCATGTTCCACTCTTTGCAACCTCCTAGACTATAGACCACGAGACTTCTCTGTCCATGAGATTTCCCAAGGCGATGGAATGGGTTTCCATCGCCTTCTCCAGGGGATCTTTCTGACCTAGGGATTGAACCTAAGTCTCTTGCTTGGCAGGCTAATTCTTTACCACTGAGTCACCAGGGAAGCCATTTTTATATTACTATATAATAAATTATTGCAAACTGAACGGTTTAAAGCAACACCTCTTTATTATATCACAGTGCTTTATTATATCACAGTAGGTCAGAAGCTCAGGCCTGGCATGGCGAGGTTCTCTGCTTAGGGGCTCACTGGCTGAAATCTAGGTTTCAACTTGATGTGTTCTCATCTGAGGCTGAGGTCTTATTCCAAGCTGATGTGGTTGTTGGCAGAATAAATTGTGGTTATGGGATTAAGGGCTCTCTTTTCTTGCTGGCTGTCAACCAGGAGCTATTTTCAGCTGTTAAAGGTGACCTGAAATTTCTGCTATGTGACCCTCTCCATAACATGGCAGTTTGTCTCTTCAAAACTGGTAGACAAATTCTGTACCTTCCAATCTCCTGCTTCAGAAAGATCCCAATCCCTTTTCAGGGTTCACCAATAGGTCAGGCCCACCTAGGATAATCTCCTTGTCCATTAACTCAAGGTCAGCTTTTTTTGGACCTTCAGGTTTTTTCTCCTACATAATGAAATGTGATCATGAAAGTTAAATTCATTTTATTTACAACCCCACCCAAATTTAAGGGGTCATAAAGGGTGTGTACTTTGGGGGTGGGAATCTTTCCAGAGTATCTCAGAATTCTGATTACCACAGAAGGACACAAGGACAGTTCAGGCAGAGATACACAAATGAAGGGGATCAAAGCTTTCATATTTGAGGGTATATGTTCTGTAGGAGAAATGATGAAAGGAGAGAGGAAAATTACGCACTTCACAATGGTCCTTCTGGCTGCTCCCTGGGCTGTCACACTACACCTGCTTCAGTCGTGTCCAACTGTGTGACCCTGTGGACTGCAGCCCACCAGGCTCCTCTGTCCATGGGATTCTCGAGGCAAGAATACTGGGGTGTGTTGCCATGCCCTTCTCCAGGGGATCTACCCAACCCAGGGATTGAACCCACATCTCTTATGTCTCCTGCATTGGCGGGTGGGTTCTTTACCCCTAACGCCACCTGGGAAGCCTGTCACACTGCACTGTCCTCCAAGACCCTTTGCCTTCTCCACCTGCTGCTTTGTGGCCTCCTAAGCATGGCTCCTAAGCATGACAGAATGTGGTCCACTGGAGAAGGGAATGGCAAACCACTTCAGTACTCTTGCCTTGAGAACCCCATGAACAGTATGAAAAGGCAAAATGATAGATTTCTGAAAGAGGAACTCCCCAGGTCAGTAACTACCCAATATACTACTGGAGATCAGTGGAGAAATAACTCCAGAAAGAATGAAGGGATGGAACCAAAGAAAAAACAATACCCGGTTCTGGATGTGACTGGTGATAGCAGCAAGGTCCAATGCTGTAAAGAGCAATATTGCATAGGAACCTGGAATGTTAGGTCCATGAATCAAGGCAAATTGGAAGTGGTCAAACAAGAGATGGCAAGAGTGAACGTTGACATTCTAGGAATCAGCAAACTAAAATGGACTGGAGTGGGTGAATTTAACTCAGATGACCATTATATCTACTACGGTGGGCAGGAATCCCTTAGAAGAAATGGAGTAGCCATCATGGTCAACAAAAGAGTCCAAAATGCAGTACTTGGATGCAATCTCAAAAACGACAGAATGATCTCTGTTCTTTTCAAGGCAAACCATTCAATATCATGGTAATCCAAGCCTATGCCCCAACCAGTAACGCTGAAGAAGCTGAAGTTGAATAGTTTTATGAAGACCTACAAACCTTTTAGAACTAACACCCAAAAAAGATGTCCTTTTCATTATAGGGGACTGGAATGCAAAAGTAGGAAGTCAAGAAACACCTGGAGTAACAGGCAAATTTGGCCTTGGAGTACAGAATGAAGCAGGGCAAAGGCTAATAGAGTTCTGCCAAGAGAACACACTGGTCATAGCAAACACCCTCTTCCAACAACACAAGAGAAGACTCTACACATGGACATCACCAGATGGTCAACACCGAAATAAATTGATTATATTCTCTGCAGCCAGATATGGAGAAGCTCTATACAGTCAGCAAAAACAAGACTGAGAGCTGACTGTGGCTCAGATCATGAACTCCTTATTGCCAATTCAGACTTAAATTGAAGAAAGTAAGGAAAACCACTACACCATTCAGGTATGACCTAAATCAAATCCCTTATGATTATACAGTGGAAGTGAGAAATAGATTTAAGGGACTAGATCTGATAGACAGAGTGTCTGATGAACTATGGATGGAGGTTGGTGCCATTGTACAGGAGACAGGGAGCAAGATCATCCCCATGGAAAAGAAATGCAAAAAAGCAAAATGGCTGTCTGAGGAGGCCTTATAAATATCTGTGAAAAGAAGAGAAGTAAAAAGCAAAGGAGAAAAGGAAAGATAAAAGCATCTGAATGCAGAGTTCCAAAGAATAGCAAGAAGAGATAAGAAAGGTTTCCTCAGTGATCAATGCAAAGAAATAGAGGAAAACAACAGAATGGGAAAAACTAGAGGTCTCTTCAAGAAAATCAGAGATACCAAGGGAACATTTCATGCAAAGATGGGCTTGATAAAGGACAGAAATGGTATGGACCTAACAGAAGCAGAAGATATTAAGAGGTGGCAGGAATACACAGAAAAACTGTACAAAAAAGATCTTCATGACCCAGATAATCACAATAGTGTAATCACTCACCTAGAGTCAGACATCCTGGAATGTGAAGTCAAGTGGGCCTTAGAAAGCATCGCTACGAACAAAGCTAGTGGAGGTGATGGAATTCCAGTTGAGCTGTTTTATATCCTGAAAGATGATGCTGTGAAAGTGCTGCACTCAATATGCCAGCAATTTTGGAAAACTCAGCAATGGCCACAGGACTGGAAAAGGTCAGTTTTCATTCCAATCCCAAAGAAAGGCAATGCCAAAGAATCCTCAAACTACCACACAATTGCACTCATCTCACATGCTAGTAAAGTAGTGCTCAAAATTCTCCAAGCCAGGCTTCAGCAGTACGTGAACTGTGAACTTCCAATGTTCAAGTTGGTTTTAGAAAAGGCAGAAGAACCAGAGAGCAAATTGCCAACATCTGCTGGATCATGGAAAAAGCAAGAGAGTTCCAGAAAAACATCTATTTCTGCTTTATTGACTATGCCAAAGCCTTTGACTGTGTGGATCACAATCAACTGTGGAAAATTCTGAAAGAGATGGGAATACCAGACCACCTGACCTGCCTCTTGAGAAACTTATATGCAGGTCAGGAAGCAACAGTTAGAACTGGACATGGAACAACAGACTGGTTCCAAATAGGAAAAGGAGTACATCAAGGCTGTATACTATCACCCTGCTTATTTAACTTCTATGCAGAGTACATCATGAGAAATGCTGGGCTGGAAGAAGCACAAGCTGGAATCAAAATTGCCGGGAGAAATATCAATCACCTCGGATATGCAGATGACACAGCCCTTATGGCAGAAAGGGAAGAGGAACTAAAAAGCCTCTTGATGAAAGTGAAAGAGGAGAGTGAAAAAGTTGGCTTAAAGCTCAACATTCAGAAAATGAAGATCATGGCATATGGTCCCATCACTTCATGGGAAATAGATGGGGAAATAGTGTCAGACTTTTGGGGGCTCCAAAATCACTGCAGATGGTGATTGCAGCCATGAAATTAAAAGTTGCTTACTCATTGGAAAGATAGTTATGACCAATCTAGAAGGCATATTAAAAAGCAGAGACATTATTTGCCAACAAAGGTCCGTCTAGTCAAGGTTCTGGTTTTTCCAGTAGTAATGTATGGATGTGAGAGTTGGACTGTGAAGAAAGCTGAGAGCCGAAGAATTGATGTTTTTGAACTGTGGTGTTGGAGAAGACTCTTGAGAGTCCCTGGACTGCAAAGAGAACCAACCAGTCCATCCTAAAGGAGATCAGTCCTGGGTGTTCATTGGAAGGACTGATGCTGAAGCTGAAACTCCAATACTTTGGCCACCTCTTGTGAAGAGCTGACTCATTGGAAAAGACCGTGATGCTGGGAGGGATTGGGGGCAGGAAGAGAAGGGAACGACAGAGGATGAGATGGTTGGATGGCATCACCGACTTGATGCACATGAATTTGGGTACACTCCGGGAGTTGTTGATGGACAGGGAGGCCTGGCGTGCTGCGGTTCATAGGGTCGCAAAGAGTTGGACATGACTGAGTGACTGAACTGAACTGAACTGAACTGAACTGAAGCATGGCTCTACAGAAGAGATGAGCTATCTTCCAAATTTCATGAGGAAACTTTCTGGAACTGTTTCCAAAAAGTCTCAGCTGTCACAATTTACCTAATCTGGAAAAGAGAAAGGTTTCCCTGGCCTCAGGCAACAAATCACGATTCAACACAAAATCAATCCCACACAGTCACCAAAGGCATCATCAAGGGTTGGTTTTTGATTAAGCCACTTGTCTTCTCAGATGGAGTGGGAAATGGTAACCCACTCTAGCATCCTTGCCTGGAGAATTCTATGGACAGAGGAGCCTGGCGGGCTACAGTCCATCGGGTTGCAAAAGAGTTGGACATGACGGAGTGAAGTGAGGAGATTCCTCAAAGTCTCTCAGGTAAAACCTAGAATTTCTGCATGTGGATTGTGAGGCTTCTGACCAGAGGGGCCTTTATCACCAGATCTTTATTCCCAGCCCTTCTCCCTCATTTTTCAGGCATTGTTCTGTTGATCATAAAGCACCGGGCGACACTGTAGTGCTGCACCAGGCACGTCATTTGGGACAGAGAAGGTGGAAATGGAGCCATGTTCAACCCAGATGTCCCTAGGGACAGCACCAGCTGGGCTCTTTGAGCCGGACAGAAATGAGAGAAACAGTTCTCTCCTCTCATCTGTGGAGCCACAGGGCTCTCCTGCTTCACAACACTTCTCGTGTAGTACTTTAGCTGGCTTTTCCAGAATGGGTTAATTTGACCCAAGTTGTTGGTACACATTAGGAAGGAATGCAGAATGCCAGCAAGAAACAAGTGACTGATTGAATAAATGAAAACAAAACAGGGAATAAAAAAATAAAAATTAAAAAAATCTTTTTTTTGAATGTCCATCTTTGATCATTAATAGTACTAGAACTACCTTCAAATATTCCTCCATTTTTTAAAAGATTTTTTTATATGGGTGGACCATTTTTAAATCTGTATTGAATTTATTATAATATTATTTCTGCTTTATGTTTTCTGGCTATAAGGCATGTGAGAACTTAGCTTCCCAACCAGGAATTGAACCTGCACCCCTAGCACTGGAAAGCAAAGTCTTAACCAGTGGACTGTCAAGAAAGTCCCAGATATTCCTCTCTATTGAGTTAAATTAGTTTTTCTCTAGTTTTTCAATATCTCCCTTTCTCTCTCCCTGCCTCCTTCCTCTCTTCCTCCTTTCCCTTCTTCTTTCCAGTGTGTACTAATGGCTCTTGGCACTCGGGCTATGGAAATCAATACGACAGAGTCTGTCTCATTAAGAAGGGTAATTTCTAGGGAGGAGGGAAGCCATGCAAAGAAATGTCATAATTCAGTGTGATCCAAAGGAGAAAGCGATCACTTCTTCCTCATAGGTGCAGTGGTCAGTGAAGTTTCCACAGAGGGTTCAGCCTCTCAGCTGGAGCAGAAGCAATGAGTAATTTTCATGGAAAGGCTTTTTAGGAAAAAGAACAGTATATGCAGAGAACAAAAATTTGGAACAGTGGCAAGTAATGATCTATTCAACTTTAATTGGTTGTATTCCAAAACCTAGATGGTCATTTAGACCCCACCATACTCTAGGTAGAATTTCAGGTCATTTATAATATACATGCATTACCATAAGATTAACCAAAATAAAAGAAAAATAAGTGGGTGAGAAAAACAGGACAGAGAAAATGAGAGGGAGAAAAATAAGACAAATTTGATATACAAGGCACATGGTATATGATTCTGTCCACTTGCCAGGGGAAGGTCATAAATTTGGATCTAAGCCTTTTGGTGCCAACCCAGAAAAAGGAAGATGCAATCAATTATAACACTTAGTGTCCACAGGATTAGAAGGACCAGTTGTTCAGAAGAAGCACAACTATTCCTGGTGTTGAGAGGAAAAAGGAATTTCTCCCATGGGTCTGCACAAAGAGGACATTTAGTAATTCTGGGACTAACGTTCCCAGCAGCATCTTTATCGCAGTATAGGGCCAAGGCTCTGAAAGCTATTTCTTACAACATCTTCAGCATAAGCTAATGACACATCTCCAAGGTGCCAGTGAATTTAAGTATTTTTACGTTGCTCAAGGTTAAATATTCTGTCAGCCTTCTGATTCTCTCTTTCCTCTCTCTCTCCTTCTCTCTCTCCAATTAAGCCAAGATAGGGGCTGAGCTACCTGTAATTAAGACTTTTCTCCAGGCTACAGTTCCTGCAGGGATGCTGTGTGGTGCATGTTCTCTTATGCACTGATCTGGGTGCTAGTTGGCTTTATATCTTTTCATTGGGTTCTTTAATTTATGATTATAATGATCTCATCAATTTACTTATCAGTTTTTTCACAATTATTTCCCCTGTTTCCTCCATTAGATGATGAAATTCTTGCAATAGATGAAGGAAAATCCTCAATAGCACATTGTTCTGGGGTTCAGCTTGCAGTGGGTCTGATGTGGCTGACTTACTGCTTTTGGGTGATATTATCTGACATTGGTTGTTCTTTTTCCTTCATTTAACAAAGTAATATCTAATTCTTTCACTATTTCCTGATCTTACTGTCCTCAAAAACATTGCCTCATACATTAATTCTTTCATTCAGAAACTCTTACAACTTTTATTTTAATATCCTCTCAATGCAACACATATAAGAGGTATCCAAAAATAAAGATAAGAAATATTCCAGATTCCAAGGAGAAGAAGACAATAATAACCTTGGCCATTTTCAAATGTGGCACATTTATTCAAGTGTAAATCTAAAGGGCTTTAACTGTAAGATAAAAGGGTCTGTTAATTTCAGTATTTAAGTTGAATTCTGCAACATTAACAGACCATATTAGATTTATATTGTAATTTCTTTCTACCTGTACAAATATATCACTTTTGTAAGTCTAAAATGATTTGCAAAATAAATATTATATCCTAACCTAAATAATACTTATATCTAAGTATGTCAACTCTAAGTTAATCCATATGTAGGACTATTCATAAGAGAGCCAAACAAAATATTTTTGAAATGTAATGCATCAGAACAAAATAAAACAATAGGAAGCTATGTCATAAGGTTTCATTGGATAGAAGTTCTAAGCTATAATCTTGGTTGTACAAAAGGCTGAAGGGTAGGCTATTTATAAAATGATTGCAAAATGATACACAACATTTCTCCATGGGAGTGCAGCTGTGGGGAAATGTTTTTCTTCTTTGATGACCTGAGCATTCTACCCAAGGATCTTACAGAAGAAATAGATGATGGTTCTTAATTTAAGATCTAGTCTAACCCACTTAATGAACTAGTGTAAAATTCGAATACAAAACCCAATACCTTTCAGAAATAAATCATAATTCAAAGAAGAAAGTCATTAATGATATAACAATAATAAGATTGTGGATTGAGGTATGAAAATAAATGAAGACCAACCAATGGGAAAAACAAAGCCTGTTTATTCAGAGCTTGCTATAGCATGGGGCCAACTATTATCCTTTGCCTTTTGGCAGAGACTCCAAGGCAGGCAGAAGAATAGGAAGCTTTACAGTGGGAGGAAGCAGGGGCTTCAAGTGTGCCTGACTGGATGCTATTGGCTTAAGCAAGCTGTAGGTAGGCTAACTGGAAGTAGAGCATCTGATGTCATTGGTTAGGCATGCATCCTTGACTTTCTCTGGTTGATCCTAAACTGGAAACAGGGGTAAAAATTAGGGAAGCTGTCAGTAATTAAACAAGTTTGGTCATTTGAGGACAATTGTTACAGAAGTTAATCTTTAGCTTCCTGGATTGTTACCCATGTAAATAATCTGATTTCTGCAAATCTGACTTCTAGCAGACTGGGTTCCTGCACTGATTACCATAGATAAGGGGCTGACTTCCTAAGGGTGTTGTAGGTTGTAGGTTAGAGTTCTATTTTTACATATGATCTACCCATTGTCCATTTGTATATTCAGTCTCTTTGGGGATAGGAAGGTCTTCACGTTTACTGCTGGCTGTCTGAACTTCCAGAGATGGCCTCCTAGCTCTGCAGAGATGAGTAGATCCTAGAAACAAAAAGTGGTTCACACAATGAAATTAAAACAAAAATCACTTTTATTTATTAATTTAATGTGGAAATTGTCTTTTCCTGGGAGAAAGGCAAGTTTAGGGACTAGAATAAGAACTGGAATTTATTTTGCTCTCAAATGATGGTGAAGATGATGGAAAAGGGATGGATATCAGAATCATTTTAGTTTGATCTCTTCCCTCCTCTCCTTGCAGAATAGCTCAGCTCCTCAATGGTTTGTAGAGTTTGAAGTGGCTTCTTAGATGATTATTGAATATGCTCTGGGCTCTTGGTTCCCTCCATTCCCAATCCATTATGTCCCTGACCCTGGGACAAGGCAAGAACTCTGTCTGCCTGGTGATGGATATTCTCACCCTCAATTTCTCCTGAAGAAATGTTGCCACTCTTGCTTTACTGCATGTTGACAGGGTAACATTTAGAAAATCAATAAAGTACTTCTATGTGCTTCTCCCTAGGATAGAGGGAGAGGAAGATGAGGGAGATTCATCACATTTTTTCAGTGGGAATAAGAGAAAAAGAGATACTATTGGGTTCTTGGAATTTTGCAGCAAAGCAGTAGACTTGAGAGGCAGGTGTGGTCAAGAGAGATGGGATCATTCAAGTTCTTCTAGATCCATACTTACTACACCCACTACCGAGCCTGCAGTCCCATGCTCACAATGTTCCCTCTGCATCTTCACCCCAACCACCTGAGGGCAAAGCATAAGGCAAAGGGGAACAATGCTGGGTGTTTTCATCCAAGAAAGACTAAACGCAACCAAATAAATGCTCCAAATATCTGTGTTTTCAATTCTTTCTGTGATTTCACAGTAGGAAATGGATTTTGCACATACCACACACACATACGTACACACAGAGGCTCACTTGTGTGCACGCACACACACTACAGTACATTTCATCAAATAATGCTGACTCTGTTATTCGGTTCTTTTCTATTTTATTCTGTTCTTTTTTGTTTTTAATGTATTGTAGTGATAACTTGCTAAAAATCATGACCAATAAATGGATCATGTCCCTGAGTTTGAAAACAGAGGTTAAATTTTGTCTTTATCTAAATATAATTCACATTTTATATTTAACTCATTTTTTTCCTGATAGCTATCATGTGGAGAGGAAATATCCAAATAAGTATAGGGAAAAGAAAGAACAAGAAAACAAAATTGATATTTATACCACATCTAACTTGTAGTGTGAGTGAAATTTCATGACCCCATCTCTCAAGCTTCTTCTTTTCAGTAACTCGTAACTCTTCCCTGCCCTCGCCACCCTGCTAGAATTAATTTGTTCAATTTACTCATCATATAATGTACTAAATACTCTTTATGTCCCAGGATTGTTCTGGGCCTTGAATATAAGTGGTAAATAAGTTAGTTATGGAGCAACCCCATGAAGTTTATATTCTATTAAATCAATATTTTACCAACTGTAAAGGCTTTAGGAAAACAAAGCTTCTATTAGAAGTAGGTGGTATTCACTTCTGAAATACACTTATGCAAGGTCATCATTTTAACTCTTCTTTCAGAATTTTAAAGGCAACAGTGTGGGGTAGAAAAAATCCACTCTCATGGGATCAGAAGCTAGTATCAGCCTGGACAGTGAATTCAATGAGATGTTCCTGGGGACGAGGAGGGGCACTCTCTTTGTTTACAAAGTTACATAAATACATTAAGAAGAGTATGCAGATGATATTTATAAGAAAAGTTAGAAACTTATCCAAAATTTGTCACCTCTTCATTCTAAAGATTTATTTGTAAAAGTTTATTTTTGTGAATTCGTAACATTTAAAACATTGCACACTTATTGTCTACCCAAGAATTAAAAAGTGCTTGTGTACAACCTATGCCATTGAAATAACCCAAAGAAAAAAATAAAGCATTTGAAGGGAGTGTAATGTAATGCAACAGTAATGTAATAGAAGATGTCAGTAAACTGGCTATTCTCATGAAGCACAGTTTTGCAGAAATATTCAGGAAGTCACTCAGGCTGTATGAACTCAGCTGGACAGGTGGACAGAGTTGGGGACACAAGACCGATTTACAAATGGTTGTTGTGACAGCCTTCAAATATTAGCGTGAAGTAAGGAAGTCAAATTAGAATTTTTATTATCAATAGTTCTTGCTTACTGTTCAGTTCAGTTCAGTCACTCAGTCATGTCCAGCTCTTTGCGACCCCATGAACTGTAGCATGCCAGGCCTCCCTGTCCATCACAGCTCCCGGAGTTTACCCAAAATCATGGAATCGGCGATGCCATCCAGCCATCTCATCCTCTGCTGTCCCCTTCTCCTCCTGCCCCCAATCCCTCCCAGCATCAGGGTCTTTCCCAATGAGTCAACTCTTTGCATCAGGTGGCAAAAGTATTGGAGTTTCAGCTTCAGCATCAGTCCTTCCAATGAACACCCAGGACTGAAATCCTTTAGGATGGACTGGTTGGATCTCCTTGCAGTCCAAGGGACTCTCAAGAGTCTTCTCCAATACCACAGCTCAAAAGCATCAATTCTTCAGCGCTCAGCTTTCTTCACAGTACAACTCTCACATCCATACATGACCACTGGAAAAACCAGAACCTTGACTAGACGGACCTTTGTTGGCAAATAATGTCTCTGCTTTTTAAAATGCTATCTAGGTTGGTCATAACTTTCCTTCTAAGGAGTAAGCATCTTTTAATTTCATGGCTGCAATCACCATCTGCAGTGATTTTGGAGCCCCAAAAAATAGTCTGACCCTGTTTCCCCATCTATTTGCAATGAAGTGATGGGACCAGATGCCATCATCTTTGTTTTCTGAATGTTGAACTTTAAGTCAACTTTTTCACTCTCCTCTTTCACTTTCATCAAGAGGCTCTTCAATTCTTCTTCCCTTTCTGCCATAAGGGTGGTGTCATCTGCATATCTGAGGTTATTGATATTTCTCCCAGCAATCTTGATTCCAGCTTGTGCTTCTTCCAGCCCAGCGTTTCTCATGATGTACTCTGCATAGAAGTTAAATAAGCAGGGTGACAATATACAGCCTTGATGTACTCCTTTTCCTATTTGGAACCAGTCTGTTGTTCCATGTCCAGTTCTAACTGTTGCTTCCTGACCTGCATATAGGTTTCTCAAGAGGCAGGTCAGGTGGTCTGGTATTTCCATCTCTCAAAGAATTTTCTTGGCTTATTTATCCTGCACCAAATGATCAGTTAAGGCACATATGTTCTAAACTGAATTAAAAAGAAGCTATGTAAACATCATTCTTTCAAACCCTCTGCTCTTAAAATGCTTTATAATTTACCATCCATTCTTTCTAGAAAAGAATTTGAGCCAACTCCAGGAGATAGTGAAGGACAGGGAAGGCCTGTTTGCTACAGTCCATGGGGTTGCAAAGAATTAGACATGCCTTAGTGACTGAATAACTTTCTGGAAAGTTGTCTTTTAGATAACTTAAAAAATCATTCATGTATATATTTATGTAATGATATGCGACCTATATTTTTATATCATAATATCAGTGCACACTCTCATTTATTCTGTCCCTTACGTTACTCCTGATGGTCATCTTTCTGTGATCAAACCATGCTTCATGCTCAAGCTTCTGCTGAAATAGCTTATGTGGCTTTACAGGGCTTATGTGCTGCCCTGTAACATATCTCATGGAACAGGTGAAAATGATCAGATGGTTTATTAAATATATTAAATATAGAATATCCATTACTAGAATAAGTCTTGAAATTATCCATACCTAATCAGGATTTGAAAACACAGTAAGTTGTTCAAGAGAAAATTCTTTTGGGGGTAGTGAAAAAATAGGACATAAAAATCCAGTGCGTATTTTATGAAAATCAGTAACTAAAAGATGTGGAAAAGTAAAACTGTGGAAAATTCAGAAAGAGATGGGAATGCCAGACCACCTGACCTGCCTCTTGAGAAATCTGTATGCAGGTCAGAAAGCAAAAGTTAGAACTGGATATGGAACAACAGACTGGTTCCAAATAGGAAAAGGAGTACGTCAAGGCTGTATATTGTCACCCTGCTTATTTAACTTCTATGCAGAGTACATCATGAGAAATGCTGGGCTGGAAGAAGCACAAGCTGGAATCAAGATTGCCAGGAGAAATCTCAATAACCTCAGATATGCAGATGACACCACCCTTATGGCAGAAAGGGAAGAATTGAAGAGCCTCTTGATGAAAGTGAAAGAGGAGAGTGAAAAAGTTGACTTAAAGCTCAACATTCAGAAAACTAAGATCATGGCATCCGGTCCTATCACTTCATGGCAAATAGATGGGTAAACAGTGGAAACAGTGTCAGACTTTATTTTTGGGGGCTCCAAGATCACTGCAGATGGTGACTGCAACCATGAGATTAAAAGACACTTACTCCTTAGAAGGAAAGTTATGACCAAACTAGTTCATTTCAGTTCAGTCACTCAGTCGTGTCCGACTCTTTGCAATCCCATAAACCGCAGCACACCAGGCCTCCCTGTCCATCACCAACTCCTGGAGTCCACCTAAACCCATGTCCATTGAGTCGGTGATGCTATCCAACCATCTCATCATCTGTCATCCCCTTTTCCTCCTGCCCTCAATCTTTCCCAGCATCAGGGTCTTTTCCAATGAGTCACCTCTTACATCTGGTGGCCAAAGTATTGGAGTTTCAGCTTCAGCATCAGTCCTACTAATGAACACCCAGGAATGATCTCCTTTAGGATGGACTGGTTGGATCTCCTTGCAGTCCAAGGGACTCTCAAGAGTCTTCTCCAACACCACAGTTCAAAAGCATCAATTCTTCAGTGCTCAGCTTTCTTCACAGTCCAACTCTCACATCCATACATGACCATTAGAAAAAACATAGCCTTGACTAGATGGACCTTTGTGGACAATGTCTCTGCTTTTTAATGTGCTATCTAGGTTTTGTCATAACTTTCCTTCCAAGGAGTAAGTGTCTTTTAATTTCATGGCTGCAGTCACCATCTGCAGTGATTTTGGAGCCCAGAAAAATAAAGTCAGCCACTGTTTCCCCATCTATTTACCATGAACTGATGGGACCAGATGCCATGATCTTAGTTTTCTGAATGTTGAGCTTTAAGCCAACTTTTAATTCTCCCCTTTCACTTTCATCAAGAGGCTCTTTAGTTCTTCTTCCCTTTCTGCCATAAGGGTGGTGTCATCTGCATGTCTGAGGTTATTGATATTTCTCCCGCCAATCTTGATTTCCACTTGTGCTTCATCCAGCCCAATGTTTTTCATGTGCTCTGCATATAAGTTAAATAAGCAGGATGACAATATATAGCCTTGAGGTACTCCTTCTCCTATTTGGAACCAGTCTGTTTTTCCATGCCCTGTTCTAACTGTTGCTTCCTGACCTGCATACAGGTTTCTCAAGAGGCAGATCAGGTGGTCTGGTATTCCCATCTCTCAGAATTTTCCACAGTTTATTGTGAACCACACAGTCAAAGGCTTTGGCATAGTTAATAAAGCAGAAATAGATGTTTTTCTGGAACTCTCTTGCTTTTTTGATGATCCAGCCAGTGTTGGCAATTTGATCTGCCTTTTCTAAAACCAGCTTGAACATCTGGAAGTTCATGGTTCACGTATAGCTGAAGCCTGGCTTGGAGAATTTGGAGCATTACTTTACTAGTGTGTGAGACGAATGCAATTGTGTGGTAGTTTGAGTATTCTTTGGCATTGCCTTTCTTTGGGATTGGCATGAAAACTAACCTTTCCAGTCCTGTGGCCACTGCTGAGTTTTCCAAATTTGCTGGCATATTGAGTGCATCACTCTCACAGCATCATCTTTCAGGATTTGAAATAGCTCAACTGGAATTCCATCACCTCTACTAGCTTTGTTCATAGTGATGCTTTCTAAGGCTCACTTGACTTCGCATTCCAGGATGTCTGGCTCTAGGTGAGTGATTACACCATCATGATTATCTGCGTCATGAAGATCTTTTGTATTCTTGCGACCTCTTCTTAATATCTTCTACTTCTGTTAGGTCCCTACCATTTCTGTCCTTTATTGAGCCCATCGTTGCATGAAATATTCCCTTGGTATCTCCAATTTTCTTGAAGAGATCTCTAGTCTTTCCCATTCTATTGTCTTCCTCTATTTCTTTGCATTGATCACTGAAGAAGGCTTTCTTATCTCTCCTTGGTATTCTTTGGAACTCTGAATTCAACTAGTCAGCATACTAAAAAGCAGAGACATTACTTTTCTAACAAAGGTTTGTCTACTCAAGGCTATGGTTTTTCCAGTAGTCATGATGTGAGAGTTGGACTATAAAGAAAGCTGAGTGCTGAAGAATTTATGCCTTTGAACTATGGTGTTGGAGAAGACTCTTGAGAGTCTCTTGGACTGCAAGGAGATTCAACCAGTCCATCCTAAGGCAAATCAGTCCTGAATATCCATTGGAAGGACTGATGTTGAAGCTGAAACTCCAGTACTTTGGCCACCTGATGCAAAGAGCTGACTCATTTGAAAAGAGCCTGAAGCTGGGAAAGATTGAAGGTGGGAGGAAAAGGGGATGACAGAGGATGAGATGGTTGGATGGCATCACTAACTCAAAGGACATGAGTTTGAGTAAGCTCTGGGAGTTGGTGATGGACAGAGAAGCCTGGTGTGCTGCAGTCCAGGGTGTCGCAGAGTTGGACATGACTGAGCGACTGAACTGAACTGAACTAAATAAAAGATGGTTGAGTATATTTACACATAGACGTGCTAAGTCACTTTAGTTGTGTCCGACTCTTTACAACCCTATGGACTATAGCCTGCCAGGTTCCTATGTCCATGGGATCCTCCAGACAAGAATATGGAGTGGGTTGCCATTTCCTCCTCCAGGGAGAATATTCCCAACTCAGGGATTGAATCTTTGTCTCTTAATGTCTCCTGCACTGGTGGGCAAGTTCTTTATCACTATCAGCACCTGGGAAGCCCCCTACACATAGATAGTAACACAAAGAAATATTTAATTAACAAAATAATCAAAAGTTAGGTTTGGCTAGTTAGGGTTTTTGAAACTCTAGTTCAGGGTAAATAAGGAATAAGCAAAGAAAATACACAAGATCTTTTCTTCCAAGATGTAATAAGCCATTGTAAGTACTATGAGTGTAGGATATCCACAGAGCTGATGCTCATCAGATTAAGAAAAAAAATGTTACTGTCAAGGGTCTGATTAGGTGGGGAAGGTTTAAAAGGCAACAAGAGAGAAGACACCTGGAGATTGACTCAAAGACTGCCCTTGGCTGCAGTAGGAAAAACAGTATCCGAAGACTGACAAAAATGGATGTCAGATTGTATGAAACATAGAAATGAATCAGAGGAAAATTGCACCAGAATAGAAGAAGCATGCTGTGTGTCCGGGAACATGAAGCAGAAATAAGAGATGGGGTAAAAATATGATCAAAATCAGCTATATGGTGTATAGAACCATGTGAGAGAGTTTGAAAGTTCTATTTATGATCCCCCAACTTTAGCAGTTGAGATTAAAATAAAATTGGTAAGAAAGTGTCAACCTTGTAAGAGCACTTCCTATATACAGAACATTTTTATGATATTCTTTTCTTAGGAGAGATAAGCAAACATAATTACATACTTAACTTTCATAGAATTCATATCTTTTGACTTAAGAAGTACTTGGAAATGAAAATATGTTTGCAAGGCAGTGAGAATCTAGCCAGAGAAATATTTTGTTCACTCATGTAGATGTCAGCATAGGTCCCATATCTATCATGACTTACACGAGATCAGGTCAAACCCTCATCCATTCTGTCCCCTGTGTTAGTCCGGATCATCTACTTGCAGTCACATCCCTTTCTGAACTCAAGATGCTGCAGGAAGAGCTCAGTTTCTATGCAGCTGTGTAGCACACCTCATGCAACAGGTGGAATTCTTAGACTTTCCACAATCCCCACAATAAACAACCAGAACAAATCCTTTGCTCCCTCTAAGCCTTTTAGTGGGCAACAGATTTTGCTGATATTTCAAGAACATAAAGAGACCAATTATACTTCAGCTATGTCAACAACTTCAGATTGAACTTGAGACATCCTTTTTTGAAGTCTCAATACTGTCATCTGTGAATATTTATCCAACTTTCCAAAATAGTGACTGAAAATAAAGAAAAGGAGTATGCAAATTCATGGTAGAAGCTGAAGAGCTACTGCTCCTCCATGTGTTCCATTAGCAATCTTGCTGCTGCTGCTGCTGCTCCTAAGTCACTTCAGTCGTGTCCGACTCTGTGCGACCCCATAGACAGCAGCCCACCAGGCTCCCCCGTCCCTGGGATTCTCCAGGTAAGAACACTGGAGTGGGTATTAGCAATCATAACGTAAGTTAAATGCTGGTGGCTTTTAGGCATTTAACAGAAGTCAGTACCTGACACAATTCAAATACATCACCAGTTTTATTTATAACTACAGAGAAAACATATGCAATCAAATTATAAATGTAAAGAAATAAAGCTACATATAATTCTATGTCATTATACAAGTTGAAAAAGAAATGGAAAATTGAGAAAAAATGGTAAGGTAATGAGAGAACTTTGTTAAACTGCCAAAATTTAGGAATCAGAAGAAAGGGTTCGGGTTTTCCTCTTTCCTCTCATTCCTCAAGAAAACATTTCCCAGTGCTTGCTCTCTGATCAATTCCCAAACACTCAAGTTGCCAGATGTAGCAAAAAGTAACCCTCTGTCTGTTTCAGAATATTTTCAGAGACTGTTTCATATAATGCATGGTGGTGGTGGTTTAGTCACTAAGTTGTGTCCTATTCTTTGTGACCCCGTGGATATACTGCATACTGATCTTTAAAAATATTTCTTAAAAACAGTTTTTGTTTACTTATCTGTTAGAAACATTAAGAATATGATTTTGAGATATTGTTTTAATTGAGTTTGAAATATAATTTTAAAATTCCCGGGACTTCCCTCGTGGTCAGCAGTTAAGACTCTTGTGCTTCCAATGTAGAGGGCGTGGGTTTGATTTCTGATCAGGGAGCTAGGATCCCACAAGCTGTGTGGCATGGCCTAAAAATAAATATATATAATAATAACAAAACAAAAGTTAAAAGAGAAAGAAAAAGTTAAAAAATCCCCAAGAATGTAAAAATAGAGTACAAAATAAGCAAAGTAGAAATGTATCGGGAATTCTAAAGAGGAAAAAGATACATTTTTCTATACCAACCACTTCTCATTATCTTAGTAAGTTCCTCTGTGCTGTGTGTGCTCAACTGTGTCTGACTTTTTGCAATCCCATGGACTGTAGCCCATCAGACTCCTTTGTCCATAGAATTTTCCAGTGAAGAATACTGGAGTGGGTTGCCATTTCCTTCTCCAGAGAATCTCCCCGACCTAGGTATCAAACCCATATCTTTTTCGTCTCCTGCATTGGAAGGCTGGTTCTTTACCACTGTGCCACTTAGGAGGCCCTGTTCCTCTAAATGAACCCGATTTTCTAGATGTTAAACAAGTTCACTAAACTTACTGTGCTAACCATTTTATGATATATGTGACTCAAGTTACTATGCTATATACTGTAAATTTGTACAGTGCTCTATGCCAATTATATCTCAAGAACAAAAAGAAAAAACATCAAAACATATAAGAGGATGTAAAAAATGAGCAAAGATCGAGGATGAACTTCTTTCTTTTCTCACAATGACATATAGAGGAATGAAAAGGAGATATGTCCTGCCCTCCTTCTCTTTGAGGTGATCCAGTGAAGAGATAGTTTTCAAGGGTCAAGACAATTTGCAAGAGTCATAATAGAGACTTTGGACAATGGGTATAACCTCTAAAGGGCACCGTTTGTTTAGGTATTGAAAGTATGGCAGTTAAAATATTTTAATCATTGTTCTTTAGCCACTTTTGATATACACAGGAATCTTGAAGATTTACATTAAGAATTTGCTTGCAAAGTAGATTAATCATCAAACACACATTTGGAGAATATACTCCTCTCATCCTCCCCTAACTCATCAAAAAATGCCAGAATTGTTGAATAAAAAATGAATATGGGGCACAGGAAGCTGTTTATGGGTATGTTTTTGAAATAAATCATGAACCCAGAACTTCTTTTCAGAGTTAACAAATCTACATACCCCACTGAGAAAAATATAAGTTTACATTTAAGTGAGCAGAGATGCAGAAAAGGTCATAATAAACATAAACCTGCTCTTGGGCACCACTGAACTTTAAAGTTGGGGTGAAAAGAAATCTTACAAGTTGTTTAGTTTAATTCCCTCGTTTTACGGACACTCAGGAGGCCTAAGACATTTAACCAAGTTTGAATGGCCATTTGGTGACAGGACTGATAATGCATTACTCCTGGTTTCTGCACTTTCCTCTTCTTCACACCTCTAGGTTTTCTCCTGCTTGTAAATCTCCTACATTAAATCTGTCAGGAAGTCCTCTTTATTCTCCCTTGGACTTACCTCTTAGATTTATTCTTTCTTCATTCCCTGTTACATCTTCCTCATTTCACACCTTAATTGCTACAACTGCCCTCTAATTATTTTCTCTTAGCCCAATTCATCTTTTATCTTACCACCCGGCTGATCTGCCCTACACAGCATGTTCATCATTTCACACTAGGACTTCCAGAACCTTCTACAGATGACACTCAAACTCTTCACCCTGGCCTTCAATCCCCTGTATCATCTGGCCTTCACTATCTTTTTAGTTTTACCTCCTAATTCCTTAGCATGAGCTCTTTGTTCCAGCCAGGATGGTCTATTTACACCTTCTCCCTCTCATTTCTGCTCTGCTACACTATTATTTTCATCGCCTGAGATGTCCTTTTTTCCTATACTACTTGCAAAAGTCACATTAGTTTCTTAATCTTATTTTAACACTTTATTGCTTACCTTGGCTCTTTCCAATAACTCCAACCACAGAATACTCCTCTGAGTACTTTTAGTGAATGCTTTCCATGAATTATGTTCTAGTACCTGAGTACATCTCTAATGGCAGAAAGTGAAGAGGAGCTATAGAACTTCTTGATGAAGGTGAAAGAGGAGAGTGAAAAAGCTGGCTTAAATTTCAACATTCGAAAAACTAAGGTCATGGCATCTGGGCCTATCACTTCATGGCAAATAGATGGGGAAACAATGGAAACAGTGACACATTTTATTTTCTTGGGCTCCAAAATCACCGGGGACGGTGACTGCAGCCATGAAATTAAGATGCTTGCTCCTTGGAAGAAAAGCTATGACAAACCTAGACTGTATATTAAAAAGCAGAGACATCATTTTGCTGACAAAGTTTCATACAGTCAAAGCTATGGCTTTTCCAGTAGTCATGTATGGATGTGAGAACTGATCCATAAAGAAGGCCGAGTGCTGAAGAATTGATACTTTCTAATTGTGGTACTGGAGAAGATTCTTGAGAGTTCCTTGGACTGCAAGGAGATCAAACCAGTCAATCTTAAAGGAAATCAACCCTGAATATTTCTTGGAAGGACTGATACTGAAGCCGAAGCTTCAATACTTTGGCCACCTGATACAAAGAACTGACTCATTGGAAAAGACCCCAATGCTGGGAAATATTGAGGGCAGGAAGAAAAGGGGTTGGCAGAGGATGAGATGGTTGGATGGCATCACCAACTGAATGGATATGAATTTGAGCAGACTTTTGGAGATAGTGGACAGGGAGGCCTGGGGTTGCAAAGAATTGGACACGACTTAGTGACTGAACAGCAACAACAACATCCAGTTTAGTTCTTTGTACGTGGGCTGTTTGTACATAAAGGATAGATCCATTTCACAACAGAGATGTTAGGTCTTAGAATTGGTTTGTGAGTCATCAGTGAATCAATAGTGGTTGATTTCCTGGGATTGAATAATGTCCCTCAGAGAAAGCATAGAAACTATGAGAAGACTGAGGATGGAACCCAGTCAAGGGAGAAAAGAAGACAAGGGGCCAAAATGAGATGACGTAAAAAGGTCAGAGACAGTCAGTGAAAGCAGAATTAGAGAGACAGTGTCATGGAATGGCATATTTAAGGCAAAATGTTTCATGGACTACTATATATATTTTTGATTTAAATTTGATCCTTCAGAAATCAATTTGTATATGAAAACTCTCATGGTAGAAAAATAAACATGAAACTACAATCCAAACAATTCTTATTTTTAAAAAACACTTGAAAATATAGCTTTTTTAATTGAATTATATTTGCTATACAATATTATATAAATTATAGATATGTAATATGAGAGAGTGAGTGAAAGTCACTAAGTCGTGTGACTCTTTGCCACCCCAGGGGCTATATAGTCCATGGAATTCTCCAGGCCAGAATACTGGAGTGGGTAGCTGTTCCCTTCTCCAGGGAATCTTCCCAACCCAGAGATCGAACCCAGGTTTTCCACACTGCTGGCAGATTCTTTACCAGCTGAGCCACAAGGGAAGCCCAAGAATACTGGAGTGGGTAGCCTATCCCTTCTCCAGGGGATCTTCCTGACCCAGGAATAAAAGGAGGGTCTCCTGCATTGCAGGTGAATTCTTTGTCAACTGAGCTAGCAAGGAATCCCAGGGATAATATAGTGATTCACAATCTTTAAAGATTATGCGCTCCATTTATAGTTATTATAAAATATTTGTTAATATTCCAGTGCTGTACAATATATCCTTGTAATTTATTATATACCTAATAGATTGTACCTCATTCATCCCTCATACATACCTAATACATACCTCTCTTATACTTAATAATACATACATACCTTGCTTGTAAATACCTCCCTCATACATACCTTCCTTACACATACATAATACATGCATCCCTCATACCAACCTAATAGGTTGTACCTCCTACATCCTCTACTCTTACATTGCCCCTTGCACCCACCCCCTTGCTGGTAACCTTAGTTTGTTCTCTACATTTGTAGACAAATACTGTATGATATCACATATGCCATGCCATGCTTATGCTCAGCTGTGTCTGACTCTTTGTGACCCCATGGACTTTAGCCCACCAGACTCCTCTGTCCATGGAATTTTCCATGTGAGAATACTGGAGTGGATTGCCATTTCCTCCTCTAGGGGATCTTCTCTACCCAGGGATTGAAACTGAGTCTCCTATGTCTCCTGCATTGCAGGCAGATTCTTTACCACTGAGCTACCAGGGAAGCCCAATATCACATACGTGGAATTTAAAAAAATACAACAAACTGATGAATATAGCAAAGAAGATAAGAGTATTGGGTGATTTTCAAGTATGTAACTAAAGTAAATGAGATAAAAAGACAAGTTTCTTTGAATCAAAAAGCTGATTTAAGAACCAAAAAAAGAAAAAGAGAAAAGAAAGAAGAGAGAAAATAATTTAGGCTGCAAAATATGGAGGATAACAGCTAAGCTGTTTATTGTAAGTACACTGCAGGTCGTTGCCAAATTACTTCTCCCACATGAAACAATTTAGTCTGGCCAGACTATCCCTTCAGGGAGACAAGCTGCTAATTGTATACACCTTGGCAGTGACCTTAAAAAAGTGCTGTGGCATTGAGAACAGCCAAATTACTTGTGTTTGATTTATTACGCCAGCTAATTAAATGAGCCTTTGACTCAATGGTAGTCCAGTTTAACTGAGTAAGTAGACTACCTACAGAAATCAACCAAGTCACCTGCCATTATAGGTATGTGAAGAGTCTAAAGGTACTCATTGGAAAACCAAATGAAGCAATACACAATCACACCCTCACTATTGGGAGACAAAAATTAGAGCCATGAATCATTATAGAGCTGAATGGGGATGCCCCAGATGTATTCCATCGTATATTTAGCTGGTGCAGCATTTATTCTCAATAGAACCAGCTGCTTCAACTGAAGAACATTAGGTGACCACTGAACCCAGGATTTTGCTAGAAACCAAAAGACCAACCACAAAATTGTACTCATCTCACATGCTAGTAAAGTGCTGCTCAAAATTCTCCAAGCCAGGCTTCAACAATATGTGAACTGTGAACTTCCAGATGTTCAAGCTGGTTTTAGAAAAGGCAGAGGAACCAGAGATCAATTGCTAACATCTGCTGGATCATGGGAAAAGCAAGAAAATTCTAGAAAAACATCTATTTCTGCTTTATTGACTATGCCAAAGCCTTTGACTGTGTGGATCACAAGAAACTGTGGAAAATTCTGAAAGAGATGGGAATACCAGACCACCTGACCTGCCTCTTGAGAAATCTGTATACAGATCAAGAAGCAACAGTTAGAACTGGACATGGAAAAACAGACTGGTTTCAAATAGGAAAAAAAGTACGTCAAGGCTATATCTTGTGACCCTGCTTATTTAACTTATATGCAGAGCACATTATGAGAAACACTGGGCTGGATGAAGCACAAGTGGGAATCAAGATTGGCAGGAGAAATATCAATAACCTCAGATAATGCAGATGACACCACCCTTATGGCAGAAAGGGAAGAAGAACTAAAGAGCCTCTTGATGAAAGTGAAAGAGGAGAGTGAAAAGGTTGGCTTAAAGCTCAACATTCAGAAAACTAAGATCATGGCATCCAGTCCCATCACTTCATGGCAAATAGATGGGGAAACAGTGGAAACAATGGCAGAGTTTATTTTGGGGGCTCCAAAATCACTGCAGATGGTGACTGCAGCCATGAAATTAAAAGACGTTTACTCCTTGGAAGGAAAGTTATGACCAACCTAGACAGCACATTAAAAAGCAGAGACATTACTTTGCCAACAAAGGTCCATCTAGTCAAGGCTATGGTTTTCCAGAAGTCGTGTATGGATGTGAAAGTTGGACAAAAAGAAAGCTGAGCGCTGAAGAATTGATGCTTTTGGATTGTGGTGTTGGAGAAGACTCTTGAGAGTCCCTTGGACTGCGAGGAGATCCAACTTGTCCATCCTAAAGGAGATCAGTCCTATGGGTTCATTGGAAGGACTGATGTTGAAACTGAAATTCCAATACTTTGGCCACCAGATGTGAAGAGCTGACTCATTTGAAAACACCCTGATGCAGGGAAAGATTGAAGGCGGGAGGAGAAGGGGACAGCAGAGGATGAGATGGTTGGATGGCATCACTGACTTGATGGATATGAGTTTGAATAAACTCCGGGAGTTGGTGATGGACAGGAAGGCCTGGCATGCTGCAGTCCATGGGGTCATGAAGAGTTGGACAGGGCTGAGCGACTGAACTGAACTGAAAAGACCAACATTACTATCTCCATATTTGCATACAGAGCTACTTTCTATTTTTTATCTCAAGGACAAATGATAGTTCAAAAGGCTCCATGACATTCTCCATGTTATACTCTCCTATAAGCAGATGAAGCATATATTTATGTTCTTCAGATCAGATCAGTCACTCAGTCGTGTCTGACTCTTTGCGACCCCATGAATTGCAGCACGCCAGGCCTCCCTGTCCATCACCAACTTCTGGAGTTCACTCAGACTCACGTCCATCGAGTCAGTGATGCCATCCAGCCATCTCATCCTCTGTCGTCCCCTTCTCCTCCTGCCCCCAATCCCTCCCAGCATCAGAGTCTCTTCCAATGAGTCAACTCTTTGCAAAGTACTGGAGTTTCAGCTTTAGCATCATTCCTTCCAAAGAAATCCCAGGGCTGATCTCCTTCAGAATAGACTGATTGGATCTCCTTGCAGTCCAAGGGACTTTCAAGAGTCTTCTCCAACACCACAGTTCGAAAGCATCAATTCTTTGGTGCTCAGCCTTCTTCACAGTCCAACTCTCACATCCATACATGACCACAGGAAAAACCATAGCCTTGACTAGATGAACCTTTTTTGGCAATTTTCCAATATAAAATTCAGATCAGAACCCCTCCTTTTGTTTTCTGTGGTAAACAAAGGATGTTGTTGTTGTGTTATTGTTGTTTAGTCACTAAGTCGTGTCTCTTTTGTGACCCTGTGACTATCCTGCCAGGCTCCTCTCTCCATGAGATTTCCCAGGCAGAATACTGGAATGGGTTGTCATGCCCTTCTCCAGGGGATCTTTCTGACTTAGGGATTGACCCCATGTCTTCTGCATTGATAGGTGGATTCTTTACTGGATTCTTTACCACTGAGCCATCAAGAAGCCTGTGGCAAACAAAGGATAGCTACTATCAATACTTTTAGTGGGGGGAAAGCATGTATAGTGTCCCTGTATCATGTAATGTTCCCTTGGAACCTCAGAATGTGACTTTGGACATAGGATCTTTGCAGATCTAATTAGTTAAGTTAAAATGAGGTCAAACTGGATTAGAGAGAGTTTGAAATCCAATATCTGGTGTCCATATAAAAAATGAGAAAATGCAGAGACGTATACAGGGAAGAAGAGAGACTGCATTTTGACTCTTTACCTTTTATTTTTTTAGAGTTTCTGGGGAGTCTTTTCACTGAAATGCCATCTCAGCATGGCCCCAGCTCTCCAAATTGCTCCTTGTGTGGGCTCAGCTGGCATCTCCTTTGAGCATCGCCATGTGTGCTCAACGGCCCAGGGAATCTGATTTGTATTCTGTGACATTCCCACCCCTTAAAGGTCATGTAACAGTCTCATGCTGAAGAAATGAGCCTACTGGAAGCCTGAGTTACTGCACAATGGGACCCAAGAGCCATTGAAGATTTTCCTTAGATAAAAAGCCTTTATTTTTTAGTGCTTTTGGAAGCTGTATTTATTAAAGCCCGACCTCTAAGCTTACTGTGTTAGTAGTCTTTCAAGAGTCTTAGATGTCTGGTCTCCATTTAGGATCTCTGTGTCTGGAGGCAGGTCTCTAGGTTTGGAAATCATTGATTTGATAGGGCAAAGGATTGCTGTTCTTTTCCATGCCATGCAGTATTATGTGATGGTTCCAGGGACAGCTTGGAAGGCCAAGAGGGCATGTGTTAAAATCTTGCTTGTTTGCCTTCTGCCCTTTAGTATGTTACTTAACACCTAACACCTCAGTTTCTCTCTAGCTTATATAGTTATTGTAAATTTTAAATGACTTAAAGTATATACAGGGCTTAGAACAGTGCCAGCACTTTTTAAACACCAGATACATGTGACCTCTTATTATTAATCATGTGCATTATATCTTGGACTGAGATGCTCATTATACTTGGCTAATAACAAATAGGTATATTTCAAAGCCAGAGAGTGGTATTCGAGTTTCTTGTGATTTTTTTCCCTCTGTCTACCTATTTTCAGAGAGCTGTTTTTGAGGTAGAGATGGTGATATTATGCTGGGAAAAAAGTGAGAACCAACATCTCAAAACTTTTCAGGAAATACTATTTATCCAGTCTGATAAAGAAACAAATATCTAGTTCCTTTGGTTAGTAGAGAATTGACATTGAAAGCACATATAAATTGTTAAATAATTCTTGTATATAAAATAAAGTGGTTTCTTATTAGCACATGACAAAATTTATGCATGAAGAGGTTTGTACAAAGAGGTAATCTGTTCTGAAAGTAAAAGGCTTTCAAGTACAGAACAAAACACAACTTTGCTCCTGGCTTCTAAAGAGGGAGAGTCATGAGGAGGGTCATAGTATTCATTTACTATGGATTCATTCAACAGTTTGTTCATTCACCCACTCAGCTATTCAATGAAATATTTAGTCCCATCTGTGGGTCAGGTGTGGTTCTATATCATAAATTCAAAGATGACTGAGACCGTCCCAGGCTTCAAGGAGCTAATTCAGAAACAAAATGAATAGGCAGTGGAAATAGGGCTTCCCTAGCAGCTCAACTGGTAAAGAAGTCACCTGCAATGTGGGAGACTTGGGTTTGATCCCTGGGTTGGGAAGACCCCCTGGAGGAGGGCATGGCAACCCACTCTAGTGTTCTTGCCTGGAGAATTCCATGGACAGAGGAGCCTGCAGGCTACAGTCCATGGCATTGCAAAGAGTTGGACATGACTGAGTGACTAAGCACAGCACAGCATATATGCCTTAGCCAATACATCCTCCTTCATAAAGTCCAAGGCTGATTTCCCAGTTTAATAGAGTGCGCTGTAACTATCTGTAGAAAACTGTTTCCATAGAGGAACGTCTGTGTTGTGCTTTGTGCCATACTTGGAGCCTGGTGCTTCTAAAAGGGAACAGAGCCAATCAAAAAGGGAAAATCCCCCTCTTTTCCATCCAGTGGCTTCTTACACATTTGTAGTTTATAAATATAGTGTCCATGACACCAGTCAAAACCCTCAACTGGCAGAGAAGGGCTGACCAGCAGGTCTTAGCTCCTCAACAGTTACTGAAGTAGAAATAGTGGGAACTCAAGGTGTTGATGAGAAAACCAAATAGGCAGAAAAATACTTTCAGTAGCAGACAAGATGGAGTAAAGGAGGTGATGCAACTAGAATTGGACTGTTTGTTTTAAATTTTATTTATTTTTTGGCCAAGTGGGCATGTGGGATTTTAGTTCCCCAAACAGGGATTGAACCTGTGCCCCCTGTGGTGGACGTACGGACTTTTAACCACTAGTCCACCAGGGAAGTCACTTATTACTGCATTAAATTGAATGTCTTGGTCTCTCCCAAGCAAAATTCCTATGTTCCTGAATTAGCTAATTCTGGTTTCTAAGGACTTAAAGACGTTGAATAGCAAAACTCTTGATTTTGTTACTCATCATGTTCGTTTTCTACAGATTTTGATGTGAGATTATAGAACAAAGTTGAGTAGCTGGTGTGTTGATCAGGGTGCCAGAAAGAAGCTGACAGCACATCCAGATGAAGATAATTTGAGGGGAATTTAATAAACAAAATACAAAGCTGTGGTTGGGATCTAGGGAACCAAGGGATGGTGAAGTTACCTGGGACTGGGACAGTGGCGCTGTTATGACTTGTAGGCTTGAAGGGATGAAGGGGCAGAGGTGTTATGAAAAACCCAAGAAGAGGGAGGCATATAGAGTAGGTACTCTTGAGGGGACCTTTCAGCCAAGGATCCAACCAACCCAAGATGGTCGTATAAGGAAGGAGTCAGAGTAATAAGTACCTTGCCCTCATTTTCTTTCCATTCTCCTATTTCCTGACAGTGTTTCCAATTGTTGAACACAAACAGAAGCCAGAACGTGTGGAAATCTACTGATGTAGTTCATACTATGTACATTCTTTATAAGGAAGAGCTCAAAGAGAAGGAAGAGTAGATCTAAAGAGGCGGCTGAAAGCTACAACAGCTGGTTTTTGTAAACTTTAGCTACACAGTGTTTTCTATGCACAGCAGCTGGACTAGCAAGTTTAGAACCTATAAATCCATGATCCACAAAGGTCACTGCCAGAATGATGTCATAGGCAAAAAAGCACAGTCCATGCAATCAACAATCATTTCAAAGCAATTAGTCTTTTACTTGATTTTCCCGGACGCTGTGAAGGGATAAACAGATGAAAAATATTTCTTAAAAATCTGTTTTTCAGTCATAGTTTCTTCTGTTTTTCTCTTTAATATCTGTCCTTTCAGCTCCTGAAATCTCCTCCAGCAATTCATTCCACGTTTAGCCCTTGTTCGCCCTCTTTCCCCACATTCACCGCCTGTTCTTCCACCATGAAACCCCCAAATCCTTTGATCTTCTAAGGTAGGGAGGACCGTGGTTAGAGAGTGAAAGAGAGAGAAGGCTTCAGGGCTAACACACGGGGTAGGGTTCCAATGGGCTGGGGAGATGTAAGCTGTGATATAGTCAAATATTTTTATCCCATTTTACAAGCATAGGAAATACCTAGAGAGACTGAGTAGTCAAGCTCTGATGAATTGTGCCAAAGAATTTTCTGGGCTAAATGGCCTAAATTCAGCCTTAATATGGAGGGTTCCACCTGTCTGATGACTCTGAAATAAGATGATAAATAAATGAGACCATTTTTTCAAAAGACCCACTGAAATTGATGCCATTTAGGGAAAAGCATGTGATCATTTAAATGACTAGCCTTAGGATTATCCACAGATGAATCTAAAGTTCAGTTTCCTGAAGCAGGAGTTGGCTGCAGCTGTAACAGCCTCCCTCTCTCCTTCTGGATGCAGAGATGGAGTCAACAAGGCTCAGAAAGAAAGCGGCTGTCACAATCCTTACTGTACACACAGAGTCCATTGTGATGAAACCCCAGAACAAGGCAAAATCAATGATAGATCAGTGATAGTCATGGTCATGATCTCTAGGAACTGGCATAATGGACTGTTATTTTTTAAATGACTCTAACCGTGATGGGTGTGTGTTGGGATCTGTATTAACTCTTCAGGTTCAACTAATGTTTACCAAAAATTTTAATGCATTAGAAACTGACTTCATAAAAAATACCTGTCCCTATTGAGAGTCTACCATATGGTGGTCATCAAGATGCCTTTTCTAGTTCAGATCAGCTGGCTTGTGTAGTGTGTGTACAAATCCCCATTCTATGGACCTAGAGGTGTTCTACCAACTGCCCACACCTGCACATGTAGTAAATGGTAGAATTAAGATATAGAACCATGTGGTCAGTTCAAAATCTACATTATTTCTATCTTGTAGGTGTTTTGCTGCTAGAAGCATAATCTGTGTTCATCAATTAGATCAGTCTCAATATTGGGTGATTAGAAATAAATTAACAGAGAAGGCAATGGCACCCCACTCCAGTACTTTTGCCTGGAAAATCCCATGGACAGAGGAGCCTGGTAGGCTGCAGTCCATGGGGTCGAGAAGAGTCGGACACAACTGAGCGACTTCACTTTCACTTTTCACTTTTCACTTTCATGCATTGGAGAAGGAAATGGCAACCCACTCCAGTGTTCTTGCCTGGAGAATCCCAGGGACAGGGGAGTCTGGTGGGCTGCTGTCTCTGGGGTCGCACAGAGTTGGACACAACTGATGTGACTTAGCAGCAGCAGCAGAAATAAATAACATATTAAAATCTGAATTAGATATGAGAAAAAGGTATTCCTTTTGCATTCTGATAAAATGATTTATGCTCACATCTTTCTTTTGCCTTGTGTTTCCCAGTGATTTGAGTATATTGTACTTCAGAAATGGAGTAGACTTTGGGGTCAGATAAGCTGCTTCTGGAACTTGTGTGCTGAGTCACTTCAGTCGTGACTGACTCTTTGACTGTAGCCCGCCCAGGTGCCTCTGTCCATGGGATTCTCCAGGCAAGAATACTGGAGTGGGTTGCCATGCCCTTGTCCAGGGGAGCTTCCAGACCCAGGAATCGAACCCACATCTCTTAAATCTACTGCATTGGCAAGCGGTTCTTTAGGACTAGCACCACATTAGGCCAATAGTGAAACATCAGATTGTTTCTGTATATTTAAAAGAGAGGTAACTTAAAGCTCAACATTCAGTAAACTAAGATCATGGCATCTGGTCCCATCACTTCATGGCAAATAGATGGGGAAACAGTGGAAAGTGTCAGACTATATTTTTCTGGGCTCCAAAATCACTGCAGATGGTGATTGCAGCCACGAAATTAGAAGACGCTTACTCCTTGGAAAGAAATTTATGACCCACCTAGATAGCATATTAAAAAGCAGAGACATTATTTTGCCAACAAAGATCCATCTAGTCAAGGCTATGATTTTTCCAGTGGTCATGTGTGGAAGTGAGATTTGGACTATAAAGAAAGCTGAGCGCCGAAGAATTGATGCTTTTGAACTGTGGTTTTAGAGAAGACTCTTGAAAGTCCCTTGGACTGCAAGGAGATCCAACCAGTCCATCTGAAAGGATTTCAGTCCTGGGTGTTCATTGGAAGGACTGATGTTGAAGCTGAAACTCCAATACTTTGGCCACCTAATGTGAAGAGCTGACTCATTGGAAAAGATCCTGATGCTGGGAAAGATTGAGGGCAGGAGGAGAAGGGGAAGACAGATGATGAGATGGTTGGATGGCATCACCGACTCAATGGACATGGATTTGGGTGGACTCTGGGAGTTGGTGATTGTAGTGGGGCTAGAGGATAGCCCTTTTATTAGTTTTCCTGTTGTTTTTGTTGTGTCTCTGATGTCAATGTATTTTTATCTTTATCAAATTTGGAACGATGTTTATTTAACTAATGGAATCTCTTTTTATATTTTGGGCAAACTCTTGGGGGCTTTTTATTTTTTTTTTAGAAGTGGTATTATTTTTAGTTGTTTGTATTGGCATGTGGCATTGTTTTTTCATATGGCCGACTTTTTTGCAGTTAAAACATTTAGCATTGGCAGCCTTTTGTACATTAAAAGTTTTTAGCGTTGCTAGTTTTGTTCTATGGGACATAGATTTGATATCTCTATAAGCTTTTAAATATTTTATAAGAGAATTGGTTTTTCGAATTGGTCTAGGTATAGATTGATATTTTTTATTAGCATTTTTAAAGGCAAGTTGTTTTAAAATAATATTTTGTAAGGTTTTATCTTTGATAGATTTTTTGATGGCATCTTTTAATTTTTTTATAAATTGGGCATATTTTTTTTTCATGTCCCTGGGTAATCTTGACAAATGAACCATCAGAGGTAATACTATCAATTTTTGTCTATGTTCTGTAAGAAATTTTTTTAATGAAATGTAACATCTGAGGGGTAATATTAGCTAATTGTGCAGTCATATTTGCCATGGCTCCTATTCCAGTGAGTATATTATAGGTTAAATTGGCAGGGTTACCATGAGATTGTTGGTCAATCATTATTTGTCGGGCTTTATCATTAACCCATATTTACCACTGAAGTAATTGTTGAGGATTTAGAACCATCTTTGTTACTTGAAAAAAATCATATGGCATCTAATGATCAGCCCATCTGAGGAATTTTACATAGTAAGAAGAAGTAGGTCCATACAAAGTGTATGTTTTTTTAAAGCTAGATAACATTCCGAAATCTAAACTAGCCCAAGCATTCTGGCCTTGGGCAGGTTGATCAAACTGTATTGGGAAAGCGAAAGCGCAAGTAGGCATCTCCCGAGGAGGAATGAAATGGTTAGTATGAGTGAGGTTAGTAACTGTTGTTATAGGTGGAGCAGAAGGAAAAACCTCAGATTTGGGCTGTCTGTTGAATGAAATGACCTCTGTTCTAAGTGGTTTTGGTTTTGATATATCTTTTATATATACGTCTTCAAGCTGTTTTTTTTTTTGATTGAGCAT
The DNA here is from genome assembly GCF_003369695.1 of Bos indicus x Bos taurus. NCBI lineage: Eukaryota > Metazoa > Chordata > Mammalia > Artiodactyla > Bovidae > Bos > Bos indicus x Bos taurus. Next base: position 68,827,151 of record NC_040084.1, on the reverse strand, counting down.
AACATTTTTATATTTCAAAGCACCTTGCATATCTTGTTCTTCAAGCTCATATTCATGTAAAGACCGAATAGTTTCCACTTCCAAATCAACATTATGTCCTTTAATTTGTCTTATGATAGCCCATATAAGTGACCATGTAACCCACCATTGAGGGGGAATATGGACTCCTTACCAATATGTTCGCAAAACCCCTTTTCCATATGTCTAGATCGAGTGTCCCCTCCTACGGGAATGATGGATTATGTTCCAGTAAAATATGATAGCAGTCATTTAACTTATGTCTTGAAACATTAACACCATTTTGTTTCAGAAAGTGATGTATTATAGAAATGAAAGGAATCTTACTGCTATGTTGTCTCATCTTGCTTACCTCTTTCTGCAGGGCTCACCGCTTTGTTCAGTCTTTCTATCAAGTCCCTGTTCGGGCGCCACTTGTGGGAATTTTCTTCCTAGGACTTGGATATGGTGAGCCTGAAAGAACAACACTTGGACAGTCTCTGCAAGGACTGATAAGTCTATTTCTGCAGTTGAGCCTTTTTATAGGAGCAAGGAACAAAGAGCTTAGAGAAACAGCAAGCAGAGCACATACAGGGCTAAGACATAATCAGTAAAAGATACTTCAAAGACCAGCGCGTTCTTAACGACCCATGTGTTTGTTCCATGACCCATTTTCTCAAGCAACATCTTTAATGTTTAATCATTAAACCTTGGCGCCGAGCATAGCCAAAGGCAGGAAATGTTTTTCAGCTATCAGTACACAATGCCTGGGTACTTCTGGCCCTTCGCCATTTCCCCGAGGACCTTCTCCTTCAAAGCTATTCTGCACTGTGCCTCCCAACAGTGATGGACAGGAAGGCCTGGCGTGCTGCAGTTCATGAGGTCGCAAAGAGTCAGACACAACTGAGCGACTGAGCTGAACTGAACTTTCCACATTTTATGTAAGGATTAGAAATAACAGATGTAAAGTATCTGGCACCATTTGGATCACTCAAAAATGGTAGCTATTCTGGCTTATGAAATCATTCTGGTAAAGGGACTTGAGTCTTCTGTCTGTTTATTTGCCTTGGAGTCCTAAGTTAATTTGTGAGTTTTGCTGAGCAGTAATCTATATGGAAGCTTCAAAGAACAAAGAGCTTTATTTGGGTAACTTAGGAATTGCAATTTGGGAGGCACAGATTTGGGTAAAAATGAGAGTGTTTGGGGGAAGAGAAAATGTCGGGGGCTTGTACAGGCAAAAGTCACAAGTTTGTCAAAGTTGTCTGGCAAGAATTATGATTGACTCATGCATCAAAGAAAACGTTTGTCCTTTAAGGGTAAGGTAGGGGTCCAATGAGAATCCTGTTTTTGGAACATTATACAGATGATATGGATGCCTGCATTAAGACAACAAATGGTCCTGCTATATTTAAAATGGATAACCAGCAAGGACCTACTGTAGAGCACGTGGAACTACTCACTATTATGTGGCAGCCTGGATGGGAGGGGCGTTGGAGGAGAATGGATACATTTACATATATGGCTGAATCCCTTAGCTGTTCACCTGAAACTGTCACAACATTGTTAATCGGCTGAACCCCAATACAAAATAAAAAGTTTAAAAAAAGACAACAAGTGGTCAAAAGGTCAGATTCCATCTAATTTGAGATATGCATAAGTCACACTTCCTCAGTGGCTTCCCAGATCTATTTTAGGATGCTTTCTTAACAATACCAACTTCATTTTGATTTTCCTTTCATAGCACAGAAGTATACTGACTCCTGTAAGAAGGTGTAAGTAGGCTGACTCCAGAGTTGCCTGTGCTCTAGGCCTATACATACACCCCATCTAATGTCACTGCAAGGCACAAAGATGATATATGTTTTTAGAGTTCTAAAATAAAGATGCTGTTGTACTAAATAGCTTATTATATATCTGTGGACTCAGGCTGAGCAGCAAATTAAAATAAGGATTTTTATTGAAAGACACTGATAAAGGAGATAGAATGATCCATAGATCTAATGTGGGTTGTCATACTTATCAAATAGGATTAAACCATTAGGGGCTTTTAGTTCAAAGACTGGAAGACTTCAAATCTTGTTAATAATATAAATTACAAACTAGGCAGGGGCACCCCACTCCAGTACTCTTGCCTGGAAAATCCCATGGACGGAGGGGCCTGGTTGGCTGCAGTCCATGGGGTCGCTAAGAGTCAGACATGACTGAGCGACTTCACTTTCACTTTTCACTTTCATGCATTGGAGAAGGAAATGGCAACCCACTCCAGTGTTCTTGCCTGGAGAATCCCAGGGACGGGGGAGCCTGGTGGGCTGCCGTCTATGGGGTTGCAGAGTTGGACACAATTGAAGTGACTCAGCAGCAGCAGCAGCAGATACTTAATGAGTGATAATATGTTGTTTGGAAAAAATTACATGCAATAGATTTTTATATTACTAAATTGTTACATAGTCAGTAATATTTCCTATATATGCACACAAGCACATATATACCAATACAAAATAAATATCAGCAGACTCTTCAGACTATTTAGTGATAGAGTTTACAATTCCAATATGACTTAGTAGCACAATCTCATGGCCCACACTCAAATTTGCAAAATGTTTTCTCTTCCCAGTTCATCATTTGAGCATTTCTACCTCATTTTCTCTTTCTTCTTGGTATTGCCTTAGTTGAAAATTAAGTGGATTCTTATAAATGAATCACAGTTTTCAATATAACAGAATAATTTGGGGAGCATTAAATTAAACCAACTGATCAAAAGATATTATGTTTTGACTTCTAGAGATAAAAGCATTCCAAAAGAGCCTGGAAATGCTGAAGGAAAAAAGAAAAATTTTAAACTTAAAAAGGCAAGTACCTAAAGGCTATTATTCTCCAAATTAATCACAACAGAACACAGAGTTAGAAGCATGAGAGGAAGGAAATATATCTCCAAAATCCTTCCCTGAATTTGTTTTCAAGATTAAAACAATGAAATATAAATAGTATAAGATGGAGTAAGTGAACTGAGAAGTTTTAGAAGGTCAAGTAGGTAAAATTAAAAGAAAGATTATTTCAGACTTTTTATAATGAGTTCTCTGTGTTCTTCTTTCTGCTTCTTTTATGTTGAACACAATAAAACATCTGTAGTCTTTTACTCTTCTAAGGGCAAATATCACTCAAACCATACCTCTACCTGAGAGAGTTCTATACCAATTTTACCCTAGATTCAATACACAATGCTTCAATACATAATAGCTTCTATTCTTATCTGTCAGCAGTGGTGTTGGTCATATGGTGCATGTTAAGATAGACACAAGATTTCCAAATGTCATAAGGCATTTTAGAGGCATGAATTTTATAAAGTAAAAAAGTCACGTCAGAACCCTCTTGCTCAGCAAGTCCAACCCCGCTGTGCTCAGAGTTTCTGACAACAGGAAATTTCATTCATTGCCCTACAGTGAACATACATGATACTTAGTAGGAGCAGAGCCTATTACATAAAATGCCAGGCATGCAGAGTTCTGTGCAAATGCTCTAGAAGTGTATACAAGGAAATTTGGGGATGGGCATATGTGCAAATTCACTTGCTTTTTTAAACCTAAACTTCCCCATTCCTTGTTCAAAGCAATGAATTTGTAGCATGGAATGCCAATAGCCAATAGCTTAGGAGACAACTGTGGTTATTTATGCTATCCTAGAGAAAAAAGAGAGGAAACAAATACAGGTGACATTGTAGAGGAGTGGAGAATGAATGGTCTTTTCAATAAATGGTGCTGGGAGAAATTTATACCAACAGGAGAAAAAGAGAAATTTGACTCTATTTCAAATCACACACACAAATCACTTTTGTGTATATTGTAGATCTAAATATGAAAAGCAGGCAATAAATCTTCTAAAAGATAAGATGAGGCCAAATCTTCATTATTGATGGGTAGGAATAGAATTTTTAAACAGTACACACACACACATGAACACTAACCATAAAGGAGATGATTGATCAAACTTTACTACAAAAAGGTAAGCACTTCCCTGGTGGTTCAGTGGACAAGAATCTGCCTGCCAATGCAAGAGACATGAATTTGATCCCTGGTCCAGGAAGATTTCACAAGTGGTAGAGCAACTAATTCCATGCACCACAAGTACTGAGCCCACATTCTAGAGCCCGCAAGCTATAAGTAATGAAGTCCCTGAGCCTAGAGCCTGTGCTCCACAATGAGAAGCTACTGCAATGAGAAGCCTGTGCACCACCACCAAGCAGAGCCCCCACTCACCACAACTAGAGAAAGCCTGTCAGCAGCAAAGAAGACTTAGTGCAACCAAAAATAAATTAATTAATTAAAAAAATTAAGACCTTGAGTTTCTCAAATGCACTATTAAGTGAGTAAAAAAAGCAGCCACAAATTGGGTTATGATTACTGGCAACATGTATAAATAACAAAGCACTGTAATCTAGAACATCCCCCACCCCCAATTTACTGAGATATAATTAACATTTAACATGTAATGTTGTACACCATGAGTTGATATATGTGTATACTGTGAAGTGATTACCACAACTTTCATTTTGCATAATTATAAATTATTTTTCCCTTGTGATGAGGACTTTTAACATCTACTTTTTCAACAACTCTTGAATATGTGGTATGGTATTGTTAATTATAGTCACCATGCTGTTCATTACATTCCCAGATCTTATAATTGGAAGTTGGTACCTTTTGATCAACCTCAGAAAACTTTAAGAACTCCTGCAAATATGAAAATATCAACTGTGACGTGAGAACATGGAGGTGTGGGGGCTCCCATATACTGTTCTTGGGGGTATAAATTGGAAAATTGGAACAGCCACTTTGGAAGACATTTTGAAAGAATTATGGTTGAAGATAGACATACCCTGGAACCAACAATTCCACTTCTAGAAATGTGTGCTTATGTATAGCAAGATACATCTATAAGAACAGTCCTAGGAGTGTAGTTTATAAAGTTCTTCAGCAGTTAAATGGAAAGATAGATCATGATACAATCATAGGACAAAATACTAAAAAGCAATGAGATTAAAAAAACTACAGCTAAATGCAGTTATATGGAAATGTTGAACAAAAGAATCCAGATGCAAAAGGAGACATCTTGTATAATTTCACTTACAGGACACTCAAAAGCAGGGAAAACTGAACTAATGTTTAGGGGTTTTTGCTTAAGTAGTAAAATCATACTTTGAAAAGGAAGCAAATAGTTAAGTTAAATATCAAGTTAGTGGTTACCTTTGAGGGGAAGAAAAAGAAGGAACAGTGAGTAAGAGGGATTATGCATGGGCTCTGAATGACACATAATATTCTATTTCTTCACCAGATTATTAGAGTGCTTCCTTTGTGATAAATCAAAGCTGCTGTTTTGCATTTTTTGGCAGAGGTGTTTTATTTCCCAATAAAAAATTAACCAAAAAAAAGCCAGGCATATACAGAAGATAGAAATTCTGACTTCATTTTTAATATGCTTCAATGACTAGGATTAGGTCAGAGAATATAACTTACTTTTTCTGCTTCAGTGTTTCCATCGATTCCTTTTAATTATCACCATGCCAAGCACAGTTATAGAGAGAAGCAGTGTTTGGGGCTTTCCAAACAATTTCACCAACAGAATAAGATGACAATTTGAAAATACAACTCATGCTAAGCAAAATGCATGTGGTGCTGTTTTCCAAATTAATCACAATTCCAGTGGAACCATCAAAATAATATCATGGCTGTGAAAAAATTTCCACCAATTTGGTCGACGTGACTTCACACAGTTTGGGCTTATATTTTCTCATTTCACCCATTCTGTGATCAGAGACCCACTGTGCAGTTGGAGGAAGTCTTAACATTCCCCTTTACCATGACCACGTAGGTCACAGAATTTATAAGACTGCTAGTCCAATTTCTGGAGGTTATATCACTGAGAAATACTTTGCTAACCAAATTGACACTTATTCCAGAGAGTTCTAATTAACCCTCATAAATTACTTGAGCTCTTTTTTCCTGTATATCTCTACTAAAGATCAAACACAATATTGCACCTGAGACAAAGAAATCAAGTATATTGGTAACTTATTCTTTTGATTTCAGTGTATTTCCTAAGGTGTTTCTTTTTCCAATTTAAAGGAAGAACTTCTGGTTTTATTCAGGCCACTTGCACATGAGGATTTGCTTAGCCTGTTTTGGTAATCTGTGTGTGCTAAGTTGCTTCAGTTGTGTCCCACTCTTTGCAACCCCATGGACTATAGCTCACCAGGCTCCTCTGTCCATGGACTTCTCCAGGCAAGAATACTGGAGTGGGTAGCCATTCCCTTTTCCAAGGGATCTTCCTGACCAAGGGACTGAACCCATGTCTCCAGCGTCTCCTGCACTGGCAGAGTTTACTATATGTGCAAGTATATAATATACAATATTGTATAATATATTGTATTATATATTGTACAATATATACAAATATATACAAGTATGTTTACCTGTATATATTTGTACTTGTGTGTATAAACTCATACAATTATTTTGGTTAAAGAAATAATTTTTTGTTTAATAATAAATATAGTTATTTATTAATTATCTGAATACAGCTTACTTCTAATTGATTCAGGTGATCAGCCTTGGAACAGAACACTCAAAGGACTGAAGGGCAAGTAGAAAGGGCAAGGATCCACTTTATGATTACATTGAAACTCCAATCATACATCATGCTGTATTGGTGAATAACCTAACACTGTTTTATAGGTAAGTCTCCAGAATTGAATCACATCCTTAAAAGAAATTGTTTTAATTTGGGGACTTAAAATAGGAAAGCCAGTGAAATCCCTAGTGATATGTGTGGTAACAAGACATGATTTTGAAAAAATCAGACAGGACTGAGCAACTGAACACAGCACAGAAGGAAGTTTGTAGTGAATATAAATGTACAGCCTGCAGATCAACTGTCTTTGGTCAGCAGGACAGCTTTGTCAAGCTGTTGTGGGAGCATGGAGAATTACTGGACATTTTATGACAATATTACTGTACATCACATTTGCATAATGTTTGATATAACCAGTTTGAACATTTGATCTTTACACCGCCTACGTGTGCCATATGTAGTGATGAAGAGACTTAAGTCAGGAACGATTATCCTCTTTTTACCTATATCTGAGTGGAGGCAGGCTCTTCCTTTTATATTTTGAAACTTGCAGCTGGCTACCCAGTGAGGGGCAGTTAGGAAGGCGAACAGTACAGAGTCTCATGGCCAGGGAAATTTGACTGAGTGAAGGAGAAAAACAAACAAACAACTTTCATCTATTTTTTAGGTTCTTCTGGCTGGTTTAAGAATTAAACTGATAATTTAACAGGAGAAAATCAAGCCTAGTAACATACATATGAAGAATCTGAACATGAGAGATAGCAAAGACAGACAAAATGAGGTTTCTAATGTCATTCTAGACTGGGGTCTGGGACTTTAACGTGAAGGAAGGCAATTCACAGGAAGATGAATAAACAGTAAATGTTTGGTAAACATTTGCTGGGGCATGCAGAATCAAGGGGACCCAGAGAGGAATTGTGACAAACAGACTTTGCTAGGTTCCTCTCTGTCTAAGACACCTACTTCATATTATACTATAGGTATCTCTAGTGATAGTTCTCTTTCCTGGAATAGGCCCTCAACCTAACTTCGATTAGATAGTTAAGGGGGAGATAAAAAACATCCTGCATTCTTCTGCATCTTTTCTCATGCCAAAGAGATACATTGGAGGGTGGCAAATTTTGCTTCCCTACCGGACATGACTTCCCTGATGGCTCAGTGGTGAAAAATCTGCCTGGAATGCAGGAGACGTGGGTTCAATCCCTGGGTCGGGAAGATCTCCTGGAGAAGAAAATGGCAACCTAGTTCAGTATTCTTGCCTGGGAAATCCCATGGACAGAGGAGCCTTGCAGGCTACAGTCCATCAAGTCACAAAGGCTCAGATGCGACTGAGCACGCATGCACGGGTCACGAGTAAACAGCAACAGTTGCTACAAGTCCATAAGATCTTCCTCAAATGCCCCAAACTGCTAGTTGATTTATACCTTAAATTCATGCAGCCAATTTATTACTTTAACCATCACAGGGACACATTATTTGCTGATGACTTACCACCAATTATAAGAAACCACAATAAAGCTTCAATTAGATATTTTCCCTAAATACTATGTGTGAGTAAATGTGTGTATGATGTCATATACAGAGAAAAGGTAGCTAGTGGCTAACAGGACTCAGAGGAGGAAAGGATAAAAAAGGAGAAAGAATCTAAACATGTAACTTTAGGAGTCAGAAGGTATTTTTTATTGCATCCACTTGTAATAGAGAAAGGCATTCTGATCCTGAGTTTGGTTCACCTCAATCAACACCAGCAATTTTTTGTTGTATCTGGTCTACAAAGACAAGACAGCTGTAAACTTTCTTATTTCTCTTCCTTCAGGAAGGGTGATACATAGGGAATTTTTTATGAAAAAAGAATCAATATTTAGAGTGCACCTTCACTTTAGAAAGGTAGGAATGATCCTAAATCAAATGTATCTGACATGCAACTCTTTTTCTCCTGGGACACATGAAGGTTGCAAATGAAATACATTTACCCTCCTTGAAATAAACAATCTTTACTTGTGGGAAAACTGTACAAGGTGAAAACAGAATATGTGTGGCTTTGTGAAATGTTACAATTTTATAGCTGATGTGAAAAATTTCATTTGGGATATTTGGTCCAATTCAGCATCAAAATTCAATCACCATCCACTTGCAGACAATACAAGCGTAAATACATCTGTTGCTTACTTATCGAGTCTAAATTTAAAATGAGAAAACACAGAAGGTTTGCTCTGATTATTTTCTGAGGCAAAAAAATCTATTTTTGAAAGTCTTTCTTGAAGGTCATAGCCTGTTCTTCAGCTCATTTAAACTCCTGGAAAATGATTTTTTCCCCTCTCAAATCACCCCCTTCCCTTTACCCCTTACCTTAGAAAATGCTTCTCTTTTCTCTTTTGATTTGCACACTCATTCACCAGCTCCACATCCCACACCAGTCTTTTCTTGAGTGAAAGAGATGTTGAATGACTGGTGTGTCCCAGGCTCCTTGGCTTCTGATATTGTATTATAGATGGAGCTTATCAACTTCTGGACACACAATTTGTTTCCTGAACACTTTTATTTAAAGCTCTTCCTTTTTGAAATAATTTTATTTTAGATTATTCTCTTGCTCTCTTTTGATATTGTAACTTTTGTATAACTTAGTGATTGCATAATTATGTTAATTTCTACAGAGTTATAGGTTAGCAATACTCTCCTACTGCGACGGCACACAAGCGTGGCCGAGAGGAGCTACCCGACGTCCGAGGTCAGGAGCAGAAGCCGGGAAGATCCCATGCCCGAGGGGCGGCGGCCAAGGGAGCTACCCCACATCTGAGGTCTGGGGTGGCCGCCGAGAGGAGATACCCTGTGTCCAAGGTCAGAGGCAGTGGCTGGGAGGAGCTACCCCAGGTCCAAGGAGCAGTGGCTGCGCAGGCGCAGGAGGCCCAAGAGGAGCTACTCCATGTTCAAGGTCAGGAGGGGCGGAGGTGAGGAGATACCCTTTGTCCAAGGTAAGGAGCAGCGGCTGCGCTTTGCTGGAGCAGCCATGAAGAGATACCCCACGTCCAAGGTAAGAGAAACCCAAGATGGTAGGTGTTGCAAGAGGGCATCAGCAGACAGATACACTGAAACCATACTCACAGAAAACTAGTCAATCTAATCACACTAGGACCACAGCCTTGTCTAACTCAATGAAACTAAGCCATACCCTGTGGGGCCACCCAAGACAGGCGGATCATGGTGGAGAGGTCTGACAGAATGTGGTCTACTGGAGAAGGGAATGGCAAACCACTTAAGTATTCTTGCTTTGAGAACCCCATGAACAGTATGAAAAGGCCAAATGATAGGATACTGAAAGAGAAACTCCCCAGGTCAGTAGGGGCCCAATATGCTATTGGAAATCAGTGGAGAAATAACTCCAGAAAGAATGAAGGGATGGAGCCAAAGCAAAAACAATACCCATCTGTGGATGTGACTGGTGATAGAAGCAAGGTCCAATTCTGTAAAGAGCAATATTGCATAGGAACCTGGAATGTTAGGTCCATGAATCAAGGCAAATTGGAAGTGGTCAAACAGGAGATGGAAAGAGTGAATGTCGACATTCTAGGAATCAATGAACTAAAATGGACTGGAATGGGTGAATTTAACTCAGATGACCATTATATCTACTACTGTGGGCAGGAATCTCTCAGAAGAAATGGAGTAGCCATCATGGTCAACAAAAGAGTCCAAAATGCAGTACTTGGATGCAATCTCAGAAACGACAGAATGATCTCTGTTCATTTCCAAGGCAAAGCATTCAATATCACAGTAATCCAAGTTTATGCCCCAACCAGTAACACTGAAGAAGCTGAAGTTGAATGGTTCTATGAAGATCTACAAGACCTTTTAGAACTAACACCAAAAAAAGATGTCCTTTTCATTATAGGGGACTGGAATGCAAAAGTAGGAAGTCAAGAAACACCTGGAGTAACAGGCAAATTTGGCCTTGGGATATGCAATGAAGCAGGACAAAGACTAATAGAGTTTTGCCAAGATAACACACTGGTCACAGCACACCCTCTTCCAACAACAAAAGAGAAGACTCTACACATGGACATCACCAGATGGTCAACACTGAAATCAAATTGATTATATTCTTTGCAGCCAAAGATGGAGAAGCTCTATACAGTCAACAAAAACAAGACCAGGAGCTGACTGTGGCTCAGATCATGAGCTCCTTATTGCCAAATTCAGATGTAAATTGAAGAAAGTAGGGAAAACCACTAGACCATTCAGGTATGACCTAAATCAAATCCCTTATGATTATACAGTGGAAGTGAGAAATAGATTTAAGGGACTAGATCTAATAGACAGAGTGCCTGATGAACTATAGACAGAAGTTCGTGACATTGTACAGAAGACAGGGATCAAGACCATCCTCATGGAAAAGAAATGCAAAAAAGCAAAATGGCTGTCTGGGGAGGCCTTACAAATAGCTGTGAAAGTAGAGAAGCGAAAAGGAAAGATATAAGCATCTGAATGCAGAGTTCCAAAAACTAGCAAGAAGAGATAAGAAAGCCTTCCTCAGCGATCAATGCAAAGAAATAGAGGAAAACAACAGAAGGGGAAAGACCAGAGATCTCTTCAAGAAAATTAGAGATACCACGGGAACATTGCATGCAAAGATGGGTTCGATAAAGGACAGAAATGGTATGGAACTAACAGAAGTAGTAGATATTAAGAAGAGGTGGCAAGAATACACAAAAGAACTGTACAAAAAAGATCTTCATGACCAAGATAATCACTATGGTGTGATCACTCATCTAGAGCCAGACATCCTGGAATGTGAAATCAAGTGGGCCTTAGAAAGCACCAGTACGAACAAAGCTAGTGGAGGTGATGCAATTCCAGTTGAGCTATTTCAAATGCTGAAAGATGATGCTGTGAAAGTGCTGCACTCAATATGCCAGCAAATTTGGAAAACTCAGCAGTGGCCACAGGACTGGGAAAGGTCAGTTTTCATTCCAATCCCAAAGAAAGGCAATGCCAAAGAATGTTCAAACTACAGCACAATTGCACTCATCTCACACGCTAGTAAAGTAATGCTCAAAATTCTCCAAGCCAGGCTTCAGCAATACATGAACCGTGAACTTCCAATGTTCAAGCTGGTTTTAGAAAAGGCAGAGGAACCAGAGACCAAATTGCCAACATCCACTGGATCATGGAAAAAGCAAGAGAGTTCCAGAAAAACATCTATTTCTGCTTTATTGACTGTGCCAAAGCCTTTGACTGTGTGGATCACAATAAACTGTGGGAAATTCTGAAAGAGATGGGAATACTAGACCACCTGACCTGCCTCTTGAGAAACCTATATGCAGGTCAGGAAGCAACAGTTAGAACTGGACATGGAACAATAGACTGGTTCCAAATAGGAAAAGAGGTACGTCAAGGCTGTATTGGAAAAGGCAATGGCACCCCACTCCAGTACTCTTGCCTGGAAAATCCCATGGACAGAGGAGCCTGGTAGGCTGTAGTCCATGGGGTCGTTAGGAGTCAGACACGACTGAGCGACTTCACTTTCACTTTTCACTTTTATGCATTAGAGAAGGAAATGGCAACCCACTCCAGTGTTCTTGCCTGGAGAATCCCAGGGATGGGGGAGCCTGGTGGGCTGCCGTCTATGGGGTCACACAGAGTTGGACACGACTGAAGCAACTTAGCAGCAGCAGCAGCAGCAGCAAGGCTGTATATTGTCACCCTGCTTATTTAACTTCTATGCAGAGTACATCATGAGAAACACTGGGCTGGAAGAAGCACAAGCTGGAATCAAGATTGCCAGGAGAAATATCAATAACCTCAGATATGCAGCTGACACCACCATTATGGCAGAAAGTGAAGAGGAACTAAAAAGCCTCTTGATGAAAGTGAAGAGGAGAGTGAAAAAGTTGGCTTAAAGCTCAACATTCAGAAAACGAAGATCATGGCATCCGGTCCCATCACTTCATGGGAAATAGATAGAGAAACAGTGGAAACAGTGTCAGACTTTATTTTTTGGGGCTCCAAAATCACCGCACATGGTGATTTCAGCCATGAAATTAAAAGACGTTTACTCTTTGGAAGGAAAATTATGACCAACCTAGATAGCATATTGAAAAGCAGAGACATTACTTTGCCAACAAAGGTCCATTTAGTCAAGGCTATGGTTTTTCCAGTGGTCATGTATAGATGTGAGAGTTGGACTGTGAAGAAAGCTGAGTGCCGAAGAATTGATGCTTTTGAACTGTGGTGTTGGAGAAGACTCTTGAGAGTCCCTTGGACTGCAAGGAGATCCAACCAGTTCTTTCTAAAGGAGATCAGCCCTGGGATTTCTTTGGATGGAATGATGCTAAAGCTGAAACTCCAATACTTTGGCCACCTCATGGGATGAGTTGACTCGTTGAAAAAGACTCTGATGCTGGGAGGGATTGGGGGCAGGAGGAAGAGGGGACAACAGAGGATGATATGGCTGGATGGCATCACTGACTCGATGGAGGTGAGTCTGAGTGAACTCCAGGAGTTGGTGATTGACAGGGAGGCCTGGTGCTGCGATTATGGGGTCACAAAGAGTCAGACATGACTGAGCGACTGAACTGAACTGAACTGATGCTAAGTCGCTTCAGTCATATCCAACTCTTTGTCACTCCATGGACTGTATAGCCCACCAGGTTCCTCTGTCCATGGGATTCTCTAGGCAAGAATAATGGAGTGAATCATCCAGGAGATCTTCTCCACCCATCGATCGAACCTGCATCTCTTACGTCTCCTGCTTTGCAGGAGGATTCTTTACCCACTGAGCCATCTGGGAAGCCCAAGGAACTGCCCCCTTGTTCAAACTAGGACTTTCAGAGAATGAGACTGATGCATTGCTTAGTGCACTAAGGAGGCAGAACTCCTATACTTTCAATTATATTTAAACTATAGAAGTAAAGACAAGTTTATGGCTTTTTAGAAAGCTAAGTGGTACCCAAGTATATAAAGGAAAATATAAAATTTCATACTCTTGCTCTGAAATCCCATTGATCAGAGGTAGCTATAGTAAATGACACAGTATCAAAGTGTTTAAACAAATAATTTGACCTGAACTTTTAAAAACAAGTTTTTTCTTAATTTTCCCAGGTTGTCTTCACAAAGCACCATAGACTCTGTAGCCTAGACAGCCAAAATGTGTTTTTCTTGGTTCTTGAGGTTGGACGCGTGAGACCAGAGTGCCAGCATGGTGGGGTGCTAGAGAGCTCTCTTTTCCTGGCCTACTGACTGCCACCATCTTGCTATGGCCTTGAATGGTAGAGAGAGAAAGAAAAGCTCCAGTTTCTTTCTCTTATAAAGACAATCTCATCATGGGGCACCATCCTCAGAACCTCATCTAAACCTAATTGCCTCCTTAAGGCCCCATCTCCAAATGCTATCATATCACACAGAGGGTTAGAACTTCAACATGTGAATTGTGGGGGAACACAAACATTGGGCTTCCCAGGTGGCTGTAGTGGTAAAGAACCTGCCTGCCAATGCAGGAGATGTAAGAGACTGGGGTTTGACCCCTGGGTCCGGGAGATCCTCTAGAGAAGAGAATGGCAATTCATTCCAGTATTCTTGCCTGGAGAATCCCATAGAGAGGAGCCTGGCATGCTCTGGTCAAGAGGATTACAAAGAGTTAGAAATGAATGAAGGGACTTAGCATGCAAACACATTCAGACCGTAACAGTTTCCTTATCAGACTATCTTCAAGCACAATAAAGGCCTTATTTTAGTCCTTCAAATTCCATATAATATACATTGTATTCCAGTCAAGATGCTCCAAAAATGAATGGGCCATATCCCTCTGACACGTAGCTCATAATCTTTGGGGAAACTAAGGTATAAACCAGCAATGACAACACAACATGTTAACAACTTACAACAGAGTTGTGCAGTCATTCACAAATCAGCTCACAAGGTCCCTGTGGAGAGACCCCAGAAAACTTTGTTCTGTGAAGGGCCCCTAAGGCAGTGAGCCTTCACTGAGCCTTGGCAATGTGTAGGGTGACATTTCCAATGTACAGAATCCCCAGCAAAATGACCTGAGCAGACTGCAAAATTTATACTCTGCTTTCGCCCTGACTTATGATACTTCTAACCATTGAATAAATGTCACAAGTAAACACTCCAGAAGATAGGAAGCATGTTATAAAATCTAGAGAGTTTACAAACTCTTTTGCAGCAAAGATATTCATTAGATGTGAATTAAAAAATAAAGCTTGAGGGACATTTCAGCTTCCTCTTGGGAACTTATTATTACTCCTTTTCAAAGGTTTCTTCATTAAAAAAAGTTTCTAGGAATAAGCAATGAATAATTAAGGAATAACAAATTTCTGTCCTACAGGGTATGATAGGGACCAATTCTGTCTGAGAAACTAGTAAGTCATATAAATATTGTATCTGGGTCAACAAACGCTTGTTCAAAAATATCTGTGCTATTTGCTATTTATCCTGATTGTCTTGGATAATAGTCACTAGGCAACAGGCTGGTTTGCTCCATTGGGCATGGTGGCTGTTAGTTAAGTTGTTATATAACACGTCAAGACCTGCTGTCTATTACAGAGACCAACTAAAATGAATGCTGTCAGCCAAGAAAGCCAGAATCAAGTGAAAGCCATGTCTGGATAAGAGCACTTGCATTTTCCAAAGCTTTATGCAAATATATTGGTAACATTGTTTGTTTACTTTGATTAAATTAATTTATGGCAGATTATACAAAATTTCCCTTTAATCTGCCACAAATTAATTTAATCAAAGTAAATATAAATATGGAAAAGTATATACATGCACACACACATATATACAGTTGATCCTTGAATAAAATGAGTTTGAAGTATACAGGTCAACTTACAGCAAATTTTTTTCAAAAATGAAGTATTGTGTGATCTGTGGTTGGTTGAATCCCAGATGCACAACAGGGATACAGGCCTACTGTAGTTATATGTGATTGGGGTGCTAACCCCTGAAATTATTCAAGGGTCAACTGCACATACTGCGCGTGTTAGTTGCTCAGTCGTGTCTGACTCTTTGGGATTCCATGGACTGAAGCCCAACAGGGTCCTCTGTCCATGGGATTCTCCAGGCAAGAATACTAGATTGGGTTGCTGTTTCCTTCTCCAGGGGATCTTTCCGACCCAGGGATTGAACCTGAGTCTCCTGCATTGCAAGCAGATTCTTTACCATCTGAGCCACCAGGAAAGCCCATATACTATGTATTCTTTTAAAACGAATTATGTGTCTCACCTATCTCACCAAATGTCTGGTGAAAGTAACCTACTAATGACCTGGAAACCATCTTCTGTGATATCTGTGAAGCTGGTAACCAGGAAAATCCTGACAGAACACTAGGGTTTTTTTTGTTTTTTTTTTTTCAACTTTTCATTGAAGAATAAGCTTAAAACCTACACCAATCAAGTATATAGCTTGATGAATTTAACAAACTGACTAATCTTTCTAACTGGTGCCCAGCTTCAGAAATAAGCTGGCTTAAAATTCAACATTCAAAAAACTAAGATCATGGCATCTGGTCCCATCACTTCATGGCAAATAGATGGGGAAACAGTAAGAGACTTTATTTTTGGGGGCTCCAAAATCACTGCAGATGGTGACTGCAATTATGAAATTAAAAGATGCTTGTTCTTTGGAAGAAAAGCTATGACCAACCTAGACAGCATATTAAAAAGCAGAGACATTACTTTGCAACATACTTTGTCAAAGCTATGGTTTTTCCAGTAGTCATGTATGGATGTGAGAGTTGGACTATAAAGAAAGCTGAATGCTGAAGAATTGATGCTTTTGAACTGTGGTGTTGGAGAAGACTCTTGAGAGTCCCTTGGACTGTAAGGAGATCAGACCAGTCCATCCTAAAGGAAATCAATCCTGAATGTTCATTGGAAGGACTGACGCTAAAGCTGAAGATCCAATACTTTGGCTACTTGATGCGAAGAACTGACAATTTGAAAAGACCCTGATGCTGGGGAAGATTGAAGGCAGGAGGAGAAGGGGACAATAGAGGATGAGATAGTTGGATGGCATCATGGACTTGATGGACATCAGTTTGAGCAAGCCCTGGGAATTGGTGATGGACAGGGAGGCCTGGCGTGCTGCAGTCCATGGGTTGCAAAGAGTTGGACATTACAGAGAGACTGAATTGAACTGAATTGAACTGAAGGGGGCAATGAGTGGATGAGAGCAGTTACTCACAAGATAGGCTTGAGGGGGAGGATAGAGTGGGTATATTTGATAATGAGGCATAGGAATCAGAGATAAAATTAAGAATTCTGCCATAAGGTGATTCTTCCTATTTTTCCTCCTTAAAGACAGAGATGCTCATAATATTCTTAAAGAAATGCAGAGTGCCAGTTGAAGTATGTCTGGTGTTCTTAGAAAAAATATATTTGCAGAATTGGAAGGGTGCCTTGTTTTGAGCACTTGTGTGGACACTGCTCAGCAAACACCTACCACTGATGAGTATGTCTGATGAAGACCACAGTTTGACCATTTTGAAGCAGACTGAGAACACTTTGCATTTAATAGTATGATAAATGACAACTTGGGAAATAATCAATCCAGTATGAATACTAACTAATGTGTGTGGACTGGAGAGGAAGATCAGGGATGCAGTAGGAGGAGAATGGCAAAAAAAGGAAAGAGATGAGGATGTATTTTAGAAGGTTCTAGAAAGACAGAGAAGAAGGCAATGGCACCCCACTCCAGTACTCTTGCCTGGAAAAATCCCATGGACAGAGGAGCCTGGTAGGCTGCAGTCCATGGGGTCTCGAAGAGTTGGATACGACTGAGCCACTTCACTTTTACTTTTCACCTTCATGCATTGGAGAAGGAAATGGCAACCCACTCCAGTATTCTTGCCTGGAGAATCCCAGGGACAGGGGAGCCTGGTGGGCTGCCGTCTATGGGGTCACACAGAGTCGGACACAACTGAAGCAACTTAGCAGCAGCAGCAGCAGCAGCAGCAGCAGAAAGACAGAATTGCTAGTTAATAAAAACCACACCACCATCCTCACTTCGTTACCTGTCATTTGTATACATACTTTTGTGTGTTGTATTTACTAACATTGGTCATATTATAATGTGAGTTCTGTGTTTTTCAAATTGTTGTCTTGTGTTGCTTTTTAAAGTCCTAATTAAAGACTCTACTTCTGATGTTGCTTGTGAGTGGTATTGAGCCAGATAGCCCTATCCAACAGACAACTGCAGTAAAGAGTGGATAAATAAATGTGAATAAATAAAATAATCACTGTGCAAGTAATTAAAAAGACTTCTTTTTTGGACACATGGATTTTTTTTAATGTAACAAAGTTTCATGCCTGCCTTATTAGGCTAAATCTACTTTTATTTTTTGTCTCAGTACAACAATACGTTCTTTTAGAGTATTAAGCAAAGACATCAGATATAAGAGCCATGCTGATAGAAGACATGAAACTTCTGTAACAGAAAGAACACTGGGTCAAACAGTGCATGAAGGAAAATGTATTCCTTATGCATTTAAAATCTCTTGCTCATAGTACCAGACCAAATTTGGGTCTGCTTGAATTCTACATTCAGCACAGCTAATCTACTGACACCAAGTTGTGGTGGATGAAATTAAGGCATTTATTGCAGGGCCAAGTAAGGAGAATGGCCAGCTAATGCTCATATGCCCCAAACCCCTCAATAGATTTTGGGAAAGAATTTTAAAGATAGTGAGGGAAAAAGTGGCAGGGTGACTGATCAGCTCATAGACTTTCTGATCAGTCCATGATGAGATAATAGGGTGGTATTTGGGAATATCAGTGATCAATTTTCTGCCTCCAATCAGTCTGGGGTCTGTGTGTTGGTGATCAGCATGCAGTTAGCATCTTCCACCTGGTGGGAGCTTTAATGTGTGAAAAGCAGCTCAGGGATATGGCTTTAGCCCCTGAGGAGGAACTGAAGGTCCTTGACTTTGCTTTATAACTAATCTATTTTTATTATTTTGTCTTGTTTGACTGTTTTTCTTTATTTTATCACTTCTCTGATTAAATTTGGTCTTGGGAACTTGAGGACGTTCTAAGAGGCTAAGGCTTTTTGAGGTGAGGGACATTGGTGGCGGGAGGGGGGGGTGGTTTCTGTTACCAGGAAGGCCCCACATAGTCCTTCTTGGTTTCATGCATACAAAACAAGAAATACGTGTATGATTTAACCAAGACAATATTAAGTTAAAAGTGCTATTCCACAATTTTTAGCATGTTAAGCTATTCAAAATCAGCTTTTGTTTGGTTATCAGTGTTTGGTTATGTTAAGAATTTATTACTATCATTTATGAACATAATTACACTTTAAAGATAGAGATTTTACTATATGTTAGAGTAGAAGCCTTAATTATCTATACTAAGAAAGCATGGCTAAATTATATGTTAAAGCAATAATTACAGTACTAAGGGATCTAGTACCCAATACTTTTTAGAATTTTAATTCATAATGTTAATTAAAATAACAATGTATTTAAGACGTTTCTGTAAAAAGTAACTTCTTGGATAACAAGGATTTTTATAGTGAGTTGACTGGGGCCAAAGGAATATATTTAAAATTGCAATATTAATAAATAGACACACACATTTGTAAATCAAGTATAATTTACAAAATACCAATTTGACTCACTGGAGTAAATTCAAATGTTTATAAATTTGTACAATTTGCTGAGACATCAGGGGGAACAAATGCCTAAGAGTGTCAGACTCAAAACCATCCATTTCAGCTTAAGACTTCAGCTTTATTTGGGGATTGTTTGACCACGGTTTCATTTCCTTCTTTGCTTTTCTTTTTCTTCCTTTCTTTATTTCTTAAGAGAAGGGGAAAATTCTTATACAATAATATTTCCAGCATCATTTGATTCCAAGGAAAGATTATTCATGCATCTATCACTTAATATCTCAGTCTCACAGATCAGGATGTATGAACAAGACTTTAGTCCACTCACAACTTGAGTAAAAGAGGTTTCAAAACCAAGTCTTCCAAGTCCCAGATTATGGTAATTCAGCTGAGGGGTTTCTAGCAATTTCAGTTTCTCAGAAAACACAAACAGAAGGAAATTTCCCAGAGGACCACTCTTGTTTAAGATGCTAGTCAATTCTTCTTGCCCTTAAGTATTTGTTGTTGTTGAGTCACTAAGTCATGTCTGACTCTTTTGCAGCCCCATGGACTGCAGCCTGCCAGGCTCCTCTGTCCTACGGATGTGATGAAATCTTAGGTTAACTACAGTGTGTGATCAGGGAAATTTCCACATGATGGGAAGATTTCCTTTGATTAAAGTATATTAAAAAGGTAACAGAAGAGTGTTCTTTAAACCATTTCTAAGAGACTCCTTTTATTCAGATGGACTAAGAATTTTCACACAGAAGATGGTTAAGGACATAAGCTAGAACAAATTATTAATAATACTACTACTATCAAATCAAAGACAACAGTCAAATAAAGCATTGCAGTTAAACCTTGATCATTATGGGCTATTATCCCTTAGAGCTGGATTTACATTTCATGTTCTTCTCCATCAAAATCAGTCCCTTCAACCCTATTAGTCTTAGAACAGGCTGCTTTCCTTCCAGGCACTATTACAATCTGCCTTATGTTAATATGTTATTTTATTTATTTCTGAGTCGCCTAGTATCTGAACGGGCAGGAGACACAAGATTGTGAATATAAGCCTAGCAGGTCAGGGTTGCTGGAGTGGGGAGTAGGCGTGCATGTGCTGGGTGCTGACTCACAGGTAGGCCAGCCCACCACAAAAAAACTTGGGAAAAGTTTTTCAGAGATGTTTGCCTTCAAACCCCTTCAATACTTTGGCTACCTGATGCAAAGAGTTGACTCATTGGAAAAGACCCTGTGCTGGGAAAGACTGAAGGCAGGAGGAGAAGAGGGCAGCAGAGGCTGAGATGGCTGGATGCCTTTACCGACTCAATGGACATGAGTCTGAGCAAGTTCCAGGAGTTAGTGATTGACAGGGAGACCTGGTGTGCTGCCGTCCGTGGGGTCACAAAGAGTTGGACATGACTTAGCTACTGAAGAACAGCAATGAAACCCTTTCATAGAAGTTTTGCTAATTTAAAGCAGTGTACATTATATTTTCTTTTGAAAATATTTTCTCAGTAATATCTTTTGACTGCAGTCCAAGTAAGAGTAATTAAAATGTGTGTATGTCTGACCTTATACTTTGATAATTTTGAGATGGTTTATTATAAGATTGAACTTGAAGCAAAATCACAGAAGTCATATACTTATTGATCAACTGGAATGTGTCAGTAGAGTTTTCAATTGCTCCCTCCAGTCATGGTTTCCAGGAAGTAAACTTCATGGATATTCTCAACATCTTCCTCCCACCTCACAGGAGGCCTTAGTGGAATCTTGAAACTGGAGCAAGTGATGGAGTTACCAAGGAAAGTAGGGTCAGTTCTTTTTATTTTTTATCTGTCACATACACCTTTTAATGATTACCAACTACAGAGTGGCCACCAAGTCTGAAAACAGAGGGATACACAGTAAGTAAGGTATTGACATTACGATACATGATGTGATAATAGATCCATATTTCCAGATATTGTCACCTTCTACTGTGGTTAATTCAGGCACAATAAACATATACTTCTCCAAATGTTCTTAAATTCAACTATAGTTTTTTAAGAAATATATTTATTTTCTGCCATTCCTTTTGCAAATGTCACAGGTGTAATAGTGATTTTTCAAATTAAAGTGAGCATTTAAGATGTACATATTAAAATAAGGTTTAAAGTAATGCATGCATATTAACTTGAAAAATATAAGGATGTACAAAGACAGGGAAAAGTCTCCCATAATGCCCTGAGTAATAACCATAACTTGTGTGTAGATATATTTTCAGTATATTTCTATGCATACATTTTTACATACTTGAGATTTTATATTATATAAACTTTTATATATTTTTAGTGGAGACTATGTCACAAATATTGGAGAAGGAAATGGCAACCCACTCCAGTGTCCTTGCCTGGAGAATCCCAGGGATGGGGGAGCCTGGTGGGCTGCCGTCTATGGGGTCACACAGAGTTGGACACGACTGAAGCAACTTAGCAGCAGCAGCAGCAGCAGCAAGGCTGTATATTGTCACCCTGCTTATTTAACTTCTATGCAGAGTACATCATGAGAAACACTGGGCTGGAAGAAGCACAAGCTGGAATCAAGATTGCCAGGAGAAATATCAATAACCTCAGACATGCAGATGACACCACGCTTATGGCAGAAATTGAAGAGGAACTAAAAAGCCTCTTGATGAAAGTGAAAGAGGAGAGTGAAAAAGTTGGCTTAAAGCTCAACATTCAGAAAACGAAGATCATGGCATCTTCATTTTCATGAAGTCCCATCACTTCATGGCAAATAGATGGGGAAACAGTGGAAACAGTGTCAGACTTTATTTTGGGGGGCTCCAAAATCACTGCAGATGGTGATTGCAGCCATGAAATTAAAAGACGCTTACTCCTTGGAAGAAGAGTTATGACCAACCTAGATAGCATATTGAAAAGTAGAGACTTTACTTTGCCCACAAAGTTCCATCTAGTCAAGGCTATGGTTTTTCCAGTGGTCATGTATGGATGTGAGAGTTGGACTGTGAAGAAAGCTGAGCACCAAAGAATTGAGGGTTTTGAACTGTGGTGTTGGAGAAGACTCTTGAGAGTCCCTTGGATTGCAAGGAGATCCAACCAGTCCATTCTGAAGGAGATCAGCCCTGGGATTTCTTTGGAAGAAATGATGCTAAAGCTGAAACTCCAGTACTTTGGGCACCTCATGTGAAGAGTTCACTCATTGGAAAAGACCCTGATGCTGGGAGGGATTGGGGGCAGGAGGAGAAGGGGACGACAGAGAATGAGATGTCTGAATGGCATCACTGACTCAATGGACATGAGTCTGAGTGAACTCCGGGAGTCAGTGATGGATAGGGAGGCCTGGCATGCTGTGATTCATGGGGTCGCAGAGTCGGACATGACTGAGTGACTGAACTGAACTTAATTTGAGATGTAGTCTTTTAATTAAAGTATATAGCTGATCTACAATATTATATTAGTTTCAGTTGTACAATACACTATTAACATTTTTGTAGATTTTTCTTCACCTGAAGTTATTATAAAATATTTCCTGTGCTGTATAATACATACTTGTATCTTATTTATTTTATGCATAATGATTTAAATGGTTGATCCACTAACTTTACTATATATTTGCCTTTACTAGTGAGATTTTTTTCCTTAATATATTTTTCTCATATCTTTTTATGGCCTTTTCTTTTTTGCTCAAAGAAGGCTTTTTGACATTTCTTGTAAGGCTGGTTAAGTGGTGAGTTTTTGCTTGTCTGGGAGAACTTTTATCTTTCCTTCAATTCTCAATGATAAACTTGCTGGATAAAGTATTCTTGGTCGTGGGTTTCTTGCTTTCAGTACTTTAAATATATATCACGACTCTCTCCCTTCCGGCCTGCAAGTTTCTGCTGAAAAAATCAGCAGATGGCTTTAGGGAAATCACTTCCTTAGCCCCACGGTCTGGAGCTGCAGCCTTGTGTGGGCTAAGGGTGCACTGGGCTGTCTTGCCGACTAGTGAGAGAACTAGGTACTTTGCTTCCTCTGTGCTGGAACTGGGAGTGACACAGTCTGTGTGCACACCTTTTAAGTGTGGAGTCTCTGTTTGCTACAGCCCTCTGATAAGCCACACTGGTTTTCAATACCAGCCAAGGGGACTCATCTTCCTAAGATTGGAGCCCAGGACTGGGAAATACAATGTGGGCTTGAGGTCCCTACTTCTTATGAAAAATCTCTGAGCTTGTTATATTCCCCTCCTCCTCTGGGTCAGCTGCTTGAAGTGTGGGTCAGTTTCTGGGGGTGTGGGTCATCTGCTAGGGGGTGGCTCCTTAGCAGAATACTTCTCTACTCCTGCTAACAGTCTTGGTGTATTTTTTCTTTATATCCTTGACTGGTGTTTAGGTTGTTCTCAGAAAGAGTTGTTCTATATGTAGTTGTAGCTCTGGTGTGTTCGTGGGAGGAGGTGAGCCCAAGGTCTTCCTACTCTGATTTAGCTTCTGTAAAGCTAAATTTCTGATAGTGCTTGATAATTCTAACCAAACATTCAAATTAGCAAGGTTGATATTTCCTATTTTAAACTTAAAGGGTAAACTCATGTCCATATGCATAACAGATTTTTGGAGATGCCGTGATCTTTGAAGAATAATAATTGTGAGAATATTTATAAAGTGATCTACTTGAGTCCTTTTCCTTATCTTGTTTTTCAGTTCTTATACTTGATTTAGAGTGAGGCACTCTGCTTATTATTGGGCGGGCTGAAGCAACTCAGAGGTTGGTCAATGGTCATCGTGTTTGCTGACATGGAATGAAGCTTAATTTTCTAAAGAAGCCACTATCAGTGATATGAAATGGCATTCCAGTGACATTTTCTCCTCAGAAGTTAGAGCTGCTTCCTGTTTTCTGAAATTTAATCTGAGACCCAGTGGGCTGGTGCTACAACAGGGGTTAAGAATAATGAATCATCCAGGGTGCCAATATCTGTTTCAAGTTCAAAACCGATTCACTGTTATTTAAAAGGAACTTCTGGCTTTCCACAAATGAATAATTCGTGTCTCACTGTTGTAAGGACTAGGAAAAAATGTGTCTCTTTTTCTGTTGTGTTCTTGAGTGTACATGTAGTGAAATTCTGAAAATTATCTTGACTTCTGTAGGAAGGACATTAGCTAATTTACATTCTGAGTCTTTTTCCCCTGAAGGTGAAATCAGATTAACAGGAATTTTACAGATCTAGGCATATTTTCGATGAACATTACTAAAGACAATGTTTTTATGTGATGATATTTATGACTCCATGACTCAGACCAAGAAGTGTTTCTTTTGTTGGTAAGACTAAGTCTCCACCTCAGTTCTGGCAAAGCCAAGATTACCATACAGGTGGGACTAGAGTGGGAATCATCCTAGGCAGGTAACAGCAGCGCCATTTCATGGTAAACTTTCTGTCACACTTTTCTCCTCAGGTGTTGACAGTAATCATAACATACTAATGAACAAAGCAAACCTCAGGCATGGAAAGATTCCAAGTATTTGGGGAAAAAAGGGAAATATGTATTAATTATCCAGCCACATTTAAATAGTTAGATGTGAGATATCATGCAGACAAAATGTTTGAGTCAATCTGGTTCACATGGCTATTATCTGAACATGGAAAATATTAATATTTTTATTAATGCTGCTGTTGCTTGACAGTTTCATATCTGTCTACCTATCTATATATCTATATGTATATCATGAAAATTCCAAACTACTGAGAACGTCAAATAATGAGTTCTTTTTATAACCTTCAGTGCTCCTCATCATTCACTCCATTGTTTCTGGCTTAAAATCTTAAAAATATTCTTAAAAAGTCCAGTTTCTAAAACAACAACTCCAGCTAAAGCGTCAAAATAACTAGCAAATTTTCTATTTAAATTTCAATTACTTTGAAATCTCTTTATGAGTAGTGGGAAAACTCACTCTGAATTGTTCTAAACAAAGAATTTGAATGGTAGCAGTTGCAAACTGATGAAGCTTCAGGATCTAGAACTCACCTAAAGATGTACTGTGTATGCATGCGTTTTCAAACTGATTTTTTTTCCTCTTACTGTTGTGTACCATGCAGAGATGTTAAATCTCTTAAGGACCTTCCAAAGAAGTTTCCATTATTCTTCTCACAGGCAGGGATCTGCTCCCTGAGTTCTAGTTTATTTCTTTTAGTTTTACTTTCAGCTTGTTCCACCAGCAGGAAAGTAGTTTTTCTTCTCATTCTAGTAACTGACTCATCAGTTTCGCCTCAGCAACTTGTTGGGCATGAAAAATTATTGGATGAAAGTAGTCACTTGCTTTCGGTATATTTATTACCTTAAAACAATAACAATAAACTAGAGAACTCTGATTATGTGATTACATTCTGTAATGTAAAAGCTGAAAATAAGAACATTTTTTTTTAAGTTGAGAAGAATATGGGAGTTGAGCATCTTAATATTTTAATTTTTTCAGGCTCAGGACTGAATTTTAGTTGTCTTAGGAAGTGAAATTGATCCTTCCTTTGGATTCACACAAAAATGCTATTTATCTTTTTCAAAGGTCACCTGGAAGAAGAATTTGAAAAGGCAGCAATTTATAGATTTTCTACAGCTAGTGGTCATATCTGTTGGTAATGTAAACGTCTCTGGGTGATTTGTAGTGGTCAGCATCAAGTTAAGAAGTGCTTCCTTCTGACTTGGAGTCCTAAGTACTAAAACAAAAGTTATCCGCCCTTCATGAAGCCAAGGTAGAAGAGATTAACAGCTGCATACACATCCTCTTAGGAGGGGGAAGAAGGGGAGACTCCTGGTCATTTCACTGCAATTGTGAACAATCTCTGTACAGATGTAGATGAACCCTCTACCATGATGGCAAATGTTTCTGATTAGGCTTAGGTCCCATTTAGTACTAGGACGGGCTCCTTTTCCATGTTTCTCTACAGTCTTGGAAATTCTTCCTTGAAAAAAAGTTCTCTTTGGCCACATTTCAAGTGACCATAATGAATACCTCTTCTCTTGAAAGGAGGGGTAGTGTAGATTTTGTAGTTTGTTTTTCTGTGAAGGTTAGGAACTGAACGTTGCTTTAACTTTTAAATGATCACAGACTGGTGACTTCTTTGGCAGTGACTTTCTTTAAAAAAAATATACTTATATTTTATTCCAATCAGTTCCATGAAAACACACAATTCTTCTCTAGACATATATATTAGATTTCCTTTTTGTTGTTGTTGTTGTTTTCCTGCTTTTAAACATGTCTCCTTACTCACTGTCACTCTCTCTCTCCTTAAATACAGGTAGCTTGAACCTGTCATACACAAGGAAGCACCACATCTTCAAGTTTTTTTTTATTAAGCCATTTGTGCTGAGTGCTCAGTGCTCAGCCAACTGTTTGTGACCTCACGGACTGTAGCCTGCCAGGCTCCTCTATCCACAGGGTTTCCCAGGCAAGAATACTGGAAGGGGTTACCATTTCCTTCTCCAGGAGATCTTCCTGACTCAGGGATCGAACTCATGTTGCCTGCATTGGCAGGCAGATTCTTTACCATGGAGCCATCTACGAAGCCTCTCTTAAGCCATTTTGTTCATTTCAAAAGATTAAGTGAGTCTCATCTTAATCTGAACAACAACTCAATCTATTCAGAGACTTTGAACTTTGATTTTATTCTTGACACAAAATTGGATCTAAACTGACCTTTCAGCTCAAAGCATTTCCCAATTTCATTTTTTACTGCTTGAGGCTAAGACATATTCAGTTCTTCCAATCCTTCAAATCCCTCCATTCAGTTTAGTTCAGTAACTCAGTCAAATCTGACTCTTTGCAACCCCATGGACTACAGCATGGCAGGCTTCTCTGTCCGTCACCAACTCCTGGAGCTTGCTCAAAATCATGTCCATTGAGTCAGTGATGCCATCCAACCATCTATCCCTTGTCATCCTCTTTTCCTCCTGCCTACAGTCTTTCCCAGCATCAGGGTTTTTTCCAATGAGTCAGTTCTTCACATCAGGTGGCCAAAGTATTGGAGTTTCAGCTTCAATATCAGTCCTTCCAATGAATATTCAGGACTGATTTCCCTTGGAATTGACTGGTTTGATCACCATGCAGTCAATGGAACTCTCAAGTCTTTTCCAACACCACAGTTGAAAAGCATCAATTCTTCAGTGCTCAGCTTTCTTTATAGTCCAACTCTCACATCCATACATGACTGTTGAGGTCCTTTAATGGACCGGAACCTGGTGGTCTGGAGTCGAGCAATAAGAAAGTAAAGGAGAGAGAAAGAGGCTGATATTCCTTGGTTTACACAGAAAGCCAATAAAGTCCCTGACACAGGGCTTACTCTGTTCACGGAGGCCTCAGGCACCCTCTTGATGGGGTGAAGGCACAGAGCACCTTGTCAAGAGGGTCTTA
The DNA here is from genome assembly GCF_003369695.1 of Bos indicus x Bos taurus. NCBI lineage: Eukaryota > Metazoa > Chordata > Mammalia > Artiodactyla > Bovidae > Bos > Bos indicus x Bos taurus. Next base: position 68,799,549 of record NC_040084.1, on the reverse strand, counting down.
GAAGCCTGAGCAGGAAAGTGAACTCAGAGAGCCTTTGGGCTCCAGGGGATCAGCCTGAAAGAGAGAGAGACAGACAGAGAGAGACACAGAAAGCAAGACACAGGGACCACAGCTCTGATGGAGCAAAGGTGTTTTATTCAACATTATGTGAGTATTTATATGGTCTTACAAGGCAGCTATTTTCAGCAGAGATAAAATCAAAACTTACAAGTTATCAAGGAAACATGAGGTCATCCATATGAAAGAGAGAGGGTTGTAAATAATCACTTTTACCATATGGTTCATAAAAAGGAAGAGGGTACTTATCACCGTATAGAAAAACTAACCAAGAAAACACCTGGATTCCTCAGCCCCCAGGAGAGGCTTGCCTCTCCTCTTAATTCCTGAATATTCAAATTATTTGAATATTTATTCAAATAATTAATTCCTTAATTCCTGACAGATCCAAAACAGCACACAGGAAGCCTCTGGTTAAATGCTTCCTGACACATGACTACTGGAAAAACCATAGCTTTGACTAGACAGATCTTTTTTGGCAAAGTAATGTCTCTGCTTTTTAATATGCTGTCTAGGTTGGTCATAGCTTTTCTTCCAAGGAACAAGCATCTTTTAATTTCTTGGCTGCAGTCACCATCTGCAGTGATTTTGGAGCCCAAGAAAATAAAGTCTGTCACTGTTTCCATTGTTTCCCCATCTATTTGCCATGAAGTGATAGGACTGGATACCATGATCTTTGTTTTTTTAAAGTTGAGTTTTAAACAAATCCCTATATTTACTGAATTTTATTTTCTTTTATTTATGCTTCTAAATTGACCAGTTCTGTTCTGAGCTCTTCTCTCTCTTATAATACTTTTTCAAATGCAGCCCAAAGCAACACTAGGGCAGTCTTCCGCTTGGGATGCAAGATCATTAGGTACACATAATATGACTTCCAAGTTGTCAAGGGAAAATTTTACTTAATGTCTCACCACTGCATATCCAGTATAACTTTTCTTACCTTCTGCTAACTATCTCCTAAGCCAATGCAAAATATTTTATGTTGCTTATTAGATTAAGAACTTGCTTCTAAGAACCTACATCTCGACCAGGAAAAGCAGAATTAATCTGTGGTAACAAGCAACATGGTGGAGGGCATGGCAATCCACTCAGTACTCTTGCCTGGAGAATCCTATGGACAGAGGAGCTTGGTGGGCTACAAGTCCATAGGGTCTCACAGAGTCAGACATGACTGAAGCGACCTAGCATGCACAACCAGCAACATCAGAATCTTAATGACTTAAAGCAACGAAAGTTATTCCTTCCTGACTCTACCTGTCCTTCACAGATTAGCTGTAGGCTTCACACTTACTCAGCTGGTCTGACTGAGCAGCTGCCATTTCAAATATTGCTAGATATCAAGGCAAAGGAAATGAGCTTATTTCTCTTGCTGACAATTAAATGCTTGGACATTTTACAGTTTTTTATAGTTCACAACTCATTAGCCAGAACTAGTCACATGACCATACCCAACTAGCAATTCAGGGTGACTTTGCCAACAAAGATCCGTCTAGTCAAGGCTATGGTTTTTCCAGTGGTCATGTATGGATGCGAGAGTTGGACTGTGAAGATAGCTGAGGGCTGAAGAATTGATACTTTTGAACTGTGGTGTTGGAGAAGACTCTCGAGAGTCCCTTGGACTGCAAGGAGATCCAACCAGTCCATTCTAAAGGAGATCAGCCCTGGGATTTCTTTGGAAGGAATGATGCTAAAGCTGAAACTCCAATACTTTGGCCACCTCATGTGAAGAGTTGACTCATTGGAAAAGACCCTGATGCTGGGAGGGATTGGGGGCAGGAGGAGAAGGGGACGACAGAGGATGAGATGGCTGGATGGCATCACTGACTCGATGGACGTGAGTCTGGGTGAACTCTGGGAGTTGGTGATGGACAGGGAGGCCTGGCGTGCTGTGATTCATGGGGTTGCAAAGAGTCGGACAGGACTGAGCGACTGAACTGAACTGAATACTACAGAAGATAATGAATAGGAAATACTTGGCAAATACACAGTGACTACCACATACATTGTTACATTGTTTTGTAACAATCATCTATGTACAACTTTGTTTCTTTTATTTACTTGATTTTTTACAGCTTTACTGAAATATATTTCACATATCATAAAATTCCCCCTTTTAACGTGTATAGTTCAATAAGTTTTAGTATATCCATAGAGTTTTGCAACCATGCTCACAATCTAAGTTTAGAGTATTTTTATTGCTTCAAAAAGTAACTTCATATGCATTGGTGGTCACTCTCAGTTCCTTCTTCCCCCTAGCTTCTAACAACTACCGATCTACTGCCTGTCTGTATGGATTTGCCTGTGCTGGACATTTCACACCATGTGTTCACACGATATGTGATCCTTTAAACTGGCTTTTTTTTTTTCATACAGCATAGTGTTTTCAAGGTTCATTCATGATGCATGCATGTACTTCTATTTTAAATTGCCAAAAAATATTCCATTGTGAAGATTATACCACATTTTGTTTATCCAATTCCCTCCCGGGTAGTGCTAGTTGTAAAGAACCTGCCTGCCAACGCAGGAGACATATGAGATGAGGATTCCATCCCTCGGTCAGGAAGATCCCCTGGAACAGGGCCCAGCAATCCGCTCCAGTATTCTTGCCTGGAGAATCCCGTGGACAGAGGTGCCTGGCAGGTTACAGTCCATGGGGTCACGAAGAGTTGGACATGACTGAAGTGACTCAGCACTTGTTTATCCATTCATCAGTTGGTGGCCATTTAGTCTGATTTTATTCACTTTTCCACTATTGTGAATAATGCTGCTGTGAACATTCATGTAACAAGTTTTTGTGTGGAAGTGTTTTCATTTCTCTTGGATGTGTACTGTACATAGAAGTGAAGCTACTGGGTCATACGGTAACTCTGGGTTTAGCATTTTGAAGAACTGCCAACCTGTTTTTCCAAAGTGATGTTTGAAGGTTCCAGTTCCTCTATATCCTTGCCAATGCTTGTTATTATGCTTTTAAATTTTAGTCATCCTGCTAAATGTGAAGTGGTATGTCATTATGGTTGTGATTTACATTTTCCAGATGACTAATGATGTTGAGGATCTTTTCATGTGTATGTTGGCCATTTGCATGTCTTAGTAAAAATGTCTGTTCAAACCCTTCACTCCAAAAAGAATGGGTTATTTGTCTTCTCATTGTGGAGATTTAAGATTTCTTTACGTATTTTGGACACAAGTCCCTTGTCAGATATATATATATATATATATATATATATATATATATATATGATTTGTAAATATTTTCTCCCATTCTGTGGGTTGCCTTTTCACTTTCTTGATGGTATCCTTTAATGCACAAAAGTTTTACATTTTGATAAGGTCCAATTTGTCTATTTTTTTTCTTTGCCATTTGTGTTTTTGGTGTCATATCTAAGAGCCATTACCTAACCCAAGGTCACAAGGATTTACTCCTGTGTTTCATTCTAAGAAATTGATAGCTTTTGCTTATGCATTTAGGTCTGTGACCCATTTTAAGCTATTTTTTTTAATGGTGTGGAATAGAGTCTAAATGTATTCTTTTGCATGTAAGTAACTAGTTGTCCCAAGCATCATTTATTAAAGAAAAGGAAAATGTCAGAGAAAATAAGTGATTTGCTCAAGGTCAGATACATCAGAAAGATTCAAACATAAGTTTTTTCATAGTTTAAAAGCCTATACTCTTTCTCCAACACAATGACTCTCAGTTAGTAAAAGAAGGCATATTTTCTATATCAGCTGTGAAATAAGACCTGGAAACCCACCTGCATCAGATATTGGTTATCAGATGACATATTTTGCTGACTTGTTAAAAATCTGATAAATTATTATTAATATTTATTAGTATTAAACGGAGAAGGCAATGGCACCCTACTCCAGTACTCTTGCCTGGAAAATCCCATGGATGGAGGAGCCTGGTAGGCTGCAGTCCATGGGGTTGCTAAGAGTCGGACACGACTGAGGGACTTCACTTTCACTTTTCACTTGCATGCATTGGAGAAGGAAATGGCAACCCACTCCAGTGTTCTTGCCTGGAGAATCCTAGGGACTGGGGAGCCTGGTGGGCTGCTGTCTCTGGGGTCGCACAGAGTCGGACACGACTGAAGTGCCTTAGCAGCAGCAGCAGCAGTATTAAACAGAAACATCTCAAACCATATATAAATATCTCTGACATAGATATTTAAACAAATAAAAGATGTTCAAGCTGTACCATTTGGAATGGGGAGGCAAAGCATCTTAAAGGAACAGAGTGACTCAGTACACCAGGAGTTCAGAATGTGGTACTCAAACTGCTTGCCAGAAAAGCTGGCAATCATTCAAAAATAGATGTTACAATGGATTTATTTTAAAGGAGTTAATCCTATCTTAATATGAAGAATAAACTCATTTAATGCAGATATTCATAGTTCCGATCTTGTCCTCTTTCCAGCTCTCTGTAGGATTAAGTGCATGCATCATGGTTTTTGCACTGAATTTTACATTGTATAATTCTTTATGTCATGTGAGTGTGACTTGTCTTCCTGATTAGATTATAGTCTTTCAAAGAGCAGGGAATTGTATGCTTCCTTTGAATTTCAGTGACCCTAGCACAGTGTTGGGCATGTGGTCTGTATTTAATATTTTGAAAAATATTAAACCTGATCTTCATCTCAGTCAGTGCTTTCCAGGTGGTGCTAGTGGTGAAGAGCCTGCCAGTCAATGCGGGAGACATAAGAGATGCAGATTCGCTCCCTAGGCTGGAAAGATCCCCTGGAGGAGGCCACGGCAATCTACTCCAGTATTCTTGCCTGGAGAATCTCCATGGACAGAAGAGCTTGGCGGACTACAGCCCATAGAGTCGAAAAGAGTCGGACACGACTGAAGAAACTTGGCAGGCAGGCAGGCATCTTGGTAAAGTGCATTGCATTAGGACTTCTTCTTTTTATAGACATATCCCCTAATGATTCAAAATTTGAAACCAAATCTCAACTTCACAACATTTTTTGTGGAACTTTCTTCTTATAACCTTCCAAAAAACATGGTAGTCCTGATTTGAATTTACTTTGAGCATATGATAATGAAGATTTTCCTTCTAGGTTGCTTCATCTTAAGACAAGGAAGCCTCAATAATCATCCACGATCAAAGTATTTTTAAAAGTGCGGTGCTATTGTGCAGAGCAGAATTGCTGCCAGTTCTAAAACAAATCTTGTGCATATATATACAGTATTTAACTGTAGTCTGTTATAGATACGAAGATTAAATTTGATTTCTCTTTCTCTTGGAAGTTTGTTCCAAGCTTCCAGGTAGGTCTTGGAGATTCAGTAACACAAAGAAGCAAAACAAAAGTGGTGTTTTATACTTAGCTCCTGACTTATTTAGATATTTTCCAATATAAAATTCTTTCTGCATTTCTCTTTCTGAATACTCTGACAGTAATAGCTTTCTCCAAAACTTTAAAGTATTCTTTGAAAATAGCCAAATGATGCCCTCTAGATTTTATAAATCCGTGCACCTGGAGGAAAGAATATCCTTGTCCAGTTCAGACACTAGGTCAGTGGAGAGTGGTAGCACCCATCATTTCTCGACTCCCCGCTCCGTTCCAGCTGTCAAACAACTTCTACAATTTCCCTCACGTAATCCTTACAATAGCACTCCTGTGTTACTAGTCTCATTTTGTAGGTGATGTAATTAAGGCCCATTGCTGTTCATCAACAGGCACCAGACTTTTAAAGCACTTGTTTTCAGGGCAGAGGAAATGAGAGAGAAAACATTAATCCTAATATGACAGCTATACACTAATTGCTAAACAAATTTAAATTACATTTTGTGGGAATAAAAACATCTGTTTAAGAAGGGATCTAAAATCAACACGTATTGTATTGAACTTCAAATTTTACAGAAACTTGGTCATTTAAAAAATATTTTCTTCACTTTATTGAGGAAAGTGTTTATTTTTAATAGCAGCTTTTCCATGCAGATTTGATTAACTGCTTGTAATATGGATTTAAGTCCAGAGCCTAAAACAGAAAGAGCTTCTTAATACATGTTGAATGAGTCTGGAATCTGAAGAGTAGCCCTCCTTTTTTCCCAGCCCCTATCAATCCCAGTCCTCTCCTCAAATGTAACAGTTTTGTGAAATTGCATTTACTATTTTTCTCTATGCAATAGCATTCATATATGTACACATAGTCTAAGATAAGATTTTTATATCTTTGAATCATACTGAATATATCATTCCACTAGATTTTTAAATTTAAGAATATGTCTTGAATATATTTTCATGCCAGATTAAATAGATCTATTTCTCTCTTTACTGATTCTTTCTTTCATCTGCTCTCTTCTTCCCTCCCACCTTCCCTCCCTTCCTTTCTTCTTTCTTTCCTTCCTTTCTTTCTCCTGCTTATAGCAACATGCAGCAAAAGTCTTGTGTAAGGGAGTAGTCAGCTTCAAGAGAGAAAAGGAAGATTAAGGCCATATCAGAACTTTTGGCTAAACACTTTGGACATTATCCTAAAGTATATGGGGAGCACTTTGGGGAAAAAAAATTATTTGGCAGCCATCAGAATGGACTTGTAATATAAGAGAAAATGTGATATAATCGCATATCAGTCCATTAAATTTTTTTTTTCTTCAGTTAAAATCTAACTCATACTTTAAGTGCTTACATACCTAGCAATCTATCACTGATTAATTCCCTAATGATTTTCCCAAGAGTTTTAGACTTAGGACTTCTCAGTTGAGAAAGGAAGGGCGCCATCCTATTTGTGTTCTGAAAGGGCTTCTCTGGCTTCTGTGTGGAGGACAGACTGCACAAGCAGGATAGAAGTGGGAGCAGGGAGACAGCTTAGGAAACCAAGCATTATGGTGGCTCGGTCCCAAGACTCTGTGGTGAAGTACTAGCCTGAGGTGAGAGTTGTACTGTTGGGAGGAAGAGAAGCATGGTGTCCAGGGTGGCTCCAATGACTTGGGGCCAAAAACCCAGGAAAGCTGAGGAATGGTGATGGGCAGAGAGGCAGTGCCAGAGTAAGGCATGTGAACTTTATGAATAACAGTACCATTTAGCCTTAAGAGTTTAGTTATTTCTCAAAAACAAGACTTTTTGAAAGCTTGGTTTTAATGATCATATTAGCAGTTAGAGGAAAAGCTTTTTTCAGTTCAGTTCAATCACTCAGTCGTGTCCAGCTCTTTGCGACCCCAAGAAATGCAGCACAATAGGCCTCCATGTCCATCACCATCTCCCGGAGTTCACTCAGACTCACGTCCATCGAGTCAGTGATGCCATCCAGCCATCTCATCCTCTGTCGTCCCCTTCTCCTCCTGCCCCCAATCCCTCCAAGCATCAGAGTCTTTTCCAATGAATCAACTCTTCGCACGAGGTGGCCAAAGTACTGGAGTTTCAGCTTCAGCACCAGTCCTTCCAATGAACACCCAGGGCTGATTTTCTTTAGGATGGACTGGTTGGATCTCCTTGCAGTCCAAGGGACTCTCAAGAGTCTTCTCCAACACCACAGTTCAAAAGCATCAATTCTTTGGGGCTCAGCTTTCTTCACAGTCCAACTCTAACATCCATACATGACCACTGGAAAAACCATAGCCTTGACTAGACGGACCTTTGTGGGCAAAGTAATGTCTCTGCTTTTCAATATGCTATCTGGGTTGGTCATAACTTTTCTTCCAAGGAGTAAGCGTCTTTTAATTTCATGGCTACAATCACCATCTACAGTGATTTGGGAGCCCCCAAAAATAAAGTCTGACACTGTTTCCACTGTTTCCCCATCTATTCCCCATGAAGTGATGGGACCGGATGCCATGATCTTCGTTTTCTGAATGTTGAGCTTTAAGCCAACTTTTTCACTCTCCTCTTTCACTTTCATCAAGAGGCTTTTGAGTTCCTCTTCACTTTCTGCCATAAGGGTGGTGTCATCTGCATATCTGAGGTTATTGATATTTCTCCTGGCAATCTTGATTCCAGCTTGTGTTTCTTCCAGCACAGCGTTTCTCATGATGTACTCTGCATAGAAGTTAAATAAGCAGGGTGACAATATGCAGCCTTGTCGGACTCCTTTTCCTGTTTGGAATCAGTCTGTTGTTCCATGTCCAGTTCTAACTGTTGCTTCCTGCCCTGCATATAGGTTTCTAAAGGCAGGTCAGGTGGTCTGGTATTCCCATCTCTTTCAGAATTTTCCACAGTTGATTGTGATCCACACAGTCAAAGGCTTTGGCATAGTCAATAAAGCAGAAATTTATGTTTTTCTGGAACTCTCTTGCTTTTTCCATGATCCAGCAGATGTTGGCAATTTGATCTCTGGTTCCTCTGCCTTTTCTAAAACCAGCTTGAACATCTGGAAGTTCACGGTTCATGTACTGCTGAAGCCTGGCTTGGAGAATTTTGAGCATTACTTTACTAGCATGTGAGATGAGTGCAATTATGCGGTAGTTTGAGCATTCTTGGCATTGCCTTTCTTTGGGATTGGAATGAAAACTGGCCTTTTCCAGGCCTGTGGCCACTGCTGAGTTTTCCAAATTTGCTGACATATTGAGTGCAGCACTTTAAGAGCATCATGTTTCAGGATTTGAAATAGCTCAACTGGAATTCCATCACCTCCACTGGAATTTAATCACCTCCACTAGCTTTGTTTGTAGTGATGCTTTCTAAGGCCCACTTGACTTCACATTCCAGGATGTCTGGCTCTAGGTCGGTGATCACACCATCATGATTATCTTGTTCGTGAAGATCTTTTTTGTATACTTCTTCTGTGTATTCTTGCCACCTCTTCTTAATATCTACTGCTTCTGTTAGGTCCATAGCCATTTCTGTCCTTTATTGAGCCCATCTTTGCATGAAATATTCCCTTGGTATCTCTAATGTTCTTGAAGAGATCTCTAGTCTTTCCCATTCTGTTGTTTTCCTCTATTTCTTTGCATTGATCGCTGAGGAAGGCTTTCTTATCTCTTCTTGCTAGTCTTTGGAACTCTGCATTCAGATGCTTATATCTTTCCTTTTCTCCTTTGCTTTTCACTTCTCTTCTTTTCACAACTATTTTTAAGGCCTCCCCAGACAGCCATTTTGCTTTTTTGCATTTCTTTTCCATGAGGATGGTCTTGGTCCCTGTCTCCTGTACAATGTCATGAACCTCTGTCCATAGATCATCAGACACTCTATCTATCAGATCTAGCCCCTTAAATCTATTTCTCACTTCCACTGTATAATCATAAGGGATTTGATTTAGGTCATACTTGAATGGTCTAGTGGTTTTCCCTACTTTCTTCAATTTAAGTCTGAATTTGGCAATAAGGAGTTCATGATCTGAGCCACAGTCAGCTCCTGGTCTTGTTTTTGTTGACTGTATAGAGCTTCTCCATCTTTGGCTGCAAAGAATATGATCAATCTGATTTTGGTGTTGACCACCGGGTGATGTCCATGTGTACAGTCTTCTCTTGTGTTATTGAATTGGGTGTTTGCTATGACCAGTGCATTTTCTTGGCAAAACTCTGTCTTTGCCCTGCTTCATTCTGTATCCCAAGGCCAAATTTGCCTGTTGCTCCAGGTGTTTCTTGACTTTCTACTTTTGCATTCCAGTCCCCTATAATGAAAAAGAGGGCAGACACACTGAAACCATAATCACAGAAAACTAGTCAATCTAATCACACTAGGACCACAGCCTTGTCTAACTCAATGAAACTAAGCCATGCCCATGGGGCCACCCAAGACAGGCGGGTCATGGTGGAGACGTCTGACAGAATGTGATCCACTGCAGAAGGGAATGCCAAACCTCTTCAGTATTCTTGCCTTGAGAATCCCATGAACAGTATGAAAAGGCCAAATGATAGGATACTGAAAGAGGAACTCCCCTGGTCAGTAGGTGCCCAATATGCTACTGGAGATCAGTGGAGAAATAACTCCAGAAAGAATGAAGGGATGGAGCCAAAGCAAAAACAATACCCAGTTGTGGATGTGACTGGTGATAGAAGCAAGGTCTGATGCTGTAAAGAGCAATATTGCATAGGAACCCGGAATGTCAGGTCCATGAATCAAGGCAAATTGGAAGTGGTCAAACAGGAGATGGCAAGAGTGAATGTAGACATTCTAGGAATCAGCGAACTAAAATGGACTGGAATGGGTGAATTTAATTAGATGACCATTATATCTACTACTGCGGGCAGGAATCCCTCAGGAGAAATGAAGTAGCCATCATGGTCAACAAAAGAGTCCAAAATGCAGTACTTGGATGTAATCTCAAAAACGAGAGAATGATCTCTGTTCATTTCCAAGGCAAACCATTCAATATCACAGTAATCCAAGTCTATGCCCCAACCAGTAACGCTGAAGAAGCTGAAGTTGAACGGTTCTGTGAAGACCTACAAGACCTTTTAGAACTAACACCCCCCCAAAAAAGCTTTTGTAATAGACTCCAAGATTCAGGTCTTAAGAAGAGAGGTTTATTTCTCCCTCAGGCATCATCTCAAGCTAGCATACCAGAGTGCCGGCAGTTCTATCCCTCAGGGGATATAGAAACTCCTGTTCCTTTTATATCAAGGCTGTACCCTTCCTGGGAGACATCAGCACATTGTTAATTGTCAGAATTGGATCACTGGACTCTAGGCAGTTGGAAGAAGGTGCTTTAGGGGCTTTAGGGGTGCATGCTCACTCTCTGTCCCTGAAGAGGCCCAGATCATCTCCCTACATTCCACTGGTGGGAATTCAGCCACATGGTCACACTCTCTGCAAGGAAATGTAGTTTAGCCATATCTGAATAGACTTCCTTTACTGTGAATGATTGTAGAGAATAGCTCATGGACACCTAGAAATTTCTGCTTTATAAACACATCATCTTGTTGAGGACCTATTTTGTGTTGATGTCTGGCTGCATTCAGAAGATTTCTTTGTGCATAATACTGTCAGACATGGTATGTGTTATGGCATTAAAATTTAGAGAACTGATGCTAGAAGATCTTAGAGTTGCTTTTTTCCTGACCTCATCATCTTTAAGGCCCCAATAATAACTGATTTCGATTCATGGCTACAATTACCTCTCTGGGAAATTGTGAAGTGCAGAGGACAAGGCTGTCATCATTTAATAAGATAAGCCTCATGGTCAAGTGACACATGAGAAACCTGACTTATAAGCCAGCCTCCTGTGAATCCTTCTGGTGAGAACTCAGTCACTCCTGAGCCAAAGTGACAATGGAGCATCAGGACAGGAAATGCCACGAGTCAGACTCCAGGTGACCACAGGTGACATTGAGTGCTTGCCAGCTTGCCTCATGATTCTTATTTATTTATTTTTGGCTATGCTGGATCTCTGTTACTGGATGGGCTTCTTCTCTAGTTGGGGCAAACGAAGTTTCTCTTTGTTGCAGTTCACAGGTTCTCACTGTCGTGGCTTCTCTTATGGCAGGCTCTAGGCACTCAGGCCTCAGTAATTGTGGCCATCAATAGTTGTGGCGCTCAGCCTTAGTTGCTCCGTGGCATGTGGGATCTTCTCAGACCAGGGATTGAAACTGCATCTCCTGACTTGGCCGGCAGATTGTGGATTCTTTGAGTCACCAGGAAGCCCTACCCCTCAATTCTTTCCCTCTCTCAGCTTCTAGTAGTCTGTGCCCGTAAGCACTGACATCATTCTTTTATTTCCCACTGAGTTTAGAGCAACTCTTCACAAGCCATTCAAGTGTAAAGGATTTTATATACGAGACCCTGCTTTTGGCCCTGCCCTTAGAAACTACAGAGATAATCTACCTTGTCGTGACTACACAGTGGATCTATTCTTCACTTAACGTTCCTGATATATATCTTCTCTTTCTTCTCTGTCTCTTACTTTTTCCAAAGCCATAAGGTTTTAATATGGAAATATAGATCCAGCAAGAAGAGTCTTTTCTGAGCTCTGCATGACAGGCCAGAGCATATAAAATCTCAGGCATTGTGTAATGGGACCGTGTTCCCTGTTGAGTGCAGCTGGCAGGTGATGTGTTTTATGATGGCAGGCTGTATCTAGACAAAGTGTTTAAAATACACAAATATGTGACTTCCTTCCTTTTTGAAAGGTTGTACCTGTGTGCTTTTCTCCCTCTCCCTCTCTTAAGGATGCATAGGTTTGTATCAAATTTGCTTCTGTCCTCTTACTCTCCCGTTATATTTATACAAATACCCATGCTTAATTATTGTACATGCTACTGTTTTCAGAAGTCAAATCACAGTTTCTCAGGTGTGTCTCAGGATGGTCCCAGGAAACTTTTCTTCTCCAAGAAACCTTTTTCAAATGCCTATCTTTGATATCTACTATTATTAAGTGCATTAGCAGGTGGGGCTTTGCCTTCTTCATTCTCACACTCTCACAGAGACCAAACCTGATGCCAAAAGACAGAAAGAAAACACAGATAGCAATACCCACCCAAGTCACACAGGTTAAGTGAGCTGTCTGCTACAGTGAGCACAATGACTTAAGTCACAGTGTGAGGTGGGAAGTCATCTGTTTAGGCTCATGAAGAAGACACTTTAGAAGCTGAATCCATCCATCCATACTAAGCTTCTTAACTTGGTGTACACACCGGTGTTTGGTGAATTCCATCCACCCTCTCAGCCTCGTTGCTATTTCCTGTCCTGCCCTCTCCATGCCCCTCCCCCATCCCGTCTCCTACACTCTGTCTCTGCGCTTGGCACACATTGCGGTCACTCAGTAAATATTTGTTGCATGGATGAATTAGTTTGTGCTCCTTCCCTTTGTGCCTTTCCTCAGCCTGGCATGTCCCTCTCCCTGCCCCTCTTCATCTGGTTGACTATTCCTTGGGAAGCCTTTACTTGGGCTGTGTTCCTCATGACTTTTCCCCTTATGTGGCAGAGGCTGGGAGTCAGTGTCCCGTTCAACTGCTCCTATCATTTTACCTGGTTTGCATTTATCACATCATTCCATAACTATTCATTCACATACTTGTTTTCTTCACCAGCTTGTGAGCTCCTCAAGGGCAAAGATGGGATTAAAATACCATTGGATTTCCAGTGCCAAGTGCAATGCCTGGACTTTGCCAACAACTGAATTTAACACCCACAATAAAACATAACTGTGGAAGAGACCAGAATATTCTTCTTTGTAGTTAGTAAGCTCAACCTTTTTCCAGTAGATAAATTTACTTGGGAAATGTAATGGTCATCAATGATTTCTTGGTGGGTATGAATCATACCCAAGGGAGCTCAATAGCCTTCATGGATATTTTCATTACATTTGATGAGTCACCCTTCTCTTTCCTGAATAAAACATTGAATCTGTCAAGCAGAATTAAATACTCATGTCCATCAGCACAACTTTTCCCTGAAGAGTGCTAGACACATGCAGATGGATTCTTAACTTTCCAAAACACCTTTGCCTAATAAGAATGGACATTTATTATTTGTGACTGCCCCCAAACCTATACTTTGGTAATTTCTCACTTTATGAGTTTTGGCTGCTAAAGATTAAAAAAAAAAAAAAAAGCCATAAGAAACTCCCAAACCTAGATTCCTTTGCAGCTTGGTACAGGCATGGGAGTTAAGCTCCACTAATCAGACCACACTCATCAAGGCTGGGATTTGGAAGTCAGCAGTGTGAAAAGACTTTCCCATGCAGAAACATGTCTGGTTAGTGTGCTGTGGAAGGCATGTGGTTCACCTGGTACCCAGTCCCAAGCACTGTCTGTGCATAAGGAGGGAGCTAGTTCATGTTTGCTTCTGCACGCGTGGTTGGGTATCCAGATGCTTGGCACTTTAGCCCACCTGGGGTTTCTGTGAGTGACTTCAGTTCAGTTCAGTTCAGTTCAGTCTCTCAGTCCTGTCCGACTCTTTGAGACCCCATGAATCACAGCACTCCGGGCCTCCCTGTCCATCACCAACTCCCAGAGTTCATTCAAACTCATGTCCATCGAGTTGGTGATGGATCCAGCCATCTCATCCTCTGTCGTCCCCTTCTCCTCCTGCCCCCAATCCCTCCCAGCATCAGTCTTTTCCAGTGAGTCAACTCTTCGCATGAGGTGGCCAAAGTACTGGAATTTCAGCTTTAGCATCAGTCCTTCCAGTGAACACCTAGGACTGATCTTTTTTAGGATGGACTGGTTGGATCTCCTTGCAGTCCAAGGGACTCTCAAGAGTCTTCTCCAACACCACAGTTCACAACCATCAATTCTTCAGTGCTCAGCTTTCTTCACCTTCCAACTCTCACATCCATACATGACCACTGGAAAAACCATAGCCTTGACTAGATAGACCTTTGTTGGCAAAGTAATGTCTCTGTTTTTCAATATGCTATCTAGGTTGGTCATAACTTTCCTTCCAAGAAGTAAGCGTCTTCTAATTTCATGGCTGCAGTCACCATCTGTGGTGATTTTGGAGCCCCCCAAAATAAAGTCTGACATTGTTTCCACTGTTTCCCCATCTATTTCCCATGAGGTGATGGGACCAGATGCCATGATCTTCGTTTTCTGAATGTTGAGCTTTAAGCTAACTTTTTCACTCTCCTCTTTCACTTTCATCAAGAGGCTTTTTAGTTCCTCTTTACTTTCTGCCATAATGGTGGTGTCAGCTGCATATCTGAGGTTATTGATATTTCTCCCAGCAATCTTGATTCCAACTTGTGCTTCTTCCAGCACAGCGTTTCTCATGATGTATTCTGCATAGAAGTTAAATAAGCAGGGTGACAATATACAGCCTTGACGGACTCCTTTTCCTATTTGGAACCAGTCTGTTGTTCCATGTCCAGTTCTAACTGTTGCTTCCTGACCTGCATATAGGTTTCTCAAGAGGCAGGTCAGGTGATCTGGTATTTCTATCTCTTTCAGAATTTTCCACAGTTTATTGTGACCCATACAGTCAAAGGCTTTGGCATAGTCAATAAAGCAGAAATAGTGAGTGACTTAATACAATTTAATTATTTCCTGCTTAAACTAGCCAGGAAAAATTTTGTTGTTTGTGACTAAACTTCCTATCTAACAATCTCATAACATTTCTATTATGTTAATAACTATCAAATGGCTATTTAATAGCCAGAGAAATGTTACTTTCTAACTGTTCCCATAAAGGCTTCTGTTCATCCATTAAGTGATGTGGAGAATGTTCCTTTTATGACCTTGCTTATTTCTCTTAGCTTCTGTTGCTTTTCTCATTGGCCATTCATTAAAAAAACAAAAGCCAAAAAATAAAACAAAGTAAAGGAGACCAAAATTTTTAAAAGATTAAATAATTAATAATAAATAAATAAAAATAAATAAATAATAAATAATAAATAAATAAATAAATAAAAATAAATAATAATAATTATTATAATAATTAAATAATATTCTATTATTAACCAGAATAGAATAGTAGAAGGAATGGGATCTACACACACAAAGAACTAAATTTAGGTCCTGGTTCTGCTACAGCCCTGTTGTCTCAGACGTTTTCTTAACCTTCCCCAGTCTTCTGCAGAAAATGTGGAAACTATATGTATCCTGCAGAGTTGCTGCTGAAATGAAACAAGGCAGTATATAGACAACTCCAGGTACATTGACAGCCACTAAATAGGAACTCTTCCAAGAGTGCTCTGAACAGTTTTTCTTGAAGGCATTCAGCAAGAGTGGCTTGGATGGTAAAGAATCGGCTGCAATGCGGGAAACCTGGGTTCGATCCCTGGGTTGGGAAGATCCCCTGGAGAAGGGCATGGAAACTCACTTCAGTATTCTTGCCTGGAGAATCCCCAAGGACAGAAGAGCCTGGTGGGCTATCGTCCATGGGGTTGCAGAGAGTTGGACATGACTGAACGACAAAGCACAGCACAGCACAAGCTTATTTCTCTATTAGGCCAATTTCCCTGAATTTATGTGTCTTCCCTAGTAAAACTACTGAATTAATTATCAAATTCTTACCTTGGAACTCAAAATCTTCTTTGGCCTGGTCCTGTCTTCTCCTGTAGCCTTATTCCATACAATCTGTTTGCCAGAGTCTGTGGCATTCATCAGCCCAGTTCATCCTCCCCATCACCCTGTGTGCATTCCTACTGCTACCCTCACCTTTTTATCCCTTCTCAGACTGCCCCCCTTTCTTGAACTTGCCCTTTCCTTCCTCTTTGCCAAGTCCAACCCCTCTGGCAGAGACTAACTCAAGTCCTTCCCTGAACAGACACTCTGATTTCTCCCCATATTGGTTAATTTTATACTGATTAGTTATATTAGGTGTTTTGACTGTTAAAAAATAATGTATTTTTAAGTGATCATTTAGACAGTCCTTCTTATTGCCAGATACAGCTTTGCATGAACTATCTTGTGTAATCCTTACAATAAGCCCACATGGTAGGCCCTAGCAGTTTACAGATAAGGGAACAGGCACAGAGAGGTTAGTGGTTAAATTCATTTAATTTGACCTGAAGTCGCAGAACTGGTTAATGGCAAATTCAAGATTTTAACCCAAGCTCATGTCAAAGACCAATCTGTTAACTCCATTGTAATCTTGAAAGAAGGAATACGTTCAGATATCTCTTTATATTAATTCCCTTGTGTCTGGTATAGAAAAATATCCAAAGGGAAAGAAACCAATCATTCTAGAGTGTAGTGAACACAGGGGAGAGTGGAGTGCAGTGAGGTTAGAGGTCTGATCAAGCAGGGTTTTGAAGATCTGATCTTCACGGCACCATGGCCATCTCCACCTCTACCACCAACCAAGTGAGAAGAAGCAAGGATGACGAAACAGCAGCAGCAGCCTACAGGATATGCTTCATCCACGGTGAGTTCTCGATCTGCATATGAAGGACATCGTTGCTAACTCCATTTCTGTAAAAAGGTAATTGCTAAAAGGACTTTCTACTCATAGATGGGAGTGTGATTCCATGGAAACTTACTGTGATTTAGAGACTCAGGATATGAATTTGAGTTCCAGCTCTTACATTTTTTAGCTGTCAGGCTTGGGCAAGCCTGATTTCCTTATCTATACAGTGATACTACTATTGTCAGTAATGTAGTTGTGAAGGCCATATATTTATGTTTTTTTTTTCAAGTGATGGTGTGATTATCACGAGCACAAAAATTATTTCAAGTTCGTAATCTTTTTGTGATAGCCTATCATTTCTTGGACAGTAAATTACCTCCTCTTATGAATAAATTGGAGAAGGCAATGGCACCCCACTCTAGTACTGTTGCCCAGAAAATCCCATGGATGGAGGAGCCTGGTAGGCTGCAGTCCATGGGGTCCCTAAGCGTCAGACACGACTGAGCGACTTCACTTTCACTTTTCACTTTCATGCATTGGAGAAGGAAATGGCAACCCACTCCAGTGTTCTTGCCTGGAGAATCCCATGGACGGAGAATCCTGGTAGGCTGCAGTCCATGGAGTTGCACAGAGTCGGACATGACTGAAGCGACTTAGCAGCATGAATAAATTTGCATTCTACCTTATGAAAGCAGAACATAAATTTACACCGAGTTACTGCCAGTAGTAAGTGGAGATTTTCATAGGCAAATATGACATAGAATATACGGAATAGGTGACAGCTTTCAAAGGAACTTTCAGATGAAAAACTGAATTGCAGACTGTTTGTAAAGCTTGATAACGTATATGACACATCATTCTGGGTGATTTAAACTTAAAGGGAGTCTCTTTCGGATGGATGATTTTATTTCTAAATGGTAATTATAAACTTTGATGGTCTGAGTCATATAATTATTTCATATTCTTCCAAAAAGTGTTTTTGCACTTTTGCATCAAACATTTGTTTTCTTTAAGGTGATTTTCTTAAGGAATCTTTTCCATTGAGATACCAAGCCAATAGGCAAATTGATTCAAGAGAAAGTTTGTTTTATAATTAGAATTTTCAAAGTTGAAAAAGAAATCCTACACCTACACTATTGTTCTTATTTCAGTTTCAGCATGGAAATGAACAGCTCTCCTTAGGAAATCAAATGAAATGGGTTTTACTTTTACATTACAACTTAAAATAAAAATCTGAATTAGTTATTAGGCAATGCAATTTATATCAACCTTCCTCTCACAATGATCAGATGCCTAGTGAAGTCTTTATTAAGCATCAGTAATGTTAACTAGTTTCAGGTGGTATAATTCACATGTATGATTTATTCAAGAAGTTGGTTGCAAAAGAGGATCCCCAAGGGGAAAGGTTCCAGCCTGGCTTCTTCCTTTTTAATAATATTAGCTTCTGTTTCTATGGAAACTGAACATCCTGTTTTGCTGTTTGCATAAGATGTCTTTAGATTTATTAAAGTAGATTTGAATAGTTAAAAATAATAGTAGCATTCTGCTCTGAATATAATATCACATAGACATTTTCACAGATGAGTTAATAAATCAAACTTTATTATGGAAGACTATAGGAAATGGCAACCCACTCCAGTGCTCTTGCCTGGAGAATCCCAGGGACGGGGGAGCCGGGTGGGCTGCCAGACGTCTATGGGGTCGCACAGAGTCGGACATGACTGAAGCGACTTAGCAGCAGCAGTAGCAGCATGCCGCTATAAAGTGCCAATTACAAGTAGGGATTGTGTTTTTGAATTTCTGTACATTTCTAAGATAGTAGCTCTGTAGTTCTGAGAGGGAAACAATTATTTTAAAATCATTTGAATACAATATATCAATAGAAAAGTGGGCCAAGGATAAAAACCATTATGTGTAAGTGTGGGTATACATACACACACATACACACTCACTATATACACATATAGCTATAAACATAAAGTATATATATATCTATAAATAATAAATATTACATATACATGGTTAATAAACATCAAAATATATTCAACCATGCCAGTAATTAAGATATGCAACTTAAAACAATAAAATATCAATATTTACCTCCTTGGTTCCCTGGTGGCTCAGGTGCTAAAGAATCCGCCTGCAATGCAGGAGACCCAGGTTCAATCCCTGGATTGGGAAGGTCCCCTGGAGAAGGAAATGGCAACTCACTCCAGTATTCTTGCCTGGGAAATCCCAAGGACAGAGGAACCTGGGGGGGCTACAGTCCATGAGGTCGCAGAGATGGACATGACTGACTAATACTTTCAGTTTCACTTTTTACTTTCTTGATTAGTCAAACTGAAAAAGTGATAAAACCCAGTGGTGGAAGAGTTGTGGGGAAATAGGCACATAATGAGACTGTTGATAGGAATATAAACTGGTGTTACTTTCTGAAGGATACAGTGACAATATGTATCAAAACCTTAAATTTGCATAAGCTCCTTGACCCAGACATTACGCTTCTAGGAACTTATAAAGAGATAATCTCACAAGGATATTTATTATTGTATTGATTATGATAGAAAAAAGAGAGCAAATATGAAAATAAGCAAAATGTTAATTGTTTAAACTGATCATGCTCTCTGAGAGAGTTACACTCCATGTGCTTCTGCTCACCAGCAGTTCTCTAGTTCCTAGTAGAAGGTCTAGATGCTCAGTACAGTTTTTGAATGAGTTAAGAGGATGGCATAGAACTATAGTTAATTACCTGGAAAAATGTCCATAGTATGCTAAATGAAAGAAAAAAGTGACAAGAGAGACTATAAAATGTGATTACTTAAACAAAATCATCACCATATTTGTATATGCATTGATAAACTTTGAAATACTACACACCATAACATCTGAATGAAACAGTGATTCGGAAGAAATGGACTGTGAATGTGAATTAGTTTTAAAAAATCTTAGCTAATGTATTTTTCTCATATTTTCCTTCTATGTATATGCAAAGTGACAACAAAAAATGATACCTGAAAATCTGTTAAGTAGTTCTTTCAAGAAATATAAAGTGAAAATTCTACACAAGAAAATATTGCATCATAGTTCAAAGGCAGTTTTGTCTTTTCCTTAGAGGCACATAAAAATGATATATCTAACAACGATATTGTTGTGGGTGAGATGAAATATTGCACCTCTAGATTGGACTATTGCAGCAGTATTTTAATTGGTTTCAATATTGCTTTCCAATTTATTTACCTATGCACAACAGATTTAACTTCTAAAGCATCAATCTATTAATTGAGTTTGCCTTTTCAGAAAATGTCACTTCTCTCTGAGTACAAGTTAAGATCTGTTATGTACTGAATGTTTGCATCCCCCTCCCTCAAAATTTACATGTTGAATTCCCAGCCCCTAATGTGATGGTATTTGGAGGTGGGGACTTTGGGAAATAAAATGATTTAGATGAAATGTTGAAGTTGGGGTCTTTGTCATGGGATTAGTGCCCTTTTAAAAAGAGGAAGAAATATCAAAATATTCTCTCTCTCTCTGCCATATAAGGACAAAGCAAGAAGTTGGCCATCTGCATGGCATCACTGACTCAATGGGCATGAGTTTGGGCAGACTCCAGGAGTTGGTGGTGGACAGAGGGGCCTGGCATGCTGTGGTCCATAGGGTCGTAAAGAGTCAGACACAACTGGGCAACTGAACTGAACTGAACTGAGGCCAGCAATAAGGCCCTCACCAGGGAATTGAGTTGATCAGCACTTGATCTTGGAATTCCCATCATCCTGTGGGAAATAAATTCCTGTTGTTTAGTTCATTAGGTCTGTGTTATTTTGTTGTGGTGGTCTGAGCTGAATAAGATAAGAACTCTTTAACAGGGCAAACAAGGGGCCTCCATGTTGGAGGCTTCATGAGTTCCTCAGTCAGTCGCCACCTACCCAGCACATTCACCATTCTATACCCAATTCCTTCCACTTCCTCTGCCACTTCCCACCTCTGATTCTTTGTTTATATTCTTCTGTCTACCCAGCTTTATCTTCTAGACTCACAATCCCAGTCTCTGCTTGAGGAAATCCCTTACTTGTTTCAAAATCACTCCATGATGCTTCCCAGACTGTCTGATTCATCAATAAATTGCCCTTTTACTAGGATAATATTATTGGAAATTGATTATAACACTTATCAAAGTCAGCCATGTTTAATTGCTGATTTTGAACACATCTGTGTCTGAATCATATCTATTTGGCTTTCTCTCTTCTACCCCTTCACATGCCCAGATACTGTGCCCAACACCAAACAAGGGCATGATATTTATTGGGTAAGTGTTGGATTCATTAAACTCTCTAATCAGAGTTCAGACCTAATATTAAAATATATTTAAATATATTTTAAAATATCTGTTTCTCTACAAAGCTAAAACAATGTGAGACTTCATACTTTATTCCAGCACGAGGATTTCTGTACTTGGTTGACTACAGGTTATTAAAAACAAGGTAGTAATCATAACACTTACTATGTACCAGGCACCGACCTGAATATTTTATAGGCATCAGGACATTTAACTCAATAAGAATTCTATTGTGTGGATACTATTATTCCTTCTCATTTTACTGAGAAAAAAAATTTTTGAGAGGTCAGATAATTTCCTTAAGGTCACCCAGAGAAAAGCAATAGAACCAAGTTTCAAACCCAAGTCTGTCTGAATTTGTTGGTGCTCTTAACTTCCAAAGTAACTGCTTCTTCATTTATGTTTTTCTTTAACATTTTATTCTGCCTTTGTGAAAAGTAAAAATAATAAACAACTGACTGCCATTTGGAGTTTACAAGCTAGAGTAGTATAATCTTCACTATATCTATTTGATTAGACTTGGTACCTCTCAGATTCTGAGTTTCTCTGAAGAATGGGATACCTTTGCTGCAGTGCTCTGATAGTCTCAGATGAAATAGAACATCATAGATTGGATTTTCTGATGATTTAAGATACTTCGCATAGGAATATTTAACGTAGGTAATTCTGAAATTTAGGGGGGACAAATTAAGACTTAAACCTTAGGCTTGGGTGATAGTGCCTTAAAGAGATGAAAAGACTAAAAACAGTCCATGTACCATTAAACTAAATCAGATGAAAGTTAAACAAGTGAATAACACATTCTGCAATAGAGAAGAAAACATACGCTGTTCATGTAAAGGCACACACAGTGAAGCAGGATGTTGCTCAAAGCTTTGCAAATTACATCACCTGTATAGTTACTCCTTTCCCAGCACCTCTGCCCCAAATTCTCAGGTCTCACCTTGTACCCTTGTACAAGGGTTGTCTCACCTTGTACACCAGTCTGCTTCTGCTCCTTTTCTTCCCACTTCATGTAGACAATGTTTACTGGCAGGTGTTACAAGTGCAAAATAGTAACAAATCCAGATGTTGGGAAGGGAAGCGGGGTTATGGCTCTCCACCCCTATATGAGGATCTTGTAACCAAGCCAGTGGGATGGAAACACTTTATTGTGGCCATTTTGGGCCAAGCATCCCCTGGAGAACAAGCTCCCAGGTAGGAGGTCCCCTCACAAGACAGAAAGAGGGAGCAGCCGCCCAGCAGGGGCATGGTCTATGTTCCTCCCCAGGCAGCTTAGTTCCTGCCCATCGAACACCTCAACATCTTGGGGTGGGGGTTTTAGGGGACTGCACTAAACAAGGCGACTGTTCGTCACCAGTCTTCTGTGTGGTCTTGAAAATTGCTGTTTACAGTGCCCTATTCATCATATTTCTTGACTTTCTGTCATTTATCATTTTTCTTCTGAGAGATATAAATCCACTGGTCAGAGAAGACTTGATTCGTTACAGTTGTGCCCCAAAAGCTTACTCCGTTATGAATTATTGGGTTAACTCTAAGAGTGAAGACATGGAAATAAATATGTGTATTGCAAGTTAAATATTTAATACAGGCTGTTTGACTATTCTTATATAGCTCTCTACCTATTACTTCTACATCATTGGGAGCTTTCACTGGCTTCCAAAGACCCCCAGGAATATGTCTTTAGTTAAACAAAGTGGAGTTTATTGACTCATTGCAACAAGGGCAGACACATACCACAGGGAGCTGTGTGGCCACTCAGTACAAGGGATTTAAAACAGGCCTAACGTTATTATCTTTATGAAATCTCATCTAAGTAACAGGGGGAATGAAGCCAAGCTTAAGCTATAATTAGTAAAGCAGCAGCTCTCCTGTCAGCCAGGACAGGGAATGTTCGTGATTTTGGTGACGTGTTTGGACAATGTTCTTGTTTATGTCAGCGTTCAGATATCGTTTGGAGGTAGTCTTGACTGTGTCATGATTCATCAAAGTCACAGAGAGTCATGACTGATGAGGCTTTCATTAAACTATTTACGTCCAGCAGGAGAACCTTGCCCCTTGGCCCTGAGTGCCAGGCGAGTGTCTAGCAGCACTAAGGCCTAAATGGCAATGCCAGGCCTGCCTCTGACTGCCAGGGTCTGCTTTGCTTTTGCTCAGAGCTGGTAACCAAAGTTTAGAAACACTCAGTGTACCCTGACCCCCACAACTGTGGCCTTGGGTAACTTGCTCAGTTGGCTGGGATGGATTTCTCCTTTCTCTCCAACCACCTTGACCCCAGCGTGGCTTTCAGCTAAATAATCAGATAATCTTTTTTAAAAAAATCTAATTTTAAATCTACTTGGGAAATAAAAAAAATTAGTAAAATATGTTCTCTTGGTTCCAAATATACTGCTTTTTAGCTTAGTTGTCTTAATTAGCATAATTTACCAACACTAAAAATAATTTCTAGAACAAAAGCCTCTGAATATAGAAGCAAAGAGAGCTTTTGTCCTCTTTAATTTGGAAATCATTTTCCACTCAGTATTTCACTATAAACTCTTCAAAAGATCATGATAAAATACTGACTCTGATTCAAATCCTGAACTCTTGGGTTGTTATTGTCCATTAACCATTTGAAATTCCTACTGTGAAGCATGGTGCTGGAGGTGGGGTAGAGGAAACACTTCCCTCTTGTTTTCAGTTTCAGCTTTTTTCTAAGATTAGCTTTAGACATAATGAATTAAGAAAACAATCTGCAGGGCTCCCCTGGTAGGTCCAGTGGTTAAGAATCTGCCTGCCAATGCAGGGTACACAGGTTCAATCCCTGGTCTGGGAAGATCTTGCATGCTGTGGAGCAACTAAGCCTGTGCACCACAACTAAGCCTGTGCACCACAACTAAGCCTGTGCACCAGCCTGTGCTCTGGAGCCTGGGAGCCGCAACTACTGAGCACAGCAGTTACTGAAGCCCACACGCCTAGAGCCTATGCTGTACAAGAGAAGTCACTGCAATGAGAAGCCTGAGGACCGCAACTAGAGAACCCCTGCTCTCTGCAACTAGAGAGAAGCCCACATGCGGCAACAAAGACCCAGCATAAGAACAACAAGAAAAAGCCCAAGGTAACCTTGAGAGAAACAATGATCACAGTTTATCATATGGTTGTCCTTCAGATAAAAAACTCTGATGGCAGTGAACATTCATTCACCAAATCAGTAATTAATTAATGTATGTTTGATGAATTCCAAATCTGAGCCAAATTCAGCGCTCTGTCCCGGAACAGCAATGGTGAGCAAGAACAAGAAGTGCCCCTACTCACATGAGTTTTCTGTTAGGTAGGTGAGACATGAATCAAACATGCAAAGTAGAGCCCATATAATTGTAGACAGAAGTCCTCTGATTTTTTTAAAAATTATTTTATTGAAGTATAATTAATTTTTAATGTGTTAATTTCTGCTGTACAGCAAAGAGATTTAATTATATATATGCATATATATTCTTTTTCGTATTCTTTTCCATTATGGTTTATCCTAGGACATTGAATATAGTTCCCTGTGCTATACAGTAGGGCGTTGTTGTTTATCCATCCTATATATAATAGTTTGCATCTGCTAATCCCAAACTCTCAATCCATCCTTACCCCGTCTGCCTCCACGGCAACCAAAAGTCTGTCCTCTTATGTCTGTTTCTGTTTCATAGATAAATTCATTTGTGTCATATTTTAAATTCCATGTATCATAAATACCAATCATAGATACCAATTTCATGGTATTTATCTTTCTCTTTCTGACTTAAAGAAGTCCTCTGATAGAAGAGAAATAGTTTCCATGCAAGCATGTAACAGCAGGACTTGAATTAGATAGGTGTTCAGGAAAGGCATTCTTGAGGAAATGATCCCATAGCTAAGAAACAGTTGTAGGTGAGACACTCAGAGTTAGAAAGGGGGGATATGGCTAAAGAACATTCCAGACAGAAGACAGAGCAGTGACAGTCTTCTGGGAAGGCATGCATGGCACCTGTGTCTTGAATTGGGTTCCCTGGGAAAAGACCCTGAGATGGAGATCTACGATCAGCTGTTTATTGGAACCACACTTATAAGGAGGTGAGACAGGCTCTGGAGTTGGGGTGACCCTTCAGAGCTGCCTCACATTACACCCCTGTACCCGCTGTGGACTTCTGTCTACAAAGTGGAGGATGGGTCCTTAGGCAAGTTTGCAGAGGGCAACACCCAGGGTGGGACTGAGGCATGGATGTTAGCAAGCCACACTCCTGAGAGCTGGAAAATAAGTGTCTAGGGCCTGGAGGAAAAGCCAGGTGGGATTCCAGGCCGCCACTGCTGCTGGGCCTATGAGACTCTGCGGCTGGAGGGAGAGTGAGGGGCAGCACAGAGGTTGACAGTGTGGGCAGGGACCAGACTACAGAGGGCCTTGGAAGCTGCCTTAGGGATTTCAGACTATATATATACATATATATATATATATATGTATATATACACATATACACACACACATGTGTGTGTGTGAGGAACATCATTTTTTAAAGTCTTTATTGAATTTGTTACAATTTTGCTTCTGTTTTATGTTTTGTTTTTTGGCCAAGAGGCATGTGGCATATTAGATCCATGACCAGGGATTGAACCTGCACCCCCTGCATTGAAAGGTGCAGTCTTAACCACTGGACCATGAGGCAAGTTCCCAGACTTTATCTTAAGAACCACCGAAGGGAATCAGAATGACGAGGGATCAACACAGCTTGCAGCTCCTAGACAAGGTGATCCCCATGAATTGCAGTGTAGCTGTTCCAAATGTTTCTGCCTCCTTTCAAACTGGCTCAGTGATCTATATTAACTACACTCAAGGACATCCATTCCAGCCCTCCTGGTTGTTCTTTTTCAACATTCCCGACTCTGAAGCCAGGTCGGAATAGAAAAGAAAAAAGTGAGTTGGGTGATGAAAAAATGAGAAACATTTGTGACTGTGGGCTGAAATATTCTGGCTCCATCTAAATGTATTCAACTTCAAATGTTTAAAAAATACTATGTAAGACATGTTATATTCTACCACTACTTCCCCATTATTAATAGCTCTCAAATATAATATGTCATATAAGAACACCATTTCCTTAATAACACATAAGCATGTTACTGTGTGAGACTGTTGTAATTGGTGTCAATTGACCATGTTTAGTTAGAAAGATTCTGTTTCACACATAGCTATATTCTGTATCTCTGTAATCCCTAAACCTACATGAAAAGGACATTAATAACACAAACAAAAATCAAGTTGATTTAGTAAAACCACATCACAGACTTGATAATGCTATATCAAGAATGCACCTTTTGTGTGTAGATGTCCAATCAAATCTTGATGCTATTATTATGAATCATTCTTTATGTTCTAATGCTGTAGTATATGATGGATCCTGCAGGAACTCCTGAGAAGCATCAGAAATGATTCTTGCTAGGATCCTTCCCCTGGAAAGATGAATCATGGTAATCCATAAAAACCATGGTGAGCTCTTGCCTGACAATTTAATAGCTTTCCTTTTAGTCAGTTGCTATAAGAATCTAATTTTGAGCCTATTCATTTGTGGAAAAAGTCAGTGTAATTTCCTGATAACTCCTGTGGCCTCCCCCAGAAGGAGTTGTCTTCCAAATATAACAATGATGCTGGTGCCATGTTGTGTAAAGGTGATGTTCTGAGGTGTTTTTTCCACTGAGTGATGCTATATAAGGCCAGATTCACAGATTTAAAACCCCGCCTGGATGTCACTCTAGGCCTCTTTCTCTCTTTCTTCACAATCAATCATTTAGTCAATCAGCAAGTCTGGCAAGTTCTATCCCTTAAATGACTCTCTTCTCTCCATCTCTCTGCCATTACTATTGACAAGTCTACCACCATCACCCCCTTGCTTGACTCCCATATCTCCCTTATAACTCATTCTCTAGTCTCCCACACCCCTCCAGTTCAGGTGAATAGTCTGCAATTAATTATCTCCGAGTTTATTTCCCAAAATACAAATACGATCAGGTACTCCCCTTGATAAAACCCTTTAGGAGGTTCTATCACCCTATTCGGGATCTTCCCTGGTGGCTCAGTGGTAAAGAATCCATCTGCCAAGCAAGAGACTTGGGTTTGACCCCTGGGTTGGGAAGATGCCCTGGAGAAGGAAATGGCAACCCACTCCAATATTCTTGCCTGGGAAATTCCATGGACAGAGGAACATAGCAGGCTACAATCCATGGGGTTACAAAGCGTTGGACACGGCTTAACAACTAAACAACACCCATCACCATATTTAGCTTGTTCATAAGCCATTCACCACTGCTGTCTCCACACATGATTCTGGGTTCTGTGTTGCTTAGAAGGACACTCTTCCATTTATCCTTAGGAAAACTCTTTCAAATGTCAAAATACCCTAGACATGACAAGCAGTTTTTCCAGTTGGAATCTGGTAGGAATGATTACTCTTGAGCAGAATAGTCATGATTATTTCAAATTCATACATAATATCTCCCCTTTGGATTGTTAAAAATAGAGTGAATCAATTCCTGTATGGGAGGGCCTGTTGAAATTGTATGCTATGATTCAACAGACCCTGATGGTACATTTTATTGATAATATAAAGATGACTAAAATAAAACCCTTAACCCTGGGGAGATTAAAATCTATTTTTGAGATCAAGACTCTGAAAAAAACTAAATAGAATTGCAACTAATTCTGTGTTGTCAGTACAATAGAAGTAGTATGTGATGAGCACAATTCATTTTGATGAAGGTACCAGAGAAGATAGCATTTGGTTTGAGTTTTGGAGTAGAAGGAACAGCAAATGAGCTCTTTCAGGATTAGAAACTTAGGGATGATATGCAAAATGGCAAAAAAAAAAAAAAGGTAAATAGGGCAGGGGTAGCTGGACTACAAAGAAGGAGACAGCGTGGAAGATATTAAATGTATAAGTGATGAGTCGACTATAGCTGTATATGGCAGTGAGAGTAAGAGAGTTGAAAATATTCTGATATTTCTTGCAGGTGTGGCAGCCAGTCTTCAAGATGACTTCCTATGGTCCACACCTCCTGGAATTACTCCCTCTTGTAGTCCCATCTCAGATTGCACCAGGGTTGGTCTTTTTGGCCAATACAATATGCAAAAAGTGATGGTGTGTGACTTTTAGTATCAGGTTATAAAGTAACTGTGGCTTCTGTCTCCATTGCTCACTCTCAGGTATTTGCTCTGAGAAAGCAGCTGACTTCTAATGAGTAGTCCTATGTATAAGCCCACATTCAGAGAAACTGAAGCCTTTTGACAAGGGCTGTGTGAATGAGCTCAGAAGTCAATTCTCCAACCCAAATTAGCCATCATATGACTATGGTCCCAGCTTGACCACAACCTTATGAGAGATCCTGAGCCTGAACCATGAAGTTAATCCATTCTCAGAATCCTGACCCTCAGAAATGGTGTTGAATAATAATTATTTATTATCTCAAGCTGCTAAAGTTGGGGAATCTGTTACTCAGCAATAGATGACAAATAAACTGAGTTACGGGACAGATCTGATTAGCTAGGGTAGAAAATGCAGAAAAGGGGAACCAGTATGCCAAAGAGATGAACGACTTGATTTTCAACATGTTTTGGTTGTGCTATCTCTCTAAGTATCCTCTCATCTGGTATTTGGAAACAGATGTAGATTTGTAACCTGGTATAGAATGGTAATTCTCAAGCTTAAATTTCCATCAAATCACCTGGAGGTCCTGGTAAACAGATTACTTAGCCCTGCTTCCAGAGTTTTTGGTTGTAGATCTGGGTGCATGAACATTAAGTTGCTTCAGTCGTGTCCAACTCTTTGTGACTCATAGACTATAGCCTGCCAGGCTCCTCTGTCCATGGGATTCTCTAGGCAAGCATACCGGAGTGGGTTGCCATGCCCTCCTCCAGGGGATCTTCCTGACCCAGGGATCGAACTCACATCTCTTACGTCTTCTGGATTGGGAGACAGATTCTTTACCACTAGTGCCGCCTCCCAAATTTGTATTTCTAAGAAATTCACAGGTAATGCTGATGTTTCTGGTCCAGAGCCCAAGTTCAAGAACCAATGGCAAAGAGTGAAACTGAGAAGAAAACCCAAAGTGATAGCATTTGCTATAACCAATATTTCTCTCTCTAGTACTATATATGCACCATAGACCATTTCCTTGCTCTGTAAGGTACATATATACTCAACGCCTCTACTATAGATTTATAATAAATTTCTTCTTCTTTATTCTACTATTGATTTTTGCTCTTAGTTTTGTATTTATAACCTGTAAATGGTTTCATATGAAACTAGACACATGTGAAAAAAATCCAGAGAGAATTTTCTATAAAATATTCAATTGTGTCATGTAGGATTCACATCTCTTCTTAGATTGCTGGAATAAATCTCTGGAGATTTTGCTTTGACAACCAGGAAGACTGATTACATAGACCTGAGATCAAAATTGCATGGTGTTGAGCTCTGCACGTCAGCAGATAATGCATGGCAACCAATTAGAAGTGAGGCCATTTTCATAATGAATAGTTGCTACTCAGAGATAAAGGGTTGCATTTCTTAACTATTTTGCAAGTTTACAATATGTACCAGTTAAATATTTGACTCATGTAATTAGCTAAACAAGAAGAGCTAATAAATGGATTTTTGTTTTCTTAATGAATTTTCTTTTATGGAGGCCCTTATGGGTTTCTTTTTCGTGTCAAGGATTTTGGTTTACACATCTTCTTCCTTGGCCATACAACATAGAAATGAGAGTAGAGAATATAATCTCTGTTGTTCCATCGGAGAAAGTTGATCCCTCTCTGACTTAGGTACACTGGTTTCCTA
The DNA here is from genome assembly GCF_003369695.1 of Bos indicus x Bos taurus. Lineage (NCBI taxonomy): Eukaryota > Metazoa > Chordata > Mammalia > Artiodactyla > Bovidae > Bos > Bos indicus x Bos taurus. The sequence goes on along the minus strand of NC_040084.1, from coordinate 68,769,661 downwards.
GTAACTGATCTCTTTTGTTGTTACTTTGAGATAGAATTCCAACCTGGTTGCCTAGTGACTGTGTTTCTCTGGATTTTCTGCCAAGTGCTGGATTTTTCATGCTGGGATTCCAATGCCAACCACCTGCCTTGCAACACCTTCATGTATTGCCTCCACCTTAAGAACCAATAGATTACACATCTTGGCCATGTATAGTATCTCCCTTACCTCCTGAACATTTCCTATAGATGGACCTTTTAGTTTGGGGCTTATCTACACATTCAGGTATCTATCAACCTATCCTCTGAATTACCAACTACCCTTTGCTTGATCATTTGTGTCTCATTAGACTTCTAGCTCCAGCCTTCTCCAGTCTTGTTCACTTCATCACTAGATAAGCCACAGTATGTCCTGGGGAAGACAGAAAAAAGAACAAAGTGGGGGTGTGTGTAGATTACAGAGGATCAAGAACAACGGCCCTCTTGGAATGATGCTGTTGATTCACCCTGAGAGCTGAAACCTGAAACCATCCTGGCATCACCATATTTGTTCTGTCATATTCATTTGTCTATAAAGAAAAGGACAAACTTCTGGTTATCATCCAAGCTCAGTGACCCAATTAAAATATCTTGTTTTAGCAGACATTTTCCACTAATCACTTTTACCTGTTCTCAACCACTTCTCCATACATAAAAGCTGGTCAAACTCTCAATCAGAAGGTTTGTATTCATGTAAGCTGACAGGGGGAATAACTGCCTTGGCAAAATGCTGTATCAGGATATCCAGAGCATTCTTGGCATAGAAATTAGAGCATAATCAACTCCCAAAGGCAGGACAAGGAAGGTAGCTGTTTCACAGCCACTCATTAGAATAATAAATAAATGCATCCCCCGAAAGTTCTTAGAAACCCAGGACTGGAAGGAAGCAGAGCCTAACAATACTCAGATTCTGATCCTATGTTCAGAGGCTATGTGGCTTTTTGATACAATAAGGATGAAATGTTACCAGATAAAACTGATGTCGGACTATGAAGAAAGCTGAGCACCGAAGAATGGATGCTTTTAAACTGTGGTGTTGGAGAAGACTCTTGAGAGTCCCTTGGACTGCAAGGAGATCCAACCAGTCCATCCTAAAAGAGATCAGTCCTGGGTGTTCATTGGAAGGACTGATGCTGAAGGTTAAACTCCAATACTTTGGCCACTTCATGAGAAGAGTTGACTCATTGGAAAAGACTCTGACGCTGAGAGGGATTGGGGGCGGGAGGATAAGGGGATGACAGAGGATGAGATGGCTGGATGGCATCACCGACTCGATGGACGTGAGTTTGGGTAAACTCCGGGAGTTGGTGATGGACAGGGAGGCCTGGCATACTGCAGTTCATGGGGTCGCAAAGAGTCGGACACGACTGAGTGACCAAACTGACTGAACTGAACTGAAAACCAATGTACGAAACATAGGTTTGTTTTATTCAAGTGTGCTATGCAAAGAGGTGAAAAGGTGAGTTTTATCTCCCAAATTTGGCTAAAGGCTTATGAAAAATTTGCATGTTGAAAGAGTTTCCCACTTATTTACACTATTGCTGATAGCAGTCCTGCAGGATTTTGGTCACAGGTAGCATAAGTGCCCATATGATGGGGTGGAGGTAAGGATGTGTGTGCGCATGTGAGTGCATGAGCTCTACTTCCCAAATGGTCACACAGTACTGGGTCTTGATGACCTGTGAATGCCAGTTTTATGTAAATCTCTTGTCTTTAAAAAAAATGTAAAATTTTTTTTTTTCTAATTTTATTTTATTTTTAAACTTTACATAATTGTATTAGTTTTGCCAAATATCAAAATGAATCCGCCACAGGTATACATGTGTTCCCCATCCCGAACCCTCCTCCCTCCTCCCTCCCCATACCATCCCTCTGGGCCGTCCCAGTGCACCAGCCCCAAGCATCCAGCATCATGCATCGAACCTGGACTGGCAACTCGTTTCCTACATGATATTTTACATGTTTCATTGCCATTCTCCCAAATCTTCCCACCCTCTCCCTCTCCCACAGAGTCCATAAGACTGTTCTATACATCAGTGTCTCTTTTGCTGTCTCGTACACTGGGTTATTGTTACCATCTTTCTAAATTCCATATATATGCGTTAGTATACTGTATTTATGTTTTTCCTTCTGGCTTACTTCACTCTGTATAATAGGCTCCAGTTTCATCCACCTCATTAGAACTGATTCAAATGTATGCTTTTTAATGGCTGAGTAATACTCCATTGTGTATATGTACCACTGCTTTCTTATCCATTCATCTGCTGATGGACATCTAGGTTGCTTCCATGTCTTGGCTATTATAAACAGTGCTGCGATGAACATTGGGGTACACGTGTCTCTTTCCCTTCTGGTTTCCTCAGTGTGTATGCCCAGCAGTGGGGTTGCTGGATCATAAGGCAGTTCTATTTCCAGTTTTTTAAGGAATCTCCACCCTGTTCTCCATAGTGGCTGTACTAGTTTGCATTCCCACCAACAGTGTAAGAGGGTTCCCTTTTCTCCACACCCTCTCCAGCATTTATTATTTGTAGACTTTTGGATCGCAGCCATTCTGACTGGTGTGAAATGGTACCTCATAGTGGTTTTGATTTGCATTTCTTTGATAATGAGTGATGTTGAGCATCTTTTCATGTGTTTGTTAGCCATCTGTATGTCTTCTTTGGAGAAATGTCTATTTAGTTCTTTGGCCCATTTTTTGATTGGGTCGTTTATTTTTCTGGAGTTGAGCTGTAGGAGTTGCTTGTATATTTTTGAGATTAGTTGTTTGTCGGTTGCTTCATTTGCTATTATTTTCTCCCATTCTGAAGGCTGTCTTTTCACCTTGCTAATAGTTTCCTTTGATGTGCAGAAAAAAAATGTAAAATTTTTATACATTTCTATTTACAGTTATTACAAAACATGGGCTCTGTTCTCTGTGTTGTATGATATATCCTTGAGCTTCTCTTATAACTCTCTTCCCTTAGAAACTTTCCTTTTAATAAGCCTACTTCCCCTGCTCCTGCAAATAGTCAGCATGTCTTTAGTTAATTATTTTCTGTGTCTGTGATAAATAGTATTTTGTATTTTTTTTTAATTTTGTCTATTTTGGCATATCTGAACAAAACCTGAGTGACTGACTGAGCGAGGTTGTCCAGGACTGGGGGTGTTTCCTGGCATGTAGGGTTCCTTTTGCTAAAACCAGACGTGTCTTGGGCAAACAGACAACTAGTCACCCTAACACTCTGACACCAGTTCACATTGGTGGGTCTTAAAGACAGATCTGAAAATATTCAGACTTTTGTCAGAGAATATCTATTCAGCAAATCTTTCCTGAGATGCTCTCTGAAAGGTAGGCTATTAGGTATTATTTGAAATAGAGTGGTGTTTTTAGATGAAATTAACCATGAAAATACAGACGAAAAACTCTCAGTTTTTTATGAAATTAGCTTTCTATTTTTATTGCCTTCCTCAAAAATCTCTTTTTTTCATGTTGACAGAATGGAATGTATGCTGCTGCTGCTGCTAAGTCACTTCAGTCGTGTCCGACTCTGTGCGACCCCATAGATGGCAGCCCACCAGGCTCCCCCATCCCTGGGATTCTCCAGGCGAGAACACTGGAGTGGGTTGCCATTTCCTTCTCCAATGCATGAAAGTGAAAAGTGAAAGTGAAGTCGCTCAGTTGTGTCCAACTTTTTGCAACCCCGTGGACTGCAGCCTACCAGGCTCTTCCATCCATGGGAGCTTCCAGGCAAGAGTACTGGAGTGGGGTGCCATTGCCTTCTCCGAATGGAATGTATATAGCTCAGCATAAGCTTAACCACCAATGAAGGAAGAATTGAAAATATAATGGACATATTTCCTTAGAAAAACTGCAAATGTTATTCTGTTTTGATTGCTCACAAATTCTAAGGCATCTTTAGGGATCTCCCACCTTGGAAGGGTACCCTGAAAGTTAGTACCATTTTACTAAACTTTTCTGTTTCCCCATGCTCTAGCCCCTGAAAACTATTCTTTACTCTGTTTCTGTCAGTTTCATATTTGTTTGTTTTTTAAAATAGATTTCATATATAAATGATATCATGTACTATTTATCTTTGTCTCCCTGGCTTATTTCATTTAGCATAATGGCATTAAGGTCCATCTTCAGTTCAGTTCAGTTCAGTCACTCAGTCGTGTCCGACTCTTTGCGACTCCATGAACCACAGCACGCTGCCAGGCCTCCCTGTCCATCATCAACTCCCGGAGTTCACCCAAACCCATGTCCTTCGAGTCGGTGATGCCATACAACCATCTAATCCTCTGTCGTCCCCTTCTCCTCCTGCCCTCAATCTTTCCCGGCAGCAGGGTCTTTTCCAACGAGTCGGCTGTTTGCATCAGGTGGCCACAGTATTAGAGGTCTATCTAGGTTGTCACAAATGACAAGGTTTTTTTCTTATGGGCAAAGGTTTCTTTCTTTCCATGGGCAAATATGACATTGTAAACATATACCACATCTTTATCCATTCATCCACTCATGGGTGCTTATGTTGTTTCCATACCTTGGCAATTATGAATAATGGTGCAATGAACAGGAAAGCACATATATCTCTCTGATATTCTGCTTTCAAAAATTTTTGGGTATATACCCAGAAGTGGAATTCCTAGATCTTATGGTAGTTCTATTTGTAACTTTTTCCTCTTTTTTTTTGCTACATCATGTGGTTTATGGGATCTTAGTTGCCTGGCCAGGGATTGAACTCAGGTCCACACAGTAAAATTGCCAAGTTCTAACCACTGGACTGCCAGGGAATTCCCATATTTCTAATTTTTTGAGGGACCTCCATATTACCTTTCACAGTGGGAATTTACATTCCCACACACAAAAAAATATTCCTCTTTCTCCACATTCGCACCAACACTTATCTCGTGTCTTTTTGATGATAAGGTCTGAGGATCTAATGTAAAACATGGTGAATATAGTTGACAACTGTGTAGTATAATCAAAACTTTCAAAAAGAGTAGAACTTAAATGTTCTCATCTGTATGTTTTGTGTGTATGTATAAAAATGTTAGGTGATGAATCTATTAATTAACTAGATAAAGGGACTTCTTTCACAATGTAGTTGTGTATCAAACCACCACAATGCATGTTTCAAATATTTTACAGTTTTATTTGTCTAATATACCTCAATAATGCTGTTTTTTTTTTTTTTTTTTTTAAAGTACCCACCTGCCGTTGCAGGAGGCATAAGAGACATGGGTTTGATCCCTGGTTTGGGAAGATCCCCTGGAGGAGGGCATGGCAACCCCCTCCAGTATTCTTGCCTGGAGAAACCCCCATGGACAAAAGAGCCTGGGGGGCTACAGCCCACAGTGTTGCAGAGTCAGACACGACTGAAGCGACTTGGCATGCATGCACGCGTGCACTCTAACCTGGAGGGGACCCTTGACTCAGAGCATTTCATTCTCTTTGAAGAAGTTATCTTGAATGAAAAAAAAAATGTGCCAGTTTCTAGCAAATGAAAAAACATTGATATAGGGTTCTCATCATCCTTGAATGAGCTGGCATCTTCAGAAATTTTCTTCCTTTTATACATATGACTGAAGAGGCTGTGTTTATGTGCATGCCAAAGAATCCATTTTTTAACACCTGCAAAATTTATTCACTTATTTATAGCTATGTCTTACATTTGCACAGATCAAACCATGATGTCTCATATGTCTTTATGCACAGGGAAAAATCAGGGCTTAAATCAGTTCCAGGAACTTTAAACAAACTCATAGGAAAAGAGATCAGATTTATGGTTACCAGAGTGGGGAGGGGTGGGAGGGAATAGGACGAAGGTGGTCAAAAGGTACAAACTTCCAGTTACAAGGTAAATATGTACTAGAGATGTAATGTACAATATGATAAACATAATTAACATTGTTGTCTGTTATATATGAAAGTTAAAGGAATAAATCCCAAGTGTTCTCATCAAAAGAAAAAAAATCTAACTTTTAAATACTGTATCACATGAGATAACAGATATTCACTAAACTTATGGTGGTAATCATTTCATGGTATATAGAATTCAGGTCATTATTCTGTACATCAGTGTTATATGTTAATTATATCTCAGTAAAACTGGAAGGAAAACAAAGAACAACAACAAAAAACAGTTCCTAGAACTTCACATAGAATGTATATGTTCTTTCTGCCTGAGATGCTCTCCCCCACTTTCTCTGGAAATAAACAAACAAACAAGGGAAAGAAAGCCAAACCAAATGCATAATCATCCTTATGCTATGCTATGCTATGTTAAGTCGCTTCAGTCGTGTCCGACTCTGTGCGACCCCATAGACCACAGCCCACCAGGCTCCACCGTCCCTGGGATTCTCCAGGCAAGAATACTGGAGTGGGTTGCCATTGCCTGCTCCAAAGCATGAAAGAGAAAAGTGAAAGTGAAGTCGCTCAGTCGTGTCTGACTCTTAGTGACCCCATGGACTGCAGCCTACCAGGCTCCTCCGTCCATGGATTTTGCAGGCAAGAGTACTGGAGTGGGGTGCCATTGCCTTCTCCGAATCATCCTTATAGGTGAGCCTAATGTCACTTTTCTGACTTATCAAATTAAATTAGGCATCACCCTGCTCCAGTTTCATGGTTCACAATGCCTTGCTCAGCATCCATCCTAGTCTGTAAAACAGCACTGTTTGTGTGTTAACTTGGGTAATAATGTCCATCTCTCCATGGAGTGTACACCCTGTGGGGGCAGAAATCTTGTGGGTTTTGTTGCTTGCTCTCTCCCTAGGGCCCAGCATATGCCTCCCCAGTGCATGCAGGCACTCATTGCATATTTGCTGAATGAATACAGGAATGAAAATGATCTGAGATATGGGTTCCTAGAGAAACATGCAGGCTTTCACAGAATTTACTATAGCACTTCCCATTAAACATCATGATGCTTTCCTGGAAAAATGGTGCTCAACTCAAAAGGCATTAACATTTAAATTCTAAGCTATATTTTTACAAAAGGTCATAAAGTATTTAATGAGAAGCACATTGAAAAAAACATTTAATGCCTGTGCACTGTATTTTAATGACAGGTTAAGTGACAGTACAGGGTACCAATGAAAAGGACACGATTAGGCTTTAGCCCTTAGGAAGCAAGATTTTGATGGACTAGCTGACCACTTAGTGTCATGATGAAAATGCTATTAAAAGCCAGCTTGGCTGTGGCATTTTGGAAAGGATGATAACTAGGTCGTTGTACAGATGACAATCAGCTCTCTCAAGAAGATCATCTGAATGTTCTTTTGCAGGAGAATCAGTGAATGCAGTGTCATGCTTGACAGGACAAAGGGCAAAGAGTACAGCTGTGTTAACAGAAACTCAGATCGTAGACGGTAACAGTCTTGCTATATTCAGCATCTACAAGGGGACAGTTGAAAAGTTGCTTTTAATGATTTAATTGGCTGCACTACTCTTTTAAGTGGAAATTCATAAACTAGAATTCACCCACAGGAGAACAACCTGGATGATGGGAAGGGTTGACAGACTGGAAAAACTAAAGACACGCAATAGTATATTTACACGTGGTGCCAAAAGGCTGAGCCTTCTCCATTTCAGAGCAGAGCACGTTTGTGTCGTTTTACTTGTTCAGTTTCCACGTCGTGTTCAACTCTTTGCCACCCCACGGACCGCCACGTGCCAGGCTTCCCTGTCCCTCACCATCTCCCGGAGTTTGCTCAGGTTCGTGTCCATTGTATCAGTGGGGCCATTTTAACAAGGTACTTTTGTTTTTGTTTTGTTTTTAAAATTTTTTTTATTTTAAATTTTATTTTATTTTTAAACTTTACAAAATTGTATTAGTTTTGCCAAATATCAAAATGAATCTGCCACAGGTATACATGTGTTCCCCATCTTGAACCCTCCTCCCCACTCCCTCCCCATACCATCCCTCTGGGTCATCCCAGTGCACCAGCCCCAAGCATCCATTATCGTGCATCGAACCTGGACTGGCAACTCGTTTCATACATGATATTATACATGTTTCAATGCCATTCTCCCAAATCTTCCCACCCTCTCCCTCTCCCACAGAGTCCATAAGCCTGTTCTATACATCAGTGTCTCTTTTGCTGTCTTGTACACAGGGTTATTGTTACCATCTTTCTAAATTCCATATATATGCGTTAGTATACTGTGTTGGTGTTTTTCCTTCTGGCTTACTTCACTCTGTATAATAGGCTCCAGTTTCATCCACCTCATTAGAACTGATTCAAATGTATGCTTTTTAATGGCTGAGTAATACTCCATTGTGTATATGTACCACTGCTTTCTTATCCATTCATCTGCTGATGGACATCTAGGTTTCTTCCATGTCCTGGCTATTATAAACAGTGCTGCGATGAACATTGGGGTACACGTGTCTCTTTCAATTCTGGTTTCCTCAGTGTGTATGCCCAGCAGTGGGATTGCTGGGTCATAAGGCAGTTCTATTTCCAGTTTTTTAAGGAATCTCCACACTGTTCTCCATTGTGGCTGTACTACTTTGCATTCCCACCAACAGTGTAAGAGGGTTCCCTTTTCTCCACACCCTCTCCAGCATTTATTGCTTGTAGACTTTTGGATCGCAGCCATTCTGACTGGTGTGAAATGGTACCTCATAGTGGTTTTGATTTGCATTTCTCTGATAATGAGTGATGTTGAGCATCTTTTCATGTGTTTGTTAGCCATCTGTATGTCTTCTTTGGAGAAATGTCTATTTAGTTCTTTGGCCCATTTTTTGATTGGGTCATTTATTTTTCTGGAGTTGAGCTGTAGGAGTTGCTTGTATATTTTTGAGATTAGTTGTTTGTCAGTTGCTTCATTTGCTATTATTTTCTCCCATTCTGAAGGCTATCTTTTCACCTTGCTAATAGTTTCCTTTGATGTGCAGAAGCTTTTAAGGTTAATTAGGTCCCATTTGTTTATTTTTGCTTTTATTTCCAATATTCTGGGAGGTGGGTCATAGAGGATCCTGCTGTGATGTATGTCAGAGAGTGTTTTGCCTATGTTCTCCTCTAGGAGTTTTGTAGTTTCTGGTCTTATGTTTAGATCTTTAATCCATTTTGAGTTTATTTTTGTGTATGGTGTTAGAAAGTGTTCTAGTTTCATTCTTTTACAAGTGGTTGAGCAGATTTCCCAGCACCACTTGTTAAAGAGATTGTCTTTAATCCATTGTATATTCTTGCCTCCTTTGTCAAAGATAAGGTGTCCATATGTGCGTGGATTTATCTCTGGGCTTTCTATTTTGTTCCATTGATCTATATTTCTGTCTTTGTGCCGGTACCATACTGTCTTGATAACTGTGGCTTTGTAGTAGAGCCTGAAGTCAGGTAGGTTGATTCCTCCAGTTCCATTTTTCTTTCTCAAGATCGCTTTGGCTAATCGAGGTTTTTTGTATTTTCATACAAATTGTGAAATTATTTGTTCTAGCTCTGTGAAGAATACTGTTGGTAGCTTGATAGGGATTGCATTGAATCTATAAATTGCTTTGGGTAGTATACTCATTTTCACTATACTGATTCTTCCAATCCATGAACATGGTATATTTCTCCATCTATTAGTGTCCTCTTTGATTTCTTTCACCAGTGTTTTATAGTTTTCTATATTTAGGTCTTTAGTTTCTTTAGGTAGATATATTCCTAAGTATTTTATTCTTTCCATTGCAATGGTGAATGGAATTGTTTCCTTAATTTCTCTTTCTGTTTTCTCATTATTAGTGTATAGGAATGCAAGGGATTTCTGTGTGTTGATTTTATATCCTGCAACTTTACTATAGTCATTGATTAGTTCTAGTAATTTTCTGGTGGAGTCTTTAGGGTTTTCTATGTAGAGGATCATGTCATCTGCAAATAGTGAGAGTTTTACTTCTTCTTTTCCAATTTGGATTCCTTTTGTTTCTTTTTCTGCTCTGATTGCTGTGGCCAAAACTTCCAAAACTATGTTGAATAGTAATGGTGAAAGTGGACACCCTTGTCTTGTTCCTGACTTTAGAGGAAATGCTTTCAATTTTTCACCATTGAGGGTATTGTTTGCTGTGGGTTTGTTATATATAGCTTTTATTATGTTGAGGTATGTTCCTTCTATTCCTGCTTTCTGGAGAGTTTTTATCATAAATGGATGTTGAATTTTGTCAAAGGCTTTCTCTGCATCTATTGAGATAATCATATGGTTTTTATTTTTCAATTTGTTAATGTGGTGTATTACATTGATTGATTTGCGGATATGAAGAATCCTTAACAAGGTACTTTTGAAGTGGCAGAGATGTGTAGTGATGCAACCGGAGCCTTTACGAAGTAGTGCATTCCCTATCACAGGACGTGTCCAAGCAGAGTCTGGATGATCTTCTAAAGTGACCTTTATAGAAAGGATGCTCATATTGGGCAAGATTTCAATTTACATTTAAGATTTACATTTAAGATTAAATTATTCTAAAATCTACATGAATATCATGTATACAGGTTAAAAAAATAAAGGTGTTTCTAATCATCAACATCTGAAACATCTTTCATCTGAAAAGAAAGCAAATTTTCAGATGTCTCATTTTCTGCTTCCTTCCCTTCACGCCTATTAATAAATCACAAGAACTGATCACATTTACTACTACTCCCACCATTTTACCCCTCCACCCACCACATCTCAATCTGCTAAAATCCAGCTTTCCTCTCCGAGGTTTTGTCTGCAGTGTGTCTTGTTAAGGTCACCAGTCACTTCCTTATTATTAAATGCACTTGAAAATTCTGAGTCATGATAACATTTTCTGGAACATTTACCTCCTGGGCCACTCCCATCTTCTTTAAATACTGTTGCCTCTGGGTTTCTGCAGCCTATGCTTGTGTGTTTGTTCTCCTATTTCTTTGGCTACTCCTCTGTCACCTTGAGGCTTCCTCCTCCTCTATCTCTACAATGTAGCATTCCTGAGAATTCCATACCTGTTTACCATCATGCCGCTGGCTACACATGTATTATCCTGATATAACTTAAAAATACAACCATAATATCTTTTTTTGTTTTCCTCCTGGAAAACAAAAATGCTCTATCTCTTATATTCCCTGCCCTACCCTGACTATAAAAGTGTATATGTATATATATATGTGTGTGTGTGTGTGTGTGTATGTATATATTGACATATACTTTTATGATATTAAAATATATAAAAATATTATATGTGTAAACATATGTGTATATAGACACATACATTGTTTACTTTTGTTACTTTCCCTCCCTGTTTTAGAGTTATTAAAAAAAAACTCTGTGTCTTCAAGATAGAATGCTAAGGAATAAATTTAGGTTGCTACATAAATTTAGGTCCCCTTTAGTATGTGTGCTATTTTATCTACTGAAATATCTGTTCCTTCTCATTTTAAAAAAAGGAAGGAATTAGTTTGTGCTACAATTGATGCTACAATACAAGTATTTCTGACTAAATAGGATTACTTTTGCATATCTGGAGGCATCTCACATACTTTTTTTCCTTCCCAAATTATATTCTCTCCATTCTATAGTTCAAGTTTAGCTAAGCATATTTGCATGCAAATCTGTTCCTAGACAATGAAGCTGAAAAGAAATGTTACTAAGCAATTCATATATTTGTAAGAATCTTACTTCTTGCTTAGTATGAAACTTTGTTAAAAACTGCCAAAAATGAAAATTGAAACTAGACCAAATTTAAATTGGGACACATTTAGAAACTGCTTTTAACAACTTCTACCATGTATTATGAAGAGTTTATGAAGAGTTGGTATCTCTATATTTAGTAATGGTAACCCATAAATATAATGGAAGGTTTATACAGAGTGAATTTTAAAATTAATTCTTTGTAGGAAACACTAGGGATGATTAAGATATTTCTGAAAATTAAAAATGTTTTGACATGTCTTTTTGAACAAAAATAAAATTAATCATTTTTAAAGTTATGAAGAGGGACTTAAATGGAAGGGGATAAATTAAAGCCATGGTGTTTTATCACATAAGATTATATCCTCAAATGCTCCTTACCTTTTCCACCTTCTTTTTGATGATTCAAAGTGGTTGCACACTTTTTCCAAACAGGGATTTATTTTTTCTAAATTTTTTATTTGTGTAAGATCTACGTAAAGTCTTTCAAAACTGTATAAACATTTATTGTTAGTTCATATGTACAAGTACTAGTTGTTACTCCTCTGGAAAATGTCCAGTAGATAGCACTACCCTTTAAATGTAATTATTTGAAATTGCTTATTGTCCTGGATCGTGAGTTATCACTCAAGAACAGATCTATTCTTGTTCTAGGAAGATGACGGATTGACTTTTGCTTTGATGTCATGTGGTTTTCCTTTACCAAATTATTCCATTCAACATTATGAGTTTTTGACAAATGAGATAATGATAGCCCTGGGGAAGAAGTGACATACTCTAGAAGGAATTCTGTTATTAGTAAAAGAGGTAACAAGAGGAAAATTACTTGAAGAATAAAAGCTGTGAGGCTTTATAGATTGTTTTTGGAGCAATGATTGCACTTCACATAACTAAAAGAAATTAATTAGGTAATCTTTGGGATGGCTAGACTCATTCTTCAAATCTAAAGAATTGAAAAAAATCTTTGAATGAAAAAAAGAGTAAAACTTCCTTGGAATATTCAAGTATCAAAAAAGATTTAACTGCCTTGTTTTAAAACTAACATGAAGAAGTCAATAAAGGTAACATATCTGTGTTACTACTTTGTGGATTTATAAATATCCTTAGGGCAGGTTTATGTATAAATATACAGTAACTTTGTAGGTTTATTTAGTTTCATCTCATACAGATACAATCTTGGCTTTCTTCAGATATGTTTTAATAATACAGTGATATACAACATGTAAAATCCTTTTATTCAATTCTGGGTTTTAGTTATTTAGAGCAAAAGTTTTATAGGACCAAGATCTGTATAGTCTATGGCATAAAAATATCTGTTTACTTTTTTCATAGAAAAAAATAAGGATGTAATACCAAACTGTCCACAAAAAATTCAGGGCAAATTTTCATCTAAAGGGTACATTTCACTTTTATTGTTTAGCTACCAAATCAGTGTAAGAAATAATTGATGTTGTGCCTGTCAAAGTCCCCATGCATTATGCAAGCGCTCATCTTTGACACTCAAAAGAGAGAAACAATGTGAATAGATATTAAAGGGAAATCACTGTTAAAAGAGATTGACAAAGAATATGGGATTAAAGAATTTATTAATGAAGTGATGATTTTTAGAGTATCTTCTTCAATTCTAACTACATAATAGAAAGAAAAAAACCTTCAAAGTGTGATGATATACTATTTTCAATACAAGTGCTCCTTTGTAGTTGGTAGCTTAGTAGCTTTTAGCTAGGATACAAGATCTGGCTGACACTATTACTGGTTTATCAGATAATGAGTGTACTCCATTGTCTCACACTATGTCTAACACAGAACAGACACTCAAGAAATGTTTCTTAAATGAATAGACAAATAAATCCTTTTCTTTCCTCCCTGCTATCTCCCTCCAACCCCACAACCCTCCACCCTGACTCTGTCGCGGTAGCTTTATCATAACAATCATGTTGATTGCTTCCCAAATCTCAGACGTAGTATACTTCACGTGTGTCATTTTATTTATGCCACAAATGAAATATGTTCTCTTCCTCTCCACCCTGCAGATGTGGAAACTGAGGCTCAGAGGGATTAATTAACTCCCCCAAGGTCATACTTGTATCTCTGTCTCCCATGTGATGCTCTCCAAGCAACTCTTTTTGCTGCTGCTCGATTATCCGTTCTAAAATTCAAAGTTCAACCACGTCATCCATTGAATAAAATTTTTCAGTAGTTCTTACAAATTTTAGTTAAAATTTAAACTCATAAACATAAAAAACATATTTAAAAAATCATTTGGCCTTTACCTTACCCCTCTGTCCTTCTTTCTCACGAGTCTTATGATACTCCATCATTCATTTCAAACTTCTTTTAGCTTCCTATTAATGGCAAGCTGTTGATCTCCTGTTTACCTCTGCATCTATTGTTTCTTCTGCCTGAATTTCCCCTCTACCCTTTTATACTTGGCCAATGCTTGTACATGAATATCTCTATTAGAACAATATAAAAATTTCCTAAATAATATTGTTATTTTAAAAGTGGGAATCATGAATTTGTTTTCTTTCAAAAAGTATTGCTTTAAAATGAATTACTAGCAAGGGGCTTCCCCAACGGTGCAGCAGTAAAGAATCTGTCTGCAATGCAAGAGAATCAGGTTCTATCCCTGGGTCAAGAAGATCCCCTGGCAAAGGAAATGGCAACCCACTCCAGTATTCTTACCTGGGAAATCCCATGGACAGAGGAGCATGGAAGCTGCATAAGTCCATGGTGTTGCAAAAAGCTGGACACGACTTAGCGACAAAACAATCAGAAAAAAAAAGGTTATAAGAATGTTCTAGTTTTAAGAATTATAAATTCTTCTCACCCTTTCAAGATAATGTAATTGAGATAGTAATTAGCCTGCCCATCTTTAAGTAGGTCTCAAGAATAAGGAAATAATGACAGATAAGCCTCTACATTGTTATTCAGTCTCCCAGTCATGTCCGATTATTTAGAGAACAAAGGCCATGGAGAAGAAGGCCATACTTCTCCCAGTCAGGTCCAGTGGAGGGATTGGGACACAGCCCCAAATACAGGTGGGATTTTGGCAGCTTCTGTGTCCTTCTGGCAGGACAGTCTTAATTGATGAAGGACTAGGGGCTAGAGGAGCCCTTTCACCTGCAGGAAGCTTGACTCCAAAGCACAGTCTACAACCATGAAGGGTTAGGAACCTCTCTTTTTAGATGTACTCAGTCCTCCTTTATTGTATGTCTTTAAGCCCAGGATGACGTAAAAAGATAGTCACATGAATCTTTTGAAATCTGGGAGCACGAACATGATTTGATTAATTTATTTTTTTATTTAAATTCAGGCTACTGTCAACTAAGCACCCACTGTGTCTAGGTTTAATTCTAGCTATTGTGAATAAAGGGTCTCCTGAGTCAATGAGTGAGTAGCTTCTTTTCATGAGAACAAAGGGTATTGAAACAAAGAAGACTTCAGCATCTTTGAAAGGATAAAGCAGAGTCTCCAGAGAGGAAAAATACATCGCATCTTGAGGAGCAAAGCAGATGCACTTATAATGAGTGAGTTCATCAGCTTGAAATACTATATATTCTTGAAATATTCATATACCCAAGACTTTCACCCTGATTATTTTTGGACATTAAAAAAATGTGCAGGCCGGTTTAATAAACTGAAGTATGAAAGGGTAGGAAATTTACTCCTATAAAATTAATGCTATTTGGGATTAAA
This sequence comes from Bos indicus x Bos taurus, assembly GCF_003369695.1. NCBI lineage: Eukaryota > Metazoa > Chordata > Mammalia > Artiodactyla > Bovidae > Bos > Bos indicus x Bos taurus. The sequence goes on along the minus strand of NC_040084.1, from coordinate 68,754,346 downwards.
AAATATTAAGAAATTTGTACCTGAAAGATAGAACTCATAAAAACCATTGAACGATAAAAAATTCCCAGGGTGTGCATTAGCAGACAGTGTGTATGATCTGAGAATGCCACCAGGCAGCCAGCAAGAGACCAGAAAACTCAGCCCAATGCCTTGAGCCCTTTCAAGTTGTGCTGAGCTTTGCTTAAAGATTTTTAAACCAGATGAGTTCCAGGAATTTATAATAAGCTATGGTGGTTTTCCTCAACCACTGGGTATTCAGTAGAGCAAAGAGATACTGAAGCCTCTGGATCACTTACACTCAACATCTGTGGATAATCTACAGCCACTACTGCCTTTGAGTTCTTCTCCAAAGTGTTATTTTCTACCTTTGTTCACCACTCTTCACGTCAAGCTGTAACTGTACCGTCGTCTCCCACATGATGCCATGCCAGACAGAGGAGTTTGCAATGGAGGTTCATTGCATTTGAGTGAAAAGGTTACAACACAACCTCTCTGATTCAAGTGAATACTTATCTCTCCCCCTTTTCCAGCTGGCCATAGCACATTGCTAAAGTAGCAGGAAAAATTCACCAAATTCTTAGCCTAAGTAAGAGGCTGAACAGAGTAGGAACTTTACCCATACTCTTCCTTGCCCTATGATGTGTTCTCTGGGAAGAATGCAGCTATTTTGTAGTCTTTGCCTCTGTCTTACCCATCTCAATTCCTCTGATGCCAGGTTTTACTCACTGAGTTTCTTCACACACTCTTTCACCATGCTCTCCTATCCTCGCAACACTTTCATTGCTTTTATCCCTAAAGTTCTCATCCTGTTGAACCACGGGTCCCTAAAGAGATCACCATTTACTATGAGACCATCAACCATCTGAAGATATTTATTTAGCACTTAAAGTGTGCAGAGTAATAGGTAAAATAGCCAGGGGGAACTTGCTGTGTGAAGCAGGGAGCTCAACCTGGTGCTCTGTGACAACCCAGAAGGATGAGATGGGGTGGGAAGTGGAAAGGAGGTTCAGGAGGAAGGGAACACATGTCTACCTATGACTGGTTCAGGTTGATGCATGACAGAAACCAACACAACATTGTGAAGCAATTCTCTTCCAAATAAAAATAAATACATTCAAAAATAAAATGTGCAGGGTGTAATATGAGGTGTGGTGGGGTAGATCCTAGTCCTCAGAAATCTTGCAGTCTAAGAAAAGAAATCCAGCATCCATTGGATCATCAAAAAAGCAAGAGAATTCCAGAAAAACATCTACTTCTGCTTCATTGACTATGCCAAAGCCTTTGACTGTGTGTATCACAACAAATTGTGGAAAATACTTCAATAGATGGGAATACCAGACCACCTTACCTGCCTCCTGAGAAATCTGTATGCAGGTCAAGAAGCAACAGTTAGAACTGGACATGGAACAACAGACTGGTTCCAAATCAGGAAAGGAGTACATCAAGGCTGTATATTGTCACCCTGCTTATTTAACTTACATGCAGAGTACTTCACGTGAAATGCTGGGCTGGATGAAGTATGAGCTGGAATCAAGATTACCGGAAGAAATATCAATAACCTCAGATATGCAGATGACACCACCCTTATGGCAGAAAGTGAAAAAGAACTAAAGAGCCTCTTGATGAAAGTGAAAGAGGAGAGTGAAAAGTTGGCTCAAAACTCAACATTCAGAAAACTAAGATCATGACATCCGGTCCCATCACTTCAGGGCAAATAGATGGGGAAACAATGGAAACAGTGAGAGGCTATTTTCTTGGGCTCCAAAACGACTGCAGAAGCTGACTGCAGCCATGAAATTAAAAGACGCTTCCTCCTTGGAAGAAAAGCTATGACCAATCTAGACAGCATATTAAAATGCAGAGACATTACTCTGCCAACAAAGGTCATCTAGTCAAAGCTATGATTTTTCCAGTAGTCATGTATGTATGTGAGAGTTGGACTATAAAAAAAGCTGAATGCCAAAGAACTGATGCTTTTGAACTATGGTGTTGGAGAAGACTCTTCAGAGCCCGTTGGACTGCAAGGAGATCAAACCAGTCAATCCTAAAGAAATCAGTCCTGAATATTCATTGGAAGGACTGACGCTGAAGCTGAAACTCCAATACTTTGGCCACCTGATGTGAAGCACTGACTCACTGGAAAAGACCCTGATGCTGGGAAAGATTGAAGGTGGGAGAAGGGGACGACAGAGGCTGAGATGGTTGGTTGGTATCACCAACTCAATGGACATGAGTTTGAGCAAGCTCTGGGAGTTGGTGATGGGTAGGGAAGCCTGGCATGCTGCAGTTCATGGGGTCGCAGAGTCGGACATGACTGAGCGACTGAACTGAACTGAACTGAAGAGGATAGAAGAATCAATGCACGTAACAACTCAGTAGATGGTCTCTCTGTTTTCCTTCTGCTCTCTGGCTTCAAATATTGCCTATGCCTTCCTTATCTTCCAGAACTGTTTAAAAAACAAAACTTTTTACTCTTTTCCTTGTTTCATCACCAAACTCTTTTAAGGAGAGAAATAACATCAGTGTAATATACACAATATAATATCAGGCTTGACAGTACAGATGTGGGATTTAGGCAGAATTAGGTTGGATCATGTGTAATCATAAACTGTCCTTTGTATTTCAAAGATATGCACCATACCAAGACTTTAAAATCCATGGATCACTTAGAGGAGAGAGGATGGGATCAGCTCTTTTGTATTCAAAGGATTAAAAAGAGAGTCTGAAGAACCTGAAGGGAAAATGGGGGTGGTTGGTTAAAATTTCCTGCTCCCTCAAACTTTTGGGTGAGAATGTGGGTACTGTGGAGAATGGAGCTGGCGTGGTAGGTATCCTGAGCTAGGGCCAGAGCAGCGTGGATTCACCGTGGCTCCATCTGCCTCTGTGTCTCCATTGCCTACTTTCATACTCCGGGGTCTTACTTCCACCCTAGCCACTCCGTACAATCCATTCTTGCCATGAGCTCTGTTCCTGTCCTAAGTTGAAATGTGAGTGCTCTTCATAGTTTGGTCTTACCATATTATCATCCTTAGAAATCACATTTACTCTCAGGTAGTGGGGCCAAACTTTATAATGTTCTATGAATGACTGACCCAAAGTAAAACCTCCCAAATTTTCTTTAGTTAAGAAGAATGATAAACTAGGCCACAAAGGGTAAAGTCGACATCAGACAATGATTCTCAAGCAGCAGTGTGTATCAGAATTACCTGGGCAGTTTTTTCTAAATACACAGGCCATCTCGTGATCAGACTCCACAGGAAAGTGATCTAGGTATATGTGTTTTTCACAAAGCTTCCCAAGAAACTCAGAACCATACTTCTGGTTAAAACTGTTGGCCTATGAGAATTTAAGCCCCTATTTAATCTACATTTTCCCTTGATTTTAAGTACTCCGAATTAAGTTTTATGACCAGTGAACTAAAGAAATACTTTCAGATGACCAATTAGGACTGTAAAGTGTCTGAAACAAAGAGTAAGAGAACCCTAGCTGAAAAGAGCATGGGGAAGAAAAGGATTAGAAAGACAAAGCATTGTTTTTGTCACAAAAATCAGACTGCCTGATTTGTGTAGGAGGAATCCAAAGGTTTACAAGAAGTATAAACATACTGTCAACCAAACGTCAGTGTCAAGTGAACTTGAGTCTTAACAACAGTGTCAAATGAACTAAAGTCTTACAGGGGTATACTTTAAGGGTCAATGTTTCATATACACATTCCAACTTTTACAGCCAGATGCTGGTTTTGAATTTTTTGTCAGGAACAGACTGCTTGCATTTTAGGTCACTGTGTACTTACTCATCATGGAATCTGCCTTATAGATTTTTTTTTTTTTTTGGTGCCAGATGTCGTCTTCATATGAATAAAGTACAAAGCAGCTAGAAAAGTATGTCTTCAAATGCTTGCAGTCTGCATGGTATGTAGAAGACTCCTTAGACTGTCAAGTAGGATAAGTAAGTGGTTATTACAGGAAGATTTCTCAACATGACTAGGAGTCAGAGCTGGCCAAGCCCAGAATGAACTTCCACCCAAGGTTTTTAGTTGGATGGCACTGAGGGCATCAAAGATGACGTTGCAGGAAGACTCACAGGGTTGGGTAAGACGAATGCTGCATTACTTGGGCTCCAACATAATGTGACTGGGGGCCTGGGCTGTGGGTTGGAGTGGGAGGAATGAGTAGGTGTGGTTGCTCTACCTGAGTGCCTTCTTTCAGAACATCCCTTTTTACAGATTTCAAGAGGCCAAAGCTCTTTTCTATAAGCTTTCTGATGGTAAAATCAGTCTATGTCCCAAACTCCAATGTACCTTACATTTGTGACAACCTACAATTCTTAGGTTTCTACAACTCCTCTCTCTGTCTTTCTCTCTTATTTCCAACTGCCCAAGTCTGTGCGTGCATGCAAAGTTGCTTCAGTCTTGTACAACCCTTTGAGAACCCATGGACTGTAGCCTTCCAAGCTCCTCTGTCCATGGGATTCTCCAGGCAAGAATACTGGAGTGGGTTGCCATGCCCTCCTCTAGGGGATCTTCCCAACCCAGCGATCAAAATTTTGTCTCCTGCTGGGCAGGTGGATTCTTAAGCACTGAGCCACTTGGGCATTTCCCCCTATTCATACACCTCAGAAACAGGCTTGCACTTCAAATGACATATGTAAATTTTTACTTTGCTTTTATTCACCAGCGTAAGAACAAAGGCTTGCTTTTCCATAAGTGTGTAAATCTAGGGAATGAATAGCCTTTGCCAACATCAGGAAAGATTATTTATTGTTTCCTTTCAATCTACAAGGCCTCTGAGTCTGTCCAAGCTAGAGATTAACCCATCAGCTAGGAATTACTGTTAGCAAAGCTGTCTTACTTGTCACACAAATCCTTGATCTCTGTGGGGTTTGGTAATTTATTTTGGAGTTGATAGGCATGTTTTCTGGTGGAGGTTGATCTCTCTTTACAGTTAAATATATTTCTGATGACCAAGGTATAAAACAAAGATCTATAAGTACTCAGTATTTTCCTTCTCACTGTCAAAGAACTATTTACCCACAAGAAATCAAAGAACCGAATGTGTAGAGAAATTCACTTTTAAGGCTCCAAGTGTCACCTCAAGAAGCATTCGATCCTTGCCAATGCTCATTACATTTATTTATGTATTTATTTTAGTGTTTTTTAATTTTTAAAAAAATTTTATTGAACTATAGTTGTTTTACTGTTACTGTTACTGTTAAGTCACTTCAGTTGTATCCGACTCTGTGCGACCCCATAGATGGCAGCCCACCAGGCTCCCCTGTCCCTGGGATTCTCCAGGCAGGAACACTGGAGTGGGTTGTCATTTCCTTCTCCAATGCATGAAAGCGAAAAGTGAAAGTGAAGTTGCTCAGTCGTATCCAACTCTTAGCTACCCCGTGGACTGCTGCCTACCAGGCTCCTCCGTCCATGGATTTTCCAGGCAAGAGTACTGGAGTCTGAATTCAAGGCAAGTAGACAAAATACATGAAAATCAGGTACACAGAATTAAATCTTAGCTTACCTTTTTTTAAAAAAAAGAATCCTTGACTTTAATTAACTCTCAGCTTCTTCATCTTAAACCCTTGCTCAGTAGTGCTGCTATGAGGATTAAATGAGATAAAGTATGTAAAGTCCTTAGATAGGTGTCTGGTAGTTGAGAAATCTTACCTGCTTTTTCTTGTCCCTCCTTAATTAAATGGTCAACTCTGTGATTGGTCATTATTTCAGGTATTGAAGTCTGAAGAATCACATAGATTTAATTTCCGGATGATGTAGGCAATGTTAGCAGTATCTGCTTTGCATGGACTACAGAGCCCTTCAAACAGAATTCACTGCACTGTGGTTTGGAGACACTGCTGACTGATAATATCCTAGGACCTCAAAGCTGATTAAAGTGAAGAAACTAGACAGACATATGTGGTGCTCCCCAGACTAACAGGGGCATTCTGTGGCTACTTACTTACATAAGACTGTGTTCAAAGACTCCGTGCTCAAATTCTGTAATATTAGGGAAGAGACATCTTGGCTTCCTTTTGAGGCTAAAAGAACCAAACCACAGTAATGTTGTAGATTATGCAGTATACATTAATTAAATAGCATGGAAGCTGGTGTTTTCCTATTTATTAGCATCTTGCATTATTTTTACCTTAATGACATAAATGAGCCTGATATACGTTAACTTTAGAGGCAGTCGGAATTTATTTTGACTTGATTACTTTTTTAAACTTTTATTTTATATTGGAGTACAGTTGATTTACAAAGCTGTGCTAGTTTCAGATTACAGCAAACTGATTCAGTTAGGCATATACGTATGTCTATTCTTCTTCATTCCATGGCAAATAGAAGGGGAAAAAGTGGAAGCAGTGACAGATTCTATTTTCTTGGGCTCCAAAATCATTGCAAATGGTAGCCGTGAAATTGAAAGATGTTTGCTCCTTGGAAGGAAAGCTATGACAAACCTAGACAGTGTATGCAAAAGCAGAGACATCACTTTGTTGATGAAGGTCTGTATCATCAAAGCTATGTTTTTTTATGTAGTCATGTATGGATGTGAGAGTTGTACCATAAAGAAGGCTAAGTGCTGAAGAATTGATGCTTTCAAATTATGGTGCTGGAGAAGACTCTTGAGAGTCCTTGGACTACAAGGAGATCAAACCAGTTAATCCTAAAGGAAATCAACCCTGAACATTCATTGGAAGGACTGATGCTGAAGCTGAAGTTCTAATATTTGACCACCTGATGTGAAGAGCTGATTTATTGGAAAAGACCCTGATGCTGGGAAAGATTGAAGACAAAAGGAATAGAGGGTAGCAGAGCATGAGATGGTTAGATAGCATCACCAACTCAATGGAGGAGCAAACTCCAGAAGATAGTGAAGGACAGAGGAGCCTGGCATGTTGCAATCCGTGGGATTGCACAGTGTCGGACATGACTTGGTGACTGACAATGATACTTTTTCAGATTCTTTTCCATATAGATTCTACAGAGTGCTGAGTAAAATTCTCTGTGTTATACAACAGGTCCTTGTTGTCTTTCTATTTTGTATATAGTGTATATGTTAATCACGACCTCCTTAATTTGTCTTCCCTCTACCTTTCCCTTTTGGTAACCATAGTTCGTTTTCTAAGTTTGTGAATCTGTTTCTGTTTTGTAAATAAGTTCATTCATATCATTTTTTAGATTCCCACATATAAATAATATCATATGATATTTGTCTTTGACTTACTTCACTTAGTAGGAGAATCTTTAGGTCCCTTCATGGTGCTGCAAATGGCATTATTTCATTCTTTTTATATGGCTGAATAACAGTCCATTGTATATATCTACTACCACTTCTTTATCCATTCATCTGTAGATGGACATTTAGTTTGCTTCCATTTCTTGGCTATTGTACATAGCGCTGCAGTGAAGATCGGTGTGTGTGAATCTTTTTGAATTATGTTTTTCTCTGGATTATATGCCCAAGAGTGGGATTGCTGGGTCATATGGTGGCTCTACTTTTAGTTTTTTAAGTAACCTCCATACTGTCCTTCATAGCAGGTGTACCAATTTACAGTCCCACCAACAGTGTGGGAGAGTTCCCTTTTCTCCACACACTCTTCAACATTTATTGTTTGTAGACTTTTTTGATGATGGCCATTTTGACTGGTGTGAAGTGATACCTCATTGTAGTTTTGATTTGCATTTCACTAATAATTAGCAATGTTGAGCATCTTTTCATGTGCTTTTCAGCCATCTGTATAGAGTTAATTTTTTTCTAAAAATGTCTTTTCAGTTTCACTGTAATGTAAGATAACAATTTATTCACAGTAAGACAGACTATATTGGAAGTAAGACTTTTCATCTCTTACATCTCAAGACCCAGTTTCCCCCATAGTCAGTCTCTCCCATCAGGAACCTTCCATAAACCTCTTACCTTTATCCCACACAGGGCAGACAGAATGAAAACCACAATCACAGAAAATTAATCAACTGATCACAGCTTTGTCTAACTCAAAGAAACTATGAGGCATGCCGTGTAGGGCCACCTAAGATGGACAGGTCATGGTGGAGACTTCTGACAAAACATGGTCCACTGGAGAAGGGAATGGAAACCACATCAGCATTCTTGTATACTGTTCATGTTTGAAAAGGCAAAAAGATATCACACTGAAAGATGAACTCCCCAGGTAGGTAGATGCCCAATATGCTAACGGGGAACAGTGGAGAAATAACTCCAGAATGAATTAAGAGATGGAGCCAAAGCGAAAACAGGACCCAGTTGTGAATGTGACTGGTGATTGAACTAAAGTCTGATGCTGTAAAAAATGATATTGCATAGGAACCTGGAATGTTAGTTCCATGAATCCAGGCAAATTTTAAGTGGTCACACAGGAGATGGCAAGAGCTAACATCAACATTTTAGGAATCAGTGAACTAAAATGAACTGAAATGGATGAAATTTAATTCAGTGACCATTATGTCTACTATTGTGGGAAAGAATCCCTTAGAAGAAATGGAGTAGCCCTCAGAGTCAACAAAAGAGTACAAAATGCAGTACTTGGGTGCAATCTCAAAAATGACAGAGTGATCTCTATTCATTCCCAAGGCAAACCATTCGATATCACAGTAATACAAGTCTATGTTTCAACCAGTAATGCTGAAGAACCTGAAGTTCAACAGTTTGATGAAGACCTACAAGACCTTCTAGAATTAATGCCCCAAAAAGATGTCCTTTTCATCACGGGGGACTGGAATGCAAAAGTAGGAAGTCAAGAGATACCTGGGGTAATAGGCAAATTTGGCCTTGAAGTACAAAATGAAGTAGGGCAAAGGCTAATAGACTTTTGCCAAGAGAACTCACTGGTCATAGCAAACACCCTCTTCCAACAAAACAAGAGAAGACTCTACACAAGGACATCACCAGATGCTCATACCAAAATCAGATTGATTATATTTTTTGCAGCTGAAGATGGGGAAACTCTATACCGTGAGCAAAAACAAGACCTGGAGCTGACTGTGGCTCAGATCATGAACTCCTTATTGCAAAATTCAGACTTAAGTTGAAGAAAGTAGGGAAAACCACTAGACCATTCGGTATGCCATAAATCAAATCCCTTATGATTATACAGTGGAAGTGACAAATAGATTCAGGGGATTAGATCTGAAAGACAGCGTGCCTGAAGAACTATGGACAGAGGTTCATGACATTGTACGGGAGGCAGTGATCAAGACTACCCCCAGAAAAAGAAATGCAAAAAGGCAAAATGATTGTCCAAAGAGACCTTACAAATAGCTGAGAAAAGAGGAGAGCTAAAGGCAAAGGAGAAAAATAAAGATATACTCATTTGAATGCAGAGTTCCAAAGAATAGCAAGGAGAGATAGGAAAGCCTTTCTCAGTGATCAGTGCAAAGAAATAGAGGAAAACAATAGAATGAGAAAGACTAGAGATATCTTCAAGACAATTAGAGATACCAAGGAACATTTCCTGCAAAGATGGGCTCAATAAAGGACAGAAATGGTATGAAGCTAACAGAAGCAGAAGATACTAAGAAGAGGTAGCAAGAATACACAGAAGAACTGTACAAAAAAGATCTTCATGACCCAGATAACCATGATGATGTGATCACTCACCTAGAGCCAGACATCCTGGAATGTGAAGTCAAATGGTCCTTAGGAAGCATCACTATGAACAAAGCTAGTGGAGGTGATAGAATTCCCATTGAGCTATTTAAAATCCTAAAAGATGATGCTGTGAAAGTGCTGCATTCAATATGCCAGCAAAGGTGGAAAACTCAGTAGTGGCCACAGGACTGGAAAAGGTCAGTTTTCATTCCAATGCCAGAGAAAGGCAAGGCCAAAGAATGCTCAAACTACTGCACAATTGCACTCATCTCACATGGTAGTAAAGTAATGCTCAAAATTCTCCAACCCAGGCTTCCAACGGTATGTGAGCCATGAACTTCCAGATGTTCAAGCTGGATTTAGAAAAGGCAGAAGAACCAGAGCATCCACTGGATCATAGAAAAAGCAAGAGAGTTTCAGAAAAACATCTACTGCTTTACTGACTACCCCAAAGCCTTTGACTATGTGGACCACAATAAACTGTGGAAAATCCTTAAAGAGATGGGAATACCAGACCATCTGACCTGTCTCCTGAGAAATCTGTATACAGGTAAAGAAGCAACAGTTAGAACTGGACATGGAACAACAGACTGGTTCCAAATTGGGAAAGGAGTACATCATGGCTGTGTATTATCACCCTGATTATTTAATTTATCTGCAGAATGCATCATGCAAAATACCGGGCTGGATGATGCAGAAGCTGGAATCAAGATTGCCGGGAGAAATATCAATAACCTCAGATATGCAGATGACACCACCCTTATGGCAAAAACTGAAAAAGAACTAAAGAGCCTCTTGATTTGAACGTGAAAGAGGAAAGTGAAAAGGTTGGCTTAAAACTCAACATTCAGAAAACTAAGATCATGGCATCTGGTCCCATCAGTTCATGGCAAATAGATGGGGAAACAATGGGAACAGTGAGACTTCTTTGGGGGACTACGAAATCACTGCAGATGGTGACTACATCCATGAAATTAAAAGGCCCTTGCTTCTTGGAAGAAAAGTTATGACGAACATGCAGATTAAAAAGCAGAGATATTACTCTTCCAACAAAGGTCCATCTAGTCAAGGCTATTGTTTTTCCAGTAGTCATGTATGGATGTGAGAGTTGGTCTATAAGGAAAGCTGAGCGCCAATGAATTGATGCTTTCAAACTTGTGGTGTTGGAGAAGACTCTTGAGAGTCCCTTGGACTGCAAATATATCAAACAAGTCAATCTTAAAGAAAATCAGTCCTGAATATTCATTGGAAGGACTAATGTTGAAGCTGAAACTCCAATACTTTGGCCACCTAATGCAAAAACTGACTCATTGGAAAAGACCCTAACGTGGGAAAATTGAAGGTTGTATGAAAAGGGGATGACAGATGATGAGATGGTTGGATGGATGACATCAGCAACTCAATGAACATGAGTTTGAGCAAGATCCGGGAGTTGGTGATGGACAAGGAAGCCTGGCATGCTGTAGTTCATGGGGTCGCAAAGAGTCGGACACAACTGGGTGACTGAACTGAGCTTACATCTATTATACACTTTTTCTTGAATTGCAATGTTTTGAAGATTTAATTATGCATAATTCTACTGGAGAATTATGGAGTAGTTTCATCATTAGGTTGGGATGGTTAATATTTTCAAATATAGAACTATATATAATTTGTAATAGGCATATTTTTAAAGAACAGTGTTTCTGAATACTTTTACTCATAACTACTTTCTTGGCTGATAAAGTCTTCATTCTATTTTTAAAGTGCATCTTTAGTCATCTAAATATAACCAGAAAGCTCCTAAAATTTTATAAATCATGAAAAGAATTCTATTTCTCAATTAAGAATTTCTACAAAAAAAATTATATTTAATATTGGGCTTAATAGTTCTCAAAATAGAGAAAATTGTATTAATGTATTCATTCTGTGCTTTGCTCTCTCTATATTCTCCTCCAAACTCACATAAACACAGTAGAGAATCCTAAGTTCAATTCTTGTATGCTCTCGCTCAGCCCACACTAGCAGATAATCACTTATTTTAGTCATAATGGCATTGGTATGTATTTTGTTCCTGGAATTGAACTAGAAAATTCAATCTGTTTTTGTTGATGGGTTCTAAAGCCAATAACTGTTTCATTATCATGTCACGCAAGTTGTTTGTCTAGTTTTTGCTGGGAGAATGTACAAAAAAGAATGAGCAAAGCAAACATAATCAAATTGAAATTCTACTTGTGCTCCCTTTAAGGGTTTGCTTTGGAGCACACATGTTTTACAAAAATGTTGATTATTTTAGCTGCAAAACTGTTTTATCTTTTAGTGGTAACTTAATGATAACAAATCTCTGCTTCCTGGTAAAGAATCAATCACACTGATTAATTACTCTGTGCAGAGCACTTTTCTGGTTCCAGCAGTCTCTCTAAACTCAAAAATCTTTAAATGTAAGGAAACCTAACTATAGACACCAACATAATTGGAAAAGAACTTTGGAAGCATAATAGTAGGGACTTTGCTAGTTTCAGAAGAAGAATGCTTATCCAAAGGACAAGAGATGTATCTTGGATGTAGTTTTTTAATGAAAAGAAGGGAAAAGATGTAGTAGATGAAGAAGGCATTCTCAGAGGGTTGCTTGAGCAGATCTTGTTTTGGGAGTTGGTTTAGCTAAAGATAAGAGTCATTCAATGAACGCATTAAACAATTGTCCCCAGTCACTATTTTGGGAGAATGAGTTAATGACTGACTCATGCATCTGAGACACAAGTTAAGGTCTCCATAAGGTTGATTATTTGATTGGTAATTATTAGGAGTAATGGGATCCAAGCTGGTAAAATATTTTTTCCTGATTTTTTCCACTTTATTATTGGTGGTGGTTTAGTCGCTAAGTCATGTCTGACTCTTGTGACCCCATGGACTGAAGCCTGCCAGGCTCCTCTGTCCATGGCAAGAATACTGTAGTGGGATGCCATTCCTTCCCCACTCAGGGATCGAACCCAGGTCTCCTGCACTGCAGGCAGGTTCTTTACCAACTGAGCTATGAGGGAAGCCCCTCTTTATAATTAGACATAATGTATAAACACATAAAACAGAAAATAAGGATCCTCTCGGGCCTCAAAAAATATCAGGAAAGGATGAGGTCCAGGGAAACTTTTTTTAAGTGCAAGACACATTAGTGTCTTGATCAAGGGTGTAGAAGCAGGCCAGGGCCAGCAGAGCTGAACTAAAGGCTCCTTTTCTCTCCCTAGAGCCAGGCCAACCCTAGGGAGTGCTCACCAAGCAGCTAGTCCACACTGGCAGAGTGCCACCCAAGTGGAAAATCTCCCTCCTTCCATCCTTGTTCCCTTTGTGGCTGCAACTGAGGAAAAGGAAAGCTGTGTCCTGTCCCTCCCAGATACCCTGGGTCCAGATACCCCCATACTTGGCATTTACCAAGCTTGGTAATTTGATTATTGGGAGTCTTGGGATCCAGGCTAGTTTTGAAAGGACTCTTACCCTGTGACTGGCTGGCTGAGAAAGGCCCTGAAATTTGGAAGGCTGACCACAGACTCCCTGAGGGCTATGGGAGAGTCAGTGCCAAGGGTCAAGGAGACAGAGGGAGCCTGGGGTAAAACCGCTTTCTCCTCGACTCACAGAATACTTCTGCTCTCTTTAACACTTTGCTTCTAGCCACCAAATGTTTGGGTTTTCCATACCAAGCAATTCTGACACTAACTGCTTGGAGTCAGCACAGACCCCCTAGGTTAGGGGTTCAGTGCCACGAGACTGCCCCCACCAACTCAGATGCCAGTCATAAGTGGCGAGTCCCCAGGTTACTCACAACCTTTGCGTGACTTAGCTAGAGGTTCTCAAAACTCCTTCTGGTTCAGCTCACAGAATTCAGGCAAACACATTTACTGGTTTATTACCTAATAAAGAATATGATAAAGGATACAGAGGAACAGCCAGATGAGAAGGTCTGGAAGGGTCCTGAGCACAGGAGCATCTGTCCCTGTGGAGTTGGGGTGCACCACCCTCCAGGCACATAGAAGAGTTCACCAAACCAGAAGTTTCCCCAATCCCATACTTTTGGGATTTTTATGCAGGCTTTATCACATATATAATCAATTAATTCCATTTCCAGTCATTTCCCTCTCTGGGTCAGGTTGAAAGTTCCAAGCTTCCAATCATCCATTGGTCTTCTGATGACCAGCCCCATCCAGGAGCCCACAAAGAATCACATTATAACAAAAGATGCTTCTGTCACCTGTGAAATTCCAAGAGACTTAGGAGCTCTGTGTCAGACACTCCTACCACTCAGGAAATTCTAAGGACTTTAGAAACTCTGAATCAGGAAGTGGAGGTCAAAGATCAAGTACTAACAGGAACTGGTGGTAGAGAACAATTTATATTTCTTATTATTGCACAGATGGCTTATGGACATAAATGCAATGCTTCTAAGAAGTCATCAGTGTGCTACTGCAATACTTTATAACTGTTAGCTGATAAGAAAATGAACCATTTAACATTTTTTGATGACAGAAACTAAAGCCTCAATCAAGAGACTAGACCTGACTTTTACTTGTTTTGAAAGTTCACCATTTTGCATTTTTAAAAAGTGACACATGGATTATACATAAATGCCGCTTCCTGGACTAACAGAACCTTGTCAATTTGATCAATGCTTTCTTAATAATTCATATTGACAGCATGAAACAAAGTATCCAGTGCTGTGCACTCACTGGCAACAAAAATAGAAAAATGTCTTTGAGTTATTAAAACCATTGTTTAGGAGTAGAAAACAGATTGATAAATTATTTCCAGAAGCAGACCAATCCATAAATGTATAGGGGAGAAACAGCAGGAAGCTGTTTGTTCCATACTTTCAAACTTTTAGATGAAGAAAAATATTAGCTATTGAAATGTGATAGAATATTATCTAAGGCAAATTGTAGTCAGATACACAAATTGGAATCTAAGTCATAGGCAGGGTCAAATGCAAACTTCTCATTAACTTAGGAAATAAAACCCACTGTTATAAAAACATAGACTTCATCTATGACCTTGCTAATATTTAGACAATTCTGTTGATTAAGATAGCTGTTAACTAGATCAGAGTTTAATTAGTAAATATTAGATAATTTCACACTTAGGCATGCAGTACCTCCTTTTCCATTTGTTTTCCTTTTTATTTCTGAAATGAGATGGAAAGCATACAAAGAGATCAGATATACTTATTAACTTCTGAGTCTTTGAGAATGTTACTCCCTTATATAAAATTACAAAGCTCACTTAAACATTTTTGACAGCCAATGGCAAAGCAAACTGAAAAGATAAATTCTCACCTTGCTCCTATCATTCAAACCAATTGCCTTAATAATAAGGGCCAGATTTTAATTCTTGAAAAGCTTATGATAAAGATAGCATATTAGAAATACACACAGGAGAATTTTCAGAAAGCAGACTTTCTTAGTTATAAGAAAGACAAGGAAAGAGTAAGTTTATATGCAAGGTATTTTCATTTTCTTTCCCTGTCAAGCTTGGTGGCAAAATGATGAGATTCACAGCCAGCTTCATGCATCATAGATTTCCTGAGGGTTGAGGGTACTTCCAATTAAACAAATAAACAACCCCATCCTCTTGGAGAGGTGCCAGATGTAGAAGAGAAAAATTGGAAATATGGTTGATGGGTTTGGGGAGCAGGAAATGGAAGACAAAGATGGGAGAAAAGTGCTAACATGCTTATGTCACCTCCGCCTTAATCATGGAAAATATTAACCTATGGCTTCCAATTCATTTCTTCCTGCTCTAACAGGGGCAAAGTGAAGCCATATGTATACAACTTTGATACAGTATCCCACAAAGCCTTATGGAGACAGGAAGCAGGGAAAACATTTCATCCTGGCTGCTGTAGTCATGTGGGAAAAACTCACAGGTGTGGGAAGACATTTATGGCTGAAAGGGTTTCCCAATAAACACGATAAAACGTCTAGGTAACACCTAAGCTTTAAGACAGGAGAGTCTTCAAAATGTTCCACTTCAACAGTGAAAGATTTTCTTAAAATCACTGGTAGATACACTCACGATGCATGTTATAAGTTTGTAGAATAGGAATGAAAATAGCTCAAAGTCAAAAAAATGTGGTTGAAAATGTCCATATAGTCATTACAGAATTCCTGAAATTTAAAGACTTTAATTGGTAATTGCAGTTGGAGAGACTGAGAATACTTTGAAATTAGCTTATCAGATGCAGCTAGATTAGATTAGGCCAGAAGACTGTACTTTGCATGGATTTACCCTGGCCCTTCATTGTCTAACTGTTGCTCAACTCTCCAGCTTCATCAGTCTCCTTCAATTCCTAAACTGTAAGCTTATTTGGTTTTTCCAATAGTCATGTATGGATGTGAGAAATGGGCCATAAAGAAGGCTGAAAGTGAAAGTGAAGGTGTTCAGTCACATCCAGCTCTTTGTGACCCCATGGACTGTAGCCCACCAGGCTCCTCCAGCCATGGGGTTTTCCAAGCAAGAATACTAGAGTGGGTTGCCATTTCCTTCTCCAGGGGATAACCAAGATGTGAGAAATGGACCATAAAGAAGGTTGAGTGCTGAAGAATTAATGCTTTCAAATTGTGGTGCTGGAAAAGACTCTTGAGAGTCTCTTGGACAGCAAGGAAATCAAATCAATCAATCCTAAAGGAGATCAACCCTGAATACCCATTGGAAGGACTGATTCTGAAGCTGAAGCTCCAATACTTTGGGTACCTGGTGTGAACAGCTGACTCGTTGGAAAAGACTCTGATGTTGGGAAAGACAGAGCACAAAAGGAGAAGAGGGTGACAGAGGATGAGATGGTTGGATGGCATCACTGACTCAATGGACATGAGTTTGAGCAAACTCCAGGAGATGGGGAAGGACAGGGGAGCCTGGCATGCTGCAGTCCATGAAGTCGCAAAGAGTTAGACACAATTTAGTGACTGAACAACAACAACAAAACAAAACTGCACACAGTTCTCTGCCACAGGCTATTTCCTCTGTTTGGAAAGTCATCCCTGTCTTTACTAGTTGCCTCAGTTTTCATACTTCAGATTGAAGATAATCTTCTCCAGGAAGCACTATACAGTTACGCTAAGTAAGATTTTGTTCTTTTGGAATCATCTATTTACTTGTTAATTTCTCCAACTAGACTATAAATTCTCATTCATCCATTCACTGGACAAAGATTTAGCTTTCTATGCATTTCACTAGATGGAAATTGTACCTCCACTTACAGTTTTCCAGTCTAGGGAGAGGTTCCAGAATCTTTGATCTCCACACTTCTGCCAAATTCTGAGAGTTGTGATGTCCTGCTGCTGCTGCTAAGTCACTTCAGTCGTGTCCAACTCTGTGCGACCCCAGAGACAGCAGCCCACCATGCTTCCCCGTCCCTGGGATTCTCCAGGCAAGAACACTGGAGTGGGTTGCCGTGTCCTTCTCCAGGGCATGAAGGTGAAAAGTGAAAGTGAAGTCGCTCAGTCATGTCTGACTCTTAGCGACCCCATGGACTGCACCCACCAGGCTCCTCTGTCCATGGGATTTTCCAGGCAAGAGTACTGAAGTGGGTTGCCATTGCCTTCTCCGTCAGATTGTCCTAGAGAGATTCAAAATGACTAAGTTCTGTGTGGGGTCTTCTACTCTGGTAATATAAAAAGCCATATCTAATACTTGTCAGGCAATGTTCAGGTTGTAAATTAGAGATAGATTTGGCTGCTTGAAACTGCAAACCCATTTTACAAATAAAGGTTTAGTGCTTTTCCCATACCAAGAAATGTGTAAGTAAGCAGACCATCATCTCCACAATGCCATCGCAGATTTGGACTTTACTTTCAGGCACACCTAACATGTGGTTTTCATTTTCAAGTTTGTTGCATCGTGGTGGCAAAACTAAAAAAAAAAAAAAAAGGCCTTTCCTGGTGGCTCAGTGGTAAAGAATCTGTTTGTCAATGCAGGAGGTGTAAGAGATGCAGGTTCAATCCCTGGGGCAGGAAGAATCCCTGGAGAAGGAAATGGCAACCCACTCCAGTATTCTTGCCTGGAGAATCCCATGGACAGAGGAGCCTGGCTGGTTACAATCATTCCACCTTCAGCATCATGCTGCATTCCAGGCAGAGGAAGGAAAAAGGCACAGGGCAAAATCTGCAGGCTAAGTGTATCTGCCCTCTTTCGGGAGATTTCCCTGAAGTCACACTTAGCAAGTTCCACTTACATCTCATTGGCCATAAAGTGTGTCACAAGACCATAGCGTAGCTATAAGGAAGGCTTAGAAAAACTATTTTAAACTCATTGTCTCCATGAACAAAATTGATGTTCTGTGTGTAAAAGGGGAGGAAATGGATGTTGAGTAGATAGCTGGTAATGTCTAAGTCATTTTATTTCTTTGTTTGCACGTTTCACCAGCAGTTCCTAATTCTGGATTGGCTGAAGTTCTAACAGTGTTAATTCCTGTATTCATTGTTTATAACTGATTGTATTTACTTGTGGTGGAATTACACATGGGTTTGGAGACGCTCTCTTATCCCCAGTGTGTTCCAACCAATACAGATTAGGATCAGGGTCATGTTGCATGGAGGTAAATGTTTAAAGTACTGGAGGATTTTTAACTCTCCTGACAATTGTGGGATGCCTTACCCTGTTTGTCACAGAAAACTTCAAATAACAACTTAATGTCTCAAGGGTAAAGGAGTGGAATTAACACTATGGACTTAATTCTAACCAACAAGAAAAAAATTAGACAAATGGTGAAGTGTAAAGACAATTGGTACAGTGTAAAGAGTTCTGACTTTAAAATCAGATGGCCCAAGTTTGAATTCCTGGCTTTCATTCTTATTGATTATTCAATTTGGAGCTGTTTACTCAATCTTTCCAAGCCTCAATTTTCTTGTCTAGGAACTGGTATAGTAAGAACTGATTTATGGGGTTATTAGCACAATTAAATGAAAGAATAATGTGTGTTAAAAGTCTAATACACAGATAGAATTATTTTTTTTTTTTACTATGGAAAGCATATTTGTATTTTGAAGTTGAAGCAGTTGGAACACTTAGGGATAAATGATCCTTTTAGTGTTAATACACCTTAAAAGGGAATTTTAAGTATAGATGGCTTCAAAAAACACAAATTTGCAATCTAGGTATAAAATGATGGCATTTCTGATTTTTAACATATATTTTAATATATATTTTAAAATTTGCTAAGACAAAATAGATACGAATTTACAGCCAGAGATTTCAAAAGGGAAGATGATCTGAGGAGGTAGGTAGGCAATAAAAAATAACACTCAGACCATGTCATTGGTGTGATGAGAAAGAAACAACATTTGGAGAGCATCTCAAGCAATAGCCATGATTTTTGAAAATACACAGAGTGGGAGTCCCTAAGTAAAGATGCCCACCTGTCCAATCAGTCAGTGCCTCTGTGAATTTCTCTTATACCTCTCCCAATCCTGTACTTCAGAAAGTTTTGTTTTGTTGAGTGTTATTTGTTTGTTTTCCCATACTTCAAAAGTTTTGTTTGTTTGTTTTATTTTGTTTTTTAGTAAATCAGAACAAGTCAGGTGGCCATTCAGGATGGTCAGAAATTTGGAACACTTATCTACCAAATGTTTAATGAAGGTGGTGACATTTTGATCTTGAAGAAAAGATATCCCTGGATACAGTGTCTGTCTTCAGTGGCTCAGAGGCTGATGTGTGGTCTAGGATTCAGACTTCAGGTAACAAGACAGTGGTCTACAGAGGTATGATGTTTGGCCAATTCATTGTTGGCCCAAATAAAAATTTTAAATGCTTAAATTAGCAGCCAACTATTAAAATCATATAATTTTACTTTAAAAATCTTGATTTATGATTTCCCTTGAAGGATTAGAAATTCTATCTCCTTTATAGCAGTCAACAGCTGGAGATAAGTAAATGTTGCCCATTTTATTGGGCATGTGTCTTCCATTCCACCAATCTCTGTTATTCTCAGTTTCTCCCTTACAAATTGAGGTGTAGTTACAGCCATCATTCACCATTTTTGGCCATTCTTTTTCTAAAAAAATAATCATATTTTTTCACATATCTCTATCAATTTTTTTCTTACTCCCCCAAAGCATCATTCTCTTTCATTCAAAATTATAAACAATTGTTTAGATTTATTTTGTATTGTGCTGGGTGAGGAACTGGAGTTTATACGATTTTAGCTCAGTTAAAGTGTTTTCTAGTAGAGTTGTATGAAGAGGAGTGAACAATGCTTTCAGAATGTGGCCATTGATGGTAAGTTCTCTGTAACTACAAATATTTCAAGAAAGTCTGAAAGCCAAAAAGTGGAAACCACCTAAATGTCTATGTATGGATGAATAAAGAAAATACAGACTATACATATTCCACCCCCAAAACCAGAAGGAAATCCATCCATGGGAGGACATTATGGCAAGTGAAATAAGCCAAGCACAAAATGACAAACACTTCATGATTCCGTGTAGAGGACGTATCTAAAATAGTCAGAGGGTTAGAAACAGAGAGTAGAGTGGTGGTTGCCAAGGGCTGGGGGTGGTAGGGAGTTGTTACTCAATGGGTATAAAGCTTCAGTTATGCAAGATGAATACGTTCTAGAGCCCTGATGTACAACATTATGTCTATACTTAGCAATACTATATGGAACACCTAAATTTTTGTTAAGAGGGTAGATCTCTTGTAAAGTGTTCTTACAACAATTGTTTTTTTTTTTTTTTAAAGGAAAAGTCTGAATGTTGACTGTCATTGATGTTGTGTCCGAAATCCTTATATGTCATAAGATAGTTCATCATCTTTGGACTACAGCTCAGAGCTATAACTATGACTCCCAACCATCTGGACTACAGCTCAGAGATATAACTATGACTCCCACTCATCTGCCACTACATTTTGACCAATAAAGAAAAAAATCACTTAAAAAAACTGTTGCCGAGGATGAATTCTGTACTCTAGTCAGAATGTTGGGCTGAACCAGTGAGAAGACAGAAGATAGTGGTAGAGTAGAGGGAGGTTCATCCTGCTGCAAGGACAAGATAAGAGGCAAAAAGACATATTAAAAATATTTTAAAATTGCATGTTTCCAGGGAAATAAAAAAACCTCATCTGTGAGTCTCTAAGAAGGTATGGTCAGGGCAGTAAACAGTTTTGCTCAAATGGAAATACAGCGCTGAAGGGCAACTGAACGTAAGCAAGGATCTTATGAAGCCCTGTTGTATAAGACAGTGATTGCATTGAATTATTGCTAATTAGTTTTATGCTCTTTTCAGTCTTTTAATCTCTTTAAGATCACTGCCACAAGGTTCAGAATTTGCAAGTATGCTGTGAACACAGAACAGATGAAGTTTAGACTAGAAGACTGAACTGGACAGCCTGGGCTTCAGTCCCACTCTGAGATAATAATAGCCTGTTCGTGGAGATTCCAGACAAAAGAGAGTCTACTGTGAACTCATCTCATTTTGCAAAGACAATAAAAAAATGTAGAGACACAGGACCCGCTTCTTTGATATTCAAAGATACGAGACTCATTTGATGTGTTTTTGCACATTCAATGCATTTTGGGCGTAGCAAAATATGATTGCAATCTAGTCACATCTGTTAAAGTTGCTGCACACCATTTGTTGATTCGATCAAGGAAATAGAAAATGACTTTCTGCCTACTTGTATATAACATACTGTAGTGTTGGGTTCAAAATAGGTACTCCTCTGTTATGTAGGCCTCTACCCAATAACTTACAGTACCTCTCTTAAATCAATTACGTCTGAAGGCTAAGAAAAAACTTGAAAATAAATACAAATAATGGGCAAAGTTCAAATTTGAAAAGTCAATGGCAATAAAGATTTAATCTCAACAGAGGGCAAACTGTCTTTTCTTTCTTCCTGCTGTTTAATTTAAGGGAACTCTCTTTTTTGGGGGGGCAATAAAAGAGAATTTCAAACCATTTTGTTGGAGATTTATGAGACTTTTTCTCCCCTGGGGCAAGTCATTCTTCCCTTTGAAGACACTTGCTCATTTCTGCATTAAGAAAAGAGTTAAAATTGGTGGTGAAAATTAGACAACTATTCTCAAATCATGGGTCCACAGTGGGCCATTATCTCAAAGTGTTCATAGAAAACTTGAGAATACCCTGTTCCTTTTTTCTCCAAATGCCTAAAGTTTATTCCATATCTAGGGCAGAAAACATGAGTTTATCCTTGTTTTCATTATTTGATAAACTGATACAAATTAATGGAATACAGGGATTTCCCAGGTGGCGCTAGAGGTAAAGAATCACTTGTCAGTGCAGGAGACATAAGAGACTCAGGTTAGATCCCTGGGGCAGGAAGATCCCCTGGAGGAGAGCATGGCAACCCACTCCAGTATTCTTGCCTGGAGAATCCCAAGGACAGGGGAGCCTGACAGGCTACAGTCCATAGGGTCACAAAGAATCAGACACAACTGAAGCAACTTAGCATGCACACACGCAATGGAATACAACAAAATTTTTTAAGCACAGATGTTTTGCAATCAGATCAGATCAGATTAATCGCTCAATCCTGTCCAACTCTTTGCGACCCCATGAATCGCAGCACGCCAGGCCTCCCTATCCATCACAATCTCCCGGAGTTCACTCAGATTCACGTCCATCGAGTCATCTCGATGCCATCCAGCCATCTTATCCTCTGTCGTCCCCTTCTCCTGCCCTCAATCCCTCCCAGCATCAGGGTCTTTTCCAATGAGTCAGCTCTTCGCATGAGTTGGCCAAAGTACTGGAGTTTCAGCTTTAACATCATTCTTTCTAAAGAACACCCAGGGCTGATCTCCTTTAGAATGGACTGGTTGGATCTCCTTGCAATCCAAGGGACTCTCAAGAGTCTTCTCCAACACCACAGTTCAAAAGCATCAATTCTTCAGCGCTCAGCTTTCTTCACAGTCCAACTCTCGCATCCATACATGAACGCTGGAAAAAGCATAGCCTTGACTAGACGGACTTTTGTTGGCAAAGTAATGTCTCTGCTTTTCAATATGCTATCTAGGTTAGTCATAACTTTCTTCCAAGTTTTGCAATATGTTACAATGTAATAAAATTATAAAATGTAATTTACATTCTTTTTTTCTAACTGACATTTTTATTTAGCTAGTTGTGGAATCACATGCAATTATAAGGAATTATACAGAAAGTCTCTTGTACACGTTGCCCAATTTCCTCCAATGCAGTGGAAATATTTACCAAAAATATACATAAAACCACAACAGTGATATTGACATTGATAAAATCCACCTCTATGATTCAGGTTTCCCCTAACATACTTGCAATCATGTGTATGTGTGTGTGTGTTAAATTTTGCACAATTTTTTTCACCTGTGTAGGTCTAGGTACTGAACAGTTCCAATGCTATACTACAAGGATTTCTTGTGTTGTCTTAATATAGCCGCAAGTATCTCCCACCCACTCACTCTCCACTCTACTACCTGTACTTCCTCCCATCTTTTGGGGGTGGTATTTAGGTTGTTTGCATTTAAAGTAATGAATGATATGTTAGCACTCAAGTATGCCAATTTATTATTTATTTTTCTGTGTGTTTCCTCCGGTCTTTCTTCCTTTGTTTTATTTTTCTTGCTTCCTATAGGTTATCTGAACATGTTTTTAGAATTTTATCTTGATTAACTCAGTAATTTTGAGTGTGTCTCTTTGTATAATTTTCATAGTGGTTGCTCTGAAGATTATAATATAAATGTGGAACTTATCATAGTCTCTTTAATTCAACATTTACTGCTTTAAATGAAGTGTGGAAATATTTCCATTTAAGTTCCTTTATCCCCCCAGCTCTTAAATATCATTGCCTTGGGTATCAGATGGTGTTAGAATTTTTGTTTTAACCATTAAAACTTATAAAGGGGCTCCCCAGTTGGCTCAGTGGTAAAGAATCTGCCTGCCAATGTAGATGTAGGTTCAATCTCTGGGTTGGGAAGATCCCCTGGAGAAAGTGAAAGTGAAGTGAAAGTGCAAGTCGCTTAGTCATGTCTGTGACCTTGGAATTCTCCAGGCCAGAATACTGGACTGGGTAGCCTTTCCCTTCTCCAGGGGATCTTCCCAACCCAGGGATCAAACCCAGGTCCCCTGCATTGCAAGTAGATTCTTTACCAGCTGAGCCACGAGGGAAGCCTACCCTCCGAGAAGGAAATGTCAACTCACTCCAGTATTCTTGCGTAGGAAATCCCATGGACAGAAGGGCCTGGCAGGCCACAGTCCATGAGGGTGGCAAAAGAGTCGGACACAACTTAGCTTCCCTGGTGGCTCAGATAGTAAAGAATGTGCCTGCAATTTAGGAGACTCAGGTTCAGTCCTTGGGTCGGGAAGAACTTCTGGAGAAGGAAATGGCAACCCACTCTAGTATTCTTGCCTGGAAAATTCTATGAATAGAGGAGACTGGCAGGCTATAGTCCGTGGGGGTCACAAAGAGTCAGACACGACTGAGTGACTAACACTTTCACTTAGCGACTAAACCACAATAAACAACACTTGCAAAACTTGTGAGAAAAGGATAGTTCATTGTCTTATGCACCTGTATTTCTTTCCTCTCTGTGCTTGCTTGCTTTCTGATGCTCTAAGATGTCTTTTCTTTTTTTAAAATTAAATCATTTTCTGTCTGTTTGAAGAATTCCCTTCATCAAATCTTTAAGGATGTGTCTGTTAGAAACAAATTCTCTTAGATTTTCTCAGAAAATGATTTTATTTTCTCTCATTCTTGAGGGACATTTTTTGCCAGATACAGACTTCATGGCTGCCAGTTCTTTACTTTTAGCCCTTGATTAATGTTGTGTCACTTTTTTCTGGTTTTCATGGTTTCTGACAAGATATCTTTTGTCTTTTGAACTGGTATTTCTCTGAGGGCAATGAACTGTTTCTCTCTGTATTTTTATCTCAAATTTTTATTTTTCATTTTTAAAAAGTTTAATTATCATGTGCTGTGGTATGAATTTCTTTGTGTTATCCTGTTTGGGTTTCACTCATCTTCTTGGCTATGTGTGTGTTAGTTGCTCAGTTGTGTCTGACTATTTGCAGCCACATGGACTGTAGCCTGCCAGGCTCCTCTGTCCATGAAATTCTCCAGGCAAGAGTACTGGAGTGAGTTCGATCCATGGGTTGGGAAGATCCCCTGGAGGAGGGCAAGGCAACCCACTCCAGTATTCTTGCCTGGAGAATAAGGGTTAAAAGATGGGTTAAAAGGATTAAAAGAGGTTAAAAGATTAAGGTCAGGTGGGAGGGGGGTTCAGGATGAGGAACACATGCAAACCCATGGCTGATTCATGTCAATGTATGGCAAAAACCACTACAATATTGTAAAGTAATTAGCCTCTAATTAAATAAATTTTAAAAAGTAAATGCTACATTATTAACATAATTATACTGATGATTACTAAATAAAAACTATTTGAATAAAAAAAAAGATTAAGGTCACACATTGTGCTTAGCTGCTCAGTCGTGTTTGACTCTGCGACCCCATGGACTATAGCCCTCCAGGCTCCTCTGTCCATAGGGAGTCTCCAGGCAAGAATACTGGAGTGGGTTGCCATGCCCTCCTCTAGGGGATCTTCCCAACCCAGGGATTGAACCCAATTCTCCCACACTGCAAGTGGATTCTTTACTGTCTGAGCTACCAGGAAAGCCCAAGAATACTGGAGTGGGTAGTCTATCCCTTCTCTGGGGGAACTTGCCAACCCAGGAATCAAACCAGAGTCTCCTGCATTCCAGGTGGATTCTTTACCAGCTGAGCTACCCAGGAAGCATACCTTAAGTCAGTAAAAAAGCAAAAATGGAAACAAGCATTTTCTGAGTCACAGATAGTCAATGACAGACTCAATGCTGAGGCACAAACTCACATTACCTTACAAAATAACCACGGACACATTTCCCCTGAAACGAGGCCATGTACTCCGTGCCTTCCCCAGTACCTCTGCAAAGTAACTGTTGGCAGTGGGAGGCCCTGGTGTTTTCAACTCTGGTGTACTAGTAATAAAACAAACAGACACACATCAATTTATAAGTGTTTGTCACAACAAAGTATTGATTTTTTATGAATCAATTCTATAAACTTTGATTCTTTGTAAGCCACATGAAAAATGAAATGTCACAAAAAAACTTAAGAAAAGAAAATCTGCCAAATGGTGGTTGTCGTTGTTTAGTTACTAAGTTGTGTCGGACTCTGTGACCCCATGTATTGCAGCATGCCGGGTTTCCCTGTCCTTCACTATCTCCTGGAGTTTGCTCAAACTCATGTTCATTGAGTCAGTGATGCCATCCAACCATCTCATCCTCTGTTGCCCCTTTCTCCTCCTGCCCTCAGTCTTTTCCAGCATCAGGGTCTTCTCCAAAGAGTCAGCTCTTCTCATCACCTGGCCAAAGTATTGGAGCTTCAGCATCAGTACTTTCAATGAATTTTCAGGCTTGATTTCCTTTAGGATTGACTGGTTAGATCTCATTGTAGTCCAAGGGACTCTCAAGAGTCTTCTCTAGCATCACAATTCAAAAGTGTCAATTAAGAAAAGAAAATCTGCCAAGTGGTATGTTAAAATAATCTTGCTAGTTACTGTGATAACTGTACCACATATTATTATTACTCATAATATTGAATTCATGGAGCTTTACTACTGAAATGCTGCAGTTTGAATTTCTGTCCAATTGGACACGTCATTCACAGGAGTTACATAATGGAAAGGATGAAATTATCTCAGGCATCTAGTTGGAAAACAAAGAATGTCAAAATATGAAAGGACTTACATGTACCTCAATTCAATCAGGTTTTCTGAGTCCTGAAATTTTTCATTTGAGGGTCAAAGAGGTGAATTAACTTGATTAAATTCACATAGCTAGTGTCATGAATAGAACCTATGTATCTCGACTCCTAATTCAAAATTGGCTACTCTTTACTATATGAGTGAATTAAGTAAGTGTCTTCCAAGGGTATGCATTTTGTTTATTATAGAGAGCTGAAACATAATGTAAAAACTGTCACTTGATGGTTAAGAATGTGGATTGGGTATCAGGCTGGGTTCAGATTCTCAGGGTACAACTTAATGTGAGAAATTGGTGTGTTTGTGTGTGTGCATGCACTCAGTTCCATCTGACTCTTTGCAATCCCCTGGACTTTAGCCCACCAGGCTCCTCTGTCCACGGAATTTTTTAGGCAAGAATACTGGAGTGGATTTCCATTTCCTACTCCAGAAGATCTTCCCAATTCAGGGATGGAACTCACATCTCCTGCATTGGCAGGCAGATTCTTTACCACTGTGCCACCTGGGAAAGTAATTAATTGGTATAGCCTCTTCCCCATCTGTAAACAGATAAAATAATAATAATCAACCTATAATGTTTGTGGAGAGGATAAAAATTATATAATCCACATAAGAGCACGATTTAAGCAGGCAATAAATGAAAGCGAAGTGTATAGCAAAATTTCTCCTGGAGTATTTTTACACAAGAGCAGTTGAATTACAGAAACATTTCTTATGTCCATACACATTCTGAATAACTGAGCTTTAATTTTTTATTCTTTAAAAAATTATTTACCTTTAATTTTTTATTAAATTGAAGTGTAGCTGATTTACAACATTGTGTTAGTTTCAGATATACAGAAAATTGATTGTTTTATATATATACACATATATCTATTCTCTTTCATATTCTTTTCCCATATAGATTATTACAGAGTATTGAACATAGTTCCCTCTACTATTCAGTAGATCCTTGTTGATTATCTACTTTTTATATAGTAGTGAGTATCCATTAATCTCAATCTCCTAATTTATTCACCCACCACCTTTCCCCTTTGGCAACGATAAGTTTGTTTCCTAAGTCTGTGAATCTGTTTCTGTTTTGTAAATAAATTCATTTGTACCATATTTTTTTAGATTTCACATATAAGTGATATCATATGATACTCATCTAAAGCCCTGTCTGACTTACCTCACTTAGTATAAGAATCTGAGTTTTAGATTTTTTTTTAAGAATAAGATTCAAAGAACTAGAAGAAATGACTGAGAAAATGTGTGAAAAGTTCCTTAAATGTTTATTTGAAATAGATAACTGATTCTGAAGTCAAGTCTAGAGCAAACCTCAAATATGCAAAGAAATACAATAAATCTCAGTTTGGAAGAGAAAAGGAGAAAGGACAAGGAGGACAGGCTTTCAGTGAGAATTCCATTTATTATTATTGTTTTTAATTTTATTTTATTTTTAAACTTTACATAATTGTATTAGTTTTGCCAAATATCAAAATGAATCCGCCACAGGTATACATGTGTTCCCCATCCTGAACCCTCCTCCCTCCCCATACCATCCCTCTGGGTTGTCCCAGTGCACTAGCCCCAAGCATCCAGTATCGTGCATCGAACCTGGACTGGCATCTCGTTTCATACATGATATTTTACATGTTTCAATGCCATTCTCCCAAATCTTCCCACCCTCTCCCTCTCCCATGGAGTCCATAAGACTG
The DNA here is from genome assembly GCF_003369695.1 of Bos indicus x Bos taurus. Lineage (NCBI taxonomy): Eukaryota > Metazoa > Chordata > Mammalia > Artiodactyla > Bovidae > Bos > Bos indicus x Bos taurus. Next base: position 68,726,297 of record NC_040084.1, on the reverse strand, counting down.
TTCTATACATCAGTGTCTCTTTTGCTGTCTCATACACAGGGTTATTGTTACCATCTTTCTAAATTCCATATACATGCGTTATTATACTGTATTGGTGTTTTTCTTTCTGGCTTACTTCACTCTGTATAATAGGCTCCAGTTTCATCCACCTCATTAGAACTGATTCAAATGTTTTCTTTTTAATGGCTGAGTAATACTCCATTGTGTATATGTACCATAGCTTTCTTATCCATTCATCTGCTGATGGACATCTAGGTTGCTTCCATGTCCTGGCTATTATAAACAGTGCTGCGATGAACACTGGGGTACACGTGTCTCTTTCCCTTCTGGTTTCCTCAGTGTGTATGCCCAGCAGTGGGATTTTCCTTTTCAAACCGTCTAAGGACTACGCTCCTCTCCCAAGTTTCACACTTGGCCCGGATCATTTGTTTCACTGTCCTTCAGAATACAGAAGTATGGCAAGACATATAAATCCAGGTACCCGGCAGTTCAAGTGAAAAGCAATGATGGGTTTTGCATTTCCCCACTTTTATCCCTTGTCTGAGTTCAGTAGATAGCTCTGTATAATTTGAGCCAGCTCTAGATTACAGAATAGAATCCCAGAAGCTACTCCGGGAAGAGAATGTCTTCACTCCACATCTCACTTCTCCAATTGTGTTTTCATTTCCTCTGCCAGGCACAAATGATTCAGTCTCTCTGGCCCTCATTCTCTCTGCCTCTCTGCAGGCTGCCTGTGCCCATATTCAAGTCTAATTGCAGTGTCAGTAATAAAATCTCAGGCCACAGTCCTTCCTTGTTATCACTTGTAGTTTCTTTTCACCTTGACCATTACAAATCCTCTATATGACTTTCATATAGAATATGAGCGCATGTTGGCTAAGGAATTTCACAGGTTAATTACACCAGTGGTGCTTCTTTCTATTGCCTGAACTTTATATATAAGTAAGTATATGGTCATCTAAATTGCTCCCTACACATTTTCCTCTATTACAAACCTTGAAAACTGTAATAAGGTTAAGCTTCAATTTTAAAAAATTTGTTTATTACTCATTTAGAGAACCAAACAGGAATCAGCACAAAGTATCAGGATTTTATGTAATCACTTCGCTTTGAAAGAAAATAAATAGCTGTCTTGATAATACATTTTTGTAGTGTATTTCTCCAAGAAATTAAATGATGGATTTGCCCCGTGAATCAGAGCAGAAACCGGATGGTGACCTGCTGTATTTATGACTATGGTGCTAAGGGCTTTATGTGCCTGCTTTGTTTCTCTTGGCATTGCCCTTTAAGACAGAACCCCACTGGCATTCTTGACAAAGGCCCAGACTTATAAGGCATACACTTTGAATACAAACTCTACTCTCTACCTTTTATTCTATTATTCTACTTTCATTTTTTCCTCCCAATTTCTGCATGTATCTTTCCTGTTTCATAGTTTTAAAGATCTCTTGGGACTTTCCTGCTGATCCAGTAGTTAAGACTTCACTTTCAAACGCAGACAGCGTGGGTTCAATCCCTGGTCAGGGAGATGAGACCCCACATGCCTCGGGGTCAAAAAGCCAAAACATAAAACAGAAGCAATCTTGTAACATGTTCAATAAACTCTTTGAAAATGGTCCACATTAAAAAATCTTTAAAAAAGACTTCTTAAATACTTTCCAGAATGAAGTATGTGTGAATGAATGATAAATGATAAATGACACATTTGCTTATGATCTATATGTTTGTCTTGCTCTTACATTTTAGTTTTAAAATTAACCAAAAAGCTTAGCATTTTTCTTGCTAATACCATAGCTCCTAGGATAATCAAGGCTAGATTAATTTACATATTTGTTGATTGTTTTGTACAAGGTTCTATACTATGTGCTGATGCAGTGGTATGTAAACAGATGTGGTTCCTGACCTCATGGAACATACATTCTATATAAATACAGTTTTCTACTAATTAATTGCTAAAATGTCTGAATCAGTATTTTCTTTTCAGTATATTTAACTTTAATATACCTTTCAATACTCTCAATATACTAATGTGCATTTTTTTCTGCATTTGTAATATATGCATCCATTTATATTGAACTTGTCTAGCATGCCACAAAACATTTTGGTCTTTTGTTGAGCATTGTTAGGATTGTCAATATAAAAATTATTGATCAGGATTCTGTCTTCATACAGTTCTCTAACAGATTTTAGTCTCTGTTCATATAATGGTTTACAGGATAAAATTTTTTTTTTTTTTTGCTCATTATAGAAGGAATTTCCTCTGAGAGTCATAGAGAGCCTCTAATACCTTATAAATTAAAGTTGAACATTCAGCTGATAAACTAAATCAAGAAGTGTGGTACCGTGAGTGTATTTGTGTGTGTATGTGTGTGTGTGCATGCACATATGATTCTGTGTGTACATGCTCAGTTGTTAAGTTGTACTCAACTCTTTGTGACCCCATGGACTGTAGCCCACCACCCTTCTCCATCCATAGCATTCCCCAGGCAAGCATACTGGAGTGGGTTGCCATTTCCCTCTCCAGGGAATCTTCCTGAACCTGCAATCAAACCCATGTCTCCTGTTTGGCAGGTGTGTTCTTTATCACTGAGCCACCAGGGAAAGCCATGAATATGATTAGATGTTTATAAATATGCAGCAAGTGGTTAAATCCTAATTCTCTTAAGCACAAACTCTTATCTTCTCTTTCCTTTCCTCCTCATTAAAGCATTTAGTTATCTTCTTGTTTATGGGCTAAGTGGTTTGAACAGGCATGACACCTGCCCTCTAGCATTATTATCAAATCATTTTATGAAGCACATCACTGCACTAGACACAGGGGAGTTGCTGCACCAAAAGACCTGCAAGCTTGGAGTTTCCAGGGTTTTCTTTTTCTTGTCAGAGATGATTCTTATGCAGCTTGATTTTCATATTCACGGAATTAAAATACAGCTTTTTTATTTTGTGTTGTGGAAGATTGATGTAATGTGCACCAATTCAGGTATACTTCCACATCCATAATCACATGGAAGTAGCTATTTTCTTTTTCTGGTTCTTTTATTTCCATATTATCTTTTCTCCTCTCTTCTCTGTCCCAGACTCTGTCTTTCTCATGTAAGAAACCCTTACATAGCTAGTGGAAGTGTAATACATATATAATACAGGGAGCTCAACCAGGGGCTCTATCTGAGAACATCAAACAATAACCATTGTGTCCCAATCAAATCCCTTCTCCCTCTAATGCCTAGTTCTGTGAATTATCCAAATCTGCCTGCAATGCAGGAGATGCAGATTCGATCCCTGGGCCAGGAAGATCCCCTGGAGGAGGAAAAGTATTATTGCCTGGGAAATCCCATGGACAGAGGAGACTGGTGGGCTACAGTCCATAGGGTAGCAAAAGAGTCGGACACAACTTAGTGACTAAACAACAACAGACCCTGCTGAATGGTCCCAGCACACTAGCATCTCCTTGAGTTTCCCAATTCATTCTCATACCATTACCTTCATACAAACCAGCAGGGTCTGCTGAGCAAGTGAATGCTGGGCCTGGGAAAGAAGAAGATTTAAGGATAAGCTGAGGTCCCTGTATTGGATTACTGGGTGCAAATTTGAAGCTGAAGTCATGACAAAAAGTTGCCCCAAATGTGTTATGCTTTCTCTTTCCTTCTGATCTGTGCAGAGGCTCCTCACTTAAAATGCCATTTTTCTAGGTTTCAGGTCTCAAAAAAATAAATCAAGCGTTTCCCATCTGCCCAAAGAAAACATGGTAGAGCTCTTTGCTTGCCCAAATCTTAGAATTTTTCACTACAGTTAAAATTATTCATTCATCTCCTCTGGTAGTCTTGTTCTAGACATGCTCTTTCATGATTCTTTCATGCCTATGGTACCTCTTAACTCATTCATGTATACATTTATTGACAAATGTTTATTGAGCACCTACTATGTGCCAAGCATTATTGTAGATATTTGGATATAGGAGTAAATCAAACTAATAATTTCCTTGCCATAATGGAGTTTAACTTGTAGTAGAGAAGGCAGTCAAAAAACAAGGTGATATACGATAAAAAGAGATCAAGGAGATAATGATGGGATGAAGGGTCATAATTAGATAAAGCACCAAAGACTTCTCTGAAAAAAAAAGCCCTGAGAAAGGAACAGGCTAAGGAAAGAGAACATTGAGTGAAAATGTCTTGAGAGAAGAGAGTGCTTGGTGTTCTGAGGAACACTAGGTAGCTGCTGTGGCTGGAGCAGGGTGGAGAGTGGGGCAGAGTAGTGAGAGATAAGACTCGGTAAGTAGCTTAGGAAGAGATGTGGGATCTTCCAGACCTAGAAGTTATATTTGATTCATAATGGAGTATTTTCAATGACAAATGACATGGTTTGAACTGTTTTAAATATATGTTACTGACTTCTACGTGAGGAAAGGGCCATGGTGAGAGGGGAGGGAAAGGAGAAATCTGTCATGGTGGCCCAGGGTGCGGTGACTATCATGGTCGGACCAGGACATAGGGAATGGCCATTTAAAGAGATGTCACCACACTCTTTTTTTTTGTCAATGATAGTAGTCCTGGATCTGATCAAACACTTCTCTTTCCACTGGTTAACCTCAGCCCCAGCTCCTGGACTCACTGATGGTGTTCCATTTCAGGGCAACTTATCCATAAACTCTCCACTGACCTGTAAAGCTGCCTTAAATGAAAAGCAGTGTCAAGATATGAATGGATCATTTGGTAAGCAGAAAAAAGAAGTGGGAAGAACCACAGGAAAGGAGACAGGAATGGGTAGGTGGCTTGTAGGAGTGGCAGAGAGTATAATAGGATCTATGCATTGAAGCTGGCAGAGACGAGTTAGCAAGGTCTCTAGTGAAGTCATTGGTGCCAAGTGGACTCTGAGCTCCACCTCTATGGATCCATCCTGGTACCAGAAGTCCTGATTTTTCCTGTTACCTTCTCTTATTACCAAATGTTGTTCTTTAGTCACTAAGTCTTATCCAACTTTTTGCAACCCCATGGACCGTAGCTCCTCTGTGCATGGGATTTCCCAGGCAAGAATATTGGGGTATGTTGCCATTTCCTTCTCCAGGGTATCCTCCTGACCCAGTGATCAAACACGTGTCTCCTACTTGATGGGTGAATTGTTTACCACTGAGCCACCTGGGAAGCCCATTACCATATGCAGCCCTACTATAAATGCTTATTAATAGAAAGTTACTCGGAAGAACTTATGCTCCCTGCATCCAGAACATGGAGACTTTGGGTTGCCCCAACAACCTCGCAGGCAATGTAGGATGCATGACGTTTGGCTGTGGCCTTGGAGCAAGTGGAAAGCTCTAAGACTTCAGCTTAAATCTCACCATGAATGCCAAGAGCCCATGGTCTGCAGTGGCAAGTGAAGCTTTGGCGTGTGATTTCAACACGCCCCAAATGTGTCCCCTTGGAAGGCAGCACTTTGCATGACTCAGCTGCTACTGTGTTTGAAAAATGTCAAGAAGTTGAAAGTAACCACAAAGGAGTTGAATAGTTGTTTCTCCTGGTTTTAGGTGCTTTCAAAAACAAATTTATAAGCTTTGACCTGGGTTGCTCGACTAATGGCAGATAAGGAAACAACACATAGTTATGTAACCATTACAAGATGAATTTTCTGCCTGCATCCATATCCGCGGCTAGGAGCTTGCAGAATATTATGTTCAGAAATGGTTTTCTACATTGAAGAAATGAAGCATTAAACATGTTTCTTTTTCTTGATTGTGAGCTAAGAAATAACTGCTTCATTGGTAATGGGAATGGAAGCTGAAAGATGCACAGGGTAGGTCTTGCTGAGATAAATTTTTGAGTAGAATAAACTATGAGTAATGAGAATCAAAGAACCAGAGACAAGGAGGGTGGGCAATTAGAGGTAAGAAGTGGCACGTATGGTAGAAACAAGGTGGACAAATTCCCCAAATTATCACCATGGAGGAGGAGCAACGAAAACATTTTTGCTGAGAGACAAAGAAACACTGGAGTCTAGAAGAAATACTGGATTCTTCCAGTTCACAGACAATACTCCCATCATGTCAAAAGCTTTGGGTGCCCAGGTGGTTCCAACCTGCTCTGATATTGGAGAAGCATATACTTCCTGAATTTCTCTGGAAGCTAATAAAGAGGTAAATATAAGGCAATTTTAACAGTCATTTAGAAAGTGACTTCACATGTATTTCTCAACTGTTGCAAGAATTCTAATAAACTGTTAAGAAAGGGAGTGTCTTCCTTTGAAACGTTCACATGAATTTCCTTTGAGGAGGTTACATAGCTTGTGGGTGGTATGACCTCTCCAAGTCCCATGTTCTGGACACAATTTCAAGGAACCACTCAGCTTTCCAGTGAGCAATAGAGACTATTAGGTTCCATATTGAATCTGTGGGTCTTTTATATTGTAACTCCCATACATTAGGATTAAATTATCTGAGTTCAAGATCTTAACTTCTGAGTGATTAATGATAGACATTGTTTTTCCTTTGAATGACAAGTTCTGTTCACAGGGTCAGAGGTCATGGGGTTGCCCCTGGGAATGTCCAATAAAGCACAGGGTTATTTGATGCTCTAGGTTTCTATATGCTGAGTACTGCTTGTATTCACAGACTCTTTAACAGATATGATAGCACCAATGGTCATAAGAAAATGATTTTGGTATTTTAGGAGGACAACGAAACATAATTTCCATAAAAAATGCTTCTAATCCACACACAGAAGAATAGCAAAAAAGACAAAAACAAGTTTTTCAATACACTGGTTTTTATTTCTTTAATACTTAATGCCAAATAATCTTATAACTTTTTCTATAAACTACAAGGCATAACAAAGAAAAATCCTATCACATACAGCCACCTTTTCCGCTTAGCTGGTATTATCACTGAATCAGTAAAAGGATGTTCTATTTGTGAGATTTATGTTAATAAACTTATATAATAAACAAATAATACTCCACAGTGATAAAAATTGAAAGGTGATGTGTCTAAAATTTCCTTGCACTGGAGAAATGTTATGATGTTACCACATGAAGCTCTTTGTATCCAGGCTTCATGACCTCAATAGAGACAAGGACTCAGCTCTGTAGTGTCTAACAGTCTGATAAAGATTAACACAAAGTCATGCTGAAAAAAAGAATTGATGCATATAGAGCAGGAATCTAGGATACATTTTTGGGATGGGGGATCTGATAAATCCTTAGTAAATTTGGACCAATGTGAAACCGCACTAGTAATTTAGCAAGATGGAAGGAGAGATTCAATAAAAAGAATTGACATCTTGTGCAATGAAAGTCCAGAAAATTCTTCTTGTCAGGATATTCTAATAATCTTCTTTGAGGCAGTCCTAATCAACTCCACCAGCCTTTCCAATACAGGAATTTAATGAGACACAGAGATGTTCTCCTAATCCTTCTAGTCAGCTGAAGTTATTGCAGAAATAACAGTGTCAAGGAATCCACAGTTGCGTGCAATAGCCATGGAGCTGTGATTGTTTCAATAAAGGCTTTAGGAAGAAAAGAAGTGAAGATTAGTGCTCACATCTGCCTGATCCTAAAATCCATAATAAAATCCACAGCACTACTCTTTCTCTCAGTCAACATAAAGTATATATTCAAAACAATATGTTACTAACTTTGGGGAAAAGCATGGAAATATTTCCATCAAATATATTTTCCGATAAGTGGGCAAGATATATTGGCATGTGAACAACTTGAAATTCAGGTCTGCCGGGTGGGAAATCAAAGATAATGGGGTAAAGCAAATGATGATCATTTCCATGCACAGTGTTTAGCCAATTATAAATTATTTTTACGTAAACTTTTCTACCTGACCCTCACAACAACATGACAGAGGTTCAGAGATAAGGAACAACTTATTCAAGGTCACAGAAGTAATAAATGGGGTCCCAAACATAAAAATCCTCAGATAGCTTTTAAACTGGTTAACCTCCACTCCCATATTTAGATTAAGACAGAGGCCATTTTGAGATCAAGTCACATTTGATATTGCTCTTACTACTCATTCACTTAATTTGTAAAATTTAAGACATCAGGTTCAAGTTTAGGAAAAGTTCCCAGTGAACAAATATACAATGTTCTGATTTCAAAGTAGCAGGCTAAGCATGCAATGAACTCTGTCATCTTACAGTGAACTCTAGAAATGAAAGTGTGTTTATGTGTGTGTGTATGTGTTTATATAATCACACTCACCCTAATAAAAGAAAGAAGCTTTTTTTAAAATTGTGATGAATCTCTGAATTACTTAAAATAAAGGGAATCAGATTTTTAAGAGGTAAATAGCAGCACATGGGAAATAGATGGGGAAACAATGGAAACAGTGACAGACTTTATTTTGGGGGGTTCCAAAATCACTGCAGATGATGACTGCAGCCATGAAATTAAAAGACACTTGCTCTTTGGAAGAAAAGTTATGACCAACCTAGACAGCATATTAAAAAGCAGAGACATTACTTTGCCAACAAAGGTCCATCTAGTCAAAGCTATGGTTTTTCCAGTAGTCATGTATGTATGTGAGAGTTGGACTATAAAGAAAGCTGAGTGCCAAAGAATTGATGCTTTTGAACTGTGGTGTTGGAGAAGACTCTTGAGAGTCCCTTGGACTGCAAGGAGATCCAACCAGTCCATCCTAAAGGAGATCAGCCCTGGGTGTTCATTGGAAGGACTGGTGCTGAAGCTGAAACTCCAATACTTTGTCCACCTGATGTGAAGAGCTGACTCATTGGAAAAGACCCTGATGCTGGGAAAGATTGAAGGCGGGAGGAGAAGGGGATGACAGAGGATGAGATGGTTGGATGGCATTACCAACTCAATAGACATGAGTTTGAGTAAATTCCGGGAATTGGTGATGGACAGGGAGGCTTGGCATGCTGCTGTCCATGGGGTCTCAAAGAGTCAGAGACAACTGAGCAACTGAACTGAAATGAGCAGCACCAAACATGTATAGAAGCCCAAGGGAGTGTCACATTAGAAAAAGGAATAGCAACACCAAATGTGGTTTCATGCTAAGAAGTAGTAAAACCAGAAGCTGGAGGAGGCCAAGGGGCAATCAGAAGATGCTCGATTGGGTTATTGTCTTCAAAAGTACTTGGCCTATGACCCCTTAGAAACACATACACAGATGCTCACACATATGCACACAGTTTATTTTAGGGCAGTATTCTGTGACAAGAGAAGCAACAAGTATCTGTTTCCAAGAGGAGCAGTACTTAAGAGAGAGGGATAGGAAGTGTTAAGCTCAGACCAGGCGCCAAGATATCCCACCAGGGCATCTTGCCCTTTCCAGCATTTGCTTAAAGCCTTATGGAGCCCAATCTTCATATTAGCTTTTCTTTTCCCTGCAGAAAGGTTGGCACAGTGGTAAATAACTCGCCTGCCAATGCAGGAGAGACAAGAGACACAGATTCAATCCCTGGGTCAAGAAGATCCCCTGGAGAAGGAAATGGCAACCCACTCCAGTATTCTTGCCTGGAAAATTCCATGGACAGAAGAACCTGGTGGGCTACAGTCCAAGGGGTCGCAAAGAGTTGGACACAACTGAAGTGACTGAGCACATACTTTGTATACAAAAAAGCTTTGTATACAGAGACAGCTGACCGTCCACAGAAAAAAGCTCCAAGAATGAGAGACCAAGGAAATCCACTCAAAACATAGAACTTGGTCTGATAAAGCAGAGCTAATGAAGCATTAAGACCAGGATATATAAAATGAATCTAATGCTATCACCAGAAAAAGTAAAGAAAGTATTCCACCCAGGAAACAAATTACAAGCAGGTAAAAGAAAGGACTATAGAAATTCAAAATTCAGTGACCATTCATGATTAAAATACACATACACACAACTAATATCTAACCAGATATAAAAGAAAATTTTCTCAGTCTGATGGAAGTTGTTTACTGGAAATAGCTAGTAAAGATTACACTTAACAGTGAAACATTCACCGAATTGCAAGTAAAACCAGGAATAAAAGAAGAACATTGGCTGTCATTGGCTAATATTCCAGTTGTACTAGAGTAAGGAAACAAGTCAAAAATAAGAAATAAAAGGTATAATGATTAGAAAAATGCAATTATTTACAGATAATATAGCTATTCACCTGAAAAACACATATTAATGCTGCAGCTGCTGCTGCTAAGTCACTTCAGTCGTGTATGACTCTGTGCAACCCCATAGATGGCAGCCCACCAGGCTCCCCCGTCCCTGGGATTCTCCAGGCAAGAACACTGGAGTGGGTTGCCATTTCCTTCTCCAATGTGTGAAAGTGAAAAGTGAAAGTGAAGTCGTTCAGTCATGTCCAACTCCTAGCAACTCCATGGACTGTAGCCCACCAGGCTCCTCTGTCCATGGGATTTTCCAGGTAAGAGTAGTGGAGTGGGGTGCCATTGCCTTCTCCAACATATTGATGAATGGTAAACTATTGGAAGTACATAAGCTAGTCTGAAAGTAAGTCTGATATCGTATCAACAAACCAAAACCAATGGCTCTCATATACATGAGCCATTACCATTTTAAAAACGCCAATTATGACAGCAATAAAGACAATGAAGTAACAAGAAAGAAATATAACAAAGAGTAGAATATGTTTATATGGAAAATCAAGAAATGTTTTTGAAGGACATAAAATAAGATGCCAATAAATGGTGAGATATTGTGGTCATTGAAAGGAGGCGTATTATTACAAAGATGTTGCTCTTTCTCAAATTAATACGTAAAGGAAGTGCAGTGCCAATCAATACCCCCACCACTCTTCAGAGAAGTTGACAAACTGTAAAATTCATGGAATACTAAATATGCATACATACTCATAACAATTTTGAAAAAGAACTCCAGTGAGCTGGCGTGCCCTATCAGACCTCAAAGTTTATTACAAAACCAGCGTAAATAACATGGTTGTGGTGCAGGAATAAACAAATAGATTAATGGACCAGAGAGCCCACAAATGGATTCAAAGCCATACAGGGACTTGGTATAGGAGGGGAGGGAAGAAAGGATGAACTACTCAATAGTTTCATGACAACTGGTTCAGTACATAGAAAAAAACCAATTAGGATGGGAGGTGGGAGGGAGGTTCAAGAGGGAAGGGACATATGTATACCTATGGCTGATTCAAGTTGATGTATGGCAGAAACCAACACAACATTGCAAAGCAGTTATCCTCCAATTAAAAATAAATAAAAAAGAAAAAAATAACTACATCTCTACAAAAAGTGAATACAACTGTATTATAGATCTAAAGAAAAGCAAACTTAAAGCTACTTAAAGAATATTTAGAATGTGGTAAGTAAATATTTATAATTGGCAAGTAAAAAAGTATTTAAGACACAAAGTAAAAACAGTTTAGAAACATTTGCAGATATACCTACTTTTGATTATAAAACATATCACACAAAGACTTTATTAAAAAGTTAGGAAATAAGTGGCAGACTAGAAGAATATATCTACAGCTTATATAAAAAAGGGTTCATATCTAGAACATAGAGAAAGCTTTAAAATCACATATTTCATTAACCAGTCTGGCAAATTTTAAACATTAGATAATATTACATTTAGTGAGATCTTGGCAATGAGGTTTTGAATTTGAAATCAAAGGCAAAGACACAAAAGAAAAAAGTAACCAAAAACTACATCAAATTAAAAAGTGTCTGCACAGCAAAGAAATAATCAAAATGAAAACCTTATAGATTGGCAAAGACTTGAAAACAGGAGCACTTATACACTGTAGGTGTGAATGTAAGTGGGTGTAAGGAATTTTCCAATAGCCAGTAAAAACTAAAATATTTATACATTGGAGTTCTAATTCTGGCGTATACACTGGACAAAATGTTACACCTGTGCTAGGCTTGTTCATAGCATCTTTTCTTAATAGTGAAAAATCGGAAGCAATCCAAAAATGTATGAAAAAGGAATGGATAAGTAAAATGTGACATGTTCACAATTTGGAGTGCCCCCAAACAAGGGTTAGAAAGAACGTGTATTAGACTGAAGTATAGCAAAGTGTCTTGATCTAAAACAAATGCTGAGTGGAAAACACTTCTAGGACGGTACATGCAGTATCATAGCATTTGATGATTGATATAAAATTTTAAAACCTTATATACTTTTACACACATTTATGTTCACATATCAAAATCTCATGATATAATACATAAAACATGCTAGCGACTATTACAAGAAAGCAGACTCACAGACATAGAGAACAAACTCATGGTTCAGTTCAGTTCAGTTCAGTCGCTCATTCGTGTCCGACTCTTTGCGACCCATGAATCGGAGCACGCCAGGCCTCCCTGTCCATCACCAACTCCCGGAGTTCACTCAGACTCACGTCCATCGAGTCAGTGATGCCATCCAGCCATCTCATCCTCTGTCGTCCCCTTCTCCTCCTGCCCCCAATCCCTCCCAGCATCAGGGTCTTTTCCAACGAGTCAACTCTTCGCATGAGGTGGCCAAAGTACTGGAGTTTCAGCTTTAACATCATTCCTTCCAAAGAAATCCCAGGACTGATCTCCTTCAGAATGGACTGGTTGGATCTCCTTGCAGTCCAAGGGACTTTCAAGAGTCTTCTCCAACACCACAGTTCTAAAGCATCCATTCTTCAGTGCTCAGCTTTCTTTATAGTCCAACTCTCACATCCATACATGACCACTGGAAAAACCATAGCCTTGACTAGACAGACCCTTGTTGGCAAAGTAATGTCTCTGCTTTTCAATATGCTATCTAGGTTGGTCATAATTTTTCTTCCAAGGAGTAAGCGTCTTTTAATTTCATGGCTGTAGTCACCATCTGCAGTGATTTTGGAGCCCCCCAAAATAAAGTCTGACAGTATTTCCACTGTTTCCCCATCTATTTCCCATGAAGTGATGGGACCAGATGCCATGATCATCGTTTTCTGAATGTTGAGCTTTAAGCCAACTTTTTCACTCTCCACTTTCACTTTCATCAAGAGGATCTTTAGTTCCTCTTCACTTTCTGCCATAAGGGTGGTGTCATCTGCATATCTGAGGTTATTGATATTTCTCCCAGCAATCTTGATTCCAGCTTGTGCTTCTTCCAGCCCAGCATTTCTCATGATGTACTCTGCATGTAAGTTAAATAAGCAGGGTGACAATATACAGCCTTGACGTACTCCTTTTCCTATTTGGAACCAGTCTGTTAGTCCATGTCCAATTCTAACTGTTGCTTCCTGACCTGCATATAGGTTTCTCAAGAGGCAGATCAGGTGGTCTGGTATTCCCATCTCTTTCAGAATTTTCCACAGTTTATTGTGATCCACACAGTCAAAGGCTTTGGCATAGTCAATAAAGCAGAAAATAGATGTTTTTCTGAACTCTCTTGCTTTTTCCATGATCCAGCGGATATTGACAATTTGATCTCTGGTTCCTCTGCCTTTTCTAAAACCAGCTTGAACATCTGGAAGTTCACGGTTCCCGTAGTGCTGAAGCCTGGTTTGGAGAATTTGGAGCATTACTTTACTAGCGTGTGAGATGAGTGCAATTGTTCAATAGTCTGAGCATTCTTTGGCATTGCCTTTCTTTGGGATTGGAATGAAAACTGACCTTTTCCAGTCCTGTGGCCACTGCTGAGTTTTCCAAATTTGCTGGCATATTGAGTGCAGCACTTTCACAGCATCATCTTTCAGCATTTGAAATAGCTCAACTGGAATTCCATCACCTCCACTAGCTTTGTTCGTAGTGATGCTTTCTAAGGCCCACTTGACTTCACATTCCAGGATGTCTGGCTCTAGGTCAGTGATCACACCATCGTGATTATCTTGGTCGTGAAGATCTTTTTTGTACAGTTCTTCTGTGTATTCCTGACACCTCTTCTTAATATCTTCTGCTTCTGTTAGGTCCATACCATTTCTGTCCTTTATCGAGCCCATCTTTGCATGAAATGTTCCCTTGGTATCTCTATTACCAGTGGGGAAAAAGAAGTGGGAAGAACAGGATAGGGGTAGAGGATTAAGAGATACAAACTATTAGGTAGAAAATAAGCTATGAGAGTATATTGTACAACCATGGATAATATAGCCAACATTTATAATAATTGTAAATGAAGTATAACCTTTAAAATTATTCATTGATATGTACCTATAACTTATATAGTATTGTACATCAGCTATACTCTAATAATATATTTTTAAAATTCTTTAAAAAATCTTATTTTTTTAAATGCTTCTTAGGAGGAAAGGAGGATAACAGAATTAATAGGGGCTACTAGAGAGTGATAAAAGTGATGATTTAATATGCAGTATTCTAGTTTTTTAAAAAGAGAAAGTATTCTATTAACTTGTATAGTTGAGATTAATTTTTTAAACTTGCTATAAAGGTATAATGTTTTAACTGCATACATATAATATACATAGAGTTATTCACTTAGTGTAAGTATTCTCATGATTTATGGTTTATTTGTATAATAAAAATAATAGACACTATTTATTGGTCACCTACCAGATGCTAGGAACTGTACCAAGTTCAGATTTATAGTAATCCTACTATTCTTCCTGGGAGTTAAGTATTATTAAAGTATCAAAGGCAGAAAAAACTGTTCCTCAGAGGGGTCAAGCACCTGACCTCAAGTAGGGCAGGGAATACGTTTGTAAAAGCAGGATCTAAACTCGTTTCTGTAAGACTCTAGTGAAGTCACTCAGTCATGTCCAATTCTTTTCGATCCCATGGACTGTAACCTAACAGGCTCCTCAGACCATGGAATTTTCCAGGCAAGAGTACTAGAGTGGGTTGCCATTTCCTTCTCCAGGGGATCTTCCTGACCTGGGGATTGAACCTGGGTCTCCCGCATTGCAGGCAGACACTTTACCATATGAGCCACCAGGGAAGCCTCTAAAACCCATACAATTTCCACTGCCCAAGACTTACCTTCTGTCACAGACTGACTAAAGCTGATCACTTTCATTGGCTAATATGAAGAGAAGGAGTATAGCATCATTTCAACATGAAGCCTTCCCCACAACTGTCTTCCTCTGGGACTTTATATTTTATGTTCAGTGTGAGAAAAAATGGCCCCATTTGCTCTTTGTATCTCCTGTTAGTTTATGCTCTTAGCTTTTCAGCTTTCAGAATAAACTCAGCTAGATTAAAGGCTTTGTTAGTGACATGACCCAATCTGCAGCACTAAAAATGTTCCCAGGCCAGGATGTACCAGCCTGGGGAGAGGGAGGGTGATGAATGTGGCTTTTGTTTATGCCTGAGCAAGCTGTGAGTTGTGCATTACATAACACTGAGATGGATAAGGTGTGCCTGGCTTGGATGTGGTGGTCTCAGGAATGTATCTTGCTGGCCTGTGGCTAGAAACATGCCAGACTGATACCTGTAAAACTGGGACTAGAGAGGGACAGTGACGTTTCTAGAAAGCCACTTTTAAAAACATTATCATCTGTAACCTTGAAAACCCATCCCGGAGGTGAGTCCAGAGACTGTATCTGTTCAGGATAATGCAGTTCTCTCTGTCCAACAGGGTGCCAAGTTGCAGAAGGTCTTGGTCACAGAGCATCACTGTGGTGCCCCTAGAGTTGGGCAGTGCACAGCCTGGGCAGCCATCCAGGGCGGTCCTGCCACTGTGAATCTTGTTTATTCTTACTTCTTCAGTGGTCTCTGTTAAGTAAGCCCTATTTGATTAGTCCAAGTAGTGCCTACATCTGTTTTGTTTTTTTTCCCATAAATCTGCACCATCTATTGACATGGGCTAATACAGTGGCTTATTATGGGCCTTGGCCTTTGTTTTTACAGATGCTCTGGTTATTAATTGTGCAAGCACATTTGTCAAGTCAACTCCTTGTGTTTTCAAAGTAACCAGTTGGATAACCTATGTGATGGTTGTGCAAACTTTCAGCATCTTATTATTACAAGCCGTCTGAGGGGATCCTTTGGATTTATAGCAAATAATCCATTTGCTTATACAAAAAATAATAACTTTCTATTTTATCTACTTTTATTTGCTCCAAATGCCTTTTATCTCATACTTCTATCATACTCATGTAAACAAATGCTTGACCCACATGGTAAGTTCAATTTATATAAAAGTTCAAAGAATTATGGTGAGATAGGGGTTTGAGGAGAGATTTTTCTTGATCCCTTAATAAAGAGCAAACACTTCTTAGTTTGGGTGTAGTTCCATTTTGCAGATGGCATTTTTCTTGTGCTGTTGCCAAGTTTTATCTTGGCTCCATTAGACAAACCTTTGCTAAGCACTGTTCCAATACCATATATTGAAGTGTAAACAACAGGAAACTGGAGCTTATGAGGAAAGCATGTAATCATGACAATCCAGCCCAGACTTGAAAATCAGGAAATATTTCATATTCTAAATATTGTCCTCAGGACAGTAATTTCAAGGCCATAGATTTTCCTTTCCAATGTGAGCTGTAAACACTCAAAAAGGTTGCCTTTAAAATATTAACAAAACACAGCAACCCTGGGGGCTTCCCAGGTGAAGCTAGTGGTAAAGAACCCACCTGCCAATACAGGAGAGACATAAGAGATCCAGATTCAATCCCTGGATCAGGAAGATCCCCTGGAGGAGGGCACGGCAACCCACTCCAGTATCCTTGCCTGGAGAATCCCCAGAGACAGAGGAGTCTGGAGGGCTCCAGTCCTTAGGGTCACAAAGAGTCAGACAGTACTGAAGTGACTTAGCAAACAAGCACATAGCAATCCTGGAAGACACTGATAGCCTTAAGAATAAACTGTTAAAGAATGTCTTCATCAAGAATAACACGGAGCTTTTCTTGACTGCAGTTATCTCACAGAGGGATGGCTGTGTGCTGTGCCTAAAATTCATGGATGTGCCAGCAAAAATGGTGGCACAATTGAGTTTACATGTCCCCTAAGTGTGATGTGGAGAAAATACAAACTTCTTGCTGAAGCCTTTCTATGACTCTATCTTCCTAATATATTAGGAGAATATAACAATAGGGTACCACACCTGGAATCCTATCAAGACAATGGTTTTGAAGCTTTTAAGAATTTCACACCCATAGAAATTGTAAAAGAAAAGCATTTTAGACAGTGTTTCTGGGTGAGAGACAATAGACCAAATGCAGGAGCTACATATGAATAGCTGTTAGAAAGCTTCAGAAATGTTAAGTTTGTAAAGACCTTTCCCCAGGTGTAACAGTAAGGATTTAATTGACTGTTTGCTCTCAAAAATGGCACAGAGAAAGAATCTTGTTCCCAGTTCTCTTCCCCTTATTTCCTTATTAGATCTTCATGTCAGCTGAATCAATCTGAGGATGTTGGTCTGGTCAGATGCTGAAATTCTTTGTGCAAAAGGAATGTTAACCGAACTCAAGTACATTATTGACAGGTGTGCTGATGTAGGACATCTTTGACTCCTTTTTAGCTTCCAGGTTCCTAGATGAAACATAGATGAAGGTAAATGTTGCTTTGCTGAGTAGCTCCCATCCTGACCTCAGTGAATATGGAAACTACAGGAATTTAGACTCACAGATGTGAATATTGAGCCACAGAGTTATTTTGCAATATGAATACTTCGGGACACACAGCAGATAAGAATTTAAATTGTTCAGCCCTTTCAGTTATTTTATTTCATTTAATCCTATCATCTTATTATAAAAAACTAATTTCATTTTACAAATGAGAATGTGAAGTTCAAAAAAAATTATGTATCTCAACCCCAAATCACATAGCTTTTAAATGATGGGTTTCTAATACTCACCTGAAATTTCTGACTGCAAAATCTGTGCTTGATCTTCTTGAATCTTACTGCTCAACATTTAAGTAATTTTTCAAACTATTTTCAAATCTTTCTTGAACAGATTAGTTAATAGTTTACTATCTGCTAAGTCACTTCAGTTGTGTCCGACTCTGAGAGACCCCATGGACGGCAGCCTACTGGGCTCCTCCGTCTACGGGATTTTCCAGGCAAGAGTGCTGGAGTGGGGTGCCATCGCCTTCTCCGAGTTTACTATCACAGTAATACAAATAAATAAGATCTTTTTACTACTCTGTCTTTTAAAAAACTTTGTTTAAAATTAGAAAACCAGGTATACTAAATTTGGCTTTTTAAAATTGAAATTGGAAGCAATGAGAGATTTTGTTTTAAACTGTCTTTCTACACCTCAATCCACTGTGGGATGCGCTAAACTTTCAAAAGTAATTTTAGCTTTCCGTCGAGATTGCTCACGTTTAAATAATAAAGAGTGAAGTTAAGAGAGAAGATAATATGAAGATCTATTCAGCTGTCAAGTGTCTACTGTATGCTACAAACCATGGATGAAGGTTACGTATCTTATTGCTTACCTTTATAAGAACCCTGCAAGACATACTTTATCGACCCATTTTACAGGTGATAAAAACTCAAGTTCCAAGAGTTAAAAAAAGGAAAACAGGGGTCCAGATATCTTTTCTGCACTGCAACTAGTGTGAATTAAATGTAAAAATAATCTGGTACTCATCAACTAATGGGCTTCCCAGATGGTGCTAGTAGTAAAGAACCCACCTGCCAATGCAGGAGATGTAAGAGACAAAGGTTCCATCCCTGGGTCAGAAAGATCCTTGGAGAAGGGCATGGCAACCCACTCCAGTATTCTTGCCTGGAGAACCCCCATGGACAGAGGATTGTGAGGGTCTACAATCCATATTGTTGCAAAGAGTCAGACGTGACTAAAGC
Organism: Bos indicus x Bos taurus; assembly: GCF_003369695.1. NCBI lineage: Eukaryota > Metazoa > Chordata > Mammalia > Artiodactyla > Bovidae > Bos > Bos indicus x Bos taurus. The sequence goes on along the minus strand of NC_040084.1, from coordinate 68,707,648 downwards.
AACATAGCATGCATGTATCAACCAACACTACCAACAAAATTGTACTCTTGTTGGATCATTTTGCTTTACTCAGAGGTATGAAAAGAGTGACTCAGGACTTCAGAAACCAACAAGATATGAGCCCCCTTTTCATGAAGTCTCCTTTCTAGTGATTAGAGCAGTGATTGACAGCTGCTCTTTCTGATGACAGAACACATTACTGGAGAACTGAGTCCCAATTCTGTTGCAATAGTATGGTGTACATCCTGCTTATCAGATAGATCCTAACAAATAACTTCCAACTGAACAAGTATATAAAATTAGGAGCCAGCAACAGCCAGCAAGGGGAAAGTGTCTTTATCCAATCCCATGGTAGATATAGAAAAAAGATAAAGAACATCCAACATGCACATATTGGGCATCTTTAAAGAAAATAGAACAAAATAATGGGATACAATAAATATTCAAAGATAAAATTCAAGAATTTTCTGGAAATGAAAGATAAAAAACTGTAGATTGAAATGATATGGTGTGTTCCGAAGAAAGCTGGCCCAGATCAATCAACACAAAAACTTACCTTAGTAAAGTAACTGGACTTCAAACAAGCAAACAAAAAATCTTGGTCTTGGTTGACCAAATGTAAATTGACCAAGTCTTCTCTCAAGAGGAAAAAGAAAATCAGCTAGCCACAGGTTTCTCCACAGGTACATTTACTGCTGGGGCCCTTGCAGCCAGTCCTACAAAGTGTAGAAATTCTATCTTTGGAGTCTACCCAAGGACTCTATCTTTGGGTAAGCTGTACTTCAAGTATAAAGACCACAGTCATTTATGTTACTTTTAATTGATTAGGATATACTGTATTACCCCAAAGAAGAGAAGGGCATCATAAAGGCTCATGATTTAGCCAACAGAATGTTGATGGACCTGTTCTTTTTATGTTTGAATTACACTTAAAACCCTAATGCTCACAGGTCATCAGGTGAAGAGATATTGCATCAAGAGCCCAGGGGCAGGCAGAGGCAAAGTAGATCTCCGGTCAGGGAACTCTGCAGTAGGAAGCCCTGTCCACAGCCATGTAAGGATAAGGATGACACTGTCCTCTTTGTCCGCCTCAAACCTAGAGGCGCTAAAAGCAGAAGCAGGGGAGCAGACCACATCCTCCCAACTCCAGGCCCTCGGATGGAGGCCTGACTGACCCTGGGAGCAGAGGCGCTGAGCATTAAATTGGACTGAAGTTTTTAATTGACTGAACCAGACCAAGCTTTTTATAACCGAAGATGTCAGGAGAACTATGGTCTCTTCATGAAATTTCTTTAAGGGGCAAGAAAGGAGCCTACCCCATAGCTCCTTTGGGAGCTATACTCAGGAAAACAAATAAAGCAATTTCTTGTTGTACTCTCCTGAGTTTGAGCTGTTCCATGAAGCTTCTAACTGAAATAAAACTGGAGGCAGGTTATTGTGAACTTGAACACCTAGACCTCTTGTTTTTAGAAACAAGTTTCTAAAAACATATTAGATTTAAGCTGGTGGTTTATAGCTTAGCATGAACTCTTCTCTGTTTGCAAGAAAATTAAATGTGAATAAGAAGAGACTGATCTGAAATATGCCTCTTTAGGATATTCTTTTGCCTTGAAGTGGATGGAATTCACAACCACTAAATCCTGTTTGAACTGATTGACACATGTTCTTCACCTGTATTTTGGAATGTTTTCAGATGCACATATGCTGGTAATACAGTTGAATATCTGACCATATTTCTTACTAACAAACTTTTGTCTTTTCTTTCCAGTATAGAATACACGTGCTTAGTCCTCACTTGTGTCTGACTCTTTGTGACCCCATGGACTGTAGGTTGTCAGGCTCCTCTATCCATGTGGATCCTCCAGGCAAGAATACTACAGTGGGTTGCCAAGCCCTCCTCCAGGGGATCTTCCCAACCCAGGGATCAAACCCAGGTCTCTTGCACTGCAGTCAGATTCTTTACCATCTGAGCCACCAGGAAAACCCAAGAATACCAGAGTGAGTAGCCTATCCCTTCTCCAAGGGATCTTCCTGACCCAGAAATCAAACCGGGGTCTCCTGCATTGCAGGTGGATTCTTTACCAACTGAGCTACCAGGGAAGCCCTATCTTCAAAAATCAAACTTAGAGGAAAAAAAAAAAAAAGAGTCCTGGTGGTTTGTTACTATAGCAAAAGCTGCACACCTAATGGATTACACAGATGTGTTCCACCGTGGGGCCCAGATGGGTGGTATCCAGAAATGTGTACTCATGACTGATAACCAGCGCTCCCCACCTGTGTCTGGGTGACCTCTGCCATTCCCATAAGTGTAATCACTGCTTCCTTGTGAAACAGAAGCTTCTGGTCTCTCAGCAGACTGACAAGGCAGTAAGCAGCACCCTCCCCTTCTTTCCTTGCTACTCTACTTCGGAACAGAGACAGAAGCTGTGTTTTACTTGCTAGAGCTAAAAATAACTCGTTGGTAAGCTTTCCTACCATAACTTAATCCTTCAAAGGCAAAATAAAATTATACTTCCTGAGGGTAAAATTGTATAGACAGGGGCAGGCAGGTGTGGAGGACCATCTTTCTCTAAGCTGCTGTGCAGTTCTTCTGATTGACTACAATGTGATGTTAAGAGGACAGCCTTTAGTAAAAGCATCACCTTTGCCTCTGTCTAGCTGGGTAACTGTATCAGACTCAGCCTATTTCCCCTGGGGTATGAAGATCAAAGAAAAGAAAGGAAGTACCAGTATAAATACCTGTTCTAACCAGGAGAACAAGAACCATTTCTTACAATAGAGGAATTTAGTAGTCTAATTTAGTATTAGACCAGACAAAAGAACTCAAGAGGGCTAAGAGGAAATTTGCCCCTCCCGGACACATGTTAGTTACTGTTGTATGTGATAGCATGGGGTTTTTGACATAGCAGGCGCTTGATTAAATAATTGCTGTGTGAATTGACATCATGAGAATGTTTGGATTGCAGTGAATTTGGCACTGGATTTGAAGTCAGAAGAACTTGGCTCCTGCACTACCTCTGCTACTACCTGCTCCTTGTCTTTTGATTTACTGTTTCTGTTTACTCCCTAAGTCATGTCCAACTCTTGCGACCCCATGGACTATAGCCTGTCAGGCTCCTCTGTCAATGGAATTATCCAAGCTAGAATACTGGAGTGGGTTGCCATTTCCTTCTCCAGGGGAATCTTCCCAACCCAAGGATCGAACTTGTGTCTCCTGCATTAGCAGGGGGGTTGATGAGACACTTAAATAATCTGATCTTCAGAGATCCAGGGTTATTGTTCCTTTTGTCTGCAAAATGTAAATTATCTTCTTTGGAAAACTCAGTTTTTGTCTTTTGATACTGATTCTGAGTTTTTGTTAGAGTTGTGTTTTGAAATGGGGTCATTATAGAAGCAGTGATAAAGCACACTGCCCAACCTGGCAGATCATTAAAATCACAGGTAGAACATTGATACTAAGTAGATTCTAGGGCCCACTGCCTTGAACTTTGATGAGCAGGCTGTGGGCGAAGCTTGGAGCCTACTTTTTTTTTTTGACTGCACTGGGTCTTCGTTGCTGCACGCGGGCTTTCTCTAGTTAAGCGAGCAGGGGCTACTCTTTAGTTGTGGCGCTCGGGCTTCTCATCGTGGTGACTTCTCTTGTTCTAGAGCAGGGCTCTAGGGCACAAGGACTTCAGTAGTTGCAGCACGTGGACTCTAGAGCAGGGGCTCAGTAGTTGTGATGCACTGTTGCTTTGAGGTATGTGGGATCTTAACTCCAAGACCAGGGATCAAAACCAAGTCCTCTGCATTGACGGGAGGATTCTTTACCACTGTACCATCAGGGAAGTCTCCTTACATTTTTAAATAGTTCCTCAGATGATACTGGGCTTTCCTTGTGGCTCAGCTGGTAAAGAATCCGCCTGCAATTCGGGAGACCTGGGTTTGATCCCCGGGTTGGGAAGATCTCCTGGAGAAGGGAAAGGCTCCCCACTCCAGTATTCTGGCCTGGAGAATTCCATGGGTTGGCAAAGAGTCAGACACGACTGACCAACTTTCACTTTCACTTTTTTCAGATAATACTGGTCACCCAGGCTTGGGAACTAGGGCACAAAGAGGCTTGATAATTGCATGGTGAGTCTGAAGTCAGTTATAGCGTCTTAAATTAAAACTAGTAAATTCAAGATAAGTATTTTAGATAAAATGCTTTATGCATGCATACTAATAGAATATTAGCACTGGAATGAGGCAGAGATGATTGAGTTTGATCCATTAACTCACAAGTCATGTATTTTCCAAATCTCTTGAGGTTTCTGAATTTTGGAGATTAGCTTCAGGCCATATATTTTGTACAAGTGCTAGAATCAGAAACCAGGTACTGACTCCCCTTCGCCTTTCCATGTACCGTCATCCTAAAAGGAGGTTCATACAAGGCATGCTCTGCTTCAAGAAATAAAAAGGCAAGATTCAAAGTCCACTTTTGGAAAGTTGCTCTCAGTTCTCTTGTTTCAGCAAAAGCAGAGAGGGGTGTTGCCTTCATCTCTCTGCTGTATGCTTTTCTAAACTCAAGGATGAGTTGCTAGAATGGGAAGGCAAGGAGGCTGAGATTCACTTAAGGCTGGTTCTGTGAACTAATTTGTGACCACTCAGGGTTACAAAGAGCAGTGAGATATTGACCCTATCAGGTAGATCGCACTAGAACAGTCTTTCTGTCACATAGAGAGCCTTCTGTGAATATTATTTAGCCTGCTATTTCTACTACCAGACTTCAGAAACGTCCACCTGCCATGTCCCATTTAATTTTCACACATCTTTAATTCTTTCCTGGGAGCAGAGAATGGATGAATAATCACTGTTTTAAAGTGGTGAGCAAAACAAATTCTGCAACTCCAGTCCTATTAATTTAAATACTAAATGGGTTTTCTTAATAAAATTTGCACTTATTTGAAAAATAGCCTTGTAAGCTATTTTTGTAATGTACACACACTGTATTTGTACTCATCAATAATAAATCTTTTAATGAGCTTGTATTTGAGAATCATCATCAAACAAACCTATTATTACTAAAAGTTTACTGATAGTCCATACAAGTTGTCTGAAAAATGAAACCATTTGGATATAATTTATTTCATCTATGTCTTTACATTTGTTTTAGTTGTAATTACTAAAGCTACCATCTAATTCTATATATTGTTTTTGTTTCTATAATGAAGAAGTCTATTTAAGTAGAAGAATGGTAAAGATTTTTTCTTATAGTAGTTAATAACCCCTGCAGGAAACATTAATCAGCATAATGCATACATGAATCTGAATGAAATATTTTAATAATTTTCAAGGGTAAGTTGGGTTTATGAAAGGAATCTGAGAATATTATATACCCACAGGGCATGTTGTCTTGCACAAATAACAAAGTATTAAATGTAATGCTTTTAATATCACTTTTTATGCCAACCTTTTCTTGAAACAATAGAATTATAAAAAAATTAGAATCAGAAGGGCAAAGTTAATGTCCACTTGTAACCAGCTGTGCTTGCTAAAGCAGATTAACCTCTTTGGAATACAGTTTCTTCATTTTTTTAAAGGGGAAAATCATATATATTTTAATGCCAATATGAAGATTAAATGGTATGATTTATGTGAAAGTGCTCTGTTAAACTCTTTACAAATGTCAAAAATTATAATCACTCTGTGAAGTTTCACAAGCCATTTTGGTTTTCAGGAAGAGAAGGATTTTTTTTTAACCTTACTGCAGGAATCATTATTATCCTAATAATGACCTGATCCACTGTGCTTTTTGCAGTCTCAAAGTTGGGTCAAATATATGATTGATTTTATCCTCAGTTTGCTCATCTGCCTGATAGGGTGAATTTTATTTTCCTTATTTTATAAAAGAAGAGACAAAAAGAAACCTTTAGTTTAGTAATGGTTTTATGGTCTCAATTAGAGTCCAAGCCACAACATGGAGACTGGACCTTCCTCCTGGCAGTCCCATGCTCTGTTCCGGAGTCATCTGTCTGGGGGAGCTAGTGGGTCTTTACCAGCATCCTTCTCCATAGAATTTCCTCAGTGCAGAATGAATAAAAAGAGAGAGTGGGGACATGATTGTTTGCTTTTTTGTGTGCAGAAATGTCTTTTCTAGAGCACAGGGTAGCCAAAGGCAGAAAGATGGGTTGGTGCTCCTCAGCACTAGCTGTCCCCTGTTCCCTGTTCCTTGGTGAGTCGAAGGCATCACTGGGGAGACCAGACTCAGGAGAGCCAGAAGTCTGTCCCATATAGAGTGATTGTGCATGTTCTTTGGAATATTGGTACAAGAGAAATAAAAAGGAATGTGTAATAACACACAATGTCATTTCTCCTGACCAGACACTCCCTGTATCACAACATCACCAGCAGCACACACTCAACAGGGACTTTGAGGGGCCTCCAGAAGCTGAGAGTTCACATGTGGCTTCCACCCCTGCTCCAGTGTAGGCCCAAAGAAGATGCATCAGCTTGGATCCCGGTTTAGGAGTCCTTAGTGATGATGCAGCAAAATTACAAAAGGCAGAGGTTGAGGGCAATGTCATTAGTCTGGCTGAAGTGGTGATATAGGTCAACACTGAATGTAAAATGAGGGCAGAAGTCTCAATATTTTCAAGAAGTAGGTTTTATATTCGAGTTTGCTAGAGAAACAGAACTAATAGGATATATGGATAGAATTTACTATGGACATTGGCTCACATGATTATGGAGGCAAAGATATGCCATGATCTGCTATCTGAAAGCTGGAGAACCAGGAGAGCTAGTGATGTAATTCATTGTCAGTCGGAAAGCCCAAAAACCAGAAGCTCTGATGTCCGAGGGCAGGAGGAGATGGTTATCCCAGCTCAAGGAAAGAGTTAATTCTCCCTTCCCCCTTTTGTACTATTTGGGTCCTCAATGAATTGAATGATGCCTGCTTACATTGGTGAGGGTGGATCTTCTTTACTCAATCTACTGATTAAAATATCTTCTGGGATATGCTCACAGACATACCCAGAAATGGTGCCTTATCAGCTCTCTGGGGATCCATTTGCCCTTCAGATTGACACATAAAATTAACCACCACTGGTTTCATAAGTGGAGGTGTGGGAGGAGGTCATCCAGGTAAGCTGGGAGAAAGAGTAAAAGTAACAAGCTGGTGGTATCATCATCTCAGGACAAGTGTTACAGGGTACAGAGGGGTTTGCAGTTATCAGATCAAAGACTTCTGTCTCAGATGAAGGTAATGACTTCATCTCTTGCTCATTGCATCCAAGCATGAGAATCAGTAACATTTCCTTACAGTTCCTTTGAAATCATTACTGGCCATGTCTTGTTACTCAGGTTAAGAGAATTTTTGTGTGCATGTGCTCAGTTGTGTCTGAATCTTTGCAACCCCATGGACTACAGCCCGCCAGGCTCCTCTGTTCTTGGAATTTTCAAGGCAAGAATACTGAAGTGGGTTGCCATTTCCTTCTCCAGAGAATCTTCCCGACCCAGGGATCAGACCTGTCTTTTTTATCTCCTTCATTGGCAGGCAGATTCTTTACCACTGGCGCCACCTTAAGGGAAGAAGAGAGCCCTCCCAAATGAAGCCATCCTGCCTATTGGCACCCTCATGACCACATTCTCTAGTGGAACAGGCTGGATGCCCTAGGTCTCCCAGATGATGGTGTGTCATGGTGCTTATTGCCAATGAACTAAATATGTCACGAATACCTGGCATAGCCTCATTTCTATTTCTACTGCAAATTTTTCTTTTCCTTAACCTTCAAATGGACCAACTCATTTGTTTCGTTTTAGCTTGCAAGGGGATAGAGTCTTAACAAATTGCCTCATTTGTGCTTCTATAATGGAACACTTCCTAGTGTTGCCTGCTCCATCCAGGTGCTAAGACAGCAAAGTTGTCCCTGCAGTGATGTGAGTCAGCTATTAACAGTGGCATCTCGTGTTTCTATGAGAGATGGAACAGAAATGAACATTTCTGTTGGTGTCACTAGTAACTGAAGATGTCTGGAATTTTTCAGTCAGTAGGCAGGTTCTCTTTTTTCTCCTATTGACATTCATCAATTTCAGTCATTCACAATGAAAAGAACACTGCATGTAGGTTCTGGACACAAGGGGTACTGTACCTACTTCACCATATATTGAATGTAGCTATTTGGCAACTTTACTGATTTGTGTCTCAGTTTTACTATTGGTAAAATGAATAATTCTAAAAGAATTTATTTATTTATTTGGCTGCATCGGGTCTTAGTTGCGGCATGCCAGGTTCTTCGTTACATCATGCGGCATCGTTCGTTATGGCGCATGGACTCCTTAGCTGTGGCAAGCGGGCTTAGATGCTCAACAGCATGTGGGATCCTAGTTCCCTGACCAGAGGTCGAGCCAGCATCCCCTGCCTTGCAAGGTGGATTCTTAATGACTGAGCCACCAGGGAAATCACCTAAAAATTCCAAGTGGAGCCGCCCTTCATTTGCTCATTCAGCAAACATTTGTTCAGTACCTAAGTGTATCAGGCATGGTGCCAATCTCTGGGGATACCAGATGAGAAAATGACGGTCTTTGTCCTTGAAATTCCTAATATGTGGTAAGAGAGTAGAAAAGACACACACAACTCTTGTTCAGTATATTTAGCGATATAATGGGATCAAGCTCGGGTCAATATGGGAATGTGAAATTAAGGCACCAAGACACTGGGGTGACTGCCTCGCTGTAGGAAGACACTGACAGGCAGGTGTGAATTTAGCCTGCTAGCCTGGACTCTCTATCAGAATGCTGCTTCGAAACCCCATGCCAATGTCATGATGTAAAAACAAGGATGGTGGGTATATTACAGGAATAAGAGAAAGGCTCCCTAGGCTTATATTCATCTCTGCCTTATTAACTCATTTACTTAGGCAAGTTCTTCTTCTGCACCTTATCCACACCTGTAAAATGGAGAAAACAATTGGCCTATCTCCTAGCTTTGCTGGAAGGACAAAATTAGTCAGTGAAGCCTCAACATTTTTATAGGCAATTTATAGACTCTATTTCATTAATAACATTCCAACACCTTGTTAAAGGCTCTCAAACGAGGACAGGCAGGGCTTTCAGTTTTAATTTCAGCTGCCCTTAGAACACATCGCTGGTTAAATCCTAGAGTTCTGTCTCATTTCTCTTTACTCACTGTTAGGAACCCTGAGGAGATACAGAGCTGGCTGTTAAAGTGGTGATATTAACAATATTGTCATTGGTCTTGGGTCTGTAATTCTAAGACATTTGTGTCCTTAACCAAATAGCACAGCCAAGAGCACTATACGTGGAAGCTTTAAGCAGGAGATCACATTTGCTGTTAATAATCCCATCTGCCACATCATATATGGCAAAATGCCTCCCTTCCCTGGGTGGTCTGTGTAAATGGCCTTCTCTTTATTTTCTTTTAAAGGTCCTCCAGTCTGCTGGACCCTTATATGACACATAATCTTTCAGTTGGGGAAAGGACAAGGCTAATTTTCCAGGGAAAGGAAATCTCAAGGACCAATTACATAAACATAAGAAGGTATAGATATTTATATCCAACTGAATATGCCTTCAGAATCATAAGGTTTTACAGCTGTACCTCTGTCTCATAGCCAAGCTAAGTAGCTCACTCTGTGGTCCAGCCATGGGAAACATTCTGGCTTGCTTAGTAAGCTGCAGATGAGATACCTAAACCCTGGTGGAAAAGTGCTTCTCTGCAGATGCTTTGAACACACCCTGCCAAGTCTGTCTTTTCCAGAGGCTGATCCAGCCCCTTTTCAGCTACCTACACACAGATGCTCCCACAGACTCGTTATTTCCTTTTACTGTAGACAGCTTCTCTTTTCCACTATCCTAGCTCCCCACCTTATTTCAATAAAGCAATTTTTACTAACCAATGATAGACTAATTTTAAAGATGAGGAAACTGTGGGAGAGGGAGAGGGTGGGAAGATTTGGGAGAATGGCATTGAAACATGTAAAATATCACGTATGAAATGAGATGCCAGTCCAGGTTCGATGCACAATACTGGATGCTTGGGGCTGGTGCACTGGGATGACCCAGAGGGATGGTATGGGGAGGGAGGAGGGAGGAGGGTTCAGGTTGGGGAACACATGTATACCTGTGGCAGATTCATTTTGATATTTGGCAAAACTAATACAATTATGTAAAGTTTAAAAATAAAATAAAATTAATTTAAAAAAAAAGAAAAAAAAATAAAGATGAGGAAACTGGATCCCAGAGAGTTTGTGAATACTGCACCATATCTCATTATCTGTGACTCAGTGTTCAGTGACTTCTCTAGCACCCACACTGATTATAGCAATATATCAGTCTTTTACAATGTCTGACACCTTTCTGAAAGTTTTGCTTGTGTTAATCATTTCTTCTGAAAAGAGTAAGAAGTCAAAATTCACAGTAAAATCATAGGTAGAGGGACACTAGCTCTACTAAATATCAAGGCAGTAATTACATAGTTACAGAAATCGTGACAGCATGGCATTAGTTCAGGGACAAACAAACAGAGAAGTGGACTTGGCTATGATAAAGTAGTGGCAAAAGGATTCAAGAAAGAGTCCTGGGAAAATTGAATAATCTGAATAGAATGTAAACTTGGATTCCTATTTCAAACAATGCATACAAATGAATTTGAAGAGGATTAAAGATCTAAATGTGAAAAGTCAAAATTATAAATTTATAGGTGTTGATAAATATCTCCATGACTTTATGCTGGAGAAAGAGTGCTTAAAAATATCCAAACATAAAGACTAATACAAATATTACAATTTAAAACTTCTTTACAAGAGAGACACCTTAGACAGAGTTCAAAAACAAATTAATCACTAGCAGAGGATGTTTTCATAGATAGACCCCACAAATGATTATTATTATTAGGTTGTGACTAATAACAGAAAGATGAGCAGACCTAACAGAAAAATGAGCAAACAACCTAATAAAAAATGAGCAAAACATGTGAATGACCAATTCATTAAAAAAGAGAATATAGTTGACCAATAAGCTTATGAAGAGATTATCAACCTCTGTGTTAACTAAGGAAGTGCAAATTCAAACCACAATGTGCTATAACCTCACACAATTCAGGCTGCTAAAAATTTAAGTCCAACAACACCAAGAGTTGGCAAGCATGTGGAGCAAGAAGAAGTAGGAGTCTGAACTGGCAGACCAACTTTAGACAGCAGTTTGAAAATATCTAGTCAAGGTAAAGATGCATACAGCTTCGACTCAACACTTACATTCCTAAATCTACACTCTGGAGAAATTCTTGCATATATACACAAGAGAATACACACCAGTGTGTATAGCAGTAGTAATTGTGTAGCAAAACAATTGGAAGCATCCTATAAAAAACTCTTAATAGAAGATCAGTTCATTATATTGTGATATCTTCACAGACCAGAATATCATGCAGCAATGAAAATGAATAAATAAGCTAGATGTAATTAAATCCACATCAACAAATCACCTAGACATAATGTTAAATAAAGAAAAAGACGCTTTGCAAAATACATGGGCTTCCCTGATGGCTCAAATGGTGAAGAATCTGCCTTCAATGTAGGAGAACTGGGTCAATCCCTGAGTCAGGAATATATCCTGGAGAAGGGAATGGCTACCCACTCCAGTATTCTTGCCTGGAGAATTCCATTGACAGAGAAGCCTGGTGGCTACAGTCCATGGGGTTGCAAAATACATATGACATTATAGCATGTAAATAGTCTAAAATATGTAAAATAGTCGAATATAATGCTCTTGATATGTACATATATAATCATAAAGAAATGATAAAATAATAAATAAATATACTGAAATAATAAATACCAAATTAAACTTAACTTGGTGGAGAATGGGATTGGATCTAGAGTGTTTCATAAAGGGCTTTCTACAATGTTGGTAGCACTTTATTGTGAATATATCTGAAATATTTCATAATAACTTTCTCTTTTTTTATTTATTTTTTTTAAATTTTATTTTATTTTTAAACTTTACAATATTGTACTAGTTTTGCCAAATATCGAAATGAATCTGCCACAGGTATACCCGCGTTCCCCATCCTGAACCCTCCTCCCTCCTCCTTCCCTTACCCTCTCTCTGGGTCGTCCCAGTGCACCAGCCCCAAGCATCCAGTACCGTGCATCGAACCTGGACTGGCGACTCGTTTCATACATGATATTATACATGTTTCAGTGCTATTCTCCCAATTCTCCCCACCCTCTCCCTCTCCCACAGAGTCCATAAGACTGATCTATACATTGGTGTCTCTTTTGCTGTCTCGTACACAGGGTTATTGTTACCATCTTTCTAAATTCCATATATATGCGTTAGTATACTGTATTGGTGTTGATGAATGGATAAGCAAGCTGTGGTACATATACACAATGGAGTATTACTCAGCCATTAAAAAGAATACATTTGAATCAGTTCTAATGAGATGGATGAAACTGGAACCTATTATACAGAGTGAAGTAAGTCATAATAACTTTCTTAATCAAAAGGAAAACACATGAGTACAGATACCTTTTACTGGTTACATCACAGGTACTAGGAAATGTATTGTCTGTTTTTACATGTATTGTTTCATTCAGTTCTCACAGTGTTTCTCATAATCTAATGAACCACATTCTACTTGCATTCTGAAATACATTCCACTTTTCCGTATTAGAATAACATATCAACGTCCTGGGCAATCACAGGTAAGGTGTGGTTTCCAGTTCAGCCCTTGACACTGACTAGCTCTGGGCCTTCAAGTCATTTAATCTCTCTCTGCCTCTGCTTCTTCATGAATAGAGGGCTGAGCTAAGTGTGTACTGATTCCCCCATCCATGACTGTTTTGTGAATTAGGCTCTTGATATTAATAAAGGTAACATCTCCCAGAGATATTATATTAAAACAATTAAACCCAAGAGGAAATGATTTCTAGGAAACTTTCAGATGAGAGTAGTTAACTTGCAGGTATCAAATAACTAGCATGAGTATTACAATGAGTGCATAATTTGATAAAATATGCCTGTTGTAAAAATATGTTTAAAAAGACTCTTCTTATATTTAGAGTGGAAAGTTTATTTCTAGATGAACTGACTCAGATTCTAAGTAGGCAGATTTTGTAGTGTCAGATTCTTTTTACTGCACTCTATTATTGTATAGTAAAGCTGAATTAATTAGCACTATAATTTAAGAATTGGTCACTATGGTTATCCTATTTATTTTAAATAGAAGTAGAATTGCAAAGGACTGTATTCACACGATCCCATCACCACAAAATGAGAAATCTCTATACAATGTCCTTAAAAATCAGCCAACTAATCTCTTCCTCAAGTTCTTTCTTGTTGTATTTTTCCATTTTCCTTTCCTTTTTTAAATATGCAATTTTGTGACACAGTTGTGGGGTATATGCAAGTGTAGCTCTATAGAAATATACATGAGGGATATTTCTACAGAATCTTACTGTCTGGAAACAAAACAAAAACACCAATGTCCTGAATAACAAGAGAAAAGCACCCACAAATTCTTGCTCAACAGCTCTCCTTCTTTTATACTCCATGGTATAGCATATCCTCAAATGGTATAGCATATCCTCAAATGGTATAGCATACCCTCAAATGGACTGGTTGCAACACAGTTTAGTAGGTTATAGTTTCCTTATAATATTTCAGTCCTGAAAATATATCTTTACCCTTGCTGGAGCTCTGAGAAAGGAAACAAAGAAGTAACATAGGAGACTATTGCAACTTTCACTAAGTGCTGATTTCCTTTGCAAAATCAAAGGTACTGTTATATTCTATTGTATGTCATAGGTCATTAAACTATCTCAACAACGCAGTCAGGGAAGTAATCTCAGAAGTAATCTAAAACCAAAAATTAATATGTAAAATAAAATAACAAGGAATATCTTTATATTCAAAGATATTTTGAATATATGCAAAGATAGGTATTTGCAAGAAAATCAAGCATATGAAAACAAAACAAAACAAAAAAAACAGCAAAAGTGTAATATTCAGTTCAGTTCAGTTCAGTTTAGTCGCTCAGTCGTGTCCAACTCTTTGCGACCCCGTGAATCGCAGCACACCAGGCCTCCCTGTCCATCACCAACTCCCGGAGTTCACTCAAACTCCCGTCCATCCATTTGGTGATGCCATCTAGCCATCTCATCCTCTGTCGTCCCCTTTTCATCCTGCCCCCAATCCCTCCCAGCATCAGAGTCTTTTCCAATGAGTCAACTCTTCACATGAGGTGGCCAAAGTACTGGAGTTTCAGCTTTAGCATCATTCCTTATCAATTAAAGCCTAATTTACAATCTTAAGCCTTAAACTGGTTAGCAGTATACTATATCATGATGAAACATTCAATGCATAAAGAAGTTCTAACAGTTATGCAAATCTATACATGAAACAATAAAACTGTGAAACATGTAATGCCAAAACTCTTAGAATGTCAAAATTTTGATAAAATCAAGACAATAGTAGAGAAATTAATAATCTCTTACAGAATTTGACAGATCATGTAGCCAAAAACATGTATGGTTATGGAAATTTGAATAAATATGCTAAAATAAACATAATTATTATAAAATGTATTTATAGAATTTTATATCCTACAAACAAAAATGAGCATTATTCCTTAAGGTAGAGATTTTACAAGGGCATTCTCTGATAAAACATAGTAAAACTATAAATCGATAAGAAAACTATAAACATAGAAATTAAAAATATGTTTAAAACTTAACTCTGGGAGAAAAAATAAATAGAAAACAAAGTAACAGTTTATTTAAGGTCAACTTAAAGGGTAAAACTTGTAAAAATCGATGCCAAGGAGTAAAAAAAGGAAATGCTTTCAGAGACCAAGTAGAGATATAAAGGTGTGAAAGATTTTGTTATAAGACAGTAGAGAGTAAGGAGAGTGAGAACAGGGGAATAGATGCCAGGATCAGGGAACTCAGGGGATTCAAAATATAAAAGAAAAATAAACTAAGAAATAATAAAAAGGGAAGAAACAGACAGAGAGAAAGGAAAAGTAAAGGTGAACAAAGCAGAAATATTTATGGGTAGTCCATTTATAGAACCTAGTCTAGTAAATATAAATGGAGAATAAAAATAAGCCAAAGGACAGTAAGGTCATAAGCTCAATACATATTATTGGTATAATTTGGAAGAAAATAAATCTAGAGCTCAACCTCACATCCCAAGTAAATGAGTTCCCCTGTGAATTAAAAACTAAATGTAGAATAAATGTATACCAGTATTGAAAAAAATACAGGAGACTATTTAATATTCCAGGTTGGACATAGCTTTTATAAGGAAGAGAAGAAGCAGCACATTGACCAAAAGGGAAATAAATGGATAGATTTTTTTCTGTGTAAAAATTTACAATTTTCAGATAGGCTGAGAAAAAGCATTTTTTTAAAAAGAGAAAGTCCCTAAGGTTTAAGTCCCTTCTAGAAATTAATGAAAAGATAATGAGATATAAAATTGTAAAGAATATAAATAAGACAATTCACAGAAAAAGAATCACAAATAAACAATAAATATACAAACTAGAGATCAGTGAAGCACAAAAAATTCCTTATCATTTATAATTCCTCAAATTAGCAAAATTTTAAACTATTGATAACATCTAGTACTGGCAAGGATATTGGGAAATGGATATTCTCATATGTGCTTACTGAGATTATTAATTTGTGCATAGTAGCAGTTTTGGAAAGTAAGTCTTATATAGTTTATAATAACTGAAGTATGCCTAATTTCTAACCCATTTCTAGAAATATTTATGATAGAAATAAAAACTGGCAGATGAAATAATATATGTATAAGAATGTTTTTTGATTCATTGCTTGCCATGTTTAAAAAATGGAAACAAACTAAATAGCCACCCATAGGTCATAGGTTAAATAAATTACGACATATCCATATTCTGAGATACTCTGCTGCCAAGTGAAATAAATCTGAAGGCGTCCACAAGTCAAAGAATAATACGTAGAGTATGGTTTCATTTTTATTTTTTCCTCTCTGTACATTCACATACGGTTGAGTATTGACAAAAAAACATATTAATAGGTTAGTGTGAGTTACCTTAGAAGAATGGAATTGTAATATGGAGAAACTTCAATTTAAAAAATTTTCACATTGTTTAAACTGTTACAACAAGCATGCAATCTATATTACTTTCATATTTTGAAAAGTCCTTATAAAATGCTAGTCTGTATCTTGTGATTATGATTAAGTGTGCCTTCGGGAGTAATATCTCTGCCTGGGTTGGTTTGCTGGGGCTGCCATAGCATCTCACAATTTCCTGCATTTAGATATCAGTGGGGACGCTGGGCAGAGTTAATGTCCCATCTACCATGCCATATGTGATGTGGGACAAATACTACTTCCAGACTTCAAATCGCAACCATCTTTGTCACTCAAATGACTGGATAATCTCTCCTCCCTCATTTTCCACTTTGCCTCCTCAAGATTCAGGCACATGAGACAGTTTGAGCGTTCTTGTGTAAAGGACTTTTGAGACAGGTAAATGTGGTCCCTGATTTTTGTGGTCCCTGAGACTTCTTGACTTGCGTTAAGATGCAGTGAAGACCGACTGCGAAAGGTGCAGAGTGGCTTAGAGGAAACAGAGGAAGAAAGGAGGCATGTCTTAAAGCCCACCTCAAGCAGAGAAGGAATTCATTCAGTGAGGGCAGACTAAGAGCTGGGTGGGTGCCTGTTCAGGGGGCAGGAGCCATGCATTGGGCAACGAAATAGCACATGTGGTATGATGGGACCTTCTGAGACCTGAAAGTGCAACAGTGGGGTGACCAGTCTCCCCAGAGACGCCCTCATAGAAAGCATAGCACAGATGCAGCAGATCAAAGCCCACACAGACAAGCGATGCGTTGTTTGCAACCCTTGGTGCTGCTCGGCGTGCTTCCGTCCAGTACTCACGTACCAGGTTGAGGAAGAAGTGACTTATGTCCTGCCAGCAGGAAATATGGGGCCTCAGCGTCAAAAACGCAGTTGATTTATGGAAAATGGACGAAGTAATATTTCCTGTATCCCTGAGCTCAAGATTTATGACTGCGTCCTCTCAAGCTGATTGGGAGTGCTTAAGAGAAATTCTTTCCTTTTTGGACATTGAAAGACAAGTATTTCCTCTTCTCTCTACAGATTAAGCTTCAGGACTGGATGTGGAATTCATCCAGCGAATGTCTTTTGTCTCTCGTTTTTGGAAAAGAATTAAGAGCTTTCAATCTGCTTCTAAGAAAAACTTCCTTTAGTGGAAAAAATTCAAAGGGGGAAAAAAAGAGAAGCATTTGGCTCTGAGGTTAACCATGATTTTATAATGTGAAACTGCAGAGAATAAATGAGATCTCGATTCCAGTGTTTTTAAAGCGATTTCAAAGGTAGAGGAAACCTAATCATGTTTTCACTCCAAGGAAAATTCATCTGAGCATTTCAGTCAGGAGATCAAAGAGCAGGTCCAGTGTAAGGAACATCATTCCTTCCAAGGCACCCAAGGCTAACTGAGAACACAGCCACGCTGAGCCAAGCTTCTCTCACCTTGTCCTTCTTGGTTAATTTTTTTTAAGCTAAGTGAAAAGTCTGACAGGTAATTCTCCTGAATTCCATACAGTTGGTTTAAATATATTCATCTAACACACTTTTACTGAGCACTATTCCAGTTACTAGCAATAAAGCAAGCATTTTGAGAGTCAGGCAATTTTGTTTTAAAAAAGTTTAATAGCTGAGTCTGTATTAGGAGCCTGTAAAAGGGAGATTATACTAATTTCTTGAGAGCGTTTGCTCTGAGAATTAAATGACATTCAATGAAACCACCACAATCTCAAAAACATAGTAAATGCTGAATAAATATCCATTACTATTTTTATTCCTTTGTATTTTACTAGACTCCTTTTAGTAAAATACAAAAAAAATAAAAATAGTAATGAATGTTTGTTGTTCAGTTTGCTAAGTTGTGTCCAACACTACAACCCCATGGACTACAGCAGGCCAGGCTCCCTTGTCTTTCACTATCTCCCAGAATTTTCTCAGAATATTTATTCAGCATATACTATGTTTTAGATACTGTTATGGTTTAGATAATGTCATTTAATTGTCACTTTGCTTATTTAAATTATATGCAGAGTAAATCATGCAAAATGCCAGACTGTATAAAGCTCAAGTTGGAATCAAGATTACTGGGAGAAATATCAATAACCTCAGATATGCAGATGACACCACCCTTATGGCAGAAAGCAAAGAAGAACTAAAGAGGCTGTTGGTGAAGGTGAAAGAAGAGAGTAAAAATGCTGGTCTAAAACTCAGCATTCAAAAGACTCAGGTCAAGGCATCCAATCCCATCACTTCATGGCAAATAGATGGGGAAACAGTGGAAATTTTCTTGGGCTCCAAGATCACTGCAGACGGTGACTGCAGCCATGAAATTAAAAGACGTTTGCTTCTTGGAAGAAAACCTATGACAAATCTAGACAGCATATTAAAAAGCAGAGACATCACTTTGCTGACAAAGGTCCATATAGTCAAAGCTATGGTTTTTCCAGCAGTCATGTAGAGGTGTGAGTGAGTGAAAGTCGCTCAGTTGTATCTGACTCTTTGCGACCCCATGAGCTATACAGTCCATGGAATCTCCAGGCCAGAATACTGTAGTGGGTAGCCTTTCCCTTCTCCAGGGGATCTTCCCAACCCAGGGATCGAACCCAGGTCTCCTGCATTGCAGGCAGATTCCTTCCCAGCTGAGACACAAAGGAAGCCCTTGTGAGAACAGATGTGAGAGTTAGACATAAAGAAGGCTGAGTACCAAAGAATTAATGTTTTCAAACTGTGGTGTTGGAGAAGACTCTTCAGAGTCCCTTCAACAGCTAGAAGATTAAACCAGTCAATTCTAAAGGAAATCAGTCCTGAATATTCATTGGAAGGACTGATGCTGAAGCTGAAGCTGAAATACTTTGGCCACCTGATGCAAAGAACCAACTCATTGGAAAAGACCCTGATGCTGGGAACAATTGAGGGCCAGAGGAGAAGAGGACAACAGAGGATGAGATGGTTGGATGGCATCACTGACTCAATGGACATGAATTTGAGCAAACTCTGGGACAGGGTGAAGGGCAGGGAAGCCTGTCTTGCCACAGTCCATGGGGTTGCAAAGAGTCGGATGTGACTGAGCAGCTAAACAACGACTTGGTATGAGGAGGACTTCCCAGTTGGCTCAGTGGTGAAGAATGCACCTGCCAATGTAGGAGACTAAGAGACACAGGTTCAATTCCTGGGTTGGGAAGATCCCTTGGAGAAGGAAATAGCAACCCATTTCAGTATTCTTGCCTGGGAAATCCCATGGACAGAGGAGCCTGGTGGGCTACAGTCCACAGGGTCACAAACAGTTGGACACGACTGATCAACTAAAGAACAACAATGGTATGAGTAAGAATCTAATTTGTTATTTTCTTCCAAATAGGCATTTTCCCCAGGACTGTTTATTAACTGATACAACTGTACCTAATTGATTTACAATGCTTCCTTTACTTTACTCTTTCTCTGTTATTTTATTTCATCGATTTGAGATGTTTCTATATTTTGATTCTGTCACAGAGCCTTGAAGCTAGTCTTCCCACTATTGCTTCACAACTTTTTTAGCTAAACATATCTTCTGTCACCATTCAAGGAAGATGTCTAATAAGGCGAAACCATGTGGCATGAATATCAGAAACCTCCCTTCAGTTTGATGGGAATTCATTTATCAATACTTTTTGGACAAGACGCTTTAATCAGCTAAAATTCCTTTGCCTTATGTGCTTCTCTGATTATAATAGATTTTACTAAGTATTCATTACTGTACAAGTATTTGTTGAACCCAATATTGAGCCAAAACAAAAGCACTCTGTAAATAATGCTGCTGCTGCTGCTGCGAAGTCGCTTCAGTTGTGTCTGACTCTGTGCGGCCCCATAGAACTTCTCTCAAATACCAATCCAAAAATTCTTACACAAATGCAAGTATTTGGGATGATTTATGCATATTATGACTTCTTTTTTAAGAGTGTACTTTCTGATTATAAATGAATGTGAACACTTAATACTTATTATAATTTATAAACACATGCAGAATATATGGCAATGCGAAATTTAAAAAGTAGCCATACTCTCAGTTCAGAGAGGGAGCAAACTACTGGTAGTATTTTGATATATTATCAGGCCTTATACACATGTTATATACATTTAAATATAATGCTTATTTTTCTCTGATTATGATAGTAAGGCCTTTCTTTCTAGAAAATAATTTAAAAGATGAAGATAAAATCATTCTGAATTTCATAATGTATACAATTTTATTACTGCTTAAATTTATTAAGTTGACCATCTAGCATATATGACCAAGTATTTTTCTACATCAAGAAAAAAATTATTTGTAATTATCACACTGGCATATACTGCAATGTCTCTGTTGCTAAACCTTTCAGTTAGTCAGTTTAGTTCAGTCTCTCAGTTGTGTCTGACTCTGCGATCCCATGAATCGCAGCACGCCAGGCCTCCCTGTCCATCACCAACTCCCGGAGTTCACTCAGACTCACATCCATCAAGTCAGTGATGCAATCCAGCCATCTCATCCTCTGTCGATCCATTCTCCTACTGCCCACAATCCCTCCCAGCATCAGAGTCTTTTCCAATGAGTCAACTCTTCACATGAGGTGGCCAAAGTACTGGAGTTTCAGCTTTAGCATCGTTCCTTCCAAAGAAATCCCAGGGCTGATCTCCTTCAGAATGGACTGGTTGGATCTCCTTGCAGTCCAAGGGACTCTCAAGAGTCTTCTCCAACACCACAGTTCAAAAGCATCAATTCTTTGGCGCTCAGCCTTCTTCACAGTCCAACTCTCACATCCATATATGACCACATAAAACCATACCTTGACTAGATGGACCTTTGTTGGCAAAGTAATGTCTCTGCTTTTCAATATGCTATCTAGGTTGGACATAACTTTCCTTCTAAGGAGTAAGCGTCTTTTAATTTCATGGCTACAGTCACCATCTGCAGTGATTTTGGAGCCCCAAAAAATAAAGTCTGACACTGTTTCCCCATCTATTTGCCATGAAGTGATGGGACTGGATGCCATGATCTTCGTTTTCTGAATGTTGAGTTTTAAGCCAACTTTTTCACTCTCCTCTTTCATTTTCATCAAGAGGCTTTTTAGTCCCTCTTTGCTTTCTGCCATAAGGGTGGTGTCATCTGCATATCTGAGGTGATTGATATTTCTCCCGGCAATCTTGATTCCAGCTTGTGTTTCTTCCAGTCCAGCATTTCTCATGATGTACTCTGCATATAAGTTAAATAAACAGGGTGACAATATACAGCCTTGACGGACTCCTTTTCCTATTTGGAACCAGTCTGTTGTTCCATGTCCAGTTCTAACTGTTGCTTCCTGACCTGCATACAGATTTCTCAAGAGGCAGGTCAGGTGGTCTGGTATTCCCATGTCTTTCAGAATTTTCCACAGTTTATTGTGATCCACACATTCAAAGGCTTTGGCATAGTCAATAAAGCAGAAATAGATGTTTTTCTGGAACTCTCTTGCTTTTTCCATGATCCAGCAGATGTTGGCAATTTGATCTCTGGTTCCTCTGCCTTTTCTAAAACTAGCTTGATGTCTGGAAGTTCACGGTTCCCATATTGCTGAAGCCTGGCTTGGAGAATTTTGAGCATTACTTTACTAGCGTGTGAGATGAGTGCAATTGTGCGGTAGTTTGAGCATTCTTTGGCATTACCTTTCTTTGGGATTGGAATAAAAACTGACCTTTTCCAGTCCTGGGGCCACTGCTGAGTTTTCCAAATTTGCTGGCATATTGAGTGCAGCACTTTCACAGCATCATCTTTCAGGATTTGAAATAGCTCAACTGGAATTCCATCACCTCCACTAGCTTTGTTCGTAGTGATGCTTTCTAAGGCCCACTTGACTTCACATTCCAGGATGTCTGGCTCTAGGTCAGTGATCACATCATCGTGATTATCTTGGTCGTGAAGATCATTTTTGTACAGTTCTTCTGTGTATTCTTGCCACCTCTTCTTGATATCTTCTCCTTCTTCTTTCCCATTCTGTTGTTTTCCTCTATTTCTTTGTATTGATCCCTGAGGAAGGCTTTCTTATCTCTTCTTGCTATTCTTTGGAACTCTGCATTCAGAGTTCCAAAGAATATATATGTATATCTTTCCTTTTCTCCTTTGCTTTTCGCTTCTCTTCTTTTCACAGCTATTTGTAAGGCCTCCCCAGACAGCCATTTTGCTTTTTTTACATTTCTTTTCCATGGGGATGGTCTTGATCCCTGTCTCCTCTACAATGTCATGAACCTCAGTCCATAGTTCATCAGGCACTCTATCTATCGGTTCTAGGCCCTTAAATCTATTTCTCACTTCCACTGTATAATCATAAGGGATTTGATTTAGGTCATACCTGAATGGTCTAGTGGTTCTCCCTACTTTCTTCAATTTAAGTCTGAATTTGGTAATAAGGAGTTCATGATCTGAGCCACAGTCAGCTCCTGGTCTTGTTTTTGTTGACTGTATAGAGCTTCTCCATCTTTGGCTGCAAAGAATATAATCAATCTGATTTTTGTGTTGACCATCTGGTGATGTCCATGTGTAGAGTCTTCTCTTGTGTTGTTGGAAGAGGGTGTTTGCTATGACCAGTGCATTTTCTTGGCAAAACTCTGTTAGTCTTTGCCCTGCTTCATTCCATATTCCAAGGCCAAATTTGCCTGTTGCTCCAGGTGTTTCTTGACTTCCTACTTTTGCATTCCAGTCCCCTTTGTAATTTTTCAAAATTTAAAAAAAAATGTGCAATGAATCCCTTTGAACAGGAAGAGTTTTTTTAGTTCATTTCTCAATCATATTATTTCCTTGGGATAGCTTCCTAGAAATGGATAGCTGGTGTATCCTAAATAAAACACATTTTGCCAAATTTCTTTTCAGAAAGGTCATGTCCATTTTTCTCTATAAGTTCATAAAATATTACTGTTCTGTATTTTTTGGAAGGTTCATTTTTTTTGGTAGATAGGGATATTTGCTGATTCTAGGCTTCTCTTCTGTATTCTCAAAAGAATTTACAATGTTTAAGCAATCACAGCTTCATCAGTGTCTGAAGATTTAAATTGTTTAGACTAGTGCTTCTAAAAATATGAATTACCTGGGGACCTTGTTAAAATGCAGATCCTAATTCAAGAGGTCCAGGGTGGAGCTGGAGAGTCTGTGTTTCTGAAATGCTTCCAAGGGTTGTGACTGTATGACTGGTCTCCAGGTCATAGCAGAGTATTCAGATGCCTTATTACTGTTTTATCAATCTTGGTATTCACTTCCTTCCTATGTTATTTTACGTTAAAATTTGAAAATTATTCTTCTTGATGGAGAAGATCTAAGCAAAAAAGAGAGAAAGTTGAGAATGCTGTATTCTGCCTGGATGTTAAAATTATGCCACGTGACCCAAGATGCAACCTGCTTCTTCTCATGTTTTGCTTTTAGTACTTTTTATCCTTAGTATTATAGCAAATCTCAGGTCACGTTAGGATTGAACCACTAATTGTCATTGGTCTCCCTTTTGCTCTCATCCCTTGCCTTTGTGTCTTCTTTTTCCATTTCTCAGTGTGTCTAGCACTGTGAGCAGCCCCACAGGCTTTTTAAAAGTCCTCATACACTCTTCCTCGCTGTGTATTTGTATCATTAACAGCTAGCATTGTAGAATCCCCTCCGACTGCTAGAGCCACCTCTCTTTTCACTCTGTCTGTGTCCTCTCACCTTGTAGTCCACGCTGAGATTTTGGAAACCTACTTTTACGAACTCTGACATATGTTACAAAACATATGACTTTATACCCAGACTTCCCCTTCTTTGGCTATTGTGACCCCTAGGATGGTATAGTCACCACTTCCCACGATTTCCATCACTTGTGTAGTTCTTCACTGTTGAGACTGGACAAAATCGAGAAGACACCCTGTGATTATGTATGTGAAGGAACTTGGTTTGCAAAATGTAAAGCCCTCAATGTGTTACATCCTGCTGGAGAATGAATCATTTCGTTTCTTCCTTAGTCTTGAAATTCTCAGCCAAGCGGGTAAAAATGTGTCAGTCTGCTTTTAACAAGATGAGGCTCTCAGATGCCAAATGGCTGAAATCCTGCCCTGTGTTACATCTTCCCTCTATATCAGTACATCTGTGGTCTCTGTTGAGAAAGCATGCATTTTTGCTGTGCTGTGCTTAGTCGCTCCATAATGTCCGACTCTATTTGACCCCATGGACTGTGACCTGCCAGGCTCTTATGTCCATGGAATTCTCCAGGCAAGAATACTGGAAGGGGTTGCCATGTCCTGCTCCAGGGGATCTTCCCAACCTAGGGATTGAACCCAGGTCTCCCGCATTGCAGGCAAATTCTTTAGCATCTGAGTCACCAGGGAAGTCCATGCATTTTTGCTGCGTCATATCTATTTTCCCTCTTTTTCTTTCTTCTAAATAATTACTCTTTGATTTTTAAATTTTAGTTACAATTTTATATCCACATATCAAATGATTTTACCATGTTTTAATAGCTGCATTATGTTATATCAAGTAAATTATGTTCCATAATTTACATAAGCATTTCCCTGTTGTAGGAAACCTGGTTTGCCTCAGATTTCTTTTTTTGTAAACATTGATGATTTATATTATCATTCATATAGTTTTTCTTGTATCTTCAATTTTGTTTCCTTAATATAGATTTCTAGAAGAAGTTCCTGAAAAATAAATTGCTACAATCTTTTAAAGATTAAGATAAAAATCTTTGACTTGGAAGGACTAATTTTAGGAACATAATCTATAAGATAAATTTTAGTGATGTAAATTAGAACAAACTAAATGTCTATTTGAAAACTGGATAATTATTATAAATCGTTCTCTAAACAATTTGCAATCTGTTTTCCAAAAGAAATAATGATGGCTTAACAATGTATGCAATTAGAAAGAAGCTGCCATCATTATTTGATATTAAAAGTCTAAAATATTCTTTCCAACTTAGTAGACACAATACAAAAATGGCACCTTGGTTTAGTTTTCATATATTTGATTGCCTGTTAGGTTGTTTATTTTTTGAAATTTGTTTATTAATTATATTTCTTAATTTGTGAAATAAGTTTTTCCGTTCTCTGCCTACTTGTTTTTTAAAATATCAGATTCCAGGGAAATAATTAAAAATAGAAATAGTAAGCAATAATGACTATCCATGGGCTTCCCTAGTAGTTTAGATGGTAAAGACTCTGTTTAGATGGTAAAGACTCTGCTTAGATGGTAAAGATACAAAAGACCCAGATTCAATCCCTGGGTCAGGAAGATCCCCTGGAGAAAGGAGTGGCTACCACTCCAGTATTCTTGCCTGAAGAATCCCATGGACAGAGGAGCCTGGCAGGCCACAGTCCATGGGGTCACGAAGAGTCAGACATGACTGAGCAACTAAGCACGTGCACAGTTACTATCCATATATTTGTTATAATCTGTTGTTGTTCAGCTGTTAAATTATGTCTGACTCTTTGCAATCCCATGAACTGCAGCACATCAAGCTTCCCTGTCCTTCACTGTCTCCTGGAGTTTGCTGAAATTCATGTCTATTGAGTTGGTGATGCTCTCTAACCATCTCATTCTCTGCTGCTCCCTCTCCTTTTGCCTTCAATCTTCCCCTCTGTTTCCAACCTCATGCTTATATCTTTCTACATCTAGAAAAAAGATGTGAATTATCTTTTCACATAGTGCTAAATGTTTATCCTTTTCAACAATGTTGTTTATTTAGGGAGTCTTATAAAACTGTCATCATATTCATGAAATGGACACTATCCACAGGGCCATATTCCTATGAATTTACATTTAACTCTTCATGGTAGTGTTTCTAGTTCACTCTTTTATCCACACATAATTGGTGTGTAGAGTCTTCTCTTGTGTTGTTGGAAGAGGGTATTTGCTATGACCAGTGTCATCTCTTAGCAAAACTCTATTAGCCTTTGCCCTGCTTCATTCCGTATTCCAAGGCCAAATTTGCCTGTTACTCCAGGTGTTTCTTGAATTCCTACCTTTAAATTTCAGTCCCCTATAATGAAAAGGACATATTTTGGGGCTGTTAGTTTTAAAAGGTCTTGTAGGTCTTCATAGAACCATTCAACTTCAGCTTCTTCAGCGTTACTGGTTGGGGCATAGGCTTGGATCACCATGATATTGAATGGTTTGCCTTGGAAACAAAGAGAGATCATTCTGTCATTTTTGAAATTCCAAGTACTGATTTCAGACTCTTTTGTTGACCATGATGGTTATTCCATTTCTTCTAAGGGATTCCTGCCCACAGTAGTAGATATAATGGTCACGTGAGTGAAATTCACCCATTCCAGTCCATTTTAGTTTGCTGATTCCTAAAATGTCAATGTTCACTCTTGCCATCTCCTGTTTGACCACTTCCAATTTGCCTTGATTCATGGACCTAACATTCCAGGTTCCTATGTAATATTGCACTTTACAGCATTGGACCTTGCTTCTATCACCAGTCACATCCACAACTGGGTATTGTTTTTGCTTTGGCTCCATCTGTTCATTCTTTCTGGAGTTATTTCTCCACTGATTTCCTGTAACATATTGGGCACCTACCAGCCTGGGGAGTTCGTCTTTCAGTATCCTATCATTTTACCTTTTCATACTGTTCATGGGGTTCTCAAGGCAAGGATACTGAACTGGTTTGCCATTCCCTTCTCCGATGGACCACATTCTATCAGACCTCTCCACCATGACCCGTCCATCTTGGGTGGCCCCACACAGCATGGCTTAGTTTCATTGAGTTAGACAAGGTCAATGTGATCAGATTGGCTAGTTTCCTGTGATTATTGTTTCAGTGTGTCTGCCCTCTGATGCCCTGGTGCAACACCTACCATCTCACTTGGGTTTCTCTTACCTTGAACTTACTTATCCTACATGGAAAAAGCAAGAGAGTTCAGAAAAACATCTATTTCTGCTTTATTGACTATGCCAAAGCCTTTGAATGTGTAGATCACAATAAACTGTGGAAAATTCTGAAAGACATGGGAATACCAGACCACCTGACCTGCCTCTTGAGAAACCTATATGTAGGTCAGGAAGCAACAGTTAGAACTGGACATGGAACAACAGACTGGTTCCAAATAGGAAAAGGAGTCTGTCTAGGCTGTATATTGTCACCCTGCTTATTTAACTTCTATGCAGAGTACATCATGAGAAACACTGGGCTGGAAGAAGCACAAGCTGGAATCAAGATTGCCGGGAGAAATATCAATAACCTCAGATATGCAGATGACACCACCCTTATGGCAGAAAGTGAAGAGGAACTAAAAAGCCTCTTGATGAAAGTGAAAGAGGAGAGTAAAAAAGTTGGCTTAAAGCTCAACATTCAGAAAATGAAGATCATGACATCTGGTCCCATCACTGCATGGGAAATAGATGGGAAAACAGTGTCAGACTTTATTTTGGGGGGCTCCATAATCAACTGCAGATGGTGATTGCAGCCATGAAATTAAAAGACGCTTACTCCTTGGAAGGAAAGTTATGACCAACCTAGACAGCATATTAAAAAGCAGAGACATTACTTTGCCAACAAAGGTCCGTCTAGTCAAGGCTATGGTTTTTCCAGTAGTAATGTATGGATGTGAGAGTTGGACTGTGAAGAAAGCTAAGCACCGAAGAATTCATGCTTTTGAACTGTGGTGCTGGACTTTGAACTTGTGAGTCCCTTGGACTGCAAGGAGATCCAACCAGTCCATCCTAAAGGAGATCAGTCCTGGGTGTTCATTGGAAGGACTGATGCTGAGGCTGAAACTCCAATACTTTGGCCACCTCATGCTAAGAGTTGACTCATTGGGAAAGACCCTGATGCTGGGAGGGATTAGAGGCACGAGGAGAAGGGGACGACAGGGGATGAGATGGCTGGATGGCATCACTGACTCGATGGAGGTGAGTCTGGGTGAACTTCGGGAGTTGGTGATGGACAGGGAGGCCTGGCATGCTGCGATTCATGGGGTCACAAAGAGTCAGACACGACTGAGAAACTGAACAGAACAGAACAGAATTGGTGTTTACAGACTGCACTCTTAGGTTATTCTTACTCATATCAGAAAATTACTTCAAAACAGTGAGTCAAGAGCTGCAGAATCATTGGAGGATACTGATGTGTAAATTACATTGTCAAATATCAGAATTTGGCGGTGGGGGGGGGGGTTGCGGTGAGACAAAATGGTATATAAGAATTGCATTTATATTTATGTGAAAGCTATAGCAATTAATATACTTTTGGAAACAAAGTCCATCTCTTTAAAAAAGGGTCAAGAAAAACATGAGCTTGAATCACTCCTTTCAGATCTAAAACATCTGGGTAATGTTAGTATGTAAAGAATTGTAGAATTCTGTATGAATCATTCATGCATCAACTTACTAGGAACATTGAGATTTTACATGGATTAGGAGGTTCTTGACATGTAAACATCTAAAGTAAACTGGCTACAAAATTCATATTATTTTTATTTCAAATATACTATGAATGAAGTTCTAAGTCATTAAAGAGATTGAGGTGTCTATCTAAATTTGGTTTTTGGGTCTCCACAGATAGCTTTAAAGCCTGGTTCAGTTCGACTCTTTGCAATCCCATGGACTGCAGCATGCCAGGCTTCCCTGTCCATCACCAACTCCTGAAGCCTACTGAAATTCATGTCCATCAAGTTGGTGATGCCATCCAATCATCTCATCCTTTGTGTTCCCCTTCTCCTTCTGCCTTCAATCTTTCCCAGCATCAGGGTCTTTTCCAATGAGTTGGTTCTTCGCATCAGGTGGCCAAAGTATTGGAGTTTCAGCTGCAGCATCAGTCCTTCCAATGAATATTCAGGACTGATTTCCTTTAAGATTGACTGGTTGGATCTCCTTGCAGTCCAAGGGACTTTCAAGAGTCTTCTCCAGCACCACAGTTCAAAGCATCAATTCCTAAGGAGCATGGAATGTGGTATCTTTGCTGAGTGTTGGAAGTTGTCTTTTTAGTCTCTGGACAAATGGCCCAGAGTCCAGCTTTTATTTTAGTGTCTAAGGATAATTGGTGTTAGGGTGAGAAAACAGACCAGAACAGCTATTAATAGGTTAATATCTCAGGTTCTTAATTCATAGCATTCATTATCCATCTATTGTTGTTCAGTCACCAAGTTGTGTCCTACTCTTTGCGACTCCATGGACTCCAGCACACCAGGCTCCTCTGCCCGTGGGATTTTCCAAGCAAGAATACTGGAGTTGGTTGCCATTTCCTTCTCCAGGAGATCTTCCTGACCCAGAGTTTGAACCCATGTCTCCTTCATTGGCAGGTGGATTCTTTAACACTGAGCCATCAGGAAAGCTATATCCACCTGAGAATAGGGGGGAAAATGTAGTTTTATAATAGGTGGATCTCCATAGACAAATTCTGAGGTCAAATTCATAACAGTGAACTGAAGGGTTGGAAGGAAAAAACACCAGGTCCTAAAAAAGTATCAAGTTTAAGCAATGGTTCTTAATAAGGGACAGTTTTTTTGCCCCCAGGGGTCATTTGCTAATGTTTAGAGACATTTTGGATTATCTTAGACTAACTTGGGATACCAGGTTGCTACTGGCATCCAGAAGCCAGAGGCCAGGGATGCTGCTAAAGGCCAGGGATGCTGCAAGACCCAGCACAACTCCTACAACAAAGAATTATCTGGCCCCAAAATGTCAATACTGTTGATATTGAGAAACCATGAATTAACAAGTTATTTTTTTAAGACTGAGAATATATAAAACTTTATCCCTATGGCCAAATCAATAAAATATGTTTGTTTTTTTTTATGTTTCCCTATGGCAAAGCCAATAGGAAACACAGGATTTCAGGATTTATTATCAAATTTGCTTAACTTGCTTATTAATGCGTAAGATGTAGAGCCCATATCCTAGAAATATGTGATTAGTTTCTGATCCTGCCAGTTCTTTAAGTGACGGTGCTTAGCTTGTGCTGTGGCAAACTAAACAGGTTAAAATGAATTTGCATGGAATAATAATAAAACATTAAGATTGTCTTGATGCCACATAGAACAAAATGGAATTTGGCGATGATGTAGTTAACATGATTAATATGGATAACAAAGCAAGACTCTTCAGGGCTCCAGTGGAACATTTGTTCTCAATTATCTGTGTTGACTGTCCCCTCTTATTATCAGAATTGAAAGAGCACCAAATCTCTTTATACAATGCAGACATGATCTAGGTAAAGCAGTGTAAGCAGGATAGGTCATTATCTAGGTGTGTTATTGTTTTCAGCTAAGGATAGAACTTGAGAGAAGTAGAAATAAGAGGGAAATGTGACAGAATGCTCCATGTGCTAATAGATGCTACACTGTGAAACTGGCAGTTCATTTTCCCAAATTCTTCTTGTGCAAAATTTTGGTCCTTTTAAAACACAGATCAGGATTGAAATGTGTGTGGAGCTCATAGGTACATTCACTTTTTGCTGCCATGGTCTGCCTACCTTTGATGCCTCATTTATGTGACATGGATGGGCTTCTCATCACTGCTACTTTCATTTTTTAAGTGTTTAGTCACAAGAGTTGTTAGTAATTTATTGCTTATTCATGGGTAAAAAAATGAAATATTTTGTAAGCTTTGTAGATAGCTGTGAGTGGTTTTGGGAAGACACTAATTTCATGGATATTTTACACCTTACAGCATATTTTAAAACATTTTGTAAAAAGTTATGTCCTTAGAAAATACCCTTAAATGTTAGAAAGCCCATTTACATAGAAAGTTTTAATAAACATAATGAATTAAAACATTTGACAAGCTATCTTTAACAGGTTAGGATATGATATAAATTTTTCCTTTTATAAATTTGGTAGCTATTTTTCTTCTACTCACTAAGATCAGGAATTCACGTTAAGTAAAAATGCAGGTGAAAAGCACATTGCTATGACTGTATTTCAAGTCAAGATATTACAGTTGAATTTATACTATAAATCTATTCACTTCAGTCACTCAGTCGTGTCCAACTCTTTGCAACCCCATGGACTGCAGTACTTCAGGCTTCCCTGTCCATCACCAACTCCCAGAGCCTACTCAAACTCGTCCATCGAGTCAGTGATGCCATCCAACTATCTCATCCTCTGTCGTCCCTTTCTCCTCCCACCTTCAATCTTTACCAGCATCAAGGTTTTTCCAATGAGTTGATTCTTTGCATCAGGTGGCCAGAGTTGAGTTTCAGCTTCAGTATCAGTCCTTCCAATGAATACTCAGGACTGATTTCCTTTAGGATTGACTGGTTGGATCTCCTTGCAGTCCAACGGACTCTCAAGAATCTTCTCCAACACCACAGTTCTAAAGCATCCATTCTTCAGTGCTCAGCTTTCTTTATAGTCCAACTCTCACATCCATACATGACTAGTGGAAAAACCATAGCTTTGACTAGACGGACCTTTGTTGGCAGAGTGATGTCTCTGCTTTTTAATATGCTGTCTAGGTTGGTCATAGCTTTTCTTCCAAGGAGCAAGCATCTTTTAATTTCATGGCTGCAGTCACCATCTGCAGTCATTTTGGAGCTCAAGAAAATAAAGTCTCTCACTGTTTCTATTGCTTCCTTATCTATTTGCCATGAAGCGATGGGACCGGATGCCATAATCTTAATTTTATGAATGTTGAGTTTTAAGCCAACTTTTTCACTCTCCTCTTTCACTTTCTTCAAGAGGCTCTTTAGTCCCTCTTTGCTTTCTGCCATAAGGGTGGTGTCATCTGCATATCTGAGTTATTGATATTTCTAGTAGCTATAACCTATAAACCTATAGAAATGATGAACTAGAAAACCCAAAAATATTCTTCAGGCTCAAAAACAAAAGGAACATGTTCATGAAGCAGGAACTTCCCAGAAATGAATGAATAAGTGGGACTGAAGCCATTGGTATTCTGGGAACTGGTTCCAGAAGCCAGCAATATTGTCCAGGAGTCCCATTCCTGCCAGACAGCATGGCCAGAGTCTTCACACGATGAGGCACTGGAGAGAGGTTTGCTGAATGAGGTTGTGGGCTTGTGTACAGCTCTATGACCCATGAAATGAGAATAAATACAAGCTGCTAACATTCATCCTGGCTTTTCAGATTTATGGGAAAGTGAGGACCTAAGGAAATGATTGGAGCAAGCCAAACTTCATGACCATGAACTAAAACCATATGCTGTTTCAATACTTGCTTTTTCAATGTCCCCAGTATCCCTGGGGGCTTCCCAGGTGGCGTAGTGGTAAGGAATTCACCTGCCAATGCAGGAGATGTAAGAGATGTGGGTTCAATCCCTGAATTGGGGAGATCCCCTGGAGTAGGAAATGGCCACCCACTCCAGTATCCATGCTGGAAAAATTCCATGGACAGAGGAGCCTGGCAGGCTATGGTCCTTGGGGCCGCAAAGAGTCAGACATGACTGAGCGCTTGTGCACACATACAGACTATTGTCACAGCAGAGAAATCCCAAAACATCACTGAGTTCCTTGTTTTGGATTAATTATTCCTTGTTTGCTTTTCAGACTTCTGACTGGAAGTGATTAAAAAAAAAAAAAAAAAAAACTTCTAGGCAGGGAAGAATGAGGTCAGATTAATATATGCTGTGGAGGGAGGGACAGCTGTCAGGAGAAAAGATGAGAGGATAGGAAAAGGAGGGAGGGAGAAAGAGAGAGGGGGAAAGACAGAAAAAGGGAGAGGCAGATGGAGGGAAGATGGAGAAGGAGGTGGAAAATCACAAAATTTTCACATAAACCTATAAAACAAAAATCCAAATGCATGAAAAAATAAAATGATAAGGAACACTAACAACAAAATGTGAATTCACTACATGCAGTATTAAATTTCCTCAGGATGCTTAAAGAGATAAAGAATATGTAACTTTTATTTTTGAATTAAAATTTTGTTTTGAGATGATTGTAGATTCACGTTCAGTTGTTAGGAAATGATACAGAGAAAACCCACATACTCTTTACCCAGTGTCCCCCATTGTTGACATCTTGCAAAAACAATCATACAACATCACAGCCAGAATATTGCTTGATGCAGTCTGACACAATATTTCCACCCATAAGGACCCCTCTTGTTTCCCATTTTTATAACAACATCCAATCCCCTCCTGAGCAATCACTAATCTGTTCTGCTGCTACTGCTGCTGCTGCTGCTGCTGCTAAGTCGCTTCAGTCATGTCCAACTCTGTGCGACCCCATAGACGGCAGCCCACCAGGCTTCCCAGTCCCTGGGATTCTCCAGGCAAGAACACTGGAGTGGGTTGCCATTTCCTCCTCCAATGCATGAAAGTGAAAAGTGAAAGTGAAGTCGCTCAGTCGTGTCCGATTCTAGCGACCCCATGGACTGCAGCCTACCAGGCTCCTCCGTCCATGGGATTTTCCAGGCAAAAGTAATTTTGTCATTTCAACAATGTTATATAAATAGAATCATATAATATGTAGCTTTCGGGATTGGCTTTTATCATTAGGCATAGTTCTCCAGAGAGTCATCCATGCTGCTACATTTATGAATAGCCTGTTTGTCTTTATTGCTGAATAGAATTTCACTGTATGGATGCACCACAATTTAACTATTCCCCTGTTGAAGGACATCTAGGGGGGTTTGGTTTATAGTTATTACAGATAGAGTTACTGTGGAAAAGATTTTCATTTTCCTTAAAAAAAAAAAAAGCCCAGGTATACAATTCCTGAAGCAGAATGTAGTTGCATGTTTAGTTTTTAAGAAATTACCAAAGAACTTCGCAGAGTGGTTGTAACATTTTACATTCCCACCAGCAATATATGTTGTTGTTCAGTCACTTAAGTCATGTCTGGCTCTAGGTCTCTATGTGTTTGCTACTATCTGTATATCCCGTGCACTGAAATGTCTGTCCATATCCCTTGCCCATTTTCTAATGTTATTGTTTGCTTTTCTGCTGTTGTGTTTTGGGTCCTCTATGTATTCTACAGATGCTAATCGTTTGTTGGAAACATGGTTTGCAAAATATTCCCCCGGCCTTTAACTTGACTTTTCATCCCCTTCACGTGGTTGTTAACAGATCAAAAATGTTTAATTTTGATGGAGCCTGCAATTTGTCAATTTCTTCTTTTATGAATCTTGCTTTTGGTGGTAAGTCAGGAAAGAGTTTGTAGCCTCATTGTTGCCGAGTGGTGGTGAAGGTTTTGAGTCTCCACTGGTCCTGCTCCAGTATCACATCAGTGGGAAGAGAAAGGTTACCTCCTTATTCCTGGGAGCGGGCCGGGAGAGTTAAAATCCAGGCTTCCCACATGGTCTCCACTGATCCTACAGGGACAGATGTCATTACCACCCTGTGAGATGAACCCTGCTTCTCTGACACCTTTCCAGCCCAGAGGATGGGGCACCTCATAACAGCCTGGCAGGGTTAAAATGGAGGAATCACACTTGGCCTTTGTTGGTGTGAATCAGGTACAGCCAGCTTTTTCTATGATGTATGCTGGAAGAAAGCAATTATTGCTAAAAGCGTTCTGTCTTGCCAGACTTCGACTTCTTGTTTTCTGGTCCTTCAGCTAGAGAAACCAAGCTTTTCTTGGGACTTTTCTTGGGACTTTTCTATACCTGATGGTATCTGGACTGCCAGCTGCTTCAAGTCCAAATCTGATATATTTGAGGGAAAAAGAAATCCCAGGGAACTCAGTACTCTGCTGTGCTTGTATGTCAAGGCCTTTGGCCAATCTGCCTTTTTCCTTTACCTTTTCAGAGTTGTGTTACATTTGTTTTATATATAGTGTCCAGGAATTTTAGTTGTGCTTAGTAGCTAGAATAGGGGAAATTATGTCAGCTCCATCTTCCTGAAAAAGAGAAATCTGTGCCTTCTATTTTAATGTAAGAAAGTTTGAGTCAAACTCATCAGAAATAAAACAAGTTCTGCTGGATGTGAAAAAATAATATATTATAAATGTTAGGAATAAAAAGGCAGTTATTACCACTTTTAGTTTCTGTTTAGGATTAGAGCGCTGAAAAAGGCATTGCTCTCACCCTTGTATGTTACAGTCACACCACCACCAACATAAACCTGAGCAAACTGCTAGTTTATGACTTTTCTTGAGCTATCGCAGAGCTGAGGTCACAGGATGACCAAGCAGCTCAGAATTTAAGGAGAGAGACGACCAGCAGGGAGAGGTGGACACTCGTTCAATTGTAGCAGAAGTTGAGTTTGTCGAATGTTTTTTCTGCCACCTATTGAGGTGATCATATGGTAGTACTTTAGTCTGCTAATATGGTGAATTATGTTGATTTTTCAAATTATGAAACCAGTCTTTCATTCCCAGGGTGTGAATGGTTGTGAAGTATTACTCTTGGTTGTGAAGTGTAAGCCTTTCTATATACTAATAGGTTTGTTTTGCTAAAATTTTGTGGAAGATTTTTTTGATTTGGTCTCTTGTGTTCTTCTTTACAATATCTTTGGTTTTGCCATCATGATAATTCTGGCATTTTAAAATGAGTTGTAAAATGTTCCCTTTTCAACTATTGTATAGAATTGATACTAATTTGGTTCTTAAATGTTTGATAAAGTATACCAGTGATCTATGAGAAAAGTGAGATCTAGCAATATGTTGCATTCAAGGAACATAATTCAAGCAAATGCACAATAAAATTTGAAAATTAAAGAACAGAAGATGAGATACCAGACTAAAAGAAACTGTAGTAGATGTGTGGTCTGATGTAACAGGATTTGAGACAAAAAAAAATATTATGAGTACAAGGTACAGTTTTATACTGCTAAAAATGAAAAAGAATAAGAACAATAGAGTAAGGAGTTATTATTATTATGAATGCATATGCACTTAATAATATAACCAGACATATAGAAAAGTAGTAACTGACAAAATAGCAAGGAGAAATAGAGTCATCACCAATTTCAGTTAGAATTTTTTTATGTATTCCCACCCCCCATCAAAAAGATACAGAGACCTGAATATATAAATATTTGAATATATAAATAATTCAATTCTTAACAAGCTGAAACCAGCTATATAATAAGATGCTAGAAATGTGCTAAGGTATTATATCCAATAAATAGACAAATAGAATAACAAAGTCTTTGTGAACACACAGAAAATTTGTAGAATCTCTCCATGTACTAGAGAATGGAGGAAACAACAATAAATTCCAAAACTAATACAGACTATATTCTCTGGCAATAATTTTAATAAAATTAGGAAATAAGTGGATTGTTTAGAAAATCCTCAATTATAGCACTTATAAAGTATACTACTCTAAGCTCTATTGTAAAAGGAATTCGTAAAGGCTATTGCAAAATACTCAGAACTGGATGAGAATGGAAACAAGTTTATAATGAATCATGGGCAAAGATGAAAAAATATGAAAAATTTATTACTTTATGGATATTTATCAGGAAACAAAAGCTATTTTTAAAATGAGCTAAGCATTCAATTAACTCAATCAGAAAAATCAGTAGAGCAAAGTCAAAGGAAGAAGAAAGAAGTAAAGACCAGAAATAAGTGAAATAAAAAATCATATAGAATAACAAAAATAGTTCTTTGAAAGGATTGATTAAATACATAGACCCAGGCAAGACTTTAAGATAAAGCTTAAAATACACAAATTACAGAATAAATAAATTGAGACAACCACGATTAAAAAATTTTTAAATGTTTTTTAAAGTATATAACTATATGCTAATAAAACTGAAATTCATTATAAAAGACACATTTCTGAAGAAAAATAGAATACCAATAATGAACAGAAAAAGAAACATAAAACTTGACTAGACAAATGAGTACTAAAGGAAAATAAACTGTTTGATTTTTTTAAAATTCATCCTCAAAAGCCACAAGCCAAGACAGTTTTATTTAGGGGATTCTACCAGTTTAACGGAATAGTTAAATGGTGACTTATATATAAAATTTTTTAGTAAAAAGGAAAAGGACACTTCCTAGCTTATTTCATGAGCATGATATAACTTGATTTCAAAACCAGAGATGGGCAACACAAGAAAAGAAACCACTTATTTCACTTATAAACAGGGATGAGAGGGAGAGGGTGGGATGATTTGGGAGAATGGCATTGAAATACGTATAATATCATATATGGAACGAGTAGCCAGTCCAGGTTCGATGCACGATACTGGATGCTTGGGGCTGGTGCACTGGGACAACCCAGAGGGATGGTATGGGGAGGGAGGAGGGAGGAGGGTTCAGGATGGGGAACACATGTATACCTGTGGCGGATTCATTTCGATATTTGGCAAAACCAATGCAATATTGTAAAGTTTAAAAATAAAATAAAATTAAAAATAAATAAATAAATATATTGGAAAAAAAAAACAGGGATGAAAAATTTCTAAGTAAAACATCAGCTTACTGAGACAAATAGCATATTTTTAAAAATCCCATAGCACAAGCAATGGATTTTATCGCAGAAATGGAAGAATGGTTAAATATCAGAAAATAAATGAATGTAATTCTCATTAATAGACTAGAGGAAATTTAACTGGTTTTCTTACTAAAAGTGGCCAAATTATGAGCTCAAGTTCAACATCTATGATTGTTGTTGTTGTTTAGTCACTAAGTTGTGTCCAACTCTTTAGCAACCCCATGGACTAGCCTATCAGGCTCCTCTGTCCATGGGATTCTCCAGGCAAGAATACTGGAGTGGGTTGCTATGCCCTCCTCCAGGGGATCTTCCCAACCCAGGGATTGAACCTGTGTCTCTCACGTCTCTTGCATCTCCTGTATTGACAGGCAGGTTCTTTACCACTGAGCCACTAAGGAAGCCCATCTAAGTATGATGACATCTTATCAAACTAAGAATAGAAGAAAAGTTTTCCAATTTAGTGAGGATAATGACTCAAATATATATCACAACAAACATTTATCAAACATCACAGAATTCAAGTCAGTTATCAATTGTATGACTTGGCACTATCTTATATTCCACTAACAAAAGGTTATACAGTGTCGGTGTCTGCTTTGTCACCTCATGGCTCAGGTTGAGTAATTGCAACCTGAGATCCTATAAGTATAGAGATCCTATAAGGCTCACAATGCCTAAAATATATACTATTTGGCCCTTTTAAAGGAAAGTGGGATGACTCCTAATCTAGACCATAAAGGAACTTCAACAAATCAACAAAACTAAGTCTAGGGCCTAACTAGAAAAACAGGCATCTGACAAGTCACACAGTAGGTGAATTACAAAGAAGCAAACCTAACAGCTACAAAGCAATTGTAGAGATACTCCAACCTACTAGTGATTAGAGAAAATACTTCCAAACCAAAAAAGATTTTACATTTGTCAGCTTGACAAAATTTAATCTAAAACTATTATTAAAAACAGAATTTGGAGAAAATTAGTTATAATATTAATCTGACTCAGATACTAACTTATTTGGCTTATTTTTACTTTAACATGGGAAAAGAAAAGAAGGAGATAAACTTGGTTGCGATTATTCCTTTCAGAATGAAGAAAACCCCACATATAACAAATTCTAAGAGCACATTTCCTTATCAGATTAATATAACCCCTAGGGATTTGTAAATCTGTCAGAACTGATTTTGCAAACCTAAATAGCTAAACGAAACTTGAAACAATAAAATTCTATCTGAATTCATGTCAACAAGATATCAGATAAATGCTTTGGTAAAGAATCAGCTTGCATATATTTTCAGAGATGACAGTGTATTAAGTAAGGGCTTAATCCACCTGCTAAAACTTGTTATAAGAATATTCTGACCCAGTTCTATCTAGCTTCACCCATCATCACCCACTCCCACCATATTGCTCTACTCTAGCCTAGGAAGGGAAGTTTTGATTCAATAAGAATATAATGATGCTGCTGTTGCCTTTATCTATGTTCTTCTATATGTCATCTTTATAAACAATAAATAAAATTATAGTGCAAGGACAAAACCCTCTACTATTAAATTATCCACTCATTTATTCATATCACATACATTTATTTTGTGCCAGTATCCTCAATTTGGATCGTAGAAAAGGCAAGAGAATTTCAGAAAAACATCTACTTCTGCTTCACTGACTATGCTAAAGACTTTGACTGTGTGGATCACAACAAACTATGAAAAATACTTAAAGAGATGGGAATACCAGACCATCTTACCTGCCTCCTGAGAAATCTATGTGCAGGTCAAGAAACAACAGTTAGACTGGACATTGAAAAAGAGACTGGTTCCAAATTGGGAAAGGAGTATGTCAAGGCTGTATATTGTCACCCTGCTTATTTAACTTATATGCTGAGAACATCACGTGAAATTCCAGGCTGAAGGAAGCACAAGCTGGAATCAAGATTGCAAGGAGAAATATCAATAACCTTAGATATGCAAATGACACCACCCTTATGGCAGAAAGCAAAGAGTAACTAAAGAGTCTCCTGATGAAAGTGAAAGAGAAGAGTGAAAATGTTAGCTTAAAACTCAACATTCAAAAAACGAAGATCATGGCATCTTGTCCCATCAGTTCATGGCAGATAGATGGGGAAACAGTGGAAACAGTGTCAGACTTTATTTTCTTGGGCTCCAAAATGACTGCAGATAATGACTGCAGCCATGAAATTAGAAGACCCTTGCTCCTTGGAAGAAAAGCTATGAAAAACCTAGACAGCATATTAAAAAACAGAGACATTACTTTGCCAATAAAGGTCTGTCTAGTCAAAGCATGGTTTTTCCAGTAGTCATGTATGGATGTGAGAGTTGGACTGTAAAGGAAGCTGAGCGCCAAATAATTGATGCTTTTGAACTGTAGTGTTGGAAGATTCTTGAGAGTCCCGTAGACTGCAATGCGATCCAACCAGTCAATTCTACAGGAAATCAGTCCTGAATATTCACTGGAAGGACTGATGTTGAAGCTGAAGCTCTAATACTTTGGCCACCTGATGTGAAGAACTGACTCATTGGAAAAGATCCTGATGCTGGGAAAGATTGAAGGCAGGAGGACAAGGGGACGACAGAGGATGAGATGGTTGGATGTCATCCCTGACTCAATGGACATGAGTTTGTGCAAGATCCGGAAGTTGGTGATGGACAGGGAAGCCTGGCATGCTGCAGTCCATGGGGTCACAGAGTCAGACACAACTAAGCTACTGAACTGAACTGACCCCCAACTTATAAAAATACTCCTTGACCACAAAGAAATGTGTAATCTTATTAACCAGTAATTACAGTATAGCCTGTACTCAGAGAGGAGTATAAAAAAAAATGTTACTGAAGCATAGAAAAAAGACATCTAGTCCAGCCAGGTGTTGAGAAGGGAGAATATCAAAGAAAACTCCTAAAGAAAGTGGTGCCTGAGGTAAGACCTGAAACATGTGGAATTGTCTCTGATACAAGTGTCCAGGAAGTAGAGAGGTGAGTCAATGGTGGCAAGAGATAAATAGATGCATTCAATTAATAAGTTAAATGTGTATGTCACTTATGCTAACAGCTCATTGACCAGAGGCGTATTAAAACATATTTTGTTACGTGAAAGTTACTGACTGGAGATGTTTCAACATTCACTTACATACAACATTCACTTACAACATTCACTCACTCACCAGCCATAGATGTTAGTATCTGCAA
This sequence comes from Bos indicus x Bos taurus, assembly GCF_003369695.1. Lineage (NCBI taxonomy): Eukaryota > Metazoa > Chordata > Mammalia > Artiodactyla > Bovidae > Bos > Bos indicus x Bos taurus. The sequence continues at coordinate 68,667,059 of NC_040084.1, read as the reverse complement.
AAAAACCCCCAGTCAATAAGGTATTAAGGTGGTAGGGGGAAGAAGGAGAGAGTGAGATGTATGCAGAGAGTAACATGGAAACTTACATTACTATATGTAAAATAGATAGCCAATGGAAATTTGTTGTATGACTCAGGGAACTCAAACAGGGACTCTGCCACAACCCAGAGGGGTGGGATGGGGAAGGAGATGGGAAGGAGTTTCAAGAGGGAGGAGACATGTGTATATCTATGGCTGATTCATGCTGATGTTTGGCAGAAACCAACAAAATTTTGTAAAGCAATTATCCTTCAATTAAAAAGTAAATAAATTTTTAAAAATAATAATAATGTATTAAAACTTCTACACAAGTCAGGTACAGTTAGTATAGATCATTATCATATAAAAATGGTAGTGTATTCCATATATCTGGGAGGAGAAATGCCTGCTGTCTCTTCTCTATTGAAGGTAGAAGGCACCCAGTCATAACACAGATGGAAACCTCTTTAAGGAGGTTCTTCCCAAACTTTCTCAAATGGCTTAAACCTTTGTTACTCAGGATGCCTTTTCTCATACCAAAGCTTATAAACAAAGGAAAATATGAAGGACTTTGGCAACAGCAACAAAATGTCTAAGACCTTTACGATATTTTGAGAGTTAGTTTTAACCTATTCAGATAAACTTTGGAGAATTATGAACTACTTGGGTATAGGTCATGTAATGTGAAAAATAACTATAGTTATTTAATTATAATTATTAGTTTTGTCATATGAAGATTAGAATTTCAGGTAGAATTAGGAACATTTGTTGCATTTGTTGGTTTTCTCTTTGCAATGACTCTCTAATAAATACAAATGTGCAGTCATATTGAAAGTGAAGTCTGTAAGTCATGTCCAACTCTTTGCAGCCCTATGAACTGTAACCTGCAAGTCTCCTCCATCCATGGGATTCTCCAGGCAAGAATACTGCAGTGGGTTGCCATTCCTTCTCCAGGGGATCTTCCTGACCCAGGGATTGAACTCAGGTCTCCCACATTGCAGGCAGACTCTTTACCTTCTGAGCCACCAGGGAATATCCAAGGCATACTGGTAGCTATAAATAAAGTAGGGAAACAAAGATGATTTTGCATTTCAGTTGATGATATTAATTCTGTTTTGAATAAATCTGAAAATTTGAAATATAAACAATTCATCACTATCTTTCTATTTTTCCCCCATTTCAGTAGATGGCCCACTTTCCACCTACTTGTTCAATCTAAAAACCTGGAAGTGATACCTGTTTCTTTGCTTTTCTTCCCCTCCTTCCCCTATGCCCTCATTCCCCATCTCTCACCCCCACAAATGGCAGTGTACATATTTACACAAACAGCTATAGTTACTTCTTTATCTGCACTGTCACCTCTCCTGTGGACTGTTATAATAACTGCCTCTCTGCTTTACTCTTTGGCTTTTCTTTCCTCCCAATCCAGTTTCCATACTGTAGGTTGTATCTTTTAAATACATACATTATCTCATATCACTTCTTGGCTGAACTCTTTCTGAGGCTTTCTATTGCATGGATAATAAAGTCCAGTCATTTTACCATCATCAAAAGTCCTAAATAATCTGGTACGTGCATACTTTTCCAATTACCTTCTCACTTGCCCACTGTAGTCAGTTCATGTGCCTGCTTTCAGCAACTTGAAATTGCAAGTTTTTCTAGTCTTAATATATGTAGTTTCCTTTGCCTGGGAAGTTCATCCATCTCTGCATGGCTGACTTTTAATTCTTTATGTCTTAATTTCCATGTCACCTCTTGAGTCCTTGCTGACAACTCTATCTCCTGGCTCCTGTTCATCTCTATCACAAAGGCTTTTGTTTCTTTCGTAACTTGTCACATTTTGTAACTACTCATTTCATGTTGATATGTTATCTATTTAGCTCTGACTTAGTACTATAAGATCTATGAGGGCAGAGACTATATTTGTTTAATTCATCATTGCATACTATGATAACAGATTTGGTACAATCTTGCTGAGTGAGTAAGTGGATGAATCAGTTGATGAATGGACCTGTGTCCTTTGCTTGGCCTGTACTGATAATAGAAACTATGGAATAAAATATCTATTATGTTAATCTATCATCCATGCCTGTATGGATAAGAGAGTTTGAATAGCAACAAATGTCTTGAATAAAGGGAAGTAGCTTAACATTTTTAGCGCTAATCCCTAGGAGGTTTGGATATTATTTTTAGCATGGGGATTTTAAGTAAAATTAAAGCATAAAGGATAGAACAGAAGAGAAATAAAATGCCATGCTCTTCTTTCAATTATATAAACCAAACACTTTAATTTGGACCAAACTAATAACTGAGATAGAGTTGGCAGAGACGTTCCAGATAGTTTAGGTATCAGATGAATTGTTCAGAAATGGTGACATAGATGTTTTAATTTTAGTTGTCATGTTTACTGCCTTCCAGCCTGAAAAATAAGTACTTCAAGATGCCTATCCTATAGGGGGATAGAGAAGAATTGTAACACAAGGGAAACTAAAGAAGATATCATGTATTTAGAGCTTCTGAAATGAAAAATCTATGTAGCTAAATAAAAATAGTAGGCCAAGCTACAAATTTTCAGAAGTTGGCATGACTAAGAATAAAACATCTGTGCAGAACAATCACCCCTTCTTGGACAATTGAACTTCTTAAAGAAATGAAAGTGATGCCCTCAGAAAAAATTGTCACAATTCTCAAGCTTATAAATCTAGAAACTCATTTAGGTTTCTGAAGAATATACAGACAAGATAAAAAATATGTACTCAGCACCAAACAGCTTTTAGTGCATCATGTTTGAACTAAAACTAGTCTAGTTTTGAAGAATTTATGTCTAGTTATTTTAAATAATTGATCTCACCTTGAATCTTTTCAAATTTTCCTTTCTTTTCTGAATTTCTCTTTAACACTATAACATATTTAAGATTTTTCCAAAATGTGGGTTCTAATTAACAATCTAGAAGGCAATGGAGAATCCCAACTAACACAGACATGCAGGACCTTAAGGTCCACCACAGGCTTAAGGCAAAGAGATTATTTCTAGATCCATCTACTGTTAGGAATGGAACTGGAGGAAAGAAGCCAGAAAAGGCTGATGGTAGGTGAAGAGGGGCTCTTCCATTCAGGTGGGTTTCATTCTACCTGAATGAGATCAAACGGGCTGACACCTGAAGTCATGCAAACTCTGCTGTGTCACTGAGGACAATTTGAAAAACCCAAGGGGCAACAGCATCTGGAATTACTTGCAGGGTTTTCTGGTGACATACGTGCAGGTAGCGTCATTCTGAAGTCAGCAAGTACTAGTCTGTCTAGTTTTTCTCAGCTGAAAGAAAGAAAAAGAACATATATTGGACTTACTGTAGACCATCTGGGCTTCCCTAGTGGCCCAGTGATAAAGAATCCACCTGCAGCACAGGAGACATGGGTTTGATCCCTAGGTCATGTTCAACTCAGGACACCTTGGGTCAGACACGACTGAAGCGACTGAGCACAACACAGCACAGCACAAAGGCCATCTATAGGCACTTTGTTTCTATTTCATCTTATCCCTACTTATTGTTCATGTTTTCATAACAAGAAATCGTGAAACGGAAGCTCAGAAAAATTGGCACTTACAGCTCACAGACTTAGTCATCAGAGTTAAGAATTAAACTTGGGTCTTTTTCCAACAATGGTATTCTTTCTACAATTCTGCAAGGCAATGGGGCAGTTTTTCTGAGTACATAAAAAATTGATTAAAGCTTTAAGGACAGATTCATACTAATAAAATTCATGGGGGACTGATTTATTTAAAGATTTCTAATTGATAAATATACAATGAGATATAAAACTGATGAGAAAGACTAGAGTGCTTGAATCAAAAATTCAGTGCATTCTTTCACAGAATTGGAAGCAAATTTATATTTGCTGGAAAGCAAAATTAAATTCAAAATATAGCTGGGACAGTATAAGTAAGAAATAAAGGACTGGAATGTTCATCTTTAGTATGAAATGCCTCTTTTAAGAGAGATGGAGACAGTCCTCCTCCCTAGTTTAGAACTGGGATTGCTATTAGTGATGTCCCTTGATCATTACTCACTATCCAATGGGCAGCGCTGAGAACAGACTACCACTGCCATATTACATACTCTACACACCACATGAAGATGTTTGTTTCAAAATCTTTTACATTCATTCATTCAATATACATTGTGCATCTCTAATGGTTGGACTGTGTTAGGCACTCCAAATTTAATAGTATAGAAATAAAAAGAGTTAAAATCCTTGCCTTTGATGGAAGGAGTATTAAAGTAGTTCTCAGGCAGTTTTATCTTGTAACATTCACGCGTGTTTCTATAGCTCTTCTTTACTCATTGGCCACTGAATTTTTGAAGAGTTACTAAATCTCTGAAGAAGCCTTGTAAGCCAGAGGCACAGTCGCATTTATTGTACTCATATAGCAAATGTCATCCATTGTGTGTGCTATCTATTCCTGGGAGATCGCTAGCTTGGTTCTCAACTACCTTTAATGCTTGGACCTTTCAGAGACTCTGTCTCTACAGTGATTAATATCAACGAAAATGCTTCTATAAATTCACACCAGGTCATCTGGGGATTTCATATGGCATTATTATCCTCATCACTAAGAGGACTCCATGCCCTTGATTCTGTCTTATTTACTTTTTATTCTAGGACTGAGTTACATAAAATACCAGGAGAAATAAGTGGGCTGGTGTCTAAAAATGGAAACTCTTATGATTATACAAGAATTTTGATTCAAATGCTACTTGTAAAAGAATTTATTCTAAGTATGAAAACAGCCTTTTTTCTCTGCTCCCTAACCTCTGCCAAAGTAAAATCTACAAAACCAGTCTGTAATATAATAGAAAGTTTTTGCTTCTACTAGTGATTAGGTAGATTTCATACATAGGTTTAAACTGAACAGCTTTCAGCTTGAAGCAGCTTTCACTCAAGGCTGAATGGTGTGCAGCAATGCCTCAGTCTTGTCCTAGGGAATGGTTTACATCCTGCCTCTCTCATTAACTGCCTATGCAAAAGCTCTGTTATGACAGAGGAGCACAGGGGTTGAGTGTGTGGCATCCTCAGGCAGCCTGCAGGTTTTACACCCTAGCATGGCAGTTATGGGGCTTCTCAAGTGGCTCAGACAGTAAAGAATCCATCTGCAATACAGAAGACCTGTGTTTGATCCCAGGGTCAGGAAGCTCCCCTGGAGAAGGGAATGGCTACCACTCGCATATACTTGCCTGGAGCATTCCATGGATAGAGGAGCCTGGCAGGCTAGTCCATGGGGGTCACAAAAAGTCAAACATGACTGAGTGACTAACATGGCAGTTACTAGCTGGATGATCACCAGTAAGTTATTTAACCCCTCTATGCCTCAGTTGCCTTGTTTATATAAACTAAGGGGTCGTCATCCATTCAGGCTGCTGTGAAAGGAAACTACAGATTGGATAACTTCCATAACAAAGCCTTTTATTTCTCACAGTTCTGGAAGCTATAAAGTCTAAGATCAAGGTGCCAACAGATTCTATACTTGGCGAGAGCCTGTTTCCTGGCTCATAGAGAGCCGTCTTCTTTTGTCCTTATTTGGAGGAAGCTCTCTTGGAGGAGCTCTCTTGCCATCTGATTTAGGGTGCTTATCACTCTCATGACCTAATCACCTTCCAGTCCTCACCTCCAAATATGATCCCACTGGGGATTAGGTTTCAACATACGAGTGGGGGGGCATTGTGTATTGTGTGTTAGTATGTATTGTGCATTAGTGTACTGCATGAGAATAACAACAATACATATCTCATGGGATTTTTGCAAGGGTGAAGGGAGTTATTACTCCTAGAATCCTTAGTGCCTGGCAAAGAAGATGCTCTCAATAAATGTCGGGTTGCTACACGGCAGTGGCTGACTCAGTAACATATTCAGTAGTTCTCGTCACTCTTCTTTCTAACTTTCCTTTCCCTCCCTCTTGCTTCCCTGTGATGAAACCTTACACATGCACCATTGCCTGAGGCTTGCTTTCTGGATGCTGTGCAGGGTGACCTCTAAAATTCCTTAACAATATGAAGATCACATGCAGTGAGGCGAAGAGTGGACTCGCAATCAGAGGACCTAGTTTTCTGTCCTGGTTTTAACCATGATATCTGTATGACCTTGGGTTAACCATTTAACCTCCTCAAATGATGGTTTTCTTTTTAATAAATGGAGATAAAATGTACTTGGTTCTGTGAAAAACAGCTTCCTTCACCAAATGATTGCAAGGGTTGACTGGAATGTTTATTTGAAAACAGTTCAAAAATGTGATGCGATATAAATCTACTGTTGGGGTCAGTTCTTATCCATCTGCCTTACATTTGCCTAACCAAGACTTCTGTCCCAACCTACAAGGGGTGAGTATTGGGGGGACCTCTTTGAGCCCCTATTCTTCCTCCCTGTAGGAAGCAGAATGGCCCAGGTTTTCAGTGAGTAGAAGATACAGTTCCTGATTTCTAGGCATTTCCAGGGAATTAGAGGAGGTTCATGCTCATTTATTCTAGTCCTCCTCTTAATTTCCTGTTACCCTGTTACCATAAGCTTATCTATCCCTCCACATGTATAGGCTTATTATTTGTTATTCTCTCCCTGTTCTACAGGTGACCAGGTACGATGGAGCCACCCTGCTAAATTTTTTTGCAGCAGGTAAGAATACACAAGTGTACTTGATATCTTCCCTACAAGTTCATGGGGAGTAAGGTCTTATTAGTCTAACCTACATATACCACCACAGTCTACAGAAGCCATAAATTCTAGGGCTACAGTCCATGGGGGTAGCAAAGAGTCAGATATGACTGAATGACTAAGCACAGCACCCAACCACTAATGGAGCTGACAGTTTGTGAACTTATCCTCTGATTGCAATTTGGAAAGGAAGAGGGGTGTTTCTTCATGGCTCCACTATTCATTCAACTTCTAGCAATATCTTTAACATGGGATCAACCTTGTCTTCAAATATTCACCACTCTTATCTTTTTACTGATGCTAAATCTTCACAAAGGAAGAGTAAATTGAGGAAGGTAAGTTTACAATCACTTTCCCTTTGAAAATGAAACAAGAGAGAAAAAATATCTGCTTAGAGAGCTAGATATAAAAACCTTTACCAAGAAACAGATCCTATCAGCATAGGACTATATTTAGATGGAAAGCCAGCTGGCCACAGTCCGACTGCATTTCCATGTTCTGTACAAAACTCAGCATACTCTGTTCCACAAAATATACCACAAGCCATAGACACTGGTTATTTAATATATTTTGACTGCTCAAAAATAGCAGTTTTTAAAATAATCAGGAATTCAATGTACCTCAATGACTATTTGTAGGAGAGAAGAAGTGCTAAATAGGACAGAAAAGAGTGAAACCAGCATACCCCTCCTATCTCAAAGTTCAGAAAGACTGCTGTAATTGTTTCCTGGGGTCAGTTTCTGTTCACAGTGTTACCTACAATGATTACATATTCTGATGAATTTGTATTATTCCAAAAATGGAGCTGTATTTCCCAAATCTCCTGCCTTGAATAGTTCCATGTTAGCATAAGCCATAAGAAATACTTTGATATTTGGGAGGTAGTTATGGAGGAGCAGCCATATTCTTTTATGCTGGGAGATTTGTGGGACCAAGCTCTTGGATATAATAACTTACCTACTGGCTCCCCTTGTAGGTTTGGGGCCTGTGGCTACTCCAACTCCTGCAAGATCCTCCTTTAGCATCTCTGACTTCTGAGGCAAGTGTATGTTTAGCTCCCATGGTACACCCATGTCACTTAAGTTGAAGGCTTACAGTCAGTTAAAGACCATCAGTTTCTAATCTAACCTTGTAGGGTCTGTGTTTTCTTCTCTCTCCCTCTTCATGGTCATTTTCCCTTCTCACTGGCCTCAAACTCTAGTTCAGTTCAGTTTAGTCGCTCAGTCGTGTCCGACTCTTTGCGACCCCATGAACCGCAGCACTCCAGGCCTCCCTGTCCATCACCAACTCCCGGAGTTTACCCAAACCCATGTCCATTGAGTCAGTGGTGCCATCCAACTATCTCATCCTCTGTCATCCCCTTCTCCTGCCCTCAATCTTTCCCATCCTCAGGGTCTTTTCAAAGGAGTCAGCTATTCACATCAGGTGGCCAAAGTATTGGAGTTTCAGCTTCAACATCAGTCCTTCCAATGAACAGCCAGGACTGATTTTCTTTAGGATGGACTTGTTGGATTTCCTTGCAGTCCAACGGACTCTCAAGAGTCTTCTCCAACACCACAGTTCAAAAGCATCAATTCTTCAGTGCTCAACTTTCTTTATAGTGCAACTCTCACATCCATACATGACCACTGGAAAAACCATAGTCTTGACTAGACGGACCTTTGTTGCAAAGTAATGTCTCTGCTTTTGAATATGCTATCTAGGTTGGACATAACTTTCCTTCCAAGGAGTAAGCGTCTTTTAATTTCATGGCTGCAGTCACCATCTGCAGTGATTTTGGAGCCCAGAAAAATAAAGTCTGACACTGTTTCCACTGTTTCCCCTTCTATTTCCCATGAAGTGATGGGACCAGATGCCATGATCTTAGTTTTCTGAATGTTGAGCTTTAAGCCAACTTTTTCACTCTCCTCTTTCACTTTCATCAAGAGGCTTTCTAGTTCTTCTTCACTTTCTGCCATAAGAGTGGTGTCATCTGCATATCTGAGGTTATTGATATTTCTCCTGGCAATCTTGATTCCAGCTTGTGCTTCCTCCAGCCCAGTGTTTCTCATGATGTACTCTGCATAGAAGTTAAATAAGCAGGGTGACAATATACAGCCTTGACGTACTCCTTTTCCTACTTGGAACCAGTCTGTTGTTCCATGTCCAGTTCGAACTGTTGCTTCCTGACCTGCATACAGGTTTCTCAAGAGGCAGGTCAGGTGGTCTGGTATTCCCATCTCTTTCAGAATTTTCCACAGTTTCTTGTGATCCACACAGTCAAAGGCTTTGGCATAGTCAATAAAGCAGAAATAGATGTTTTTCTGGAACTCTCTTGCTTTTTCCATGATCCAGCGGATTTTGGCAATTTATTCTCTGGTTCCTCTGCCTTTTCTAAAACCAGCTTGAACATCAGGAAGTTCACAGTTCACATATTGCTAAAGCCTGTCTTGGAGAATTTTCAGCATTACTTTACTAGCATGTGAGATGAGTGCAATTGTGTGGCAGTTTGAGCATTCTTTGGCATTACCTTTCTTTGGGATTGGAATGAAAACTGACCTTTTCCAGTCCTGTGGCCACTGCTGAGTTTTCCAAGTTTGCTGGCATATTAAGTGCAGCACTTTCACAGCGTCATCTTTCAGGATTTGAAATAGCTCAACTGGAATTTGACCTTACATAACCTTATTTAACAAGGTCCCAGAAATATGTAGTGTTGAATGGTTTTAATAAATTCCAATGCTGTTTCTTTGATTGAACCTTGACTGATATAGATGTTGGTACTAGAAGTGCTTCCATAGGAACAGAACCTTACAGGTAGTTTCTCTTAATTGGTTTTACATTATCTGGGATTGATTCTCTGATTTGATTTGATTTGAAGTCATTGGGGCTTCCTTGATAGTTTATTTGGTAAAGAATCCTCCTGCAATGCAGGAGACCCTGGTTCAATTTCTGGGTCAGGAAGATCCACTGAAGAAGGGATAGGCTATCCACTCCAGTATTCTTGGGCTTCCCTTGTGACTCAGCTGGTAAAGAATCTGCCTGCAATGTGGGAGACCTAGGTTCAATCCCTGGGTTGGGAAGATCCTCTGGAGTAGGAAATGGCAACCCACTACAGTATTCTTGCCTGGAGAATCCCAAGGACTGAGGAGCCTGGTGAGCTATAGTCCATGGGGTCACAAAGAGTCAGACATGACCAAGCAATAAAGAAAGAGGGCCACTTACATACACCTCAATTTCCAGACTTTTTTTTTTTTTTCTTTACTAACATCCAGCCTATTACATATAAAGAAAAACAGAAACTTTGCAGGGAGATTTAAAGACAAACTACACAGCATGAGCCACTGGTGGGAGAATTAAAAAATTTAAAAGCAGCTGTAAAATCCTGCTGCCATTACCCATCAGAGGCCTCCTCCAAACTCAGAATTTAATAGCAATGGTCAAATTCTATCTTTTCCAAACCAGAGGCTATCAATGCTGATAATTGAGTCTATAAAGCGAGACGTGTTTAATATGTTTTTAGGAATTAAAATAGAAAGAGTAAGTTAATTAAAAACATAATTGCAATATGAATTAATCATATTGCAGGTACTAGATTTTTCCACCATGGCAGACATGCACAGAAGCTTCAATTTTCTTGCTTTGTGCATTTCAATAACTCAAAATCAATTGTGCTGTTTCAGCAAAGGGCCACTAGTAACAATTGTCTCCTCTTAACTATATATTTTGGAAGCTAAATGTAGCACAATTCTCTCTGATCTACAGCCCAAACAGATCACACACATGGACCATATAAAAGGCTTTTGTGCCCCCAGCATCACTTACACTTGGACTTGTCACATGACCCATTCTCTTAGTCGTCAGAGAAATCAACTGAAAATGTCTTTGTATTTTTTGCTAATAAATCTTATTGTTTTATGACCCAGAAAAATTTCAATGACTTCTATTAATAGTAAGAAACCAGGAAGAGCTTCACCCAGGACTGAAAACAGGAAGTGATCTGCTGAATTAAACATAAAATCATGAGGTGTTTTCACAGCTTGTGAGAACATTCCATGTCATTTACCCATTAATGGAAGGACTGATGATGGGCAGGGAGCAGGGTCTTCAGCCACAGGCAACTCATTCTCCCCCAGGTCCTCATTATCACTGCCACCACTCTGGCCCAGGTCCTCATTACCTCTCATCTAGACTGCAGGAAGAGCCCTTTAACTGGTTTCCTCCAGTTTTCTCCTTCTGGACCTGTGCCTTCAAAGATTTATTTTCCTTAAGCCTTTAGCTGACCATGTCACCACTGTGCTAACCATGTCGCCTCTCTGCTCAGTAGCCCCACTACTTATTAGATTAAATCCCAGCCCCCCATCTAAGTACCTTCCTCTTCTAGAATCCTCTCTCACTCCTCACTTAACTCTCCTCCAAATATCCACCAGATTCAATCTTCTTCCCATTCACTGAACAACCCCCATCCCTTTCTTGCCTCTGTAACTCTAATCTTCCATATGAATCATTTTCCCTTCTTGATTTGTGCCAATTTTATGCCATTTTTGTGGGAAAAAAAAATGCCACCGGCCTTGCAAAATCTCTCTCCACAGAAACCTCTTTAATTAAGATTTTTTTTCTGACCACTACCTTCCCATTGTTGAGCTGGAAGAGATCTTCTGTTTGTGCATTCTTCATGACATTTATTTTATTCTGTTTTGTATTATAGTCATTTGTTACTTCAGAACAATCTGTCCCAGATTCTTTATTCCATGCTCCCCTAGGAAAAAAAAAAATCCCCCCAAATTAATGTTTTGGAGATTTCACAAGATATGAGTTATCATGACTGAAGTACACATTTACAAAACAAATAAGTGAGGGAGTGTCCTGTAATCCAAGCTTGAGATATTGTGTGAACTTACAAACAGCAGAAATTTACAAAGATGCCTTTTTCCTAAAGCTGAGAATAAAATGATACCAATAAACCTTATTTTTAAACAAGAAGAAAATAAATTATCATGATTAATAAAGAAATAAAAGTAATTATAGTACTGATTATGCTTAATAAAATTCTAATAGCCCTGACAGAATCTCTCCACTAGTTGATAATCATAGCTCTAGTGGATTATGCTGGAAATATTTGTAAAAGCTAAGCATAGTACCTGTCACATGATAGGAGTACAATAAAGGTTCAGTTCAGTTCAGTCGCTCAGTCGTGTCCGACTCTTTGCGACCCCATGAATTGCAGCATGCCAGGCCTCCCTGTCCATCACCAACTCCCGGAGTTCACCCAAACTCATCTATCTGATAATTATGATTAGCTCCTTGTGAGTAGAACTGTCAACTCTTGCGATATTCATAACAAGTTGGTCCTTTAAATAATACAATTTTTACTTCACAGCAAATTTAAAATTATGTCTTCTCAGTAATGATAATGGTAACAATCACTTCACATTTTATATGATACAACTTATGTGCTTGAAGAATAAATGAAATGGTGGCACAGAGAAGACAATGTATTTAGTGCTGAGTGAGTAAGTGGTAAGTTGACTGCACCTTTCAGGGCATCACTGTGGGTACAGGATTGGATTGTTTTCACATTAAAAGACATACACAAGATACTTTGATGAGTAGTTCAGCAAATCAGGTGAATAACCATTTCAGAACTTTAAATTGATCAACTGTAATCCCCGATGTGTCATCTTGTAGGAAACATGTCGTATGATTCAAATGACTTGTTGAGTTCACACGAGAGAAAAAACTTCAATGTTTCTAACTCAGTGACATTAAATGGGGGTTATGTAACAAAATGACTAATTAATGATGTCAAACACCCACTTAAAATTAGTGAAAAATCATCTATGGTAAAATATTTATGAACCTTGAATCACCAAAAATGAGACTTTTCTGAAGTTTTTCAGTTATCAGTTCAGTTCAGTTCAGTTGCTCAGTAGTGTCCAACTCTTTGCGACCCCATGAATTGCAGCATGCCAGGACTCCCTGTTCATCACCAACTCCTGAAATTCACTCAAACTCACGTCCATCGAGTCGGTGATGTTATCCAGCCATCTCATCCTCTGTCGTCCCCTTCTCCTCTTGCCCCCAATCTCTCACAGCATCAGAGTCTTTTCCAATGAGTCAACTCTTCGCATGAGGTGGCCAAAGTACTAGAGTTTCAGCTTCAACATCAGTCCTTCCAATGAACAGCCAGGACTGATCTCCTTTAGAATGGACTGGTTGGATCTCCTTGCAGTCCAAGGGACTCTCAAGAGTCTTCTCCAACACCACAGTTCAAAAGCATCAATTCTTTGGCGCTCAGCTTTCTTCACAGTCCAACTCTCACATCCATACATGATCACAGGAAAAACCATAGCCTTGACTAGATGGACCTTTGTTGGCAAAGTAATGCCACTGCTTTTGAATATGCTATCTAGGTTGGTCATACCTTTCCTTCCAAGGAGTAAGTGTCTTTTAATTTCATGGCTGCAGTCACCATCTGCAGTGATTTTGGAGCCCCCAAAAATAAAGTCTGACACTGTTTCCCCATCTATTTCCCATGAAGTGATGGGATCAGATGTCATGATCTTCGTTTTCTGAATGTTGAGCTTTAAGCCAACTTTTTCACTTTCCTCTTTCACTTTCATCAAGAGACTTTTTAGTTCCTCTTCACTTTCTGCCATAATGGTGGTGTCATCTGCGTATCTGAGGTTATTGATATTTCTCCTGGCAATTTTGATTCCAGCTTGTGCTTCCTCCAGCCCAGTGTTTCTCATGATGTACTCTGCATAGAAGTTAAATAAGCAGCGTGACAATATACAGCCTTGACGTACTCCTTTTCCTATTTGGAACCAGTCTGTTGTTCCATGTCCAGTTCTAACTGTTGCTTCCTGACCTGCATATAGGTTTCTCAAGAGGCAGGTCAGGTTTTCAGTTATAATTATTAGGAAATGAGGCTCAGAAATTGAGTCAACACCCAAAGATAAAGTTGAAGACTAAATTCAATCACCTATGTTTAGAAAATAGATTGACCCACCTCCCAGAATATTGGAAATAAAAGCAAAAATAAACAAATGGGACCTAATTAAACTTAAAAGCTTCTGCACATCAAAGGAAACTATTAGCAAGGTGAAAAGACAGCCTTCAGAATGGGAGAAAATAATAGCAAATGAAGCAACCGACAAACAACTAATCTCAAAAATATACAAGCAACTCCTACAGCTCAACTCCAGGAAAATAAATGACCCAATCAAAAAATGGGCCAAAGATCTAAATAGACATTTCTCCAAAGAAGACATACAGATGGCTAACAAACACATGAAAAGATGCTCAACATCACTCATTATCAGAGAAATGCAAATCAAAACCACTATGAGATACCATTTCACACCAGTCAGAATGGCTGCGATCCAAAAGTCTACAAATAGTAAATGCTGGAGAGGGTGTGGAGAAAAGGGAACCCTCTTACACTGTTGGTGGGAATGCAAACTAGTACAGCCACTATGGAGAACAGTGTGGAGATTCCTTAAAAAACTGGAAATAGAACTGCCTTATGATCCAGCAATCCCACTGCTGGGCATACACACTGAGGAAACCAGAAGGGAAAGAGACACGTGTACCCCAATGTTCATCGCAGCACTGTTTATAATAGCCAGGACATGGAAGCAACCTAGATGTCCATCAGCAGATGAATGGATAAGAAAGCAGTGGTACATATACACAATGGAGTATTACTCAGCCATTAAAAAGAATACATTTGAATCAGTTCTAATGAGGTGGATGAAACTGGAGCCTATTATACAGAGTGAAGTAAGCCAGAAGGACAAACACCAATACAGTATACTAACGCATATATATGGAATTTAGAAAGATGGTAACGATAACCCTGTATACGAGACAGCAAAAGAGACACTGATGTATAGAACAGGCTTATGGACTCTGTGGGAGAGGGAGAGGGTGGCAAGATTTGGGAGAATGGCATTGAAACTTGTGAAATGTCATGTATGAAACGAGATGCCAGTCCAGGTTCAATGCACGATGCTGGATGCTTGGGACTGGTGCACTGGGACGACCCAGAGGGATGGTATGGGGAGGGAGGAGGGAGGAGGGTTCAGGATGGATTTTCTTTTAAAAATTTAGAAAAAAATAAAAATAAAAAAAAATAAAAATAAATTAAAAAAAAGAAAACATTACAAACACTTCCTTGTCAGATGCCTTAGAAGGATAGATACAACCAAGAAAGCATTGTCACATCATATAATGTCATCAAAGACTGATGAAAGTATCATCAAATAGTGCAGAAAACATTGCACTGTTCCTTAAAATTAATCTTATTGTCTGTTATTAACAAAAACAAACTGCATTCTACAAAAAAATGAGGCAGCCTATCCATGAATATTTTTTAATTAATGCAGGTATATATATGGCTATAGCGCTGGATAAAGAACTAAGGAGTTCATTGTAACCCATTAACTTGGTTTTGAATCTTATAAAAAAAAAAAAGAATGAGGTCTTGACATAATTTTTCACTCTCTTATCTTTAAATTGTAACATATTTTTCATTAACTTAAGACTTTTAAGCTAATTCCCAAGCTGTTTCCCAGGTATTTACCAGTGTCATCTATATTTATGCTTAGCCCACGTAACTACAGATGGTAGGTGATGTCTTTATGACAACAGGCTGAAGTTGAAGTAAAGAGTCCCCATCCTATCTGCTAATGGAAGAGACAGTCTAAAGGTATCCACCTGATCTTTAGTTAGAAAGACCTAGCCTGAGATCTGCAAGATCAAGGAGTGCTTCCAAGGGGAGTGAACACATGAGCTGATGCCTCAGTGATGTGGAGGTGCTGGGGGAGGGGAAGCAGTGAAGAATACCTTTAGACTGTCTCCTAGAGCTAAAAGATGTTAGCCATGATTGGCATGACCAGTTACAGAATTCTCCCTTGCATTGTAGGGATATTTGCAGTCACTCCAGCAGCCCCACCTGAGATTGGTGTGGAGCTCTCCGAGGAGAGGAGGCAGGACAGTTCTTACTCACAGGACAATTGATATTCCCAGGTTCTGTTTTAAGATATGATAACATGAACATATTAGTTTGAGAAAGCTCCTTTCTAACTGCAAGTCTAGTACCTGGTGGTTGCAGAGGGTAGGGAAAACACAGTGTGACCACATAGTAAAACCACGGAGGACCGCGAACACTTTAGGCGGAATAGGTTCATTGAGGTTAGAGGAATAAAAACATTTGTCAAGAAAAAAAAAAAAAAAGAACAAAAGAGATAAGTTTTGGGTAAAGAAAGGTACAAGATGTTCCATAGTGTGAAACCATAAATAGATAGGAAATGAAAGCCTGCAGGTATGTGAAGTGAGAGTTGGGTCCCCTGACAATGGACTCCAGAGAGGAGAGGAAACAAGAGTCTGCAAGAACCAGGTAAAAAGTGGGGCATGCATCTGTTAACTGAATCACAGGACGGCATGCCCCCATGAGATTGATTTCAGTGTCTTAGAGAAGCCTCGGAATTATCTCACTCCCTTCTAGCACATTACTTTATCTTTGTTTGCAGGACAAATAAACCCACTTATATGGCTTCCCTTCTGCTTTTCAGAAGAACACTTGCCAGTAAATTTTCTTTGATGTTTGCAATTTGCCTCCAAAACATAAGTACGCCTTCTCACTACTAGACTTAACTCACCAATAACTTTTTTTCTGATTAAAAAAAACCCAGTGGTTCCTTATCTTATACTCTGTAAGATTTTTCCAGTCTCTGTTGAGTTGTGGGATATTGCTTTGCCACTAAGCATCAGCTAATTGGCAGAGCAGGTACAATTTCTAGCATGAAACTTAGGTAAGCCTCTGGAGGGAAGCGTTTTGCTTCATGATTTGGCTGCCAGCTCCCTTGAGATCTTTTTTCTGATTTTGGTTATGCTATGTTATCTTGCTCCATAAGTGTTTGAAAACAGGATTGAAATTTGACAGGTGGGAAGATGAATCGTGTCTGACAATGTCTTTCCAATGAGCACTGGAGGCATTTTAAGAAAACTGAGCTGGATGCTCTTACGTACTCTCTATCTATGACTAACCATGATAATGACAACAAACAAAAGGACTCGCTGTCCTGTAGATACAAGCCAATATTATATTATAACAGCTAAAAAGCACAGTTCCTTCTGTTATATAAAAACGAGCTATTATCAAGGCCCCCTGGTGTAGTCATCACACAGACACAGGTATTTTTAAAAGCTGGAAAACTAGGCAGGATCACAAACATCACATGGATTTTTTTCCCTCCCACTACTTTTTCTGTGGGTGGCAATCAGCAGTGGATATTATGTGGCAATTGACCTTTATATAAATGAATGAGCATTAGGCTAAAGCATCGATTGGTAAGAATTTGCTTTCATTAAGCAGTAGGAATCATCCCTTAGCTATTTGGGTTAGAAGAGCTTGACGCAATTAGAGTTTTAATTAGAAACATGCTAGACTTAATTACCTGTTTGTCACCCTTATCTGATGTCAGTGGGAATGGTCTTACTTTTGATTCATAGTCTCTCATTCCACCTCCAACCTACCCTCTATGACCAGTTAAATTGGTTTGACTAAAACCTAGAAAACGTGAAAAATCACCCTAACAGTGGAGAAAGGCCATCGGAGGCTAAGAGCAAAGGTAATTATGCTGTGGACTTCTGAACACCATCTCCTTTTGTGGGCGCATCTGTGGTGTCCTTTCTGGTCCCGTGGTGAAGTGAAGTGAAGTCACTCAGTCGTGTCTGACTCTTTGAAATCCCATGAACTGCAGCCCTCCAGGCTCCTCCATCCATGGGATTTTCTAGGCAAGAGTACTGGAGTGGGTTGCCATTTCCTTCTCCAGGGGATCTTCCCAACCCAGGGATCGAACCCAGGTCTCCCACATTGCAGGCAGACACTTTACCATCTGAGCCACCAGGGGAGCCCCGGTCTCATGGTAGGTAGGTGATAAAACTGATTTCCACAAAGCAGACCCAGTTCTGTTCCTGCCATCGAGTTCCCAAATGTAGTAGGTTGCTTCCCAGCTGCCTCACTGCAGCCTGAATGATCATCTTCCCTCACCCCCTACCCAGGCCACTAGATGATCTAGCGGACAGGACAACCCTGGTGGAAGAAGCCCAGATGGCCTGTGACACAGTAAACTCCCAGAGAGATGTTCTTATTCATCTGTACTTCCTCGCCACACACACACACACACACACACACACACACACACACACACAGACACAAACACAAACACTTACAGGGCTTACTACATCAGTAAGCACATTGAAGATGCCTAATGCACAACCTAGATAGCATTTTCAAAAGCAGAGACATTACTTTGCCAACAAAGGTCTGTCTAGTCAAGGCTATGGTTTTTCCAGTGGTCATGTATGGATGTGAGAGTTGGACTGTGAAGAAAGCTGAGTGCCAAAGAATTGATGCTTTTGAACTGTGGTGTTGGAGAAGACTCTTGAGAGTCCCTTGGACTGCAAGGAGATCCAACCAGTCCATCCTAAAGATCAATCCTGGGTGTTCATTGGAAGGACTGACGCTGATGCTGAAACTCCAATACTTTGGCCACCTCATTAGAAGAGTAGACTCATTGGAAAAGCCCCTGATGCTGGGAAGGATTGGGGGCAAGAGGAGAAGGGGACGACAAAGGATGAGATGGCTGGATGGCATCACCGACTCAATGGACATGAGTTTGGGTAAGGACCAGGAGGCCTGATGTGCTGCGGTTCATGGGGTCTCAAAGAGTCAGACACGACTGACTGACTGAACTAAACTGAACTGAAATGAAATCATAGTTACAGATTGTCCAGTTGATGAGATGGGCCACAGAACACCTTCCTGGGCCCCAACATCACCCAAACTAATGTGTTGTAACAAGGGAAATTTTGTAATAAAAAATGAAATGATTTGTGTTAAGCTGTTATTCTTGAAAAAGCCCTTTTTAAACTCCAAATGACTTTGAATGAAATAACCCCACGTCATCAACATTCATTGCTAATGTTTACTGAGAGTTACTATGTGCCCTAAACACTTCACAAATATTCAAACCTCCACCCTATCCCTGTAAGATATTTGTTCTTACAACTGTTCCATGAATGAAGAAAACTACTACATTGCACAAGCCCACATGCTAGTAAATCTTAGCAGTCAAATTTCCAAGCTGGGATTCCTCACCTTACCTTATATTAGAGAATTCATTTATGACCTCGGGATACAAGAGGAGGCTACATTTTCTGAGGAAATGGGGCAGAGAACACATGTTAAGAGAGAAGAAGGAGAAACCCGAGACACAGAGAGTAGGCGAGAAAGGCCAGGGACACCTGGGGTACCTGCGGAGAGAAAGGGTAGGATGCAGGTAAAGGAAGACTTCTGAAACAAGCCCACCTGCCTTGCACTTTAAAACTGCCTGATTATTCACAACAGCCCCAATGTGGAAACAACCTACATACCCATCATTGTCTTTATCCATCCATTTTCATACAGTGGCATATTATTCAACCAAAAAGAAGGAAACCCTGTCTTCTGTGACAACATGGATGAGCCTTGAGGCATTATGCTAATTGAAATATGTCAGACAGAGAAAGATGAATATCATATTTTCTCACATCTCTCTAGAATCTAATAAAAGTTGAATAGATAGAGAAGATGGTTGCAGGGGCTGGTGGGGTGGAAGAAATGAGGTGATGTTGGTCAAACAGTTCAAACTCCCAGCTATAATATAAATAGAATCTGAGGATCCAATGCATAGTGTGATTCTAATCAACAATACTGTATTATATTCTTGAGAGTTGTTAAGAGAATAGATCTTCAGTGTTATCACCCAGATTGTAATTATGTGAGGAGACCATGGTGTTAACCAACTTTATTGTGATAATCATTTTGTAATATATGCATATATCCAATAATCACAATATACATCTTAAACTTATGTATGTCATATGTCAATAATATCTCAAAAGTGGGAAAACAAAACAAAAATGCAAATTTTATCTCAAGTATTTCTCAACCCCCCCACCCCCCCACCCCCACAAAAAAACCTGTCTGAGCTTCACCATGGAGATCACTTATGGCCAGCTTGCTATGGTCAAATAGACTCTTCTGAGGTACAAAAGTCCTGTGTATTCATTTCCTACTACTACCGTAACAAATGCCTACAAATTTAATGGCTTGAAACAATACAGATTTGCTATCTTATAGTTCTGGAGGTCACAAGTACTAAAATCAAGGTGTTGGCAGGGCTTGATTCTTCTTGTTTCTTCTTCCATTAGTTTGCCTGTTCTAGCTTGGTAAGGATGCCTGCATTCCTTGGCTTATGGCTCCATCTTTCATCTTCAAAACCAGCAACATAGCATCACCCACTCTCTGCTTATGTCATAACACGGACTTTTTATGACTCTGAACCTTTTGTCTCTCTCTTATAAGGACCCTTGTGATTACATTGAGCTTATGCAGATAACCTGGAGAAGGCAACAGCACCCCACTCCAGTACTCTTGCCTGGAAAATCCCATGGGCGGAGGAACCTGGTAGGCTGCAGTCCATGGGGTCGCTAAGAGTTGGGCACGACTGAGTGACTTCATTTTCACTTTTCGCTTTCATGTATTGGAGAAGGAAATGGCAACCCACTCCATGTTCTTGCCTGGAGAATCCCAGGGACAGAGGAGCCTAGTGGGCTGCCATCTATGGGGTCGCACAGAGTCAGACACGACTGAAGCGACTTAGCAGCAGCAGCAGCAGCATGCAGATAACCTAGGTAGGACGTAACCCATCTTAAGTTCCTTCTTCCAAGATCCTGAACTTGGTCATATCTGTAAAGTTCATTTTACTGGGGAACATTTACTAGGTTCTAAGGGTTAGAATCTGGAGAAGGCAATGGCACCCCACTCCAGTACTCTTGCCTGGAAAATCCCATGGGCGGAGGAGCCTGGTAGGCTACAGTAAGTCCATGGGGTCGCTAAGAGTCGAACACGACTGAGCGACTTCACTTTCACCTTTCACTTTCGTGCATTGGAGAAGGAAATGGCAACCCACTCCAGTGTTCTTGCCTGGAGAATCCCATGGACAAGGGAGCCTGGTGGGCTGCCGTCTATGGGGTCGCACAGAGTCAGACACGACTGAAGCGACTTAGCAGCAGTAGCAGCAGCAAGGGTTAGAATGTGAACATCTTTGAGGCTTATCATAGTGAATAAAAATCTAATGTGCTGGTTGGAAAAAAAAAAACACAATGATTAGAAATCATCTGTGTTGTTGAGAATGTGGAGATATGAGAATTATCCTACACAACCCCTAAGTAATGATGGATAGAGAGGAAATATAATCAAAGTCTTAAAAACTTGTATTCCCTTTCAACCAATTTAAAAACACATTCCTCTGACTGTTCTGCCATTTTAGGTGCATGGAAGGGAAGGAAGAGCAAGACCATTTTCCTCACTTCTCTCAGGAGGCACCTCATCATTGTTTTCCTTCACTTCTCTTGTGGCTTTGTGGCTTTGCTCCTCATCTTCTCTAAAAAGCAGTGGCATTCTCTGCAGTTCTGTTTGTGACCGTTCTTGCTCTCACCATGTATACCTAAAAATCTGTGGTTTTGGATAATGGCGCTGTGTGTAGTGGTCCAAATTTATTTGTCCCTTTTCTCCACTTTAAGCCATACAAGTTAGAGCCCTGTTTTAACACTGTCCACAGAGTCCATGTGTACTAGTTAGACTGTGTTTGGCTACAAGCAATAGGACACTGAAAGCTTCAAGCAATCAGGATTTTATTACCCCCCAACAAGGAATCTGGGGTAGATTAATTTGGATAATAGCTCAGAGATACCATCTGGCCCAGATTCCTATTGGCTGCTCCTCCTTCCTCAACATGTGGCCTTAGCCTTATGGTGGCTGGAGGACTACTGCACTTCTCAGCTTCTGAGTCCACGTCTCAGGTGGGAGGGACACGAGCCAAAGGACAAAAGAGAGAACCAGCTTGCCTGTCTCCTCTGTAATGTGTTCCCAAAGCTCTTCTTGGTGATTTCT
This sequence comes from Bos indicus x Bos taurus, assembly GCF_003369695.1. Taxonomy (NCBI): domain Eukaryota; kingdom Metazoa; phylum Chordata; class Mammalia; order Artiodactyla; family Bovidae; genus Bos; species Bos indicus x Bos taurus. The sequence goes on along the minus strand of NC_040084.1, from coordinate 68,645,356 downwards.
TCCTGATTTTCACTGGCCAGAACTGGATCATATTGTCAGTTCGGATAGAAGAAAGCCTGGGTAGGTGGGTGTTTGGCTTTCTGGATTTTCATGTGGTGGTTAGTCACTAAGTCATGTCCCTTGGTAACCATAAGTTTGTTTTCTATGTCTGTGAATCTTTTTCTATTTTTTAAATAAGTTTATTTCTATCATTTTTAAAGATTCAACATACAAGTGATATCATATGATATTTGTCTTTCTCTCTGTCTTATTTCACTTAGTATGATAATCTTTAGGTCCATGCATATTACTGCAAATGGCGTTATTTCATTCTGAAATTTTATTATTATTATTTTTATTATTATAATTTTATTTTATATTATTATTAGGGCTATTTTACTGGTATAGATATACTCCTCTAATTTATGTAATTATAATTCTGACATATTTCTAGATACTTTGGCAATCATTATCAAAAACTGATTTTTTTCTAGGCATCTATGATGGAGGCAGGATGACCATCAGAGCAGCCTTTGGTCTAAGATAAATTTAGCTCCATTTCAGAAAAAGTTGTAGAGCATGCTGATGCAGATGCTATGATTTGGCTACCCACAGCCACAGCCCACTGCCCTTTCCTTTTTACCCTCTATCATGAGAATCCAGGAGACCCAGGTTTGATTCCTGGGTCAGCAAGATCCCCTGGAGAAGGAAATGGCAACCCACTCCAGTAGTCTTGCCTGGAAAATCCCATGGACAGAGCAGCCTGGCAGGCTACAGTCCATGGGGTTGCAAAAGAATTGGGCACGACTTAGTGACTGAACAACAACAAGATAAGGAAAAAGAATCTGATGTATATGTATATATACATACATACATATACATATATTGGAGAAGGCAATGGCATCCCACTCCAGTACTCTTGCCTGGAAAATCCCATGGATGGAGGAGCCTGGAAGTCTGCAGTCCATGGGGTCGCTGAGGGTCGGACACGACTGAGCGACTTCACTTTCACTTTTCACTTTCATGCATTGGAAAAGGAAATGGCAACCCACTCCAGTGTTCTTGCCTGGAGAATCCCAGGGATGGGGGAGCCTGGTGGGCTGCTGTCCACGGGGTCACATAGAGTCCGACACGACTGAAATGACTTAGCAGCAGCAGCATATACATATATATATGACATATATATATGAGAGAGAGGACTGAATCACAGTGCTGTACACCTGAAACTAACACAACATTGTAAACTATGAGTTTTAAAAATTCATTTATACCATTATGCTATGTCTTGGCACAACACAAAAATGAGATTTAAGGAGAGAAAGGTGTTTCAGAGGTTATCCATATGTACTCTCTTCTTTTGCAGATGAGGAAACAGATTAGAATTTGAAGGGGGGACATGATTTTCCCAGGATCACCTCAGGGTGGGTAGCCGGAGCCCCTTCTCCTAGTCATGAGTCGCCTGAGAATAAGCCCCACATACCAATGTGGAGGATGCTGGGCTCTACATCTTATCTGGGAGTTATACAAACAATGTGTTGTATGAACTCTGTCTTTCTTTTCTTCCATACCTAGGAAATAATTTCATGCAACTACCGCCATTTCAATCAAGACATATCCTATTTATATTTTCATCAATGCAAATTTTGTCTTAAGGGGGAAATTTCAAAGCTAGAAGTGAGGAAATTCCACTGTTAGTGACTCTCTTAATGACAGCTAAAATATGCTCCATAGACTACATATCTACTTGCTAAAAATGTAAATAGGAACATCTTGAGACTGTTTATTTTTAAATATTGAAGATGCTAATGTCTTCCGTGAACCACAAAGTTAATACATATAATTTTTCTAAGCAATGTTTCCATAGTTACTTTAGATTCAGGATCAACTTTGATGTTCTCATATGCTCAATTTTTTTTTCACTCTAATAACTTTTATTATTGTTTTTTTTAATTAATTCAGCACCTGTATGATATGCCATCTAGCTTCCTGTCAGTTATTAAGCAGAATAATCATTACAGTTCTCTGTTTTCTAAAAGAATGATCCAAGCAGTGTCAAAGTACTAATTTCTCCTTTGACACATCCTTTTTTCTTTTTTTTTAAGCAAACTGATTCAATAGTCATTTATTTAAAATATGGCTATAGTCACTGTTGAGAAAAAAAATCAAAACTGTATAAATCGGTAATCTGGGTTCTATTCCCATGTCTGCCAGTGTAGCTGTGACCTCGATGGACTATGGTTGTAACTTCATGTCATTGGGTTTCAGTATTTCATCAGTAAATGAGATTAGCGGATAGATTGACTCAACTGTGCCCACAATCAGTGTTTCAAAGAGAATGATTTGTGTCATCTTTTGATCTTGAATACTGTTCTCATGGTGTCAATCCCAGAAGCTGAACCTCTTAAGAATTAAGGGACAGTAGACTTATTACTGGAATTAGACCTTTCACGGGGATCCCCAGGTGGCACTAGTGGTAAAGAATCTGCCTGCTAATGCAGGTGACGTGAGAGATGGATCCCTGTGTCAGGAAGATTCCCCTGGAGAAGCGAATGACAACCCATTCCAGTATTCTTGCCTATAAAATCCCACGGACAGAGGAGTCTGGCGGCATACAGTCCATGGGGTTGCAAAGAATCAGACATGGCCGAGTGACTGAGCACACAGACCTTTCACAATTGTGGAGAGGGAGAGGGCACTGGGTAAGTGATGGTCTCAAAGGGAGGCAAAAGACAACAGAGTGCCTGACCTGTTTACTTGAGAAGCCAAACACAGGCAGGCACAGAAGAAGCCAGCTGAGGGGGAGCTGTTGGAGGAGTCTATGGGAGAAGTCGATGGGGCCACAGCAAGTGCCTGGAGATAGACTTGGGCCGCAGGGTGAAAAGTTGGTCAACAGGGTGAAAAGTCAGGAAGGACAGTTGAAGAAGCAGCAGAAAAGAGTGAGTTGAAACTGGAACTGGCTGCCACCTCTGATCACAAAAGATCCAGAGAGGGAGGCTGCTGCTAAAGCCTACCCCTCATATTTTATACCCAGTTCTCTTACAGCCAATTCTAACCTGGAACCATCAAACAATGGGAGTTCTAGGAAATACAGCTGCAGTTTAATTAAGCTGATAGCAGAATGATTTAATACAAACCCTGCCCAATAAAGGGATGGGATCTTTGTTCTGACTCTCTCAACTATTTATTCAATCTTGCTATAGTCTACATGTTTTTATAATTACTCTCAAATCCTTGGTGCAGAAAGTTAGGTAATGAACACTTTAAAGAAGTATGGCTATGAAAACATCTGAGGCTTTGGGGACCATGTGGACAATCTCAAAGTGAAGCTTTTGGTCTAGAATTAACCTGACTGCCTGCTCACACCAGCCCCTCCCTCCTCACAGATGCCCAGGCTGTGGGAGGAAAGAGTAGGAGGTTCTGCAGAAATGGGACACAGAGCCAGACGGGGAGAAGAGGCAGTGGGAGGAAGTGGCAGGTGGGGATACAGGATTGAGAACGACAGAGAGGGAGTTCAGGATCAGGGAATAGGAGGTAGAGGAACAGGAAGAAGCAGAGAAGAATGATGAATGTTGGAGAAACGACACTGAATGTACATCTGGCTGATTGTAAGATTTACCTTGGGAACTTCTGTTTTCCATTACAATGAAATAGTTTATATATCCCAAGGAATATGAGTCACAAATATTTTTTAAAAATGATGCACTACACTACACTAAATGTCCACCACCCAGCTTAAAAAAAAGAATACTGCCCACAGTTGAAGCTCCATGGGTACCCTCCTCAGGCCGCCTTTCTTGACCTGGAAAAGAAGCTTCTATCCTGAACCTAGAGCCCAGAAATATGAACCTTTCAAAAACTACAAAGAAGAGTAAATGATGTGACTGAAAAGGGAATGGGTGGGGTTCCACTGAACGCTTCTTTCTCAAAAATTGTCATGGAGTTTTTGTATAGTCTGACCATAGTCCACTGGGTGGGCTGGCAGGGGTCATTCTTCTCACCTGATTAAAGTATGTTACACTTCAATGCCTTTTGCATTTTTCCCTCAGCAAAACTCAAGTCCTAGGGTTATTCCACCTAAGCAAGCAGAGTAACCTTATTTGAAAATAGAAACTGTCTAGAAATTAGAGACATTTGCTGAGATAGTTCTGGTATATAGAAACTCAGTATTTAATAGCCCCATTGAAGGCTGTTTCTTTGTTAATGATAAATTACCAGAACCTCCCTATAAAGAGGGATATTGTTCTGTTGCCCTTTCTGGGACTTCTAGATTAGTCTCTTTGGCTCTTTTTTAGCTTCTTAGGTCTTAAGCAGCCAATAAATAGAAGTCAGTCATAAGGAAGGGCTTTTCAGGTGTTCGAGGGGGAAGGTAAACCGCAGAGAGAAGAAAGGCAGAGGGAGCTGAGGCTGTGACTCCTTGAGGAAGGAACAATATTATGCAATTTTCAATCCTTCCCTGTGTCTTACACTTTGTCTGGCACAGAACCCTTTGTTGAATTGTTGAGCTGAAATGAAACAGACTTAATTGGTCAGCAAAGCCTCCACAGCTTTCTTGTTTAACCATGCTTTTCGATCATCTACTTTGATTCAACACTATTTCCGAACTGCAAGTGGAGTTGAAATCCACAGAGAAATCTTCCCAGCATCACTGTGTCTGCCAAAGGCAGTGATGACTCAGGAGTGGCTGCAGAGAGGGCCCATCATCCTTCAAGCCTCTGAAGATAATTGCCTCCAAAGGGTCAGAGTTGAGCCAGCATTTTCCACCCTACATCTTTGTACCCAGGTTGTCAGAATGCTCTGTAGTAAACTCCTAAGACTAAGTGGACACGGAGGAAAGTGGAGTGAGTGATGAGCAACCACCAACACCAGCTTGACTTGTAGGGAAACCGCAAACTGAAAGCAGAATATTCTGAGTTTGGGCCCCAAGTCTGCTGAGGTCAATGTGGTTATAGAGCAGAGCCAGTATCATTTTGAATCATAACTCTTTGTTGTGGGGAACAGGGCTGTGCATTGTAGCATGTATAGCAGCATCTTTGACTTGCATCCAGTAAATGCCAGTAGTGCTGCTCCCCATTCTCACCTCACCAAGTTGTGACAATCAAAAATACCTCTGCATGTGTGTATGCTAAGTTGCTTCAGTCATGTCCGACTCTTTGCATCCCTATGGACTGTATGTAGCCTGCCAGGCTCCTCTGTCCATGGGATTCTCCAGGCAAGAATACTGGACTGGGTTCCCATGCCCTCTTCCAGGGGATCTTCCCGACCCAGGGATAGAACCCAGGTCTCTTATGTCTTCTGCATTGGTGGGCAGGTTCTTTACCACTAGCCCCACCTGGGAAGCCCAAAATAGTTCTGCTGCTGCTGCTAAGCCGCTTCAGTCATGTCTGACTCTGTGCGACCCCATGGACAGCAGCCCACCAGGCTCCCCCGTCCCTGGGATTCTCTAGGCAAGAACACTGGAGTGGGTTGCCATTTCCTTCTCCAATGCATGAAAGTGAAAAGTGAAAGTGAAGTCGCTCAGTCGTGTCCGACTCTTCGCAACCCCATGGACTGCAGCCCACCAGGCTCCTCCGTCCATGGGATTTTCCAGGCAAGAGTACTGGAGTGGGGTGCCATCACCTTCTCCCAAAATAGCTCTGCTGCTGCTGCTGCTAAGTCACTTCAGTCGTGTCCGGCCCTGTGTGACCCCATAGACGGCAGCCACCAGGCTCCCCCATCCCTGGGATTCTCCAGGCAAGAACACTGGAGTGGGTTGCCATTTCCTTCTCCAATGCAGAAAAATGGAAAGTGAAAGTGAAGTCACTCAGTCGTGTCCGACTCTTCGCGACCCCATGGACTACAGCCCACCAGGCTCCTCCATCCATGGGATTTTTCAGGCAAGAGTACTGGAGTGGGGTGCCATCGCCTTCTCCCAAAATAGCTCTGGACATTGTCAAATGTTCCCTGAGGGAAAAATTCACCTCCAATTGAGAATGCCTGAGTATAGAATGTGTCTACAGCAGTTTTTCTCAAAACATTTTTCTAACCTATTTGTCTCTGAAACACCTGGTATGCTTATTAGAATACAGAGTCCCACAGACCATTCCAGAATCACTGGGACGGTAGCATTTGTATGTTTGATGAGTGTTCTAAGAAATTCTTATACACATAAAATTTGTACTGTATGGTTTTCACTAATATTTGAAATGGGGATTTGTTTTGATAATTCAATAATATTTGGCCTGTAACTAAAACTGGCTTAATGAATTTCCTTTAAATACAGGATTTTGGTTAAGAAGACATTTCCATGTCTCAAGGTCAGGGCTTGTTGATATCCTAACTAATCCTTGCATGGTCCCTTAACATATTTTCTAAAATAAAATGCTGTTGTCTATTTGGCTCTAACATTCCTTACCGCACTAGTCAACATCTCTCCTACTCTAGTTGCCCATCATATCCTGCAAATCCCCTACCACTGGACACATGTATGTAAATTTGGGCAGGGAAATTCCCTGTTATTATGAAAGAAACTCTGTAAAACTTAGTCCCATTTAGTTTTAAGGCTGCAGTCCATGGGGTTGCTAAGAGTCAGACACGACTGAGCGACTTCACTTTCACTTTCCACTCTCATGCATTGGAGAAGGAAATGGCAACCCGCTCCAGTGTTCTTGCCTGGAGAATCCCAGGGATGGGGGAGCCTGGTGGGCTGCCGTCTATGGGGTCGCACAGAGTTGGACACGACTGAAGTGACTTAGCAGCAGCAGCAGTGCATGGAAGGATATAAAAACAGATCTTTAAATCTAGATGAGATGTTTTCTGAGCTTTGAACAAAACTTAAACTTTGGAGACTAGACAATCTCTGGAGATACTTCTGTGGAGACCACTTCAGTCAGAACCTTCTTTGATTCATGGAGGCCAGGTGCTGTGTGCCTGATTAACTCGGGGAAGGAGCTTATGTTATGAGGCTTGGATGTGGCGGTTACTGGGAATGTAGTATACAGACATTCTTTTGGACATCGGAGGTTGAAAGCTGCCCACTAAGGTGTGGGAGAACTGAAAGTAGAACAAAAAGGCTCTAAAAGTTAACAGAGCCTGCCTTCCTTTTGTGCTTAAGGCTGACTCTGCCAATAATAACAGGTAACATTTGTGATGCCTTTACTGCATGTTTAATGGGTATCATCTCATTTAATCTTCTCAACAGCCCTAGGAGGCAGGCACTCTTCTTATTTCCTATGGCAGATGAGAAAACTCCAGTTTAGAGGTGGAACCATGACCTGGATGCAGACCTCTCTTATCAAATCAGTCCTCTCACTAGACACCAAAGAATTAGACTTGAAAAACACCCTGGAGGGAAGAGAGGTTCACAGGCTTCTGTGGGTCCAGCAGTCACTCTAGTATGTGAGCATGGCTTTTGATTTGGTTCACAATCGGGGTTTCTATTGTATCTGCATCATATCTGCCTGCCCAGATTGCCGTGGGTGGTGGGATGAAGGAGCAGAGCAGTCCCAGGGCTGAGGCAGGGACTGGAGGAATGCGAATGGGGTCAGCTGGACCATCCCCCAGGGATGGGCAGCAAGTCAGGCACCCCAGGGCCTGTGGAACAGAAGGCAGTTCTCCCAGAGGCTGCAAGCATGAGCAGGAGCTCTTCACACAATTCAGAGTCCTCCAATTGCTTTTCTTGTGCTCTGCCTTTCTGCTGGAGCCTTCATTTTGTGCCTTTCCCCTCTAAGACACCCTCTTTCATTTGAATTTACTCACTTAAAAATGGAAAGGAAATGAGGATGATTCCAACTGATTTTTCTAGCTCTGTGTTCCCACAGGGAAAGCTGTGTCTCTGGTTCTATGGAGACCCCAGAGGAGTCTGTGAGCTGCCAGTCACCACTGGGGAGAGATTAGGTGAGGGCTGAAAGGGAGTCAGCTGTCAGAGCCGAGTGTCTGAACAGAAGTGACTGCAGGCTTGGCTGTATTTAAAACGGGAGCCAGAGAGAGAACATGTGATGTTCTTATAAGACCACAGAATCTTAAACTCCATCAAGTGGATTAACATTAGAATTATTTATATCGGTATAGTCTGTGCCTCCCTGATTCAGTTATCTTTTCTGTCCTTTGTGTTCGCTCTCTCTTCTCACCTGGTCTGAGAAACTGGTCTGGAAAACTGGTACCTCCAGAGGCAGGAACTTAAGACCTTGACAAGGGGAGTTTTCCAGTTATCAGCACATCGTTACCTGGTTATCCTGCCGGCAATCCCCAAAGTCCCATCTCCTCAAGTCATGTAGAGAATGTCAGTCAGAACATAAAATTGAGATATATCTGTCTTCAGAACCTATTGTGCCCCTAAAGTAGGACATAGGGCTTTCTGGGTGGCTCAGTGGTAAAGAACCTGCCTGCCAGTGCAGGTGACACAGGAGATGTGGATTTGATTCTTGGGTCAGGAAGATCCCCCTCCGGAGGAAATGACAACCCACTCTGATATTCTTGCCTAGGAAATCCCATGGACAGGGCTGTAGTCCATGGGGTCAGTAAGGAGTCAGACGGGACTTAGTGACTAAACAATAAGACAAAAGTAGGACACACCCCAGAGAGGACCAGCACTGGCCAGAGGTCACAGACAGACCTGCCGAGGAAGAGGGCCACCCAAAGGCTCCTTTTCTCCTTCATCCTGTAAGCCACCTGCAAAATCCAAAATGCTGCGATTGAAGGCTTTTCTAGCACTTCCTTCAGGGTCTCTTGACACTTCAGGCTGGTGCACTTATGTTTATTGTTGGGGAGGATTTAGCTCAAATTAAACCACTAATACCTGTTTTCCTTTGCAAAGTGCCAATTGGTGGGAAGGATGAGCTTTCATTCCAAGGCTCTTGTGTCCTGTGCTGCATGAACTCTTCACTCCGTCAAGTATATTCGTGCTTCCATGTTTGGGATGCAGACATGCCCGTTACACAAGGAGAAAAATGCTTAAAGTCGAAGAGAAATATAGGAGGCAAAACCTGGCTTCCACACAGGAAGTGACTTGTTTTCTGCTCACACACACACATACACACACACACACACATGAAAGTGGAAACCTTAGTTTCCATTCATCCAGGAGATAGCAGCCACTACCAGGAACCCAGACACTGGAGCTTGCATTCATAAACCAACATGCTTTTAAAGAATCATATCAATCTTGTTTATTGCAAAGGCTTTGCTCAGGGAGTGTCCACTCTGAATAGCCACTTCAAAGACAAGGTGCTCCCTGTAAGAGAACTGAGCTAATTACATGCATGTCTAATTCAAATGATCTTTTATCATGATGACAGAAGACTTTGAAATCAGTTTGAGATTCTATGGGGATTTTCCATAATGTGAGCACAAAAACGTCACAGAGAAGCAGACCTAATTACTGTATCCCAACACTGGCAGTGTTTCATTGTCCTCCCCATGCCCCCTTATAGGGGAAGCACTGAAAGACAAAATAGAGTCTCTTAATTGTTGAGTTTCCAATTTTGGAGGAACGAGCAGGGACTCAGTATGGAATTCATTTTGTATGGCCCTATTTTCACATTTGGAGATATCCACTGTATCTGAATTATGGAATACAGTAGAAAAATTCAAAAGTTTGAATGTATGTCACCTAGGTGATCGCTATTTGTTTTGTTTTTTTGTTTCCAGTTTTTTTTTTTAATTGTTGCTGTTGCTGCTAGTTTTAGCTAGTTCTTTGGGATCACTTTTCTTTTTTAAAAATTTTTATTGTATTGATTTACAGTGTTGTTAGTCTCAGGTGTACAGCAAAGATAACCAGTTATATGTACACATATATCCTCTCTTTTTTAGATTCTTTCTCCCTGTAGCCCATTACAGGGTATTGAGCAGAGTTCCCTGTGCTGTACAGCGGTTATTATTAGTTATCCATTGCATATATAGTAGTGTGTATATGTCAATCCCAATATTCCAATTTAAGAGCTCTCTGTTTAAAACTGTGCCGTTCGGCTGGACTAAAGTTTTCCTTCGATATTGCACAGTGTCCTCTGAGCACCTGGTGTGTAAAGACTCTCTTCTGAGTGCTCGACTTCACTAAACTTTGTCTCCTCAGCCACCAGGCATGAGGTATGGACACTTCTGAATTTAGTGGAGGTATTGCTCATTAGAGGACAGTCTAGGAGTCCTGGTGCACACAGCAGTGAGACCCCACAAAGTGACTCAATGTTAATGGTTCACTCTTGGTCCACATCCTTTCCCCTCTCTGCCCCCCACCCCCTGCAGCTTTCCCTGCCTCCTATCCCAGAGATGATAAAAACAGGTTTCTAGGAGGATTGTGCATCATTCTGTGGTACCATTGACATCCTTTGGCCAAAGAAAGAGAAGGGGCCAATTTTGTGCATGATCAGGATGGAAGATGCTTCCATGGCACGATTTTTTGTAAAGCCTAAGAGAACTATCATTTTAAAATTTATCAGTCTAATGGGTTAATCGTATATTTTAGAAGACATGCAGGATGAAAAGAACTTGAAGAAAGGATGCAGGGATACTGACATCATTAATTCAAGGGACCAAGAATCTATAATTTTGCTCCAGGCCATCTTTCAGAAAAGACTTTCTTCCACCCTTGAATCCCCCTAGGTGTAAGACAGTCTGCTTGATTTCATTGTTCTGGAAACTCTTTCTAGGAAAATCCTGATAACTGATACAATATTTATGACTTCTGATGAAGGCAGGAAAGATCAGAGACTTTTTCTCATGGACAATTCACTCTTGATTCTTTTTAATTTTGACATAATTCAGAAACTTTAATTCACTGTCTGTTGGGCTTAACTGATATCTCTGTTTTAAAGAATATATAAAGTTATACTTAATATTTATTTTCTTTTCCCTTTAGGGAGTTATACTAGACCTATTCAATCTATTTCCATATATTATATATGTATATATTCTAAATATTATATATTTCCATAATGATATATTATGTATGTTTAAAGTTATCATGAAAATAAGGATGCAAATACCAGGAACTTATTTAGTCAGCAAAAACCCATTGGACCGAAAAGCCTGGTAACATAGAAAAAAAGGACAGAGTTGTCTCAGAACACTTTTGTTTGTAATTCACTTACCTGAATACAGATCAGTAATAATACTTGGAAGTGGTGAACTGGTTTTCTAATAACAGCAATGAGAAATTTATGACTGAGACTTAATGTTTCAGGATTACCCTGCCCTTCCAACCATTGGAGACCAGCCAGTGCTACAGTGAAAACATAAATATTACAGTTGCCATGGAAACCGAGATCACCTAGGAGATGATTAATACCCATAGGGCTAACAGTGGAGGCTGCATTCACATCATTTCTGGCCAAATTAATCATGATCAAACAAAGAGCAACAAACACTTTTATAAAGGCACATAAGCCCAAATCCTCTTTTGCAGACCACTTAAGTATTATTGAAACGGAGCAAGACCCTATGGTCCTTGTCCCCTGTGTCCTCTGCTTGCCTTTTGTCTGTGGAAAAACTTTAGCCAAAGAATAAGTTTAATCGGAGAAGTGAGAAAATGCAGAAACAAAGAAAAACAGTCCAACAGACTAAATAATAATCATTTAATCATTAAGCATAGTCAAGGACCTTTAGTTCCTTCTCAAGGGCTTTAGATAATATTCTGAGCTAATCCTGTGAGCCGTGGTATACATACTGAAACCTCTATCCGGTAGAAGTTAACTACATGATGACCAGACTGTAGCTATGACACAAGCTGCCACAATTCCGAGATTTGACCTCAAGAATATGGGAACAAACTGATCCTAGAACTGAAGAGTAACTATACTTAAAACAATCAGAATGATGCTGATCAGACCAACGAAGAACAACTTCATGATGACTGTCAGAGTTAACGGTTCTGTTTCTAGACATAATCCCCCCACCCCCGCAACCAACTGGCTAGAAAAGCTCTTGACCCCTGATTTCCAGGGCAGCATAGAGGGTTGATCTTTTGACAGGCGTCTGTCCTTTCTCCCCTACCCTCAGTTGCCCACATCCAAAATAAAGCAAATTTCCCTTTCCACTAACCTTAAGTGGCAAGGAGCTGGACCCCACTTTTGATTACATTATCAAATTTTGTTCTCTATAAGTAAAGAAGTCTCCTGGTAAACAATTGTATTTCCATCGACTGAACAACTATTTTCTAGTTCAAATGTAGGGGGTATTTATTAAATGGTGCAGAAAAGGAAGTCCACCTCATAAAGGAAAACTCTCAAGCTTATTTTTCCTATTATTGTTTTCCTTTTGCTATGAAACCTCATCTTTTGAGAATCAGGTGAATTTAAATTATTATGATACTTGAGGTTTTAAAAAATTTCTGACTTTTCCAGAGGTTGCCCTGCTTGAGAGAACTTTACCAGAACCATCAAATACATGATGATGTTATCAAGAAAGTTTATTATGGAAATTATTACTGTGTAATAGTAATGTTCAAAATTCTCCAAGCCTGGCTTCAGCAATAAGTGAACTGTGAACTTCTACATGTTCAAGCTGCTTTTAGAAAAGGCAGAGGAACCAGAGTTCAAATTGTCAACACTCACTGGATCATGGAAAAAGCAAGAGAGTTCCAGAAAAACATCTATTTCTGCTTTATTGACTATGCCAAAGCCTTTGTGTGGATCACAATAAACTGTGGAAAATTCTGAAAGAGATGGGAATACCAGACCACCTGACCTGCCTCTCGAGAAATCTGTATGCAGGTCAGGAAGCAACAGTTAGAACTGGACATGGAACAACAGACTGGTTCCAAATAGGAAAAGAAGGGCATGAAGGCTGTATATTGTCACCCTGCTTATTTAACTTCTATGCAGAGTACATCATGAGAAATGCTGGGCTGGAGGAAGCACAAGCTGGAATCAAGATTGCCTGGAGAAATGTCAGTAACCTCATATATGCAGATGACACCACCCTTATGGCAGAAAGCAGAAAAGAACTAAAGAGCCTCCTGATGAAAGTGAAAGAGGAAAGTGAAAAAGTTGGCTTAAAGCTTAACATACAGAAAATGAAGATCATGGCATCCGGTCTCATCACTTCATGGGAGATAGATGGGGAAACAGTGGAAACAGTGGCTGACTTTATTTTTCTGGGCTCCAAAATCACTGCAGATGGTGACTGCAGCCATGAAATTAAAAGATGCTTACTCCTTGGAAGGAAAGTTATGACCAACCTAGATAGCATATTAAAAAGCAGAGACATTACTTTACCAACAAAGTCCTATCTAGTCAAAGCTATGGTTTTTCCAGTAGTCATGTATGGATGTGAAAGTTGGACTATAAAGAAAGCTGAGTGCCTAAGAACTGATGCTTTTGAACTATGGTGTTGGAGAAGACTCTTGAGAATCTCTTGGACTGCAAGGAGATCCAATCAGTCCATCCTAAAGGAAATCAGTCCTGGGTGTTCATTGGAAGGACTGATGCTGAAGCTGAGACTCCAATACTTTGGCCACCTGATGGGAAGAAGTGACTCACTGGAAAAGACCCTGATGCTGGGAAAGATTTATGGTGGGAGGAGAAGGGGATGACAGAGGACAAGATGGCTGGATGGCATCACCGACTCAATGGACATGAGTTTGAGTAAGCTCCGGGAGATGGTGATGGACAGGGAGGCCTGGCGTGCTGCAGTCCATAGGATCACAGAGTCAAACACGACTGAGTGACTGAACTGAACTAAACTGAAATAAAAAAATTCTTAACAGGATGTTGAGACAAAAAAAAAAGTCTTTGTCACTGGGCATCATTGGTTGAATATTAGAATGTCCTAACTTTAGAGGACAATAAAATTATTATCAATAATGTTTCAGTCATATATTCCTCTCAGAAATTTAAATATCAGAAAGAGAAATAATAACAGAAATAGTTGTGCTTTTCAGGTAAAGAAGACTACATTAGGAAAATAGTATTAAAATTGTTAATGTCAAAGATGATTATTGAGATGCCTGTAATTTACTTTATAGTACTTTCTCCTGGACAAAGTGATATTACTATAGGTATATTAATAGTGGTAAGTAACATGGCTTCTGTAGCAGATAATCTGATCAATCACAGGGTTTAATTCAATGAAGATTTTTTCTCAATCCCTACACAGTCCAATTTTAACTGTTCACTTCATCTTAATGTCACTATTTGGCTAAAACTCAGTTTTTTCCCTGTCTATGTAAGGAAAAACTGAGTTCTTCCCTATGTGTTTCTCTCCCCTGTGAGTTAACAAAACACTTTACTCCTGATCAACAAATCTGTGGAGGTTTTCCCCACACCAATAATTCTCTGCAACAACAGCCAAGTGTACTACAGTTTAACATAATTCTGAACCTATCTACCTGGAGATGGTGTCGGGTACCACAGGTAATGTCTCAGTCTTACAAGACCTCCGTCACCTCCCCCATACACACTTTGGATGCCTGTGTTTCTAACCAACCAGCTGTAGGTCAGAGGTTCCAAAGACCCCCCTGGGGCTCGACTAACTTGCTAGAGAAGCTCGCAGAACTCAGGGAAACACTCAAGCTTACCAGTTTTTGTAAAGAAATGATAAAAGACACAGATGAACAGCCAGATGAAGTGATATATAGGAAGACATCTGGGAAGGTCCTGAGTGCAGGAGTTTCTGTCTTCCTGGAGTCAGGCTATGTCCCCTTGGTGCGGATGTGTTCAACCAACCTGGAAGCTCTGAATGCCCCACTATGGGAATTTTATAGAGGTTTCTTCATGCAGCCCTGATCGATTATTACCTCCATTTTCACCTCCTTCTTTCCTCTCTAGAATATGAGGATTGGGGTTGAAAATTCCAAGCTTCTGATCATGACTTGGTCTTTCTGGTGACCAGTCCCCACCCAGGAGTCACCCAGGAACCCACCCAGAATTGCATCATTAGAACAAAAGATGCTTTTAGTGTTCTTATCACTTAGGAAATCGTAACACTTTAAGGAGCCCTGTGTCAGGAATAAGGTCAAGTCAAAGATAAATAGTAGACTAAGAGATGCTCTTAGTACTCTTATCACTTAGGAAATGATAAGGGTTTAAAGAGCTTGCTGCCAGGAGCTGGGAGTAGAGATCATTACCTATATTTCTTGTTATTGCAATTCACAAAAAAGTGTCCATGCATTTCATGTGTCTCCTTAAGGGGATCCAAAAAAAACCTCACTCCTAACAACCCATACACAGGACATATGGGGCAGAGAAACTTGTCAAATAATGCCAGAGGGATGTAGTCAGCTAAATCCAGAATGTGGAAAACAATATGGGGCAAATGGTTTATTTCCTTCAACAAAGAAATTGCAAGAGGGGAAAAAAGGAGAAATCTAAAGATTAAAGGAAGCTTAAAAGACACTATTCACTTGTAAGGTGTGGATCTTATTTGGATCCTGATATGAGGAAATTGACAGAAAAATCTATGGAACAACTGGCGAAATTTTAATATCAAGTGAGCATTTGATAATATTAAGACATTCCTGTTACGCTTTTGGTTATGATAATGATGTTATCAGATTAAGATGAGATAAGACTCCTTTAGAGATAAATGCTGAAACACTTACAGAAGAACTGGTGTTTCTGGGATCCGCTCCAAGGTAGTGTAGAGGTGGGGTAGTTGCGGTGAGATCTTTGCCTTTTTGTTTTTTCAGTCTCTAGAACCAACTTTGTTAACTAGTATTATGATATTAGAAAGGAGCCTCCATTGTTAAAATCAGTGGCTTTCTAAAAGCAAAATGGCTGTGAAAGATGAGCTCTTATTTACGAAATCTGTGATATTCAAGACAAGGAGATTGGCTGAAACATTTTGGAGTTTCTCCTACACTTTTATGAACAGGTTCTAAAGACTTGAGATACCTTTTATCTCATTCTTCATCTTTTACTCATAGGGATGGTGCCTGAGAATTTTATTTTTCAATATCCAAGATATTGATTCAGAAGATTCTAGCTACATCTGTTCTTTTACTGAATTGTAACCGCAGATGAGTGATTCTGAAAGTATAGTTCATGGGCTTGCCTGGTGTTCCTGTAGTTAAGAGTTTACCTTGCAATGCAGGGGACACACGTGTTCGATCCCTGGTCTGGAAAGATCCTACATGCCATGTAGCAAGTAAGGCTATGAGCCACAACTTCTGAGGGCTTGCATTGCAACTACTGAAGCCAGAGCAGTGTAGAGCCTGTGCTCTGCAGTAAGAGAAGCCACTGTAATGAGGAGTCTGTGCCCATGACAATGAAGAGTAGCCCCTTTTCATTGCAACTGTGAAGACTCACCACAGCCAAAAAACAAAAATACATAAATAATAAATACATAAACCTTTTTTTAGGGGAAAAAAGTACAGTTTGGGGACTTCTGGGGACTCTAGAGACTGGAAAGAGGTCCATGAGGTCAAAATTATTTCCCTGATAATAAGGTTCAATTTGCTTTTCTCATTCTCATTCTTTGATGAGTACACAGTGGAGTTTTCCAGAGACTCCATATGTGAAAGCATCATTGCTCTGAAAACTAGAGGGAGATGTCTTTATATTTATTTAAGTTCTCAGTTTTATCTTCCAATGCAACAAATAACCACAAATATAAGACACATAAACAAAATCTCTTTGGAGTCTTCAATAAATTTAGAGAATGTAAAGGATTCTTGAACCCCAAAAGTTTGGGAACCCCTTCTTTAGATAACCATGTCTGCCTTGAGTGAAATTATCATGGAGGATGTTGAGGGGGTTCAGGACATGCTACCCCAAAATATGGCACCTTGGTGTTTTAAATATCTTAAGATGGAGAAATTTGAGAAAATGGCAGAAACAGGCAGGTCACTGCGATATTCCCCACTCATATTATTTTCCCTGAAAGCAAGAGATAACTGTCCCATGTGAAACACATCCTCCTTGTTTCTGGAGGAAGGGGGAAGGATAGGGAATACTGAGCTGAGAAAGCTGAATAAACAAACTTGTTACTTTATCATTTACTACCCCAGTCCAAACCCCTTTGTCGTGTCAATTTTTCACACATTCATTGTTTCTTTGTCTAATAGGCTATGAAGGCTTCCTGCTCTGATCAGATCTTCAGGTGTCTTCATTTTCTGGTGAAGGTTCCCATGCATATATAAAAATGTATTAAAACATCTGTGCTTTTCTCCTGCTTGTCTGCCTTTGTCAGTTTAATTTCAGACCCAACCAAGGACTCTCAGAAAATGGAGGGACACTTTTTTCTGCTATGGTGTAATAGGAACATATATATTTTGGAAAAAATTTGAACTTTATCCAACTTACAGAACAGTTTTTCCTCTTATTTGCTAATTAATGTCTATCTTGTCACACAACTCAGTAAGAGACTTGCCTTCATTATAACTTGGTAGCAAGAAAGAGACTACTTGCTCGGATCTGTAGCTGTTGGTGAGAACTTCATGGTTATTTGTGCCCATAGCGGCTTAGATCCTCTATGTAGGAATAATGAAAACCATAAAGCTAATGCTCAGGAGACTTGGAATAGAGACTTAGGAAGTTGGAGGAAAAAATAAGGCGAAAGGATGAGAAGAAAGAATGGAGTCCAAACTCAAGAAGAGAGGAGGAGGAGTTTGGGGAGGGGCAGTTCTAGGTCCTAGAGGGAATGCGGAGGCTGTTCTAGGTCCTAGAAATAGCACGTATTCTGGGACTTCAGCTCCTTCATTCCCAGGAATTCCTGGACAAGTTCTCTGGTAGCTAGCCAGCCTGGCTTTTTCTTCTTGAAAAAGAAGTTTCCAGAAGAAGAATAGAGCCTGCAGAAGTATTATTTTCCTCTGCCCCAACTTCTTGCAAAGACTGGGATAATTCAACTGTAGAACCAAGACATTCATCCTACAGTTCATCAAAGTGTCATCAATTATTAATAGTTAAATAGCATAAATTTTCATTTTAGATCTTCTTCTTTTAGAAGCTCAGAGGCTGGAGGAAGTTGTTCCAAAGAGCCATGTGTAGAGATAGGAAGAGGAGAGTCACAAAGGCTGAATTGCAAACAGACATATACTACAAATTTCCTAGGATCCTCTTGGGTTGGGTCAAATAGCCCTCCTTGCCTGGCTTCTTTTTCAAAGTGTAGTTAAGACGATGCATTCCTCTGCTTCTCAAGTTTTGAGAATATTTTGCTTTATACTAAGGGACTTAAAAAAATTTTTTTTTAAGTTCTGAGAAGATCTGTCACTGAGAAAGAAAGAAACAGAGTATACTCAAATCCATTTAAGCGTAGGTGACATGACAATAATTTTTCAGTTTCTGGATCATCTCAGAAACAGTCTTTTCAAAACTGTTTGCATTTGGTCTTCCTGGTCTCATCCAGCCTCTTCACTCTGGGTCCATTGTTTCCACCTCCTCAGCCTTCATGCTGTCCACAGAGGGTGCTGTGCATCTGCAGGGCCAGAGCAGGCATCCAGAGTGGATGGTTAGTGTCCAGAGCAAGGTATGAGCTAAAGGTCACAGCGCAGTGGCTATTCCTGTGCAGCAAAGAGGTACTTGGTTATTTGAGTTTGTAAACTCCTTGAAGGTCAAACCATGTTTATTTTGCTTTGTTTCCATAGTACTAATCACAATACCTGGTGCCCAGTAGGCTCTCTAAAAGTGATTTTTGCTGTGTCTATCTGAGGATAGGATCATGGGAGATATTGCACTTTCTAAGTTATACAGTTTCTTCTTTTTGGGATATGTGTGTTTTTTACAATAATGACTGCAGATTATTTCCAAACCAGTAATGTCATGCAAATAATTTTAGATGTATGAATAATAGTTCAAGAAAGTCTTGAAAGCAAAGGTGAAGCAGTAGCTTGGGGTGCTCAAAGCTAAGGGAAAAACCCTAGACAATGTTGAGAGATTAAATAGACAGAAACTAATAAGGGGCACAAAGAGTAAGAGAAGGAGATGTGGAAGACAGAGCTCTGGTTGGAATCAGCATCCATTGTAAAATGAGTCAGAGAGGTAAATTCAAGTTATGCCTTGTGGGGCAGAAAAGGAAGAGCGCATGAGACAAGTTCAGTTCAGTTCAGTTCATTTCAGTCGCTCAGTCGTGTCCGACTCTTTGCGACCCCACGAATCACAGCACGCCAGGCCTCCCTGTCCATCACTAACTTCTGGAGTTCACTCAGACTCACGTCCATCGAGTCAGTGATGCCATCCAGCCATCTCATCCTCTGTCATCCCCTTCTCCTCCTGCCCCCAATCCCTCCCAGCATCAGAGTCTTTTCCAATGAGTCAACTCTTCGCATGAGGTGGCCAAAGTACTGGAGTTTCAGCTTCAGCATCATTCCTTCCAAAGAAGTCCCAGGGCTGATCTCCTTCAGAGATCAGTTGGATCTCCTTGCAGTCCAAGGGACTCTCAAGAGTCTTCTCCAACACCACAGTTCAAAAGCATCAATTCTTCAGTGCTCAGCTTTCTTCACAGTCCAACTCTCACATCCATACATGACCACTGGAAAAACCATAGCCTTGACTAGACGGACCTTTGTTGGCAAAGTAATGTCTCTGCTTTTGAATATGCTATCTAGGTTGGTCATAATTTTTCTTCCAAGGAGTAAGCATCTTTAAATTTCATGGCTTCAATCACCATCTGCAGTGATTTTGGAGGCCAAAAAAATAAAGTCTGACACTGTTTCCCCATCTATTTTCCATGAAGTGATGGGACCGGATGCCATGATCTTCGTTTTCTGAATGTTGAGCTTTAAGCCAACTTTTTCACTCTCCTCTTTCACTTTCATCAAGAGGCTTTTAGTTCCTCTTCACTTTCTACCATAAGGGTGGTGTCATTTGCATATCTGAGGTTATTGACATTTCTCCCAGCCATCTTGATTCCAGCTTGTGCTTCTGCCAGCCCAGCGTTTCTCATGATGTACTCTGCATAGAAGTTAAATAAACAGGGTGACAATATACAGCCTTGACGGACTCCTTTTCCTATTTGGAACCAGTCTGTTGTTCCATGTCCAGTTCTAACTGTTGCTTCCTGACCTGCATACAAATTTCTCAAGAGGCAGGTGAGATGGTCTGGTATTCCCATCTCTTTGAGAATTTTCCACAGTTTATTGTGATCCACAAAGTCAAAGTCTTTGGCATAGTCAATAAAGCAGAAATAGATGTTTTTCTGGAACTCTCTTGCTTTTTCCATGATCCAGCAGATGTTGGCAATTTGCTCTCTGGTTCTTCTGCCTTTTCTAAAACCAGCTTGAATATCTGGAAGTTCATGGTTCACGTATTGATGAAGCCTGGCTTGGAGAATTTTAAACATTACTAGCATGTGAGATGAGTGCAATTGTGCGGTAGTTTGAGCATTCTTTGGCATTGCCTTTCTTTGGGATTGGAATGAAAACTGACCTTTTCCAGTCCTGTGGCCACTGCTGAGTTTTCCAAATTTGCTGGCATATTGAGTGCAGCACTTTCACAACATCATCTTTCAGGATTTGAAATAGCTCAACTGGAATTCCATCACCTCCACTAGCTTTGTTCGTAGTGATGCTTTCTAAGGCCCACTTGACTTCACATTCCAGGATGTCTGGCTCTAGGTGAGTGATCACACCATCATGATTATCTGGGTCATGAAGATCTTTTTTGTACAGTTCTTCTGTGTATTCTTGCCACCTCTTTTTAATGTCTTCTGCTTCTGTTAGGTCCATACCATTTCTGTCCTTTATCGAGCCCATCTTGGCATGAAATGTTCCCTTGGTATCTCTAATTTTCTTGAAGAGATCTCTAGTCTTTCCCATTCTGTTGTTTTCCTCTATTTCTTTGCATTGATCACTGAGGAAGGCTTTCTTATCTCTCCTTGCTATTCTTTGGAAAACTGCATTCAGATGCTTATATCTTTCCTTTTCTCCTTTGCTTTTTGCTTCTCTTCTTTTCACAACTATTGTAAGGCCTCCCCAGACAGCCATTTTACTTTTTTGCATTTCTTTTCCACGGGGATGGTCTTGATCCCTATCTCCTGTACAATGTCAGAAGCCTCAGTCCATAGTTCATCAGACACTCTATCTATCTGATCTAGTCCCTTAAATCTATTTCTCACTTATACTGTATAATCATAAGGGATTTGATTTAGGTCATACCTGAATGGTCTAGTGGTTTTCCCTACTTTCTTCAATTTCAGTCTGAACTTGGGAATAAGGAGTTCATGATCTGAGCCACAGTCAGCCCCCGCTCTTGTTTTTGCTGACTGTATAGAGCTTCTCCATCTTTGGCTGCGAAGAATATAATCAATCTGATTTTGGTGTTGACCATCTGGTGATGTCCGTGTGTAGAGTCTTCTTTTGTGTTGTTGGAAGAGGGTGTTTGCTATGACCAGTGCGTTTTCTTGGCAAAACTCTATTAGTCTTTGCCCTGCTTCATTCCATATTCCAAGGCCAAATTTGCCTGTTACTCCAGGTATTTCTTGACTTCCTACTTTTGCATTCCAGTTCCCTATAATGAAAAGGACATCTTTTTTGGGTGTTAGTCCTAAAAGGTCTTGTAGGTCTTCATAGAACCATTCAACTTCAGCTTCTTCTGCGTTACTGGTTGGGGCATAGACTTGGATTACTGTGATATTGAATGGTTTGCCTTGGAAACAAACAGAGATCATTCTGTCATTTTTGAGATTGCATCCAACTACTGCATTTCAGACTCTTTTGTTGACCATGATGGCTACTCCATTTCTTCTGAGGGATTCCTGCCGCAGTAGTAGATATAGTGGTCATCTGAGTTAAATTCACCCATTCCAGTCCATTTTAGTTCGCTGATTCCTAGAATGTTGACATTCCCTCTTGCCATCTCTTGTTTGACCACTTCCAATTTGCCTTGATTCATGGACCTGACATTCCAGGTTCCTATGCAATATTGCTCTTTACAGCATCAGATCTTGCTTCTATTACCAGTCATATCCACAACTGGGTATTCTTTTTGCTTTGGCTCCATCCCTTCATTCTTTCTGGAGTTATTTCTCCATTGATCTCCAGTAGCATATTGGGCACCTCCTGACCTGGGGAGTTCCTCCTTCAGTATCCTATCATTTTGTCTTTTCATACTGTTCATGGGGTTCTCAAGGCAAGAATACTGAAGTGGTTTTCCATTCCCTTCTCCAGTGGACCACATGCTGTCAGACCTCTCCACCATGGCCCTCCTGTCTTGTGTGGCCCCATGGGCATGGCTTAGTTTCATTGAGTTAGACAAGGCTGTGGTCCTAGTGTGATTAGATTAACTAGTTTTCTGTGAGTATGGTTTCAGTGTGTCTGCCCTCTGATGCCCTCTTGCAACACCTATCATCTTACTTGGGTTTTTCTTACCTTGGACATGGGGTATCTCTTCACGGCTGCTCCAGCAAAGCACAGCCTCTGCTCCTTACCTTGGACGAGGGGTATCTCCTCAGCGCTGCCCCTTCTGACCTTGTATGTGGTCAGAACATGAAACAAGAGTAAACCATAAATACTTATCTCAGGCTCCGAAATGAAGAAGTGGCTCAGTGGTTCCCCAGGCATGCCATTTGATGTTGGGCAGAGGCAGGTATCTGAAGGAACAACATCTAGAAAAAAAGGCACACACTGTGGGAAACCTTGAAACAGGCAAATGCCTGTTGTGTTCAATGATCAGGAAGGAAAATGAATGGGTGTAGCTGAGCAAGCCAGGTAGTAATAGATGAAGATTGGAGGTATTTAACAAAGGGCAGGCTATGTAGGTCCTGCCAGGGTTGAAAAGCCACTGCAGGGCATGAGGAGACAGGTGACAAGATTCATTCAGCTGCCACGTGGAAAGCAGACTACAATGAAGGATGGAAGTAGGAAGACTAGTTATGTGAGTATTTCAGATTTCCAGGTGAGATATTATGATGAATTGAAACAGTGGAGGTGGGTATGAAATGTCAGGATTATAGATATTTTTTGAAAGCAGAGCCAATAGCATTTGCTGAAACATTGGATGTGGGGAAACCAGAGTCAGTGAAGGTGGTAAGGTTGTGAGTCCAAGCAATTGGAATGATGGAGTTACCAACAACTGAGAAGGGGAAGACTACAGACAGATCAGGTTTAGAGAGAAAAACAGGAGTTCAGTTCTGATATGTTAAATTTAATTTGTCTAGTAGGAATCCAAATGGAAAAGGGAGACTGTAGGAGTCATAGACATGAGATGGTTTAAAAAGCTATCTGATCACTAAGTAAGTGAGGATAGATCCAGAAGAAAGAAGAACCAGGGACAGCCCTAGGGCACTCCAGTGTTAGTGAAGAAAGGGAAAGACCAGCCATGGAGATTTAGAAGAAGGAGCTAATGAAGCAGGAAAAAAAAAAAAAAAATCAAGATATGGTGTCCAAGGAACCAAAGATGAGGGAGAGAAAAACAGACAAGTAAAGCTAGCAAATTAATAATATGATGACTGAGAGTTGATACTTCCCTATTTTCCTTGCTATTACCTTGAACTAGGTCCCAAGGTCTTTCTCTCCTTGCTTCCAATACTTCCCAAACCTCTCTGCATATCACCACAAAGCATATATTCCAAGGAAACCTTCCTCAGTGTATTTCTCTTATTCTTAGGAGGTCTTGTCATGAGTCTAGAAACCAGTTCCTTGGCCTGGTTTTTGAAGTTACTGTGAATGTGAACTCTGTTCCTTTGCAACTTATCTTCTGTTCTCTTCAGTTCAAACTCAGTACTTCAGACAGGCCATGAGTCTTGCAGGCTTTATTCTTCCTGGTTCTAAATCTTGACCGTGGCTGCTATTTTCCTCTAAATGATTTTTCTTGAGATAGTTCTTTGTTTTATACAAATCCTTCAAAGTCTACCTCAAGCTGTTTCTTCCAGAGAGCATTACCTTCTCTTTGATATTCTTTCAGGGTGTTAAGGATAATGCAGTTCTCATAATTGGTTCCCAAGGCCATCAACAGCATCCCAAGAATGCAATATAAAATATTTGCATGTATGCATGCTAAGTCACTTTAGTAGTGTCCAACTGTTTGCAAAACTATGGACTGTAGCCCACCAGGCTCCAGGGAATTCTCCAGGCAAAAAAACTGGAGTGGTTTTCCATGCCCTCCTCCAGAGGATCTTCCCAACCCAGGGATCAAACCCATGTCTCTTTACATTACCTGCATTGGCAGGTGGGTTCTTTACCACTAGCGCCACCTGGGAAGCCCATGCAATACTTGAGATTTTTTTTAAAGTCAATTTCTTTACCTTTTTAATAAAATGAGTAACATCTGAATTTTTTCTCACATAACTTGGAAGAGGGATATTTGCATCTTAAATTTCGATTTTCCCATGCTTCTGGTATTCGCTGTTAGCTCACAGGTATAAAATCTCATTAAGAGCAAGTTTCTATTTCAGGTTTATATCTATGAAATGAAGATAATTTGCATGTTGAGGTAACGCTGGAATTCCTGGGAAACTTGAGAATGAGGAAGATGTGCCATACCAATCACAAGACCTTGGTAAATGGATTATAACCTATGGTTCTCTAGAAACACTAACTGCAAATGATCATTTTGACATATAAATTCATGAAATTGAATTATTATGTACACCAGGGAACTGCTCCATTGATCAAATGGAAATATCTGCTTTATTTCAAATAGAGCTTGGGCATTAAAATTAAAAAGCAAGTATATGGCAGACAGATAATAAAAAGTTAATTTTCTTTTTTTTTTTTTTTTTAAAAGTTAATTTTCAAAAAGGCCATTGACCAGCTCTGCAGGTACTGAATTGCTTTTGCATTTCTAAAATAGCTTTTCTATGTTCTTTGTTTTTGGAAAGATAACCTAGCTTTTGAAATTACTTTCCTTATTCATCCTAGGATTAAAGGACCAAGAATTCCACTGGACTAATTCCTTCTTCACTTCTAGCAACTGGTTTACAGGCCGGTTCATGCTTTATTTTCCAGTAAATATTGAAACTTAAAATTTAATTTAAAGTTAAATTAAAAGTTAACATTTTATAATCACTCATGTATGTTCTCCCTTTCTTATCATAGGGTCTTTGGGGAACTGACCCTTAAGTGTAGGACACTGAAATATAACCTTTATTTTTCACTCATGAAAAAAAATTTAAATTAATTCTATCAGTGTCCGCTGGGATTCTAATAAGTACCAACACTGTGCAAGACTCTGAGGCATCTTGATGAATAAAGTCTGAAGTCTAGAAAATTAGAAATATTGAGAAGAGTCTACAAAGAATATGTTAAAATCAGTTCCAGAATTTCCCAAATTTTCCCATATATAAATAATTCAATGACATACCTGAATTGACAATAACTTCTATTCTGACCAAGAGTCAACTCTTGGTAGACTGTGGCAACAAGAGTGAAAGAACAAAAATAACAAACATAAAATACATATTTTGAGATAGCCCCATTTTCTCAGATGTTCTCTCTTTGCTTCTACTATGAACCCATGGCAGTGCTACTACTCTGTTGCAGAATGGTCAGTATTCATTGTTACCTCTCCTTTAACCTGTAGTCCAAAGAGGACATAACCATAACATTATGTTAGCGAAAGTAAATAATAAAATACACAGATATATTTTAAAAGTTGAAAGAGAATGTGAATAATCCACAGATTAAACACTAAATAAATACTTGAGGGTAGGCTATGCTTGTTGATGGCATCACTGACTCAATGGACATGAGTTTGAGCAAGCTCTGGGAGTTGGTGACGGACAGGGAAGCTGGCATGCTGCAGTCCACGGGGTTGCAAAGAGTCAGACACGACTGAGCAACTGAATGACTGACTGAGGCTGTGCTTGTAGGACTAGGCCCTTTTGGTATAATTTTATAAACACATAATAATTTTGTGTCAGAATTTCTTAGTGCATATCATTGCCAGACCTCTAGAGTAAGAAAAAAATGGTTTATATGAAATTTATTTTGGAAGCTGCTGCATATTTTGTTAGCCAATATAAAATACAAGGTAGTATTCACATGCCAAAGTGAATATATTTCACTTAGATTAGTTCATAATTTTTTCCCTGTCAAATAATAATGAGCATGGTACGCTGTACAGGACAATTATTTATAGCCTATATTGAATATGATCCAGTTTCTAAATGTTCTCCATATTTTTTGCTCATATATATTTTATTTGACCCTCTTAGTGCCCTGAAACAGTAAGAAACTATAATAGTGAACTCATAAAATGTAAGAGCCTTTGAAAGGTATTTCCCTAACTCTTCAGCTAACTGGCTGGAAAGTCAATATGCCGTCTCAAGATATTAACATTATAACTGATAACAGAAGGTAACACATTGGGAGTTCGGAAATGCTTTAAGGAAAAATATATACTTAACGAACACAGAAAATACCTAAGTGCAGAAAAAAGTGATTTTGTTTTTAGAATAATAATTTCTGAACATCTTCTAGTTATTGATGACTCATTAGTTGACAACCTCAAATTAATGATTAATTCGCAAACCCTGAGGGTGACTGATTCAAATGAGCTGTATAACAAACACTATTAATGTGTACTAAAATGTATTTAAAATCAACTAAGAATATTTCCTCACTACTTCAGTGATTAAAAATTATAAGCTTTCTTTTATTCCAAAATAAAGTATAAATGGAATGCCTTTTGCTGGGCATGGGTTTTTAATAAGCAGAAAAAACATATGGCATTTTCTCCTCTCCCCCAAGTCCCATACTTCTTCCTGCCCTCCTCCTTATCTTCCTGTCTTTCCTCTAGTACATGTGGTTTATTGAATATGGATGCAAATGACTCATTTTAGTTCCATAGATCTTGTTCAAAGATAAAATAATGGCTCAGAAGAGCTTAATGGCATAATTTTCATGGCAGAGTTACAAAGTTAATAAATCAAACACAAGAAGTCAAACTATAAAATAGGTATTGAAAATTCTCATTCCAAACACTGTGCTTTCTCTAATGTTAGTCTCTAGTATATCACCACACCCCCAACAACCCCTCCACACACTTCTAAGATGTAATGAAAATTTCAAACTATAGATTCTGGCTGAAATTTTAACCAGTTCTAATAAACCCAAAATCTATTCATCAGATTTTGAATGTATGTTTTTAAAAAAATCTTTAATTGGAGGATAATCACTTTAGTTTTGTGTTGGTTTCTGTCATACAAAAATGTGAATCAACCATAAGTATATATATATATTCCCTCCCTCTTGAGCCTCTTTTCCACCCACCATCCCACCCCTTTAGGTCATTACAAAGCACCAGGCTGAGCTCCCTGTGTTATACAGCAACTTCCGCTAGCTGTCTATTTTACACCTGGTAATGTGTAAAGCTACCCTCTCAATCCATCCCACTCTCTCCTTCTCCACCTGTGTCTACAAGTCCTTTCTCTACATCTGCATCTCTATTCGTGCCCTGCACACAGGTTATCAGTACCATTTTTCTAGATTCCATATATGTGCATTAATACATGATATTTGCTTTTTCTCTTTCTGACTTACTTTCCTCTGTAAGACAGACTCTAGGTTTGCCTCTCTCTCTCTCTCTCTCTCTCTCTGTGTTAGTTACTCAATTGTGTCTGACTCTTTGTAACCCCATGGACTGTAGCTCCCCAGGCTCCTCTGTCCATGGAATTCTCTAGGCAAGACTACTAAAATGGGTTGCCATTCCATTCTCCAGGGGACCTTCCCATCCCAGGGATTGAACCTGGGTCTCCTGCATTACAGGCAGATTCTTTACCAACTGAACCACCAGGGAAGCCTTATATATGTTCATTAATATACTCATCAATATATGATATTTGGATTTCTCTTTCTGACTTCATTCCATGTAACAAGCTCTAGGTTTGCCTACCTCAGTTCAACTAATTTTTTTAAAAAGCTGGATTTGATTTTAATTGACATTGATACTGGGAATCAGTAGTCCTGGATTCAAGTCTTGATGCTGCCATGAACTTGTGTGTTCCACTGTGCATTAACTCTTATGTTCTTATTGCTTCTTGATTTTAGATTTGTATGTTTCTATTAGCAAGTATTTTATCTTTTGTACCACAAATACTGGGACCTTGTCTAGATTGTAAACCATTACACTGCTAACAAAATCTCTACATCTAATTTCTAGAGAATACATGTTCCTGGAGAGTATATAGTGAAGTGAAATTCACTCAGTCATGTCTGATTCTTTGAGACCCCAAGGACTATAGAGTCCATGAAATTCTCTAAGCCAGAATACTGGAGTGGGTAGCCTTTCCCTTCTCCAGGGGATCTTCCCAACCCAGGGATCGAATCAAGGTCTCCTGCTTTGCAGGCAGATTCTTTACCGGCTGAGCCACAAGGGAAGCCCAAGAATACTGGAGTGGGTAGCCTATCCCTTCTTCAGTGGATCTTCCTGACCCAGGAATTGAACCGGGGTCTCCTGCATTGCAAACAGATTCTTTACCAACTGAGCTATCAGGGGAGCCCTTGGAGAATCAATATTACTTGGTAATGAGAAGGAAATAGAAAATTAATACAAAATCTCAAACTACTAAGTAGTGAATTAATAGGGGAAGAGACAAAAATAAAAGTAATTTTCTCAAGCATTTGTGGTACAAAACAATTGCTGAGTCAACCAGTAGTAGAGGGAAGCAAAAAAAGAGAATAAATGAATTTTAAGATTATGGAAAAAGCCAACCTGCGGTGAGAATGACAAGATACTATGTACAGAGGTTTCCTATATCTTCTTTATGGCTTATTTTCTCTTTTCTTATACTATCTTACACACACACACACACACACACACACATATATATATATATGTATATATGCATACATATATTTTACATACAGGTTTACTATATTTGTGTTTCAAGAATATGAATTGACCTATTAACACATGAAGGTTGAGTGATCAAATTCTGTCATGTTAATGAGCCCTATTCTTGGGCAGGTTTGACTTTTATTACTAAAAAAAAAAAAAAGTTTTAATTGAAATACAGTTCATTGAAAAAGCTGGCTTAAGACTCAACATTTAGAAAATTAAGATCATGGCATCCAGCCCCATCACTTCAGGGCAAATAGATGGGGGAAATGGAAACAGTGAGAGACTTTATTTTTGGGGGCTCCAAAATTACTTCAGATGGTGACTACAGCCATGAAATTAAAAGACACTTGCTCCCTGGAAGAAAAGCTATGACCAACCTAGACAGCATATTCAAAAGCAGAGACATTACTTTACCAACAAAGGTCCATCTAGTCAAAGCTATGGTTTTTCGCATAGTCATGTATGTATTTGAGAGTTGGACTATAAAGAAAGCTGAGCGCCAAAGAATTGATGCTTTTGAACTGTGGTGTTGAAGACTCTTGAGAGTCTCTTGGACTGCAAGGAGATCCAACCAGTCCATCTAAAGGAAATCAGTCCTGGGTATTCATTGGAAGGACTGATATTGAAGCTGAAACTCCAATACTTTGGCCATTTGATGTGAAGAACTGACTCATTGGAAAAGACCCTGATGCTGGGAAATACTGAAGGCAGGAGGAGAAGGGGACGACAGAGGATGAGATGGTTGGAGGGCATCACTGACTCAATGGACATGAGTTTGAACAAGCTCCGGGAGTTGGTGATAGACAGGGAATCCCAGCGTGCTGCAATCCATGGGGTCTCAAAGAGTCGGACATGACTGAGTGAACCGAACTGAACAGTTCATTTACAATATTGTGTTAGTTTCAGGTATACAGCAAAGTGACTCAAATATATGTATGTGTGCGTATATATATATATTTCAGATTCTTTTCCATTATAGGTTATTATAAGATACTGAAGATACTTCCCAGTGTTATACAGTACGTCCTTGTTCTTTATTTTATATATAGTAGTGTGTATCTTTTAATCCTAAACTCCTAGTCTATCCCCTCTTTATCTTTGGTAACCATAAGTTTGCTTTCTATGTCTGTGAGTCTGTTTCTCTTTTGTAAATAAATTCATTTAATAGATTTCACAAATAATTGATAACATATAACATTTGTCTTTCTCTGTTTGACTTCCTTCATTTAGTACGATATTCTCCAGATTCATCCATGTTGCTGTAAATGGCAATATTTCATTCTTTGATTTTTAAATTATTATATCAAGATGACATCAACTATTTTTAAAAAGGCACTTCAAATAAGTGGGCCTTTACGCCTGTGCCATCATCCTGGGAGAAAGAGCATATACAGAGAAACCAATTGAATTATTTCAGTTTGAATTCAGATCACAAAGGATTAAAACCATCAAATGGGGATCTAATATCAAGTTTATGTGCCTTATAATTGATACAATGTCTTAAACAGAATTACATGTAAGGTGGGTGAAGGGGAACAGGGCAATTCATTGAAAGTATGAGATAGAGTAATCTATGTATGGCTTTTAGAGAACTAGTGATTAAGACCTTTGAACAAGCTAAATACCGTAAAAGTTGAATATATTCCACTGGACAGGTCAATGTTTTAATATTTAAAACACTAAAAAATTTTGGCAAACTGGTGGATCTTTTTAAGAATCTATTCTACTTTTTTTTAGTTTTTCATGGTGTGTTCCCATAAGGATTAAAAAAGATTATATTTGTACTGCTAAAACAAGTAGCTAAAAACTCATCTTCATCTAGCAAATTGTTAAGTTCTGGCATAATATCCATTCTGAAACAAAGTTTCAGTAAAATGTTTTTCTTTTTACTGATTTCTACTGACTACCAACCAGTCCATTCTAAAGGAGATCAGCCCCGGGATTTCCTCGGAAGGAATGATGCTAAAGCTGAAACTCCAGTACTTTGGCCACCTCATGCGAAGAGTTGACTCATTGGAAAAGACCCTAATGCTGGGAGGGATTCGGGGCAGGAGGAGAAGGGGACGACAGAGGATGAGATGGCTGGATGGCATCACTGACTCGATGGACGTGAGTCTAGGTGAACTCCGGGAGTTGGTGATGGACAGGGAGGCCTGGCGTGCTGCGATTCATGGGGTCGCAAAGAGTCGGACACGACTGAGCGACTGATCTGATCTGATCTGACCACTGTTTTTTCTAAAATTATGTAGATAGAAACACTAATTTGAGCCTGAAAGGTTTTATAATTGATGGTTGCTCCTAAGTAACTATTGTGTTTTTTGTTATGTATCAAAATCAGTAATTCCTGCTTCAAAAAAGCTCTACTACTTTAGTTTAAATGATTACACTTACCTTATCAGTGTTGACATAAACCTAAAATTGATCATACATTGATCACATATGCCACATACGCTTAGGGCCATCTGCCATCACCTGGTATGAGTCTGCTTATGACCCTGCTTATGAGTTTGCTGGAAGAAGGAAATTGCAGTGCACTCCAGTATCCTTGCCTGGGAAATCCTATGGACAGGGGACACTGGCAGGTTAGTCTATAAGGTTGCAAAGAATCAGATAGAACTTACACATACACATATACATCTGGTAATTAGCCGCCGCTGCTACTGCTGCTAAGTCACTTCAGTCGTGTCCCACTCTGTGCAACCCCATAGACAGCAGCCCACCAGGCTCCCCCGTCCCTGGGATTCTCCAGGCAAGAGCACTGGAGTGGGTTACCATTTCCTTCTCCAGTGTATGAAAGTGAAAGGTGAAACTAGTCCACACAAAATCAGTGGGTTAAAAGAACATGTATGTACTCTCTTACAATTCATGAGGCCAGAAGTCCAAAATAATTTTCACTGAGCTAAAGTCAAGGCCAACCAGCAGGGCTGATTCCTAGAGAGGCGCTGAGGGCAGAATCCATTTCCTTGCATTTAGCAGCTTCTAGAGTTTTTCTCCTTGCATTTTTTGGCTGGTGGCTCCTCTCTCCATCTTTAAAGCCCAATCTTAGCATCTTCTGTTCTCTGGCTGCTTTGGTCATCTCAGCTTCTCCTCTGCCTCCTCCTTACAAAGACTTTTTCATAACACTGGTCGCACCTGAGTAATCCAGGATAACTTCCCTTGCTTTAAGATCCTTAATTTAGAGTTGTAAGTCCATTTTGCTATATGGGACATGGACATGTTTAAAGGCCTTTTATTCACCCTACCACAGGGGCATAGGGTGGGGGCAGCATGAAGGTTGAAAAGCTCTTAGGTGATACTTTCAGGCAGTAATAGTTTATTTATGTTGAATGTTCACTATGGGCCCATTCAAGCACCATCCTGGATTCTCTCTGAGCATTGAACCATTTAATATATAACAATGGATCTTTATCCCATGGCACCAAAAACCCTGGACGTTTAGAGATAGAAAGTACTTTATAGTTTATGTTCTTACTCATCTCCACTGCCCATTTGAGGAACGAAGTCTTGAAATAAAGGAATTAGTTAAAATTGTATTTATCAAGATGCAGAGATTAAGTGACTTATTCAAGGTACACAGCGGGGGTAACAATGCCATCGGGAGCATACTGTGTTCTTGTCATCTACTCCAGGCTAAGAACACTCAGCTTTCCTGCTTCTTAAGGGCACACCTCAGTTGATGGGCACACCCCCCAAATTCATATGTTCCGTCCTAACACCCTGTACATCAGAATGTAACCATATTTGGAGACAGGGCCTTTTAAAATGTAATTAAGGTGAAATAAGGTCTTGAGGGTAGGGCCTGAATCCAACATGACTGGTATGGTCATAAGAAGACAGAGACACACTAGAGACGCACAGTGAAAGGGTGGACTTCTGTAAGCCAAGGAGTCCAGCCAAACACCTTGATCTTAGACCTCAGACTTGTGAGAAAATAAAGTTCTATTTTTTAAGCCACTCAATCTGTGGTATTTTGTATGGCAGCCTGAGCAAACTAATATAACCCAGATAGGCCACAGGCCTTAGAACATTTTTAAGCTGGAGGCAGCTAGTTCATGGTCCAGATTTACTAGAAGAAGACATGGGTTTACTAGAAGAAGACATGGAGTTTATGAGTAATCTGCAGTATTTGTAAAAGACTAAGGGAAATGTTCAAAATATAGTCTAACTAAAATTCCAGTTTCATGGCTTTGGGGTGGAATGACATCAAGTCAATATGGCAACATCAGCTACTTCACATTTATCGAAAGCTTTACTTGGCAATATGCATTTTTGATTAATTTAAAATAAAATTATTTGTTGTTTAATAAATTGATTTGTTTGGAAGTAAAAACTCAGGCTTTTTGATGGAGAGGAGATTGAACGGAAATCACTGCTTGAGCTCCCTATTCCTTTTTTTAAGTCTTCCAAGACCCATGCTGTTTAATCCTCTTCAAATTGCTAGAGCTCTTTCAGGGGCGAGCTGAGCAAATTATATTGCTTTAGTCATTTGTCACATCAGGGGTGTTGTGAGCCATTGTTTTCAAATCTAGGAGTATCACTGACATTTGCTGGATGCTATGTATCTGGTTATTTTCCTGAAAGTCAGAGAAATTTTAAGTGAAAATGATCCTCAGTGTTTTAGTCAGGGTTCTCCAGAGAAACCAAACCAATAGGAGATATTAACAGATATATATTTTTAGATATATATACATATATTTATTATGAAAGATTACCTCTGGAGCCAAGAAGTCCCACTATCTGCCAGCTGCCTGCAAGCTAGAGGCCTAGAAAAGCAGGTGGTAGTTCTAGCCCAACCCAAAGGCCTAAAAACCAAGGAGCCTTTGGTTTAAGCCAATGGTACAAGTCCCAGTCTGAGTTCCCAGGAGCACTGATTTCTTAGGGCAGGAGAGAATGATGCCCCAGCTCAAGTAGAGAGAGGGAATTCATCCTTCCTCTGCCTTTTTGTCCTATTCAGGCCTTCAGTGGATTAGATTATATCCATCTGCATTGGTAAGGGCAATTTACTTGCTCTACTAATTGAAACGGTAGTCTGTTTGCGAGACACCTTAATAGACACACTTAGAAGTCTGAACATCCTTTAGTCTGCTAACTTGACACATAAAATTAAGCATCACATCCAAATAACAAAATATCAAAATAGCTTAATTCAATAGATGGATGGACCTAGCTCATTAATCCAAAAATAAAAAAATTTTTAAATGAAAATAAAGAAGCCACAGTACCCAGTGCAGATGTTAGGGTATCAAGCGCCTTCAGTAGAATGTATCTGAAAGTTTGAAAAGCAGTACTTTAAGCAGAAATGTATTTCATTCAAAAAATAATAGCAAATGTATGAAGAGCACACACTTATATTAAGACTGGAGGTTTATTAAATGCTTTATCATAAAATATTAAGCCCACACTATTACAATACACAGGCTCGATGTTCTAACAAGTAACACTGTGCCTCAATCGAGGGAAGTTCATGATGCCAATACAAGGTGGAATTGTGGGGAATTACAAATACAGAGATATTTTCCTTTTCCTCTTCTACAACTGCAATACTGATGTTCAGAAATGTTTACACACTGAGAAAAACTTGTAAAATTTCCTGAGTGTTCCATTAAACAATTTTTTTAAATTAGGTTACCCTAATGGAAAACATGAAAATTTCCTGGTGGAAAATCTATTTTAATATTTATTATCTTCAATAACTGAGAACCATAATCCTAAATATTTATTATGCCATAAGAAAGTCTTTGGAATTATCATAAGGCTTTCTAGAACAAGATAAATTCCAAGGCAATGTACCAAGGACTAAATTTTATTCAACCACCAACTTAGTGATATGCAAAGATAAAAGAAAAGTCAAGGTTAGCTGATTTTCTTCCAAATAACAGGAACTAAGAAATATTAGGGGAAAACAAGGATGTAGGAATGAGTGGATATTAGATGAGGAGAGAGATGGCTAGGGAAAGGTACTGAGACTAGTTAGCATTTACTAGCATATATTTTCATTCATTAGTCAACATTTTCTTCATATATATATAATTATTTCAAGATAGCACTTCTAAACACTAAATTGGTTCATTCATTTTTCAACTCAGTTGCAAAGAAATTTCAATCCAGAATATCTAAAGTTAAAGCTAAGAGCATTTTGATACTTACCCCTAAGAATATCTGGCATTCTCAGCTGTAGCTCTTGAATACATGGTTTCTTAATAAAATATCACTAAAATAGAACTGATGTTGAAAAAATACAACCTACCTAGAGCTCAGGGTACTAGTCACAACCAACTTTACCAATTCATATCAGTTACTTACACAGAACTAAACAAGTTTAACCAATTCAATTATTTAGTTTGAACAGAAGCCAGATATTTTGCCTTTTAAAAATTTAACCAATCCTAAAGCAATTTTTCAGAAAATGACACCTAAGATTTGCATTGAATTTATACTTCCAGTCCACACTTTGGTACCCTGGCTTTTCTAAATTGGACACTTTGCTCTATGTGTGATCATCAAGATGAAAGAATATGATCATCGATCAAAGAATATGTTCATCAATGAAAAAACTTTAAAGTAAAGAAAAGGAACTTTAATTTGGATGGAAATACTTTGTATTCATATTAATAAAAGAGACCATGCTTTTGGAAAAAAATAAAATCCCACGTAGTATACAGAGTATTGCAATAGTAAATAATCCAAACATATAACCATCTCCATTACACAGTTAAGCAGCCAGGTCTAATATACTACAAACCATTTGATTAAAAAGGCTTGTAACCAAAATTTTAACAAGGAAACACCAGTGAAAATAGGTTTAAAATATATATATCCTTGTAAAATAAGATATGTTTTCCACATTAAAACCTTGTTTCAGAAGTTCCCCGCTTCAAGTTGTTACTCAAAAACTCATCATGTTCAAAACTCAAATTATTGTGAGATCTTGAGATCATAAGAAGCTTCTCCTTATTAGTAAAGTCTTTCTTGATTGCAGCCTGGGGCACAAGCAGCCTCTCCATTGGGTCCTCTTTGTTCTCTAGTTTCACATATCCTTTGCTGTTGCTTCGATCCAACCGAGGCCAGCTTGGATGTTTTCGTTGTTCTGCCTGAACGGTTAATGTGGAATGACCCCGCTCTAAGTCTAAGGATTTTGAGTGTGATGACAGCAAATGCAAGGATGTGTTGGAACCAAACTGTCTTCTAGCAGCCCCAGGAGACAAGAGCTGTCCAGCTCCAGGTCCAAGGGCCACAGAGGACTTGTACTGACTTGACAATGACTCCCCAACGGAATTATTCCTTGGGAGCATCAGACTGACTGGCTGGAAAGGCTGACTGGGATTGGGCAAAGGGACCATAAGGGAGTCCATTGACAAATTCCTTGACCTACTTTTGAGGTTATCAGCATCCTCAGTGATGTTATCTATACTGGGCTCATCAATCACACAATTATTAAGTTTGATCACAGGTAATGTAAAAGCGCTGATGGACGATGACACGATTGACTTGGTTTCACATTTCTTAGGGCCACTGGTTTTATCATCAGTTGTCTTGGAAGGAGGCGGATAGAGGCCACAAACAGAGGCAGAGCTGTCAGAGAGCAAAGGTGGCACAAGATGCCCAAAACTCTTACTTTCATTCACCACAAGCTCATCCTCCTCGACAGAGCTGTCCATCCGAAAACTGCTCCTGAAACCTGAAAAAGAAGCAATGGTATTTGCTGCCAGTCTCGAAGCACAGGAGTTCCCATTCTGCTTTACTTCCGTTTCTCCCATTAAACCAGTGTAGATGCCATTCATGTGTTTTTGCTCCTTGATTCTCAGAGTGTGGATGTC
This sequence comes from Bos indicus x Bos taurus, assembly GCF_003369695.1. Taxonomy (NCBI): domain Eukaryota; kingdom Metazoa; phylum Chordata; class Mammalia; order Artiodactyla; family Bovidae; genus Bos; species Bos indicus x Bos taurus. The sequence goes on along the minus strand of NC_040084.1, from coordinate 68,608,938 downwards.
GATGACTGTGGAGTAGATGTCCCTCATGTGTATGATTTTGGTTTCTTTGTCACGGTTCTCGTGAAGAATGGCATTAGCACAAATGAAAATGAAAATGCCAATCCCCATTGTGAAAGGGCCAAGCATTTTCATTTTATCAGAATGCAAATGTTGCTCAAAGAAGCGAACCACTACACCGCCTTGGTTCCGGATGACCTGAGTTTCGTTTGTTGACAATGTCGTCTCAGCATCGATAAAATGTTCTTTTTGAGGCCAATATCCAAGGACTGCCATTGCGATTCCTACAATGGAGATAAGGACTCCTAAAATGAGGAAAAAACCAGATGGGGAATAAAGCCGGATTTTGCCTCGAACAACCACAACATCGGCCCGAGGTCGACGCCTGACTGGTTTCTTCTCCTGGGCAGCAGGCGACGGGCTAAGGTTGACATGATGCTGTGATCGGGCAGAGTCTTGCCTTTTCAAGGCAGCCAGGCCAGTTATCACTCCACCAGTTGCTATCATAGCTTGGTCTTTTATTCTGGAAAGAAGAGAAAACGATGATAAATCTGTGTTCTGAGGTACACTCATCATTTCAGCAAGTGTTTCTATATTTTTGTTGTTGCTGTTTCGTGTAATGCAATGGGGCAGAAGAATGTCTTTTTAATCAACATAATTTGGGTAGAAGTTTTGTTTATCAGCTAATATAAAATTCTAGAGATTTCCTTTTTTGGCTGAATTAGTGTTTCTATTATTAGGGAAATGTGAGCTCAAGGTACATTTTCCTTAAGTAACTTTATCAGTTAAAATTATATTTTATTGCTTAAAATTATAAAACGGTTTCCTGGCCACAAGATACACATATTCTTTTTCTCTCTCTCTTAAACACACACACACACCATCCTTCATTATTGTTTTAAAGAAATGAAAATACCCAAAACACCTAATAGGCCCCAAACAAACCTTAGGTTTACAAATAGAATACATTCCATCAGCTCACAGTTCTAACATTACTCTTGCAAAAGCCACCCATGAACTCTCAACTATCAAATTTAATTTCTCCTGCTCAATTCTCATCTTCCTGACTTCTCTGTTTCCATGATATTGCCCGAGCCCTCCTTTCCTGAAACTTGCTCTTGTCCAGCTTTTTTTATGATACTGTGTCTTCATGGCTCTTTCCTGACCTCACTGACTATTTCGATTTGAGCTTATTTTTCCTCACCTAAAAGTAGACAAGCTTCCCCCAAGTGTCCTGTCCGTGGCCATCTTCTGTTTATGCTCTCCCTTGGCATTCGTATTCCCTCCTACACCTTCCACTATTTCCTTAATGCTAATGCGTCCCAAGTCTGTATTTTGAACTGTAGCCTGAGTTTTAGTTTCACACTTCCAGCTCCCCATTGGGGAACATATTTACGCACAATCATGCTTCTCCAGCAAAGTTGAGCTCCCCTCCATCCCCTCCACACAGGCTGGACTCACCTTCTACCCACCACTTGACTTGTCCGACTTTTTCAATGGCCTCAGTTCTTGTGCTTGACTCTTCATAGCTACCTTTAAGTCCTCCTTTTCTTCTGCCTCTTATCCTCTAATCAGGTTCTAAATCCTAAAAATTTTCACTATAGAATGTCTCTGAATTCTACTCCTTCATTCCAATCCTATTCTTCCCAGCTTAGTGCTATTCTTATTAACACTTACTAGACTATTATAATGACCTCCCAACTGGTCTTCCAAACTCCATTTCTCTTCCTCCACAATCAAGCTTAGATTAATTATCTAAAAATATGGTTCTGAAGTTGTTTACAGAGTGGAAGAATAGGTAAAATATTCTCATTACTCACCAACGTTTTAATCTGGGTTTTCAGACCCATGGAATTTAGCTTCATCTCCAACTACTCTCTTTCAGTTACATAAAACTAAAACCGAATCATACTGCCTGAACTCCATACAATGTTTCTGAGACTTCATTAATAGTGTTTCATCTGTCTAGATCCTCTTTTATCTCTTTCACATATTTCACATATTATCCTCTGGCTAATCTATAAAGCTAATATTCCATTTCTTTATAAAGCCTTCTCTGGTTAAGCAAATCCCACATGAGTTCGTGCCTCAGAGCATTTTAGCAAATTTTCTATGGCACTCACCATATTACAGTGTCTTAGTTCTTCCACTACTTGTGGTCAAACATTAAGTTTAACTCTCATTTTTGTTACCAGAAATATTTGATATAATACCTTACACATAGTTAGTGTCAAGAAATATTTGCTAAAATGCTCAGTATGGGAATAATACTTCTCCTGAGATTTCTGTATGACCACAGGATTTTTGTACTAACTTTCCTAGTTTAAAATTTGAACAAATGTAATGCCAAAACAAAAAGCAACATTTTGTGAGTTGGTAAAATATTTGTCATTATTTGTAATGAATAGTTCTCAAGCTGCCAAATCTGGCTAGTAGAAAGCAGAGAATATTTTAAGACCCACAAGGTCTCTGGCAAATTTCTACAAGAGTTTCTTCGTGGTATCAAATTCTGTCTTGTGAAATCAAGCTCTCCTTTTGGATTTCTATTTATGATTTCTGAATTGTGTTTAAATAACATGGTGGTGGATGGTACCTACAGTTTTAGTTAGCTGAACAAGCTGGTGAATAAATCCATCCTTCATTGGAATTATAGCTTGGATTAAAATAGTTGAATGTTGGAAGAACAAACCATGATCTAACCCACAGCTCTAGCCTATGAAGTTTATCAAAGTATGCACACTACAGTTGAGGGCACCCACTAAACCTTGGGTAAAACAAAGCTGTGTCCATCTATGTTTTATTGAACCCAATACCAGTTCGAGTGTTTGAAAAAAAATGCTTAGATTAGATAACAGCCATCTAACTCAGTTATTTCCATTTAGGAGGATAAGGATTTCGTCTGAAATCTTTCTGAATAGAATGAAAACAAGGGCAAAAGGCTTGCATCTGGTTTAAAAGCAACCACGGTGAATTCCCACTCCATATACATTCCGAGTCCTCCCCAACTTGTTAAAACATTTTCTCCTTATGATGCCATTTTCTATTCCTAAAGTTGATAGAGGAAAGGGGGATGGAAGAGAAAAAAAAATATTTTGAGAAATACAGATGAGGAGAGAAAGCTGGAAAAGAGCAGTGGGGGACTGGGTTCTTTTAGGAAGAACCAATGCTGGTTAGCAGGACAGGAAGAAAAAGCACAGGCTGAATAACAGTGTGACTGAGAGAAGGAAAGAAACCTGGAGGAGTACAGAAATTAAGTCCAGAATGAGGGGAAAATAAAAGCTCACACAGTTTCTTCAGCCAGACCACCCTGACCAGCCAGCCAGAGGCACCAAAACGCCCAAGAATTAGCAAGTTCAGGTTGGATGTCAATGTCCTCCCTTGATTCCATTCAAAACAATTCAACACTAAATGAGCTTCTTTCAGGACTCAGAGCGCCAAAGTGACCCGAAAGGAAAAGCAAAAATGCGCACACTCAGTCACTGCTTCAAAGGGCTTGAAAGCTAATGAAGGGGCTGGTATATCTACATAGAACAGAATGTGATAACCCCTAGAATAAAAATTTCCATCAGGCAGGACTTTTACAGCAGGCTTCACACAGATGAGAGCATTCTAACATTCATCAGAGTGAAAGAAAGCAAGTGAATGGCATTTCAGATAAGGTCAAGAAAGAAAGAAAGACTAGGGAACAGAGCTCTGGCTGGCCTTAGCACACAGCACCAAGGGAGGGAACCAGGCTGGCCTAGAGAGAGACGGAGGGCCAGGTCTTGAAAGGTAGCAATAGTCATTCCCAAATGCTTGAATGCTAGACTCATGCTCAGTGGAGTTAGAGGAAGATGCAAAATACATTTGTTGTCATCTTAGGAAAATTAATCTCAACTTGTACATGAGGGGTTGATATTGGAAAATCACAGTTCAGTTCAGTTCAGTTGCTCAGTCATGTCAGACTCTGCAATCCCATGGACTGCAACATGCCAGGCCGCCCTGTCCATCACCAACTCCTGGAGTTTACTCAAACTCATGTGCATTGAGTCTGTGATGCCATCCAGCCTTCTCATCCTCTGTCATCCCCTACTCCTCCTGCCTTCCATCTTTCCCAGCATCAGGGTCTTTTCAAATGAGTCAACTCTTCGCATCAGGTAGCCAAAGTATTGGAGTTTCAGCTTCAGCATCAGTCCTAACAATGAACACCCAGGACTGATTTCCTTTAGGATGGACTGGTTTGATCTCCTTGCAGTCCAAGGGACTCTCAAGAGTCTTCTCCAACACCACAGTTGAAAAGCATCAGTTCTTCAGCACTCAGCTTTCCTTATAGTCCAACTCTCACATCCATACATGACTACCAGAAAAACCATAGAAACCTAGTGAAACTATAAAATCTAGAAGCAGTGAATACACAAGCCTCAGCAGCATCAAACTGCACTGTCAACTTGACCCAAAGTATTCAGTATACACAAAATAGCCTAAGTCTACTTGTTTATTTATTCTGCAAAGCCACATCTCCTCCATTCTACATTTTACCACATTTTTGGCTGGAGGTGAAGGGATGGGAGAATCGGGATCCTGTAAACTACAGCCTTCTTACCATAACAAATCATAGCATCCTTCTAGGTTTTAATAATAATAATAGTAATAATAGCTAACACACTGGTCACAGTCAGGCACCATTCTAAGTGTTTTGGTATAAGAACATACTTATTATCACAGCAGTTCTGGAAGTGGACACAATCTTTATGATCTCTATTTTGCAGATGAGAAAACTAAGGCTCAGGGAGTCTAGGTAAGTTGCCTAAGGTCGCACAGCTCAGAGGTGGCTACAAAGCCTGTGCTGTTACAGAATTTGAGATGACATGGGCCTCCACATTTGCTTTCACTTGAGGTCTTCTTTACCTGCCCATTTTTCTTATTTTGATTCCTGTTTCTATCAGAACACCAGACCCTAAAGAATGCTTTGTACCTTTAGAACAGTGATTGCAGGCTCAGTTGCTCAGTTGTGTCCTTCTCTTTGCAATCCCATGGACAGCCCACCAGGTTCCTTTGTCCATGGAATTTTCCAGGCAAGAATACTGGAATGGGTTACAATAGCCTTCTCCAGGGGGTCTTCCCAACCCAGGGATGGAACTGCATCTCCTGCATTGGCAGGATTCTTTACGACTATGCCACCTACGAAGCCCCCTTTAGAATGGTGACTATGAAACAACTGACTTCCATTTTCATTTTTATTGGGAATAGATGAGAGTGAAGGTGTGTCCTTGGGTGAGCATTGACCTCTCACATCTGTCTAGATCCCTTTCAGGACATGAAGGGGCAGACTCAGAACAAACCAATCACCACCCCAACTCTCCTCCTTTCTCTACCATCCTGGATAGAGTAGGGCTGGGACTTTTCTTAAAGATTCAAGTGAAGAAGTTTTCTATACTGAATTTCACTTTGTTAACCTGGGCACAGAGTTTGTTTTTTAATCTATCTCTCATGATCCAAGGCTTCACCCAAACTTCTGAAACTTGAATTACACCCTGTGAATTTCCACTCGAGACCTCCTCCTAGGTGGGCATTTTTAATTTATATAGATATTCATTCAAGTAACTAGTAAAACTTGGTATCTGGTACTATAGTAGATGTGGGCCTCAAAATATGCATCCTGGCCTGAAGAATATGATGATTAGCAGCTATTTTTTTAGGCGGTCATTCAACTAGTTATAAATAAGTCTAGCAAGAAAGTCAGTTACACTCGGTGCTTCCATATTCTCCCAAGAGATATGATTTTGTGAAATGACAAGCTGACAGATATTCTTCTGTAAGTTACCCAAAACAACAACAACAAAATTAGTTTGGGTTAACTTGTAGCTTTTAGAAAGGCAATGCCAAAGAATGCTCGAACTACCGCACAATCAAGCTGGTTTTAGAAAAGGCAGAGGAACCAGAGATCAAATTGTCAGTATCCGCTAGATCATGGAAAAAGCAAGAGAGTTCCAGAAAAACATCTATTTTCTGCTTTATTGACTATGCCAAAGGCTTTGACTGTGTGGATCACAATAAACTGTGGAAAATTCTGAAAGAGATGGGAATACCAGACCATCTGACCTGTCTCTTGAGAAACCTGTATGCAGGTCAGGAAACAACAGTTAGAACTAGACATGGAACAGACTGGTTCCAAATAGGAAAAGGAGTACATCAAGGCTGTATATTGTCACCCTGCTTATTTAACTTATATGCAGAGTACATCATGAGAAATGCTGGGCTGGAAGAAGCACAAGCTGGAATCAAGATTTCCAGGAGAAATATCAATAACCTCAGAGATGCAGATGATACCATCCTTATGGCAGAAAGTAAAGAGAAACTAAAAAGCCTCTTGATGAAAGTGAAGGAGGACAATTAAAATAAATAAATGTCTATTAAAAAAAAAAAAAAAAGCCAAGGAGGAGAGTGAAAAAGTTGGCTTAAAGCTCAACATTCAGAAAACTAAAATCATGACATCTGGTCCCATCACTTCATGGGAAATAGATGGGGAAACAGTGGAAACAGTGTCAGACTTTATTTTTGGGGGGCTCCAAAATCACTGCAGATGGTGATTGCAGCCATGAAATTAAAAGACGCTTACTCCTTGGAAGGAAAGTTATGACCAACCTAGATAGCATATTCAAAAGCAGAGACATTACTTTGCCAACAAAGGTCCATCTAGTCAATGCTATGGTTTTTCCAGTAGTCATGTATTGACGTTAGAATCGGATGGTGAAGAAAGCTGAGCACCAAAGAATTGATGCTTTTGAACTGTGGTGCTGGAGAAGACTCTTGAGAGTCCCTTGGACTGCAAGGAGATCCAACCAGTCCATCCTAAAGGAGATCAGTCTTAGGTGTTCATTGGAAGGACTGGTGCTCAAGCTGAAACTCCAATACTTTGGCCACCTCATGTGAAGAGTTGACTCATTGGAAAAGACTCTAATGCTGGGAAGGATTGGGGGCAGGAGGAAAAGGGGACAACAGAGGATGAGATGGCTGGATGGGATCACTGACTTGATGGACATGGGTTTGGATAGACTCCAGGAGTTGGTGATGGACAGGGAGGCCTGGCGTGCTGTGATTCATGGGGTCTCAAAGAGTCGGACACGACTGAGTGACTGAACTGAACTGAACTTTTAGCTATATATCAATTATCCTATTTTTCATCCTCAGTGTTCATAAATCAGTTACAATTTTGCTAGCAAAACTGCTAGCTATTAGGATCAGCAGCTTCAACTTCACACAACATGCTTGCTTCTTCACTTTGCAAACCAGGATGCTATTGGGCCATCTCCGGGCCTCTGTGATCATACCCATTCATTGGAGAGCTCAGAAATCATCAGTAGGAATTCAATCTTATTGGCTACCTTTCTTGCTAGAGATGCAGACTCTTGCATTGTTTCAGGGACTCCATTACCATCTACTCATCACCTTGAGCTCATATCCCCTCCAGACCATTTTTATTCTACACATCTCAGCCAAAAACTCTTTCTCCTTGACAAAGAAGATTTCTGCCTGTGTGTTACATTATCAACACTACACCATCTCATCTAAACATCAGGTTTATCCTCTCCTATTCTTGCTCTGATTGTAATTCTAAAAACCTTATTTCTGTTGTCCTTTACTCTTTTTTTTTTAACAAGTTTAAGCACGTCCTAGATTTGCTTTTCATAGCCCTAAATCCGGTTTTTAATATTTACACCCTCATGGAAGGAAGTTTATTCCTGTACACTTAGGTCTTCTGTTAACCATACTGACCTACTTTTTGACCACACATGAGCCTACTATCCACCAGATGTGATTCTAGATGTATTCATATCCTTATATCTGAGGAAGTAACTAGATTTGGAGAGTTAAAAGCTTTAGAAGACTCTGAATCCGGACATTCCTTCTAGCCAACTAAGAACCAAGAATGTTGTCTAAGATCCAACAATGAAGAAGCAGAAAACAAGACTGAAATTCAAGTTTTCTGACTCCAAGTCCAATGTTCATTCTTGGTTAGACGCCTTTTTTCTATTATTTTTCATGCTATCTGCCAAGGCCTCGCACAGTGCTTAGAATGTAATTAGTGCTCAGCAAGTTTATCTGTTGACTGTGAACTGCCTTGATGAAAGCTTAAATACAACTGAAATATGCTAGGTACTAGGGACACAAAGATAATAACACTCAGTCCCTGATTTCAAAGAGTATGCAGTCCAGTGGGAACACAGAGTATACATTTAAAATCGAATGAATGAACAGCTCTGATGAAGTTACAACAGAATGCTCTTCCATACTATCTGGAGGAATCAGGGAGGCTTCCAAGAAGCAGCAGCAGGTCATGGACACCTGGGGCATCAGTAGAAGTTTGCCACACAGATTCAAAGTCATCATTATTTCTCACTGTTTCACAAGGGTCCTTGCTCCATGGGTTTTCTTCATCTTCTCAGCTGAAGTCTGCCTATTATTTTAAATATACTTGATATCGCCTTACTTTTTTGTTTGAATTTTTATTCTTATCTCAAGGTTTAACAAGTTGCCAGACGGTACGGCTATCTGCCAAAGGGAAGTAAAAATTAATCTATGCTTTCAGGACCAAACAAAAGCATTATATAAAAACCCCATGTGGTATCCACAAATGTGACAGATGGAAATATTTTCTGTTCAAGCTAGAACAGTTTTAGGACTTTCTTCCCTGTAGAGACATTTGAAACTTTTTTAGAAGAGTATTTCTAATCTACATACTTCCCAGAGTTGAAAGAGAAAATGCCTATGGGTGACTGATAGCTCAATCATATTAAAGTTTAAAAAATAAGGATAGAATAGAAATCATTTTTTAATGTGTAGCATAATGGTTTCGCACGTGGACCTTGAAATCAGAAAGACAAGACTTTACATCCTTGCTTCATCACTTGATAGCCATGCAATTTTGGACATGTTGTTTTAAATTTTTGTTACATTGGTTCCTCCATGTATAAAATGACAAAACCTGTCCTGAATAGAGAGGATACAGTACACTGGTGGCAGAAGACCCGAGGGAACTTGAATCCCTGCATATCGCTTAACAACTATCCTTGAAAAACTGGTTCATCTTCTTGCAACCTCAGTTTCCTTGCCTGTAAAATGAGGATAATACCGATAGGGTTGTTAATAGGCAGAGGAAATAATACAGTTCAGTGTCTGGGAGCTACGGTCAGCATCTGTGTCTGACTTAAAGATCTTCTTAGGGATAAAGCTAAGTTTTATACATACACACACACACACACATTTATACATGAAAAGGCTTCCCTGGTGGCTCAGATGGTAAAAAAATCTGTCTGCAATGCAGGAGACCTGGGTTCGATCCCTGGGTTGGGAAGATCCCCTGGAGGAGGGCATGGCAACCCACTCTAGTATTCTTGCCTGGAGAATTCCCATGGACGGAGGAGCCTGGCAGGCTGCAGTCCATGGGGTCGCTAAGAGTCGGACACGGCTGAGCGACTTAACTTTCACTTTTCACTTTCATGCATTGTAGAAGGAAATGGCAACCCACTCCCGTGTTCTTGCCTGGAGAATCCCGGGGACGGGGGAGTATATATAAACTGTCCACTATAGTGTTGGCTAAAATAACTTCTCAATGAACAGTAGCTATTATTATTAATTTGTTGTTCAATATTATTAACCCTTTCATTGCTCAGGTAGGCAAACTAAAAACCTATTTTAATATATTGAGTTAAATAATCAGTGATGGGTCACTGCACAGGGGAAGGAAATTATGACTGCAAGTTTGTTCCGGGATTTACAGTCAAAAACTATCTGAGTGGAATCTGTGTATTTTAGTGCTAGAAGCATTAAAAATGTGGTAGTTGCAAGAAGAGTTGAGTGTATATAAGAGAGAGACAGGTGGGAAATATACTACCAAAAGAATAAAGCATGATTTCCTTTTTCAATTCATTCTATTTGTTGAGATTTAGATACATCTGTGTCAAAAAATAATATTAGCAATAATAAAAACAAAGTAGACAAACCCAAACCAGTTCATCTGATATTTTTACTTATTTTAATGACACAATTAAATCAAACGCCTGAGTAATCTGATCAATTCTGCAAGCACCATTCTGTTCCCACTGGGACACCTGAACATAAAACAGACTGAAGATGAAGAATATGGGTTGGGAATATGAGAACTAGGGAAGATATTGATAGAAAGCGAAAATTCAAGAAATGTGAATTTTGTGACAAATTTAAGCTATGATTTTATGTACATTCTGAAGACCTTTGCTGGTCTGCCCTGGAGAGAATGGTTTCTTTATACTTCAGTTCAGTTCAGTTCAGTCGCTCAGTCGTGTCCGACTCTTTGCGACCCTGTGAATTGCAGCACTGCAGGCCTCCTGTCCATCAACAACTCCCAGAGTTCACTCAAACTCACATCCATCGAGTCAGTGATGCCATCCAGCCATCTCATCCTCTGTTGTCCCCTTCTCCTCCTGCCCCCAATCCCTCCCAGCATCAGAATCTTTTCCAATGAGTCAATTCTTCGCATGAGGTAGCCAAAGTACTGGAGTTTCAGCTTGAGCATCATTCCTTCCAAAGAGCACCCAGGACTGATCTCCTTCCGAATGGACTGGTTGGATCTCCTTGCAGTCCAAGGGACTCTCAAGAGTCTTCTCCAGCACCACAGTTCAAAAGTATCAATTCTTATACTTAGTATAGTTAAACTTCCACATGAATGCTGGAACTAAGGGGATATACAGAATTTTTTATAATTATCAACACGATACCCAGAAAAAATGTCACTTTATGGTCAAGTACCTTCTAAACATACAGAAAATGCTAAGAATGTAGAATGCACTTGGAAATCTATATATATTCTTTGTTACTGATGCTTCCATAACCTGCCGGCCTGACAAACTATAAAATATGGGCCTAAACCAATCATGAGCTGTGCAACAATGACATGGAACAATTTTCTCCAAGAGCTACAATCCAGGAAGCCCACAGAACACAAAAGTCTTCAGGAGGCCAAATAACAGCTCCATAATGAGCTGTTAGGTAAAACCCTGCGGAGAGACAGTGGGAGACATTTTCTGCAGGAACAGAAGATATCAGAATTTATTTTCCCCAAAGTAGAAATATACTTCTCACCCTGGACCCCAGTTCTTCAAATCTGAAAAAGTTTTTGTAAGGATTGTAATGACCCATGTTCACTGCATTTCCTGGCAGGATGTGGACTTGGAATTGGTACAAAGAAGCTAAAGAAATCACAAACTTACTAAGGTGCACGAAATTAGCTGAGATACTCCTGGAAAAAGAGCTGAAGTATCTAAATCACAAACTGGACCTTTTATATGGATTCCTCCTCTGCAGGAGAACATATCTGGTAATTTCACTTACAGGTAGCATGACCATGTTTTCGAAGACGGTTTTGGAAAGTGAGACTCTAAGTAGTAGTAATGTCCTTTCCAGTTATTTTAAATGCCTGGAAAATCCAAACACAGGCTGATATTCCTATAAGATGAGGGGGAAAGCTAGAGTGCACTAGGAAGTTTCAATTTCAGCTGCTCCACTTTGAAGCCAGTGTCTTGATACATCTATCAGCTTTGCATGTGACACAGCTGTGCCAGTACCATTAATAAGGCAAAAGGTCTTACCTTCTTCTCTACTGTAAAGAAGGAACATCTCTCACTAGAGGAAAGTGAAAGTGAAGTCACTCAGTTGTGTCCTACTCTTTGTGACCCCAGGGACTGTAGCCTATCAGGCTCCTCCCGCCATGGGATTCTCCAGGCAAGAGTACTGGAGTGGGTTGCCATTTCATTCTCCAGGGGATCTTCCCGACCCAGGGATCGAACCCAGGTCTCCTGCATTCCAGGCAGACACTTTAACCTCTGAGCCACCAGGGAAGCAAAAACACCATTTAAATTAGAGGTGAGCCATGTCATCTTTCAGGCTTCCCAGGTGGCACTAGTGGTAAAGAATCCACCTGCCAATGCAGGAGACAAAAGAGATGCGGGTTTGATCCCTGGGTTGGGAGGATCCCGTGGAGGAGGGTACGGCAACCCACTCCAGTATTCTTGCCTGGAGAATCCCATCGACAGAGGAGCCTGGAAGGCTACAGTGTATGGGGGCACAGAGTCGGACACACATATGTCATCTTTTTAATCCTCAGTAACAAGATAGTACATCAAATTTCAGTAGCTCTAAGCTATGTAGCATTTTAAAAATCCTAGAAAAACACTAGGAAATAGTTCAAAGTCCATCATTCCCTCTAGAGAACTTACTTATTTTTCCCGTAAGTAAAATCTGAGCAAGAATGCCTTTCAGGCAAGATAAAAAGTGGTATGAAGAGAGGCCTTGTGAGGGATGGCAAGATCAAACTCCTCTTGACTCACACACACACACAAAGCAATCTATTAAGCCTGGAAATACAAAAGTCCTTCAGCATTTAGAGGATATGTAATCAGGAAGGGTTAATTTTGAATTCATACTGAATTTGCTTCTGTGACTGGATCCCTAATCTAGCCACTTTTGTTTTTGTAGGTAACATCATGGCCTGCCTCAAGGAGATAGCCTGACCCTGTCCACCAGTGAAGGATTGTATGGAAGTGAAACTAAACATCCCCCTGCCTGAAGTTTGCTGCTCTAGAAGTTATCTGTAAGAAGTAAATGTTTTTTTGTTTGTTTCCTCACCTCCTGTCTCCTCTCTGATCCCTAAAAGAACCATCCAGGCCTTGACAAGTGCTTATTTTGAGGCTCTAGCCTGCCATCTTCTCTGTCATCCGGCTCCCAAATAAAGTCCTTTTGTCTCAATACCTTGTCTCAGATTTATTGGCCTACCCTGCGGTGAGTAGAGCAAGACATTTTCCATAGGTCCTTTAGAGAAAAGCTGCTAATGGTGTGTGTGTGTCCGTTGCTCAGTTGTGTCTGACTCTTTGTGGCCCCATGGACTGTGTAGCCCGCCAGGCTCTTCTGTGTGTGGGATTCTCCAGGCAAGAATACTGGAGTGGATTGCCGTTCCCTTCTCCAGGGGATCTTTCCAATCCAGGGATCAAACCCACATCTCCCACATTGTGGGCAGATTCTTTACCATCTGAGCCATCAGGGAAGCCTCTGCTAATGGTAAATGTATTTAAAGAAAAAAAAAAAAAAAAAACAGAAGGCAGTGGAAATGCATGTAACTATTTCTATTTTCGTTTTCTTCCCCTTCTTCTCCTACTTGTACAGGTTGGTGGCAGGCAGCAAGGGGAATTGGGGAAAACAGATTTTGAAACTTCCAGCTTCAAAAAGTACTCGGTGCCCAATCTGTCTTTCTCTCATCTTTATTTGGGAACTACTTGTGCTCAAGGTATTATAAAAACCCCACAGTACAAAGAGGAAATCTCTCCCACTCATGGTTTCTCTAGTTCCCCTTCCCAGAGGTAAGCCCAGTGTTGGATTTCTCATACTACTTTCCATAGAAGGGGGAGAATTTTTTCTCATTTGGTTTTTTAGAATTGATTTATACAAGCTGTTTATATGCCAAAGAAATCAGCTCTGGTAGTGATATGCTGGCAACCATAGTTAATTTATATTTTTTACTTTTTTTGATTGTATCTTTAAGCAAACAGAAAATATCAGTATGTTGATTGATGGCCTTGAGGCAGGAGGTAGATGCCGCCCCACCCCAGGGTAAAGCAATTGGAGATTCATTCCCTGTGGAGGAAACTCCAAGGAGAGAATAGCAGGACAATTAAGGGAGGTGGCTGGGCTTTGCCCAGACCACATAGTTCTCATTCTCAAGTCAGAAGACCTCCCTGACCACACATGCAGAAAGGCTCCTTGTTGGTCAAACGGGTGTGATGTCAAGAGATGCACGCACACACAAAGGAGGATCCTGAGATCTACCAAATATGGACAGAGCTGTGCTGTGCTCAGTCACTCAGTCCTGTCTGACTCTGTGACCCCATGGACTGCAGCCCGCCAGGCTCCTCTGCCCATGGGGATCCTCCAGGCAAGAATACTGGAGTGGGTTGCCTGCCCTCCTCCAGGGGATCTTCCCAACCCAGGGATTGAACCCCAGTCTCCCGCACTGCAGGGGGATTCTTTATCAACTGAGCCACCAAGGAAGCCCAGATATAGGCTGTGAACCAGGCAAACCAAAATGACTGGCCAAAGAAAAGTCAGAAGGAATGTCCCATATAAGTGATTTAAACTACCACAAGGGCACGTCTCTCCCTCTCTGTGTGTGCGAGTTCACCTGTGTCCTGTGTGACTATCCACAGGTACTATCCTCTCTTTTCCTCCTAGTAAATACCTGCTTCACTACTTTCCTCCCTTGTGGAAATTCTTTTCTGAAGGGCCAGGGCCCTTGTCACTGACCACTGGTCTAGTGGCTAGGATCTGGTGCTCTCTCCAACGTGACCCAGTCTCTGCCTGGAAAGCTAAGCTCCACTTCAAGCCGTGGCAGGTCAAGGCCCCTCATATGATCATTAGAAAGATCTTCAAGATTAGATCATATTTTAAAATTTTCCCATGTTTTCTTTCAATAATTCTATGTTCCAATTCTCTTCCATTTTAATTTTCTAATGTATCTGGAATTTCTTTTTGTGTAAGAACTGAGATAAAGATCTACTTTGTTGAACAGGTAACCAATCTCTCCTTCCTTGGTTTAAAATGCTACTTCCATCACATATTAATTTCATATATTTGTACTATATACCAAATCTCATGTGCATATGGGTCAAAATTAAGACTTACCATTTCGTTCCATTGATTGGTCTATTAATTTGCCAGAACCAAACTGATTTAATTAGCATTTGTATTAAAGTATATATTTGAATATCTGATAAGATTAGCCCATTCTCATTCTGTTTAGCCAAAAGTTTCTTGTCTATTGTTACATATTTTATGTTGCCTATGAACTTACAAATTTGGTTTTTAAAAATCTGGTTAGTAGGTTTATGGGATCATGCCAAAGGAAACTTGGCTTTGTTATACCACTGCAACATTTTATCTAAAAAGTTTTATGTCATAGTTTTTTTTAAACATTGATCTTTCTTATTTTTTGTTACTTATTATTCCTTGGGTATTTTGTCACTGGATTTCTGTTGCACACTGGTATGTTTTCTGTCAGTATCATTTCTATCTTCAGGTAGCTGTTTGGATGTAGGAAGCCTACTGATTTTTATACATTAGTTTTGAACTAAGCTACTTCTACTGAACTTGCTCACTTAGTAATAAAAAAGAAAAAACTTTCCAGTTCATTCTCTTAGGTGTTCTAGAAATATAATTATATCATCCAGATATAGTTTAGCTTTCCTTTTCCCAAGTTTAAATCTCCACTCAGTCATGTCTGACTCTATGCAACCCCATGGACTGTAGCCCACCAGGCTCCTCTGTCCATAGAATTCTCTAGGCAAGAATACTGGAGGGTGTAACCATTCCCTTCTCCAAGAGTCTTCCCAACCCAGGGATCAAACCCAGGTCTCCTGCACTGCAGGTGGGCTCTTTACCATCTGAGCCACCAGGGAAGCCCAAGTTTAAACTTACAATTGCTATTACCTATCTATATCCCCTACCACCCAGAGCACAAAGGCAAACAAGTAAACAACAGGATAAGTGACATCCTTGCCTCTCTCTGGTCTACTGAATGGGAACAACCACTGTTTCACCATTGAAGAATTACCAGTAGATACCTATGTTACTGAGTTTCTATCTAGAATTCCAGGAGACAAAAATTAATGGATTCGGAGCTGGTGCTGGAGAAGAGAGACAGAGAAAATGGGCAAAAGGCAGAAAAGAAGGAAGAGAGAAAGGTGGGAAAGTGGCGGATGAGAAACGTACTGGGGGAGAAAACTATGGATTATTATTGCAAACATTAACTATCTGAAGGCATAAACAACTCCCGTATATTTCCTTAAAGTCCTTACTTTTTTTCACCTCTTTTAAAAAAACATTCATATAAGGACTAGACTTGTCCTCTGAGGGTTGCTGGGATGACTGAATCTTCCACAAATCCTGGCTCTAAACAGATTAGCTAAAAAGGGAAAACTGAGAATAATGATAGGCTACATGAAATGTCAGGAATACGAAAAAGACTGGAAAGAATGCTTAGCAGTAAAAATGATTCAAGAGAGACCTAACCTAAAATCAACGGAGCATAACACCGTGTTTCTAAAAACATTATACATGTGCATTATGATTTTCTACAGGGGCAGGGCATATTGGGATCACGCCTGAAATATTTTTAGCTTCAACTATCTGTTATACTTTAGAATGGTTTGCTTCATTGGTAGTTTCCTGTGAGAGATAGCAATTCAAGAGAAAAATGGACAAAAGACATTCATAGTCAATTCACAGAAGAAAAAATTCAAAAGTCCAGTTAACAACTGAAAAGGGCAGTAGGACGGAGGAACTGGGAGAGTAGGATTGAGATGTATATTACACTGCTGCTGCTAAGTCGCTTCAGTCGTGTCCGACTCTGTGTGACCCCATAGACGGCAGCCCACCAGGCTCCCCCGTCCCTGGGATTCTCCAGGCAAGAATACTGGAGTGGGTTGCTGTTTCCTTCTCCAATGCATGAAAGTGAAAAGTGAAAGGGAAGTTGCTCAGTCGTGTCCGACCCTCAGCAACTCCATGGACTGCAGCCTTCCAGGCTCCTCCGTCCATGGGATTTTCCAGGCAAGAGTACTGGAGTGGGATGTCATTGCCTTCTCCGGTATATTACACTGCTACGTGTCAAATAGATAGCAAGCAGAAAGTGGCTGTAGAGCACAGGGAGCTCAGCTCAGTGCTCTGTGATGACCTAGAGGATGGGATGGTGGGGATGGGTGGGAGGCTCAAAGGGGAGCAGATATATTTTACACTGATTCACTTTATTGTACAGCAGAAACTAACACAACACTGTAAAGCAATTGTACTGCAATAAAAAAGGGGGGGCAACTCAATAGTAAGTAAAGAAATGCAAACAAAAGCTACTTCAGAAGTAAAGTAGCTAATTGATAAACATGGGGGAAAAAAAGAGGGATTAATTATGCCCCTTACTGGTGAGGTGCAAGAAAACAAACTCTAACAAGCTGGCATGAGAGGACAAATTGGTTTTTTTTTGAGGTTAATATGAGAATGACTTTCCAAAGTTCAAATTTTCTTTGTGATGCCCCCATTTCACTTCTAAGAAGACATCCTTTAGAAAGACTTGTAGAAGTACATAGAAAATCATGCATTCAGTGCCACGATAATAGAAAATGCTTGGAAACAACTTAAGACTCATCAACAGAGGACTGTGCTGCATCTGTAGAATAGAGTATTATTCAGATATTCAAAATGATGAACATGGACCAATAAGGAAAAACATTCACATCATATTTTTGAGATTTTATAACAACTGTAAGAGTAAGGTCCTGTTTACATCAAACATACAGATATGTGTTTGGATATGCACTGAAGTGATGTGGGAAGCAGCATCACTGTTAACAAGGTTTATGCTTGAAGAGTGGGGTTGTGGAGAATATGAAACAGAACACTCACTTTCTGCATATCTAATTATTCACCTCTGCATGAAGCATGCATTACTTTTATTTCATTTCCACTGTGGGACTCTAACAACAAAAAAGATCCTGAAACTTGGAAAACAGAGTAAAAGGTAGACCTGCTAGATCTTTGGGTAATTCAGTGGACTTGCTAATTTAAAAGCAGGTGTAATATAACCTTTGAGGCCAAAATGCAGAGCTTGAAAAAGTAGAAAATGGCTAAAATCACTAACTCGACTAAACCAGAAATTCAGGAACGAAAGGTTTACTTACAGTACATCACAATCTTGAAACACAGAAAACAATTCTACCTTTTCTGGCAACACCTGCATTTACTGGATACAAGGCAATATAAAGGATGAATTAAGAATTGGTGTCTGTCTTGAAGAAATTTATAATCTAGAATATTCTCAAGGATAATGCTGTGTACTGTAAAGAAAATATTTTATCAGGATTGATCAGCTATCTCTGTGCCTGGGTTATCCTAACTTATTCACACAACTCCCTTCTGGCTTTTGGAGGTGGTGTGTTTTGCTTCCTTTGCCCAAAGCCCAGTCCTTGCTCACAGCCTTCAGTTACTCTGACCTCTAGTTTTGACTCAGTTATGCAAATGAGCTTCTTACGGAGAAGCACTCTGAAACTTCAAAATTATTATTCTCATAAAGCATGCAGCCACCAAGGCTGGATGGAGATCTTTAGCTTCATTATGAGAGGGAAACTGGGCTGGGGGTCCGGAAAGGGGTCTTCCACTTAACCTGAGTTACATTCATCTTCTCCTAAAGATGATGGAGCAAGACTAAACTTTATTTAATTTTCAAACTCTGCAATGAACTCTCTCTTCTGTCCCCTCAATTTACCATTTCATCCTTCATATGCAGCACAGCTTATGTCTACAGAGACCCATGAATTATCCCAGTGCATGGGTCCGACTTGGCAGGTCCTTACGGCAGGAGCTATGTGGAAACCATCCATGCACTCAAAGGTTACCTCATATATGCCTTTTCCACACTTAATCTAATGTCTCAGATGGTAAAGAATCTGCCTGCAATGCAAGAGACTCAAGTTCTATCCCTGGATCGGGAAGAACCCTGGGAGAAGGGAATGGCTTCCTACTCTAGTATTCTTGCCTGGAGAATCCCATGAATGGAACAGACTGGTGGGCTACAGTCCACAGAGTCTCAAAGATTTAGACATGACTGAGTAACTAGTTTATTAATATTTACATTTAACTTTTCTTCAAGGCATTAACATCCTTGGGGCTTATTTAAGATGAGTTTATGCCAAGGTTGGGCTTTTTGATCAGTTCACTTGACTTCAATCTGAGTTTTAAAATGTCTTCAAGGGAGGGAGGCTCCAGAGGGAGGGGACCCATATATATAATTATGACCAATTCGCCTTGTTGTTCACAGAAGCCAACATAACATTGTAAAGGAATTTTCCTCCAGATAAATGAATAAAATGCTTTCAATCTTGATTTTTTTCATCAAAATCAAATACTAGTAGGGTTATAGTGGTAAATTTTCATTTGTGTACTGAGTATATATATATATATATATTTTTTCTATAGTTACATGCTTATACCACAGATTTTATTTATAGCTTCTTCAAGTTTAACCAGGCATAGGTTGGCTTATTCTCATATTGTCTCCTTAAATTCTCAATAACTGTGAAAAGCTGTTATCAATATCCCCATCATACCAATGAACAAAGAGTCCAAGAACACATGTAATTTATATGTAAGTTTTGATCCCTGGGTTGGGAAGATGTACATGGCAACCCATTCCAGTATTCCTGCCTGGGAAATACGGACAGAGGAGCCTGGAGGGCTAGCGTCCATGGGGTCACAAAGAATTGAACACAATTTAGCAACTAAACAACAACAACTGTTTTGTAGGATCTCCAACTCCAGTTCTGACTATACAACTTCTGTAGCCATGACATCACTTCCTGAAGAACTGGTTGTATCTTTAAAACAAAAACAGTGTAGAGAATTGATCACCCAGCTTATTCAGGATTTAGTGTCCTTTGCTTTAAACCATGTATTTATAGGGTGTCTGGATTATTTTGTTTTATTACTTTTTGAATGATGAAGAGGACTTTTCATCATTTCTTCTTAAAATCTGTGTAAGATAATGAAATCAAGTAATTAAGTAAATCAAATAACATTCCTAATTCTTCCAGTTGAACACAGATTCTGTCCAGAGCTTCAAAGTAAATCTGACATCCTCTGTGCTCTTATCGGGCTGAGCGCCTGGAGCAGGAGGACAAGCAAGTACTGAAAAATGTTCTTGGCACGATGATGCGAGTATTCAAGGGGTCAAAAGGAGATAATGACCTTGGAGTTGGGGAGGAGAAGGAATGAGTAGGAGAGATTTCATAAAGAAGATGACCCTCAAGCTGTCTTAAAAGAAGGGAAGAGCAAAAGCAGACAGGCAGAGGAATTCCCAACAGAGGAAACAGAAGGAAGATAAGCCACAAGTGCACTTGCGCGAATTCAGACTGGCTGGAAGTTTAGACCCAAAAAGTATCACTTTCTGTCAGCAATTCCAAAGCAGAACACAGAATTCAGTGGTAACATACTTAAGCCTTGCTTGTTGGAGACACTAGTCACCATTATAGCTCCTTGCTTGACCTGTGATCTCAGATAGTAATTCCTTCTTATAAAAGACTTGAGGACTATGTCCTGCTTAAAAACTCATTTTAGGATTCATTCAGACTTAAATGGAATAAAGTTGACTAAACTAAACTCTATGGACTTACTGAGATCAAAGTAAATGTTAGTTAAATGGTGACTTTTTAATACTGATGAATCCCAGAAAGAGGGGGAAAAGGTTTATCCTGAATCTTTTCCAAGAGATCTGCCAAGAGGTTCAAATGAGTCATCTGGAGACTCTGGGGGAAAGGATGCAACTTGAGAACAAAGAATAAAAAATTTAAGATGAGAAAGGTATTAGTGTTTACTGAGTTTTTTTAGGAACTTTGTACATATCATCATATTTAATCTTCAGAAAAAGTCTGTGAGGGAGGAAAAACTGTACCATTTCACTGAGGCTCAGAGAGGGTAATTTGCTCAACAGCACACAGTAAAGAAGTAGAAAAGCAAGATTTCAAGTCCAGAGCTGTTTAGCTTGAAATCATGTGATTCCTTCTTCAAATGTACTGCTTGTTAACAGCAACAGAATTAGGGGAAGGAGGTCTAATTGGAAAGGCTGAGAGAAAACAAGGAGATAAAGGGGAGAAAGAAGAGTTTATGATCATGAATTTAGAATGTAGTGAGGAAAAATATATTCTTTAAAGAAAGAACAAAGTTTATCCTTTAAAGAAAAAATATGTTAAAGAATGAAATCATATGCATCTCTGAATTGAATGGCACAGTGGCATGCCCTCAATCACTTCCAAGTGTTGTGATGACAAAATGAGCTCAGCTTCTAACCTTTATAAGAACTAGTTACATAAAAATTATCAAGATGGTATGTGAAAAGTAATCAAGTTTCTCAAAACAAAAAACAAATACCATATCACCCAATGCATAGATGAAATAAAGATCAAATATTCCCCAAAGAAAGTAACAGATGGTAACACTCAATCTATTTAGTTTCTTATGTATCTCATTACTTTGGGGCATAATTTTTGGTATTTCATCTTTTTATTGCTACAGATTGGACTATCTATTTCCCAAACTGAAAAGAATATAAAAAATTGACTCCTATTTACCCTAAACTCATAGATAATATTTTAGTACCCAATCAATATAAAGACTTCACTTTTTACCTAAAGTATCAGATAAGAAGTATAAACCAAGGAAATATCAGCAAAAAGTTTTTTGCGTAATGTTTATACAAAAGTTTTTTCTCTCTTTCTAGAGGGTAATCTGGCAACATGGTTTTCTTTTTTCTTTTGACTATATTAGCACAATGATTTGATCTACTAATTAGGATACATTCACATAAATTATGTAGTCAGTTTTTAAAATGTAAAAAGTCATTTAATGACAGGAAGAAATGTTCAATAAATATGCTAATTAATATAAAAAGAAAAATGTAGTAAGCTCTCATTTATTCAAAAATATATTTTGTATACTACACACATACACCACTGGAGAACGAACACCAAAATGTACACAGCTGTTCTTAATTTACCAACTGAGGTATACAAATGCCCCGCTTGTAACTAGAGATATACACAGAGAAAAGATACACATAAAGAAAATACCCAGATAAGCCATCTGGAAAAAGTTGACTTTATGGTCTCATTAAATGTAACTTGTAGTTTACTAATTTATTAACAAACATTTTTTTAATTTAATTTTATTTTTTAAATTTACAATATTCTAATGGTTTTGCCATACATCGAAATGAATCCATCACAGGTATACATGTGTTCCCCATCCCAAACCCTCCTCCCTCCTCCCTCCCCATACCAAAGATCACTCAAAATCTAGACTTTCTTTTTTTCTGAGAATTTTATTTGCGTATTTATCTTTGACTGTGCTGGGTCTTCACTGCTGCACAGGTTGTTCTCTAGTTGAGGCGAGCAGGGCTACTCTCGAGCTGCAGTGTGAGGGCTTCTCACTGCAGTGGCTTCTCTTGTTCAGAGCTCTAGGGAGTGCCAGCTTCAGTAGCTGCAGCACGTGGGGTCAGTAGTTGTGGCTTCTGGGCTCTAGAGAACAGGCTCAATAGTCATGGCACACGGGCTTAGTTGCTCCGCATCACGTAGAATCTTCCTGGATCAGGGATCAAACCCATGTCTCCTGCATCGGCAGGTGGATTCTTTACCACTGAGCCACCAGGGAAGCCCCTGGACTTTCATTTCTTTAGGCTCACATGTGTCTTTATTCTTAAAAGTCAAATTGCTCTGTTGTTATGCCAAGCTCAACTTCAGAGTTACAACCATGAATTTAAAGCTTGAAGCAGTCAACTAAATGACAAAACTCCTTGTGCAAAATTGCAGACACATTAATTTTATCTTTCACCAATATACTGAAGTGATTCTTTTTTTAATAATTTCTAAAAGGCCGACGAGCTAATAAGCTAGATACCAGGAGTATAACAACAACAACAAAAATGATACATTTCTTAAATAATTAGTTAAAGGGCCCAAATGTTTGCTATAAGGAAACCATCCCTTTACTGACCAAATACAGCCTTCATATGAGCTGGGCAGGCAACTCCCTCAGATTTCTCTCTCTAGAAAGTCTTCTGGGATAAGACAGTTCACAAGAGTAAGAATTCATAATCCATAACAATCAAAACAACATTTGGGTAGACACATAAAATATCAGAAAGAGAAATAATCAGGAACATTCCAGTAGTTCAAAAGCAATATGAAAAAGCAAAACCAGTACCTGGAGAAAAACTAGCACTGGGAAATTTGGGGGCGGGTTGGGGAAGGAGCCCTGGAAGAGTTCAGATGGAGAAGTGTGCTCAACATAGGGCAGCATTAGTATAACTCATGAGCTTGTTAGAAATACAGATTAATGGGCTTAGTGCTACCTACTGCATCAGGAACCCTGGGGATGGGCCCAGCAATCTGTTTTCACAAGCCCTCTAGGTGATGCGGATGCTACTGAAGTTTGAGAGCCACTGAGATGAAGGGATTTTCTTAACAGACCCAGTCTTTACACAGATCAAACAGTGGCAGAGGACTGCTGACTATTTCTTCTAAAACAGATGCTTTTTCAGGGGTGGAAGGAAGCGGGGAAGGGAATGTTGTAATTAGAGAAATATGGCTTGAGGCAACAGTGTCCAGCGGTGCTGGAGGATCAAGAGACCCCACTTTTGTTTCCCTAATGGTCACCGCCAGCCATGAGGACAAAAGAAATGAGAAAGGATAAATACAATTAGCAAAGGATTTCAGGGGCCCGGCACTAAGAAAATGCCCCCTTGTTCTCTCTTGATGCCCAAAATAGCTTTAATTGGGAACAATACCTTTGTTGTACAGTCCTTCTGTTTTTCACTCACAGTTAATGAAGACCAAGTTCCAGATGCTTCTGGGCACTGGGGACCCACACCCAAGGATGACAGAGTCTTCACTGTAGAGAAGTTCACAGGCCAGATCAACGCATTTAAGACTTAAGACCCAACTAACGCACAAAGTCATTTGTGCTAAAATGTAGCCAATCAGCCATCCATCACAATGACCCAAAGAGAGAAAGGTCCCCCCCAAGAAGAAAGGGAAATGAAGGAGGACTCTAAAACCTAAGAAGACCTATTTTTGCCTAAACGAATTTGACTATGATCTGACCTGCCTATCTTCAACTTGGAAGAACCCCTGAACCATAAGCAAGGCTTTGCAGCTTTACATTCAACTTTATATATCCACAATTTTAATACACATTACCTTTACAAGGAATGTGCAGAAACAGGGTTGGACACTCGAAAATGATGAAGTTGGCTCCATAACATGAAATGTATAATTTAAAATTTGTTATTTAGCAGTTTATAAATAATAAATATCCCAACTGGACAGAAAGAATAACTGACTACTGTAACATCTAAGTCATCCAAGGCCTGATGCTGAGTTTGTCCAGCACACTGAGGCATTTCCTTCATGCCAGGTTATGAAGGAATGTGTAATGCTTCCTTATGCAGCTCTATTTTTTCCCAGACACAGGGTTTATTTAAAAATTTTCATTTCAGTTCAGTTCAGTCACTCAGTCGTGTCCGACTCTTTGTGATCCCATGAACTGCAGCACGCCAGGCCTCCCTGTCCATCACCAACTCCTGGAGTCCACCCAAACCCATGTCCATTGTGTTGATGATGCCATCCAACCATCTCATCCTCTGTCATCCCCTTCTCCTCCTGCCTTCAACCTTTTCCAGCATAAGGGTCTTTTCAAATGAGTCAGCTCTTCACATCAGGTGGCCAAAGTATTGGATGTTTCAGCTTCAGCATCGGTCCTTCCAATGAACACCCAGGACTGATTTCCTTTAGGATGGACTGATTGGATCTCCTTGCAGTCCAAGGGACTTTCAAGAGTCTTCTCCAACACCACAATTCAAAAGCATCAATTCTTCAGCACTCAGCTATCTTTATAGTCCAACTTTCACATCCATACATGACCATTGGAAAAACCATAGCCTTGACTAGACGGACCTTTGTTGACAAAGTAATGTCTCTGCTTTTTAATACGCTGTCTAGGTTGGTCATAACTTTCTTTCAAAGGAGTAAGCATCTTTTAATTTCATGGCTGCAATCACCATCTGTAGTGATTTTGGAGCCCCAAAAAATAAAGTCTGACACTGTTTCCACTGTTTCCCCATCTATTTCCCATGAAGTGATGTGACCAGATGCCATGATCTTAGTTTTCTGAATGTTGAGCTTTAAGCCAACTTTTCACTCTCCTCCTTCGCTTTCATCAAGAGGCTCTTTAGTTCTTCACTTTCTGCCATAAGGGTGGTGTCATCTGCATATCTGAGGTTATTGACATTTCTCCCAGCCATCTTGATTCCAGCTTGTGCTTCTTCCAGCCCAGCATTTCTCATGATGTACTCTGCATAGAAGTTAAATAAGCAGGGTGACAATATACAGCCTTGACGTACTCCTTTTCCTACTTGGAACCAGTCTGTGGTTCCATGTCTAGTTCTAACTGTTGCTTCCTGACCTGCATACAGGTTTCTCAAGAGGCAGGTCAGGTGGTCTGGTATTCCCATCTCTTGAAGAATTTTCCACAGTTTATTGTGATCCACACAGTCAAAGGCTTTGGCATAGTCAATAAAGCAGAAATAGATGTTTTTCTGGAAGTCTCTTGCTTTTTCCATGATCCAGTGGATGTTGGCAATTTGATCTCTGGTTCCTCTGCCTTATCCAAGTCTATGTCCCGACCAGTAACGCTGAAGAAGCTAAAGTTGAACAGTTCTATGAAGATCTACAAGACCTTCTAAAACACCCAAAAAAGATGTCCTTTTCATTATAGGGGACTGGAATGCAAAAGTAGGAAGTCAAGAAGCACCTGGAGTAACAGGCAACTTTGGCCTTGGAGTACAGAATGAAGAAGGGCAAAGGCTAATAGAGTTCTGCCAAGAGAATACACTGGTCATAGCAATCACCCTTTTCCAACAACACAAGAGAAGACTCTACACATGGACATCACCAGATGGTCAACATTGAAATCAGATTGATTATATTCTTTGCAGCCAAAGATGGAGAAGCTTTATACAGTCAGCAAAGACAAGCCTGGGAGCTAACTGTGGCTCAGATCATGAACTCCTTACTGCCAAATTCAGACTTAAATTGAAGAAAGTGGGGAAAACCACTAGACCATTCAAATATGACCTAATTCAAATCCCTTATGACTATACAGTGGAAGTGAGAAATAGATTTAAGGGACTAGATCTGATAGAGTGCCTGAAGAACTATGGACAGAGGTTCGTGACACTGTACGAGAGATAGGACTCAAGACCATCCCCAAGAAAAAGAAATGCAAAAAAGCAAAATGGCTGTCTGAGGAGGCTTTACAAATAGCTGTGAAAAGAAGGAAGCAAAAAGCAAAAGAGAAAAGGAAAGATATACCCATTTGAATGAAGATTTCCAAACAATAGCAAGGAGAGATAGGAAAGCCTTCCTCAGTGATCAATGCAAACATACGGAGGAAAACAATAGAATGGGAAAGACTAGAGATCTCTTCAAGAAAATTAGAGATACCAAGGGAATATTTTCATGCAAAGATGGGCTCAATAAAGGACAGAAATGGTAGGGACATAACAGAAGCAGAAGATATTAAGAAGAGGTGGCAAGAATACACAGAACTGTACAAAAAAGGTCTTCATGACCCAGATAATCATGATGGTGTGATTACTCACCTAGAGCCAGACATCCTGGAATGTGAAGTCAAGTGGGCCTTAGGAAGCATCACTGTGAACAAGGGTAGTGGAGGTGATGAAAATCCAATTGAGCTCTTTCAAATCCTGGAAGATGATGCTATGAAAGTGCTGCACTCAATATGCCAGCAAATTTGGAAAACTCAGCAGTGGCCACAGGACTGGAAAAGGTCAGGTTTCATTCCAATCCCAAAGAAAAGCAATGCTAAAGAATGCTCAAAAATTTTTTTATTTAAGGGACACTAAAATAAAGTTCAAGTCATTATTATGAATAAAGTTTGTAATCAATGTACGTCATAACAGTCCCTGACATTTATTTAGTTCTTGTAAGGTATCAGGAATGAGCCTTATTATTTGCATCACTAAATGAATCCTCCGGACAACCCTAATAAATCCAGGTGGTGATCATTAGGGCTGTTCATCAATAGTTCACTTCTCTTTCAAGACCTATTGGCCCATTGTTGGATTTCATTGTCCCAACTCCATAATGTCAGGCAAGAGAGATGAATTGCCATGGTTTGTCAATGTAAGTGGAGAGATATATGCCTTTTTCTGGCAAAAACCTTTAAGAATCAGTGTGTGATTTGCTATGATCTCTTCCCCCCTTGGCCATGATGATTGACAACCTTCTAGATAAAAAACGTCAATCACTCCAGGTTCTCATATAAGGATGATGTGAAAGAGCTACTGGCCAACCCACAACTGACATGAATGAATGAGAAATACATTTTGTTATTTTAAATCATTGAGATTTGGGGACTGTTTGTTATTGTACATGACCTATTCTGGCTGATACAGATAGGTACTACTGTTATTCCAATGTTATACTCAGAGAAACTGAGGGGCAGATGAACTAAAAAATAACTTACTAAAACACACAGGGTTGGTGTCATTGGGAAATGTCTTTTTATTTAATACCTGATCCTTGGGCTTCCCTGGTGTTTCAGACAGTAAAGAATCGGCCTACAATGCAGGAAACTCAGGTTCGATCCCTGGGAAGGGAAGATCCCCTGGAGAAGGAAATGGCAAACCACTCTGGTATTCTTGCCCAGAGAATACCATGGACAGAAGAGCCTGGTGGGCCACAGACCATGGGGTCACAAAGAGTCAGACACAACACAGTAACTAATACACACACACACACACACACACACTGGCTTCAAAACCCAAAGGAAATTCATTAGCTGATTTCTCAAAGATTTCCCCCCTCCTGCCTCCAGTTCATACTTTGCCAAACTGATAAGTGATAATATCACATGACTAATAGTTGCTGTTCGCCAGAACCACAATTCAAAAGCATCAGTTCTTCAGCACTTAGCCTTCCTTATAGTCCAATTCTCACATCCGTACATGACTACTGGAAAAACCATAGCTTTGACGATATGGATCTTTGTTGGCAAAGTGATGTCTCTGCCTTTTAATACATTGCCTAGGCTTGTCATAGCTTCAGAGTCCCTTAGACTGCAAGGAGATCAAACCAGTCAATCCTAAAGGAAATCAACCCTTAAAATTCATTGAAAGGACTGATGCTGAAGCTGAAGCTCCAGTACTTTGGCCACCTGATGCTAAGAGCTGACTCATTGGAAAAGACCTTGATGCTGGGCAAGACTGAGGACAGGAGGAGAAGGGGAAGATAGAGGAAGAGATGGTTAGATGGCATCACCACAACTCATGACTCGATGGACATGAGTTTCAGCAAACTCCAGGAGATAGGGAACGACACAGAAGCCTGGCATGCTGCAGTCCATGGGGTTGCAAAGAGTTGGACATAACTTAGCAACTACATAACAACAACAACAAACAGTAGTTGCTCAGTTTTCTCTCACCTAAAGAGATTAAGCACATTGCCCACTGTGCCTCAGTTGGTATTGACCAAAGGAAAGATACCAACCAGGATGTATCTGACTAAAGCTTGTGATTTTACCACAATGCTACATTGTTTTTATGGCTAAGTGTATCCAGAAAGACCAAACATTTCTGGTCGTTAATAGCTGTGATCTTGAGATAATAATTTAAGTTACAGCTTCAGGTTTTTACTTGTATGAACACTTACCTCTCTTCTTCATAGGTTGCTATCAGCTAGGTTGTTTAAAGGGTTTCTGAACTAAACATCAATAGAATTAGAAGTAGTAAATAATAAAACTTTAGCTCTGAGACATTCCATGGTTTATGCATGGCTCTAAAAAAATGGAAGCAATAACTTTATATTCAGCTCTTTTAGAAGAAAAGCTTTTTATTTCCATTATTAGAGAAGAAAACATTTCTAAAATATAGTATTTCTTTCCAGGCTCCTCAAACAATATTGAACATAATTTAATTTTCTCTTGATGACTCAGAGTTGTTTTGCTTTGTTTTGATTATGAATATCAACTATGACATGGTTTTGTGTGATTCTCTGAAAGCCTTGTAAAAAGTCAAGGTTTTCCTGATGAGCTTATGATCAAGAATGGAAAATGACCTTCTAAAAGCATAATCATGCCACTAGGTGAATATGGTCAGTGCTGCCATGCAGTCAATTTCCGCAGAAGTCTGGAGGAGGGTGAGATGACTCTGCTGTCTGCTAACCCTGCCATTGGGAACAGTGGATTCCTACAACTTCTTTCTCTCTCCAGTTCCTGTTTGGGGCTTTGGTTTTAGAAATGAAAAAGCCAAGCAATAGGTGTATTGAGAGCAATCAAAGTTGGAATAAAGACTTTGAGAATACATACACTTTGGGCTTTATGACATCTTTCTTTTGCTTTATTCTTGATACATCTGCAAATTTCCAGTGAGTCTAAAATTATTATGTAATCATCCTTCATATTTTTGAGAGTTGTTTAGATGACTGGACTGAACAGCTATAAGAAAACGCCTACGGGAAAACAAATCTCTTCTAGATTTTACATTCCATGTGTATTCTCAAAGGGAATCCTTTTCACTTGTTCAGGGCTTACCAATATATTTAAGTTTCTTCATCTGAAAGATTCTTTCTATATGTATCCATACATTGCCAAGAACCCTAGTAGACATGACTGGTGATGATACTTTCAAATAAACTTTTAAAAAGCACCACTCACCTGGGCTCAAATGTTCATTATTTGATTTTTTTGAACTTCATTTGTCACAATTCGACATCAAAAGTAAATATCTGAGTGATATTCATATACGTCTTCCATTCATTCATTTTCATTCACTCAACAAATGCTTGCTGTGCATTCACGATGTGTCAAGCACTCAGCTGGGGTAAGGAATAAAATGATGAACAACTCAGACTTGATCTTCACCTCCTGTTGAATGGAAAAGCTAGACTTTGAATAAGTAATTATGTATTACATGTGTTAAGAAGGGGAAATGTAGGATGGCATGGAAGTGAATGTCATGGTGGCCTATCTTAGTCTGAGAAGTATAAGGATCTGACTTCACATTGAGACAGTGTACGGAAGAGAGGGGAAAACAGCACGTTCTAAGATGCTGAAAGGGTCAAGTACCCGGTTCTCGAAGAAATGAACAGAAGCAGTGGCACTCTGGCAAAGGGATGAGTGAAAAGGCAGTAGGGTCAAGATCACATGAAGTTTCACAGATCGTAAAGCTTTGAACTTTCCCTTAGGAGACAGAGTGAATGGGCTTCATGCAGAGACAGACTAGGATCATGCATGCTCAGTGTTCAACTGTTTGCGACCCCATGAACTGTGGCCCACCAGGTTCCTCTGTCTATGGGATTTTTCAGGCAAGGATACTGGAGTGGGAATACTGGAGTGGGTTGCCATTTCCTCCTCCAGGGGATCTTCCCAACCTAGGGATCAAACCTGAGTCTCTTACATCTTCTGCACTGGTAGGCGGATTCTTTACCATTGAGCCTCCTGGGAAGCCCAGACTAGGATCAGATCTGCATTATTATAAGATTCCTGCTGCTATATGGAAAGGAGGCAAAAACAGTCTTGGAAGAACAGTTAAGAAGCCCAACAGCAATCTAGGTAAGAGATGATCATAACTTGAACCAAGGTGGCAGCTATGGGATCAATGAATGGAAAAACTAAGAAGGCAGTTTAGAAGGTAGAATAAACAGATCTTGGCATTAGAGTAGATGTGGAAGGTAAAGGAGACAAAATTATCAAGACAATGCCCAGTGGCTGGCTTGTGCAATTAGATGTGAATGATGGCAAATTTAGAGAAATAAGGAACAAATGAAACGAAGCTGTTGGAGAGTAAATTTAAGTTTTGAACATGTTATTGGATCTTACATTCCTAAAGACTTATTGTTAATTCACAATGCATATACACACAGACATATACACATGATAATCAAAAGCTGAAAATTCAATCCATAAAATAAGCATGAGGCTTAATGACTATGAATCATAATAATGTTGTTTTCCTTAGTGAAATAGAATCTTGGCGTTTTGACACTAGTCAAATACTACATGATAAATGTGATTCTGGAACTAGTTTCTGTTCTCTTACAATATTATTTATTTCATAACTTGAAAGAGAATCTCAGTAGTAATTAGTATGGAATAATTGTGGAGCTTAATTTACTATTAAGAAAACAACAACCCAAAAAAGCTTGATTCCAAAATAAATGTCTTAATAAAAATCATTGTAATTATGACATTTAAAATGCAAAAAGAAAAAAGGCTGCAATGTCTATAAAATATTCAGTATATGAAATACTTTGCCTTGGAAGAAAAGGGAATTCAGTGTATTATTGTTAACCAAATATTTCCAGTTAATTTTCAAATGATTTGTTTCAATAAAGATGATAAATTTTAATTTCTTTACACACACACAGCACAGTAGCTCATTGACACATCAGATTGCAGTTGCCCTTTTTAAAAGCACAGTCTCAGACACCCTCCAAGAACTGTCTTGTGGGCAGTGGAAAGGAGACATCTAATGACACCTAAGTAGAGAAAAATAGATCTCATGAGCAGGAAAGGGGGGCACATTTATTATAATTATTTAGTAAACTACAAAAACGGGGTTCCAAGGAGTACCAATGTCCTTTCAAAAGTTAAGGATCTATTATGTTATGGCGACTTTGGCTCTCTTTTTTGCCAACTACTGACGTGTAGTTTTCTTTAAATTATAAAGAGCTGACTTCTTCACCAGGTAATGGTGCAATTCTTAATAATGAAGCTTGCTGTTGGTAAGTCAAGCACACAGAATTGAGAAGCACATACTAAATGGTTCATCCCTTTGGCTTCCAGTTTTATCCTGTCCTCTCTACAGGGTGCACAATATTTGTTGTTCCGTCACTCAGTCATGTCCAACTCTTTGCAACCCCATAGACTGCAGCACACCAGGCTTCTCTGTCCTTCATCATCTTCTGGAGTTTGCTCAAACTCATGTCCATTAAGTCAGTGACGCCATCCAACCATCTCATCCTCTCTCGTCCCCTTCTCCTCCTGCTTCAGTCGTTCCCAGCATCACAGCTTTTCCCAGTGAGTCAGTTCTTCGCATCAGGTGGCCAAAGTATTGGAGCTTCAACTTCAGCATCAGTCCTTCCAATGAACATTCAGGATTGATTTCCTTTAGTATTGACTGGTTGGATCTCCTTGTTGTCCAAGAGACTTTCAAAAGTCTTCTCCAGCACACTTTGTAGATATAAATTTTTTGGTGCTCAGTCTTTTTTATTGTCCAGCTCTCATATCCATACATAACTACTGCAAAAACCATAGCTTTGACTAGATGGACCTTTGTAGGCAAAGTAGCACAATATACTTCCAGATAATATTTCTTGAATGAAGATGAAGTCTAAAGAACTGGACTTGGCCAAGTGATGCTACAAGTCACTTCTCTGTGCTCATGAGTCAGAATTCAAGAAAAATAATGTGTGCACACACTGGACTGTGCAATGTACATATAAGGAATTATTTTATGGTATTTATGAACACCATTAATAAAAATTCACCATCTTTACTGAAATGAGTCTTATGAAAATTAAACTAGTAATAATTTGGTAACAATAATACTTTGAATTCTCTTTCCTTCTAAGGTTTCAAAGTGTTTCATATACTGAATATTTTATAGACACAGTCCCTTTTTTTCTTTTTTACATTTTAAATGTCATAATTACATTGACTTTTATTAAGATTTTTATTTTGGAAGCAGTTGGAAGCAACTTTAATGTTTTTTTCTTAATAGTAAATTAAGTTTAACAATTATCTCATACTGTCACTGAAATTCTCCTTTGAGTACAAAATAAGTAATATGTAAGAGAACAGAAATTGGTCCCCAAATCATACTCATCAGTAAGCATTTGGCTGTAGTATAAAGATACAAAGGTTCTATTTGGAACAAGGAAGTTAATGATATTTTAGGGAGATGATATTCAAAAGTTCTAATGTAGCAAAATATTTGATATGTTCTAGGAACAGAAAGAAGGCCAAGTGCTTGGGAATGAAGAACACAAGATGAAGCTAGAGAGATGAGCAGGGGGCTGGTCGTGCAGGTGTATATAAGAATTGTGGAATTTGTTAAGTGTGTTTAAGTGGGTTAGAAAGATGATCCAATATACAGACATCACTTTGGCAGCTGTGAGGATAATGAATCACAAGGTGGCAAGAATGGAGTAAGAAGCATACCAGGTGAGAGATGTTGGTGGGTTGGACTAGGCTTGAGACAGGAACTGCTGAAAAAAACAGAACAGACCACAGCATACACGGATCTATTCTCAATAAAAGAAAAGAAGAACCAAGAACATTTCCAGATTTCTGGCCAGGGTTGGGTGGGGGTGGTTCTGCCATTCACTGACACTGGAAAGAAGATTTGTGCTCAGAGGGCAGTATCAAGAGTCAAAAGTTCAGATACAGACATGTTGAGTTAGTCATTCCCTTCTCCAAGGGATCTTCCCAACACAGGGTTTGAACCTGAGTCTGCTGTACTGCAGGCAGATTCTTTATCTGGGAGTCACCAGGAAGCCCATGAGATGCCCGTGACACGTCAAAAGGCAGATGCCACGTAGGCACTGGCTGTAGGAGCATGAAGCACAGGGGATGCGTACTTGACATCTGCACTTTATGTCACAGGCATCTTAGTGCACAAGTGAACTAAAGGGTAGTCGAAAACAGAGGGGGTTTGAAGGTAGTTATAGGGTCAGGATCTGGGTTGGAAATATAAATTCCATGTCCTAAGTATACATTCCATGTGTAAAACAAAATAACTTAGACCTTTTTGTCTAATTTAAAAGGCCATAAAATCTGATGGAATGTAAATGAGGAACTCGCTGCTACTTGGGATTCTGAAATTTTCATCATGGGTTTTGAACACAAAATTCTCTGAAGACAACTTATTTCTAAGTAATTAAGCATGTGTACATTTTTGAGAAGATAAGCTGTAAATGTGTCCATTTCTCATTGATTGCAGACTTGATTAAACATCAGAGCTTTGCCTTATTAAAATATGTACCTTTACATTAAAAATAAATATTAAAAAAACTGACGCATGGAGACTCATACAATAATTTCTTTTCAATTATATGTTCCAGAGTCTTGGTTAAAAAATATGACTGCAGATCTTCCAAGTTTGGTAAATTATTAGGTAACTTCTAAATCCACACTTTAAAATGTAATTGAACTCCATTCCCCTTCATGAACAATTTATTTCTGAAGTCATTTGGTGAAGCTGAGCAAGACAGAAATCCACACAGAAGTAGAGGAACCATGATGGCCAAGAGTGGAGTACTGGATCCTGGTTAGGATGAGGATGATGTACATTCAGAGGGGTGGCAGCTCCAACCAAGGTGTCAAACTTTGAGTGGAGGAAAGAAGGCATCCCCACGGGAGGTAGGAGGGGCAGGTGTCCAGTTACAGTTTCAGAGCCCAAGTGAAGCAGAGTATTTCTACCTGGGGCTGTGACCCAGCACATGGTATCAGAGCCTGAGGAAAATGATGTAGGACTCCCTGTGGGAGGGGGCAAGATGGTCTGATGTGGGTGTTGAGATCCAGGCAACATGAGGAAGGAGTGTTATTGCACAGGAGCCCAGTGAAGAGGATCAGAGCCCTGATAATGAAGAGGGTGTCCCCAAGAGATAGAGTGGGAGCAGCAGTGATGAGAGATTATATACCTACTAAGAGGGTCTGTGAGCAGCAGCCAACACCCTGATAGCAATGAGCACACCCATCATCCTGATCTTAGTTTCTAAGAATCAGGGCTTCTGGGAAAATGGCTCATTTCAGAACTAAGGCAAGGAAAGTATAAGATGAACTCAAAACAACATGTGCTTTCCAAAAAAGCAAGGAAATGTTCAAAGAATAGTGGGGGTGTGTCAACAGAAAAGTCAGTTTGAATAAGCCGCTGCTGCTGCTAAGTCACTTCAGTCGTGTCCAACTCTGTGCGACCCCAGAGATGGCAACCTACCAGGCTCTTCTGTCCCTGGGATTCTCCAGGCAAGAACACTGGAGTGGGTTGCCATTTCCTTCTCCAATGCATGAGAGTGAAAAGTGAAAGTGAATTCGCTCAGTCGTGTCCGACTCTTCGTGAACCCATGGACTGCAGCCCACCAGGCTCCTCCGTCCATGGGATTTTCCAAGCAAGAGTACTGGAGTGGGGTGCCATCTACCACTAGCCAAATATGGGATAACTGAGCATCAAAATATATGATAGTAGAGATTATAGGGCTTCCCTGGTAGCCCAGCAGGTAAAGAATCAGCCTGCAATACAGGAGACCCTGGCTTGATTCCTGGGTTGGGAAGATCCCCTGAAGAAGAGATAGGCTACCCACCCCAGTATTCTTGGGCTTCCCTGGTGGCTCAGATGGTAAAGAATCTTTCTACAATGAGGGAAACCTGGGTTCAATCCCTGGGTTGGGAAGATCCCTTGGAGAAGGGCATGGCAACCCACTCCACTATTCTTGCCTGGAGAATCCCCATGGACAGAGGAGCCTAGCGGGCTACATGGGGTCACCAAGAGTCAGACACGACTAAGCACAGCACAGCACAGCAGATTATAACCTATTAAACCAGGTGACCATAATAACAAAAACTCACATATTTGTAAATTTAAAGATATTTGCGTAAATTCAAAGCACCCCGCACAAACTACTTATTAACTACAAATGAAAAACAATGTGAAACTTTACAATGACAGATACCTCTTTATCAAGGGATCAAAGTGAGCATCATTATCAAGAGATGAACTGAAATTGTACACTTAAATAACACAGTGAGAATACAGTGCCAAGAAGGGATCCAGAATAAGCCACTGTGGCATAAAAATGATTTTAAGCTAAAGCCATCTGAGTTTCTAAAATCCCTTATCTGCCTAAAAGCAGAGCCTCTCAAAAGAACTAAAAAATTCAATTGTCATAAATCCCATCCCTGGGAACAACTCCAATCTTCTCTTTCAGAAGAAGAAGTTAGTATTACAACCAAACAGTCACAAAACTATTATATATCCCATCTATTCTCCTAATGTCCACTTAGCTTTCAAAAAGTCATTTTTTCCTTAAGTGCTCTTTCTTTCTACTCCCCTTCTAGGAAGTTGTTTGTTCTCCCGGAAGTGTCCCTCTGGCTCTCCCCATTCCCTATCAAGATGGTATAAAAGCTCCAAATCCTAACTTCCTCTTTGAGTCATATTTCTTTCTGAACTCCTGTGCATACGTGCATTAAATTCATTTTTCTTTCCTCTTCTAATCTGTCTTTTGTCAGAACTAAAGAGGGTAAAGAAGTGATTTTCCACCCCCAAACCTGCTTCTTTGATATTCCCACCAAACCTGAATCTAACAAAGAAGCATCAGACAAACCCACACTAAAAGACATCCTACAATAACTAGCCTTTCAAGATCATGAAAGTCTGGGAAAGACTAAAGAAGCATTCCAGATTGAAGGAGATAAAGAGACAGGACTACTGAATCCAACACACGATTCCGGACTGGATCCTTTACTGAGATAACTGGCAAAACTTGGGTAAAGCCTGAAAATTAGATGGTGGTAATGTACCAATGTGAAAGTTTTGAATTCAGTGGTTATAATGTAAGTTATGTAGAAAATGTCTTTGTTTGTAAGAAATGCACATTAGAGTCCTTGAAGGTGAGGATATCATGCCAACAAGTTATTGAATATTTTCAAGTGACTTAGGAATAAATGTTCTTTGTACTATACTTGCAAAAATTCTGTAAGCATAAGATTAAAAAATAAATAAATAAACACTTCCAAAAATGGCACTGTTTTGCTTTATTGCCTTATCCACTTATCCCAACACGGTCCATTGCAGGTTTAAAACAAATTTCTAGTGTCAATGGGAGGTGCATTTTGACTTTTCCAAAACTTCCACTTGACAAATGCAGCCTCCCAACAGTAGCCAAGTCTACAATCCACTGTGGTTTCTCTAGAGCAACAGTGATAACCTATTTTTAGTTGAATAAGAAGGTCATGCCCCCCCAAATTCAATCTTATCAGAATTAAGACATGAGTTCATTAGCATTTCACTTGGGCTTTTGAAATAATCACTCTTCTCATGTTCATTGATTATAATTTAGCTTTGTTTAAGCAAGGAATGTGTCACATGAACAGGAACAATATCTCAATTGTGCATGGGTCTTAATACTATAAAATTATATCAAATGAAGTCCTTTTACCAGATAGACTTCCTAGTACTATTGAACAAATTCAAATAAATAGGAGATCTTTTGTCACATGGTTCATTTCACTTTTAAGCAACTACTATGTATTCTTTTTAAATGAAAACTTACTAGAAAATGCCCACAATTACAGTTATATCATTAGGACTTAATAGAGATATATATATTTAATGTAAAAGTTAATGTTAAAGACATTTAACATTTTATGATTTCACGTATTCTGAATACATTTGAATTTCTCTCAGCCTTTTAGTTGTTACTTACTGAAGAGATCTAAATGTATAAATTGAGAGCAACGCAGTACACTCAAAACCATGAGGTTGGTCTTCCATCCCTCCCTAAATCCTGAACCACACCAGGAATCCCCATTCACAGAGAATTCACAGAAGAGCTCTGATCACAGAGACACTTGAAAGTCTGCCCAGGAGATTAAATAACACTCAATTCTACAACTTAAACAAATTCACTTTAGTTTCAAAAATCTTGATATTCAGCCTAGCATTTTATTTTAAATAAATATAGTGCACAGTTTTGCCGTTAGTCATATTATATAAACTGCAATATGACAGACCTTCTAAAAACAAAAAGGTTAACGTACATGCTTTTCTCATGTTTGAAGATCACAATCTACTTCAAGAACATGATTCACTGTTTTTACTGAAAGTGCCTTTTTATTAAAGAAACAGAGAGGAATTGCTCTTCATCCATAAGGCATAATATTCCAGAGAGAAACAATGCAGCAAAAATCACACAGTGATTTGCTGTGATTAATCCTGTCTTCCCAAATGCTAGGTCATAGGCTTTTAAGATGCTAAATTATCTTCCTCCTTTATCTAACCACCTGCTAGTCATGAGATATCAAAATACTTTATAAGAATGACAGTCAAGAAAAAAAAAATCTCTTCTGTCTGAAGCATTTCCTGTCCATCAACTCATTGAACTTGAGCCAATCCTGCCATGATGGGATGTGGGAAATACATTATTAAGTAGAACTAAGTAAGGCTGGCAGTTCTGCCCTAGTCCCCCAGAAGCCTGTCAGATCCCAAGTAGTTGTAATGATAAACTTGTGCAGAGAAGCTTGGCATGCCCGGGGGTCCAAACTGTCCTGAGATAATTTATTTAAGATTACCTCTGACTTCATAAAACAGTGTATTTCATATAAAGAAAGCATGCTAGTTCAGAGGGTAAAAATGTAAACAACCAGTTAAAGGTACATACTAAAATTTAAAAATAGGCTTTGAGGCATCATATGTCAGTTCATACTCTATGAAAGGCCAATGTCAAAACAGAATTAGAACTAAAAGAGATTATTGGGGAAAACACCTGTGACAGATAAAGAGGGAGGGTTCGAGAAGAAAGAGAGGAACCCACAGACCACCATAAACCCTTGGCACCATGAAAAGAAAGAGGATTGAATAAGAGGAGACTCATGTGTTCGGCTCTGAGAAAGTCTGCCAGCTTCACCTCAAGTGTACTGCTCACTAGAATGAGTCTGCTCTGGGCAGAACTAGCCTGGCCCCGGTTCCTTGCCATGCTCAGTCATCACCCCTGAAGCTCTGTGGGCATGCAGTGGCAAAGCAGAAGATATGGCACCTGAAGGCTGCTGACCAACTACTAATACTCCCACAGAAGTTCCTTCCTGAAAGCAGGTCAGAACAGCAACCTCATCAATGGCTTCAATGCAGAAACAATAAAACTAGCTAAACAGTACACATACACTTACTACACAAGCCTTTCATGTCATTCTGCTACTTGGAAAGCCTTTCAGGGTTTTCCCATTTTGAACATGATAATGTCCAAACTCCTCAGCAAAGCACATATGTTGCTTTGGGTTCTGGACCCTGCTTTCTCTGGTCAACTCCATTCTCACCTCTTCTCCATAAGCATCCCACCTGTGCTCTAGTCAGGCATATTCACTCCTGCTCCCCAAGTGCCACACACCCATTTTGCTTCTCTGACTCTTCTCAGGCTCCTTGCTTTCCTGCTGTGTCTGGTTCCCCAGCCTTATCCAAACCGCAACACCTGACAAATGCATACTGGACCATTCAGAGCCTAGAGTCAGAATTCAGGAAAAGTAGATTAAAAAAAAAAAATAAGAGGCTGGGATCAGAGGATGGAGGGTGGAGACTGGAGCAATGCTAGAATGAATCACGGGGTCTCAGAAGAGGTCTATCATAGACTTTTGCCAGTCCCATGCATAGTTGGAGAAAAATCCTTGAAAAATATCCACCTTGGCAGAAAACCTGGAACACTCTTTTTTGTGTGTCTCTCTGCTAAGTTTCTGAGGGATTCCCTGGTGGCTCAGAGGTTAAAGTGTCTGCCTGCAATGCAGGAGACCTGGGTTCTATCTCTGGGTCAGGAAGATCCCCTGGAGAAGGAAATGGCAACCCACTCCAGTATTCTCTCCTGGAGAATCCCATGGATGGAGGAGCCTGGTGGGCTACAGTCCACGGGGTCGCAAAGAGTCGGACACGACTGAGCAAATAGTAGTCTGCTAAGTTTCTACTTATCCTTCAAGAGTTCCACTGGGTCTGGAAGCCTGTGCACCTGCTTTATCTAATCGGTCAGAGCTCCTGCCTGCCTCTCTCCATCTACAGTACCGTACACATTGGAGCACTTTTTATATTGTACTGAGAATACTGTTTCTTTTTTCTTTTTTAATTCTATTGAAGCACAGTTGATTTACAATGTTGTGTTTCATTTCTGCTGTACACAAAAGTGACTCAGTTATACATATATATATGTATAAATTCTTTTTCATATTCTCTTTTATTATGCTTTATGCTGTGCTGTGCTAAGTTGCTTCAGTCATGTGTGATGCTTTGCCACCCCATGAACTGTAGCTCACCAGGCTCCTCTGCCCATGGGGATTCTCTAGGCAAGAATACTGGAATGGGTTGCCATGTCCTCCTCCAGGGGATCTACCCAACCCAGGGATCAAATCCAGGTCTCCCACATTGCAGGTGAATTCTTTACCAGCTGAGCTTCCAGGTTGTTGTTATGAATGTTCCAGCCCATTGTTATGAATGTTCCAGCCCACTGTTATGAATTATCACAGGATATTGAATATAGTTCCCTGTGCTATACAGTACGACCTTGTTGCTTATTCATCCTACATATAATATTTTGCATCTGTTAATCTCAAATTTCTAATGCTTCCTTCCCTTGTCCCATGGTCCATATCTACCTCCTTACTACCCTAAACTTCTCAACTACATCTTATCAGGCTCTGTGTGCCTGTTCTTTGTAGTGGAAGATAGTTTAGTAACAACACAGGTTTGATGAATGAAATAAATTTATCATGTATTAGAACACAGATGATATGCAAATAACCCATCAATACAGTGGCTATATAAAAATAAAAGGAATTTCATAAATCAGGTTTGAGATGTAGTCTCTTAAATCTGCTCCAAAGGAAAATTGTCATACAGTTTGTGAGAATCAAGTTCCCCTTTCACATGAATCTTTATATACCTTTTCTGTTCTGTAAATGCCATTTGTAGGCCGATCTGCAATATAAACTATTTCTCTACTTTGATTTTTTTTTCTCCTCTCGATTGGCAGCAACTTGAGGGCTATCTCTGCTATTCATCACTTGCTTGCAGCCCCATGGTGGGTGGTGGTTCAGTCACTAAGTCTTGTTTGACTTCTATAGCCCCATGGACTGGAGCCTGCCAGGCTCCTCTGTCCATGGGATTTCCCAAGCAAGAATACTGGAGTGGGTTGCCATTTCCTTCTCCATGCAGCCCCATGATATTGACCAAATTGGGTATTTTCATGAACATAGGTGTAAAGGTATAATCAATGTTAAATTATTGAGATAATTATTTGAATAGAGATATTAGTAATTTAGGCAACAAAGTTCTTGGTTTTGAATTACCTAGATCATTGTTTTAATAATCTTTGCTAAACTTTGCAAATGCAGACAAATATATGTCTTAAGCACAATAATCCTACTAGTAATCTCCTGGTCTAAATGAGAAGACACTATTAATCCTGCTGCCAAACATCTGTGATATTTCAGAGTCTTGATAACTGTCACATTCCCAAGTGAACTGAATCCCTGGAAAAAAGAAAATATTCCATTAGAATTTTTTCCAATTTTACTTCTATCACTATTATTCAGAAGGTATTTAAAATATGTTTAAGCACTTTCTGATGCAAAGTTGTTTCTCCTCCTTCTCTTACCACGTCACCCACACTGTCTTAATATGAGACTTTAAGAGCATAATTATAATTCCAGGAGCCTTTTACATTATGTAAGGGAGTCTTTACGCCATCAATATGAAAATAAAAGGAATGCTTATTAAAATCAGGTACAGTGCACTCAAACCAAGAAAATCTGATTATACAGTCTTGGAGGCTTACATTTAACATTAAGTAGAAAAAGGGGGAAAAAAGAGTCTGTCGTGAGCTTTGTCATGAAGATTAAAGAAAAATAAAAACGTGCAGAAGCCAACCATCAAGAGGTCAAATGAAGCCTGGCTGGGACGCCAAGACATAGAGACAATCAATGTGAACTACTCTAAGCTTTTAGTCTTGAAGGAAAAGAGAAAGGACAGCAGTGAGAAATAGAGACACAATTAAGCAGAGGGTTTTGCCTTTCTGTTTAAGACAGAAGAGTTTTCTTTCTGGCAACAAAACTGACAAAGTGAAATAAAATAAGCTAAAGTCAGGGAATAAAAAGTGAGAAGTTACTTTGGAATTCAGGACATGCATCAGGTATAGCTCTACTGGTAATCATGTATGGATGTGAGAGTTGGAAATAATGAAGGCAGAAAGCTGAAGAATTGATGTTTTTGAATTGTGTTGCTGGAGAAGACTCTCAAGGGTCCCTTTGAAAGCAGGGAGATCAAACCAGTGAATCCTAAAGGAAATCAACCCTGAATACTCTTTGGAAGGACTGATGCTAAAGCTGAAGCTCCAATATTTTGGCCACATGATGTGAACAGCTGACTCACTGAAAAAGACCCTGATGCTGGGAAAGATGGAAGGCAGAAAGAGGGTGACAGAGGATGAGATGGTTGGACGGCATCATCAATTCAACGGACATGAACTTGGGCACTCTCCAGAGGATGGTGAGGGACAGGGAAGCCTGGTGTGCTGCAGTCCATGGGGTCACGAAGAGTCAGACACAACTGAGTGACTGAACAACAACAATGATCAGGTATAGAGTCTCCAACAGCACACCTGGAAAATGGAAATCAGATGAGAGAAAACTATGTGTTAATGTAAATTAATCTCACAAATGTGAGTGAAAAGCCCGGTTTCAGAAGATATTATCATTGCATTTATATTTTTTAAAGACTTTATATTTTATTTAAGGACTTCTTGTAGAATATACTTGTTGTTTAGTCTCTAAGTCATGTCTGACTCTTTTGCAACCCCATCCACTGTAGCCCACTAGCCCCTCTGTTCATGGGCATTTCCCAGGCATGAATACTGGAGTGGGTTGCCATTTCCTTCTCCAGTAGCATTTATATTAAATAGCATGTGAGATTATTACAAAAGATCTTTAAGGAGACATACATATGTGATTAAACTATAAAGAAAAAGGGTAAAATAATATAAAATTTAGGATATTGTTTGGAGGAGATAAAGAAGAGTGATCAGAGCACATAACTGTTCAGAAGTATCAGAAAGGATCTAGTGTTAAGCTAAACTAATTGCGTTTGTTATACAATAATTCTTTATACTGCACACACATTTTATATTTCTTGTGTATACATGTGGAATGTTGTCTATAGTTTTTAAAATCCAATATAAAGACAGAAATTACTTGGTTATGTTATATGTTAATGAAAGGAGCCAAGGTGAATGTTAGAAGTGGAAGCTATGAAAAGAAAAGGATAACCAGTGGAGGTGGACGTGGATCCCAGAAGAGAAATAGTTTAAGGGAAATAGATGGGGAAACAGTGGAAACAGTGTCAGACTTTATTTTAAATCACTGCAGATGGTGACTGCAGCCATGAAATTAAAAGACGCTTACTCCTTGGAAGGAAAGTTATGACCAACCTAGATAGCATATTGAAAAGCAGAGACATTACTTTGCCAACAAAGGTTTGTCTAGTCAAAGCTCTGGTTTTTCCTGTGGTCACATTTGGATGTGAGAGTTGGACTGTGAAGAAAGCTGAGCGCTGAAGAACTGATGCTTTTGAACGGTGGTGCTGGAGAAGACTCTTGAGAGTTCCTTGGACTGCAAGGAGATCCAACCAGTCCATTCTGAAGGAGACCAGCCCTGGGTGTTCTTTGGAAAGAATGGTGCTAAAGCTGAAACTCCAGTACTTTGGCCACTTCATGCGAAGAGTTAACTCATTGGAAAAGACCCTGATGCTGGGAGGGATTGGGGGCAGGAAAAGGGGACGACAGAGGATGAGATGGCTGGATGGCATCACTGACTCGATGGACATGAGTCTGAGTGGACTCTGGGAGTTGGTGATGGACAGGGAGGCCTGGCGTGCTGCGGTTCATGGGGTTGCAAAGAGTCGGACACAACTGAGTGACTGAGCTGAACTGAGATGGACGAATGAACCTTTCAGGGAAGGGTCGACTATTCCCAGAAGTCAGGGAACGGTAGAAGGATGAAAACATGAAAACAAGCATGCAGTGGCTTGAAGCAGATGTGACTGCTGATTTTGCAAGTCAAAACCAGTCAAACATTGAAAATTTCATGTCCGTTCAATATTATTGTTCAATATGTGGAAAGGCTGTGGTACAGAGAGGTGGTAAGCATTGCAGGTTTGTCATCGGGACCAGGAAACAGGAGATGAGGACACCTGAGGAGGATGGTGTGAACCAGCACATGGAGAGCACAAGAGACTCCCAAGAGGACCTCGAGGCAGGGCTGAAAGCAAGCTCCAGGCTGCAAACCTCAACTGAGTAAGGGCAGTGATTTGGAAAGTTGCGGCGTTATCTCCAGCAGCCCTGAGCAATCCACTTGTCAGAGGTGGGTGACTGTTCACATGAATGTGAGTGCACATCCTTTCTCCCCCTTAAAATGACTCTCCTACCATGAGACAAAATCAG
This sequence comes from Bos indicus x Bos taurus, assembly GCF_003369695.1. Lineage (NCBI taxonomy): Eukaryota > Metazoa > Chordata > Mammalia > Artiodactyla > Bovidae > Bos > Bos indicus x Bos taurus. Next base: position 68,565,079 of record NC_040084.1, on the reverse strand, counting down.
CTAATGGAAAGTAAATGGTATGAAGAAATCAAAACAAATTCTGCCATAGTGGATTTAAGTGAGTGGAGCAATTCTTCAAAGTTTCTTTTATAAGAATGATTCACTGAAAAACCATAAATGACCCATGCGTTTGCAGTTCAAATATAAGCTATCAAAGATTATACATTTTTCTTTCAAAATTCAGTAATATTAAATATACATTTGCTTCTTCCAATAACACTAATCATGTAAGTGATCACCAGTGTAAATTAGCAGGGAAAAAAAGTCTTCAAATTAAAAAAAGAGAGAGAGCACTATGTCTGGACACCATTTATCAAAATAATAACAATAATAAAGAAGATTCCACTACTCAACTTGATCTAGAATTTGCTTGGTATGAAAGTGATACCTTCCTTGATCATACATTCTGTCTGAACAAGGAGAAAGGAAATCTGTGATATACTGTCAACAGAATTCAAATAAGTTATTAGTGATCACTACTCTTGAGAGTTCCTTGGACTGCAAGGAGATCCAACCAGTCCATTCGGAAGGAGATCAGCCCTGGGTGTTCTTTGGAAGGAATGATGCTAAAGCTGAAACTCCAGTACTTTGGCCACCTCATGCGAAGAGTTGACTCATTGGAAAAGACTCTGATGCTGGGAGGGATTGGGGGCAGGAGGAGAAGGGGACGACAGAGGATGAGATGGCTGGATGGCATCCCTGACTCGATGGACATGAGTCTGAGTGAACTCTGGGAGTTGGTGATGGACAGGGAGGCCTGGCGTGCTGCAATTCACAGGTTCGCAAAGAGTCGGACACGACTGAGTGACTGAACTGAACTGAACTGAACTGAATACAGTCACATGTCAGATACCTCTCAGCATGGAGGGGATCATCAGTGTGAGGAATTCGACAGATGTTCCATCCATGTATTTTTTGCAAATGTTTTTACCTGGTGCAGCTGCACCTAGTGATAGAAAAAGAGATGCAAGGCAAGGCTGCCAGTGACAGAGATAATATGAAATTAAGCTATAGGCAGATTTGGAAGATGAAGGGTGCACTGATGGGTATTTATTTCTTTATACTTTCCTAAATTATATGATTTTTTAAAGGGAAAAGATTGCTGGGAGAAATATCAATAACATCAGGTATGAAGATGACACCACCCTTATGGCAGAAAGTGAAAAAGAACTAAAGAGCCTCTTGATGAAAGTGAAACAGGAGAGTGAAAAAGTTGGCTTAAAACTCAACATTCAAAAAGCTAAGATCATGGCATCCCATCCCATCACTTCATGGCAAATAGATGGGGAAACAATGGAAACAGTGAGATACTTTATTTTGGGGGACTCCAAAATCACTGCAGATGGTGACTGCAACCATGAAATTAAAAGACACTTGCTCCTTGGAAGAAAAGCTATCACCAACCTAGTCAGCATATTAAAATGCAGAGACATTACTTTACAAACAAAGGTCTGTCTAGTGAAAGCTATGGTTTTTCCAGTATTCATGTATGGATGTGAGAGTTGGACTATAAAGAAAGCTGAGTACTGAAGAATTGATGCTTTTGAACTGTGGTGTTAGAGAAGACTCTTGAGAGTCCCTTGGTCAGCAAGGAGATCCATCCTGTCAATACTAATATTCATTGGAAGGACTGATGTTGAAGCTGAAACTCCAATAGTTTGGCCACCTGATGAGAAGAACTGACTCATTGGAAAAGACCCTGATGGTGGGAACGATTGAAGGCAGGAGGAGAAGGGGACAACAGAGGATGAGATGGCTGGATGGCATCACCGACAGGATGGACGTGAGTTTGAGTAGGCTTCAGGAGTTGGTTAAGGACACGGAAGCCTGGCATGCTGAAGTCCATGGGGTTGCAAAGAGTCAGACATGACTGAGTGACAGAACTGAACTGAACTTTCCTAAATTATATGATTTTTTAAAGAGAAAAGTTGAGTATTATATTCACAAAACCATCACCAACAAAACAGCCCCCTCATTTCCTCTTGGGAAATTTGAACTTTTATCATATCTTTTAGAATAACTTTTATCATATCAATTTAGAATATTATTAATTTAAAAGAACTGGTAAAAATCCAAAATGTCTGAGGATTTTCTCAAAATTATAATACAATTCTAAGCAATAAAAATATATAAATAATGCAGCTAATACATGGAAACAATTTAAATGTCCATCAAGAGATGAATGTTTAAACAAGATGTGGTGCATACATACAATAGAAAACTACTCAGCCATAAAATATAAAAAAATAATGACATCTGTAGCAACCTTTATGGACCTAGAGGCTTATCATACTAAATGAAGTAAGTCAGAAAGAAAAAAACAAATACCCTATGATATCACATATATGTAGTATCTAAACTTAGACACAAATGAGCTTACTTACAAAATAGAAACAAACTCATAGACCTAGAAAACAGATTTGTGGTTTCCAACGGGGGACAGGAGAATGATGGAGTGGGAGTATGGGATTAGCAGATGAAAATAATTATATATAGAATGGATAAACAACAAGGTCCTACGATTTAGCACAAGGAAGTTAAATTCGATATCCTATTATAAATCATAATGGAAAATATGAAAAAGAATGTATATACATATATGCAAAACTGAATCCCTTTGCTGTACAACTGCAACTAACACAACACTGTAAATCAACTATACTTCAAAAATAAATTTTAAAATACATAAATGAAAAGTTGATACAAAAATTTTCCATAAAATTTTTAATCTTCTATATACTATGACCTGCCAATATCTGCAGAGCACCCACTGTGTGTAAGAAACTGTCAGTCCCATGACCATAAATGTCAGAAATACTAATAAATATAAAGTCTAAGAGTAGAGAACTAAGAAATTGTCAGTCCCATGAACATAAATGTCAGAAATACTAATAAATATAAAGTCTAAGGGTAGAGAACATTTTTTAAAGCTTTAGTTGTTTTATTAAGCCCCCCCAAAAATGTAACTCCAACAACCCCCCCAAAATGTAACTCCAACACCAAATGTCCTTTATCACCGTTTTCTTATTTAAATGTTAAAGTGTTAAGTTTTAGCCACTAATGACACCATCACAAGTTTTATATCCTTTCCCTTTTAATAACTGCTGTCAAAAAAAAAAGACCTCTTTGTTACGGGCTCTGGATTTTAACTACCATTATGTGCAGCATTTCCTTTAAATTCAATCACAGGACTTTCCTAGGTGTCCAGTGATTAATACTCCAGGCTTCCAATGCAGGGGATTCAAATTTCCTTTAAATCTAATCACAGGACTTCCCTGTGTGTCCAGTGGTTAATACTCCAGGTTTCCAATGCAGGGGGTTCAAATTTGAGCTCTGGTCAGGAAACTAAGACCCCACATGTGTGTAGCACAGCCAAAACAAAATAAATAAAATAATGGGCTGTAAGGTAAAGGGCACTAAAATTCGAGTTAGAAGATCAGTGCTTAAAAGGAAAAAAAAAAATTCAATCAGACTCTGATCCAGCTAGTAACCTTCTGGTATAACACAATCCAGTCAAGAAATGTGTGATGAGTCTCTTCTAACATCATTACCAGAAAAACCTTCCCCATCTCACCAGTGAATTTAAAAGCAATTGTTCTGAACAGATTCCGTGTTCATTAACTTTTTATTAAAAAAAAAAAAAAAAAGCACTTCCTAACATCAGGTTTCATAAGAGATTTGTAAAAATTACTTAATTAAGCATATAGGAGTCTCAGCCAGAACCTGAAATATTTTCTGAGCCACTTTCACTCAAATTAGTTGTTTATTATAATCACTCCCTCTGCAGAAACAATTTGTGAGCTCTGTTCTTCCTGAGTATGCCTTCACAAACGCACTATTAATGTTTCAGATAGTATAATAGAACAGACTGTCCAGGGCAGGCAACAGGAGCTGCTTTTCCACAGCCTCCAAAATTACAGATTGATTTTGACATGTTTCAGCTGGCTGGCGTTTCCACAAAGGGTTCCAACCACTTGGGAGAGGAGAAAACCACTGACATGACCCTTTTTCCAGGCAACTCAAGCTAGTTGCAAGAATTATAGCCAATCCATCGAGAATGGCTATACAGCTAGTCAGAATTGTTTTGGTGGGGAAAGGGGTAAGGTTTTCTCTTTTTTTCCCCATCCTACACAGAAGGAACTATGAAGATAAATTTGCTGTACCTAATACAATGTACCAAGTGACCAGTACTTTCAAAGCATTGAAATATAGGGAAAATAATGCAAGACAAGGAGAGAAGACTGGTATTCTGGCATAGGTTCTAGCACTGGCCAGCTGGGTGGCCTTGGGTGAGTCACTTAAGTGTTTTGGGGCTTTAACTTCCTTAGCAAGGAAATGGAGGCAATGGGGAACATGAATTTTCAAATCCTGACCCACTTACAAGTTTAGGATTCTGTGATTCACTCTTTACTAAAGGGTCATGAGACTTTTGCAAGAAGACAAGTAAATCACACATGATGCCCTATATTTGGACTTCCCTGGTGGTTCAGATGGTAAAGAATCTGCCTTCAATATGGGAGACCTGGGTTCCATTCTTGGGTGGGGAAGATCTCCTGGAGAAGGGAATGGCTACCCACTTACTCGAGTAATTTTATCTGGAGAATTCCAAGGACAGAGGAGCCTGGTGGGCTACAGTCCATGGGATCCCAAAGAGACCCAACTGAATGACTTTTAACACCGTCTATTTACCCAGTACTATAACTTCTATTCCAAAGAGAACTTCCAACATCCCATACCTACTGCAAGCTCCAGGATGTAAACTCAGCCTTCACTCCAAAGGTCTGTGCGTACCATTTGACATCTTAACAAATGCATAAAAAATGCCAAAAAAATAAATTAGCAAGGGTGCTGTCAGCCAGACATGAAGTGAAAAGGATAATCTGTGCCAAAAAATGTCCTCCCTCGTGTAAAGAAACTGGTAATTGGAAGTAAGAGGAATCCCCCACCTCCAGGAACAGACTGTGCAGAGGCGGGGCGCCCCTGCCAATATCCAAACCTTTGCCAGAAGCAGAGGCAGCGTGGGGAGAGAAGAAAGCTCTTCCACCCCCGCTACTCCGACTATTTACAGGGAAGCATTCCAACTTCTGGCAGGAAGCTGCTGGCAGAAGTAAGTATTCCCTTCTGTAGGAGCGGAAGGGATTTCAGTGTGACAGTTGTGCAACAGCAAAATCAGATCAAGTCTTGATAAAGGGTCTTTCTTGCACATCAGTTCAGCACTTCCCTTGAAACAGTCCCAGGCTTTACAGACTCTAGACTGGGTAGAGGGCAAGGGTGGTGGCTCCTTCCACACAAAGCAGTCAAGAGCCAAGTCTTCCGGGGTTGGTAAAAGGTTTCGGAAAAATGGACATTGACTTCAAACGCTAACAACTGGCTTGAAAATAGTTTATTGAATCCCGAAACACAACCAGGGATGTGATTCACTGCTATTTCACCTCAACGATGAAGTGGTGTACACATAACAGGAGTGGAAACTGCTTACATTACCCTAATTGAAGGGCAGCATGTGATACTCAATCTGTCAAACAAAAAAAATGAAGAGAAATCCTCCCCAAGAAGATGAGCTGACAATTCAAAAGATAAAACATGATTAGAGATTTTCCCAATATAATTTATAAAGGCACATATTTGAACAACAAAGAAATGCATTCCTTGACCCAACCAGAACAACATGGTTCCTTCAAGGAAATCATGGATTAAAATGGTTTATCGTTGCTGTTTAGTCGCTCAGTCGTGTCCGACACTTTTGTGACCCCATGGACGGTAGCTCTCCAGTTTCCTCTGTCCATGGGATTTCCCAGGCAAGAATACTGGAGTGAGTTGCCATTTCTCCAAGGATCTTCCCGATTAGTGACACTAAATGATGTTTTGGTCATCTTCTTAGTATTGAGAAAGTATCCTATGCTTCCCCACTTTACATGTCAGGTCTGAAAAATAATCTTCCTGAAAAAAGGATGTACTTTTACGCACGCACACAGAGGATGTGCTGAACATTCATACTTTTGATGCTGTTGTAATTATTAAAATCAAATCAGAAGAGTCCCGTTCCTCCCTGCAACCGGGCCCCTGTCAGATCAGGGATATTTCAGCTGCACCGAAGACTGCGTGGGCTTCCTTCCTTCTTCCCTCTGGAGCCTGAGACAGAACTCTAGCTCATCCCCGGCTATCTGATGATTTGAGGGGGCCAGCAGGGTTGCGGAGGAGTGGGACTGCCCATGGAGGTGCACAAAAGAGGCACTGTTCCCTTGCTCTGCCCAAATTCCCGCTTCCTGGGCAAACACTGCCTGGTTCTGTCCTCAGCCAGCATTTCAAGTAGAGAAAGATGAAGGTTCCCGAAGAACCAGGGCTGCTTCTGAGCAAAAGATGGAGTGGACTCAGAAGCCTGGGACAGGTGCTCTTGCAGTCCAGGGGTTGTTCTCAAGGTTCTACCATGCCGCCCTCCAGACTTGGGGACCACATGTACCCCGCAGAGTGTCCATTTCCGAGCATGTGCTGTGCTCTGACCCAACCCCCTGGCTAATCCAAGGATTTGAGAGCCTCGGGCCACGTTGTGGGCAGAGAGTATTAGGAGGTAACATCAGTTGAGAGTAATCTCTTAGCAGAACAGTTTGAGTTAAAATAAAGGGATTGAAAAAGAGAGAGAGGAAAAAAAAAAAAAAAAAGGACATGCTTTTAGCAGCAAACTAGTCAAAAAAACACCTAGGTAGAAAATGACGAAACACTGGCATCTTTTGTGGCTCAGGCCATGTGATCCCAAGGCAGTCTGGTCCGCTGAACGCGATCTTTGATCAGGCTCTTTATATGAAGCTGTTACTGGCACGGGAGGCTTGGCTATGATGTAAAACATCTGCCCACTGCACATGTGCCTTTGATGTTTGAGCTGGTCATTTCTGGCCCCCAGGCAATGACGTGACCCCATTTGTTGAAAAATTACTTCATTTCTGTTGCCGTAACACTAGGTATGTACCTTTTTAAATAGTACTCTATTGTAAGAAATGATTCACTTTTTCCTCTGAGGTTTCTCCCTCATGAGATCAAACTCCTTGAAAGCAGGGACAGTAAAAGAAGGTAGCATGCCTTAACCCCCAGGCCCCTAGGTATTCCACCCTCTATTATCTATTACAGATGAGCTTTTTCCGTCAAGGCTTCTAACTCGATCTCAGCTTTAAGATTCTGTATCTACTGGCCACTGTATTCTACCCATTAGAGATACCTACATGTTTTCTTCACTCTTAATTTTGCTGCTTAGTTCTGTCAATTTATTCTGATTCAGTTTTATTCCTGCAGTTCTATAAGGCTGCACTGGCTGATTCAGTCTTATGGAATCATAGCTTTACTAAACTATAAATGGTTTTTAAATCCTACTGTGTGCCAAGAGATGAGCTACTCGCTATAGAAACCGAAATGAATGAGAAATCAAAATGAGTACAATGTCAAAAAATCACAATTTAGGGAATTATGGGGCTTTGAATGAAAGATGAATAGATGTTAGCTTAACAAAGAAAAGAGGGAAAACAAGGAGGCAGGAACAGCTGCCAGAAAGGTATGAAAATATGAGTGAATCTGGCATGTTGGAGTTTGAGTGCTAAAGCATGTTGGGATACCACCCATCGTGAGCCTAAAAGATAAGCAGGTCACCGAGGGCCATCTACATCATGCTAGAGAGGCTGACCTTCATTATAAAGGCCGTGAAAGACACTAGGAAGCAAGACAATGAACGGACAAGCTGGAGATGAAACTGGAAGCAAAACGGCTGGTTTTAAGGACAGCTGTAATAATCTAAGCAAGAAAGGATCAAAACCTTCATGGAAGCCATTGCACTTGAAATGGATAAGAATGGACCATACTGAATAAAATGACAGGTGGGATTAACAAAAGGGATTCGTAGGGATTTGCTGGGTGGCAACAGGGAAATGGTAAAGGGAGGAGTAAGAGATGAGAATCATTCTGATTTCTCATTCATTTTGGTTTCTATAGTGAGTAGCTCATCTCTTGGCACATAATATGATTTAATAACCACTTACAGTTGAGTAATGTAAACATAAGTAAACATGGAAGGCATGTTTTTAGACAATAACAACACTTCGCATTTATTAAGCAGTTCAGGCAATATTTTTTAAGTGGCTTACATGCATTACCTAATTTAATCTTCTCAAGAACCCTGGAAGACAAGTATCCATTTATCAGATGAGGACAATGGTGCAACAAAAGGAGAAATCATCTGCACAAGGTCACTGAGTTATCAAGGAACAAAGGAAGACTCTGACTGCAAAGCCCTGCTCCAGAAAATGGACAAAGAAGTAAGATCATGAGTTCAACTGTACCCACATGGGGTTTTTGTTTCAGGAGTTTGTGAAATATGTAAGAGAAGATATCTTAGTAGGGCTAGGATACATGATTCTGGAATTCATTGGGAGGTTCTAAGCTAAGAATTTAGGAATCTTCAGGGTATAGGTGGTCTTTGGAACCTGGGGGTGGAAGGTGTTATGAAGTTTTTAAAAGAGGTGGAGAGAAAGAGAGGAGGAGGAACCTTTGATCTCTGCCTGGACCTTGATGCCTAAAGTCTCAAGTAGCCAATGCCACTTAGAGTGAACACACTGAATAATTCTGTCAGCAATCAGGGCATGGGAAAAGGAAGCTTGAGGAAAAGGTGGTGGCACTAATGGTTTCAGAAACAAGGCTTGAGGTTTTGGTGAGTCCTTGCCCTTTTGGTCCAGAAGAAAACAAAAAATCCATATAATGAACCAATACAATTACTATAATTACTGAGTAGTTCTTTAAGTGCTTTCCTTTTCTTTCCATATTCAGTGTACTTCTGCCTGGTGTGGGACATGGGTTCAGAGAAAGACACAGTGCTGTCCTCTAGGGGTTGGCAGTCTGGTGGGGAGTAGGCACAGGCAAGCTGTTAATAATGATTACACCCTGGTGGCTCAGCTGATAAAGAATTCACCTGCAATGTGGGAGATCTGGCTTCTATCCCTGGGTTGGGAAGATCCCCTGGCGAAGGAAATGGCTACCCACTCCAGTATTTTGGCCTGGAGAATTCCATGGACTGTATAGTTCATGGGGTCACAAAGAGTTAGACACAACTGAGCAACTTTCACTTTCACACATTCGAGACTGTTGTATGACTGTTGTATACAGTGATTTTTCAACTGTGGGCAATTTTGTCCTCAGAGGACAAAGGCAACATCTGGAGATATTTTTTTATTGTTCAACTTGGTCTGCTCTTAAGGCTGAAGTTCCTGGCAAGAGGTGACTCAGTGGTAAAGAATCCATCTGCCAAGAAGGAGATGTAGAAGACGGGAGTTCAATCCTTGGGTCGGGAAGATCCCTGGAGGAAGGAAATGGTAATCCACTCCAGTATTTTTGACTGGAAAATCCCACGGACAAGAGGAGCCTTGGGGGCTACAGTCCAAGTGGTTGCAAGAGTCAGACATGACTGAGCACAGCACAGAAAGAGAAGTAGAGACTACAGACGTAACTAAACATCGTACAATGCACAGGACAATCTGCCACAACAAAGGATTATCTGATTCAAGCTATCAATAGTGAGAGGGCTGAAAAACCCTGTTGTAATGAGGGGGAGCAGACAAAATCCAGGGCAGACGGACAAAAACTCAAGGCTGCCTTGGAGGATCAAGCAACCTCAACACTGGAGCAGATTCCAAGAGAAGAAACTTGCCAGGAAATGAGTGGATATCTGATCTTAGTGCACCCATGTCCCTTGATGAGCAGTATTCCTTTTTCTTTTTTTCTACAGTCCCAATCCATTACCAGCATTTATTAAGCACTTACTATATGCATGGACAGAGGAGGCTGGTGAGCTACAGTCCATGGGGTTGCAAAGAGTTGGAAACGACTGAGAGACTAACGCATATGCAATGCAATCCCCCCATGATATGGAGGAGAAATATTCATAAGAAAGATGGGTTCACACCCTTAAGGGTATAAAGAATACTAACTCTTAGCAAGCTTTTTCACATCGTTCATCATTTAAATCTCAGAGTAATTCCTGTGAAGCAGGTAGTACTTGATGCACTTTGTAAATTCAGAAATGGCTCACTGAGATTAAATGACATACTTCAGACCACACAGAAAGTGGTGATGCTACTCCAAACACTGACACATCCTGATCCTCCTGCACCTTCTGCTCTCTGCATGACAGCACCCTGCAGGATGTGGGTCACACTCACCTGACATGACAAAAGACACCTATTATTTCACCAAAATGGGACACAGAAAGTTTGCTCTACAGCTACAGTGAAGAACTTCAGAGTGCTTCTTGGTTAAAACTAGATGACCGCGGGGGTAGGGGGAAGGATAAGTTAGGAGTTTGGAATTAACAAATACATACTGCTATACATAAAATGGGCTTTCCTGGTAGCTCAGCTGCTAAAGAATCTGCCTGCAATGCAGGAAACACCAGTTTGATTCCTGGGTCAGGAAGATCTGCTGGAGAAGAGAAGGGCTTCCCACTCTAGTATTCTTGGGCTTCTCTGGTGGCTCAGTTGGTAAAGAATCCACCTGCAATGTGGGAGACCTGAATTCAATCCCTGGGTTGGGAAGATCCCCTGGAGAAGAGAAAGGCTACCCACTCCAGTATTCTGGCCTGGAGAATTCCGTGGACTGTATAGTCCTTGGGGTCTCAAAGAGTCAGACACGACTGAGTGACTTTCACTTTCACACATAAAATAGATAAACCACAAGGACCTGCTGTATGGCACAGGGAATTATACTCAACACCTTGTAATAAGCTATAATGAAAAAATCTGAAAAAAATATATATATGTGTGTGTGAGTGTGTGTGTGTTACTGAATCACTTTACTGTACACCTGAAACTATAATAACATTGTAAATCAACTATGAAAGAAAGTGAAAGTGAAAGCCACTCAGTCGTGTCTGATTCTTTTTGACCCCATGGAATTTCTCCAGGCCAGAATACTGGTGTGGGTAGCCTTTCCCTTCTCCAGAGGATCTTCCCAACTCAGGGATCAAATCCAGGTCTCCCGCACTGCAGGCAGATTCTTTACCAGCTGAGGCACCAGGAAAGCCCTTAAATCAACTATATGTTAATGAAAATAAAATAAAATCTTAAAAAAGAACACACTAGATAACTGAGAGGTATAATAAGATCTCGTTTCTCCAAACAACTGAGATAAAATAAAATAAAATTATATGATTTATAATCATGTCTATCAGGCCTGAAATCTTATAATCAAAGAAAATTAAATTATAGTCAAAAATAGTTTGAAGGCTGTTGGGCATTTAATGTTTTACACTTTTTTGGAAACTAATAAAGCATTCATAGCATTACTTGATGAACAACAAAGAACAAGTTCCTTCACTTTAATAGAATATTCTTAGGTAGAGAATTGTTACTTCACATGGTCCAGTGAGAATCAAGGGAGAAGGTATGAACAAAGTACCTAGCAAGGTCCACAGAGTACATACTAACAAATGTTAGACATTTTCCTTCACAGAAAGATGAAGTTCAAGTTCTAAAGTGATTACCTCATACAGCCCTTTATATTTGGAAAGGCCACCTTTCACAGGGGCCATTACAGTGAAGCTGGCTTGGTGAGATGCAGTTCCTGCTCAAATGTGCATCCTAAGTTGCTTCAGTCGTGTCCGACTCTTTGTGATCCTACGGGCTGTACTGCCCACCAGACTCCTCTGTCCATGGGGTTCTCCAGGCAAGAATTCTGGAGTAGGTCGCCATACCCTCTTCCAAGGGGCTCTTCCTACCTCAGGAATCAAATGTGCATTTCTTGTCTCCTGCACCGGTAGGCAGGTTCTTTACCACTAGCACCACTTGGGAAGCCCAGTCCCTGCTCCTAGCTTTCCTTAATCCTGCTCTGCGAGCTTACACCTCCCTCTTCCCTAAACGGTACAGACACTGACATATCTACTTCCCTCATCTTTATTCTCAGCACAGGCCTTCACTGCCCTTTTCAAAATCTACACTTAGCATTCTGAACAGCACACTTCAGTAGAACATGCCCTGGGCTGGGAACCAGAAGACCCTTTCCCCACTTCTCAATCTGCTTCCTGCTTTCACTAATATTCTACTAATATCTCGCTGTATGACCAGATCCTAATTCGATTTCTTTGTTCTCCGATATGTAAAAATTAGATGAATTTATTAGAAGATTTTCTATAATCTATAATCTATAATCTATGATAGACTATAGTAGTATTTTCATATTTTATTTTATTTTTATATTCAATATAAAATATTAGATGAATGATGAACAGGTTTTTTATAAGCATTTTTGTCTTCTCCTTAAATACAATGATCAGTGTTAAAATTATTGCCATTCAGTGATATGCTGAATGACATGAGTCATATGGTTTTGTAAACATATATACCTTTAATGGTTGATGTAACTTACAGAAACTGAATGTGCAATTTATGCTTTCTGTAAGGATACTGAAATGCTTCCTTTTTTTAGTCTCAGTAATTTTAGTGTTTATAATCGAGTGATTCAAGTATTTTTTAGGTACTGGAATTATTTTAAAGATCAAATATATGCTTACATATTTGATTTTTTGATAATTTTTATTTCAATAAATAAATAAATTTTATTCATTTTAATTTTATTTTATTAATTATAATTATTAATTGTTATTGATTATTATTATTAATATAATAAATATCATTATTTGATTTTTTAAACATAAAAATTAATTGCCTTTGTTTCTGGTAACAAGATTAAGAAAGCATGATTACCTAATCATGCCACTTACAAAAAAATTCATTAATAGGAAAAATAGAAAAACTATATGAACTTAGATTATGGAGTGAAAACACACGTCGCAGCAACAGATGCTGCACTTATCCAGGCAATGAGTCGTCACACTCTGAAGACATGATTAGGTCCCAATTTCCCTGAGTACATATATAATACCTCTCTTGAGAATGCATTCTGGGGATTATTTAATTTAGGAAATATCCAGGTAGCTAATTTCCTAATACCATTATTTAAATGTATTTCCTTTTTAATTTTTTTTCTTAAGGAGGAGATATCTGATCCTTATATTTGAAAGCATTTAATATAAAACTTTCTCTTCTCCAGAATAGCTCTAGTTCCTTTCGCATTTTGCAACATCTTAATCAGGCCTTATGGCTCACCTAAACTTTGATTTCCCTCATATCCCTCTTCATTTGGACACCACTGAAGTGGACACAGTAATCTCCATGGGCCATCCACGAGGGTACAGCAGAAGGTAGTTACTGACATTTAAAGTTTCACTCTCCTCTTTGCAGAGGGGAGTGTGCCTTTCTCCCTTCCACTCCCATACTACTCACTGTGAAAACATCCACCTGTGAGAAAAACTATTCAAGAAGCAGAAACTAAATTTTCAGTTCTCTAAGACACTGGCATACCTACTCCTCACATCTCTGTACCCTTTCCTACTTTTACAAAGGCAAACAGGATTTTTGAAACTTCCAAAGAGAAAACCCCCAGCAATTGGACAGGGCTCTGAGCTACTCTTGTCAGAAAGTTTAAACTTGAATATTCCCAGGGCTTCCCAGATGGCACTAGCAGTAAAGAACCTGCCTGCCATTGCAGGAGATGTGGGTTTGATCCCTGAATAGGGAAGATCCCCTGGAGCAGAAAGTGGAAACCCACTTCAGTATTTGTGCCTGGAGAATCCCCATAGACAGAGGAGCCTGGCGGGTTACAGTCCATTGGGTCACAAAGAGCTGGACACGACTGACAAGACTTAGCATAACACATTCCCAAGTCTGGCTGCCAAAGAGCCTCACATAATTGTTCCAAGAAAACATAGTTAAGGGTATGGAAACTGTGTTATGATTTTGCTCTAGAATTCCCTCTACAGATTTGAGTCCGCTCGGCTCAACCACTTGTAAACAAACTTGAAAAGTCACGTGGTTGAATCCACTCAAAACACGTAGGGTCACCTACCCTTTTATTTTTTTTTATTTTTTATTTTTTTTGTCAAGTAACTTTAATAATAAAACAATAGCAAGTAAACTCTTAAGACATTAAAGAAAGAACAATAAAAGTGGAGAGGGAGTTGATCTAGGGTTGGGATCCCACAACCCAAGTTGATCTAGGGTTGGCTTCCCTGGTGGCTCAGAGGGTAAAGCGTCTGCCTACAATATGGGAGACCCAGGTTCGATTCCTGAGTCGGGAAGATCCCCTGGAGAAGGAAACGGCAACCCACTCTGGTACTCCTGCCCGGAAAATCCCGTGGACGGAGAAGCCCTTAGGGGTTGAAAAGAGTCAGACACGACCGAGAAACTTTGCTTTTCACATTTTGGGATCCCACAGAAAAAATTATTATAGGTTTTGGTAAACTTAGAGACTTGAGTCACCTACCCTTTTAAAACCCTTTGCAAACAAACATCCCTTCTGATACAAAGGAATTATGGGCTTCTAATGTATTTTTATTATAAATACAATAGGTCTAGGGGACAGTTACAGATAGGTAACTGCCCCTTCTTTCTTTTCATGCATTTCAAAGTCTTGCACCACCAACTTCACCAAAGATATACTATCACAAGATAATAGAAGAGGATCATAAAGGTCAAATCTTCTTATAATCGATAATTAAAGGGCCCTCTTCTACCCACTCATTTTAACAGCATTAAAGGATTATCGATGAATGAGCTGTGTTGTGTGACTGCCTTCATCAGAAAGGAAAGGTTTCCGGTTTAGAAATAGGTCCTCCAGAAGGGAGTGCCTGGGAATCCTTCAGGGGAATCTATAAAAGGACTTGGCTTTCAACTGCTGCTAATGGAGAAATAGAAATGTTGACTTTTGAGCATGGTTTTAAATTAACAAGACAAAATTTGCAAAGCAAATTTATTATAATATGTTCCAAGGTCATATCTGCTGAGATTACATTTTTACTAGTTTCTTTTTTCTTTCTTTTTTGGATGGCGGGGGTGGGCAGTGAAAAAGTATTTCAATGCCAATGACCTAGAGTAGCTTTTAAAGACCTGTAGTTTCCTTTCTGCCCTAAAATGTTGATGTTCAGAAGGGACAGAGATTGGGCACTGTTATATCTGTAGTGGGGGCAGTAGAATTGGAATTCTCCAAGCCAGAATACTGGGGTGGGTAGTCATTTCCTTCTCCAGAGGATCTTCCCATCCCAGGGATTGAACGCAGATCTCCCACATTGCAGGTGAATTCTTTACCAGCTGAGCTACCAGGGAAGCTTGATGAGGCTAGAAGGCTTTTCTAATCACTTTCCCAGATTCTCTCTACTGTTCTGAAAAGATCATCGATTCCCACGTGCCAGTGCTTATGGCTGACAATACAAGATTTCCTCAGCGGCTGTAAACAGCAGACTGTAAATGTACACGATTAGGGCCATCATAGCTTGCTCTGACACACAGAATCTGGGTCCCGTGCAACTTTCATCTCCATCAAAACTTAGCCACTACCCTTTCAGCACAGAAGATTTCAAAACACCCAAGTGCCATGGATATCGCACACCTTTCCTCTGAGCTTTGGTGAAGAAACAGGACAGGGTGGAACTACTGTTTTACTTTATTAGAGATCATTTCAAGGATGGGAACCAAATCCTGCAGAAACCCCCAAATCTCTTTTAATACATTAGATACTGAAATACTTTCCCATACTTTATAGACATTTTTTACCAATGACTATACAGTCACTGTATAAATCCAGATACAAACACAAGTGAAATAAAAAATGATAGAATTCTAGATAATGTAAATTTAAAAGCCCTCTGCTCACAAATATATTAACAGTTTTCCTTAGAATAGCAATAGGATTTCAGAAAAAGTGGAATTTCTTCCTCAACTGAAGGATAATTTTCTCAACTGTTTATTTTGCATTTCAAAGCACAACCAAAGGGCAACAGGTCACCTTTAAAAACTCATCTGAAAATTCTTCTTGCAGTTTATTTATAATAATGTGAGATTACATAGTGTTATGAGTTCGTTGATGCTAAGGTTTTCAAAAGGAAAAGGACAGGCAAGATCAGTGGTTGAAAGCTTATAAACCTCCTTTAATCTCAAGCAGAACATAATGTAATTTTAAAATTACAGAAGTGCAAAGAAATTAATTTTTCCTTTCAACAATGAGCTTCTAATTAAGGGTATTTTCTTTTGGGGAGGAATGAGGAACAATCCTGCTAAAAAAGCCTCCCCAACAAAACAATCTGTAAACTCGTTTATAGAGTAAGTGTTTTTCCAGAGTAGTGGTCTATCTTTACTGTGTGTTAAAAGTATTTATTGGAGAAACTTTGATTTGGCAAAATAATACAACTGTTTTATATAATAAGGTTAACAAAAGAAACAGCCTGCCAAATCCCTGACAATAAACTGTTAGGAATTTAAAGGAACTCTGTTAGATCCTTGGAAGAATAAACAGGATATAAAAATAATCATAAAAAGCCACCTTCAGGGTGACAACAGCCCACCAGGGCCCTGACTTCAGCCCACACTGTCGCTCACTCCCCTCCAGGCACATGGTCCCAGTAGGGAGCCCTGGTCCCCATCAAACCTTGCAGTGGCTTAAGGCTAATGGAAATCCAAAGTTTTATCATGTGGTCTCTGTAACTGATAATTCCCTCAGACTGCATGCATGGAGCATAATGTTAACAAAGAAAATCCCATTTCTAGATAAAGACATTTTTCTTCCATATTTATATTCAAGAGATTGTATTAAACCTGATTGATAGTCTTCCTGTGTTTCTGTCTACCACTGGATGAGATGGTAAAAAGATACATCCTTTTACAAAAAAGATAATAAATCTACTTCAAATGTTAACTGTTGTAATATTAAAAGAAAAGCAAAAAATAATGCCAAAGTGTCTGACATGGTGAACCTTCTAAGAAGAGAAAAAAATTCCATCAGAACGCCTTAGGGAATGGCTATCTGCCCTCTGACAAGTTAACAAGCACGATCTGATCATCACTTTAAAGGTTAAGCTTCATTTGAAAAATACCAAAGTGTCCAATGATACAGCTGAAAATCATGCTTTTCTTTCCCAAGACTGCAAAGAAATTGCAAAGTTTTAAACATCAGAAGAATCAATATTTCCTTTTTAATTAATTAAAAACTATAATTTAGAAATGCAGGTAACAGACCATCATGTGGTCTTTAGAGAGGTATGTTTATCAAAACTTAAGTAACAAGACAGATATTTATAGTAAAATAAAATCTTTCATAAATAATAAACTTATTTTATATACGTACTCATAAAAACAACTTATAATGTTGAGAAAGTAATTAAGAAATGATTTCTTCTTTTTTCACATTTTTTAATAAATTATTCCTATTGAATTCTTTGAGTCCATTGGCCCTCAAAATTTTAATATTTGTCAGAATTATTCAAAAAATTTTTAAATACATTAATAATCCTTTGT
Organism: Bos indicus x Bos taurus; assembly: GCF_003369695.1. NCBI lineage: Eukaryota > Metazoa > Chordata > Mammalia > Artiodactyla > Bovidae > Bos > Bos indicus x Bos taurus. Next base: position 68,547,707 of record NC_040084.1, on the reverse strand, counting down.
ACTTATAATGAAGACAGTATTCACACTTTTGGATATTCATTTTTATCTCTATGCCAACAAAATGTGATTTACTGAAACACTAAAAATTAAAACTGAAGACATTTATTGGGTTTTGAACCTGACAGCTCATAATTTATTGATCAGTGTTTTCAGAGAGATCCAGGAAGTAATATCTAGATACACAGCTGAGTTATGAACTATGTTTGGGAAGCAGATTATCTGTCACCGCCAGGCATACCAAGTGTTCAACTTTGAATTTTACTAAGATAGCTCCATGGATATTTCAAAACATCAAAATGAAAAAGGCCAAGAAAAGGCCTGGTTATCTATTATCATTTAATACTCTCCATCTGGCTGTGAGTTGGAATGCCAGGACGCCCAGACTTGCTGCCTCATACTGTTTCATTCGACTCAGGATGCCACTGCTGACTTCTCAGCTATGAGGAAAAAGTCAACCTCTAAGTCTAGGGTAGCTCTTCCTCTGAACTAGTTAATACCTTAGACTTGATAAGACCTGCCCATCAATCAAGGTGACATTATCCCACCTGATGCTACAGGCACCTCTGAACCCCTCAGAGCTTCTGTCTTAATTCAACTGAATTATACCATCCAAAAACTAGAGAGGAGTCTTAAACACAATAGATAGAATACCACATCTGGCCTTAAGGAGCTCACACCATTCATCAGGTAAGTGGGTGCACTTCTAGTCTGGAGTCCCTACGGGGCCAGAGCAGGTGCCAGGAGCCTGGCCACAGGAGAAACTTAATAGCAGGACCTTAGCAAACTTAGGAGAGAAACTTCCCTGCCCAGTGTATCTACTTTGCCCCTGCCCCCAGAAGAGAGAGAGAGAAGCTTCCTGGGGATGGGAAGGAGGTGCTTCTACTGTTTTTTTTTTTTTCTGAAGAATAGTTGACTTTCCTAAAGGAAATTAACCCTGAATATTCATTGGAAGAACTGATGCTGAAGATGAAGCTCCAATACTTTGGCCACCTAATGCGAAGAGCCAACTCATTGGAAAAGACCCTGATGCTGGGAAAGGTTGAGGGCAAAAAGAGAAGAGGGTGGCAGAGCACGAGATGGTTGGATAGCATCACCAATTCAATGGACATGAATTTGAGCAAATTCCAGGAGATAGTGAAGGACAGGAAAGCTTGGCATGCTGTAGTCCACTGGGTCACAAAGAGTCAGACACAATTTAGCAACTAAACACAATAGTTCATACAATGTTGTTTTAGTTTCAGAATTTCAGGTGTACAGCACAGCAAAACAGTATTTTTATAGATTATGCTCCATTATAATTTATTATAAGATAATGGCTATAATTCCTTGTGCTATAGAGTATATCCTGGTGGCTGTTCTATGTTATACACAGTAGTTCGTTTGTAACTCTTCATGGCATACTCCGACTTAATTCAGGGCTGCAGCCCTTCTTGAGACCCCTGTCTACTGGTCTCCAAACTGCAAGTGCTCAAGCCAGTAATCTTAGAGCTGAAGTAGTTCCTTTTTTTTTTTTTTTTCGGTAATATTGCTGGTGATAATACCACCAGTGGAAGAAAATAATTCCCCTTTCACTCTCCATTCAACTCTTTTTGTTGTCCTGAGGGAGACATTAGATCCACTTTTACTACTCATGCTCTTAGGTCTGCAACAGAGACAGCAGAGAAGTCACTCTTTATGTATCAGTTTTAACCGCTGGCATGAGCAAAGCATCTCAAAGGTGCTGGAAAGTACAACTACTCTCCCTGGAAAGGCAGGGGAAGACTACAGAAGAGGTGCAGTCAAAGTGTGTCTAGAATGAAAAGTGTTTCCCTCACCCCAAGAAAGAATTTCAGCTTAAGTAGCAGGCAGAGAAAACAGCTGTTTGACACAGAGCATATGTGCACACTGGGGCATGGTGGTGGGAGCCAGTGGAGAAAAAGGACAAGTAAAGGACTGGATTATCTACTGCCATTGGATACTCCCCCTCTTATGGGCTTCCCAGGTGGCCCAGCGGTAAAGAACCTGCCCGCCAATGCAGGAGACGCAAGGGACATGGGTTTGATCCCGGGTCAGGAAGATCCCCTGGAGGAGGAAGTGGTAAACCACTCTAGTATTCTTGCCTGGAGAATCCCATGGACACAGGAGCCTGTCAGGATACAGTCCATAGGATCGCAAAGGGTCAGACACAACTGAGCACGAGTTGAGGAGACAGCGCTCCCCCTCTGGCCTCATTCTGGAACGCTAGGGCGCCCACACTGGCTGCCTCATACCGTTTCCACTTCGTGCTTCCCCCTGTGCCAGACCCTTTACCTATCTCACCATTTATGACCCAACTACCTTTCTAAGGAGGTTACCCTGTCCCAGGCTAAGCAGAGTGAACTAAGACTCAGCAAGCTTAAGTAACCTCAACAAAATCACATGACTCTTGGGGGCAAAGTTCAAATTCTCCAGTGACTATCAGATTATCCCTGGCAATGGGACTCTTTTTCAAACAAAATCTGATTTAAACCAACAACCCAGATAATCAAAGGTTGACTGTATATTTAAAAATATCTTTGAACTGAACTGAACTTGAAGGGGAGCCACCTCAGCTACATAGCCAAGTTGTAGGGATTCTGGAATGAATGGAAGAGAGAGTGCAGATAAGACAGGGCATCCCACTCAGATATGGGAACCAGAGTATCAAAGGTTAACCTTTAATTAGCAATTCTCAAATCTCATTGGCTAAGCTATAAAAATAAAGGATGCCTTCAGTTCAGTTCAGTTCAGTCCCTCAGTCGTGTCCGACTCTTTGCGACCCCACGGACTGCAGCACACCAGGCTTCCCTGTTCATCACCAACTTGCGGAGCTTACTCAAACTCATGGCCATTGAGTTGGTGATGCCATCCAACCATCTCATCCTCTACCATCCCCTTCTCCTGACTTTAATCTTTTCCACAATCAGGGTCTTTTCAAATGAGTCAGTTCTGCGCATCAGGTGGCTGGAGTATTGGAGTTTCAGCTTCAGCATCAGTCCTTCCAAAGAATATTCAGGACTGATTTCCTTTAGGATGGACTGGTTACATCTCCTTGTTGTCCAAGAGACTCTCAAGAGTCTTCTCTAACACCACAGTTCAAAAGCACCAATTCTTCAGTGCTCAGCTTTCTTTATAGTCCAACTCTCACATCCATGCATGACTACTGGAAAAACCATAGTTTTCACTAGACAGACCTTTGTTGGCAAAGGATGCATACCTGTGTGCTAAGTTGCTTCAGTCGTGTCAGACTCTTTGCGAACCTATGGACCATAGCCCACCACTTGGTCCATGGGATTCTCCAGGCAAGAATACTAGAGTGGGTTGCCATGCCCTCCTCCAGGGGATCTTCCCCACCCAAGGATCAAACTCGAGTCTCTCACGTCTCCTGCATTGGGAGGCAGGTTCTTTACCACTAGCACCACCTAAGAAGCCCAGAAATAAAAGATAAGAACCAAATAAACCTTTCTGGTACTTACACTTAAAATTTTAAATGGCTCTCTCTTTCCACAAACTGCTTTTTAAATGGGTACCTCAACAGAAAAAAAAAAGTTTGTCTCCCGCTTTTCAGGAATAATATGCTGTAATGTGTGTCTAACACTGCACAAGACAGCTGAGGGACTGTCACTCAATTTACTGCAGTCATACAGAAAAAAGTGGCTGACATTCCAAAAGCACTGCACTTGTAGGAAAGCTACTGGAGTCCCCAGCACAGTATCCCATGGGCTGAGAGTTATCTTTCACTCAACTTCTGCACCAGACATAGTTATCCAAGGGGAGTCAACCTCCACAAATTCTTACAGAAGTCCTCTCTGAAGCTGAAAGCAGCCCTACTTCCCTCTTCAAAGATTATCAGCAATGGTTCACCCAAAGGCACAGATTTAGGGGGAAATTCTTTTTTTTTTTTTTTTTTTGGTTAAGAGCAAGCAATAAGATGGATCATCAAATATAGCCAGCAAGTACATAGTACTGCTTCTTAGGACACACTGCTGTGAAGGTCTCATATAACTACAGACACTTATGCCAAGACACCTAAAACCATTGGTAGGCTCACCTTCTAAGCATTCAGGTAAGAAAAGAAAGGTGCCCGAGGAGGTCTGGAGGATTCTCACTGATCCAGGGCATCCTGAGGAAACTCCCCAAACACTCAAAGTCCAGGAGAGTTTTTTATTATATATTTTTCAATCATAGGTTAAGAAAGTACTATGGACATAATACAGGCTTCCCTGGTGGCTCAGTAGTAAAGAATCCGCTTGCCAATGCAGGAGACATGAGTTTAATCCCTCTTGGTCAAAAGGATCCCCTGGAGAAGGAACTGGCAACCCACTGTAGTATTCTTGCCTGGGAAATCCCATGGACAGAAGAGCCTGGTGGGCTACAGTCCATGGGGTCGCAAAAGAATCGTAGGCGACTTAGCGACTAAAATAACAATGGACATAATAAGCACTACTAAGCGCTTTTATAAACTCCTCTTATAAATAAGGTTATTCCTGAATCTTAAACAGTCTTTTAATATGATGAAACATATTTTAAAAATGAAAAGACTACATTAGAAGATTAGAGAAAATGTAAATGTAGTTAATCCCTTCTAATCTGAAAATGCACACACAGGATGGTTTTCAATTTTTGTACATTCGTTTCATGTACTACTAGTGACTTTCTACTGTGTCTTTTCCTGTAGGAAAATACAGGAACAAAGATATGATGCTCCCTCAGGGTCCACTGTCACATACAGGACGGGCTAAGCTCCCAAGGGGAGAGGCCAAAGGCAATCTCAATTAACAGGTGTCTTTTCTCTTCAGTTTTAATGAGCTAAAATGCATTTTAATAACAAGAGCCAGGGTAATCCTCTGAGTCTTTTGCTAGTTATCCAAGCAACTTGCTTTTACATGATATATTTTCCTCATATGGTCCTGGAAAAGAAAATAGCTTAAACTTCTATTTGTGGTTTTAAAAAAATGCCTATCACGTAGATAATATATTAAATATGATGTAGTAATGGTTTAAAATAAAGTTATAAAATAAATGTCCTAGGGAATGTAATGTACAGCATGGTGACTTACAGTTAATAACATTGTATTGCATATTTGAAGCTGATGAAAGTAGTTCTTAAAAATTCTCATCACAAGAAAAAAAAGTTGTAACTATGTGTTGTGATAGATGCTAATTTAGTAAGACTTATTGGGGTAAGTATCTCACAATACACACATATATTAAATCACTGTGTTGTCTACCCAAAACCAATGTATTACACGTCAATTATATTTCAATTTGTTAAAAGTATATATGCAAATACTTTACAAAGTTCAATGCTAAGTCACTTCAGTCGTGTCCGACTCTGTGTGACCCCATGGACAGCAGCCCACCAGGCTCCTCCGTCCATAGGATTCTCCAGGCAAGAATACTGGAATGGGGTTACATGTCCTTCTCCACCTACTAAATTGGAAGGCAGCCATGGAATTGATAGCAGAAATAGAAGAGTAATGAACATGATAATGATGAAACTGACCTTCAGATACGCTATTCTATCATCATTTTATTGTGAAGGTATGATTTGAGCATTTATTCTATTCTAATTTAATATCAACAACTATGCCCATGGAATAAAAAAAAAAGATTTTCAGTAACTTCTAATCTCATCTCACCCAAAACTTACAGGCTACTCTATGGTTGCACCGGTAGGTTAAATTGGAGAAAGAGACTGAACCCAAATCTTCAGAAAGGACTCAGTAAGGAGCATGTGCAAACAAACTTTTTCACTAATATCATGTGACTTTCATCAATGACATCACACCCCTGGCTTTTCTCCTTCTTCCAGGGCTGCTATTAATACTTCTCTGTATGTTTCTTCGACCACCCTTTAAGGTGGAAATCCCAAAGCATGCTCCTCAGTCACCTTCTTTGTTCAGTCTCTATTTCTCTGCATGACTTTATTACCAACTACAGGCTAAAGACTCTCAAATTTAGGTGCCCGTTCTAAATTTATCATCTAAGCTCCACACCCATCTGTCCAAACGCCTACTTGCCCTTTCCTCTGAGATATCTCACCTATAACTCAAATGTTATGTGTCCAAAACTGAACACATGAACGGAACTTGGGAAAAGTCTTCCTCACCTATGTGAATGTTACCACCATCCCTGCTAAAGTCCTGGAGCATCCTGGACCACAATTTCCCATGTGCTATCAGTTACCAAGCTCCACTGGTTCTGCCTTCAAAACCTCCCTTTTCTCTCTCCACTTCTTTCATCTCTGCCACCACCCAATCCAACGCCCTGTTATCTCCTTTATGCATTCTTGCTTCCTCCAGCCCCTTCACCAGAAAACTCCTAGAATGATATCCAAATGCGATTCATTTGTCAACCCTCTTTTTCTCAAAGCTGGCTCTTCGGATTTCCACTTCCCTCAGGACACTACATGATGCCACTGGCCCAGCTTACAACTTTCCCTTCCACTCTCTCTCCTAGGCTCACTTTGATCCAATAACACAGCTTGCTCCCTGTTTCTCAAAAACAACCCAACTCCTTCCTTTTTCAACCTTCCTGCCTGGGTTTTTCTCTCTGGCAAGGATCTTGTCCAGACAAGCTCCTCTGGTCTCTGGTCCTATCTTAACAAGACATTTCTCAGGGGAACTTTCATTTCCCCTCTGACTCATGACCCTCTCTCCTAGCAGCCTGTGTCTTCATGTTACAAACCACACTTACTACTTATGACTTATTATTATTATTATTTGCCTCTATTACTACAGTACAAGCTTCCTGTTGCCCCTGTGAACACAGCTCCCTGTTCCCCCAGCATCACACACAGTCATACCGAGAACACAGCAGTTGCTCCATGGGCACCTGTTGACCAAACAAATGCTGATGTTTATGGGCATGCTTATGCTGATGCTGATGGGCATGCTCCAAGTCACTAACCCTGACAGTTCCGGTTCTTATTAGGTAGCTAATCTCAGGCCAAATTTCACATTGTTTCTCTTGCTTAACCCATGTGCATCACCCCTTTTCTCAAGAGTCAAGATCAAGAGGAGAAAGGCCTGGATTTTAATCTTGTATCTGCATCAAATACTTAGCAAGTGAACTTTAGCCAAAGTAGACGGGTTCTCCAGTCTTCAGATTTCTTACTGTATGAAAAAGTCTCCTCAGGGCACTGAATCTGTGAATGCATACTGTTTTCTATCCACAACCAAATTTTGCTCACACCCAAAGTAAAACATCCTCTTTGAAATTCTCTGGGTTATCCTTGATTCAAAGTCTTTGTCAATGGCACTCTCATTTGATAACATCACTTTCAAGAATCTTGAGTTGGAGTTCAGGCCCATCAGGCAGTGCATACGGGAGATGAACAGGCCTCCACTCACTGCATATTCCTTCCTGAAACTAGTTAATTCTATTAGGATTGGGCCTAACAAAGCTTCGGGTAGGTTAGGATCCTGGCAGGTGCTTCCTTGCGTCTCAGAGTAAAGTCCAAAGTTCCCTCAAGGTCCCAAGGCCCTCTATAAGCCCGTGCATTGTTTTAATCACACCAGCCTCTTTGCTATTCAAACATTCCAAACCTACTCCCACCTCTCCTGCTGCCTCCTCTGGCCTTTGCACTTCCTGCTTTCAGCCTGGAGCTCTCCTCCCACCCAGACATTCTAATGACTCCTTCCCTCCCTTTCAATCACGTCTTTGCTCGAATTTCAGACCTGATCCCTGAGGCTTTCTGTGTCTAGGCTATTCTACCCGCCCCTCTACCCCCATCCCAGTGCTCTCTGTTCCTGAGCTGGGCTTCATTCTTCTTAATATTTGTCATTACAACTATACACACATTGGCTATCTCCTCCAACTGGAATGTAGGGATCATAAGGAGAGGAACTTGGCTTTGTTTTCCATTATATAGCCAGTGTTTAAATGAGTAGATACTGAAAAAAATAGTTATTGAAAGAATGAATGAGTGAATGAACGAATAAAGCAATGAATAAGTGATGCTCTGCTAGCAACCAAGAAGGCAGCAGAGTCAAGAATCTGCCAATCTAAAGCTGCAGGAATATGTGGGGACTTGCCCTAGTGGTCCAGTGTTTAAGACTCTGTACTTCCAATGCAGGGATATGGTTCAATCCCTGGTCAGGGAACTAAGATGCCATGTGCTGCACAGTGCGGTCAAAAAAATAAAATGAAGCTGCAGGAGTATGTGAGGGTCAGCAGGAGTGGAGGCCATGGGGTAGATCCCAAGGCTTGTGAGCCAAGGGGGCGGGCTTCATGGGGCTTGGTGTTGAAGCGAGGAGGATGTTGCAGCCAGTGCCAAATGAACACTGAGTCACTGACAGCCGGGAATCCCCACGGGAATCTCAACAGAAATGAGAATCAGGACGCAAGTGGCCCTGTTACCTAAAGATGGAAGGCACATGCTGCCTTTTTCATCTTTGTCTTCTTTTCATAATCTGTCTTTGAAAAAAACACTTAACCAAATTCTACTTCTGTGAAATAATGCACAGCTTCACTCACTACTCTCTCCTTTCCCCAAGTTTAGACTCAGGGACACTACCCAAAGATCATCTTTCAAAACTCTCCTCTTTGCTCTAAGTACTGACCAGATTGCCCACTGGACTGTGAGTTCCTATGCCTGTTAACTCCCAAAACTGACCACAATGGACGGCACTTGGCACACTCTCCATAAATGTCTGATGACTCAGAGAGGATATTTTGAACTCAATCTCCTGGAAGACACTGAGTTAAACATTCATTAACAAACATCACTAATTATATGCTATCACCATCTATATTCCATTCTGTGGGGGCTGGCAGAAGAGTTCTGAACAGAGGTTGGTTCAACAATTGGGAGATTCATAAAATAAATAAGGAATGTGCTTATTTTCACATGTGCTAAATAGAGTGTGAAAAAAACAACTGATACTAGCAAAATCTTTATCTAATGTGTGGACTTTGCAGAGATTTCCACCTATACTGTGTGGTGAGAGGTATTTAAAGAAGATAATTATAGCTGTGTATTAGATATTTATATTCAATATTTTAACTGTTAATTTGACTCTAATTGAAAACCATTAATATTCATAGTACAGTTAACATGTTATCTAATTTTTTTCCAAAGATATTATTTGGTCTTTTCATAAAAATACTGTGATTTCAATGTGATTCTATATCCTAGGATGATATTTTACTGACAGTATAGAAGATTCATTATAACTGATTCAGCAAACATTTACTGAATGCATACCATACACAAGTCACTATGCTGTACTGTGCTTCGTTGCTCAGTCGTGTCCGACTCTGTGACCCATGGCCTGTAGCTTGCCGGGTTCCCTTGTCCATGTGGATTCTCCAGGCAAGAATACTGGAGTGGGTTGCCATGCCATCCTCCAGGGGATCTTCCTAACCCAGGGACTGAACCCAGGTCTCCCTCATTGCAGGCGGATTCTTTACCATCTGAGCCACAAGGGAAGCCCTAGAATACTGGAGTGGGTAAACTATCCCTTCTCCAAGGGATCTTCCAGACCCAGGATTAGAACCAGGGTCTCCTGCATTGCAGGTGGCTTCTTTACCAGCTGAGCTACCATGGAAGACCCACTATGCTAGGAACAGTTGTTTTTTTTAAAAAAAGCTTTACATAAGAACTTCGTGGCAGACTCATTAAGCTGCTTATATTCTTTGGATAAATAAATATTTGTATTTATATTAAAAACTTTTTGAAGGGACTCATTTGAAAAGACCCTGATGCTGGGAAAGATTGAGGGCAGGTGGAGAAGGGGATGACAGAGGATGAGATGGTTGAATGGCATCACTGACTCGATGGACATGGGTTTGGGTAGACTCCGGGAGTTGGTGATAGACAGGGAGGCCTGGCGTGCTGCAGTTCATGGGGTTGCAAAGAGTCGGACACGACTGAGCGACTGAACTGAATGCTGTTTATGGAGGGTGATATACTGTTAAAGGTGGATATACTGTTTATGGAGGTGATGCTAGTGATAGAGAACCAGCCTGCCAATGAAGGGACATAAGAGACATGGGTTCAATCCCTGGGTCTAGAAGATCCCCTGGAGGAGGGCACGGTAATCTACTCCAGTATTCTTGCCTGGAGAATCCCATGGACCGAGGAGCCTAGCGGGCTATAGTCCATAGGGTCACAGTCAGACACTAGTGAAGTGAATTAGCGTGCACACACATATGCGTACTGTTCATGGAATGTTTTCAGCCACTTAGTGATACAGGGCACACCTTGAACAGAACAACCCAAGAAGTTTCTAAGTGCGAATGCCACTTTTGTTCTCACTTCCAATACGATCATCACAGCGAGGAACTGCTTAACATTCTTAATCTCAACCCCTGTGGTTAGGTTTTTAATTTTTGGCTGCATCCTGTGGTGTGTGGTACCTTAGTCCCCCAAAAAGGGATCAAGTAAGCGTCCCCTCCATTGAAAGGCAAAGTCTTAACCACTTAGCCGGGAAACTCCCTCAACCCTATTTTTAATAAATGACCTCAAATATCATGCTCCCAAATAAAAACTTCCTAATGGTTTCCCAGTGCCCTGAGAATAAAGCCTACTTCCCCTTCCCAATGTGCTTCCTCGGTGGCTCAGTGGTAAAGAATCCACCTGAAATGCAGGAGCTGCAGGAGACGTGGGTTCAATCTGTGAGTTGGGAAGATCTCCTGGAGAAGGGCATGGCAGGCCACTCCAGTATTCTTGCCTGGAGAATCTCACGGACAGAGGAACCTGGTGGGCTACAGTCCATCAGGTTGCAAAAGGTTGGACACAACCGGACATGACTGAAGTGACTTAGCATGCGTGCACACACCCCTTCCTCAGTATGCAAGACTGGTCTTAGTTCAAATGTCTCAAACACAGAGAAGTCCTTCCTACCCTTCGATCTACAAAAACCCAGGCACTCTATTCATTAGATTTCCTTACTTTCCTCACAAGCACTTTCTACTCTGAAGCAGACCTGTCTTTCCCACTTAGACGTACACTCCACCACAACCTCTGTTTTGATGCCTACCATATCCCGTTACCAGCATGTAACATTTATTGAATCAATTATTAATTAATGAACTTCCTACAGAGCGTGGGTACTTTGGGTACTACTTTATGCAAGCTATGAGGACTTTTATATGTCTCATCAGAAAGCAACCAATAAATGTTTAGGTCATGATTTCCTCCCCGTTTTTCTACATTACCATGTATAAGATGACCTCACATTTGACCAAAATGGGTCATAAATATGATTCAACAGCAACTACTAAATGAATCTCACTAAATAATGATTTGGTGAACAAATGAATGAAAACAATTTTGCTCAAAATTACTGACTGAGATCCACAAAAGAAAATGGAATCATAACACTATAATAATTTCCCCCTCCAACTCTTAGAAGAAAACCAGAAGTATTTTTATTGTAGTTGTAAATTATTTCTGCAGCAAAATAGCAGTTGTGGAAAAACTGAAATTGGAACTCAAAAACCACCTCAAACTGACTGCGGTGGTAAGTTCAATAGTTCCCTTGTAGTCTGAAGCAATGTTTTGGACAACAAAACTCCCCATGGAGGTTTGAGTAAGCTCCAAGTTCCTCCTTCTTGTGGAATAAAGCAAGGTTTATCACTCTGAAAACAAGACACTTTGATATGGTTGGCTAGTCTTTGGGAAAGGGAGTAAACCCAGAAAGTTCAAAATTCAGGATCTTTGCTTGACTTGTTTGGGGGGGGGGTGGATCAGTGACTAAGAGGGCAGAGGGCTTTGGGGAGGGGGTATCTCTCAGGTGTCCACATGCTACATTAGGGCACAGCCGACCTCACATTGTACCCACCTGGGTCGCCTGCTCAGAGAACAGCGTGAACAAAATAGACACAGACCCATGCTCCCTGGCTGACAGCCCCTTCCAACAGTGTAGGGACCACAAGCACAATGATCCCAAATGTTCCAGGAGTCCAGGAGTCCAAGCACCCAACCGCCAAACTACAGGACAGAGTTGGCAGAGGATTTTGGCCTGAAAAGTGGGGCCTTTATCCAGCCTCACCTTCACTAGGAGGTGCTCCACACAAAGGTCTGAAGAGTGCCCTTACAAGATGTGCCTGCCTGTCACTGGCTTTAAGAAATCATTCACAAACTAATGTTCTCTCTGTCATGGGCCCCTATCTGGATATTCAGGGCCACTCTGCGAATAATGTTTTTTAATGGAGTGACTCATCGCAACATCTGACCAATCACCATTCTAAAAGAGAAGTCTTGGTAACAAAGGAACAAAATCAGCAATTGGCAAAACTGCTATTCACTTAAGAAAAAAATAAGTAACCCCTCATGCAAGCAGGTGAGAGGGGATTTCTGTGCACTGGCAATCACAAGTTTACCTACTCTGAAAATCCGTTTGGCAGTAAGTACCAAAGGTCTTAAAGTATTCTTACTCTTTGACCCTGGAATGACCCTTCCATGGATCTTCCTTAAAGAAGTAATCTGAAATATGAACAAAGATTTCATCAAAATGCCAGTTATAATACCAGATATTTGGAAACAGCCTAAAGGTCCAATTTTAAGGGAATAGCTAATAAATTATGGTAAATCATGCAATCAAATATTATACAACATTAATAAAGCTTTCCGAGAAGCTGGAAAATATTTAGGACATAAGGTTAAGCAAACAGAGCGCATTTAACTATGGAAAAACTTCATTAAAAATAAAGAAGAAAAATGCCAAAATGTTATGGGTACTTCTGGGTCATGGGATTATAGGCAAACTTTCTCCCTGATTTTTAAAAATACATAATGTATTTTCCAAAGTTTTCATTGGAAGCATGTATACTTTTATGATTAGAAATAATAACATCCTTCAGAAATGCTAAGTAACCCTGCTGCTGCTGCTAAGTCGCTTCAGTCGTGTCCAACTCTGTGTGACCCATAGACAGCAGCCCACCAGGCTCCCCTGTCCCTGGGATTCTCCAGGCAAGAACACTGGAGTGGGTTGCCATTTCTTTCTCCAGTGCATGAAAGTGAAAAGTGAAAGTGAAGTCACTCAGTTGTGTCTGACTCTTCTCGACTCCATGGACTGCAGCCCATCAGGCTCTTCCATCCATGGGATTTTCCAGGCAAGAGCACTGGAGTGGGGTGCCATTGCCTTCTCCGTGTTAAGGCTTAGATATGGTCAATTACATCCTCCAACCCCATTGAAGGCACACACACACACACACACAAGCTGTTAAGTGGTCACACCAGTAGAATACAGATCTTTACCGAATGGGATCATACTAATGTTAGATTGGTTAGGGTTACCTCTAATTTGTTAACATGTCTGACCTTAAATTCATGGGAATCCCAGGCTCCACCTTCATATCCATCCCTGTAGATGTGAGGGCCATAGATTAGTGCCACAAATCCACTGAGTTACATACCAATAACTCTCTCTAAGGGTAATAATAGGCATAGTTCATAAAGCACCCAGCCTTGTCTCATAATTACCAGGTTGATCATTTTTAGTATGATTTAACAGTTCCCAGGAGCCTTTAAACCTAAATGACCATAGCCTGGTGTTAACCATGTAGATCCTCTCCATAATTGTGGGAGTTTTCCTTTTAATAAGTAACCCTACTGTATTACAAATGCTTGCACATGTATGTTCTCATTCTTTCACTGAGCTGATCTGATACTTGGTTTGCCAAGTGAGCCAAAAATGCATGCCTCTTCTATGCTAAGATCAGCTTAGAGAGAGGATGGAGAATCTTGAATTCATACTGCATTTCAGCCCAAAGATGCTGATTCTCCAAACTGCAAACATACCTCAGCAGTTGCCAACCTATTCAGCACCTCTGTGATTAGCTCACTGTTGGCAGAAGAGCCTGCTTTTTCTCAGCATCACTTTCATCCCCAAAGTCCCTGTTATTCTTTACCCATTCTCATATCTCTACCAGTTTTATTTCAATGCATCATAATCACTGATTCACATGTGGTTTTCTCAATAGATTATAAGATTCTTGAGATCCTTGTTATCTTGACATCCCTGGAATCTTACAGGGTACCTAGTAAACAGTGAGAACTTAATAAACCCTGTTAACATTAAGTACAATTTTACAGAATAGGAAGAAAATCACCTCAATAACCCTCAAAGAAGTATTCACTAACAGGCTCCTATTGTAAATGGGTATCTTGGTCAGTACATAAAATCAGATACCCTGTGGAACGTAATTTCCAGTTTATGAAAGAGCACAAAAGTAGAACAGGCATCTGGGAGCTGGCCCTGGGGCTCTCTTGTTGGATGGAAATGATTTCACAGAGTATCAACACCAGATAAGGCCACTCTGTGACCGTGATGGATCAGGACAAAAAGAAGACCACTGTGTAATCTTATCTGAACACAAAAGCACAAATATCCAATCCCCTAAATGACCAGTAGTCTCCTAATCTGGCTAATGAGTGTTTGCTGCATCTTTGCCAATAATAGTGTTAGCCTCTCTAGTCTTGCTACTTCTAGATAAGACTTATTAAGAAACAAACTCATAAGATTATTTCTGCTTCAATGCAAAGTCCTATTTCTTTAAACCCTCTTTCAAATCACTTACAAGACCAACTCCTATAATCACTCATTTCTAACATTTACTGCAATGCTCCATGTTTTCCTGGACTGTACATTTTCCTTCACTGTAACAAGTAGCAAACATAACCTGTTCAACTACAAGTCATTTCCCGGTGGTCTCTGGCTACAGGATATTTATAAGTTCCTGGTCATGCTACCTTGGGCTTCCCAGGTGGCTCAGTGCTAAAGAATCCACCTGCCAAACTGGAGACGTGCGTTCAATCCCTGGATCAGAAAGATCCTCTGGAGAAGGAAATGACAACCCGCTCCAGTATTCTTGTTTGGGGAATCCTATAGACAGAGGAACCTGGTGGGCTACAGTCCGTGGGGGTCGCAAAAGAGTCAGATACAACTTAGTGACGAAACAGCAGCAGCAGCATGCTACCTGGAAACCCCTTCTGTCACATGCTCATCAGAACTTGCCTCCTCTAGGAAGCCTCCGCTGATCTGTCTTCCAGGCTCAGACAGTTCCATTCTTTTTAGTTTCCATAACATTTATGTTCAACTGCTCCTAATAAGTTTGTACTTCATAGTACTGGCTAGCACTGTGATCTTGATCACTGTCTGAAAGATCCCATCAACTCTAAAATCATACTATTCTATTGTGCTGCTTTAACATTTTAAACATGACTGTCTCACTTCTCCAAATGAGCTATGGAGTCTCAAAAATATGTCTCAAATATTTTTTCTCATGTACCTTCTCATTCCCCTTCTTCTTACCATATGTATACACAGTTCACTGCACACAGCAAACGCCTACATCCAGTCAAATTTACACAGTGACCAATTTGACCTTGTATTTGTTGGGAAATGATATATCACTCATATTTCATCAGTAAATAACTCTACAAATATTTCATCATTTAGAGCATCTTCAAGTACGGACATTTATAGCTGGAGTGTATTCTACATTCTTGCGACATTGAGCATGTGCTAATGCTCTTCCTCTATGTATCTATTTCTTATTTATCATATTTCTGGGAAAAGTACCTGCATGTATAAAGGTAAATTCAGGCCATAGCAGCTGGCAAAGGTCCCTTCTCTTCAACTGAAATCAGTAACTAAAATTAAGCCCTCCAAACATCTGACTTGCTGACGTATCTATCCTGCGTAATGATAGAGATCCTGCACTGAGGGGAAAAATCTACTAGGTTATTGAGTTTTCTGCCAAAGCCAGATACAGTCCTGCTGGACAAGTCTGTTCAGATGACCTGCTCTCAGCTCCCATTCAAATGTCTAAACGTTCAACTCACAGTCTCCCTTTCCAATCATATGCCTCTGCTGACTTCCCCAAGTCTATGGCCCAAAGTTGAAATTGACCTTGCCCTGCCGGAACCAGGATGACTCCCTGAAGACTCAGGATGAGATTGAGCTACAGATAGATTTCAGTTTCCATGACAGCTCCTTCAACTTCCAGTCTGGCTCCAGGAGCTCGGGCAAGTAATTTAACCTCTCTAAGCCTTCATTTCCTGGCTCAACAACCAAAAAAAAAAAAAAAGCCACAATACATCTCCTCCCAGGACTCTAATGAAGATTTGGTGAGATTATGTATAGAAGGCACATGGCAGGTGCTCTACAAATGTTAGCTCTTTTTTCCCCAATAGTGCCTGACAACTAATAGAACTCCGTCTCCCTCTAAGGAGCTGCCCATGCTGTATTTGTATTGACTTCCATCATGAAGGATATTTAAAGCGAGGCAGATGGCAGAGTTCCTGGCCTCAGATCAACAATCAAGCTCTAGTTGTTCTATTGATCTGCCCACCTGTTCAACTTCCTGAGCTGTTCCTACCCACGTTCCTCGCCGCACCCAAATCCCAAGCCAAGAATCTATGCCTGTGCCTTTCTTACTCAGGCACTAAGTTTGCTACTGAACCCCGATGCTCTACCTCTTCACCCCAATAGCCTCCATTCCATCCCCTCTGTCTGGCCTGTATTCCTGGCAGTCTGGATGCCCATTGGATGGTCCAGTTTGGCACTCATCCTTCAATTTGGCCTGATGTACTGGATTTTTATCTTGACTTTGAGAGACAGTGTTGCATAGTTTAAGCACAGGCTTTTGTTTCAGATTGCCAGGGTTTGAATCCACTTAATGACCGTATAACCCTGAGCAAGTCATTTACTTCCCTTACTTTCTGTTTTCGCATCTTAGAGGGCTTTTACGAGTAATGGATGTAAAGCATGTAACATGGGACCTGGCACAGAAGTTAGGTCTTTGATAAATGTCAGTGCTACACATATAAAGGCTTTGCCCCCAGGATGTGTGGTGGCTACAGGACGTCTCTCGATACAGCCCGTTTGCTATGAACAAATGTACAACACATAGTCACTTCACCTACTGACCCAGCCTACCTTCTGGTCTTGTCCCTCCCGATTTGTTTTATCCTTCCAATACTTCTGTCAACACAAAGGCTCCCTAGTCCTCATCAGACCTTCATAAAGTTGCTCACACAAGCCAATATTTTATTGGGACCAATCATCTTCGGCCTCCTAAGCGATAACCCTAATCTCTGCCCACTGCCTCCTCTCTGCCCAGTTCCCACAATCTCAACAAATCTGTTTAAAACAATAGTTGTATGTTCATCACTTTACTTCCTCGTTCAAACTGTCACTGTGTCACTAGATCTTGTAATGCCCAAAATAGGGGGTCTCCAATCTCATGATCCCAGGATGACCAAGGCTTTTGAAAATAAAATCCCTAGGCTGAAAATAGGGCACAGGGTGTTTCCTAAAAGCACATGGACATGGATAAATGGTGGGTTCCTCACTCCGTAATCCTCTGGACCCTATTACCAAACTCTAGACATGGAAGGAATTATTTCATCTCATGACTTTGCCTTGGCTGGGAGGAAGGTCCCATTTCTGGATTTTGCATGGCCTTGGGCATCTGAGTTGCCTCTACACACAAACTTCACATCATTGTCCAGGAGGCTATCCCCAAAAGGAGGGAGCAATCCTCCCCAGTAATAGACATGCTGTTTTTGATTGGCAGCCTCATAAGTTTGGAGGATCTATAAGCTCTTGACAGAACCGTCAGTCATGGTGCCCCTCCCAGTCCTTTGCCCCACTCCACCACCAGCACCACATACAAACAGGGTTGGGCACGCCTTCCAGTCCAAATCTATTTCAGCAGAACTCTTGGTTGGACACGGAGACTGAGTCAATGACCGCCAAGCACAACCAATCAGAGACCTTTTAGAAGACTTCCATAAATGGGACCTGGAAGAGACAAGTCTTCTCTTCTTATGGATCAAAAGCCCAGGAATGCAGGTTTGGAACCACCAATGCTCACCTTTCTCAGCATGTGAAACACATGGAAAGGGGCCTCAGAATGAAGCCAATTTGGAAAGAAGAGAAACTGAGAAATGGGGAGAGAGAGGGTGTGTGTTCCAGCCATGAGGCTCTGTGTTCCAGCCATGACTAAAGCAAAGTTCACCTTTGGACTTTCCAGTCACATGAGCCAATAAATATACTTTTTTTTTTTTTTTTTTGCTTAACACAGTTAAATGTAGGTTCCTCGCGTGCATAACCAGATGAATCCTGATAACTCTCTTCTGCAGGAACACAGGGTAAAGGGGAGGGGACTTGACCTCCATTAGTGTACTTTATGTCTGGAGCAGAGTGACAAGGACACTGTAGAAAAGAACTTACATGTCCACATCTTCCCACTTTGCTCACGCTCCCATGAATTTTGTGTAATTTCACCTCTGGTGACAAAATTTCCAAAGAATAACTTGCTACTGGAACATATTCCATTGATTAATAGTACAATGGCCCAAGAATGCCCATCTTTATATGAGAATTTTCTTTTTCCAATTGCACTCAAAGTTTCTGGAAGAGTCTTATCCATGACTGTAATACTCAAATCACCAGAATTCCTGCTGGGGATGGGAAGGGGAATGAGATGAGGAGGAAGCCCTGAACAGGAGTAATCAAACTAAAGATTAACAATCAGAATTTCAGATGTTTCAGGTCTTAATATCACAATTGGAGATTCTTAGCTTCCAGTATAGGCTTCCCCAGTGGCTCATCAGTAAAGAATTTGCTTGCAATGTGGGAGATGTGGATTCGATCCCTGGGCAGGGCAAATCCCCTGGAGCAACCCACTCCAGTATTCTTGCCTGGTGAATTCCATGGCCAGAAGAGCCTGGCGGGCTACAGTTCATGGGATCACAAAGAGTCAGACACAACTGAAGCAACTTAGCACGCACACATCTTCCAGAATATAACCTAAACTTTTCCTCATACATTTGAAACTCCACTAAAATCTGATGCCACCCATATTTCTGTCTCCTATTTACACAAGGTTTCCAAAGTGTGTTCTAGCTTCTCTTGTCTCTACAGATCCTGCAAAAAAGCAATGGAGCATACTGGCACAAACATGCTCTGCGAAATTAGTCCTGGTTTCATCACCTTTCTACTTGAATAACCTCTTGGAAATGTAAAGAAAATCAACTGCCATTATTTGTGAAAATTCACTGAAAACCATCAAGGACTAAGTGAATGTTGCTAATTCATTATTTTGTTATCTATTTTGAACTTGTAGAATCAGTGATGGGCCAGATGTTCAGTCTCCTTGACCTCCTACTATCATGGTCATTACTCTTTCCCAACGTCCAATGCAGTCTCCAGTCTGTCTTCTCCCAACCCAAACTCTGCTCACCACACCAGCCCCACCACATCCTGATTTCTCTTCATCATGCAGCATTCTACAAAGAGGATGAAAAGACCACAGTCCAAAGTCCTTGGTCTGCCAATGAGAGCAGAGAGACTGAAAAGCCTAGAAAGGTATCCAAGGCCACATAACCAGTATCTCAGCCAGGATAACAACTTGGGTTTTCCAGCTCCCCATCCAATGCCCTTGGAAATCCAGTGTGGACCAGACCCCTGATGCTCAAGGACCATTGCAGATGCTCAGTGATCTGACACATTTCCCAGTCCTCTCCCTGTCAGCCTGCAAACTCCCAGGAGGAGAGGCTGGTTTGCCACCAATCAGCAAACCTAGCACCATGACAAGGGTTCACGGATGTTTTCTGAATGGCTGGACACATACCAGATCTTAGCAGACAAAGCATATCTTAAATCCTGAAACAAATACCCTTGACAAAACTGCAAATCATATATCCCTTAATAAAATGAAGGGTCCATCTTAATGCAGACACATTTTTTCCATCTCTACACAAGTTCTTTTCCCAAACGTGCTTTGTTTGACTGAACTCCTCATGCTGTCTCTCATTTAGCGAAAGTAACATGAAATGAAATTTATTTTAGAATTGCCTCCTCTTTTAGACTCTACATTCTATATGATAAGTAATAGGTATTACCATGAAGACTTAATTTTATCGTCTACCAATTTTGTTGAAGAAACATAAAAAAGTGACATCTGTTCTTATCTTTGTTCTTATCTATTTTCTTAAATTTCTGTTCCTTTATGCTGAGATTTATCAAGGGAATAAGAAAATTTAAATAAACGGTTTGAATCCTCTCCCCCTATATGCTAGTAGTTATCTTTGTCCAGTGAGCTGTTGTCAAAATGCTGAAGCTACAAAAGTTCAAGTATAGCAATCTCTTGGAATGTTCGAAAGCATCACTAGTAATTCCTCTAAATTGGAATAAAAAGAGCAGCCATGACACTTTACAGTGACCTTTCCTGAAGAATCCCTTCCAGAAAGCCTTTGGATATTACATATATTTCCCTGAACCTGACTCAGAAGCAACAGGTTAAATCTCTCTGTCAGCTGCCTGCAAACCATACAGATGCTCCCCACACAACTCTCTTTCACTGAAAGCTTCCCCAGCCTAGGATACAAAGCTAATTATAACCAAGGTTACAAATTATAGTTAAATCATCTCACAATAATGAGCTCTATACTAAGACTTCATTAGAGAAAAATCATTCCTAACACTTCAGAAGATATATTTTAAGAGTTAAAAAAAAAATCTCAAACATTAATTTACTTAAGAGAAACATTATTTTCTGTTAAAAACAACTCCTTCACTTAAGCTGTCTGAGAAGCATGAAACTAAAGTGTTTCATGCTTTAGTGGCTGCTTCTGTATAGGGAAAAAGTGGTGGAAAAACAAAGTAAGGTTTGAGAAGTTTTGAAGTTCAGCCTACTTTTCACAAAATGGTGATATGTTCCGGTATTGGTGGCCAAATAACAAACTGAAGGTCATTTTACGTGTTTCTGTAATGCAAGACATGACAAGCCAGCAAAGTTAATAGCTTTCACAGAGCTGTTAATATTTGTTCATAATTTTGTAAAGAACTACAAAAAGTGTACCTTAGAACTTGGTTTGACAGCAAAACCTAAAGAGTTCAATATTCTTACTGACAAATAAGAACAATTGTCGATTCCTGAAATGCTTTCTGTTGTCCACAAGTACTTTTGAAGGTCTTTAGGAAAAAAAAAAAAAAGGTAATAAACACTTAGGTCCAACGTACATAGTCCAATACCAGGCTAAGGTGTACTTGATCTGACTTTAGTGAGTAAATTACATATATGGGAAGCATCTGACTTTCTGGCATTGCCTATGCCTGGTACTGAAAAATGAATTATTCTGATTATATACACCATTCACACACACAGACACATACTTCTCAGTCGAAAACTAGTGGCAGTAAATACCCACAGAGAGCCTGTACCTACAAAATGTGAAATGCTGGCTTGGGCAATTAATTAGAGCAAAAGAATGATTAATGGAGCAAATCTTGCAAACGCTCAGCCCTTTCTCTTAAGGACAGATTATATACGGAGAAGAATAGCGCTGAATTGGGCAAATAATTGCTTCGCCTCTCCATTTTGTCTATGAAGATCCTACCACATACAGATTTTGCTTTAGGAAACCCTGACCACACTTTGCTTTTGCCAAGAACTACTATAAATTAATACTGTGGACATCTTTACAGAGAATGCTGACTCTGGAACGGAGACAAAGGAGGGTGTAGCTTGGAGAAACCCAGCCAGCCGCTCCAAGGCTCCGGGGTCCTGGGAGGCTGCCCTACACCGCTCCTCTTGCGCTCCGGGTACTGGGGAGTCCAGAACTGATGGCGGGTTTGGTTTATTCCCCAAACTTCAGGAGTCAGTGTTTATCCTAACTCTGGGGGCCGAGGTGGCGCGGGGAGGGAGAGGGTGGTGAAGCAGCGCCCCGTTTCAACTGCACCGATTGCCCACCCACCTTCCCATCCCTGGCAGCGTTCTTTTCTTCCCTCCTCACCTGTCCCGAGCGCGGGGCCTCGGGGGTCCAGTCGCCTCTCACGGCTCTCACTCCCGGAGCGGGTGGGACGTCGGGCGCCTCCCGAGCAGAGCGCAGGAGGCAGCGGGGTTGGGGGCGTCAGCAGAAACCTCCGCAGCCTTGGGCAGCCGCGGTCTCCCTCCCCATCCCGGCGGGGCTCGGGCAGCGGACGCGGCGCGGCCACCGCGGGCGGATGAGTCAGGCGAGGGGGCGGACGGCGAGGGCTGCCGGAGGGCCGAAGTGGGTGGGGGCGGCGGCCTCGGGGCTGGGGGCGCGCCGCTGGCTGTGCCAGCCGCGGGTCGCCGGGCCGCCGGCCGCAGCCATAGGGCTCACGGAGTCCGAGCGCTCCTGCCCTCGGTGGTCACCCGGCGCCGTGCGCCGGGCAGCGGACAGGGACTCTCAGCCGCACAAGACAAAAGACTCACGGGGGCTGAGAGGAGAAAAGTTTTCAGCAGTGCTCAGATCCCCACTGAACGGATCCCCACCGACCTCACGCTCCAGTCGCAGAAAGAGGAGTCTGGGGGCGGCGCGTAGGGTGCCGGGCGGGCTTCCAGGAGCGTGGCCACGCGATCGCGACCCGGGTGCGCGCGAGTCTCTCGCTGCCCACGACCGGTAGGAACTCCCCAGGCCCTGCCGCCCCCACTCTAGCCGCCAGCCTCCTCCTTGAGGATGCAGACAAAATCCAATCCCCCTCCCCCGGACTCCCAGACCCCAGGAGGCGTACCCTGGCCTCAAAGTTGTACTTGAAGTGCAGGGATCACCGCAGACAAAACCTATCGTTGGGAACAAAATACCCGCTTTCTGGGGCTCTTCTCCCTGCTGGAAGCCCAGAGAGTGGAAAAGAATACACCCACCAGCCGGGCGCGCCTCTCACTGGAACCCCAGGATTCGGAGCCGGGGTCCCACCAGTCCCTGCACCAGTGGGGAAGCCCCGGCTGATTCTGGGTATTCCTGGAGCCGACGCTGCAGGACTCTCGCTCCACGCCCCTCGGACTCTCTCTTATCAGACGCTGCCTGAGCTGGTCGGGGTCCCCCTGGCGGGCTGCGCGAGCGCTGCGCGAGCGGAACCAGACCCGGCGTCTACTATCAACACGGCCCTGGAGCGCCCACCCGATCTAGCACCGAAAAGAGCCCCGCGAGAGTGGCCCGATATGAGGGTCATGGGCAGGGCGGACGAGGGCGAACCGGATCTTTGAGAGCTTCGGGGAGCAGTACTTAGGTTCAACTGTAAACGTCACAGCCAAGGAGGAGTATGGGTTAATCTTCCTTACCCTCAAACATCCAGTAAGTGGGGACTGTCCCCGATTCACAGAGAAGAAGGTTATCTGACGTGTGCGTGTGTGTGTGTGTGTGTGTGTGTGTGTGCACGCGCGCGCTCAGTCGTCCAACTCTTTGTGACCCCCATGGACTGTAGCCCACCAGGCTCGGTGGAATTTTCCAGGCAAGAATACTGACTTGGGTTGCCATTTCCTCCTTCAGAGGATCTTCTGATCCAGGGATCAAACCTCGGTCTCCGTGTCGTCTGCATTGGCAGGCGGATTCTTTACCACTCTGCCACCTGGAAAGCTGCTAAAGGTTATACTAGGTACCTCCTATTTGGCAGAGACCGAACTGGTGATTGTATATATGCAGGTCATTCAGTAAATAAAGTTTTATGTAAAACGGGATTACCAGATAGTCCACCCACGACCCTGCCATGTACAGAGCATACAATCCCCCAGCGCTAGGTGTAGGGTGTACCTGTGGGTCTCCTGAATATATTTAAGCTAATGACTGGAAGACAAGTATGGCATTCTAGTGCAGTGAATTTGTGTCTTTCAATGTGCAGTCTGCTGATTTCATTTTCAACAAAAATTTGTTTCTGGATGTGGGAAATGTACGAGAAAAAGAAGAGAATTCCATGAAAAACTTTAACATTAAAAAAGAATCTTGGATATCAGATTTGGCAATGAGGAGAGACTGCTGTAGAAATGGATTTCTTTGGTACACTTTTCCTGTCTTGACTAGAAGCATTGGGAGATTTGACACTTTTAGTAAAAATTTCACAATCAAAATGTTAAAAACAAAACTAAACACTAAAGGGGTTGGAAGTTGGAAGGGGTAGAGAAATGAGTCACCCCTGTAAACCATCTGTAAGTTTTACTTTTGCCCCACCTGTCTCTATACTTTTTAATCCACAGCCACCTGCTCAACTTGCTTAGGTGTTCTCACACATTTGTGCAGGCATCCCATTCAAGGGCTGTGATTCCAAGGGGCCTTCCTTTTAGTTGTAACCTCTTCAATTCATAACAAAGTATCTTGAAACCACATTTTTCTATACAGCCCCTGAGAGATATTTCCTAATTATGTTTCCTAGTGGCTTCCTAGGAAATGAAGAATGGGCACAAGTGATCAAGATCATCAAACATCACATCCTAAGACAAGTAGTGGCACATTTAAAATGGTCATCTAACCATTTCACATTCTGTAAGACTGAACCTGCCTCAAAGATGAAGGCCTTGAAAGAGGCATCGGCACATTCTTTTGGTCATAAATACTGATGATTCATTTTTGAACTTAGATTTCAGTGATCCAACTTAAAATAAACTATGTAAGATCACCAAAGGATAATTATTTGCATTTAAAAGAATTACTATTAGTCCCAGAAAAAACAAGGATAAAATATTCTATAGAGGATTGTTTGTAATTCAGTAGACCAAGCAACTTCCAAGATAAATTCTTGGCATTCTCATAAACTCTTCCTTGGCATTGAGTGCTCAAAACAAACTCAGGTAAATTATTTAATCTCTGCTAATGGGCAATATCTCTCCATGTTGAAAAAGAGCAGTGAAAATACCATGCCTGTAATGGGTTTTGAATTTAGCTCCATATCCTCCTTTGAGGTAATGGATGGCACCTCTCACCATCAAGCTGCACTGCACTTCACACATAATATTTTTGGCAGTGTCCTTCTGAGATGCATCAATTTGCACTAGAACAAGCCCGTCTTACAAGAGTGAGTAATGGGAGCAAAACAATCACTATAATTCAAATTCAACTAAATACTAATCAAGGGAAATGAACCCTCATTTCTCCCAACCCTTAAGTAGGAACAAATCTATTTCAAAGTATTCTGTATTTCAAAGTATTTTATTTACAAAGTATTTTTTGCAAATTAAATGAAGTAATACATGTAAGACTCTTTTAACATGTGACACAGATCCTCATCACATTTTTGGTTACACACACACACACACACACACACACACACACCCAAGCTTGTCTTAATGCTATTAATAGAGTAAGATGCTTCCTCTGGAATTTAGAATTAGCTTGAGAAAAATGTTGAAATATGCAAACCAACATTTTTGTTCTTGGTACACTACAAATGTACCAAGAATTTACAAATGTACCAAGTAAGCCCAATGGATGGCAACACATTTTAAATGAATTGATTTTGAAAACACACATTGGAATGGAAAAGAACAAGTATTCTTAAGTAGATCATGTAATAAGGCTAAGGGAAGACTGGTGAAGTTTATGTGGGATGGTACTCATTTGCTTTTGCCATTAATTGTAGCCCATAACATCTCTAGATCTGAGCAAAAATTCCTCAACCAGAAAATAAAAATATCTTCAATGGCAAACAAATGGAATTGTTTGCCAGATTCTTATCTGAATTACTCTGCTCCAGCTGTGAAATAGATTGATAGTCGTAAAGCCCCTGAGGAAGCTTTGCTGTCACCCAGAGTAGCCAGCAAAGTAAGGGGTAAAGAAGGACAAAGTCAAAGAAAATTGTCTATTTGAGTTTATCCTAAAAATATGGTATTAGGTAGAAAGAATCCAGAAGAAAGTAAAAGATAGCAGAAATATATTTAAAAGTAAAAATTTTAAATCATTTCAATTTCACTCTTCTTTTGAGTAGCATTTTGCTGTATTTTAAATTTTTCTCTCTCATTATGCATTGGCTAATAGTTGAGTAGATTTAGTGGCAGAAAGACGCTGCTAATTTCTGTTCATCAAATGTGCAAGTTAGATATCTCAAATAGATACTTTATAATATTGAAGCTAATGCTATTGCTTAAATATTTTATGAATTCCCTATTTTTCCTGATTAGATTCTTTCTACCTGAGGAGCAGTAGCAGCATCCCTTTTTAAATTGCAGAAGCAGATATGCTCTCTCCTTTCTAAAGCCCCAGTTCTTTCCTCTGGATATATTTGCACGTACCTAAAGGGTACGTACAAATCCAAGAAGCAGTTGTTTTTTTTTTTTTTTTTAATAGTCTGTCTGTGCATTTTGTTACAAGAATCTACCCACAGAAGATATTAGAGATTTGAGAGAAATGGCAGAGGTGGCAGTGTGGCACGCCGGGTCCACTGTCCATGGTACTGAAACAGTCAAGCGGCATTAGCACCTGGCTACTCAAAGTGTGGTTGCAGGTTGGGCAACACTGACATCACTGAGGAGTTGTTAGAATAGTAGGATCTCAGCCCCAACCCAAACCTCTTGAATGATATTCTTCAACTAACAACATCTTCAGGTGATTAGTCTACTTGTTTAAACTTGAGAAGTGTTGCCCTAGGACACGATTTCCACCACCTTTGACTTCCCTGGTGCTCTGCTTATATCACCCCTCATTTCAGTTCTCTCCAGATACACACCCCAAATGTTGCTCTTTTAGCTACATTTTTTGGTTATGGTGGCGTGGTGTTACCCAGAGAGCACAGGCTTTGAATCAAACAACTAGGTTAAAATCTTAACTTGTACTGACCATTCTAAGCTTCTTGGCTCTCATTCATAGTGTCAATAATTATAGTATGCCCTTATAATGCTGTTTTAAGAATTCAGTGATGATAAAATAGTATTTGTAAAGTACTTAGCCTGTTACATAGCAGATATTTAACGTGTCTCTCAACCACTGTGTGAAGGATGCCTTCTTAGCATAACACTCCTAGGCATAGAGAAAATTTATTGTAAAACAGTTTAATCTCTGATTTCTGCTCAATTAAATCAACAGCATGTCACTTACATATTAAATTGATAATATTTGATAAAATTGAAATTTTAAATGTACCAAATCTTTCAGTTTAGAGTTTTTACAACCGTAATTTATGATCTGGAGTAAAGAAAGATAATGTCTTTCTTGACAATTATATCAGATATGTTTTTTATTAAATTTGAATGAGATAACTTGGCATTTTGATATAAAACATGTTTACAAATATCTGGATGTCTTAATTATACTACCAACAGAAATGTGCACATCACAGAGCTGACTTTGTAAACGTAATCATTTACAATTATGTATAGATCTTAATTAAGTTACAATGCTGGTAAAACAGAATGCAACTTAAATTGTGGTATTTAGAAGCCCTGAAGATACCCTTTCACAGATTCATTTTATTTTATTTTGCATTCTTTTTAAAATATTCTTTACTATTATGGTTTATCACAGGATATTGAATATACATTAGGACCTTGTTGTTTATCCATTCTAAATGTAATAACTCGCATCTACTAACCTCTAAACTCCCAGTCCATTCCCTCTCTTCTCCCTTTGAAAGGGGGAAGTCAATTCTCTATGTCTAGAGTCCTTTTCTGTTTTGTAGATAGGCACATTTCACACATTTATTTTAGAACATGAGGAAATATTGAAAAATTCATTTTTTGAAAGAAATGTCAAATTTGATCATCTGTTTTATTATAATAGTCATTTGATGAATTTTGACACTTAGGATCATTGCTCATTGTGCCACTGATGATCTGAAAACACCTTTTTCTATAAATGAATGAACTATAATGAACTTGAGCAGGTCAAATTGTCTCTTAGGCACTACATTCAGTTTTTAAAGTTGCTAGAAAACAACCTTTAAAATACATTGGTTGTCATTCCTTTCAACTCCTTCATTTTTAAATTTATGAACAGAAGATAAGTACCTGTCTTGGGATCATATAACCAGAGAGTGGTGGAACCATGACCAGAACCCAAGTCTTCCTATTTCTATTTGGTGTTTATTCAACACTTGTAAAACATGATAATTATATGTTGGGGGCCAGAGTGAGGTACTCCGCCCGTGGCAAAGGTCATGAGGAAGGAGGCTGGACATACGCAAAGGCGAGATCAAGCCTCAGGAGTCCCCCTGGAAATCCTCGAGCATTTACCCCCATAACCAGAGCCTGCCTACTTTACTACTTTGTGCTCTCACCTACACCTCTGACTTTACGGGGGCTGTCCCCCACCACCTCTTTCGGAGAAGGAGTTAACCTAGAGCTCCTAATCAAAACTCCTGGGCGTGACAAGAGTGTTTTAACCTACAAACTCCTCTGAAGGTTCTCTAGCCTGCCTGACAGGCTTGTCCGGCCACATGTGATTGCTCATAGCCTCCCAACTGTGAGAGGCACGAGATGCTTTAAACCTTCTAAAAACAGGTTCCTTAGAAAAGTTAGAAAAACTATTAGTATAAGTATAATGGGCTGATGAGAAATTGTGTTGGTGAAGGGTTTTTCATTTGTTGAGCCAATGTTTGTTGCTAAGTCTCCGTATCCCCTGCCCTTACACACATTAATGAATATATAGAAGAAATAAGTATTAACCTTTGGTATTAATCATGTTAGACCTTAGGCTAAGTAAATTCTTTCCTTAACTAAAACCCACTATACCCTCACCCTGTAGGAATGTAACTTTATTTGGGTGGCGTCTGTTTTAAGAATAATCACCCCTGGAGAAATAAGTGTCCTGGTTGACTGACCGCTGTCACAAGGAGAGGGTCATAAATTGTCAGCAGGCCCCCTGGCCAGAAGATGATGTAACACCCCTAAGACCTCTGTATACATTTGTATGAAGCACCTGGCTTTGATAAAAGTCAGGACTGCTGACCCTGCGTGACTTTTGCATAACATCTCAGTGTATAAAAGTAGACCATGGAAAATAAAGAATTGGGATCAGTTTCTTGAAATACTGGTCTCCCCATGTCTCTCTCTCTCTCACTCTGGCTGAGTCTCCATCTGGAGCGTGGAACCCACCATGCTTACTAATCATGCCTGGGCTTCTAAGATCCGACCAGGGAGGCCTCAGTGTCTCCTCTCCTTTGGGAGAATGGAAGGACGCCTGTGGCCTACGTAAGTGGTGCAAACTTCTTGTCTTGAAGTTTTTTTGGTCTCCCGCGTAAACCAAGCTACTCAGCCTCTTTTCTCCACTGAATTTTCCAATGGAACTATCCTCATTCTATTACTCTTTACATCTCTAATTAATATCTAATTGAAGCTATTGTATCCTGACCCTCGCCGACGCCATCCCCGCTTCGAACACCCTGGATCAGCCGGGGCTGGACCCCGGCAATTATACACTGTTTTAATGTGCCAAGGGGATTGAGAAATGTCAACATATCCCTGAAAGTATATACATTTCCCTAGTCTTACCATACCTCCACAGCAAAGGAAACAGCCTTGTAATAAAATAAGCCGAACTTCAGTTTTAGTTTGTTCATTTCTTCATTCAGAAAATATTCACACAATGTATTGGACATTATATTCAGCTGCTGCTAAGTCACGTCAGTCATGTCCAACTCTGTGAGACCCCATAGATGGCAGCCCACCAGGCTCCCGTCCCTGGGATTCTCCAGGCAAGAATACTGGAGTGGGTGGCCATTTCTTTCTCCAGTGCATGAAAGTGAAAAGTGAAAGTGAAGTCGCTCAGTCGTGTCCAACTCCTTGCGACTCCATGGACTGCAGCCCACCAGGCTACTCAGTCCATGCGATTTTCCAGGCAAGAGTAGTGGAGTGGGTTGCCATTGCCTTCTCTGATAATGATACTAGAAAGAATACATTCACCCAACCATTAAAGAAGAAAGCCAGAAAAGGCCATGAATTACAAAATGCTTATATTTGCAATCAATCAAACACAAGTCAGACATCACAGATTCACATCATAAATTAAAAAACAAAACAAAAAAAAAGACAGAGATTACTAGTTGTATTTTCTTAGTACCAGCCAGTCTGTAAGATTCTCCTTTACCTCACTGAGTGGGTGATGCGTACATGCAGTGACACACGCAAACAGAGGGGGCTTATTTGATTGTTTCCCATAGGTTTTCAATTACCTTCACGATGCATGCAGTCAAAGCAAAGGAAAACTCATTTGGGAAGGGTAATTGCAAAAGCACCTTGCAGGTATTTCAACAGAGAAAGCTAGTGAAGAAAACTGATCAATATTTTTATCTCATACATACTCTTGCATAATTTTTGGACCAGAGAACTGGTCTGAAAAATGAAGGGATTCAATCTTGTCAGCATAGTGTGTGAGAAAGTGAAGCATCTTTGTGTCCATCATCCATCATTCAGCTAGGCTCCAATAAAAATGAGAGTCAGAGCTCTTTTCTTCATGTTTGTGACCTGAAATGTTTGGCATTTTCATAAGCATATGATTGTAGTATGAAAAGTATCCTAACTAGGATACAAAATGGTAATATAAAGTAAGGGTCATCAGAAATCATTCAGAAGCTATAGTTCAGAGACACTGACATACAAGATCTTGGTCTTAAAAGAAAAGAAGGCTTCAAAAGGTTGATGAAGGGGGAACAGGATTCAGATAAGGAGAACTGTGCGTGCAATTTCCAGAGGAGAAAACAGTATGGTACATCCAGAGGTGTGTCAGTAAAACCAGTGTGGCTGGAGTGTGGCAGTGAGCCAGAACTATCAAAGGGGGTTTGGAGAGACAGGCACAAACAGACCAGCTCACAAAGGGTCTTGCCAGCGAGGTTAAAGAGTTTAAGTTTTAACCCGGAAAAATTAAGGAACATTCAAATATTCTTATGGAAGCAGTGGTAAAGGGTGGTTGGAAGGGATGGGGGACTCAGAAGCAGGCAGATGAAGATGTTAACAGCTTGGGTAAGGGAAGATGACAAACTGAACTAGGATATTGGAAACAGGGATAAATTGGAGAAATTTGGAAAATAAATATCTTTATTTACAGTCTCTAGCTCTGATAGTGCATGATCACAGCAATGTGTTGCCTTTTCTCTTCATACTACTTCTGCTAAATAAGAAATGAAGACTAAGTGTTCATTGACTGTTTTCACCAGTCTAATTCTGTGTCCTCAAAAACATATGATTAGACTTCTCTGGTGGCACAGTGGATAAGAATCTGAATTTATCAAAAACTACATGCCAATACAGAGCATGCAGGTTCAATTGCTGGCCCGGGAAGATTCCTCATGCCACAGAGCAACTAAGCCCAAGGACCACAACTACTGAGTCTCCCAGCCTAGAGTCTGTGCTCTGTGGCAAGAGGAGCTATGCAATGAAAAGCTTGCATGCCGCAACTAGAGAGAGTTCCCCACTCACCACAACTAGAGAAAGCCCATGCAAAGCAATGAAGACCCAGTACAGTCAAAAATAAAATATAAATAATGAATAAAAGTATATGATCTGTTTGAGTTAAAATTCAGATATATGTATATATATATATATATGAAAGCAATGGATTGCAGTATTGTCCCTAGTAACAAAAATATCACGGCGAACCTTCATGTAGTATTTACTATGAGAAAGGCACTATTTAAGCATTTCATATTTATTAATTCTTTGCAACAAGTTCCCAGATTAAATGCTAGTCTTTATCCATTTACAAATGAAATAACTGAGAATTAAGAAGGTTGAATAATTTACATAAGTTAGGAAGTAGAGGAACTGGGTTTATGAGCCCATGTGGTCTGTTGCCGGAGTCTGGGCTCTCAAGAACTACATTAGCTTTTCTCAGGGAAAACTAGAAATCACTCTGTGCTCATCACTGGTTAAATTATGATATATTCATATAATGTTTAATATCATGTAGCATTAAACAGGAAAGGTCTATATCCAGCAATATGGATAGATATCAAGAAGACACTGGTAAGTGAGGAAAGAAGTTGTAGAACATCTCAAAAAGAGTGATCTCATCTTTGTTTAAAGTGTGTGTGTGTTTGTGTGTGTGTGTGTGTGGTATAAGGCATGAAAGGATGCATACTAAAATATTAGAAGAGGCTACTAGTGGGGAATAAAATCAAAGAGTGAAAAAAAGAAAGTGAAAGTGAAAGTCACTCTGTTGTCTCCGACACTTTGTGACCACATGGACTATACAGTCCATGGAATTCTCCAGGCAAG
This sequence comes from Bos indicus x Bos taurus, assembly GCF_003369695.1. Taxonomy (NCBI): domain Eukaryota; kingdom Metazoa; phylum Chordata; class Mammalia; order Artiodactyla; family Bovidae; genus Bos; species Bos indicus x Bos taurus. The sequence continues at coordinate 68,515,811 of NC_040084.1, read as the reverse complement.
AGTACCAAAATGAGTAGCCTTTCCCTTCTCCAGGGGATCTTCCCAACCCAGGGATCGAACCTAGGTCTCCCGCATTGCAGCAGATTCTTTACTAGCTGAGCCACAAGGGAAATACTAAAGATTGAAAGGATTCTTCTTATTTTACACAATTTTGATCTTAAATTGTTTTATAGTGACCTTACATCACTTTTATAATAAACATTCAAAAAATGACAATAAAAACCATTGAGACCTTTCACTTCTCTACAACTGTGGACCTAGCAGCAGAATGGATCTTACTTATAAATGATAGATTTAGGAAATTCACCTTCATATTTTCTTTTTTTTAATTTTATTTTATTTTTAAACTTTACAAATTGTATTAGTTTTGCCAAATATCAAAATGAATCCGCCACAGGTATACATGTGTTCCCCATCCTGAACCCTCCTCCCTCCTCCCTCCCCATACCATCCCTCTGGGTCGTCCCAGTGCACTAGCCCCAAGCATCCAGTATCATGCATTGAACCTGGACTGGCAACTCGTTTCATACATGATATTATACATGTTTTAATGCCATTCTCCCAAATCTTCCCACCCTCTCCCTCTGCAACAGAGTCCATAAGACTGTTCTATACATCAGTGTCTCTTTTGCTGTCTCGTACACAGGGTTATTGTTACCATCTTTCTAAATTCCATATATATGCGTTAGTATACTGTATTGGTGTTTTTCTTTCTGGCTTACTTCACTCTGTTTAATAGGCTCCAGTTTCATCCACCTCATTAGAACTTCTCCAAACCTGGCATGTACAAGCAGCCACAAATTTAAGAACCAGATTTCACTTTACAATTCATCAACTGAAATACAAAATGTCTAGAATCCTTTCTGAGATCTGCAAACTGGATTGAAAGCTTCCTGAGCTTTCATTCTATCTAAAAGGAAGTCCCAAGGAATCTTCTGCAAATGCAATCAAGCTGCAGCTTCATTGTATTTCCTTCTTGTATATGTGCTAAAGAATAATTTACTTCAAATGTGGAAAAAGGCAAAGTAATGGTTGCCTAGTTTTCTGTTATCTTGCTAGCAAGAGCATTATCTACTTATATACTTTTCTGGTCCTATGGGAGAACAGAACTTTTTGCTATAGTATATTTGAATAACAACCATCATATGATTAAAAAAAAAAAAAACAGAAAGTGATATGCTATTGCTTTTAGAGAAATAAATCCTATTAACTAGCCTTATCCCTAATTTAGCATTTCTTTTCCTATTAACAAGATAAACCCCCATTCTTCAAGTGTTTGTCAAATCAGCTCTTTTGTCTTCCTGTAAGCTTCTCATTAATTAAGCAAAAGTTGACAGGTGCCAACAAAAAAATTGAGAACAGTGCTTTCACAAAGTTTACCAAATACAATCATGAACAATGCTCTTTTACAGTGTTTTATAAAGTGTATAGTGTGAAAGAAGGTTTTCCTTCACAGATTGATTAATTACCCAATAGAGAATTTGAAATTACTTTTTTAACCTTGAGAGAGAAGACACATATTAGAATATTGGAGCTCAAAGAGTTTAACTAGCCCAGATTCTGACATCTAATAAACGTGAGGCCTAGAAGAAGAATACACGTTTCCTGTCCATCAGAGAGACCCCAGAGAAACTCAAGAGGTAAGAAGTAGGTACTTCAACAACCTTACTATGCTTTTGCCCAGAGAAACATGAGGAAAATGGAAAATTAACATTTTAACCACCTCCAACAGTACAGTTTTTCAACAACCACAAACCCAAGATATGTAAAGTGTTAGTCCCTCAGTCATGTCTGACTCTTAGGAACCCCATGGACTGTACTGTAACCTGCCAGGCTCCTCTGTCCATGGACTTCTCCAGGCAAGAATACTGGAGTGGATAGACAGTCCCTTCTTCAGGGGATCTTCCAGACTCAGGGACTGAACCCTGGTCTCCTGCGTTGCAGGGAGATTCTTTACGATCTGAGCCACCAGGAAAGTCCTAAACATATAAGTTATATCACAATTGATCCTTTTGGCTGAGGCCCATTAATATGAAAACTCTAAGAATCTCAGAATGAAGACATGCTGATATAGGTACATCTCGCATTCTTTGCTGCTCACAGAAACCATGAATTCCAAGCAAAATAAAAGGTCTACTCTTCAAAATGTTTAATTTCTAACTCAGTGAGCATGAAGATCCCAGACATCTTGCAATGATAAATTCTGAGAAGAGATTTTCATTTTCTTCAATGACCTTTTAGTATAGCTGTATCACCTTATCCCTGATTTCATGTTAGCATTGGTGTTGAAAGAACAGGCAATTGGGGCCCTTCTCATTGGAAATAATTTGTTTTCATAAACATGAGAATTGGTGGTTACCTGTGGCAGGGGTGGGGGTTCTATGTATAGTAAGAAAAGTCATAAAGCAAGCAGTTTCAATTCAAAACTCCTTAAGTTGTGAGTCATACTTGGGTTTTAAAAGATAATAAGGAAAACCGTGTGCTGAAATAATTTTAATGGACTTTTACTCATAAAGACTTAATATCTTTATTCATTAACATAGCTCCTTGACTGGAGTTGACCCCCACTTTTTCTTTCCCAAAATGACCATATTAATTTTTTTTTACCATATTAATTTTTAATCAGATCATTTTATTGCCTAAAAACTTCTATGGCAGCCTATTACAACAAGATAAAGTACAAAATATTCAGCTTGTCCTAACAACCTAGTGTGTTTTTGACCTTTCTAGATTTCTCTGTTACCCAGGGCACTAATAGAACTGCCTTACTTATTGTCCTAATATTCAGCTTGGAACAGGGCATGATCTGTTACCCAGGACTGATACTGAGAGTTTTCTAGTCCCTGTTATGATCGTCTATTCTCTGTCCTTTTTATTTTTGAGCTCCCTTTGTTCATATGTGAAGTCAAGCAGCCCAACTTTTTTTTTGTCATTTGGGGACAACTGATGAATTCTCACATCATTGCTGGGAAGGAGCCTAAAGCTCAGTTTCTGTGTTTACTCTTTCAAGGAACATGTGCCAAGAGCCTGCCATGAGCCAGGTTCAAGGACTCGAAAGCACTCTGAATGTTGCTTCTCCAAGGGGGTTGCTGGAGACTTGGAGTCTCTGCCTAGCCCCACCTCTTCAAAACAACTCAGGATTCTGCCTAAGGTTTGTCTCAGCCTAAGGGGTTCTTATTCACCAAGGTGAATACAGTTATCAACCTAACACAGTTCTTCCTGTTTCGTCCCAAGCACTCCTTTCAAGATGAGGACACCCTCCCAGGTTGGAGAAGCTGTTTCCATGACTGTCAGACAGGAAATCCCTCAGTGGATGGCAGCATGTACTCATTTCCTATTGATGAAAAGAAACGGTGAGTATTTGAAATTTTGTCTTTTTCATCCCAAGGCCCCTTTTCACAACGCCTCTCTCCCTGGAGGGGGGCCCCCTGTACCTCCATAATGCCTTCCTGTTCCCTTCAGGCTTCTTCCATCTTTCCCTGCCCTCTCCCCACCCAAAGAATTCACCTTAGTTCAGCAATCATTCATTAAGTGCTTACTAACTATTGGGCCACTTGATCATGGCCTAACTTTAAGAGATTTTAAGGAGATTGATTAATTTGACAGAAATGTATTCACAGCACAATTTTAGGTCAACAAAGAGTCCCCCTTTTCTTCATTTGTGTACTAGTCTGAGTTTGGGCTCAAAAAAAATGTGCAGAAATATTGATAGAGGAAATGCAAGGGGTGAGCTGGGCATAGTGGGGGCAGGTGTCCTGAAACGGCAGAAGGAAAATTTCCTAGGCCAAAGTAAAACTGACACAGTCTATCTCTGTTTCTTTCCTTTCCCCTTTTCGTTTCTCCCTTCCTACCTTCCTTCCTTCCTTCATTCCCTCCCTCCCTACCTCCTTGCTTTCTCCTTTCCTTCCAAATATGTATGTATTAGGAATGAAGTGTCAGTAGGGAGGGAATATCTATCAGAACCAGAGAAAGTCAGAAGCCAGTGTCTCTGGAGAAATATTGACACATAATACATTAAAAGAATAAAATTGGGTTACCAATTAGATTTCGGGATTTCATCAGTGTTCCAGCATATAGATGGATAGCAATAGATATGTAGCAAACCCCTGGGAGCAAAAATAACAGAATGTCAGTAGTTTTTCTTATTGCTGCTGTTACTAAGTCGCTTCAGTCGTGTCCGACTCTGTGCGACCCCATAGACGGCAGCCCACCAGGCTCCGCCGTCCCTGGGATTCTCCAGGCAAGAACACTGGAGTGGGTTGCCATTTCCTTCTCCAATGCATGAAAGTGAAAAGTGAAAGTGAAGTCATTCAGTCATGTCCGACCCTCAGTGACCCCATGGACTGCAGCCTACCAGGCTCCTCCATCCATGAGATTTTCCAGGCAAGAGTACTGGAGTGGGGTGCCATTGCCTTCTCTGATTAGGGGTAAATTTATATATATATATATATATATATATATATATATATATAAAACCAAATTTTCTGCAATGAACATTTGTTCCTCTATAATAAGAAAAGTAAATCATTAATAAGATAAGGAAAACAAAACCCAGAAATAGTTTCCTCCCTGAGTGTTGCCTGCTGGCATGGGAAGTCCAGCAAGCCCCTCTCTCAGGGGATTTACTGGGGTAAAGAGGTGCCATGGCTCTTCATTGGTGATTTCTTCTCAGGCTGGCATTTTGTCTCCTGCCTTTTCCCACAGAACTCCTGGCCTCTAACTTGCTCAGCTCCTACTGAGCCACCTGTCCTTTGCCCTCGATACTGAACTCTCCTCAGTGAATCAGCATTCATCCTCTGACCCTTAGGAGAAGAATACGTGGACACATTTTGAACCTAACAGTATCAGAGAATTACGGCTATAGGATACATTTGGCTTTGTGGCGATACTGCTGAGACGAGCCCTTTATTATTTCTCCACCCGTACATTGGCATGTTATCTGGGGGCTGGTCAGAAGTTTCAAAAAAAGTCCTCTGTGACTAGAAAGCATCTCTTCATCTCTCAGTCATGACTTATAATACAGGTAATTCACTTAAGACTCCACATTGTGGAGATTTGGGGCTGACTCAAGGGGTGTCTAGGAGAATGAATGTTCATTGCAATGAAATCTTTTCTAAGTTAAAAAGATTATTTGGCAAAATTCTGAGAGCTGCTGATAACGCATTGAAATTACCTTTTATGTTAGAATCAATATAAAATTTCACAAAAAAACCCAAAGTGCATAAAATCAATAACAATAATCCCAAAGTAATTAAATTCCATCATCATTTCCAAAAAGTTAAGTCTTCTTCCAAAAGCTTTCTAAACTTCCTTATTTGATTTTACTCTAGAAGAGTCAGGTTTTGTTCCTAGTAGTTTTGAATCAAGACCCTCTCTCAACATGGTCTGAGTTTTCTAGATTCACCAGCAACACTGCTTACCAAAGCATGGTCAATATTTACTTTTCTTTTATGCTCTAGAGATGAATATTTCTATAACTTTATAAAATGTTAATAATTTTGTTATTTCTACCTTGCAAGAAAGCTAGTTAGCTTCTTAGAGTAAGTCAAGAAGTGTTAAAAATTAACTAAAATGTTGAGTTACATGTGAAACTTACTACATAATTAAGAATTGGGTTAAATAACTTTCTTTTTTGATTTTTTAACAATAGAGTCTCAGATTTTAAGCTAACATTAAAGAAAAAGATCTATATATTTGCAGCATTATGGGGACTCTGTCAAGATGATATGGCATTTCATATCTTTAAAAAGAAAGAAATTCTTGCGAAAATCAAAACATGCCATGGTTTGCAGAGCCTCTAAAGTGAGTTTTAAAGAGATTATCTTTAATTAACCATGAATGTGATTGTAAGATATTAAAATTAATAGCCCAATTCTTAGCTAAAATTAATTGAAAATGATGCTTAATGCACAGGTTGCTTAGCAATTACATTTTTATGTTTTCATATTAATTTTCCAAAGTGGCTGCTCAGTTTATGCATGATAGCCAAAAACAGCTCATTAGATTCCAAACCAATGTTTTTCTGAGTTTGTAAGCAACATCTTGTTATAAAAAAAGGTTCTAAATCTCTGGTTCTTAGCATTTTATTTTCTTCATTATTATCTATTAGACACAGAATCAAATGAAAGCTATGCCTTCTCATTCCAGAAAAATACACATGCAATTATATCAGCAGTTTTCCCCTATGCTTAGAGAGAATTCACTGTCAGCCTGATATCCTGCAGGACCGTTCAATTATCCATAAACCTTGGAGGTTAAGAACCTTGTCCAAGAGTCAGGTCAAGGTTTTATGTAAGATCAAAAGGCATGTCTGTATCTTTGCTTTGTAGGAACTACTTCCATGCCAAGTTTAATCCATCGGTAGAATAGCAGGAAGGGTTTATGAATATTTAATATTTATTGAGCTACATTTCTAAAGGTGTTTGTGTGTGGAAAGCACATAATTACATATTTTAATATTTCAGCCAGTCAGAAGGTTAGAGAAAGTAGAGATGACATAGTGAAATGCCATCTTTTCACCATTTATTTCCTGAAAAGGTTCCAAAAGATCATGTTTCAATGAGTTTAACAACGTGCTATGATACCAACCTAGATGGCACAGTGGTAAAGAATCATTCTGCCAATGTAGGGGATGCAAGAGACACAGGTTCGACCCCTGAGTAGGGAATATCCTCTGGAGAAGAAAATGGCAACTGGTTCCAGTATTCTTGCCTGGAGAATCTGATGAACAAAGGAAACTGGTGGGCTATAGTCCAAGGGGTTGCAAAGAACTGAGACGACTGAGTGAACACAATAGCAACAATGATACCAACAACCTTCCACTCACACATGCTCCCATCAACACCAGGCGATGTGCACCAATTCCAAGACCAATCCAGGTCCTCGCTCACGCAAAGATGAAAGTCACTCCATATGACACAAAGCTTTGACTGCAAACACACCATGTTCCTAGTCTGTGCCATGGAATCAATCTACAGCCCTAGAATATCTTCGTTCACCCATATTTATAATCTAAATGTCTTTGGAATTTGTAAGCCAGAGTGGGCTTCAACTAACTAAAGTGAGCTTCATTTGTTTGGCTCATTTGGTTTTCTTCCATTTCTTATCCAACAAATCTCAATAGGCTCTTAGGTGGAAAAAAAAAATACAACAAATAAAACTAAACTCTGAATTGAAAGCAAGAACTCGGCATATCTACTACATCTTTATTCTAAAAGTCTTTAATGTTTGACCATTTTGCATTGTCCATAGAATAGTCTAAGTTGTTAACCAACTGATGAATGCTGATGTCGTGTGTTGTGTTGAAGGAAGAATGATGGACAGCATTAGTTATCACCACTTAGCTTTCCTTTCTTTCTTGAAAACTGTCAAACAGTACACAAACAAATCTTAAGTGGGAGTTTGTGGTATCTAAGGTCGGTAAGGCTCAGTCATTAGAGGCACCTAAACCTTTGGTACAAATGCATTGGAAACCTTTTAATGCTTCTGGCATCAGCTTTTGCTTCCGGACAGATTCCACTCAAAGATGACACACCTTGTCTGTCTGGAGGCTTGACTTCATCAGGGAAATTAAACATCCTCAGAAAAAAAAAAAAAAAAAAGGCTTAAGAAGCAATTGAACACAATTTGAAACAACATAACCTTGAACTTAATCATAAAGGATGCCAGATGGCCGGCTACAACAGCAAGAAACTAAGGTGTTTGAAAGAAAGTCAGAATGATGTAAATATGTAATAAATATGATCAGAACATCAAATTTAATTGTATGTAGTGTTTTCTTCTTTTTTTTAAGAGATCCTAGGAATTTTTGTAGAATTACAAGATGAGGTTTGGAGAATCCATCCTGATTTCACCTTAAATCTTCTTTCTACTAAAATGATTAGTGTTTATGCTTAGCAGAGTAATGGCTCCTTAAAATATCTGTGCCCCAATGCCCTAGAAACTGTGAATATCTTATATTATATAGCAATGAAGAATTAAGATTGTGGTGGAGTTAAGCTTATTAATTAGCTGGCCTTGATAGGAGGAGTTTATCCTGCCTTATCCAGGTAACCCAATGTAATCACAGAGTCCTTGTAGGTAAAAGAGGATAGGAGAGTCAGAGTTAGAGAGAAATCTGAATATGCTAAGGCTCTGGCTATCAAGATGAAAGGGGCTACAAGCCAAAAAATGTTGAAAAAGGGAAGGACATTGATTTTCCTCTACAATCTCCAGAAGGAACCAGCCCTATTAACACTTTAACCCAGTCAGATTCATTTTGGACTTCTGGTCTCCAAAATTGTAATAAATTTATGTTGTTTAAATCACTAAGTGTGTGGTGATTTGTTACAGCAGCAATTGAGGGTGTAGGACCATGATTTATACCTCAGTATGTACCCAATCTTTAATGCAGAGCTGGTAAAACAATATGTATTCAATAATACAGATTATAATAAGTGCTCATGTAAGACCACTACTTTGCAGCATGTAGGAGAATACAGTGAATTTTTCCTCTGAATATTTTTGAATAGAAATCGCTATGAGATACCTATTTTACTTATGGAAAATGCACAAATACAGAACCAGCTATGAAAAATGTTACTTCAACTCACCTGGTATATCCTCTATAGTTGTAAGTAGTATTCTTCCTCTCTTTTGAAGAATAAAAATTTCCCAGAGATAGTCCCACATACTGAGCTGTAGCCCTTGAAGACAGCATGATTCAGTGATTAAATACAGACAAATCAAGATTCCAGTCCTGGCTCTTACCATTGTGTGTGACCTTAGCAATCTGAACCTCACTTTCATCCTCTGTGAAGCAGAGATGCTGTAAAATATTTCAAAGTTATTTTTTTAATTATTAAAGAGATAATTCATGTAAAGTCCTCAATAAATTATATTAATAAATGTTAGCTTTCAGTTTAATAGCCAAAGCATAGATATCTACTAACATGAGGTATTTGTTGATAATGTTGGTTACAAAGTCCCAGGTTTGATACTGTTTGAGTGAATAAAAGAATTCATGATTGTTTTACCTGGTTTGCTTAAGTCTATAATATGGGGTCGCAAAGAGTCAGACATGACTGAAGTGACTCAGCACACATGCGTGCATAACATGTAGAGAGTACACTGTTCTTCACTGAGCAGAACGTAGGTGAGGGTCCTCTCTCAGGAGGTTTCACTAATGGGCTTGTCTCCCTGGGGGTGATGGATGCAGCTGAGCCATCCCCTCCCCAGGTGCTTGTCCTGGTGACAGGTCATACACATCAGAGAGTTGCTCAGTCAGGTTCAGGGCTGGCCTCATCATCACTTAGTATTATTAATCTCGCTCTGCACATTGTTTTCCCTGTCTGGAATATACCTGCCTATGAGTGGAGAGAACTCCCAGCCTTGGCCTCATTTCCATCCCCGCTCCCTGCCCCTGGAACATGACAAATGCTGCTAAGTAGCTGCCGGCTGACCATTTGGCTTGCCTGTGAGAATAGAAAACCAACTTGAGAAAAACAGCAGCTGGGGGTCTGACCCTTTGCTACTGTTGGGCCTAGGCTTATCCCCTACCACCCAGAGACAAAGGTGATTGGTGTTTCCACGTGTTTTGGAAAAGGTTCTACATCTTTTAAATAAAAAGTGTTGATTGATAAGTGACGTGTCCTTTTTACAACTGAGCATGCATATCATGTGTCTGCTGATAAGAGCTTTGTCTACTGTTAATACAGCGTGGTTGTCAATAAGTCGCTGTGTGTCTCCAACGGCCACCCTGATGTGCAGTTCACTCTGGGAGTAGGGGAAGCTAGGCTCTCATTCTGGGTCTGTCACACATTGCATATATGGCTTTGAGTAAAGAGGGAGAAGCTAGCATTGTTGAATATCTTCTGTGTGTCGGTTTCTGGGTAAAATACCACGTGGGCACGTAAATCCTTTAAATCTCCCAACAATTCTATAAGATTGGTATAATCATTGCCATTTTGTGGATGAAGAAGCTGAAGCTCAGAGAGTCTGTAACTTGCCCAAGACCCTTGAATTAGTAAGCAACAGAATTAGAAAGCTAACTTAATTCAGCTCATTGTAAAGCCCCTGCAGTTTCTTCCATACCACGTGGCCTCTGGAACTTAAGTCATCTCATCCATAAAGTAGAATATATGGACTAGATGGGGCATCTACATTTTCTCAGTAGAGAACCACAAGAGGTCAAAATCCAATGCTAAGAAGGCCATAGTCTTTCTTATTTTTCTTTCTCTTCCTTTTCTTTTAAAAACATTTTCTTTAATGACATGCCCATGCCTTATTTAGAAGTGCTGCAGGATTATACACTGAGATAGTAATTTGTTTAAATGTGTTTCCTTTCCCCCTTCTTCTCCTACTGCCTGTTTCAAGCAGTGGGCAGGGCTATGCTCTTTCTACTCAGAAGACATGTGTGGCAGGTTGGAAAGCAGAAAACCCTTGAAATCAGAGAGTTTTCCTAGTTTTTGTAGATGCCTAAACTTATGATAAGTGCTCCAAGGATAGATGAAAGAGAAAGGAGTGCCTTTGAGGTTAACAGAGGGAGGTGGAAAGATTTCAACAGAAACGGAAAAGAACGGAGATCTGGATGCTGGAACCTGAGCAGAGCTCCAGGGCAGAGCCCCAGAAAAGTGACAGCTCCATGGAGGGGTCTGGATGTCCTCTGGTCCCATTGTGGCTAGGTCCCAAGCGTAGGCTTTGCAGCCTCCGTGTGGCTTAGAAACAGAGCACGTGGGCAAAAAGCCTGAGGATAAGATGACCACGTTGAACTGGGATGAAACAGTCTTCCCTCAATTTGTCATTACCACATACACTTCCTTGAATCTTAGTGACTAAGACTGAATTTCTCCCTTGTCTGTATAGGAGCTTAGAATAGATTTTATATGAATTTAAAATAATAAATAAGGTGGTATTTCCTGCCACCAGAGTTTATAGGCTGAATCACACCTGCTCTGCAGTATTGGATGTGACTCAAACATGAGTCAAGTGCATATGGAAGCTTTATTCAAACTTATCTTCCTGTTGTTTACAATCTGTCATAAGGTCCCCCTTTCACAGTGTAATTTTAAAAGAATTAAATGTAAGCTACTCAAAATTCTACACTAAATTATATTGAGCTTCCATTAGAATTGCTAATAGATCTAAGTCTATTTAACAATATAATTGCCAATAGTCACTCATGAAACCATCAGGCTGGAAGGGCTCAAGATGCAGCGCTAGTTCATACTTAGGCTACAACACACATTTCAGAATCTTGGCTACTTCTGGAGATAAAGCAGACCAATGGGATCAGGGAAGAACACATAGGCATGTGAGTAGTTGTGATCAACTTCTAAAGTCTAGATCTCAAGTGCGTGGTAAGAGCACAAGGTTTTCCCTTTATTATGCATATTTTATAACCTGCAAGTACATAATAAATACTTTTTTGCATGTATCAAATATATATTAAAATATCTTTAATGCTGAAAACCTCTACCAAAAACCAGGGATTGACATCTCCATTTGAATATGTAATGTGTCTCTCAAATTTAACTTGCCCAAATGTAAATCTTGCTTTTCCCTCCAAACTCTTCTTTACTCAGTCTTTTTCTTCTCAGTAAGTAGCACCACCTTCTACAGCATTGGTCACTCTAAACAAAAACAAAATTAGGACCCATATTTCATTGTCCTCTCCTTCCCCTTCCATATCTGAATTCTTACACTCTGTCTGTCAATAAAGGGAAAGGGAAAGTGAAGTCGCTCAGTCGTGTCCAACTCTTTGTGACCCCATGGACTGTAGCCTACCAGGCTCCTCCATCCATGGGATTTTCCAGGCAAGAGTACTGGAGTGGGTTGTCATTTCCTTCTCCAGGGGATCTTCCTGACCCAGGGATCAATCCTGGATCTCCCGCATTGCAGGCAAGACTATCTACCATCTGAGCCACCAGGGAAGCCCCTGTCTGTCAGTGAAAGTGTAAGTGAAGTTGCTAAGTCATATCTGACTCTTTGCGACCCCATGGACTGTAGCCTACCAGGTTCCACCATCCATGGGATTTTCCAGGCAAGAATACTAAAGTGGGTTGCCATTTCCTTCTCCAGGAGATCTTCCACACCCAGGGATTGAACCCAGGTCTCCAGCATTGTAGGCAGACGCTTTTACCGTCTGAGCCACCAGGGAAGTATTCTGTCTGTCAATTCTACCTCCTAAATCATTAACTTTGCTCCATTTCTACCACTACCATCTTAATCTGATCATCATCATATTTTGTCTGGGCTACTGCAGTAGTCTCCTAACTGGTTTCTTGTTTCCACTTTGACATCCCCATAAACCACCCTCCACATAACAGTCAAAGATACTTTAAAAAATAAGTCACACCACAAGTAGATCACATCAAGCTTCTGTGATATATTCTTGTCCAATACTTGTTACATAGTCCTCGATATGGTAGTTACTAAAAATATTTAATATCTATGGTTTTTCATATACAAATGTGAGAATTGGATCATAAAGAAGGCTGAGTGCCAAAGAACTGAGGCCTTCAAATTGTGGTACTGGAGAAGGCTCTTCAGAGTCCCTTGAACTGCAAGGAGATCAAGCCAGTCAATCCTAAAGGAAATCAACCTTGAATGTTCATTGGAAGGATTGATGCTGAAGCTCCAATACTTTGGCCACCTGATGGGAAGAACTGACTCATTGGAAAAGACCCTGGTGCTGGGAAAGATTGAAGGCAGGAAGAGAAAAGGACGATAGACGGTGAGATGGTTGGATGACATCATTGACACAATGGACATGAGTTTGAGCAAATTCTGGGACATAGTGAAGGATAGGAAAGCCTGGCATGCTGCAGTCCATAGGGTTGCAGAGTCAGACACAACTAAGTGACTGAACAACAACTATTCCATACAGATGTAGATACCAACTAATTTAATAAATCTGTACTAAGCCTTAGGTCAAGTTGACAATTTATCCAGCCTTTGTTTTGAGTCTTCTTTGATGCACAAGTTTGATGGCTATTTTTATTAAATTCATTTTCTTGAAATAGTTATCTGGTTTATTGTTCATTATAATTTATAATTTGCTAGCTACTAAATATGGATCTTCATGTTTCTTAGTCCTAAATTCTCTGAATTAAGCTTTTCTATTTCCTAGAGAAAATTGATGTCTTTCTTAAAGCTATAAATTTGAAATTAAATGATAAACTGAATTACTAAGTCTAGTTATAGAATCTAGAAGAAGGTAGTATCTTTTTACCAGCAGCTTTTTTAGAATCAACTGTTTATTTTCTCATTATAAAAAAAATGTTCTAATTTTGACTGATGTGTTTGATGGAAATAACTATTTTACAAGCCAATGTTTATTTTTCATGGTGAACTCAATTAGCTTATATCTATGCCTTTATACGAACTTTATGCTCCAGGGGTTACAAATTCAATCAAGGAAGTGAGACTACGATCCGGGAAAGAAAAGTAAAACATTTCACAACTTATGGAGTACAGACCAGGAGGAAAATATATCATGCTAAGACAAATGTTTTCCCATAAAAAGCAACAGTATCAGATAAATTATCACTGAATTATTTGTTTAGTGACCATAGATCTGTTTTTAAAACCAGAAGTAAATTATTTTTTAACTTGTAAATGAATGAATTCTTTATTTTTCAAACTTTAAACTTCTTATTTTGTGTTGGGGCATAGCTAATTAACAATGTTGTGATAGTTTCCGGTGAACAGCAAAGGAGGTCAGCCATACATATACGTGTATCCTTTCTCCCCTGAAACTTCCTTCCATCCAGGCTGGCACATAACATTGAAGAGAGTTCCATGTGCTATACAATAACAAAGTAAACTTAAAATATAATGGTCTCTTAGCTCATTATAATTACTACATTGTTTCCTCTGTCTCCACCAAAGCTACTGCCTGTAGTTGGATAACTTGTATAATTTACAAGCCAAGGGGTAAAGTAGACATTCACGTTGTAATCTATAGCACTAGTACCCATTCCTTGAATTGTGCAGTGCACAATACATACAACCGTATCCATTGGCCTGGACTATAGCCCTCTAGGCTCCTCTGTCTGTGGAATTTTCCAGGCAAGAATGCTAGAGTGAGTGGCCATTTCTTACTCCAGGAAATCTTTCCAACCCCGGGATCAAACCCCCATCTTTTGCATCTCCTACATTGGAGGCATATTCTTTACCACTGTGCCACCTGGAAGCCCTTAGATATGGTACTCATTTAAAATTAGTAGCAATATTAAATTCCTGTTTATTCATTCCACAAAACGAAAAATATCTACATTTCAAGTTAATGAATTTTTGATGGACTAACTTCTGTGTACCATTGAACTTATTATAATGCCAAAGAAAGAATTCCTACCCAAAAGGAGCATAGAAGAAAAGCCAGACAGATAAACAGAAAAATAAACAATAGTATAGGCATTCTGTTAGGGAAATGCCCTAAGTGCAAAGGGACAAAAGAAAAGAGGCATTTAATATAACCTGGGACTGCAGAAAATAATACTAAGATATTTGTCACATGGACTGAGCAACGTGTATACCAAGTTTGCAAAAATAAAATAACCAGACATTTCTAAAGAGAGAAACATCTTGGGTAAAGTCATGAAGGCAAGAAGTAGAGGGTAGTATAGGTGCTATAACCAGCTCAATACTATTTATGTTAAACATATATATAGTCAGGAGTGAAGAAAGATGAGGCTAGACTTAAGGCAGATGCAATGAGATGTGAATAGAGTCAGAGAGTCCAAATTAAGACTGTCAAAATGACCCAGATAAGGCTATGGTAAATTGTTGGAACTAGAATCAACATGGCAGAACTGGAGAAGAGGAAATAGATTAATGTATATTAGATAAATGTGGATCATTCATTCCTTCCTCAAATACTTATTGAGCATCAGGGACTGTGATAGCCTCTCTGAGTTCATAGACCTAGCCCCTCCCTGCTCATATGGCAGCTGCAGTGACCCAGGGGAGGCACACAAGAGACAAACGTGAAGTTCAGGTGTCTGAAATATGTCGGGTATGTGGAAAGGAGCAAATAAAAGTGATGCAGCCCAGCTTCTGGATTTCTGGATGAACAACCAGATTGATTTCAGGTGCATTCCCTGAAGTCAGTAATGCTGAAAAGGAGAAGGACAATGACAAGTTCCTTAAAGGACACATTGAATTTGAGGCACTTCGACCATGACATTTAAAGAATAATCTCAGTATGAAATACACAGAGAATACAAAGAAATATGTAAATTCTAAATGAACAGCCGCAAGATTTCTGCTAAACTAAAAACCTGCTTTGTATAGCTTTTGTTTGCAAGCGGATACAATTCTCCAAGGCCAAATTGCACCTGCAGAATTTCATTTAAGGCTCACTGATATTTATGGCAATAAAAAGATACTTAACTTAAAAATGGCAAGATTATCATTTTAAATGGTAAAAAAAAAATACAAAAACCCTCAAGATGTCCTAACTGCTTGGCAAGCTGGCCTGGTTGTGTCCTAGTGTCAGATACAAGGAAAGGACTAGTTTTTGTGTGAAGGCTGCACCCAGACCAGATTAGGTGATGGCATCTGGGCAAGCTTTATGCATGAATTAACATTTTTCTGTTCCAAGAAATTTTCTCCAGAATGTAATTTTTGTTATCTTAGTTCTGGTTATTTTCAAGAATAATGTTCAAATCTTTTGAATTCAGGAATTTACTTGATATATTCAAAAGATCATTTGTCTTCCTCTGAACCTAATTTTCTTGATAAGCAGAGTTTTTAACCTAGTTTCCTTAAGGGAGAGATAAATAGTTTCAAGGAAGAGAAAAGCACATAGTAAATTGATAACATCCAGAAAGTGTTTCATAATTTGAAACAGTCTAAGACAGATCTAAGAATAAAATTTTATTTTTTTATGATAAAGAAACCATTTCCAAAATTGTTTTGCTACTCCATAAACTGATAAAAGCACACAAAAACATATGATGCTGAGAGTATTCCTCACATATATTTTTAACAATAAAATAAATCACACTTACATTCATCATACTAATGTAATGGCTTTTGCCAGACTGGGGCAGCAATATGGCTTAAAAAGAAACAAAGGCCTGGTTTTGAATCTGAAAATAAGAGTTAATCTAATTATCTCAAGATTAACTTCTAACTAAAAATGTTTGCTAAATCAATATTTTGAGAGTCAACTAATCTTTCTTAGTTAGTATCCTAATGTTTAAAATGTTTGATCTATCTAAAATGGAAAAAAAAAATTGAAGCCTTCTTTATACTTAAAATGTTCTACCTTTTAATCATGCAAGAATAATATAGTCATTAAAAGGTTCTGAATGTTAAATGCCAGACACTACGTATTAAGTCTTCCCTTGTGTATCTCATGTGCACCGTCATATTTTAGCCATTCATTTACTCATTCATTGATTTAAGTATTTATTGAGCATACGCTGCTTAGCTAGCACTTAGAAGACATTATTAAAATAGAACAAGAATGCAGGTTTTTTTTTTTCCCCTCACATTTTGGTTGTGAAACTGAGCAGAACCCTGCAAGGTTTGTAATCAGCTAGTGGACATGCTTCTGATTGGCTGGTGGTGAGGTAACAAGGTGATATTTCTGGAGTCAATATCATCAACCTTCTGGTTCCAACCAGTCTGGGGCCTATGTGCTAGTGGTAAGCATGCAGTTAACTTCTTCCACCTGGTGGAGGTTTCAGTATCTGCAAAACAATGAAAGGATATGGCTAAGTATATTATCTATAGCCTCTGAGGTGGAACTCCCTCATCCTGCCTTTAAAAACCCTTCCCTGAAAACCATCAGTGAGTTCAGGTGTTCTGAAAAATGAGCTGTCCATTCTCCTTGCTTAGCCATGCAGCGTACACTGGACTTCCCTTCAACACAACCTGGTGTCAGTAGATTGTCCTTACTGTGCTGTACATCAGGCAAGCAGACCCAAGTTTGGTTTGATAACAGTTGGGGAGGAGACTATTATGTGGCGTTCACTGTGTGACTCACTAGTTTAACCATTCTATTAACTCATGTGAGCCCTGCAGTAACCCTATGAGGTTAGTACTATTATTATCCTATTTTCAGTTCAGTTCAGTTCAGTCGCTCAGTCATGTCTGACTCTTTGCAACCCCATGAATCGCAGCACACCAGGCCTCCCTGGCCATCACCAACTCCTGGAGTTCACCCAAACTCGTGTCCATCGAGTCGGTGATGCCATCCAGCCATCTCATCCTCTGTCGTCCCCTTCTTCTCCTGCCCCCAATCCCTCTCAGCATCAGTCTTTTCCAATGAGTCAACTCTTCGCATGAGGTGGCCAAAGTACTGGAGTTTCAGCTTCAGCATCATTCCTTTCAAAGAACACCCAGGACTTATCTCCTTTAGAATGGATGGGTTGGATCTCCTTGCAGTCCAAGGGACTCTTGAGTCTTCTCCAACACCACAGTTCAAAAGCATCAATTCTTCAGTGCTCATCTTTCTTCACAGTCACATCCTTACATGACCACTGGAAAAACTATAGCCTTGACTAGACAGACCTTTGTTGGCAAAGTAATGTCTCTGCTTTTTAATATGCTCCCTAGGTTGGTCATAACTTTTTTTCCAAGGAGTAAGCGTCTTTTAATTTCATGGCTACAATCACCATCTGCAGTGATTTTGGAACCCCAAAAAATAAAGTGTGACACTGTTTCCACTGTTTCGCCATCTATTTCCCATGAAGTGATGGGACAAGATGCCATGATCGTAGTTTTCTGAATATTGAGCTTTAAGCCAACTTTTTCACTCTCCTCTTTCACTTTCATCAAGAGGCTTTTAGTTCCTCTTCACTTTCTACCATGAGGGTGGTATCATCTGTATATCTGAGGTTATTGATATTTCTCCCGGCAATCTTGATTCCAGCTTGTGCTTCTTCCAGCCCAGCATTTCTCATGATGTACTCTGCATAGAAGTTAAATAAGCAGGGTGACAATATACAGCCTTGACATATTCCTTTTCCTATTTGGAACCAGTCTGTTGTTTCATGTCCAGTTTGAACTGTTGCTTTCTGACCTGCATATAGGTTTCTCAAAAGGCAGGTCAGATGGTCTGGTATTCCCATCTCTTTCAGAATTTTCTACAGTTTATTGTGATCCACACAGTCAAAGGCTTTGGCATAGTCAATAAAGCAGAAATAGATGTTTTTCTGGAACTCTCTTGCTTTTTTCCATGATCCAGCGGATGTTGGCAATTTGATCTCTGGTTCCTCTGCCTTTTCTAAAACCAACTTGAACATCTGGAAGTTCATGGTTCACGTATTGCTGAAGTCTGGCTTGGAGAATTTTGAGAATTATTTTCCTAGCATGTGAGATGAGTCCAGTTGTGGGGTAGTTTGAGCATTCTTTGGCATTGCCTTTCTTTGGGATTGGAATGAAAACTGACCTTTTCCAGTCCTGTGGCCACTGCTGAGTTTTCCAAATTTGCTGGTATATTGAGTACAGCACTTTCACAACATCATCTTTCAGGATTTGAAATGGCTCAACTGGAATTCCATCACCTCCACTAGCTTTGTTCATAGTGATGCTTTCTAAGGCCCACTTAACTTCACATTCCAGGATGTCTGGCTCTAGGTCAGTGATCACACCATCGTGATTATCTGTGTCGTGAAGATCTTTTTTGTACAGTTCTTCTGTGTATTCTTGCCACCTCTTCTTAATATCTTCTGCTTCTGTTAGGTCCATACCATTTCTGTCGTTTATAGAGCCCATCTTTGCATGAAATGTTCCCTTGGTATCTCTAATTTTCTTGAAGAGATCTCTAGTCTTTCCCATTCTGTTGTTTTCCTCTATTTCTTTGCATTGATCACTGAGAAAGGCTTTCTTATCTCTCCTTGCTATTGTTTGGAACTCTGCATTCAGATGCTTATATCTTTCCTTTTCTCCTTTGCTTTTCTCTTCTCTTCTTTTCACAGCTATTTGTAAGGCCTCCCCAGAAAGCCATTTTGCTTTTTTGCATTAAGAAAATGAGGCACAGAGGGATTAAGTAATTTGTCCAAGGTCACACAGCTAGCTAGTAACTGATGGTCCCAGAAAAAGAAAGAAACAGGGAAATTTTACTGTGCAAAATGTTAGTGTGTCTTTGTACATATTTTTGGAGAAACACAAATGGAGAGAATGAAGTAAGATAGATGAAGTGAGTTGTCTGGGATTTGTCTCCAAAAGCATCTCAAAAGGAAACAGGGAAAGAGGATTTAAAGAGGAAGTGTGACCTGGGGACAGAGAATCCTTGAAGCCTACTATGCACAGCTACGCAGCCTGGCTTTTGTAAGAGCTGGCAAAGAGATACCCATCATGCTATTCTCTCACCTGTCTATATTTCAGCTACGTCTAACATTCATCTATCAGAAGAATCACTAGAGAACATAGCGGGCAACATTCTTCGCTGTTTTGACTTTTATAAAATGCTCCATTGTTAACTACTTGTAAAACAGTTTTATTTCATATGTTAATGGCTGTTGGCAAGATAGTCATTGTTTGACTTTCCATCTATTATTCCAGGAACATTCTCTATTGCAAACTTCTAAATGTCAGAAAGAGCTAGTAGCTTGAGTTTCAGCTATAGTTACTCCGTTTTCTATTTACCAGCAAATCACTACCACACTGCCACCTAGTGGGTCTTAGGGACAGCCTCTGTGATTGACAAATGGTAATTCAAGTACCTCAAGCCCACAATTCTTTATCATTTCTGTTTATACACTGGTTGCTTGGAAAACAAAATTCATTTGAATATAGAAATGATATCATGCGTGGTTGTTAGGTTTCCAGCTTGTTCACAAAATCATTCATCCCATAACGTATTTCGAATGAACACTTTCCAGTTGACCCATGCAGCTGCAGGTTCATGAGCCCTGTTCCTTCTGCTTTTACTGTTGTGCTAGTCCATGAGAAGGTACCTGACCCCCAGCCTTCCACTCCAGCCGTGTTGTCTTCACCTGTCCTTGGGCAGAAAACGACCCTCACTGGGTGGGGTGGGGGGGTGGGGGGCGGAGGCAGGCAGGTAGGGCAAACGTTTTCTCTCATGCTGCTGCTGGTCCCTGGTGCTGTGGTTCACCAGGCTGGCCCAGCCTCTGTCCCTGGCCCCCCAGCTCGGGGCCAGCCTGCTGTGAGTCTCCTCCACATCTACCCTTGCCTGGCCCACTCCACTCCCCGCAGCTTTGCCTTGCTCATGGCTCAGTTGAATCTCCCTGATGAGTGCCTGACAGTGACCCTCACCTTGCCTTTTTCACTCCTCTTGACCAAGGGAGAAGTTTTCTTTCCTACTCATTCCTCTTTCCCAAATATTTTTGCACATAATGAATTAACACCTTGGTTGCCTTATCCTACAGAGAAATGAACACAGTTGCTTAAGATATTTCTCCTTCTCCTGATTTCCTGTGAAAGCCTCTCCCTTTGGATTGTGATCTGTGTATATATCTATGGGACTATCAGCTGAGACACTGTCTTACAATCTGAACTTTTGTTTGAATTCTATGTTATTAAAGTGTTTTCTAATTGATTACTTATGTATCAATATATTAGAGACCTGTATGAACTTTATTGCCTCATCAGTGCCTACAGTAATATCTAGCACATAGAAGGTCTTTAAGAAATACTTGCATGAATGTTCAGTAAGTTCCAATTCTTCTTGGGAAGATTCTTCCTCTCAGAAATTGGCCTGGCCACCAATTCATCTAAATCTGGACAACCGCTTTCCTATCAACATTTTAAGATTCTAGGAAGAGGTTGGACTCTGCCGCTGTCTCCTTTTTTCCCACTCCCTTGTCATCTCGTTGCTTACCGTTGCTAGGGAAAATGAAACCCATAGAAACAGTAAGAACACTAAGGCAGATAGCAGCTGTGAGGTAAAACCAAATCGTGTCTCTTCTGATTTCTCATTAGTCCACTTGCATTGAATTCTTAAATGATTATAGACCAGGAGTCAGTGATCCCAGGCTATGTCACCTGATGGCTGTGCAAACCAGGGCAATTAACTAACTCCTTGAAACCATTTTCTCATTTATTAAATAACGATGATGATAATACAGATTATAATCCCTCATCTGCAATTCCAAAATTTTTAAAGCTATGAAAAACAAATGCTTTTTCAGGGTTCAATTGGTATCAAAATTCAACCTGTATGGAATGAACTAATCTGAGGCTCTTTGGGACTTTTATTTACACTCTTCATGTCTAATTTATACTCTTTGTTTAATGGATGGTAAAGGCATCAATATATCTTTCTAAAAACTCAAAAATTATGAATTCCAAAATCTAGCTCCAATATACATACCTTAAAATAGCAGACCGGAGAAGGCAATGGCACCCCACTCCAGTACTCTTGCCTGGCAAATCCCATGGACGGAGGAGCCTGGTGGGCTGCCATCTTTGGGGTTGCACAGATTCGGACACGACTGAAATGACTTAGCAGCAGCAGCAGCAGCAACATAGCAGATACTTGAACTTAAGCATTTCCTAAAAAGCGACTGTGGATTTTTGCATATGTCATGGGATTGGCAAGGTGTAATAGTAGCATGAACGAAAGCGTTTATCACAGTACCTGGATATATTAAGCCCTCCGTAAATGTAAGATATTATTATTTTTAAATTTTCATTCCTTTTAAATAAAAGACATTTTCTCAGTCCTGGATGACCACAAACAACCAATAGCACTCTTCCTGGCATGTGCTCACATTTTCTATTCCCTTTCTCTTCTCTTTCTCTTTTCTTGTATTTTCTTCTCCTTTCTTCCTCTCTTTTTTCATCTCTTTCAGAATGTGACGAAAGATATGGCTCTTCTTCCCAGGAAATCACCTCTCAGCATGCACGCACGTGTGCGCGCACACACACACACACACTTTCACATGTGTGTTAAAAGCCACAGAATTCCCCAAAGTCTATCAAGGGATCCTGCTTTGGGAACTCATCTTTATGAAAGTAATGTATGTGTAAGAAAAATCCTATTCACTTGATGGATTATTTTTTTAATAATTTAAAGTTATTTTTGACACTATTTCATACTAAAAGAAATACTGTGCTGTTTTAATAGATACAGTTGTTACATGTTCGGAGAAATTTGAAATATCAAAACAAATAAAAGGAATATACAGATATGTTTATTTCCTGAATGACTTAGGCAGATGAATAAGCCAAACTACCTCTTATGAATACTAGCAGTTCTGCTTTACTCTGTGATTCTGTTCTTGCCAAGAATGTACATTCATACAATGTGTATAGTTTATAAAGTGATTTCACATCTACTGTCTCAATAGAACCTCACAAACCTCTTGAGATCCAGGAAAGACAAATATTTTATATTATCTTCATTTTACAGATGAAAAAAACGAAATTTCAGAGAAACCACATGACTTGTATCTGAGGTCACATAATGGATCAGCAGATATCCAATCCAGTGAATATACCATGTATCAGTGGCTCTTAAGACAATTATCCCCATATTTGTCTTCTCCATTCCAAGTTTTCATTGACATTCTAAACTATCTCTGCATTTGACTTCTTTCTGATATGCATATAATTATACTTGTTTGTATTTATTTATATAGGTATATATAGAGAGAGAATGTATAAATGTTCCATATGTATTTCTGACACACTATAGGATGAGTGTGACCTCTATCCCCCTACACTTTCTATTGACTTTCCATCCTACTACACTTAAGTTATACAACATGTATTGTAAGTCAACAGATGCTGTGAAAATTAAAGACAAGAACACCATATTTCTCTGTGCTTGTTAGCCTGAAAGCATGATATACTATATACATTATTTATTTATTTATTATGGTTTCTGGCTGTGTCAAGCAGCTGGTGGGGTCTGTTTCCCTACCAGGGATGGAAACTGGTAGTGAAAGCACAGAGTCCTAACCATTAGACCGCCAGGTAATTCCTGATTCCCAACAATATACTATATAATTTTATAGAGCTCTCTGGTCTGTTCATATATTGGGATTCAAATAAGTCATAATTCCCTGGAAGTATTCGTTCATATCTAATGACTGTGTGCTAACCAAAATTTTTTTAAGTGCAGGTATTCAAAAAGCACTGGACATTCCTAGAATTAGCTGGAGGGCATTTTGTCACTTATAGCTCTACCTGCAGAAAGCTCAAAAGAAGTTAAATGCCAGGTCCAAGTTTTATTCAAGAGACATTTGGTCTATTTCAGCCCTGATGTTTTTATGATTCCCTTCCTGAGAGACTTATTCCTGGGGGATCCAGTAATTTTCCCAGAGCTAGGTACGTATATATAAATAATTTCCACTTGTCATTTTGTTAATTATTGAATTTAAATTCAATATCCTCTTTGGTTACTTATGGCTAAATCCCACCTGATCCACAAAAGTCACAAGCTGGGCTTTCTCAACAATAGGAGGAGTAACACATGAGCAAGTATGACTAATACCTACATAACACGTTCAGTTTGTGTTCAGATTTCAGATTGTTAATACATGGGGGGAAGCAGCCAAGTGGTTCCACTGACTAGAATAGTAGTAAAAACAATAAATTTTAAAAATCTCTAAATTCTTCAGGGGTTTTCAAACTCACTTTTAAGCTACTTGGGTTACTGCCAGTGTTATTTTCAAAGTAGAGAACAAGTCTACTGTAAGAATATATGGCTTTGATTTTATGGGTAAAATTAAGACCTGCAATCTTTATATTCTTAAATGAGGAATTATAACCTAACATAGGTGTATACTTGAAATTTATAAAAGGTTTCACTAGATATTGTTTTGCTCAAAGATATCTGCTTTTTGGTTTCTATCATTTCAGAATCTCATAAGGCTGATATTTTCCACTTCAGATGCTGTTTTTATTGAACATATGGTAACAAAGAATAACAATAAGGCTTTAGGTCAAAAAATGTGAAAAGAATGTATTTTGTACCTTTAATTTTTTTTCTTTATCTTTAATCAAAATCATTAATAATACTTCCCTAACTCACGTATTTTTAATACCCTTTCCACCCTCCCTCTCACAAAAACCTAATATCAAAAAAGTAGCTGGGAATTCTGGTTAAACAGAATGAATTAAACACACACGTTCACTGTGATTCTTGGTAATACTGCAAAATGAAAATAAGTGCAAAAAAGGGCATGAATCTATGAAGACAAAGAGAATAGGAGAACAGATAACAGCAAAAGAAAGATGTCAACAAAACTTCGGACCAGGAAAGCAGATGGATGAATCATAATTGATTTAGCAGATCGGAGAAAATGGAACAGTGAGCTTGTAGGAAAGAAAGTTGCTTAGCTCTGCTGAACCTGAGAAAGACTCAAATTCTAGAGATGGTAGAGATTTCAGAAAGCTGAACCTAAGAATAAAACTGCGAACTGGAGGATAAGTTGAAAGTTTGTGTGAGGGTCAGTTAGACCGCAGGTTCCCTCACCAAGAGCCTGACCCGTTTCCACCTCTTGAGGAGATTTCTCTTTGGACAGACTTACAGTTGAAAATGGAGAGTGCAGTAGTACTGATGAAAGGCAAAAACAAAAATAAAGGAATTAAACAGAATGTCCTGACTAAATGCCAAGACCCTCAAGGCCCTCGTCCCCCAGATTGCTTATAACTGGGCTTTTCTTTTCCAAGCAGGGGACAGAAGAACATAAGGGAGCCAGTGCCTCTCAGTCCATGGTGGCGTGCCCCTTCAGGGACTTTTGGCAATGTCTGAAGTATTTGGTACTGGCATCTCAGTGGTCAAGGGCAGGGATGCTGGTAAGCATCTTAAAAATTCACAGGCTGGCCCCACACAACAAAGAATTATGTGGCATAAAATGTCCACAGTGCTGAGTTTGAGAAACTGCACCAAGGCAATGACTTTCAAAGTGTGGTATCCAGATCAACAGCATCTTCATCAACTGGGAACTTGATAGAAATGCAAATTCTCCCAGACATCTCTACGGATCTACTGAATCACAAACCTTGGGGGGAGTGTGGCGGGCAGTGGGGGCAGAGCGGGTGAAAGAGGTGAAGCTCAGCCTTCTGTTTTTACAGACCCTCAAAGTAATTCTGACACAACTATAGTTTGACAACTACTGTGCTCTAAGGAAATGGCAACCCAAGGAAAATCCAACAGACCCTGAGAGCTGGTGATCCTCCGAGAAAATTCTGCCACTGCCTCCAGATTCTTATCGCATGCAAAAGCCATTCCTACCCTATGGGAACCATCGGATTGTTCGTGCTTTGCTCTTTAAAAGAACAAACCATCCAGATAAATCACAAGATTATTGAGAACATCAGGGACCAAACAAACAAAAGGTATACTTGTGGGTGTATATTGTATTATTCAAAGGTCGACTGTGTAAACACACACAGTGAAATCTTACACAGACATACCTCAGAATATTTGGTTTGGTTTGGTTTTCGACCACCACAATAAAGCAAATATCACAGAAAAGTGAGTCACATGATTTTTTTGGCTTCCCAGTGCATATAAAAGTTAGGCTTACACTATACTCTCTATGGAGTGTGCAATAACGTTATAGCTAAAAAAACAATGTGCATACCTTAATTAAAAAGTACTTTTTTGCTAAAACATGCTAACCATCATCCAAGCCCTCAGCAAGTCATAATAGTAGCACCAATGATCACTGATTACAAATCATTATAAAAACAATGAAAACATTTGAAATGCTGTAAAAATTACCAAAGTGTGACATGGAGACATGAAGTGAACAAATGCTGGTTGAAGAGTGGTGTTGTTAGGCTTCCTTAATGCAGGGTTGCCACAAACTTTCAATTGTAAAAAATCACAGTATCTGTGAAGGGCGAAAACATGAGGTATGACTGTAAATTAATAAATGAATTTCAACAAAATAAAGTGAGATTCAAAAACAAGGCACAGAATCAAAACAAGGGATCTCAAAATTTGGGCTCAAATTGTAACAAGAACAACTTGATGCTGAAACCCAGAGTGAGCAGAATAAAATGGCTTTATTGTCTTCTAAGGGCTGAATTGGTTTGAAACACATCAGATCAGATCAGTTGCTCAGTCGTGTCCAACTCTTGCGACCCCATGAATTGCAGCACGCCAGGCCTCCCTGTCCATCACCAACTCCCGGAGTTCACTCAGACTCACGTCCATCGAGTCAGTGATGCCATCCAGCCATCTCATCCTCTGTTGTCCCCTTCTCCTCCCGCCCCCAATCCCTCCCAGCATCAGAGTCTTTTCCAATGAGTCAACTCTTCGCATGAGGTGGCCATAGGTGATTCAAATGATGAGACTCTAGCTCTGGCTTGGGGAGGGGGGGAAGAGGGGGCAGAGGCTGCGGCAACTTAGAGATCAGAAAAGAGCACTTCATACGTTCATCTAGAATACATATGACTTGGGAATCAACGCACTACTTTACTTTTTGTTTCCCACTGGTTTTCAAATGCGTTCAGTGAAAGTAGTCTCCTCTTCTTGAATAAAACATCTGGCAGTTTCTTGACTTCTCACTCTCAAACTAACAAAACTTTCTATCATCACTTAGAGTCACAAAACACAGTCTCAGTTTACACCTGAGAAATATCCAGCCCAGTATATCAGTCATCAGTTCCATATTTATTTGTTCTAAGCTTACTCTCCTCCCTCTCTTTCAGCTACAAGCCACAAAGGCAAGAAGCCATTCATTAGGAAGAGGTGTTTGTTAGCAGCGGCTTCCTCCCTCTTGCTCTGCTTCTGCCAGTGTCGCTAACAGTGGTTTAGCACCTTGGGTCTGGGAAGTGAGGAGGAAGAGGGGAAGAAACACTCTGGGCTTGATGGAGGTTTCAGACAGGCTTGTTCCTTACCTGATACTTTCTTGAGTTCATCAGAGGTCACTCTCCTGATGGGAGATAGAATCCACTCCTCTAGGGACCTCTCCACCCCTGGTTCCTGGTCCTCTGGTGGTCTAATCAAATAGAGACAGGAGTTTCTCTAGGGCAGGACTTTTTCAAAAAATTTTATTTTTAATTGGAGGATAATTATTTTATAATATCGTAATGGTTTCTGCCATACTCAACATGAATCAGCCAAAGGTATACATATGTCCCCTCCCTCTTAAGCCTCCCTCCCACCTCCCTCCCCATCTCCCCCACCCCAGGCTGTCACAGAACACTCACTTGGGTTTTCTGCATCATACAGCAAATTCCCACCAGCTCTCTCCTCTATATATGGTAATGTATATGTTTCAACGTTACTCTCTCAAATCATCCCACCTTCTCTGTCCTACACTGCGTCCAAAAGGTTGTTCTCTGTGTCTGCATCTCCTTTGTTTCCTGTGGATAGTTTAATCAGTACTATCTTTCTAGAATCCATATATATGTGTTGATATATGATATTCATCTTTCTTTCTGATTTACTTCACTTTGTATAATAGGCTCTAGGTTCATCCACCTCATTAGAATGGACTCAAATGAGTTCCTTTTTGTGACTGAGTAATATTCCACTGTGTATACGTACCACAACTTCTTTATCTATTCATCTGTTGATGGACATCTAGGTTGCTTCCATGTCCTAGCTATTGTACATAGTGCTGCAATGAACAGTGGAGTACATGTGTCTATTTCAATTATGGTTTCCTGAGAGTATATGCCCAGTAGCAGGATTACTGGGTCACATGGTATTTTATTCCTAGTTTTTTTTTTTTGTTTTTTTTTTTTAAGAATCTCCATACTGTTCTCCATAGTGGCTATATCAATTTGCATTACTACCAACAATGCAAGAGGGTTTAGGGCGGAACTTTAAGCTGCTCCAGACCAGCTCCCTTTGGCTCTTCATCCTCCTCTCTTCAATATGGCTGAGATCAGCCACAGAAAGCCCTTCCATAGCCTCAATAATCTCGTGCGTATAGAACTAATCAGTGCAGCCACCTCCATTCTGCTTAAACTTTCTCAGCTTGATTCGGGCACCAAACCAAGCTCTCTGAGCAGCCCCTCCCTACGTGTGGATTTGGAGGTCAGTGCCTGTGGCTGGGGGGCGGGGGATGAAGAGACGCATAGTTTAAAAACTTTCTCTAAGAACTTCTCATAGATGCCGCTCCTTCTTCCTGCGCTCAACCCTTTTACACTTCAAGTTGGCAAAGAGGTAAAAAAATATGGAATCAGTTCTCAAATATTTTTCTCACAAGTTCTGTGTGTGAGAATCTGCCTAAGTCATTTTATATCTGACACCTACTATGCTGATGCCTCAGTTGAAAATGAGACAGACCGAATCCTCCTCTTACTGACTTAGGCAATTATACACAGGGAGGAAAGTGAGAGAGTCCATAAGGAAATGTGTGGTAAGTCAGACCCCGCAAAATAAATAAAATAATACCCTCCTCCTACTCTGGGTTGTAACTACTCACACTATGCTTGGCTAAACACTAAATAGTCTGTTATTTTAAAACTCAGTCATGGTCAGGGGAGAAAACGAAGCTAGGACTGGAAGCCCCATAAACTGAGTCAGGCCACCACTGTGTGACTGAACCCAGATCTTAGGATAGGCAATTCACATTCAGCAAAGTATTTCCTTTTATGTATGTTTGATCCTTCTCAATGGGATGTTTCCAGACTAGAACCTGGGAGATGAATCAGGAAAAAGCCTAAAAGAAAGCAGTAGTCCCTCAGAGGTCTTCACAAATTTTATTTTTAACACTTCAGGTTTTCCCCCTGCTCTAAGTTTCAGCTGATTTTTTAAAAGTGTAGAATGACTGGCCCCCATGAAGATAGTTCTCTCTTTTTTAGGAAAATTCGGAATACTGCTATGTGGGCACCCAGTAACATGAGAGCTGCTGCACCCAAGTCCAGGGTGGGACAGTGGGCTGAGTGGAGGGCTTGCCCTTGCCTCTGGCCTTTGGCTGGTCACACAGCTTCTCTAAGCCCCAATTCCCTCCTGTCTTATGAAAAGTGAAACTTTTAGTCACTCAGCCATGTCTGACTCTTTGCGACCCCATGGATTGTAGCCCACTAG
This sequence comes from Bos indicus x Bos taurus, assembly GCF_003369695.1. Lineage (NCBI taxonomy): Eukaryota > Metazoa > Chordata > Mammalia > Artiodactyla > Bovidae > Bos > Bos indicus x Bos taurus. The sequence continues at coordinate 68,486,911 of NC_040084.1, read as the reverse complement.
GCTCTTTTGTCCATGGAATTCTTCAGGCAGAAATACTGAAGTGGGTAGTCACTCCCTTCTCCAGGGGATCTTACCAACCCAGGGATCAAACCCGGGTCTCCTGAATTACAGGCAGATTCTTTATCATCTGAGCCTTCAGGGAAGCCCCCAAATGCATCTTTAATAAAATGTAAATGATTTCTTGGAGAAGGCAATGGCACCCCACTCCAGTACCCTTGCCTGGAAAATCCCATGGACGGAGGAGCCTGGTGGGCTGCAGTCCATGGGGTCACTAAGAGTTGGACACGACTGAGTGACTTCCCTTTCACTTTTCACTTTCATGCATTGGAGAAGGAAATGGCAACCCACTCTAGTGTTCTTGCATGGAGAATCCCAGGGATGGGGGAGCCTGGTGGGCTGCCGTCTATGGGGTCGCACAGAGTCGGACACGACTGAAGTGACTTAGCAGCAGCAAATGATTTCTAAATAACCTTTCAGCCCTAATATATTATGATTTTGACCATAAAATAAAATACTACTTTGATAGCTGGATGAATAAAATCAGTACTCACAGTAGAAAAAAATTCAATTACAAGAAAATATTCAATTCAAATAATTTAACATTGCTTATGAAAGTATGAAAAATGGAAAAATGGTAGGAGGTTGATTCTGTTTGCTTATTTTATTAGTTTTCCTTTTTCAATATAGCTCCTCCTCGATGTAGCTGTGTGATTTGGCAGGGGAGGTGAGATGGAATACAGAATGTGTGGTTCTTTGTCAGGGCTCCCTAGCTCTGCTTCAGCTTTTAATTCATACCCAAGCACTGCTAAGTGTGGGATCATATATCTCAGGTACTCCTGGCTCATACCTACAGACTCTCTCTTCTCAACCCCTAGGAGAAGAGTATTAGTTATGATTTTAGTTTGTGTTTTAAAGATCGAACCCTGCTAAATCCAACATACTGCCTTGGCTTTTGAATGCCTCATGCTCAGATCTAGACAAAACAGTGGAAAAGCTTAGTTGCCTGTGTTAACAATAATCCATTTGCAATCAGTCTTCAGCTCATTATTTTTAAAACAGAATTCAGATCCTTAATCCTTTGAGATATGCAATCTACAATTGTAGGGCTTGGGAATTTATAGGTATTACATTATCTGCACAGAGCACATTTATTGCAATTTTGAATTCAATAGAAGTACATTTTTTATTGCCAAGAAAAATTATAATACTAAAATAGAATCGAAAAGCTCTAACATTCAAAGAAAATTTTGTCCTCTAGCTTATAATCAGAACTCTGTATATGTACAATGTACAGAAACTTTTTACAAAGTAGTATATTGTGCCTTGATTTTTAAACAAAAAGAATTTCAATATTTTTATTAACTAGTAAATATTTTTAAAGACAAAGATAATTAACCTTGTAAAACAAATCATTCCTTTAGCTAATAATGAAATACAATATATGAAATATTTCTATTCATACAAATTCTACCCATGAAGGATGGTAAAGTGCATTACACACGAAATGAAGCCTTCTCAAAGGGCAATATAGGTTTTACTAAGATCGCATTCTAATTATAGTCATTGCAATATTTATAAAGATGGAGAGGTAATTATGGTGATGGTATTTTACATTCTTGCAAACAATTGAAACACATTGAAACTGATTCTGTGACTCAAATGGAGAGACCTGCCAGAAAACTCTGGGAGAATATTATTTCCTAATATAAGAAGAGAGAAATCATGGGTGCACTACTCTCTCATTTTTCTGCATGTATACAGCCTATTTAGGGTTTCAGTTTGGGACAGGAGGTTAAGCTCAGAAACAGTATTATCTTAATTGAATAACAGAATTACCCGCAATTTTGTAAATTGCAGAAAGGTTTTTCCTCCATCATGTGATATCATTAGGTGATTGCTTTCTGAGCTGGAAGGAGAAAACTGGGCAGACGGAAGCATACAATTAAAAAGGAGTCTGGTATGAAGTTTTTACTTCCCAAAGGTACAAGAGCTTAGAAGAGGACGACGACCAAGGACATTGTTAACACACTCAATGGTCATGACAATGGTATGGATTCTGACTTCCCATCCAGCAGGACAAAGCATAATCCCTCAAGGCTCCTCCTTCCTCTGGCAGGATGCCAGGAAGCCCATACCTCCTGGGCACTTTTAGACTTGCTGCTGCTCTCTTTCACTTCCACTGCTTGGTGGCTGTGTGAGCTCTGGCTTACCCACTTCAGAGGATTTCACCTGTGCCTCTCAGTCAGATTTATTGACTGTAGCTTCTGCTGTCAATGACCCTAAAGCCGCTGACACTGACTTTGTGGCTATAATATTAAAAGCAACAACAGGAAGACATTCAACAACAGTAGTTACCACTTCTTGAGCCTCTATGTGTGTGTGCGTGCCAGGCAGAGTGCTAACACCAGCGCCAACTTATCGGGTGATCATGACAGCCCTACAAAGCAGGGAGTGTTACTGTCCCTATTTTGCAAGTAAGAGAAGTGAAACTTTCTGATAGTCACACAGCTTACAAACCCAGAGTTTAGAATCTCACATTCTCATCCCTTACATTCCAGTTTCCCGTATCATAAGAAATAAAAAATTTTGACGGTTTACAAAATACCAGGCAGGATATCATAACACTCCACCTGATCGTCCTATTTGTGACCACAGTGCTTAAAATACTCTGACCCTCCTTCAGTGAACTTGGAGAAGACTCTCTTTCCACTGAGGTCAAAATTATAATAAAAGACTGTGGAAGTAGTTGTCAAGTCTTACCGCCAGAGATTGGAATATGAGTCTTGATTTTGCCACTTACTAATTTTTGCAAAGTCATTTAAACTCTCTAAGCCTATGATTCTTCATCATTAAAAAAAGGGAACCATTATATCTGCTTCATGAGTTACTAAGAGAATTAAGAATTATAACATGTAAAGGGAGTGTACTCATTTTAATTTCTCAGTAAATGTTGACTATTCTAATATTAATGTTGGTATTTTTCACCTGAAACATGGCCTCACAAATTTCTCTTCCAAGTACATTGACAGTAAAAGTGTAGTCGCTCAGTCGTGCCTGACATTGTGACCCCATGGACTATAGCCCACCAGGTTCCTCTGTCCATGGAATTCTTTAGGCAAGCATATGGGAGGGTGTTGCCATTCCCTTCTCCAGGGGATCTTCCTGACCCCGGAATCGAACCAGGTTTCCTGCATTACCAGGAGATTCTTTACTGTCTGAGCCACTTTGATGGATCCCTTCCAAGTACATTGGGACATCTTTATTTGGAGCTAGGTCAAATGGCCACTGAATCAGTATCTAGGAATAATTTTCAGCACCTTGAGTTGCTTCTACATCAGAGTAACTCTGCTTCTTTGAAAAGGAACTTTTGCCTTTATTTGAAGCAGACACTGTCATCCCCTTGTCCAGAGCCTTTTTTTTTTTTTTTGGCTGTGTTTAGTCTTCATTGCTGTCTTTCTCAAGTTGTGGTGAGTAAGACTACTCCCTAATTGTGATGTGCAGGCTCTCATTGCAATGGCTTTTCTTGTTGCAGAGCACAGGCTCTAGGCTCTTGGGCTCAGTAATTGTGGCACATGGGCTTCATTACCCTCAGGCATGTGGAATCTTCCTGGACCAGGGATCGAACCCATGTCCCCTGCATTGGCAGGCAGATTCTTTACCACTGGACCACCAGGGAAGTCCCAGAGTCTTAATCTAGTTATTTAGACACCAGAAATTTATTCTACCTGTATCTTTTACAAGGTATGATGTGGCAAAATTGGGATTTTGGAATCTTTTTAGGTCTGTTTACAGATGAAATTTCTCTCTCAAGACCTTTCCTACTATATAAATAGATAGATAGACAGACAGTAGCATGAATCTTTGAACCTGCCAAATCCAGGAGGTTGAGATGACAAAAATCCTCTTGGCCCTCTCCAGAATTTATGTTGTTGTTGCTGTTGAGTTGCTCAGTCATGGATGACTCTTTGTAACCCCATGGGCTGCAGCACAGCAGGCTTCCTGTCCTTCACTATCTCCCAGAGTTCACTCAACTCACTTCCATTGAGTCAGTGGTTCCACCCAACCACCTAGTCCTCTGTTGCCCTCTTCTCCTCCTGCCTTCAATCTTTTCCAATATCAGGGTCTTTTCTAATGAGTCGGCTCTTCACATCAGGTGGCCAAAGTATTGGAGCTTCAGCATCTCCTTCCAATGAATATTCAGAATGTATAGACATCTCAAACTCCTCTGGGACTTCATCTTCACTTTTGGAGATAGACTACTCCAGGAATTTGTTGGTCATGTGCTTCAGTTCTTGATTGGATCAAGATTAACACAGAGCTAAACCAAGCAAACCCAAACAAACAAAGTTAAAACACAATAAAATCTTGTTTGACTGGAGAGTACTAAGGTGGAGCAGAATGTGAGAGAAGACGCCTAGGAATTTATCACATATAACTCAACAAGTTCTTTATGTTCCCTACAAATTCAAATATAAAATATTGGATTGGAAGCCTTTGGCCCCCCATGAGGTAGAACTCATCACCCTCATGGTCAGCCACCTATGTTAGTGTTCAAAGATAAGAAAGTACAGGTCTCAATTGGAAATGTGGAAATGGATTTTTTACAAGTCTTCGGTTCTGAAAAACTGGCTCATATTTGACAGATACTAAGCCCTTTCAGGCCCTATCTACTCATATTTTTCCAAACACTGATTAGTGTGATCAAATTAAATAAAGTATTGACCTACTTCATTTTATAACCAAAGCTATTTAAAACTTATTCTAACTTGTGGACTAACCATTAAAAGTCAATTGACTTAAATTAACTCTGTAATAAAATCTTACAAAATGCATTGAAGATCACAGTTATTCAATTTTTAAAAGTAAATTCTCTGTTTATCCCACTATTTGTGGAACAATTCAACTAAATATTAAGTCATTTCTCCCTTATTAAGTTGTAGACCTGGTTTTCTTAAATTAATACTCTAATTCCTCCCTTAAAGAATATTTGAGTAATATTTTTAATAAGGCCTTAAAAGAATACTTATTTTCAAGATTAATGAATACTTTTTAAGAATTACCTTAAAAAAAGGCAAAAAAAAAAAAAAGCAAAGCTTAACTTCAAACCTATTCTGCAATAATCATCACAGGACCAGCTATGCAATTTGCAAGGCCCAATACCAAATGAAAATGTGGGGTCCTGTCTTTAAAAAGTAAGAATTTCAAGACAGTGACAGCAAAATTGTCTTTCCCAACTGCAACCTCTGGATAGAATTCTAATTAAAAGTTCAGCATGATTTTTTGTATATGTGGAACTTGGCAAGGTGATTCTATTCACTGAAGATCAAAGAGTCCTGAGAAGAGCCAAGATTCTTCTGAGGCAAAAAGACTAAATTGGGGAGATTTGCTTTAACTGCAGTAAAAAGATATAAAAGTCTATTAAGATTCAAAAGTGATATTAGCACAGAAACAGAGAATTTGGCTGAGAAACTAAAAAGAGAGCCCCCCACTACTAGTCTATGCATTTGTGGAAATTTGATTTATAAACAAATTTTTCATTTCAGATCAGAGAGGCAATGAGGAAATATTCAATAGTGTTTTCAGGACCATTATCTAATCACATGGGAAGAAAGAAAATTGATATGTAGTACCTCACATGATACACACAAAAGTCCATCCCAGAAGGTTTAAACACTTAAATTTGAAAGGATAAACATTAAAATGTTCAGCAGAAAATATGGCAAAATATACTAAGATGCTCAAGTTTGAATTTATTAAAAGGAAGGACAGAGACTTTAAAGGACAAACTTTAAAGGAAAAGATTGATATATTTGACTATTTTAAAATTAAAGCATTATGTTAATCAAAACATTTTTATAAATTGAAAAACACATATAAAAGGTAAGAATTAAAATCTAGAGTTGCTTAGTCGTGTCTGACTCTGTGACCCCATGGACTGTAGCCCACCAGGGTCCTCTGTACATGGGATTCTCCAGGCAAGAATACTGGAGTGGGTTGGCATTTCCTTCTCCAGGGGATCTTCCCGACCCAGGGATCGAACCTGGGTCTGCTACACTGAAGCAGATTCTTTATCATCCAAGCCACCTGACAGGATTTTATAAACAGTTTCAAAGCTCACTAGGACATCGTTTGTTCAATTAATTGTATAGGTGCAAAAGTGAAAACCAGACAGTTAAGAGGCAAGTTAGGTGAATAATGATGGGAGTTTAGACTGGGATAGTAGCTGTGAAGAAAAGGGAAGTAGACAGTTTCAAGATATATTTTTGCCTACATAGCCAATAGAGCTTGCTGACAAATTGTATGTGTGTTTGGAAGGAAAGGGCTTCCCTTGTGGCTGAGTTGGTAAAGAATCCACCTGCAGTGTGGGAGACCTGGGTTCAATCCCTGAGTTGGGAAGAGCTCCTGGAGAAGGGAAAGGTTACCAACTCCAGTATTCTGGCAGGAGAATTCCATGAACCATATAGTCCATGGGGTCCCAAAGAGTTGGAGATGACTGAGCAATTTTCACTTTGGAAGGAAAAGAAAAAAGCTGATATGATTCTAATTTGATTTTGAGTTTGATCAACTGAATAAATGAGGTTCTATAAATAAGGAATATTTATTTCTATTTATGGAGATGTCTGAGGGAGGGAAAGTGTAGGGTTGAGAGGAATCAAGAGTTCTCTTTTGGTCATGTTAAGTTTGAGTTTCCCATTAGATACCTAAATGGAGATAATGACTCCATTAAAGTAGACATTGGTGGCTCTAGATCAGAACTCAACAGAGAGATCAAACCTAAAATATTATTTTAGAGGTCAACGGCCATATTCAAAGTAAGTGTACCTTTTTTGCTCCCTCGAGATTGTGATCTGGAAGAGGGAAAGTTGTGATGTATTAAAATTATAACTTAGTAAATGGAAACCAGTGAAAAAGCCCAGAACATTAGTCCATAGCAGCATGCTATGGAATAACTGACTACTCAATATTCATTTTCTATATGAGGCATGGCCTGGGGAAGGAAGCAAGACTCATTGATTCATATGGGTCAATTACATTTATTTCATCTTCTCTGCTGGAGGTTATTAGTGGAAGTGCCTGAGTCAGTTTACACCAGTGAGAAGTGAGCAGAGTTGGTTTTTTTTTTTCAGTAGGCTTTTAGGAAAGAAATGTCTTGCCTTTTAAGAGAAAGCTATAAAAGTCAAACTTCTTCCTAGAGTTGAAAATGAAACTCTGTATTTTCTGACCTGCATCCTGTGGCCCTAGAAAAATTTGGTATAAAATTGATTTAGAGGTTATAGTAGGGAAAGACAGCAAGAACACAGTCCTCCTCATCAGACCACCAGCTCTGAAGGCTGCCTTACTCCTGGAGACTTAATGATATAAGTAAATATATCCCTTACATTTTTTAGACTAGTTTGGGGTGGATTTCATGCTGGCTGAAATTAAACATGTTAACTGAAACTAATGTTAGAACGAGCTTCCCTGGTGGCTCAGTGGTAAAGAATTCATCTGCCAGTGCAAGAGATATGAGTCTGATCTCCAGTCCGGGAAGACTCCCTGGAGAAGGAAATGGCAATCCATTCCAATATTCTTGCCTGGAGATCTCCATGGACAGAGGAGTCTGATATGCGGTGGTCCATGGGGTTGCAAAGAACTGGACACAATTAGCTTCTGAACAATGACATCAAGTATTAGAACACAATAATCAGAAGGATTCATGGGAAAATTAAACACTCTTAGAGTTCAAAAATATGAAACCAAGAAAATCCAATAACAAGAGATGAACTGCCTGCCAAAAAATCTAGATGAATGATTGGACTAAGGTTGTTAGATATTGAAAAGAAAATTGACCTCTGAGATGAAGGACTTGGGGATGTTTGGGGCATTTTGGATACTCAAAAGTGTACAGTTTTCTGAAGAATCAAAAATCAGGGAGTTATAAAATTTTGAGACCATCCTCACAGTCATATTGAAAAATAAGTCAATGGGAAAATAAAAATAAATCCTTGGAAGTAGAGACATTAGTAGATATGTTACAATAATGATTTAAATGTTATTAGTAAATTAAATACACACATGAAAAAAAGAATAATAACATTTTACCTTGGTATTTAATTATTAATCATTTCTTCTGAAGAGTAAACAGCTTCACAAATGAGATAAACATTAATAACCAGAGACTGAGTAGAATTATTTCTAAAATAAATACACATAAAGAACTGTTCAAGCAAAGATGTTCTTAGATTAGTCTGAAATACCCTGAAGAAAAGTCTATTCACAACCCTCTGAAGTAATTTTCAGAGTCATGCAGTATGTGTAAAGCCTTTTGAAGTCTAGTGTATATGTTATATGACAACTTTAGACTAATCCCAACTGAAATACAGAAAAGGTATTCTCTTAAGTTATCAGTTTCTTAAAAAATATATGAAACTACATTTTTAAAATGAATAACTTGCCTTTACTCACCAGCTCTTCAAATCCATATCCCTTAATGTCTGCTCACCCACCCACCCCAATATATATATATATCTTAGGTATGAAGTCTGTGTTCCTTACAGAATATGAAAGATCCTCTAAATTAAGGCAACCCAAGAGGTTGTTTGCCTTCTCTTGGTCAGTCTTGAAGCCAACGCATCCTCAGTCAAACTCAAAGCCAAGGCTATGAGCTTCTCTCTGTGCCCAGATAGCCTAAAACTTTGGGAAAACAAATTTAATCTTTATCCAGGAAAGTTGGGAGACTTAAGAAACAAACTATGAAGTCCTTTTAGTATGAAGCACTAAAAACACAACAGCATAAGGTGGTATGGAGTATTCTTAAACCCGAAGGTAGAGAAAACTCACTTCTGATGCTAGTCAGTCCTCATTGAATTAATAACATGTCTACGTCACATATTAATCTTTAAAAAATATGATTTTTAAAGTGTTGCTTATGGAGACCACAGAAACACCATAATTCTGGCTATTCTTATAACCTTAATATGACTAAAGAAAATCATATCTTACTCAAGGATATTGTCACCTGAAAAATGTGGTCAGATGGCTTTCTGTGAAAAAGAGAGCTTAGTCTGATAATCAGATATATATATTTTTTATATTTGCCTAAGGGAAATGGAACCAGTCTGTTGTTCCATGTCCAGTTCTAACTTCTGCTTCTTGACCTGCATACAGATTTCTCAAGAGGCAGGTCAGGTGGTCTGGTATCCCCATCTCTTGAAGAATTTTCCACAATTTATTGTGATCCACACAGTCAAAGGCTTTGACATAGTCAATAAAGCAGAAATAGATGTTTTTCTGGAACTCTCTTGCTTTTTTGATGATCCAATAGATGTTGGCAATTTGATCTCTAGTTCCTCTGCCTTTTCTAAGTCCAGCCAGAACATCTGGAAGTTCACAGTTTACATACTGTTGAAGCCTGGCTTGGAGAATTTTGAGCATCACTATGCTAGTGTGTGAGATGAGTACAATAGTGCAGTAGTTTGAGCATTCTTTGGCATTGCCTTTCTTTGGGATTGGAATGAAAACTGACCTTTTCCAGTACTGTGGCCATTGCTGAACATTCCAAATTTGCTGGCATATTGAGTGCAGTACTTTCACAGCACCATCTTTTAGAATTTGAAATAGCTCAACTTTATTTTGGGGGGCTCCAAAATCACTGCAGATGGTGACTGCAGCCATGAAATTAAAAGATGCTTGCTCCTTGGAAGAAAAGTTATGGCCAACCTAGACAACACATTAAAAAGCAAAGACATTACTTTGGCAACAAAGGTCCATCTAGTCAAAGCTATGGTTTTTCCAGTAGTTGTGTATGGACTATAAAGAAAGCTGAGTGCCAATGAATTAATGCTTTTGAATTGTGTTGTTGGAGAAGACTCTTGAGAGCACCTTGGACAGCAAGGAGATCCAACTCATCAGTCCTAAAGGAAATCAGTCCTGAATATTCATTGGATGGACTGATGCTGAAGCTGAAGCTCCAACACCCTGCTACCTGATGCAAAGAGCCAACTCATTTGAAAAGACCCTGATGTTGGGAAAGATTGAAGGTGGGAGGAGAAGGAGATGACAGAGGGTGAGATGGTTAGATGGCATCACCAACTCAATGGACATGAGTGTGAGCAAGCTCCAGGAGTCGGTGATGGACAGGAAGGCCTGGTGTGCTGCAGTCCATGGGGTAGCAGAGTCAGTCATGACTGAGCGGCTGAACTGAACTGAAGGGAAAAGGGTGATATAGCTAGAAGACTTCACAGGTGGCGCTAATGGAAAAGAACCCATCTGCCATTGGAGGAGACGTTAAGATATGCAAGTTTGATCCCTAGGTTGGGAAGATCCCCTGGAGAAGGAAATGGCAGCCCACTCCAGTTTTCTTGCCTGGAGAATCCAGAGTACAGAATAGCCTGGTGGCCTAAAGTCCATCGGGTTACAGAGTCAGAGACAACTGAAATGACTTAACATGAGCACATCTGGCAGATATCTACATTCTAAATGAGTAGAATGAGGCATTATATTATGGGCACAGGACAGTGGTAAGCCTTTTTTCAATAGCTTAGGTCAAAAGTGACAGATACATAGCATACTCGGCTCACACCAGAATCTTGGGCAGATGTAAGGTGCTGTCATTCAAGCATAGCATTCTCTTTTCACTGGCATCAAATATACATCTCAAAATCCTTTTCAACCCAGCACTCCAAGGAAATAGAATGGGACATAATATAAAACTAAATTGCTCCTCTAGCCTTTTCTGCGACTGTACATGTCCTTTAACCCTAACTGTGGATTCTCTAAACACAACTTTAAATGTTGATTCAAGTTTTCAGGGACTTTGATACAAGGAGGGGATTAATCTAGGGGCAGTATCCTAGATTAATCTTTGGATTGAAATAGCCTCTAGTGTAATAAACCAACATTGTAAATTATGTAAAAAAAATTATTTATGAGCTTGATTTTTCAGAGTTGTTCCTGAGATCAAGTTGACTGAGGACCTAATGAAACTGAGCTTCTAAATGTGAAAATCCAGGATCCAGGCCCTGGGTGAGAGTGGACCTCAGAGCTCACTGTCAACCTGTGAAAGCCTTCCTTGGTGAAGAACTTTTGATCTCAACTCTGTAAGTATAACAAAAATGACTTCCTATTCATTCACAATTTAGTAAATCCATGTTAACATTTTGTCTTAAAAACAAATATGTATTAGATTAGTTCTAATAATAAAGTTCATTTAACTGATCTTTTTAAATTTTGAATTCCTTTTTTAATTTCTATTTTCTTCTCCTAAGCTAACTTATTTTTCGCCTAAACAGAACCAGCTCAGTGACACATTAAGAACCCATGCATAGGCCCACATACAGCTACTTTAATGGAATGAGTCACTTGTTAAATATACACTATGCAACAGAAGGGAAGCTCACAGTTAATTAAGTAACTCTGAAAAACAAATAAGAGTTGGAAATAGTAAATTCTCTTGAGTATTAGCAAATAAAATCGCATATCAACAAACTGTTTTAGATGATGCTGATGTGTTCAGAAGCAGAGAAATAAATAAACTATAACCCTCTGAGATTATGACAAAAATTAATGAATAGCTTTGCATGAAATTAAGAATCTATTACCAAGATACTGCCTACAAGGTGGTAAGGCTTCTTAGCTGGCAGATGGCTAACTAATTTGCTGCTTCTCTATAAAACTATAGAATAAACTATAAGTCTGAGTAGCCAGGCTTAACTACTATCTTGTAAAGGTCAATTATTTTTGATACTTATGGCATAAATATTTTATAACACATAATTATACATGTGTTATATATATATGTGTGTGTATGTGATATTTTATAGCAAAAATATTTTATTCTGATGTTTATTCAAATAGCAGAATAAAAGTTCTGAAAAACAGACTGTGCTGAAGAAGATATTGTGGTAGTGGTTTAGTTGTAAGTCATATCTGACTCTTACAACCCCATGGACTGTAGCCTGCCAGGCTCCTCTGTCCATGGGATTTTCTGGGTAAGAATACTGGAGTGGGTTGCCATTTCCTTAGGGCAAAATATTGAAATTGTGATTGTTACAATATACTGAGAATGAGTAGTTACTATTTTTTATCAGAACCCCAGTGCAGTGGCCAGTGGGGGTGGAGTCAGTGGACAACAGGATTAATAAGCACAAAAATTTATTTTCCACTTCAGAATTTTGTACTGGTATATTTCCAGATAATAGTGATATATATTTCATAATAATAACCATAATTTCCTGCACATTTACTCTGCGCTACCCTATTCTGAACATATTACATGTATCATCTAATCTCATAACAACTCTATAAGATGCTTTCATAGAAAGGAGAGTGAATTACAGAGAGAGTACAGTATTTGCTCAAGGGAACTTAGCCCCCAAAAGGTGATGCTAGAATTAAATCTAAGTGGCTCAACTCAAGAGTCAAGTATTAATTATAATGCTCTTTGGTGATGATGAGTGTCAACGTGGCTGGGCTACTGTACACAGTCATTTGTTCAGACATTTGTTCAGTTTAGATGTTGTTGTGAAGGTATTTTTTGGATGGAACCAACATTAAAGCAGTACACTTTAAGTAAAGTAGATCATCACCCATAACATGGGTAAGTGAAGTCACTCCGTCGTGTCCGACTCTTTGCGACCGCAAGGACTGTAGCCTACCAGGCTCCTCTGTCCATGGGATTTTCCAGGCAATAGTACTGGAGTGGATTGCCATTTCCTTCTCCAGAGGATCTTCCCGACCCAGGGATCGAACCCAGGTCTCCTGTATTGTAGATAGATGCTTTACCATCTGAGCCACCAGGGAAGTCTGTATAACATGGGTAGGCCTCATCTAATCAGTTGAAGGTCTGAAGAGCAAAGACAGAAGTTTCCTGAAGAAAAAGGAATTCTGCCTTGAGACTGCAATGTAGACACCTTGTGTGAGTTTCCGATTTCAAGATATAAGACTCAGGATTGCAACATCAACTCCCAGTTTCCATGCTGCCAGGCTGATCTCCAGATTGCAGACTTGCCAGCCTCATAAGTGCATGAGCCAGTTCCTCAAAACCAATCTCCCTCTCTGTTTTGAACTAATAGATGTGTATTGGTATAACCTGAAGGTTCTGTTATAAAATTTTATTTAAGTGTTGCTAAAACATCATGCTGTAGGCAAAACAAATAATATTAACATCTTAGAGATAAAGAAAATGAAGCCAGTGGAGAGTGAATTACTTCTCTAAATCATAGCACTAGCAAACAATAAAGCCTGAACTAAAATGTGAGCCAAAGATTACAAGATCTGCCAGCAGATGTACTATGTTTCTGTAGGGATCTGAGTTTTCTACCACCTACCTAGGTCTTCCTACTCCATGATTTAAAAATATTTTCTCTACCTCACGCTACCTCACAAATAACCAAGTGCCACTAAGCAGATAATTCAAATAAACATAGGAAGATGAGAACACTGAATCAAAAGCTTTAGATATTCTTTGCCTCCTAGCCGTTTTCTAAAACATGATTTGCAAATAGACAAAGATGTAGAAAATAGAATCCATCTTCATGAGTTCATTTAAATACATATGAAGTACCTATTACACAGTATGTAAGCTTGTCCTTTGAAAGATGGCAAGAGGAGTGTGTCAGTACTGAGTTACAGAGCTGTGGGTCTATGCTAAAAGCCTATCAAATACTTGTAGCATTTATTAGTCGTATCCTTCTCCTTAAGCTGATTCACCTTGTCACTTATTTAAAACATTAAAGTTTAATATTTATTATGTGCATAGTGCTACAAGGCAAACAATAATGTCTTCAAACAAGTAGACCACAAGGGACACTACTTAGGTCTGATAGATGGAAGAAGAGATTTCAGTAGGGTGCAAGGCACTTAACTGAAGAGCGATGTTTACTAGAAGAAAGTAAAGAGCAACACTGTGCAAACATTTATAAAGATGTCATTTTATGTGAAATAGCTACGCCATCATATTTATTAAGGAGATTGTACTACACATAAGATTCTGATAGCAGCCCTTAGTTCTACTCAGCAATCTGACTATTTCACTTACAACCCAGTCTCCTACTCTAGTCACTGAATTTTGCAAACCTGATCTACTATTATCAAATGTTTAATCCCTTCCTCCAATCCCAGATCTGTCTTCTTCATAGAGAGCCAGAAGCTGTTTCACAGGAACTCCCTAATGCCCCCACATCAGTACCCATCCTCATTTCCCATTTGCATTGAAGGAACTGACCCTTCTCCTATCCAGAGGAAGACTTCCGCTGGGTCCTTGGCTTCCATCCTGTGATAGTGAACTTCATATATCTTGGCAAGGCTATGGTACCCAGTTTTTGGTCAAACATCAGTCTTCATGTTGCTGTAAAAGTATGTTTTAGAAGTGATTAGCATTTAAATCAGTAGACATTGAGTAAAAACATTACCTTCCGTGTTACAGTGAGCCTTACATAACTGAAGCTAAAGGCCTAAAGAGAAAAGACTGAGATTCCCAGACAAGGAAGAAATTCTGCCTCCAGACTCAAGACTAGATCATTATCTCTTGCCAGCATTTCCAGCCTGCCAGCCTGCCCTGCCAATTCCAAACTTGTCAGCCCACATAATCCCATGAGCTGATGCCTTAAAACCCACCCACTCATCCTTCCTATCAGTTCTGTTTCTCTGGAGAACTCCAGTACAGGTTCCCATCTATCATCTATGAATGGCTTATATAAAAACAAGAATGCAAATATTTGTATAACATGATGGCTCCTCATGGCTGGAAGCTCCTGCTACCTGAAGCTGCAGGCACCATGACTTTTTAACTATACTAAAAAATGGAGCATCTGTCATTTTTATCTGTACACGCATTGAGGGAGACCCTCCCTCCCTACCTCTTTGCTTACTTCCCTCCTTTGTATGTTGTACTTCTCTTTGGCTTTTATTGTGTAAGCAATCAGGTTTAAAAATTAGAATATGAATTTCTACAGCATTTTCAAATTGCCACCTCATTTCTCTTCTCTTCTTCATGCTCTTGTAGCAATTTATTTGGTTTTTCTCCTTTTTGTGCCTCCTACTCACGTGCTTGTTCAATGAGTGAAGAAATGACTGAATGGAGAGTCTTCTAGATGCAAAATATGAGGCACTGTGAAAGCTACTGAAAATATATTAAACAATTACTCCTTAAACAAGACATATCATCTTGTTTAAGGAGTAATAAATAAATATATACATATATAAAGCCATATGATAGCCATAGGCGAGAAGATATGGAGATGGGACAGCAAAAGGTTAAAATTGTTCAGAAGATATCCAGGAGGAGACAAAACATAGATAAAGACTGTTAGAGTAAAGGACATATTCCAGGAGTTCATTCAGAGGACAACAGAGAAAAATTGGAGTCAAGTAAGAAGATAGATCGGAGACGGCGATGGCATCCCACTCCAGCACTCTTGCCTGGAAAATCCCATGATGGAGGAGCCTGGTGGGCTGCAGTCCATGGGGTCGCTAGAAGTCGGACACGACTGAGCGACTTCACTTTCACTTTTCACTTTCATGCATTGGAGAAGGAAATGACAACCCACTCCAGTGTTCTTGCCTGGAGAATCCCAGGGACGGCAGAACCTGATGGGCTGCCGTCTATGGGGTCGCACAGAGTCGGACATGACTGGAGAGACTTAGCAGCAGCAGCAGCAAGAAGATAGATACCAGGCAACCCCCAATAATTCTGGAAGAAGACAAAAGGTGGAGGAGAGAGGCATTTTAAAAGAGACAATGAGTTTCTCTAAGGATAACCTCAGTTTCGTGGAACGACCTATGAAGAACACTTAAAGAAAGTGAAGAGATACTGAGAAAAATAGAAGAAAAAAAAAATGTTTGTATCTGTGTTCAATTTTTAGGCAAATGGTAGATACATAAGGAAGACTTTCCCCAAAAGTAGTTGCAGCAGAAGCTAGATTCTCATGTGTTAAGAAATGTGTGAGAAAAACAGAAGCAATGAATACTAGATCTTCTTTCAAGGAGGAAAGGAACTGAGCAGGGTCTCTGAGGTTCCTAGGGTCCTCATTCCCTCCATCCCACATCTCTCTGTCACTGAGTCTCATTACTCCTCCTACAGATGTCATCCGTCCCAATCCTTCCTTCCTTTCCCTTCCTATACCTGCCTCTGTTCTGCTTTGATCTGTCCCCTGACTCCCATTTCTCCTCCCTCCAGGCGTCCTGTGTGGATGATGAAATGAGGAGGATAAAGGCAGCAGAGGCCACAAGAAACATTGTCACATGAAAAAAGCCAGATAAGAACACGGCCTCTGGAGGTGAAGATGACAGGCTTTAATCTTATTGTTATCTCATCTTGAACCAATTATTTAAATTCCATGGCCCTCAGTTTCTTCATCCCTCAAACATAGACAAGACTTCTTTCTTGGTTTGTTATAAGGTTCAAATGAAATAAAATCTGTAATATAGTCATCTGTGCGCACACTAGGTGCTCAACCATAAGAATCTTCCTGTAATGCAAGAGACCCAGGTTTGATGCCTGAATTGGGAAGATCCCCTGGAGAAGGAAATGGCAATCCTCTCCAGTATTCTTATCTAGAGAATTTCATGGACAGAGGAACCTGGTGGGCTACAGTCCATGAGGTCACAAAGAGTGGGACACGACTGAGCTACTTTCTCTTCTCTATGCATACTAGGTGAGCACCCATTTCTATTATGATACTAAGCTAATGGTCCTAGAACACTGCCTTTATTATTCTACACCCGAAAGCCTTCAAGGCCCTACTATTTCTTACTACTTTCAATGTAAATTTCTCTCTCCTATATTAGGTCTCTCCTGGACCAGGGACCTGTCTTAGCCATCTTTGTAACCCTAGTGAGTAGCTTTAATATATTTATTCAACACAAACTTTCTTTATCTAGGAAATAGATATTGTTACATTGCCACTATTATAGAATAAGGTGCTTTTGGCCTCAAGTCACAGAAAATATAAGGAGCAGAGACTTTACAAAATAGATGCTTATCTCATATAACAAAATTCTAGAGGTGGTAAGTTTTCAGATGAGTTAAATGACTCTAATTGTCAAGTTCTTTCTCTCCTAATCCACCATCCTTAGCATGCTGACTTTTCACCCTCAAGCTTTTCTCCTGCACGATTCTAAGTAGCTACTGTGGCTTTGGGCATCCTACGGCCTTACAGAACCACTTTCAAAGCAGGAAGCCATGAGGACAAGCAGTAAGAGAGCTTTCCTTACTTGTTTCTCTCTTTACGTTTCAAGAGAGGCTGCTTTTCTGGATTTCATTTGCTGGAGTCCCCTCCTGTCAATTTGCTCTGTGAAAGTTGGGAAGCCTGGCTCTAGGGAACTTCTCTATGTAACTCTCCTCAGCAAATTTACGCTTGCTTGTACTTTAAAAAGATAAATGCAGACACCTGCCAACTTTATATTCCAATCCAAATCTCATCTCCAAGCTCCACTGTGTACATAACCAGTTCAAAACTCCACTTGATATCATACTGCATGTGATATTTCTCAACTTTCTTTTGTCATCTTGCATCCAGTTGTAGAGAATTATCTATATGTTATCCATGAGATCTAGTCCATTTTCAACCACTGAATTCTTATCTAATGTGGAAATAAACCACAAGTTAGCTATCTGTCTTCTTGACTTGGGACAGCTGTTCCTACATTTTTGTTACAGAGTTGCAAATAAGAATTTTCATATGTCTACTTGGTCTGCTATTACAGAATAAGGAGCATTTACTTCTCAATATAATTGTAGGTTTGTGATTTCTCCTTCTAATTATGTAAAATGTTCCCTATACATGTTGTGGAGGCATGTACTACACTTTGAAACACTATTACTTACTG
Source organism: Bos indicus x Bos taurus (assembly GCF_003369695.1). Classification (NCBI taxonomy): domain Eukaryota; kingdom Metazoa; phylum Chordata; class Mammalia; order Artiodactyla; family Bovidae; genus Bos; species Bos indicus x Bos taurus. The sequence goes on along the minus strand of NC_040084.1, from coordinate 68,469,103 downwards.
TGACTTGAAACACACCAATGGGTAGTAACCATCTTTACTCCTCATAATACTTTCCCCCTCAAAGTGCATTTTTTATGTTAATATAACAATACTAACTTATTTGTGATTATTATTTACCTGATCTCCTTTTTTTCATCCTTTTACACTGAATTATTATGTATCAATCAGAGAAGGCAATGGCACCCCACTCCAGCACTCTTGCCTGGAAAATCCCATGGATGGAGGAGCCGGTGGGCTACAGTCCATGGGGTTGCTAAGAGTCGGACATGATTGAGCGACTTCACTTTCACTTTTCACTTTCATGCATTGGAGAAGGAAATGGCAACCCACTCCAGTGTTCTTGCCTGGAGAATCCCAAGGACGGGGGAGCCTGGTAGGCTTCCGTCTGTGGGGTCGCAGAGTCGAACACGACTGAAGCGACTTAGCAGCAGCAACATTATGTATCAATATATTTATGTTCCCTTATAAAGAGAACTTTATTGTGTATTTAAAACCCAATTTACAGTCTCTGTCCTTTACCTAGAGAATTTTGACATTTCTTGCGATTAATAAAATTTTGGGTGGGTTATCTCTATCTTCTCATTTTTTTCTTTCTCTTTAAAATGCTTGTATCGGCAGAAGCAGAGCTGGTGGCGGCGCAGGTCGGGAGGAGGAGCACCGAGTGTAGGGCTCGCCTGCCGGGCCGCCCGAGAGTCTCTCAAGTGCGGGCGCTGGGGCCGCCATCTTAGATGGCGGGATTTAAAAAAAAAATAAAATAAAATAAAATGCTTGTATCTTTCTCTGCCTTCAACAATATTGACCAAGGTATCTTTACTCCTTTTTATCCTCTAAGTATTTAGATATACAATCAATTTTTACTTAATTATGTTGAAATTGTTAACATATATACTTGATTTAACAGAGACTAATATTAACAATTCCATAGCACGGAAAACTATATTTAATATCTTATAATAATGTATAATGGAAAATAATCAGAAAAAAGAATATATTTATATATTCTTGTTAAAATGGGATTCTAAAGTATTATTCTTTTCACTTTTATTTTTGCCCTTGAAAGTTTGTGCCAGAATAATTTTTGTTTCTTTTTAAAAACAAAACATATGTGTATGTGTGTGTATAGATAAAACCAAATCACTTTTCTGTACACCTAAAAATAACATGAGAAATGCTGGGCTGGAAGAAGCACAAGTTGGAATCAAGATTGCTGGGAGAAATATCAATAACCTCATATATGCAGATGACACCACCCTTATGGCAGAAAGTGAAGAGGAACTAAAAAGCCTCTTGATGAAAGTGAAAGAGGAGAGTGAAAAAGTTGGCTTAAAGCTCAACATTCAGAAAACGAAGATCATGGCATCTGATCACATCACTTCATGGGAAATCGATGGGGAAACAGTGGAAACAGTGTCAGACTTTATTTTGGGGGGCTCTAAAATCACTTTCACTTTTCACTTTCATGTATTGGAGGAGGAAATGGCAACCCACTCCAGTGTTCTTGCCTGGAGAATCCCGTGGACAGAGGAGCCTGGTGGGCTGCAGTCCATGGGGTCGCTAGGAGTCGGACGCGACTGAAGCGACTTAGCAGCAGCAAAATCACTGCAGATGGTGACTGCAGCCATGAAATTAAAAGACGCTTACTCCTTGGAAGGAAAGCTATGACCAACCTAGATAGCATATTGAAAAGCAGAGACATTACTTTGCCAACAAAGGCTTGCCTAGTCAAGGCTATGGTTTTTCCAGTAGTCATGTATGGATGTGAGAGTTGGACTGTGAAGAAAGCTGAGCGCTAAAGAATTGATGCTTTTGAACTGTGGTGTTGGAGAAGACTCTAGAGAGTCCCTTGGACTGCAAGGAGATCCAACCAGTCCATTCTAAAGGAGATCAGTCCTGGGTGTTCTTTGGAAGGAATGATGCTAAAGCTGAAACTCTGGTACTTTGGCCGCCTCATGAAAAGAGTTGACTCATTGGAAAAGACTCTGATGCTGGGAGGGATTGGGGACAGGAGGAAAAGGGGATGACAGAGGATGAGATGGCTGGATGGCATCACCAATTCGATGGATATGAGTTTGAGTGACCTCTGGGAGTTGGTGATGGAGAGGGAGGCCTGGCGTGCTGCAATTCATGGGGTCACAAAGAGTCGGACACGACTGAGCGACTGAACTGAACTGAACTGAAAAATAACAAAATATTGTAAATCACTTACACTTTAATAAAAAAAAAGAAATAATTCTCACCTTCTTCTAGACAATAATTACCCACTTTTCTTATTAAATGTTGTAGGTGTTTGGAGTTTTATTAGATCTCAGTGGGTTTTTTTCCCCTACCAGTTTTATTGAGATGTAATTTATGTATAGCTCTGTATAAGGTTAAATTATACAGCATAATGATTTGACCTACATATATCAAGAAAAGATTGCCACGATAAGTTTAGTGAATGTTTATCATCTCATAGTGAAAGTCGCTTATGTTGTGTCCAACTCTTCGTGACCCCATGGACTATACAGTCCAAGGAATTCTCCAGGCCAGAATACTGGAGTGGGTAGCCTTTCTCTTCTACAGGGGATCTTCTCAACCTAGAAATCAAACCTAGGTCTCCTGCATTACAGGCAGATTCTTCACCAGATGACCCACAAGGGAAGCCCAAGAATACTGGAATGGGTAGCCTATTCCTTCTTCAGTGGATCATCCCGATCCAGGAAGTATCATCTCAGTTCAGTTCAGTTCAGTTCAGTCACTCAGTCGTGTCCAACTCTTTGCAACCCCATGAACCGCAGCACACCATAGATACAAAATAAAAGAGAAAGAAAAAATATTTTTTTCCTTGTGATAAGAGCTCTTAGGTTTTATTCTCTTATTTTTTTAATTACCCAAATTAATAACCACTGTGGCAATATTGCTATTATTCTATATAAGAAATGCTTCTTTTAACCCACAGGTTTACTAATTTCTTTGCTTATCACACCACTTAAAATCCATTGTTTTTTCTGGATTTTTCCTTAACTTATTCTTTCATAAGATTTTTATTCACAATGAATCTGAAAGTGGCCATTCCTCTGAATTTTGTCTAAAATGTATTTTTTAGTGCTTGTTTCCAAATGACTGTTGACTTAATTTATTCTATATTGACAGTTTCTTTCTCTTAGGATTTTGAAGAGAAACAATAAAAATACCTTTGTCTTTTAGCTTTTATTCTTGATCTTTAAAGTTTGTGTCAGAATAATTTTTGTTTCCTTTTAGATAACGTATCCTTTCTCTGTGATTGCTTCAGGATCCTTTCTTCCTCTTTGACTTTCTAGTTTTACAATAAGATTTTAGGTGTGATTTGCATTTATTTAACCTGCTTGGAAGAAACACAAGCTGGAATCAAGATTGCTGGGAGAAATATCAACAACCTCAGATACGCAGATGACACCACCCTTATGGCAGAAAGTGAAGAGGAACTAAAAAGTCTCTTGATGAAAGTGAAAGAGGAGAGTGAAAAAGTTGGATTAAAGCTCAACATTCAGAAAACGATGATCATGGCATCTGGTCCCATCACTTCATGGGAAATCGATGGGGAAACAGTGGAAACAGTGTCAGACTTTATTTTTGGGGGCTCCCAAATCACTTCAGATGGTGACTGCAGCCATGAAATTAAAAGACACTCCTTGGAAGGAAAGTTATGACCAACCTAGATAGCATATTGAAAAGCAGAGACATTACTTTGCCAACAAAGGCCTGCTTAGTCAAGGCTATGGTTTTTCCAGTGGTCATGTATGGATGTGAGAGTTGGACTGTGAAGAAAGCTGAGCGCTGAAGAATTGATGCTTTTGAACTATGGTGTTGGAGTAGCCTCTCGAGAGTCCCTTGGACTGCAAGGAGATCCAACCCATCCATTCTAAAGGAGATCAGTCCTGGGTGTTCTTTGGAAGGAATGATGCTCAAGCTGAAACTCCAGTACTTTGGCCACCTCATGAGAAGAGTTGACTCATTGGAAAAGACTCTGATGCTAGGAGGGATTGCGGGCAGGAGGAGAAGGGGACGACAGAGGATGAGATGGCTGGATGGCATTACCGATTTAATGGACTTGAGTTTGAGTGAACTCTGGGAGTTGGTGATGTATAGGGAGGCCTGGTGTGCTGCGATTCATGGGGTCACAAAGAGTTGGACACGACTGAGTGAATGAACTGACTGAACCTGCTCATGACTCATAGTGTTTCTTTAATCTAAGGATTCCTATCTTTCACCAGTTCTGGAAAACTAGCAATCATTACCTCAGCACATATGGCTCCTCTCTTTCTCTCTGTCACCTCTTACAACTCCTACCATCTGATGTTTTCATCCCAACCTTTGTTATCTCCTAATTTTTTCCTTTCAATTTTCTCAGTACTATATATTCTGTGTAATGATCTCCAATCTAACTCTCTGTTAAACTCATCCTCTTTTCAAAAAGTGAAAGTGTTAGTCACTCAGTTGTGTCTGACTTTTTGTGATCCCATGGACTATAGCCACCCAGGCTCCTCTGTCCATGGAATTCTCCAGGCAAGAATACTGGAGAGGGTCATCATTGCCTTCTCCAGGGGATCATCCTGACCCAGATACTGAACCTGGGTCTCCTGTGTTGCAGGAAAATTGCATTTTATTTTCTATCTTGTGTACCTATTGACTTCTAATTTCTAGAAATTCTATTTCTTCTTTTTCAAACATGCAGTCTTTTTCATGGTGTCCGGTTGTTTTCTTGTGATTTATATTTCAAAGGTTTTGCTTTATTCTTTTCTACCAAACTTATTTTATAAGTTCTACTTGAGTGTTCCAGGAGCTGAAATTATTGGGATTTCAATGCTCATTGTTGTGGTATCTGCTGTTTTTTGCTCAAGAGTTGTTTCTCTACAGCATGGGTTGAGGATTGTCTCTGGAGCAGTTCTGCATTTGCTTCTTTCTTCCAGTGCCCCAAAGATACCACCCTGCTGGCTCTAACTTTTATTCAAACTTCTTTCCTATGAGAGTTCCCTGGCTTTGTCAGAAATATTATTTTGAGCCTTAACCTTGCATGAAATACAAATTTAGGGTTTGGAGTCACAGAAAATTCTTGTTTGTTTCAGCTTCTTATCTTCCTTCTATACCAATGGGTGGATCTTTTTTAAAAAGAATACTCTTTCTCTGAGCATTTTTTTTGAGATTTAGGAATACTTTGAGGGTCCTGTATGTATTCAAAGGTCTCAGTTGCAACCCCCTTCATCTTTTGTATACAAAGCTTCAGTTACTGTCCCCCTGAGGGATATTAAACTCTGAGACTGTGCATTATGGAGACCAAGAATACGCAGGGCAGTCCCAGTAGCTCGTGGTCTCAGACACTTCACCCTGCAACCAGAGTAGTCTGTTCTTCCTTGTAAGCTCAGCGATGCATTTAAAACTTTTTCTTTATAATATATATCCAGCATTTAATAACTGTTGATAGTAGGAGAATTTCTCCTTTTCTTTGTTCTCCATTTACCATAGCTATTTAGAACAGCTATAATCTCTGTAAGGCTATAATACAAGGCCATTTTCCGATGTATAGAAGCCAACACTAGGGCACAGAGCAAGGTCAAGCCTGTGCATGTGTGTGTGTACAAGTAGATACAGATATGGCTATGTAAATGCAATAGGTGTGTGAAAATAAGCCTGCACAAGGGAAGACTTTTTCTGAGCAACTGGATGAAGAAAAACTTGCCAAAGAGGCACAGGAAGCCTGTTCCAGGCAGTGGACAGAACATTTGTAAGTCCTCAAAGGCTTAAGGGAACACGGATTATTTGGCAATGTGTAAGCAGGTTGGTTCAACAGAAGCATAAGCCTAACTTGGGGAAATGGTCAAAGCCTAGGACTGCATGCCACAAATCCTCTTTAATCCCATGCTAAGAAGCTTAGATTTTTGTCCTAAAGACAACTGAATGCCCTTGAAGGATTTCAAGCAGAAGAATGACATGATTAGATTTCCTCTGTAGAGAGCCAACATGAAGAACAGATCCAGAATGACAAGAGAGTCTGGCACTAATCCACATGCTTTTCCCTATGCTATAAAGGGTCATTTGGCAGTAGATATATTGAGGGTGGGAGAAATGCAGAGAAAGAGTGCCAGGGACAGGTATCTAACACCGAGGACTCAAAAGCCAAAAGAAGGATCAAGTGGGAAGCTGAGCAGAGGTCTGAAGTCTGGGAGAGCCAGAAGAGGAATCAAGAGGTTGCCAAAACTGGCTCAGGTCCACTTTTGGTTAAAGTGCCAAGAAATTTAGGTCAGAACGATGCAGGCCAAGCTAAAGAAATGGTGACAGCAGGAATAAAAGCTTGGTGATATGAGTTACGCTATATTGTGGTTAATAATGGCAATGCATTTAGATATGGCTATTTCACTCATTCACATTGTGGTTAATAATGGCAATGCATTTAGATATGGCTATTTCACTCATTCACATTGTGGTTAATAATGGCAATGCATTTAGATATGGCTATTTCACTCATTCACATTGTGGTTAATAATGGTGATGCATTTAGATATGGCTATTTCACTCATTCACATTGTGGTTAATAATGGCAATGCATTTAGATATGGCTATTTCACTCATTCACATTGTGGTTAATAATGGTGATGCATTTAGATATGGCTATTTCACTCATTCACATTGTGGTTAATAATGGCAATGCATTTAGATATGGCTGTTTCACTCATTCATTCACATGACAGATGCTTGTGCCCCCCCATTTCCTGCTACTACCTTTCCAAGGGGGTCCCTGATCCATCAGCATCTCTAAAATTCATCCTTAAAATCAACAATAAAAAGGATGAACAAACATAATGCTGTGTAATTAATGCTCTTCACTGCTTTGACTAGAAAGAAATAATTCTTTCATTTATTTATTTATTTTAGGCCGTGGTGTGTGGCATGTAGGATCTTAGGATCTTAGTTTCCCAACCAGGGATAGAACCCATGCTCCCTGCATTGGAAGTATGGAGTCTTAACCACTGGACCAACCACCAGGGAAGTCCCCAATAATTCTTAAATGTAGTTACAGCTGCATCTCAGTGGGTACAGAGATAGAAATATCATAGGGGACAAGGTCGAAGCTTTCCTGCCAGAAGAAGCAATCTGGGCTCTCTCGATTTCCCATTTTCTCTGTAAAGAGTAACCTGGCAAACATCTTGAATCTGGCAGGTGTTTATCACTCAATTCCTACTCCAACAGGAAAAAAACAGCATGACAATGTGATTTTCCAAATTTAAAACAAAACCCACTTTATACCAGATGATGAGCTCTAAATTGTGATGCTCCAGGGATGTGGCTGCTGTTGTCTAGTTTTTATACTCTTTTGGAAAATGCAAGCTGTGTCTTCTCCATCTTGGCAGCAGTGTACCTCTAACCCTAATTAAATAGTATCCACTGTGGTGCATGTCTGATAGCCCTGAAATTTAAATAAAGGGGAAATAATAACTTTATACTGTAAAATCAGTAAATAAGAGACTTTCCATTTTTCTATCATTTTGTACTGTGATTATTCCTCCTGTGCTCAGTTATGTTAGACCACATTTTTAATATGAAATTATATCCCAGTATTTTATTGCACACCTTATCAAATAGATGCTTGATGGTCATAGAGATGAGTAGAGACATTACTTTGCTAACAAAGGTCCATCTAGTCAAAGCCATGATTTTTCCAGTAGTAATGTATGTATGTGAGAGTTGGACCATAAAGAAAGCTGAGTGCTGAAGAACTGATGCCTTTGAACTGTGGTGTTAGAGAAGACTCTTGAGAGTCCCTTGGTCAGCAAGGAGATCAAACCAGTCCATCCTAAAGGAAATCAGTCCTGAATATTCACTGGAAGGACTGATGCTGAAGCTGAAGCTCCAATACTTTGGCCACCTCTTGTGAAGAACTGACTCATTGGAAAAGACCCTGATGCTGGGAAAGATTGAAGGCAGAAGGAGAAGGGGATGACAGAGGATGAGTTGGTTGGATAGCATCATCGACTCAATGGACATGAATTTGGGTAGGCTCCGGGAGTTGGTGATGGACAGGGAAGCCTGGCCTGTTGCAGTCTGTGGGGTTGCAAAGAGTCGGACATGGCTGAGAGACTGAATTGAACTGAATTGATCCATATATACAAGCAGTTCATGCAACTCAATACCAGAAAAACAAGAAACTCAATTAAAAAATGAAGATATACAGATGGCCAACAAACACATGAAAAGATGTTCAACATCACTCATTATTAGAGAAATACAAATAAAAACTACAGTGAGGTATCACATCACACCAGTCAGAGTGGCCATCATTTAAAAATCTACAAATAATAAATTCTGGACAGGATACAGGGAAAAGGGAACCCTCTTGCACTGTTGGTGGGATTGTAAATGGATACAACCATTATGGCAAACAATAAAGAGATTCCTTTAAAAACTAGGAATAGAGCTACCATATAACCCAGCAATCCTACTACTAAGCATACCCTGATAAAATGGTAACTGAAAGAGATGCACATACCCCAAAGTTCATTGCAGCACTTTTACAATAGCTCAGACATAGAAGCAGCCTAAATGCCCATCAATGGATGGATGGATACAGAAATTGTGGTACATATATACAATGGAATATTACTCAGCTTTAAAAAAATGCATTTGAGTCAGTCCTGATGAGTTGGTGAACCTAGAGCCCATTGTACTGAGTGAAGTAAGTCAGAAAGAGAAAGACAAATCTTGTACACTGAGCATGTGTATAGAATCTAGAAAGATGGTACTGATGAATCTCTTTGCAGGGCAGTAATGGAGATGCAGAAATAGAGAACAGACTGGACACAGTGTGGGAGGGAGAAGGTGGGGTGAATTGAGAATCCAATTTAGGACACACTCCATTTGAGATACAGGAACAAAATTCACATGACAATTTGATTAGGCAATTGGCAAGCTGCAGCAGAGCTCAGAAGAGAGGCTGGGGTTGAAGACTAGATTTGAAGGTTGCATATCTAGAGGCAATATTTTGAAGCTTGGAGAGAGAATCTGATTGCCGAGGAAGTGTATGTGAAAGAGTAGAAAAGAATCAAAAGGAAGAGGAACCAAGTCAGAAAAGGCAATTTGGGAATGGTGAGAAGGGAAAGAGGAGTGAGACTGTGGACCATTATCAAGGCAAAGGGAATGAAAAGTCAAGCTAGAGGAAAGACCTGCAGTGTGAAACACTTGTGAAGTTTAATAACTTAATCATAATGAGGCTGGTTATAATCTTCAAGAGAACGGCTTCAGTAAACAGGAAGAGAAAAAGAAAATTATGATGAATTGACTCAGCATGGAATGCAAATCTAGAAAGTAGAAGCAGTTGTGAAAAACAGTACCACACAAAACAGAACATTTGAGGAATTTAGTGATAAGTGGGAAATGTAAAAAATAGCCTAATGGGACAGGGAGTTTTAAGGCCAAGGCTTTTGAATTTGTTTGGACTGATTTGGTTGATTTTTAATTTAGGAAAGATAATTATGGTTTGCCACTGAAAATGGCAAGAGAAAGAGAAACTTAAATTTGAGAAGTAAAGGGGAATTACATACAGTCTTTGAAGGATGACGGTGCAAAACTCAGTTAATAACCAAGGCTATTTCTTCATTTATGGGCTTCCCAGATGGCACTAGTGGTAAAGAACAGAATCTGCCAGTGCAGAAGGCATAAGCTACACGTGTTCCATCCCTGAGTCAGGAAGATCCCCTGGAGGAGGGAATGGCAACCCACTCCAGTAATCTTGACTGGAGAATTCCATGGACAGAGGAACCTGGTGGGCTACAGTCCATGGGGTTGCAAAGCATCAGACACAACTGAAGCGACTTAGCACGAAAGCACACATATTTCTTCTTACTGCGTGGCAAGTACAGTGCTAAGTATTTTACATCCATTAAAGCCTTTGACTGTGTGGATCACAATAAACTGGAAAATTCTGAAAGAGATGGGAATACCAGACCACCTGACCTGCTTCTTGAGAAACCTGTATGCAGGTCAGGAAGCAATGGTGAGAACTGGACATGGAACAAGAGACTGTTTCCAAATAGGAAAAGGAGTACATCAAGGCTGTATATTGTCACCCTGCTTATTTAATTTCTATGCAGAGTACATCATGAGAAATGCTGGGCTGGAAGAAGCACAAGCTGGAATCAAGATTGCCGGGAGAAATATCAATAACCTCAGATATGCAGATGACACCATGCTTATGGCAGAAAGCAAAGAAGAACTAAAGAGCCTCTTGATGAAAGTGAAAGCAGAGAGTGAAAAACTTGGCTTAAGCTCAACATTCAGAAAACTAAAATCATGGCATCTGGTCCCATCACTTCTTGGGAAATAGATGGGCAAACAGTAGAAACAGTGGCTGACTTTATTTTTCTGGGCTCCAAAATCACTGCGGATGGTGATTGTAGCCATGAAATTAAAAGACACTTGCTCCTTGGCAAGAAAGTTATGACCAACCTAGACAGCATATTGAAAAGTAGAGACATTAGTTTGCCAACAAAGGTCTGTCTAGTCAAGGCTATGGTTTTTCCAGTGGTCATGTATGGATGTTAGAGTATAGACTATAAAGAAAGCTGAGCACCGAAGACCTGATGCTTTTGAACTGTGGTGTTGGAGAAGACTCTTGAGAGTCCCTTGGACTGCAAGGAGATCCAACAAGTCCATCCTAAAGGAGATCAATCCTGGGTGTTCATTGGAGGGACTGATGTTGAAGCTGAAACCAATACTTTGGCCACCTGACGCGGAGAGCTGATTCATTGGAAAAGACCCTGATGCTGGGAAAGACTGAGGGCAGGAGGAGAAGGGGATGACAGAGCATGAGATGGTTGGATGGCATCACTGACTCAATGAACATGGGTTTGGGTGGACTCTGGGAGCTGGTGATGGACAGGGAGGCCTGGTGTGCTGCAGTACATGGGGTCGCAAAGAGTCAGACACGACTGAGCAATTGAACTGAACTGAACTGAAATAATGTGGTCTTTGCAACAACACTATTAAATAATTATCATTAAGCTCTTTATATAATTTAGGAAACTGAGACTCAGAATGATGAAGTAACTTGCCCAGACCATATAGCAAGTTCAGCGGTGGGTGTGCTTACATGCTTAGCTGCTCAGTTGTTTCTGACTCTTCAGAGCCCTATGGATTATAGTTTTCCAGGCTTCTTTGTCCATGGGATTTTCCAGGCAAGATTACTGGAATGTGTTGCCATTTCTTCCTCCAGGGGATTTTCCCAACTTGGAGATCAAACCCACATCAGCTGTGGTGGTGGGGCTGGGATTTAACTCAGATCTAATTTGACTCCTAGTCTCATTCTCCAACTCCTATACTGAATTGAGTTTGACAAAGGAGAATTGCAAAGAATATGATACTATCTGTGTTTTCCCGCCTTCTGCCTAATCCCCATAGTAAGTGATAAGCCCGTGCCAGACTCAGCCTATGTCATGGGCATTACTGCAGGTCACCACTAATCAGTTCATCTTTCTTTCTGGGCACGTGCAGGAGTGTGCATTACAGCCCTTTGCTGGGTGAAAATTTCAAGGGGTTGAAATGTGAGCAAAAGTCATCTGCCATTTGGGGACTGAGGCAATAAAAACCCTGATTCCTCCAGCTCCTCCTTCCTCCTCCAGTTGTGGAGGAAGATCTTGGATGAGGGTGGCAGGGCCAAAGGACTAAGGCACTCACTCATCATAAAAAGAATGCAGCTCTGCAGAGATGGCCAGGACCTTCAGCAGACTTGTATGAGCAAGAAATATCCTTGCATTGTATAAAGCCACTAATATTTGGGGATTGGTTGTTACCAAGGCTAAACTACAGCAGAACTGAGGAGGCATATCCAGTAAATGATTCTTGGAAGAGGTAACAACTGAGTTATTCCCAAGGATGAACTGAAGTTAGATAGGCAAAAATAAGAACAAATTGAACCAGCAGAGGGTTCACCATGTATGAATGATTAGAGAAGGAACAAGACGGTGTACTCAAAGAGGAATGAGGCAGTCATTTAGTGTCAGTGAACATTGCCTTTATCGCAAAGTGTGTGTGCATGCTCACATAGGTTCTCATTTTCTGTTATTGATTTTATTTCCTTGGTATGTGTGTCCAGATTTTGTTTAAACTACACCCTTCTTTCATTATTATAGCTTTATGGTACATTTCATATCTGTTAAGAGATATTCTCTCATTATTCCATTCACTCTTTATTTAGTTAGACTTAGAAACTTTGGAAGCTAAAATAAATTTTTGTTTTGCTTTGTTTAAAAAAAAAAAAGAAGCCTTATACTTGTATTTGTTTTCGATTCCTGCTGTAACAAATTACCAAGAAGTTCGTGACTTTAAAAAACATGAGGACTTCCCTGGTGGTACAGTGGACAGGAATCTGCCTGGCAATCCTGGGGACCACAGGTTCAAACCCTTGTCCAGGAAGATCCTACATGCCATGGAGCAACTAAGCCCATGCACCACAGCTACTGAGCCCGGGAGTTCTAGAGCCCTCGAGCTACAACTACTGAGTCCACGTGCTTCAACTACCGAAGCCCACATACCTAGAGCCTGTGCTCTGCGGCAACGGAAGCCACTGCAACGAGAAGCCTATACACCACGACTAGAGAGGAGACCCCCCTACCACAACTAGAGAAAAGCCCACACAGCAACAAAGACTCAGCACAACCATAAGTACAGAAATAAACAGGTAAATAAAATTATTTTGAAAAAGCCCTGAATTTGTTATTTTACCATTCTGAAAATTAGAAATTTATCATCAGTCTCATTGAGCTAAAATCAAGGAGGTGTTTGAATTCATTCTAAAGGCCTGAATTCATTCTAAAGGCTCCAAGGAAAAACTCGGTTTTCTCATCTTTTCCAGTATCTAGAGGCCATCTACAGTCTTGTCCTGTAGGCCCCTCTTCCCTCTTCAGAACATATCAGTACAACCCCTGTTCCTGTCTTCTCTAATTCACATCTTCCTGCTTTCCTGTTAGTAGGACCCTTGTGATTCCATGAAGCCCACCCAGATAATCCAGCTTTGACTCTCCATTTTTAAAATCCTTAATTTAATCACATTCACAAAGTCTCTTTTACCACCTAAGGTAACATTGTCACAGGTGCTAGGGATTAAGATTGTACATCTTTGAAGGAACATTATTCAGGCTACCACTTAAAGGAATTATGAGCAAGATTATTAGCAGAGATGAGGGTAGGGGGGGAATCCTAAAATAAGAACACACCTATATTGGAGTGGAGCACAGAGGAAAAGAATTAAAAAAACACCATGAACAGTGGTTCTCTAGTTATTCTTCACTATTTATAAAAATTTAAAGTATCAGAGCTCGTTTTCTTAGGTTGTTCTAGGATGCTGTAAAACTACAAACTTAGATATGTTCTTGTTGTTGTTCAGTCACTCAGTCGTGCCCAACTCTTTTCAATCCCGTTGATGGCAGCACCCAAGGCTTTCCTGTCCTTCACCATCTTCCGGAGTTTGCTGAAACTCATGTCTATTGAGTCAATGATGCCATCCGACCATCTCATCCTCTTTCATCCCCTTCTCCTTCTGCCTTAATCTTTCCCAGCATCAGGGTCTTTTCAAATGAGTCGGCTCTTCGTGTCAGGTCGCCAAAGTATTGGAGCTTCAGTGTCAGTGCTTCTAATGAATATTCAGGGTTGATTTCCTTTAGGATTGACTGATTTGATCTCCTTGCAGTCCAAGAGATTCTCAAGAATATTCTCCAACACCAGTTCAAAAACACCAATGCTTTGACACTCAGTCTTCTTTATGGTCTGACTCTCACATCCATACATGACTACTGGAAAAACCATAGCTTTGACTAGACGGACCTTTGCTGCCAAAGTAATGTCTCTGCTTTTTAATATGCTGTCTAGGTTGGGCGTAGCTTTTCTTCCAAGGAGCAAATGTCTTTTAATTTCATGGCTGCAATCACCATCTGCAGTGATTTTGGAGTCCAAGAAAATAAAGTCTCTGAATATTTCCATTGTTTCCCCATCTATTTGCCGTGAAGTGATGGGATGGGATGCCATGATCTTAGTTTTTTGAATGTTGAGTTTTAAGCCAGCTTTTTCACTCCCCTCTTTCACCTTCATCAAGAGTCTCTTTAGTTCCTCTTTGCTTTCTGCCATAAGTGAAAGTGAAAGCCTAAGGGTGGTATTATCTGTATATCTGAAGTTACTGATATTTCTCCCAGCAGTCTTGATTCCAGCCTGTGCTTCAGTCCAGCCCAGCATTCCCCATGATGTACTCTGCATATAAGTTAAACAAACAGGAGAACAATACACAGCCTTAATGTTCTCCTTTACCAATTTTGAACCAGTCTGTTATTCCATGTTTGGTTCTAACTGTTGCTTCTTGATCTGCATATAGGCTTCTCAGGAGGCAGGTAAGGTGGTCTGGTATTCCCATCTCTTTAAGAATTTTCTACAGTTATGATCCACACAGTTAAAGGCTTTAGCATAGTCAATGAAGCAAAAGTAGGTGCTTTTCTGGAATTCTCTTGCTTTTTCTATGATCCAATGGATGTTGGCAATTCGATCTCTGGTTCCTCTGCCTTTTCTAAATCTAGCTTGTACATCTGGAAGTTCTAAGTTCACGTACTGTTGAAACCTAGCTTGGAGGACTTCACTTAGCTGTGAAATAATTTTAAATATTAGTAGATAAATAAGGAAATGATTTTTAAAAGTGACTATTCCAATCTGACCATTGGCACTAATAGAATCCAAGAAAATGGATTGACTTTCAGTTCAGTTCAGTTCAATCGCTCAGCAGTGTCCAACTCTTTGCGACCCCATAAATTGCAGCATGCCAGGCCTCCCTGTCCATCACCAACTCCCGGAGTTCACTCAGACTCACGTCCATCAATTCAGTGATGCCATCCAGCCATCTCATCCTCTGTCGTCCCCTTCTCCTCCTGGCCCCAATCCCTCCTAGCATCAGAGTCTTCTCCAATGAGTCAACTCTTTGCATGAGGTGGCCAAAGTACTGGAGTTTCAGCTTCAGCAGATTGACTTTAGCCATCCTCAAATTAATCCATTAAATAAAAGTTTTATTAATAGACATGGATAAAGGTATATGATTAAGAAAGTATTTCAAAATAGAGGAAAGATGGATTATTTAATAAACAGAAATGAGATAATGGTCAGCCATTTGGAAAATAAATATAACTGGACCTTTCTCTCACTGAAGAAGATGAGAGAAAACAAAAACAAAATTACAGGGATGAAAGTTTTAAAATGTATCCACATAAGAGAATTATTTATTATCTGGGAAAGGATAAGATCTTTTAAGGCAAAAATTCAATAAAGCACAAAGAAGAAGATGAATAAATTTGTCTGTGTAAAATTTTAAAATTCTGTTTGAGGGGAAACATTAACAAAGTCAAACATAAATGAAAAACCTCAAAGAATATTTGCAATACCTATGACTATGATAGCTCAGTTGGTAAAGAATCCACCTGCAATGCAGGAGACCCTGGTTCAATTCCTGGGTCAGAAAGATCCTCCAGAGAAGGGATAGGCTACCCACTCCAATATTCTTGGGCTTCCCTGGTGGCTCAGCTGGTAAAGAATCTGCCTGCAATGTGGGAGACCAGGGTTTGATCCCTGGATTGGAAAGATCCCCTGGAGAAGGGAAAGGCTCCAATATTTTGGTCTAGAGAATTCCCTGGACTATACCATGGGGTCACAAAGAATCAGACACGACTGAGAGACTTTCACTTTCATGACAGGCTAAAAGTTATTTTCTAAATATATAAAAACATTTAAAAACCAAATAGTAGAAAACAAACAATTCAATAGAAAATGAGGGGGAAATAACCATTAAAAAGTCTTAAAAACATAAGATGCTCATTCATGAACTTTAAAATTCTAATTAAAATCATAAAGAGGAAACATTTTTGCCCAATCAAATTTGTAAGCATCACAAATTTGTCTTTGACAGTATAGTGTTGGTGAGGTTGAAAGGAAACAGGAATTCTCATAGACCATTGACAAGCATGAGCACAAATACTCTGGAAGGAAATTTGGCAGTATTTCACAATACTGAAAATACTCACATCCATTGACCCAGAAATTCTACTTCTAGGAACTTTTGACAATTTTTTTCATATTCCAAGGAATATGTACATAAATATGTTGTGCAGTATTATTTATAATAACAAAACCCTGAGAATATTTTTATTTATTAAAATAAGTTTCAGTTCAGTCGCTCAGTCATGTCTGATTCTTTGCAACCCCATGAATTGCAGCACGTCAGGCGTCCCTGGCCATTACCAACTTCCGGAGTTCACCCAAACTCATGTCCATTGAGTCAGTGATGCCATCCAGCCATCTCATCCTCTGTCATCCCCTTCTCCTCCTGCCCCCAATTCCTCCCAGCATCAGAGTCTTTTCCAGTGAGTCAACTCTTCACATGAGGTGGCCAAAGTATTGGAGCTTCAGCTTTAGCATCAGTCCTTCCAATGAACACCCAGGACTGATCTCCTTTAGAATGAACTGATTGGATCTCCTTGCAGTCCAAGGGACTCTCAAGAGTCTTCTCCAACACCACAGTTCAAAAGCATCAATTCTTTGGCGTTCAGCTTTCTTCACAGTCCAACTCTCACATACATACATGACTACTGGAAAAATCATAGCCTTGACTAGACAGACCTTTGTTGGCAAAGTAATGTCTCTGCTTTTGAATATGCTATCTAGATTGGTCCTAACTTTCTTTCAAGGAGTAAGCGTCTTTTAATTTCATGGCAGCAATCACCATCTGCAGTGATTTTGGAGCCCCAAAAAATAAAGTCTGACACTGTTTCCAGTTATTGAAGTATACTTATTTACAATGTTATATTAATTTCAGTTATACAATATAGTGGTTCAGTGTTTTTGTAGATTATTTTTCATTTAAAGTCATTATAAAATTTTAGCTGTATTCCTACCCTTGAGAATATCTTAAAACCTATTAGTAAAATGTCAAATAAATTAATGCCAAATAAATGCCAAAGCCATTTATTCATACAAAGAAACATTATGTAACTATTAAAATGAATGTCTATTTGTATTAAAGTATCTGCAATATCAGATGAGAACCATATGGAATTATTTTGGAGAGGGAATTTCTGAAAAATTGATCTTTTAGACTATCCATGGTTTACATTTATAAATGATCACATCTTGATTTAAGTGTAACTACATAGGCAAATTCTCACTTGTTTAATCCTTTTACCTAAAATCCCTGGGAGGGATGTTAAGTTGAAACAGAAAGAAGAGATTGCTTCAGGCCAAAAAAGCCCCAGAAAACATCATGAGATCAGGAGCTAACCTCTGTTTGAGTCATAGTGTCATAGGAACTATTAGGATATCCAGCTGTACCTCCAGGCTTTACAGACATGGAACTGGAGGCCCAAGAATATTTATAGAACCAGTAATAATTGATGCTTATTTGCATAATAGATAGAGTCTTAACAAATTTTCAAAAAAATATATTTTAAAGCAATTTTGATTTGACCTTGAAGTCAGTACCACATGTATAATTCATGGAATGATTTGCATTTTGCCCTGAAATGATATTAATACTTTGAAGAAGAGCTGTTTAAATGATCAGAGACTTGTTACTTATAATTGTGAGTTATTCTGAACAAAATGACAATGTTTTTCATACACTGACCAAGTTGCTATAGTAGTTAAAGAAATTTCTTTTATGCATACCAGTAATAAAGTGGAATCTCAAGATCAGCAAGATATCTATAAATATAGAAACCTATGCTTTCAAGACACTTGTAGAAGTCTTTCATTCTAGTCTAACTGTCTGTTTCCATGTAGGACCACAAATAAACCACAAGGTAGATCATTTGTTCCTTAAGACTGAGAACTTTGCTTACAGAGTTTAATGCATAGTCTTGTACCTAATAGTTGCTCAGTAAATATTAGAATTAATTATTGAAAGAGAACAATTGGTCCAAGATCATGGTCCTCAGAATGAGACAGACTGGATTCCAATCCTGGCTCTTCTACTCACTAGCTGTGGTGACTTAGAGCAAGTCAATGTTCTCATCAAGGGAAAAACTATATCCCCACCCACCAGGCTTTGCCAACATTTTCAGGGCCATTGTGGGTGCACTTGAAGTCTCATTAATAAGAATAATGCAACTCTTACGGGCTCATTTTCCCCACATGCAAGTTTCATAAGCTCAGCTTCCTGCACACCTCTCCCTAAGTGTTTCGAGTTTGCTTCTTCTGCACAGCCTTGCTCCATGGGCACTGCACTTCTCTACTGTGCCCCAGGGCTCCCCTGGGTGCCAGTCCTGCTGTCTGCAGTGGGTTCCTCAGCAACGCTGTTACTCCACAAGGGACAGCAAGTCCCTGGTGCTAACTCTACCTGCTGCCACTCGACCTCTAGCCCTGGCAGCAACCTCTGCTGCTCCTCTAGGTGTCATCCCAAACAACAGCACTCAGGGGCTCGAAGTTCCTTAGTGATTTGTAGAGAAGAGGTGCCCCTTCTCTGGGCAGTACTTTCTGTTACAGTTTCCAAAAACATGGTGCTTTTGTGTTCCAGTGACAGAGCTCGTTCATTTTCTTCTTCTTTCTTTTCTTCCTTTCTCTTCTTTCTCTCTGTCTCCATCCTCTCCTCCCTCCCTCCCTGTCTTCATCTTATTCTCTTTTTTTCTTACTTCTTTCCTTCCCTTAATTTATAGATCACCTGCTTCCTGTAGAACTAAGGCGTCAGTAAAGGCTGTTCTAGAAGTTAGTAGCAAGTTAATGAATCTCATATTCTATTCAGAATTCCTTTTCTTCTTCTATTTGTTACTGTTCTCCTCAATAGGCTTGGCTCTTCTTATGCTTAATAAATTGTTTCTCCCAGAATACACTTCAGCCTCCATGAAAATAGAACTGTGTTGACTCATATAACCAGTCTGCTTTATATTCCGACATGACTGTAGACAGCCTATGCTTAAAGCGAAATCCCCATCAGACACAGAATAAATATAGTGATGCCCAAATTACAAGGCTTGTGATATCTCACAACATTCCAATAGTGTTGCCGGAATTTTAAAATAGTTATTTACATGGAAAGCAGTCAGTAAATGTTAGCTATTAGTACTAATAGTAGTAGCATAAGGTACTTTTTATTAATTAGTATGATTTACCTAAGATGATTGTTATTTAGTGTCCTAGGTTCAATATAAGTTTTTTGATATATTTTTAAATGTATCAATATATGTATTTTTTTAATATTTAGTTTCTTACTGCATTCTTTTGTATCCTGGGGAAAATAAGTAAATTCCACTCATCTACATTCAAGTTAAGGATTTTGAGGGAGTTACTTTCTAATTCAAATTTTTAGCAAAAAATTTAAGTAAATTCCTGGCTATGAAAAAAACAAAATTAATTGTTTGAAAAAAATGAAAAACTAGCATGGAGATTTAATTAGTTAAATATACCAACATATTGGCTCAGTGATAAAGGATTAGCCTGCCAATGCAGGAGGTGCCAGTTTGATCTCTAGGTCAGGAAGACCCTCTGGAGAAGGAAATGGCAACCCACTCCAATATTCTTGCCCACATAATTCCATGGATAGAGGAGCCTGGTGGGCTACAGTCCATGAGGTCACAAGAGCACAACTCAGTGACTGAACCACCACCACCACCACCACCAATATACCAAGTATTGTCTGCCCAGCACTAAACTCAGTATGATAGGAGAAACAGAAGAGTAAAACACTTCAGGTCAGTCCTTCTAAAAAGTATAGGACAGATAAGATTAAATTTTAAAATAGTAATAAGAGCTAACCCACATGGTAATTGAAAGTCCACAATAGGATATCAGGGGGAAAGTACAGTAAGAAAGGCTGAATTAGTCACATACCCTTTAATGGAAAAAGTAGGACTAGCCAAGAAGTCAGTGAATGAACTTAACTGGGAAGAAGAGGAAGCATGGGATTGTAGAAAACGGCTAAAGATTCAGAAGACTTGCATTCTGGTTCTCATTATAACTTTATTCAGTTAATGCGACTTTCAGAAAATCACTTAAATCTCATTATTAAAGCCAATATTTTCTCTTATTTTAGTTATAAAAATGGGTTACCTCAATTTTATAATGAGGGGCTGCACAAAATTATTTTGAAGTATTTTCTTGACCTTAAACATTTTGTAATTGTGATTTCAAAGGGCTGATATCATAGAGAGTTTATTTTCATACCACAATGAAATTAAAATAAAACTTGGTAACAGAAAGATACCCATAAAATATTTTATGGTTAAGCAACACACTTGTAAATAGTTCACTGATAAAGAAGAAATCACGATGGAAATTTTAAGATGTGTAGGGTGCAGGTAAAACAAAACCAAGAGGGAAGTTTACAGAATTAATTGCTTATATTAGAATGGAAGAAATGTTTCAATGAGAGTTCATACCTCAATAAAGAAAAATAGCAAAATAAACCCAAAGCAAACCAAAGGAAGGATATGGTAATGTTAAGAGCAGAAGTTATTTAAATTGAAAACAGGACAATAGAGAACATTAAACAAATATGCTGGTTCTTTGGGAGAAAAAAATCAATGACTTGATAAAACTCTAGCAAGATGACAAAATAAAAAGAGAGAAGACATAAATCATCAACATCAGGACTGGAACCAGGGATGTAACACAGTCCTCTGCCACCTAAAGGATAGTAAGGCAATGCTAAAAACAACTTTATAAAGTAACAACGTAGGGAAATGGACCAAGGCCTTAAAGATCACAAACTATTCAAACTCAACCAAGATGAAATAGATCATCTGAAAAGTTCTATAACAATACAAGAAATCAAAGTCATATTTTTTAAAAGCTCTTGGGAAAGGAATTTCCATATCCAGATGGAGAATTCTACCAAACATTTGAAGAGTTAGCACCAATTTTACATAATCTCTTCCAGGAAATGGAAGAAGAGGAACATTTCCAAACTCATTTTATGAGGCAAATATTACCCTGCTATCAAAACTATACAAAGACAGTATAATAAAACTACAGACCAATATTTTTCATAAACTTAGATGTAAAGATTATCAATAAAATGTTAGCATATTGAATCCAATAATTAATAAAAACAATAATATGGCATTACCAAGTAGGGATTATTCCAGGTATGCAAGGCTGGTTCAACATTTGAAAATAAATCAATGTGATCCACTATATCAACAGGCTAGAGAAGAAAAATCACATAATCATATCAATTGACACAGAAAAAATATTTGATAATATAAAACATCCATTGACAATAAATCTCTTAATGAGTAAGGAGTAGAGGGAAATTTCAACTATTTAGGAAGACAGATGAAAGGTAAGGGGATGGGAAAAAATATACCATGAAAACTACGAAAATAAGACAACTGGCACTACTGTATTAGTATCAGACACAGTAGACCAAATGAAATACGCAAGAATGTTCAAAATAGCTGCAATCACACTAGGAAAAAAACTAGAAAGCCCACATGACCATTAACAGCAGCGTGAAAAGAATTAATTGCATTCAATAGAATACTAACACATTAATTCAATAGAATACTAACAATAATAAAAGAGAATAAGCTACTGCAATGCAAAAATACATATTGTATGAGCATGAGCAAGCAATAACATGCATTGTTACTGACAATAACGTAGATTGTATGATTCCATTTATGTGACGTTCAAGAAGAGGCAGAACTATAACACAAGTCAGAATAATGATTACCTCAAGGATATCCGCAGGAAGAGCCACACAGGAGTCTCCCTGGTAACTGGAAATGTTCTATATCTTGATCGTGTTCTATATGTTCTTTATCTATATCTTGTTCTATAACTTGCTGGTTTAGATACTTATGTAAAAAATCATCAAGGTATACACTTAAAACGCATAAATCTTGCTATGTATAAGTTATAACTTTAATGAAAATATTTTAGAAGTGATTTGAATTTTATAAATTAAAAAGTCAATGATGCTATATAGCCTTTTGAGTATATTAGATATAAATCATTGCTAGAAAGTTTGATTCTACTTGAGGGGAGAGTTGAGGAAGAAAGAGGGTGGAAGCAGTGGTTAAGGCAGTGGTTCCCAACCTTTTTTGGCACCAGGGACGTGTTTTGTGGAAGACAATTTTTACATGGACCAGGAAGGGGAAATGGTTTCAGGATGATTCAAGTATATTATCTTTATTGTGCCCTTATTTCTAATCTAATGCCACTGTTAATCCGACAGGAGATACCAGTCCACAGCCTGGAGGTTGAAGACCCCTGGGTTAAGGGATAGCAAATCAATGACAATTGACTCACTGGTTTCCTTAATCTATCAGCAGTTAAATTATTTTTTTAGTTTATTGAAAAATACATTAAATGAATTACAACTACTTTATTAACTCAATTTTTCCGTTATTTTTTAAATACTTTAGATCATGTCAATGCAATGTTGAGGCCAAAAGACTTGTATGCCAGGAGAAAAAAAAAAAAAAGATTTTTAGAGAATTATTAGCAGAGCAACTATTTCCAGGACATGAGCTAGCTAAATAATGATTTTTGAGTGCTTATAAAATACCTTTGTTTCATGCCATTTCATAAAGCTGACTTAAACATCTCATAGAGTAATAGAAAAATGAACTCATTCATTTAATGACATTGGATAAGCTGGAACATCTGGATTGGATGTTTAAAATAAATTTGAAACCAAAAAATGTTTTGTTTTTTATTCCAATCCTATTTCATTTGTTATATTGGGGAAAGAGCTTAGGCAACAACAGCTGTTTCAATGAAAACTGGAGAAGAGGGCATATAGACAAAACATAAAATCATAAACAGACAAGTCAGGGGACAAAGATTTTTCTGCTTTAAAAAGGGAATGATGTGAGGCAGTAAAAATTAGAGGTATCTCTGAGCAAGAAGATTTGGTCTCAAGAAGAATCATAGCAGGCAAGGGAATACTCTACAGAGAGTGGTAATAGTGTACAGTAGATCTCCAGAACTGATTCATCTCGCATTTGTCTCCTTTGACTGATGCCTCTAAGTTTCTCATCCTCCCAGTCCTAGGAACCTCTATCCTACTCTTTGGTTTTGCACAATTGACTATTCTAAATTTTTCATAAAAGTAGGATTATGCAATAAGCAATGATGCACTGCATACTTAAAATTTACTAAGAGGATATATGTCATGTTAAATGCTCTTACAGCAAAAAAAATTCAGTTCAGTTCAGTTCAGTTCAGTAGCTCACTAGTGTCTGACTCTTTGTAACCCCATGGACTGGAGCATGCCAGGCTTCCTGTCCATCACAAACTCCCGGAGCTTTCTCAAACTCATGTCCATTGGTGGGTGATGCCATCCAACCATCTCATCCTCTGTCATCCCCTTCTCCTCCCACCTTCAATCTTTCCCAGAATCAGGGTCTTTACCAATGAGTCAGCTCTTCCCATCAGGTGGCCAAAGTGTTGGAGCTTCAGCCTCAGCATCAGTCCTTCCAATGAATATTCTGGACTGATTTCCTTTAGGATTGACTGGTTTGATCTTCTTGCTGTCCAAAGAACTCTTAAGACTCTTCTCCAACACCACAATTCAAAAGCTCAATTCTTCGGTGCTCAGCTTTCTTTATGGTCCAATTCCCACATCCATACACGACTACTGGAAAATTAAAATGTTATAAACAAAAGGAGAAAAAGGAAACTTTTAGAGGTGATCAGTTTAAGGCCTTGATTATGGTGATGGTCTCAAAGGTGTATGCTTAATCTCTAAACTCATCATCAAGTTGTATACATTATGTATTGCCATTTGCATATCGATCATACCTCAATAAAGTGGTTTTAAAAGTACTAAAGGGGTTCCCTGGTGTCCCAGTTCAGTTCAGTCACTTGGTCGTGTCTGACTCTTTGCGACGCTATGAACTGCAGCATGCCAGGCCTCCCTGTCCATCACCAAATCCTGGAGTTCACTCAAACTCATGTCCATTGAGTCGGTGACAGCATCCAACTATCTCATCCTCTGTCTTCTCCTTCTCCTCCTGCTTTCAATCTTTCCCAGCATCAGGGTCTTTTCCAATGAGTCAGTTCTTTGCACCAGGTGGCCAAAGTATTGGAGTTTCAGCTTCAGCATCAATCCTTCCAATGAATACCCAGGACTGATCTCCTTTAGGATGGACTGGTTGAATCTCCTTGCAGTCCAAGGGACTCTCAAGAGTCTTCTCCAACACCACAGTTCAAAAGCATCAGTTCTTCGGTGCTCAGCTTTCTTTATAGTCCAATTCTCACATCCATACATGACCACTGGGGGAGAATAGATACATGTATGCGTATGGCTGAGTTGCTTTGTTGTGCACCTGTAGCTATTAGAACACTGTTAATCAGCTATGCTCTGATATGAGAAAAAAAGTCAGACACAAAAGGCCATGTGATATATGATTCTATTTATATGAAATGTCCGGAATTGGCAAATGCAAAAAGATAACAGGCAGATTAGTGCTTGTCTCCAGCTGGAGCAGCAGGAAAGGAGGAATTGGGGAATGACAGCTAATATGTATGCAATTTCTTTTTGCAGTGAGGTGATTGCAGCCATGAAATTAAAAGACTTTTACTTCTTGGAAGGAAAGTTATGACCAACCTAGATAGCATATTAAAAAGCAGAGACATTACTTTGCCAACAAAGGTCTGTCTAGTCAAGGCTACGGTTTTTCCAGTGGTCATGTATGGATGTGAGGGTTGGACTGTGAGGAAAGCTGAATGCCGAAGAATTGATGCTTTTGAACTGTGGTGTTGGAGAAGACTCTTGAGAGTCCCTTGGACTGCAAGGAGATCCAATCAGTCCATCCTAAAGGAGATCGGTCCCAGGTGTTCATTGGAAAGACTGATGTTGAAGCTGAAGCTCCAATACTTTGGCCACCTCATGTGAAGAGTTGACTCATTGGAAAAGACCCTGATGCTGGGTGGGACTGGGGGCAGGAGGAGAAGGGGACAACAGAGGATGAGATGGCTGGATGGCATCACCAACTCGATGGACATGAGTTTGGGTAAACTCTGGGAGTTGGTGATGGCCAGGGAGGCCTGGCGTGCTGCGATTCATGGGGTTGCAAAGAGTTGGCCACGACTGACTGAACTGAACTGAACTGAAATATTCAAAAATTAAATTGTGATGTTTGCACACCTCTGTGAATATACCCGAAACAACTGTGTCATACATTTAAATGGGTAAATTTCATGTTCTGTGAGGTCTGTCTCAATAAAGATGCAATTGGTGGGAGGTTTTTATTTAGTAAAGGCTAAATAAAGGCTGCTTCTTCAACCTTTCCTTGCTCCCTCTCTTCCCACTCCTTTGTGCTGGACCAAAGGTAAGGGCACTTGGTAGACCTCCTGACAGCTTAGAGCAGAAGGGGAAAACTTGGGAAGGTATCAAATGTATTATGTAGCTGTGTCCAAAAATGATGTTATTTCTATGACTGTCTTGAGTACAGTTGACCCTTGAACAACACAGTTTTGAACTGCAAGGATTCACTTATACATGGATTTTTTTTCAGTAGATACAAATACATAGTGTAAATACATTCTCTCTTTGTTATGATTTTCTCAATAACATTTTCTTTTTTCAAGCTTACTTTATTGTAACAGTACAGTATGGTGGCTCAGATGGTAAATAATCTTCCTGCAATGCAGGAGACCCAGGTTTGATCCCTGGGTCAGAAAAATCTTCTGGAGAGGGAAATGGCAACCCACTCCAGTATTCTTGCCTGGAGAATCCCATGGACAGAGAAGCCTGGCAGGCTACAGTCCTTTTGGTCGCATAGAGTTGGAAATGACTGAAGCAACACACGCACACACAAATTGTATTACCAAGTTTTCCACGAAAGAAAAAGGAAGTCTGGAAAGGCACACATCAGAACAATTAGCTCAGTGATACATTTTCTTTCATTTGTCTTTTCAGAAGTCCTCTGTACAGTCTTATTTTAAAAACCTGATATTGAGCCCTATATCAGATGCTCTGTGAGATGGACATGATATTTTTGCCCTTGAGAGACGGTTTTAATCAAGTTTTATCCTGATAGCCATCTAATATTAATTTCAAATTTCCCAATGCCCCAAGAACAAGAGCAGGATTCATCACTAAGATTTCTAGAAGGTATCTTAGCCAAACTGCTGATAAATGAAGCCCAGATCCTTTGTCTAAAGCCTTCTCTTCCTACCCCTCAGCCCTCAAGGAGAGGCTGGCTTATTACTGAGAAGTTCTGTCCCTTGATTGAGTTAGCATTAATTTCTTCAGTGTGGAATACTGCCAGGTTTGTAGTATCTTCCTTGCTTCTTCTTCTGTGCTGAGTCCCTACTGGGACCAAGGGAATGGACAGGCTGAGCATGTGGCAGCCAGCTGCAGTGGGTAGACCGGCAGCCCTGGGTGACAAGCAGTTCTTTTCCTGCTTGCTCCTCCAACATCTAACATTTCCCCTTGTTAACAATGTGGGCCCCCAACTCCTCCACTGTGATTTTTGTTCCTGCACATTTTCTATCAGGCATATTAGATAAAAGAAGAGGTGAAGATGCTTAGGAGACAGACTGGAGAGAACCCAGCTCCCTGCAGTACGGCTTTGATCCTGACACTAGGTGGTCCCTTGTTGGAGTCTCTGACTGCAGTATTTGAATACATTTTGAAATGCTGTGATGTGATGTTATGTTAATAAAGGCAAAGGGGCTCACAAATCAAAATTTTCAGATTGGAACACTAAAGACCCCTGAAACAAAATGACTCACAGCAGTTCAAAATAGCAGGGGGGAACAAAAGTATACTGGATGAATATTAATACAGAAAGGTTATCTGTGACTCAATATTAGCAAGGTGAAAATATGGCACAAAATATTAAACAAAATGAAGGAAAGTTTATAATGCTACAGGATGTACTTCACACTAAATGTATTATAAATATTTATGAGCCAACAATCATAAAAGAAACAAGATACAATCAGAAATATCCAGAAACAGTGCTGCTGCTGCTGCTAAGTCTCTTCAGTCGTGTCCAACTCTGTGCGACCCCAGAGACGGCAGCCCACCAGACTCTTCCGTCCCTGGGATTCTCCAGGCAAGCACACTGGAGTGGGTTGCCATTTCCTTCTCCAATGCATGAAAGTGAAAAGTGAAAGTGAAGTCGCTCTTAGTGACCTCATGGACTGCAGCCTACCAGGCTCCTCCATCCATGGGATTTTCCAGGCAAGAGTACTGGAGTGGGGTGCCATTGGCAGAAACACTAGTGATAGATAATTGCAATGCACCTCACTCAGGCTGTGTAGATTGATGGTTGAGAAAGGAGTAGAGAGCTAGAAATGCTAAATAACCTAGTAGTTTCTTCTTGTTTGATCCAAATACTTTTATAACATGGGACTTCTCATTAACTATGTGCTTATCCTGAGATAGATGTCATACCAGAAAGACAGGAGAGACTCCTGACTTCATTGCTGTTCTCTGATTTACCAGCTTGCAAAATAATGAGTTGTTCATCGAGCATCGTCCAGAGGTGACTGACCCCATGATTTTGTTTTACTGTATTATGAATTCATGGTTTAAATATACTTGATGTATTTCATATTCAATCCAGTATATGTATTATTCACACTGATGCTCCTAGGCTGGGACTTAGTCATTTCACCAAGGAGAACTGATTCCTTTGGAAATAGATTTTAGAGATAAAATCTGCCTTCTAAGGATGATCAATATTTCTAGGCCTTTCTAGTGGTCAAAATTAATCTAAATATGACATATATGTAAATATGATATATAAATATATAAAAGCTCCCCTGGCGCCCTAGACAGTAAAGAACCCACCTGTAATGCAGAAGACCTGGTTTCAATCCCTGGGTTGGGAAGATACCCTGGAAGAGAGCATGACAACTCAGTACAGTATTCTTGCCTGGATAATACCCATAGACAAAGGAGCCTGTCCATGGAGAGTCACAAATACTCAGTCACAAATACTCAGACACAACCGAGCAACTAAGCACACACAATATAATCATATACACTTAAATCATGAGTTCAAGTTGGAATTTCAAGTTTGAATTTACAAATAGAAGGACTTTACTTAGCTTTTTCAGTCTCATATTTTTATCTGCTTTTCCCTGCACCCAAATTTCTATTTTTTAGAATCAACATAATTATCCATTTACTATACACATAGCAGTCTCAATACCAATTCTACCACAAAGATACGATCACTGAAAATTGTTTATATTTTTCCTGGTTCTGTTTGTCCTTACAGTCCATCCACTGATGATATATAGCCAAATTAAGTTATTTTAGAGACATTTGAAATTATTTCTCTTCTGTATAGTTTGCCAACTTGATATACTGTTGTGTTCCTTCATTTTATTTTGCTTTGTTTTTGGTTTGTAGTAATGGCTTTTAAAATTTTTATTCTGTTTTATAATTCCATGTATAACATGTATAACATACATATGTAACATATATAGCACACATATATAAATACCTATAACATATTTACATAGTTTCAAAGTTGAATATACAAAATATGGTATACATATATATTAAATTTTTAGGGTGTCAGGATTTCTTATAAATTTTCTAGAAGCTTACTTTTTTCTTTTGTTTATTTTATTTTACTTTTGGCTGCACTGGGTCTTCATTGCTCTGTGTGGGCTTTCTCTAGTTGCAGTGAGCAGGCCTTGCAGTGGCTTCTCTTGTTTCAGAGGACAGGCTCTGAGGTGCATGGGCTCAGTCATCGTGGCACACAGGCCTAGTGCCCCATGGCATGTGGAATTTTTCCAGTCCAGGGATTAAACCTGTGTCCCCTGCATTAACAGGTGGATTCTTAACCGCTAGACCACCAGGGGTCCAGCTTGGTTTTGATCTTGGTTTTCCAGGATTCTCAGTGCTTGTGTGGGCTACTGAATGTCTTTTTAATAAACTTTTTTTTTTTTAATTTGCTTAGTCTACTAAGATTGGCTTCAGTTGCTTGCAACTAAGAACCTTAACTGATATGGCAGAAAGAGCCGTTGGATGGGCCACCAACTCCATTTGCAGACTGATCTACACTTCCCTGAGACTAGCTTTGCATGAACAAAATCTCAGTGTGTCAATCTGAAAGTTATTAAACTCTCTGTTATACTTTTACCACCCTCCTACCTTGTCTTAATACTCATGTAACTAAGGGACACCACTCAAGTGATTGGCCACAAAATACAAAAAGTATTTCAGGGCAACATTTGAACTCCACTTCTAGACATTGGAGAATCTGGTATAAATCTTAGATATCCACCTCAGTTGGCACTTGTATCGTTTCTGCCTTACTCTGTTATATAGTTTTACACACATTTCCAGAGGTTTGCTATATTCTCAGAGGCCCATTCATGACTCCGCTCCAAAGGAGACTGAGAGGGTTATCATCTCAGGTCTCCATGGACTGTATTGTGGTCTCCAGTGTGCTCTTGATTCCCTTTAGTATAAAACACACAGCGCGGTGGTTGCAGTTTAGTATAAAACACACTACTCCTTGCAGGATGTAGTGACTTCTGATCTAAATGGACTATCACTTCCTCTCTTTGAGTTCAGAGTAAGTCAGTCTGAATTGAGATGTTACCACAGAGAATTTGAGAGAGGGAGCATTTCCTCTCAACTACACTTTAGCACACACAGTGCCCTGAAGAAAGTGAGAGATTTGAACTCTATGAATTGGATCTTGTGGTGAAATACAAAGATGTCATATCAAAATACCATCACTTGCTCCTTTTCCATTCTAAGAGTTTTAAAAGTTTCTAGAAATTCCTGCTCATGTTGTGTAAATTTCCTTCTTGTTCTTTGGCAGCAGAAACACCATTTAATGTCTTTTCAAATTAGACTAGCACATTCCACACAATCTTGGTTTTTTATAGAAGATGATATGCCTCAGGTTGTAATTTTCCAGTGTTCGGTGGAATATTTTCCTGGGGGCATTCGTAGGCATGTACCAAAAATAATAGCAATTCAAATGAATTTGTGAACTTCTACAGAGTTCAGCCTGTAGAGGAACTCATGTAACCCTGTTAGAATGTCAGAGCATTTCAGTGACAATGCTGTATCTGCGTTCCCCTTGAACTTGGCTTGGAAGTGAAAACTGCATATTTACTGAGGGCACAATTCCATAGTTTAGTTCTACACAGTCCTGTAGCATCATTCAGTTAATCACACAGTCCTATAGAGTTGATGTGCCTTTGTGCTATTTTATGGCTGAAAAAAATCAAGGCACAGAGATAATAAATGTTTATGCAAGAGTACTCAGCTAAACATACATTATACAGTAAATGAAGGAGGAATCAAACCTTGACATTCTGACTTTTGAGTCTATTCTGAACTACTATACTTGCTTCCTTCTAATGAAAATTTCTACCCGAGAAGTATTTCAGTCATACATATGTTTTTAATGACACATTTCATAAGGTTAGTGAGGCTTCAAACTGTCCAGCATATAGAAATTTTATTCTTTGTCCAAGGCATGAAATATCAATATTATCCTCTAGATAAAATCACTCAATAAAACTAAATTTGCATCTCTATTAAAATATACTTTCATTTTACTAGGAACAAATTTAACAGTCTTACTTCTGGTCCTATCACTTCATGGCAAATAGATGGGGAAAAAGTGGAAACAGTGACAGACTTTATTTTCTTGGGTTCCAAAATCTCTGCAGATGGTGACTGCAGCCATGAAATTAAAAGATGTTTGCTCCTTGAAAGAAAAACTATGACCAATCTAGACAGTGATTAAAAAGCAGAGATATTACTTTGCCAAAAAAGATCCGTAGAGTCAAATCTATGGTTTTTCCAGTAGTCATGTATGGATGTGAGAGTTGGACCATAAAGAAGGCTGAGCGCCGAAGAATTAGATGTTTTTGAACTGTGGTGTTGGAGAAGACTCTTAAGAGTCCCTTGGACTGCAAGGAGATCAAATTAGTCCATTCTAAAGGAAATCAGTCCTGAATATTCACTGGAAGGACTGATGCTGAAGCTGAAGCTCCAATACTTTGTCCATCTGATGCAAAGAGCCAACTCATTGGAAAAGATCCTGATGATGGTAAAGATTGAGGGTTGAGGGCAAGAGGAGAAGAGGGAAACAGAGAATGAGATGGTTAGATATCATCACTGACTCAATGGACATGAGTTCGAGCAAACTCTGGAAGATAGTGAAGTACAGGGAAGCGTGGCATGCTGAAGTCCATGGAGTTGCAAAGAGTCAGATACAACTTAACGACTGAACAACAACAAAAACTTGTGTAGAAAAAGAACCATTATTTGAAATCTACCTTCTATTTTGTATTTGCAAGCTGATTAAAATTTGGCTAGTCATTTATCTGATGAGAATTTAGTGGTTACCTACTCTTTTTACCTAGGGACATAAAGAATACAAAATCAAGTTGCAGATAATATATATTCATGAGGAAAAAACAACATACAAGTAGCAGTAGATGAATTTTTAAAAATTTTATTGTACAGTTAATGATGTGTATATGTGTGTGCATGTAACACAGAGAGGAGACACTTTTTTCCCCAACTATTGGCCTTGGGAGAAATTATTAAGCTTCATTAAGCCTCAAGGTTTTTAAAAGAATAAAGTGGGATTATAAACATATAATGTCTAGCACACAGTGCCTATTATCCATGGTTGAGGAGCCCAGAATTTAGTATGAACTTGGTTCAAATTTTGGTTCCGTTCTTAATAGTTATGTGACTTTGTGCAAGTTATTAAACCTTGCTGAATCTAAGCTTCTTAACCTGAAAAAATTAGAACACTATCTATCTTGTAAGAAGGTGATTAAAATTAAGTGAAATAATGGATGTAAAATCTACAGCTTCTAGCATTATAAATGTCAGTTCCAACTCTTTCTTCCCCTTTGTCTTGTTTTCTCTCCTCTCTTAGAAGGGGTTGCTGAAACATGGGAGGTACAATTTGGAAGTAGAGGGGCCTCCTGCTTAGGGGAAACCTTTGTCTCAGAAAGAATCAGCCACACCTGGTGGTTCCCACGAAAGGGAAGAAGAGAGGAGAATATGCAGATTCTAAATTTTCAGAAAGAGAAGTAAGTTCAGTTCAGTTCAGTCGCTCAGTTATATCCGACTCTTTGCGACCCCATGAATCGCAGCATGCCAGGCCTCCCTGGCCATCACCAACTCCCGGAGTGTACCCAAACTCATGTGCATCGAGTCGGTGATGCCATCCAGCCATCTCATCCTCTGTTGTCCCCTTCTCCTCCTGCCCCCAACCCCTCCCAGCATCTGAGTCTTTTCCAGTGAGTCAACTCTTAAGGTGGCCAAAGCATTGGAGTTTCAGCTTTAGCATCAGTCCTTCCGATGAACACCCAGGACTGATCTCCTTTAGAATGGACTGATTGGATCTCCTTGCAGTCCAAGGGACTCTCAAGAGTCTTCTCCAACACCACAGTTCAAAAGCATCAATTCTTCGGTGCTCAGCCTTCTTCACAGTTCAACTCTCACATACATACATGACCATTGGAAAAACCAGAGCTTTGACTAGACGAACTTTTGTTGGCAAAGTAATGTCTCTGCTTTTGAATATGCTATCTAGGTTGGTCATTACTTTCCTTCCAAGGAGTAAGCGTCTTTTAATTTCATGGCTGCAATCACCATCTGCAGTGATTTAAAATAAAATCTGACACTGTTTCCACTGTTTCCCCATCTATTTCCCATGAAGTGATGGGACCAGATGCCATGATCTTCGTTTTCTGAATGTTGAGTTTTAAGCCAACTTTTTCACTCTCCTCTTTCACTTTCATCAAGAGGCATTTTAGATTCTCTTCACTTTCTGCCATAAGGGTGGTATCATCTGCATATCTGAGGTTAGAGAAGTAAAGTGCAACTTAAAATTTCTTTCCGCATATCCAGTCCAGCTCACAAGGACAGAAAGTAGTAGGGATTCAAGTGGAGATCTAAGGAGCAGGCATTTGACCCATTTTACTTATATGCCCTTTCACATGTAGGGGCTCTGTGCAAAGATGAGGTCCCTGGAATTATGGGGAAGCAGTAATCAGGGAAGAGACAGTCATTCTTTACTTCTGTGACATGAGACTAAGACTAACAGACTGGCTTCCTGCTGCAGAATCCTGGAAGACCCCAGGCAATTATGGAGAAGAGCTGGTGCCATCCTGACAGTCTTGTTGACCTCAGACTTGCCCCCACCCTCACTGGTGTCTGACTCCAGCTACTAAATAGGTATGAGCTTAGCACCAGAGCTAACCATACCTCCTAAGGTGAAGGCACGCCATTCCAACCACGTTTCCCCATATTTTACTCCTCATAGAGCTTAGGATGTCTCAACTTCCTGATTTGGGCAGAGGAAGTACTTTTTTAGTGGGTTCAGCATCATTCTACAAGTCATGCCTGGAAACTCAGTTTGGAGCCTCCTCTTCCCAAATCTTTCTTCCGCTACCTCCTTCTTGCTATTCAGAGAGGCCTTTCCTGCAAACCTAGATGAATTGTAGCCTACATTCTCCTGTCATTGTCTGTCTGTCATCTTGCTTGTTTGATTTCCTTTATAGCACTTGATGCTGCTGCTGCTAAGTCGCTTCAGTCGTGTCCGACTCTGTGCGACCCCATAGATGGCAGCCCACCAGGCTCCGCTGCCTCTGCGATTCTCCAGGCAAGAACACTGGAGTGGGTTGCCATTTCCTTCTACAAAGCATGCAAGTGAAAAGTGAAAGGGAAGTCACTCAGTCGTGTCTGACTCTTCGAGACCCCATGGACTGTAGCCTATCAGGCTCCTCCGTCCATGGGATTTTCCAGGCAAGAGTACTGGAGTGGGGTGCCATTGCCTTCTCCTTATAGCACTTATTGCTATTCAAAATATCTTATTTTACTTGTTTTCTTCTTTGTGAGTGTTCTTTCCCTCCTTGGAGAGCTAGTTCTAGCAGAACAGAGATTTTGCCTGTTTATATGAAAAAAGTTTTATTGGAACACAGCTACACACACATAAACTGACATATCTTCTATGGGAGATCTGTGGTACTACAGTGGAGGTGAGTGGCTGAGACATAGCTCTCTGATCCACAAAGCTTAAAACATTTATTATCTGTCCCTTTATAGAGAAAGTTTGCAGACTTGTGGTCTAATTCATTGTTCTAGCAGAAGAACAGTACTTGGTACGTGATAAGCTTTAAATAATATTTGATGAATAAATAAATAAGCACTAGAGAGAGAAGTGAGGCCCCCTGCTCCAGGGAAAAGTTTCTTCCTTCGTAGGCTTTAGATTCTTGAGTGTCCCTTGAAAAGCAAGGAAATCAAACCAGTCAATCTTAAAGGAAATCACGCCTGAATACTCTTCGGAAGGACTGATGCTGAAGCTGAAACTCCAGTATTTTGGCCACCTGATGCCAAAAACTGATTCATTGGAAAAGATCCTGATGCTGGGAAAGATTGAGGGCAGGAGGAGAAGGGGACAACAGAGGATAAGATGGTTGGATGGCATCACCAATTCAATGGACATGAACTTGGGCAAATTCTGGGAGATGGTGAGGGACAGGGAAGTCTGGCATGCTGCAGTTCATGGGGTCGTGAAGAGTCGGACATGACTTGGCGACTGAACAGCAGCATTCTTTAGATGCTGCTGCCCTGAAAGTTTATATTACCATGAGTAGCTGAAGAATCATAATGCATAATATTTACATTTATTTTTAAGGCTTCTTTCACTGTTTTTTGTAGCTGTTGGTTATGGTGGGATATATGATAAGAATCAAGACTAGAGTTCCTATCATATTTTCAGAGTTATATTAAAGTAACTGGATGTAATCCAGGAATATAATAGGTTTCTAAATTATTATACTTATTTTCCTCTAATTAAAATTATTTTAAAATATAATAAATGTTCATTATTGAAAATGTAGTAGAGAAAAAAGCAACCTCCACCCCATTTCTCAGGGACAGATGACAAGAACATCAATTCTCTCCTTCTCAATCTTTATTCCAAACACGTTTTCTAAAGTTGTTTTATATTAATATGGAAAATTTTCTACTTTGATTTTTAATTTAACATAAAAAATATTACTGTCTGCATTAGTAAGTGCTCCTTGGTTACAAGCTAGAGAAACAGGGAAACACGGGCTATTAAGTAAAAAAGGAAATGTATTAGAAAGATTTGGGGTGCAAGTAGAATCAAAAGGGATTTAAGTAGCAGAACAGATTCTTCAAGGAGTCAACAGAATAGCCTTGCTTCTAACCTTGTATAACCCTCATCAGTACTCAAATTTCAAGTGAAAAGAATCTAACTGGCCCAGAAGGAATCCTCTGGCCTTCCCCCAGAGAGAGAGTACTAGAGCAGCTTGATAGCTCATCAAGGATGAATGCAGGAAGAGAAAGGAAATATGCTCCAAAACACAGAGGTGATGCCAGGTTCAAATGTCTTTTTACTGTTTGGGGGTCTAAACGTATATAGTTTTAGCTGTATGTTTTGCAAAACTCAAGATACGGTCCAGATAGAAAATCTTTTCACTTTTTTTGACTTCAACCTAACAGTGAGCTTGTTCTTAAAAATCTAGATTTACAATCAACGCATAGAAATTTAAGAGAAAAATTACATCATTAAGGAAGCCATTACTAAATTCGAAACTTACCACAATGTTCAAGCTCAACAGGAAACCAAATTATTATTTTCAAACTCAGTGCAAACACATGAAATTGGTTTGTAGTTTTTCACACATGTAAAAATAACAATTCTGATATCAGAGTTGAATGAGAAGAGTTCTATATGCAATATAAAATTGCATTTCATGGCATCATATACATTGTTGCTAGGTATGTATAGATACAATTTTCCCCTCAGTAGTTTATTTAACTCATTAGAGAAAAACATAGATACATAGATGCTTCCATCTTTATTATAATAAAGTAAAAATATAAATTCAACTTATTAATTTGTAGAACTATAACTTATAGAACTATAATTTGTAATGTTTCAGTTCAGTTCAGTTCAGTTGCTCAGTCATATCTGACTCTTTGTGACCCCATGAATCGCAGCATGCCAGGCCTCCCTGTCCATCACCAACACCCAGAGTTCATTCAGACTCAAGTCCATCGAGTCAGGGATGCCATCCAGCCATCTCATCCTCTGTCGTCCCCTTCTCCTCCTGCCCCCAATCCCTCCCAGCATCAGAGTCTTTTCCAATGAGTCAACTCTTTGCATGAGGTAGCCAAAGTACTGGAGTTTCAGCTTTAGCATCATTCCTTCCAAAGAAATCCCAGGGCTGATCTCCTTCAGAATGGACTGGTTGGATCTCCTTGCAGTCCAAGGGACTCTCAAGAGTCTTCTCCAACACCACAGTTCAAAAGCATCAGGTCTTCGGTGCTCAGCCTTCTTCACAGTCCAACTCTCACATCTATACACGACCACTGGAAAAACCATAGCCTTGACTAGACGAACCTTTGTTGGCAAAGTAATGTCTTTTGAATATGCTATCTAGTTTGGTCATAACTTTCCTTCCAAGGAGTAAGCGTCTTTTAATTTCATGGCTGCAGTCACCATCTGCAGTGATTTTGGAGCCCCCAAAAATAAAGTCTGACACTGTTTCCACTGTTTCCCCATCTATTTCCCATGAAGTGCTGGGACAAGATGCCATGATTTTCATTTTCTGAATGTTGAGCTTTAAGCCAACTTTTTCACTCTCCACTTTCATCAAGAGGCTTTTTAGTTCCTCTTCACTTTCTGCCATAATGGTGGTGTCATCTGCATATCTGAGGTTACTGATATTTCTCCCGGCAATCTTGATTCCAGCTTGTGTTTCTTCCAGTCCACCGTTTCTCATGATGTACTCTGCATATAAGTTAAATAAGCAGGGTGACAATATACAGCCTTAATGTACTCCTTTTCCTATTTGGAACCAGTCTGTTGTTCCATGTCCAATTCTAACTGTTGCTTCCTGACCTGCATACAAATTTCTCAAGAGGCAGATCAGGTGGTCTGGTATTCCCATCTCTTTCAGAATTTTCCACAGTTTATTGTGATCCACACAGTCAAAGGCTTTGGCATAGTCAATAAAGCAGAAACAGATGTTTTTCTGGAACTCTCTTGCTTTTTCTATGATCCAGCGGATGCTGGCAATTTGATCTCTGGTTCCTCTGCCTTTTCTAAAATCAGCTTGAACATCAGGAAGTTCATGGTTCACGTATTGCTGAAGCCTGGCTTGGAGAATTTTGAGCATTACTTTACTAGTGTGTGAGATGACTGCAATTGTGCGGTAGTTTGAGCATTCTTTGGCATTGCCTTTCTTTGGGATTGGAATGAAAACTGCCCTTTTCCAGTCATGTGGCCACTGCTGAGTTTTCCAAATGTGCTGGCATATTGAGTGCAGCACTTTCACAGCATCATCTTTCAGGATTTGAAAGAGCTCAACTGGAATTCCATCACCTCCACTAGCTTTGTTCATAGTGATGCTTTCTAAGGCCCACTTGACTTCACATTCCAGGATGTCTGGCTCTAGGTCAGTGATCACACCATCGTGATTATCTGGGTCGTGAAAACATTGAATCACTATGTTGTGTACCAGGAACTAATACAGTATTAGACGTCAATTGTAATTCAAAACTAAACATACTCATAGAAAAAAAGATCAGAGAGGTGGGGGTGAAGGGAAAGGGAATTAGAAGAAGGTGGTCAAAAGTACAATCTTCCAGCTACAAGATACATATTAGGGATGTAATGTACAATATGATAAATATAGTAACACTGCTATAAGTAACATATGAAAGTTGTTGAGTAAATCCTTAGAATTCTCATTACAAGGAAAGATTCCTTTTCTTTTTGTAAAACTATGTATCTCTATAAGATGATAAATGTAACTACATATCATGGTAATCATTTTATGATGTATGTAAGTTAAATCATTAGGCTGTACACCCTTAAATTTACACACTGTTGTATGTCAATTATATCTCAAAACTGGGGGGAAAAGATCTAAAAAAGATCTATTTCTCCATTTCCTTTTAAATCTTAATAAAATTTAAAACTATTTAGAAAATATTTAAGGACAACGAGCTTTCAATTTCAGGCATAACGAATGGATAGGGGGCTCAGACCACCCATTTCCATCTAAAATGTAGAAGAAGCAACGGTAGGGTAGACTGCAAACATTGTTCTCCTGTATGTTCAAGGACAGATACCTTATTTCGGAGATCAAGTTTGTTATGCAGATTTGGTAGGATATGAAACTTTCGGGGTGATGGAAATGCTTGTTATCTTGATTGTAGTGATGGTTTCATAGGTATGTATATATGATTGATATGTATTCATATCCATATTGTTGCATACACTGGTGGGTATATATGTGTGTTTGTGTGTGTAAGAAGATTTATCAAACTGTGCCCTTTAAGTATGTGCAGCATATCAATTAAACTTTCAAATACAGCAATTAACTTAATAAATGATAAATTACTCATTAAAGTTACTTAAAAAAAAAAGTCTTTGACATTTGGAGTAAATAGTCAAACAACTAATAAAAACATATGAACTTCCCATAAAAAATATAGATAGGTCTTGAACAGAAGAGATGATTAACTTTACACTTAAGAGAAATAAAAACTAAACCTCAGCTCACTACATAAAAACGGCAGAAATGCTATAGTTTGGTAACTCACAATGGCAAGGAAAGGAGTGAGGAACACTCTCCCACACTGCTAACAGGAATGGAAAAAAAATGATAAAATCCTATGAAAGGCACTTGGCAGTTTCTACCAAAATGACAAGTGCATTTAATTTTGATCCAGCAAGTATTCTCTGGGGAATGCAGTCAACAGATTGCTGAACTCACAGAGAGTGGCATACGCCAATATGCACCATTGTTTCTATTCACGGGAGTTTGGAGACAACCCAGATGAACCACTAAAACACAGGCTGACGAAGCTATGTCCGCACAGTGCACTGCACAGCTGCTCGGGTAAGAAAATGCTTCTGAAACTATAGAGAAACATAAGATATATTTTCATTATCTTGCATTTGCACATAGAAATAATAAAAAGGAATAGAATAGAATAAACAAGGTTATTTGTAAGGAAGAGGAATTTGGTAGATGGGACCAGGAAAGGGAAAATAGATTTATTTATATTTATTATAATATTTATCTTTAAAGTAAGTAAGCATATATACCCTGGAGTCAGAAATGGCAACCTACACCAGTATTTTTTGCCTGGAAAAATTCTGTGGACAGTGGAGCCTGGTAGGCTACAGTTCATTGGGTTGCAAAGAATCAGACACAATTGAGTGACTAAGCATGCACACAAACATATTTCTATATCAAAAATATTGTTATATTTTGTATGTATTAAAAACAAAAAAAGGGTCATTTTATGTTAAGTGCTTATTATATAGATTTGTTAGTAATCAGGGAACATTATTTGATTAACTGTGATTCAGAATGCATGTAATTATAATCCCTAATGAAAGATTTCTTTCCCAAAGAGACCCTAAGAATTTAGGCATTTTGAGGGTTATATCAGTGTGTATATCTAAATGGAATTAAACAAGAAAACTTTGCCCCAAAAACCTACAGAATTATCCTAGAATGACAATATGAAAGGATTTGTAGTCTTGTTATAGAAGTATGAAAAGTTTACTTGCAAACATCACTTTTTAAAAGGAAGTAATTTGGTCTAAGGGCTTCCCTCATAGCTCAGTTGGTAAAGAATCTGCCTAGAATGCAGGAGACCCTGGTTTGATTCCTGGGTCAAGAAGATCCCCTAGAGAAGGGATAGGCTACCCACTCCAGTATTCTTGGGCTTCCCTTGTGGCTCAGCTGGTAAAGAACCCGCCTGCAATACGGGAGACCTGGGTTTGATTTCGGGGTTGGGAAGATCTCCTGGAGAAGGGAAAGGCTACCCACTCCAGTATTCTGGTCTGGAGAAATCCATGAACTGTATAGTTCATGGGGTTGCAAAGAGTTGGTCGAGACTTTCACTTTCACTTCACTTTTTCACGTCAATTTGGTCTCAGTTGCAAAAGTAACTAGCATGTATTAGAGAGTAATGTTCTATGAAATTAATTTTTAAAGAAAAGTTGGGGACTTTCACAGTGGTCCAGTGGCTAAGACTGTGCTCCCAATGCAGGGAGCTTGGGTTCGATCCCTGGTCAGGGAACTATAATAGGTCTGACAAACCACAGATTAGAGTTCATATGCTGCAACTAAAGATCCCACGTGCCACAACTAAGACCTGGCACAGCCAAAAAATGAAGAAATTTTTAAAAATAAAATAAAGTTGATTTTTACTTTTCAAGCACTAGAATAATCTTCAGCAAGTCAGCTTTCATTGTAATAGAAATCAAGTGATGTTACTTCAGGATTTTGATTAAAAAGGAAAACCTTCATCCAAGGCCAAATGTGACCTTCAGCCAATCTTGCTTTTTAAAGTGATTTGATCCAAAGAAATCACTGTTGAATAGAAACTCAAGCAAATGTTTGACTTTTATTTTTCCATTCAACTTGGAATCCTTGATGACCTCATTTGCTCTTCATTCACATCATTAAATGGCTGAGAGGACAGTGTGAGGCTTTCGTTAATCCGAAAATTAAATCAAATCCTTTCCATTTTGAGCTTGAAATTCACAGTGTGAGTGATCATTAACAAATCAGAGTTAAGGTTGTTGAATAACAAGGGACTTCATACAAGATGACAAATCCATTTGGTGACAGTTTTTTTTTTTCCCTACCAGTTTTCACTGTGCAGATCCAAACTCCTAACCAGCCTGGGCCATCCCCATGCTGGGCCAAAATTGACTAAGAATAATCTGTGTGCTGACATGGCTCCTGGCCCCAAACAGGAAGAGTTATCCCTAAGAGACATATGGAGGTAAATCGCCCCAGGAACTCAGCTAATACCTCCAATTGAATTTAGAAATCAATAGACAGAGTTTGGTTGCTAGTGTTTTTGATAGTGTTTGTTTCTTTGAAAGAAATCAGAGGAAAGGAAAGGTGTGTATTTTGCCTCCTGTCTCTTCTGTTCCTCACTTGCCTGTTTTCTCACTTGGATTCAGGGAACTTCAAGGGCAAGTTAGGTTGTAGAATATAAAGAAGGTTATCAACATCTCCCCAGGCCTGTGTCTGGGTCAGCTCAGCCACGCAATGTGGCAAGCTTAGATCGTTTTCAGGAGTTTATGAAGGGTTTCGTAGCTGTGGTCCTCTGTGAACTGTGATAGAGTTCTCCTGTTATTTCCACTTTAGTCTTTGAAACCAAAAGCTTTCAGAGTGAACAGGGAGGTGGGCCCTGGGTCCACACATTATGCTCTATCTCCCAGTGATTATGGACCCCCTGGACTCACTGAACGTCAGTCGATTATTGTCAGTGTTGTAAAGGATTTGGCTGGCTTTGTCCCTGGAGGTTAAGGTCTAACCCTTGGAATTTGCCAAGTGATAGGCATGTCTTTGTTGGGACTCAATCAAGCTTGCCTATATAATGAACCCTCAATAAAACTCTGGACAACAAAGATCCAGTGAACTTCCCTGGTCAGGAATGCTCTGAATATTGTCACACTTCAATACTGGGTAGGGACCAGGTTCTGAGGATGATGGAAGCTGTGCATCTGGAACTCTCCCAGACTTTGCCTGGGCTTCCTAGGTGCCTCAGTGGTAAAGAATCTGCCTGCCAATGCAAGAGATGCAAAAGACCTGGGTTCAAACCCTGAATTGGGAAGATTCTCTGGAGAAGGAAATGGCACTCCAAAACAGGCACCACTCCAGTATGCTTGCCTGGAGAATCCCATGTTCAGGGGAGCTTGGCAGGCTATAGTCCATGGGGTCACAAAGAGCTGGACACAACTGAGTGACTGAGCACATACACACAGACTGCCCTATGTGTCTCTTCTTTGGGCTGCTTCTAATGTGAATCCCTTTGCCTTAATAAAACTGTAATCATATATAGAACACTTTCAGTAAGTTCTGTGAATCTTTCTAGTGAATTATGGAACCTAAAGTGGTTGTGGAAACTTAAAATTGTGTAGCTAGTTGGTCTAAAAAGTGGGGGTGGCCCTGGGAACCCCTGAACTTATAGCTGGTTCTTAAGTGAGATCAGTCTTATGAAGGACTGTGCCCTCACACCTTGTAGTCTGACAAACTCATTGGACTGTTCTTCTGAAACTTCAGCCAGGCCTGTCTTTGCTTATCAGAAACAGCACAAGTTCAGCTTGTGTCACAATGA
Organism: Bos indicus x Bos taurus; assembly: GCF_003369695.1. Classification (NCBI taxonomy): domain Eukaryota; kingdom Metazoa; phylum Chordata; class Mammalia; order Artiodactyla; family Bovidae; genus Bos; species Bos indicus x Bos taurus. Next base: position 68,426,976 of record NC_040084.1, on the reverse strand, counting down.
ATGACCCAAGACCAGTGCCACACTGGTGGAAATGCTCTATCTCCCACTGGCTAATTCTTCTCTTAAATAGCTTGGAAGATATCCCAGTTTTTCATACACAAAGTTGGCCCACTAAGGAAATAGCTGCTCCACACCATTATCAAAATCACAGGTAATAAAATAACAATTAATGCTATGTGTCAATTTTCCCTAATTGATTTGATACTTTTATGCATTATACAATGTCACTATTAGCCACCACAAAAAGTTGTTAAATGTTCCTATGTGTACATTGTTGTTGTTCAGTAGCTAAGTCATGTCCAACTCTTTGCAACCTCATGGACTGTAGCATGCTAGGCTTCTCTGTCCTTTACCATCTCCCTGAGTTTGCTCAAACTCATGTCCATTGAGTCAGTGATGTCATCCAACCATTTCATCCTATATCATCCCCTTCTCCTCCAGTCTTCAGTCTTTCCCAGCATCAGGGTCTTTTCCAATGAGTTGACTCTTCACATCTTCACATTGGAGCTTCAGCTTCAGCATCAGCACTTCCAATGAATATTCAGGACTGATTTCCTTTAGGATGGACTGGTTTGATCGCCTTGCTGTCCAAGGGACTCTCAAAAGTCTTCTCCAACACCACAGTTCAAAAGCATCAATTCTTCAGTACTCAGCCTTCTTTACGGTCCAGCTCTCACATCTGTACATGATTACTGGAAAAACCATAGCTTTGATTATATGAGCCTTTGTCAGCAAAGTGATTTCTCTGCTTTTTAATACACTGTCTAGGTTTGTCATAGCTTTTCTTCCAAGAAGCAAGCATCTTTTAATTTCATGGCTGCAGTCACTATCTGCAGTGATTTAGGAGCCCAAGAAAATAGTCTGCCACTGTTTCCACTGTTTCCCCATCTATTTGCCATCAAGTGATGGGGCCAGATGCTGTGATCTTAGTTTTTGAATGTTGAGTTTTAAGCCAGCTTTTTCACTGTCCTCTTTTACATTTGTCAAGAGGTTCTTTAGTTCCTCTTCACTTTCTGCACATCCAAGATTATTAATACTTCTCTCAGCAATCTTGACTGCAGCTTGTGACTCATCCAGCTTGGCATTTCTCATGATGTACTGTTTTGCATGATGTAATGTGTACATTATATCCATGTGATTTATTTCTTTTATACCTGGAAGTTTGTACCTCTTAATCCCCTTCACCTATTTTGTCTGTCCCCTGCCCATCTCTTCCAGCAACCATCAGGTTGTTCTCTGTATCTATAAGCTGTTTGTTTTATTTGTTCATTTGCCTTATTTTTTTACATTCCATGTATAAGGGAAGGCACACAGTATTTGGTTTTCTCTTTCTGACTTATTTCACATAGTATAATACCCTTCAAGTCCAACCATGTTGCTGATAATGACAAGAGTTCCTTCTTTTTTGTGACTGAGCAATATTCTATTGTGTGTGTATTTATGTATATGGACTTTCCTGGTGGCTCAGATAGTAAAGAATCTGCCTGCGATTCAGAAGACCCGGGTTCTATCCCTGGGTGAGGAAGATCCCCTGGAGAAGGGCATGGCAACCCACTCCAGTATTCTTGCCTGGAGAATCCCACTGGACAGTGGAGCCTGACGGGCTGCAGTCCATATATATATACATACATGTACACACACACACACACACACACACACACACCCACCCCATTTCTTGTTTATATCCTTTCATCTATCGATGGACACTTAGGTAACTTCCATATCTTGGCTATTGTAAATAATACTGTAATGAACATAAGGGTACATCTATCTCATAGAATTAGCGCTTTCCTTTTCTTTGGATAAATACCCAGAAGTGGAATTCCTGGATTGTATGGTAGTTCTATTTTTAGTTTTCTGAGGATGACACAAAACATCAGCATGTTTTCTTTGGAAAAAAGTTTATTCAGGTTTTCTGCCCATTTATTCATGCTATATTGAGTTGTATGAGTTCTCTATATATTTTGGATATCAATCCCTTATCAGATATATGATTTATAAATATCTTCTCCCATTCAGTTGTAGATTACCTTTTCAAAAAGGTGGCTGCTTTTTGTGTGCAAAAGCTTTCTAATCTGATGTCCCATTTATTTTTGCTGCTATTTCCCTAGCCCATACAGACACACGAAAAATATTTCTGAGATCAATGTTAAAGAGGTTACTGTCTATTTTTAATTCTATTGTAATTGAATAATGTGCAAAAACTTTTTAATATAGGAGAAATAAAAATAATAACTAAAACTGTGTACTATAGTCTTTACTACATTAAAACGTATACATTATAGTATAATTATATACATTATACTATATTAACACATATGCATATATTATACTATATATCTTTATAATGATAATGTTATCTTTATAGTCATAAATTTAAAAAGGTACACATATACACACAATTGTCAAGGTCTTCAAAATCTTTGTTTTCTTTTCTAAAGCACTGATAATGCTCTTAAATAGAATGTGACTACAGGCTGAACTGAGGCAACAGACACTGATGATCTTCCCCCCAGGTTCAATTTTGCCTTATCAGAACTTTTCAGATATGATTATTCACACATTTAAAAAATTTCTTACTATCTTGGCACCCAACCCATATTTCTATATTTTGATCACAAGATGTTAATAAGACTTCTTTAACCAGGACTGGGTTTCCCAGGTGGTACTAGCGGTAAAGAACCTGCCTGCCAATGTGGGAGACGTAAAAGATGAGAGTTTCATCCCTGGGTCAGGAAGATCCCCTGGAGGAAGGCACAGCAACCCACTCCAGTGGGTTCTTGCCTGGAGAATCCCATGGACAGAGGAGCCTGGTGGGCACATAGTTGGACACGACTGACGGGACTTAACATGCAGGCAACCAGGACCAAATTTGTTTGTTCATTCAACTTATTCAACCAACATTTGTTGAGGAGCCATCCTCCAGCTGAACAGGAAGCGTTCCGGGGTTGTGCATACGAGAGATGAACAAACCTCTACCATAGCCCTGAACAGGAAGGGTTCCAGGGTTGTGCATATGAGAGGTGAACAAACCTCTACCATAGCTATGAGCATAGCAGACCCCTGGTCCTGGGTGAACTGGACCAGCTCAGACAGTCCTCTGTCCTCCTGTCCCTGCCTGGCCCCAGCCTGCCCAAACCTCCCACCAAAAAGTCCTTTGGGTTTGACATTAATGCTCTAAGTGTAAAGAGTTCCAATATCATACCATTCTTCTACCAAGCTGAAAGGAATAGCTTCAGGGTTTAGGTTCTTAGGAACTCTTTAGGGAAATTGGTTGAAAGAAATCTGCTCTCTTCAGTAATTTAATCAACACTATTCTGCATCACAGCTTTGACTACATGAACAAAATATAATATAATGGAGTAATTATTTTAAACTTTAGTTGCTAAACAGATCACAGCTTATTATCAAACATTTGATAATATCTGTATGAGCAGATACTTGTCTTATGAATTATGACTAGAGTAAAAAATTTCTCCAGCCATGAAATGTGCCTATATGAGAGTCTGCAGTTAAATCTGTTTAATAATCATTAAAATTGACACTATAGGGGTGTTTTCTGACTCTTTTTCTTTGAGTATCTCCTGTACTAGCTATGCAGGTCACTGACTCACAGGGATCTCTTCATTTTACTAGCTCTGTCTTTTACTAGCTACTCAGTTTGCTAGCTATGAATTTGCTCAAAAGGAGCAATGCAGTCTATTACTCATCATTATTTGATGGCTTGCTCTGTGCCAGGCATAGTACTAAGTGCTTGAACTACAAAGCTGGATAAGACACAGTCCTTATCATCAAAAAACATACAATGGGGAAAGCCTAGATCCATTGTTGTTCAGTGGCTAAGATATGTCCAATTCTTTGTGACCTCATGGACCATTATCAAACAATATTATTTCTATGTGATGAGTGTCATAATAGAAACATGAAAGCATAATAAGATAGTATCAGTTCGGTTCAGTCACTCAGTCATGTCCGACTCTTTGTGACCCCATGGACTGCAGCACGCCAGGCCTCCCTGTCCATCACCAACTCTCTGAGCTTAGTCAAACTCATGTCCATCCAGTTGGTGAGGCCATCCAACCATCTCATCCTGTCATCTCCTTCTCCTCCCACCTTGGGTCTTTTCCAATGAGTCAGTTCTTTGTATCAGGTAGTCAAAGTATTGGAGTTTGGGCTTCAGCATCAGACCTTCCAATGAATAGTCAGGACTGACTTCCTTTAGGATGAACTGGTTGAATCTCCTTGCAATCCAAGGGACTCTCAAGAGTCTTCTCCAACACCACAGTTCAAAAGCATCAATTCTTCGGTGCTCAGCTTTCTTTATAGTCCAATTCTCACATCCATACATGACTACTAGAAAAACAATAGCTTTGACTAGACAGACCTTCGTTGGCAAAGTAACGCCTCTCGTTTTTAATATGCTGTCTCGGTTGGTCACAGCTTTTCTTCCAAGGAGCAAGTGTCTTTTAATTTCATGGCTGCAGTCACAATCTGCAGTGATTTTGGAGCCCAAGAAAATAAAGTCTCTCATTTTTTCCACTGTTTCCCCATCAATTTCCCATGAAGTGATGGGACCAGATGCCATGATCTTAGTTTTCTGAATGTTGAGTTTTAAGCCAACTTTTTTACTCTCTTCTTTCACTCTCATCAAGAGGCTCTTTAATTCTTCTTCGATTTCTGCCATAAGGGTGGTGTCATTTGCATATCTGAAGTTATTAATGTTTCTCCTGGCAATCTTGATTCCAGCTTGTGCTTCATCCAGCCCAGCATTTTGCATGATGTACCCTGCATACAAGTTAAATAAGCAGGTTGACAATATACACCCTTGAGTTGATGGCTACAATTCAAGAGGAGTCTCAACAAAAGTGTTTCCATAGGACTTACCTGGTGGTTCAGTGGTTGAGACTCTGTGCTACCAGTGTGGGCTGGGGGATGTGGGGGATTGTGAGGGGATGGGAGTGTGTGAAGAGGGCAGGTTCAATCCCTGGTCAGGGAACTAAGATCCCATATGCCATGCAACATGGTCAAAGGAAAAAAAAAAAAAAGCGAGAGAAGTGTTTCCATGGCAAAGTCTTTTTTGTTTCTGGAAGTTTATTCCCTCTGTCTCACTTTACACCATGAGTTCTTAGCTCTGACACACGTGGGAATCTTTTGGAAAAACTTTAAAAAATGCTACTGCCTATGATCCTTGCTCCAGAAATTCTCATTTAATTGGACTGGTGTATAGAAGCTGGGCATAGCCTGCCTAGAGATTAACATGTAGTCAAAGGTAATGATTGAAACATTGCTATATCCATCTCCTCCTGTTTCTTCCAAGCTCCATATTACTAGCCTGACTCCACTTTTCAAACTTTTCCATATCATGGCATATGGAGGAAAAAAATTTTTTTTTAGTGAGAAAAGGGATTAATGCATGAAACTATCTGAAACCTCTGTATACCTGGAAGAAGTTCTATCTATGGCAAAGAGATATCAATTCTAACCACCTGTCAATAGATTGGAGGCAACCAGTGTTTTCAGACACTGCAGTTGGGTAACACTGGGTTAAAATAGCTATCTGCCCTGTATTTACAAACTGTATGTGTTTTCCTTCAAAGCATATTTAAACAGTGATTATTAGTGTATCTCTGCATTTTTCTTGAAAAGCTTTGAGGTCCTACAATGTATTGTTAGTGATCAGCACAGGGAATACAAAAATGAAGACAGTCGTCACCATACAAGGGTTTCCTATCTTTATTAGGATGAAAGTGACTTACAGGTTGGTCTCATTAAATAGAACTCATTTTACTTGCCTTACTGGACCTGATAAAACATCCTCATTCAAACAGCTGTGCATCCTTGGGCAAGTCACTTAGCATTTCTGAAACCCCTTTTTCCCCAACTAGGATATGCGAGGGATTTTGCCAGATCTAGAAGATCCATGTAAAGTCTCCACGTCTGCTAGTGGTATAGGAAGAAGTCAGGCTTTGTTGAATGATTATAACCATGAAAATCAGGTTACTGAAACAGGGACTCGAACAATATTTGCACAACCATGTTCAAATCAGCGTTATACACAAAATGCTGTCAATGAGGGGAAACAACCCAAACATTGATCAATAGATAAAATGATAAATAGATTGTGATATAAACAATGAAACATTATCTAGCCTTAAAAAGGAAGGATACTACAACATGGAAAGCATTATACTAAGTGAAATAAGACAGATACATGAGGAAGAATATTCTGATTCCACATATATCAAGGTACAAGTGTCAGATTCATAGAGACAGAATGTAGAACGGTGGTTATCAGGGTGAAGGATAAGAGTTATTATTTAACAGGTAGAGAGCTTCAGTTTCAGATGGTGAAACAGTTCATAGTGATGGTTCCATTCAATCTGAACTTACTAACTGCTACTGAATTGCACACAAAAAGGGTTAAGATGGTAAATTTTATGCTATATACATATATTTAACCACAATAAAAATGTTGAAAAAAATCAGGTTACCATATTTATTTTACATTCTTAAGTTTTATGAAAATCCTTTTCAATACAATAGTACTATGTTAATTCCAGTGATATTTACCTGGTTATTTTAATAAATTGCTAAAAAGTTTCTCAACAGTATAATTTATGCCTCATGACATGTTGTTGTTGTTTAGCTGCTAAGTCGTGTCCAACACTTTTGTGACCAAGTGGACCTTACCCCACCAGGCTCCTCTGTCCATGGGATTTTCCAAGCAAGAATACTGGAGTGGGTTGCCATTTCCTTCTCCAGGGGATCTTCCCAACCCAGGGATCAAACCTGTGTCTCCTGAATTGCAGGCAGATTCTTTACCGTTGAGCCACCAGGGAAACTCAATGACAAGTCATAAAGGTTTATAACATTTATAAACAAAGTTTATAAACTTTGACTTAATGGGGCCCTATAAATTGGAAATAAATCTTGATGAATATTTCAGTTGTTTCTCAAACTTGGCTAATCAGAAGAACCACCGGAAATAATTCAAAATTTATTTCAGGGACTCACCCCAAGCCACCTGACCCAGAATCTTTTGGGAAAAGTTTGGGAATCAATATCTTCATGTAGTACCCCAGGTTGACTCTTATATTGGATAAGTTGGGAAATATACTTCTTGAGTTAAATTCTGAATTCTGAATTCAATTGAGAAAGAGGTAGGGAATCAGCAGCAGTCAGACACCCCTCAGCCACACCTCTTACCCCTCTCCACCCCTGGTCTACCTGTTAGGTCCCACCAGGTGACAGCTTCACTAATACCCTTTCCCCAGAAAGTTGATGCTGTGCTGAATTACTGCGATTATGTTTGCAGCAACGGATGGAAAACTGTACCAGAAAGAGAATAACCTGAAGTGGATAACTCAACAGGGGATTTGGGCAATTGGATTAAAAGGGTAATGTGATTAGTAGTCAATGAAGCTTAATTCACTTAGGCATCTCTCCTTAAAGTTTCACGAGGAACAAGTGCCCAGGCAAGCATTTCTTAAGCTGTATTCTAAGTGCCAAGGAATTTGAAATGACAAGTTAGTTTTAGACCTGGCTTCAGGAATATCAACTGTTTTTTCATATTTTAGTCTCTTGGAGAAGACCTAATTTCTGAATCCAATTTATTTTTCTTCCTCTTCTTCCAAACTACTCTCATCTTTACCATGGTGTGCCACATTTGTTCTCAAATACAATCAAAGAATGGTAGACCTGACTAGGATAAGAGTCAAGATTGAAATGTAGAGAGTTTTACAAATTTACCATGAAACAAAATTTTAAAATTTGTTTCAGTTCAATTCAGTCTCTCAGTCATGTCCTACTCTTTCTGACCCCATGAATCACAGCATGCCAGGCCTCCCTGTCCATCACCAACTTCCGGAGTTCGCTGAGACTCATGTCCATCGAGTCGGTGATGCCATCCAGCCATCTCATCCTCTGTCGTCCCCTTCTCCTCCTGCCCCCAATCCCTCCCAGCATCAGAGTCTTTTCCAATGAGTCAACTCTTCGCATGAGATGGCCAAAGTACTGGAGTTTCAGCTTTAGCATCATTCCTTCAAAAGAAATCCCAGGACTGATCTCCTTCAGAATGGACTGGTTGGATCTCCTGGCAGTCCAAGGGACTCTCAAGAGTCTTCTCCAACACCACAGTTCAAAAGCATCAATTCTTCGGTGCTCATCTTTCTTCACAGTCCAACTCTCACATCCATACATGACCACTGGAAAAACCATAGCCTTGACTAGACGGACTTTTGTTGGCAAAGTAATGTCTCTGCTTTTGAATATGCTATCTAGGTCGGTCATAACTTTCCTTCCAAGGAGTAAGTGTCTTTTCCTTCCAAGGAGTAAGTGTCTTTTCATTTCATGGCTGCAATCACCATCTTCAGTGATTTGGAGCCCCCCAAAATAAAGTCTGACACTGTTTCCACTGTTTCCCCATCTATTTCCCATGAAGTGATGGGACAAGATGCCATGATCTTAGTTTTCTGAATGTTGAGCTTTAGGCCAACTTTTTCACTCTCCACTTTCACTTTCATCAAGAGGCTTTTTAGTTTCTCTTCACTTTCTGCCATAATGGTGGTGTCATCTGCATATCCGAGGTGATTGATATTTCTCCCGGCAATCTTGATTCCAGCTTGTGCTTCTTCCAGCCCAGCATTTCTCATGACTTACTCTGCATATAAGTTAAATAAGCAGGGTGACAATATACAGCCTTAATGTACTCCTTTTCCTATTTGGAACCAGTCTGTTGTTCCATGTCCAGTTCGAACTGTTGCTTCCTGACCTGCATATAGGTTTCTCAAGAGACAGGTCAGGTGGTCTGGTATTCCCATCTCTTTCAGAATTTTCCACAGTTTATTGTGATCCACACAGTCAAAGGCTTTGGCATGGTCCATAAAGCAGAAATAAATGTTTTTCTGGAACTCTCTTGCTTTTTTGATGACCCAGTGGATGTTGGGAATTTGATCTCTGGTTCCTCTGCCGTTTCTAAAACCAGCTTGAACATCAGGAAGTTCATGGTTCACGTACTGCTGAAGCCTGGCTTGTAGAATTTTGAGCATTACTTTGCTAGCATGTGAGATGAGTGCAATTGTGCTGTAGTTTGAGCATTCTTTGGTATTACCTTTCTTTGGGATTTCTTTGGTGACTTCCCTGGTGGCTCAGACGGTAAAGCGTCTGCCTGCAGTGCAGAAGACCCAGGTTCGATTCCTGGGTTGGGAAGATCCCCTGGAGAAGAAATGGCAATCCACTCCAGCACTCTTGCCTGGAAAATCCCATGGACGGAGGATCCTGATAGGTACAGTCCATGGGGTCGCAAAGAGTCGGACACGACTGAGCGACTTCACTTTCACTTTTCTTTGGGATTGGAATGAAAACTGATCTTTTCCAGTCCTGTGGCCACTGCTGAGTTTTCCAAATTTGCTGGCATATTGAGTGCAACACTTTCACGGCATCATCTTTCAGGATTTGAAATAGCTCAACTGGAATTCCATCACCTCCACTAGCTTTGTTCATAGTGATGCTTTCTAAGGCGCACTTGACTTCACATTCCAGGATGTCTGGCTGTAGGTGAGTTTAAAAATTTGTTTACCTCTGCCTAACATGAATGCTTTATTATGTTCCTACAGTCTTTATTTCGAGTATTGGAACAATTATCTTATTGTTACTGAGGAGGACCCTCTGGGACCTTCCTGGTACAAACTCCTCCCCCATAGTCTCTGCCCTAGCTGTCTCTGAAGTACTTCCATATTAGTATCTGATGCGCATTCCCCAAATTGTTTTAAGAGATGTGAAAACCCAAATGAAAGATGTTAACTACTTGATAACCATGAGCATGTAGCCTCCAGGCTTCCTGGAGCCTAGGGATTGATAACATTAACCCCTGCTACACAGCCCTGTTACGGCACCATCAGCCAATCAGAGAATGTGCATGAGCTGAGTGTACATCCTGGGACATCCCTCTTTCACTTGGCCTTTAAAAAAGTGCTATCTTGAAACCCGTGGAGAGTGCAGGCTTTTTGAGACTAAGTATCTACCCTGAACTCCTTGTGTGGTGCCCAGTGTCAGAAGACTGGCTTTACTGTGAGTGAGCAAGTGGACCCAAGTTTGACTTGGTAACATTTATTCTTTATCATTCATGAAAATATGAATATTCATTGAAAGGACTGATGCTGAAGCTGAAGCTCCAATACTTTGGCCGCCTGATGTGAAGAGCCAAATCACTAGAAAAAAAAATCCTTCCCGATGCTGGGAAGGATTGAAGGCAGGAGAAGGGGATGACAGAGGATGGAATGGTTGGATGGCATCACAGACTCAATGGACATGAGTTTGAGCAAACTCAGGGAGATAATGAAGGACAGGGAAGCCTGGGATGCTGCAGTTCATCGGGTCGCAAAGAGTCAGACGTGACTTAGGAGCTGAACAACAAATGATAAACCGACAATCTTTTCTTCTCCTCCTTACTCTAGGCTGGCTTGCTCCCTTGCTTAGTCTTGCTTTCATTCTCTCTCTCTTTGTCACACACACACACACACAATCTCAAGTACACACACTCAGACTAGCCAGTCAACCATAGATTACCTCTTCGTACCATGTTTACTTTTTTGGCCAATATTTTAGGAAGAGTAGCTTGGTATCAACAAAAAGTTTGAACATTAGAGCCTGTCTTCGGAAAAACCCAGACCTGGCAGAAGCATGAACACTGGTCACTCAACTATAGAAATCTCGTGGGAGAACTAGAGTCCTGTGCCTATTTTGTCCCCACATCTCCCTCCTGTGGTTTCAGCAACATGGCATTAAGAAGATCCTCTAAAAAGGCACCCATAACATCAGACCAACACTTAGTATAACAGATCAGAAGAGCCCAGCTTGGCTCTACCAGCTAAGCCTTCTAGGAAGCTTCAGAAATCAATTGTCATGTGCTCTAACAGATGAGTGGTTCTGAAGAAACAGTTTAATAACTGTAATGTTTTAATAGCATCAGCTCTTGCCACCAGTCAGAGCTATAAAATAAACAATTCTCACCTGTACTATTGCACACACATTGAGATGGGAAACATAATAAGAATTGAACTAAGCCAGTGTCTATGATCAGTAAATGTGCCTTTTACTTCATGAGGATGTGTGTGCTAAGTCACGTCAGTCATGTCCAATTCTTTGTGACTTCATGGACTGTAGCCTGCCAGAATCCTCTGTCCATGGGATTTTCCAGGCAAGAATACTGCAGTGGGTTGCCATTTCCTCCTCCAGGGGCTCTTCCCAACCCAAGGACTGGACCCACATCTCGTGTGGCTCCTGCATTGCAGGCAGATTCTTTTACTGCTGAGCCATCAGGAAAACGAAAGCCCCACCACACTAGGGCTTTCTGACTCACAAAGCTTTGAGTCCTTGACTTTTTGATTTAAGACCTAAATTCTAATATATGTATTATTATATCTGCCTTAAGCGTGGCAAATGTTTTTCTGATAGATATTATTTCTTTTAGGACATAACAAAAAGTTAGTTAAGAACTAAGTGTATTAAAAGATAATTATTGTATGCACACATATATATGCATATACATGTATGCCGTGCTCAATTGCTTCTGTGTGTCCAACTCTTTGTGACCCCATGGACTATAGCCCACCAGGCTCTTCTGTCCATGGGATCTTTCAAGCAAGAATACTGGAATGGGTTGCTCTGCCCTCCTTCGGGGATCTTTTCCACTCAGAGGTGGAATCCCTGTCTCCTGCATCTCTTTACCACTGAGCCATGGGGGAGCCCATATACGTATACATGTATACATAGATATTTATCACTCTTCTCAAAATCTTCTTCTTTCAAGAGTTAACAGACATTAGCTATCCAAGATCCAGCTTGTTTCAAACTTGCTCTATGCTTCCTATACTCTACAACACATCAGACTGTTTTACTTTTCTTTCATGGGAGCAGCATCGACCTGAATAGTTACTGTTCAGAAATATGAATTCAGTGTTGCGAGAACTCCCAATTTTTCAAGAGAAACCAAGATTCCAGATTTATAGGTGAAATTATTCATTTTTAAAATAATGTAAAGGAACTAAAACTACTTCAGTAGGCTGGATCTGGTCCAGTGCTCTCTCTTTTAATTTTCTAGTGTGAAAACAGATGGACTGAGGCCGCTTCAGCAATGATCTATACATAACCACTTTTTTCCTTTTATTTTTAAAACCCTAACTTTCCTGAAAATAACAATAACATTCTTTAATGGAAACAATTTTGAGAGTAGCAAATCAAAAAAAAAAAAAAAGCACGATTCCACCAAACTGAGAGAATCACTTTTACCTTCAGGTATGTTCCCCTGGTCTTTATGTTACCTTTGTGTGTTGTTCCGATTTTATTTTCTTTGCACAAATTGAATCATACTATTTTAAACCTATTTTCACTTAAATGTATTTCATAACTATTTCTCTAAAACACAGTGGTTCATCACTACAAGTATTTTGTTTTAAACTTTGAAGACCGCAATTCACTGATCAATTCCTATTGCTGAAATTTAGTTTGCCTGATTTCCTTACAATTCTAGCTATTGCTTTGTAAACATCTTTGTGCACATTCTGTGAATATCCTTAGGGCAAATTCTGAGAAATGTTATTTTGGGGCCAAAGTACAAGAATATTTTGAAGATTTTTGATGTGTATTAGTAACATTTACCTGTATTTAAGCTGTATTTATCTTTGTATTGTTTTAAATATTGTTATATTACTTAAAACTTCATATAACATATATGTATGTCTACATCTTTTAGTTTTTGTGGTCAAATAGATCATTCTAAAGGAAATCAGTCCTGGGTGTTCATTGGAAGAACTGATGTTGAAGCTGAAACTCCAATACTTTGGCCACCTGATGCGAAGAGCTGACTCATTTGAAAAGACTCTGATGCTGGGAAAGATTGAGTGCAGGAGGAGAAGGGGATGACAGAGGATGAGATGGTTGGATGGCATCACCGACTCAATGGACATGGGTTTGGGTGGACTCTGGGAGTTGGTGATGGACTGGGAGGCCTGGTGTGCTGCGGTTCATGGGGTTGCAAAGAGTCGGACACGACTGAGTGAACTGAATTGAACTGAGATCATTCTTTATTTTTATTGTACAATCTTACTTTAAATTCATTTAATTCTTTAGTTTTTATTAACTTGAAATTAATTTTTTCTTTTTCTTATTTTTGGAGAATGTATTTATTTATTTTAATTGGAGGCTGATTACTTTGCAATACTGCGGTGGGTTTTGCCATACATCGACATGAATCAGCCACGGGTGTACATGTGTCCTCTCATCCTGAACTCCCCTCCCAACTCTCTCCCCACCCCATCCGTCTGGGTTGTCCCAGAGCACAGCTTTGAGTGCCCTGCTTCATGCATCGAACTTGAACTGGTCATCTACTTTACATATGGTAATATACATGTTTCAATGCTATTTTCTCTAATCATCCCACCCTCTCCTTCTTCCACAGAGTCCAAAAGTCTGTCCTTTACATCTGAGTTTCTTTTGCTGTCTTGCATATCTGGTCATCGTTAACCATCTTTCTAGATTCCATATATGTGCATTAATATACTGTATTGCTGTTTCTCTTTCTGATTTACTTCACTCTGTATAATAGGTTCCAGTTTCATCTACCTCATTAGAACTGACTCAAATGTGTTCTTTTTGTAGCTGAGTAATATTCCATTGTGTATGTGTACCACAACTTTCTTATCTATTCATCTGCCGGTGGACATCTAGGCTGCTGCCATGTCCTAGCTATTGTGAACAACGCTGCAATGAACGTTGGGGTACACGTGTCTCTTTCAATTCTGGTTTCCTTGATGCGTACGCCCAGCAGTGGGATTGCTGGGTCGTGTGGCAGTTCTATTTCCAGGTTTTTAAGAACTCTTCACACTGTTCTCCATAATGGCTGTACTAGTTTGCCTTCCCACCAACAGTGTAAGAGGGTTCCCTTTTCTCCACACCCTCTCCAGCATTTGTTGTTTATAGACTTATTGATGGCAGCTATTCTGAACAGAGTGAAATGGTACCTCCTTGTGGTTTTGATTTGCATTTCTCTGATAATGAGTGACTTTGAGCATCTTTTCATGTGTTTGTTAGCCATCTGTACGTCTTCTTTGGAGAAATGTCTGTTTAGTTCTTTGGCCCACTTTTTGATTGCTGCTGCTAAGTCGCTTCAGTCGTGTCCGACTCTGTGCGACCCCATAGACGGCAGCCCACCAGGCTCCCCTGTCCCTGGGATTCTCCAGGCAAGAACACTGGAGTGGGTTGCCATTGCCTTCTCCATTGTGTGAAAGTGAAAAGTGAAAGTGAAGTCACTCAGTTGCGTCCGACTTGTAGCGACCCCATGGACTCAGCCTACCAGGCTCCTCCATCCATGGGATTTTCTAGGCAAGAGTACTAGAGTGGCTTGCCAATGCCTTCTCCGACTTTTTTGTTTGTTTTTTCCAACTACAATTTTATTTTATTTTTAAACTTTACAAAATTGTATTAGTTTTGCCAAATATCAAAATGAATCCGCCACAGGTATACATGTGTTCCCCATCCTGAACCCTCCTCCCTCCTCCCTCCCCATACCATCCCTCTGGGTCATCCCAGTGCACTAGCCCCAAGCATCCAGTATCCGACTTTTTGATTAGGTCATTTATTTTCCTGGTGTTGAGCTGCAGGAGCGCTTGTATATTTTGGAGATAATTCTTTGTCAATTGTTTCATTTGCTATTATTTTCTCCCATTCTGAAAGCTACCTTTTCACCTTGCTTATAGTTTGCTTTTAAGTTTAATTAGGCCCCATTTGTTTATTTTTGTTTTTATTTCCATTACTCTGGAAGGTGGGTCATAGAGGATCTTGCTGTGATTTATGTCAGAGTGTTCTGCTTATGTTTTCCTCTAAAAGTTTTATAGTTTCTGGTATTACATTTAGGTCTTTAATCCATTTTGAGTTTATTTTTGTGTATGGTGTTAGAAAGTGTTCTAGTTTCATTCTTTTACAAGTGGTTGACCAGTTTTCCCAGCACCACGTTTTAAAGAGATTGTCTTTTCTCCATTTTATGTTTTTGCCTCCTTTGTCAAAGATAGAGTATGTAGATTTATCTCTGGGCTCTCTATTTTGTTCCATTGATCTATATGTCAGTCTTTGTGCCAGTACCACTCTGTACTGAGGACTGTAGATTTGTAGTATGGTCTGAAGTCAAGCAGGTTGATTCCTTCAGTTCCGTTCTTCTTTCTCAAGATTGCTTTGGCTATTAGAGGTTTTTGTGTTTCCATACAAATTGTGAAATTATTTTTTCTAGTTCTGTGAAAAATACCATTGGTTGCTTGATAGGGATTGCTTTGAATCTATAGATTGCTTTGGGTAGTATACTCATTTTCACTGTATTGATTCTTCCAGTCAATGAACATGGTATATTTCTCCATCTATTTGTGTCATCTTTCATTTCTTTCATCAGAATTTTATAGTTTTCTATGTATAGGTTTTAATTTCTTTAGGTAAATTTATCCCTAAATATTTTATTCTTTTCATTGCTATAATGAATGAGATTTTTCCTTAATTTGTCTGTTTTTTCATTGTACTGTATAATGAAAGGCATTTCTGTGTATTAATTGTATATCCTACAATTTTACTATATTCATTGATTAGCTCAGGTAATTTTCTGGTGGTGTCTTTACAGTTTTCTATGTAGAGGATCATGTCATCTGCAAACAGTGAGAGTTTTACTTCTCATTTTCCAACCTGGATCCCTTTTATTTCTTGTTGTTCTCTGACTGCTGTGGCTAGGACTTCCAAAACTATGTTGACTAGTAGTGGTGAGACTGGGCACCTTTGCCTTGTTCCTGATTTTAGAGGCCGTGCTTTCAATTTTTCACCATTGAGGAAAATGTTTGCTGTGGGTTTGTCGTATATGGCTTTTATTATGTTGAGATATGTTCCTTCTATGCCTGCTTTCTGGAGAATTTTTATCACAAATGGGTGTTGAATTTTGTCAAAGGCTTTCTCTGCATCTATTGGTTTTTATCTTTCAATTTGTTAATATGGTGTATCACATAGATTGATTTGTAAATATTGAAGAATCCTTGCATCCCTGGGATAAAGCCCACTTGGTCATGATGTACGATCTTTTTAATATGTTGTTGGATTCTGTTCACTAGAACTTTGTTGAGGATTTTTGCTTCTATGTTCATCAGTGATATTGGCTTGTAGTTTTCTTTTTTTGTGGCATCTTTGGTTTTGGTATTAGGGTGATGGTGGCCTCATAGAATGAGTTTGGGAGTTTACCTTCTTCTGAAATTTTCTGGAAGAGTTCGAGTAGGATAAGTGTTAGCTCATCTCTAAATTTTTGGTAGAATTCACCTGTGAAGCCATCTGCTCCTGGGTTTTTGTTTGTTGGAAGATTTTTTATTACAGCTTCGATTTCTGTGCTTGTGATGGGTCTGTTAAGATTTTTTATTTCTTCCTGGTTCAGTTTTGGAAGGTTATGCTTTTCTAAGAATTTGTCCATTTCTTCCAAATTGTCCATTTTATTGGCATATAATTGCTCATAGTAGTCTCTTATGATCTTTTGTATTTCTGTGTTGTCTGTTGTGATTTCTCCATTTTCATTTCTAATTTTATTGATTTGATTCTTCTTTTTTTTATTGATGAGTCTAGCTAACAGTTTGTCAATTTTATTTATCTTCTCAAAGAACCAGCTTTTACTTTTGTTGATTTTTGCTATAGTCCCCTTCATTTATTTTTCATTTATTTCTGCTCTGATTTTTATGATGTCTTTCCTTCTACTAACTTTGGGGTTCTTCTTTTCTTCTTTTTCTAGATGTTTTAGGTATAAAGTTAGGTTGTTTATTTGATGTTTCTCTTGTTTCTTGAGGTAGGCTTGTATTGCTATGAACCTCCCTCTTAGCACTGCTTTTACTGAATCCCATAGGTTTGGGATTGTCATGCTTTCATTTGCATTTGTTTCTACGCATATCTTGATTTCCTTTTTGATTTCTTCTGTGATCTGTTGGTTATTCAGAAGCATGTTGTTTAGTTTGTATTTTTAATAGTTTTTTTTTAAAAAAACTATAAAACTATTAGATGGTTGACATCTAATCTTACTACATTGTGATCAGAAAATATGATTGAAATAATTATTTATCTATCTGAGGAATTTATTTTGTAGGTGATACGAGGTAGCATCCAAACAAAATTTGTGGAATGGTCACTTCTTTCACCACCAATTTGAAAAAAACATCTTTTTTTTTTTAAATTTTATTTTATTTTTAAACTTTACAGTATTGTGTTAGTTTTGCCAAATATCGAAATGAATCCACCATAGGTATACATGTGTTCCCCATCCTGAACCCTCCTCCCTCCTCCCTCCCCATACCATCCCTCTGGGTCGTCCCAGTGCACCAGCCCCAAGCATCCAGTATCGTGCATCGAACCTGGACTGGCAACTCGTTTCACACATGATATTATATATGCTTCAATGCCATTCTCCCAAATCTTCCCACCCTCTCCCTCTCCCACAGAGTCCATAAGACTGTTCTGTACATCAGTGTCTCTTTTGCTGTCTCGTACACAGGGTTATTGTTAGCATCTTTCTAAATTCCATATATATGCGTTAGCATACTGTATTGGTGTTTTTCTTTCTGGCTTACTTCACTCTGTATAATAGGCTCCAGTTTCATCCACCTCATTAGAACTGATTCAAATGTATTCTTTTTAATGGCTGAGTAATACTCCATTGTGTATATGTACCACTGCTTTCTTATCCATTCATCTGCTGATGGACATCTAGGTTGCTTCCATGTCCTGGCTATTATAAACAGTGCTGCGATGAACATTGGGGTACACGTGTCTCTTTCCCTTCTGGTTTCCTCAGTGTGTATGCCCAGCAGTGGGATTGCTGGATCATAAGGTAGTTCTATTTCCAGTTTTTTAAGGAATCTCCACACTGTTCTCCATAGTGGCTGTACTAGTTTGCATTCCCACCAACAGTGTAACATCTTTTTAATACTTCCATATATTTCTGTTTCCAGGTTTCTATTCTGTTTCAGTAATACCATGCTTTTATACTTATTATAATTTAAAACTACTTTTGAATATTTGGTAGTACATGTCCCTTTGCCAAGCATTTCTATCTCTTTTATGTATTTATCCAGTACCAGAACCATAGTAAGTTAAAACACAAACACATTTAAATATTAATTGGAATTTATAGATTAATTCTGGAAGGGTTGACATCTATCAAATCTTCTCAGTTACAGATTCAGATTTTGACAGAAGTTGACAACGCAGCTCACAGCTACCATCTCTGGCAAGAATCCAGAGAATGTAGTTCATGTTGTTGATCATCAGCTTTGACAGTCAGCTAACCAGAGGCAAGGATGCCCCAGAAGTCTGACTCAAAAGCCAAAAGACTGGGTGTTTGTCACCCAGACATCCCCAAAGACCTCTAACTCTGGCTCATTGCTATTTTTTTTCATTAATTTAATTAACTCTCCCAGATAGATTGCTGTTTAGTTTCCTTATAAGTGTAAAAAGAAACTTTTTTCCTTAAAGTGACCATTATTGTGCTCACCACTTCTCTCTCTCAAAGTTCAGAGGTGGTATGAATCACAGAGACCTCTGATAAGTCTTGCTGAACAAAAGGAATCAACCAACACTTACTAATAGTTTTCACAAAATCAAGATTCAACCTATAAGTTCCACTATAAGGAATTATTGATTTTAGGTTCTTGTATGTACAAAATTGACATTTTGGGGACTTCCTTGGTTGTCCAGTGGCTAAGATTCCATGCTCCTAGTGCTGTGGTCCTGGGTTTGATCCCTGTTCAGGGAATTAGATTCCACGTGCTGCAACTAAAGATCCCACATGCTTCAACTAGACCTGGTACAGCCAAATAAATAAATATATATTTTTGAAATGGCAATCTCATCTGGCTTTGCTTAACGTTTGGGGTTCTCAAGGCAAGAATACTGGAGTGGTTTGCTATTCTCTTCTCCAGTGGATCATCTTTTGTCAGAACTCTCCACCATGACCCCCTCCACCTTGAGTGGCCCTGCATGGCATTGCTCATAACTTCGTTGAGTTATGCAAGCCCCTTTGCCATGACAAGGCTGTAATCCATGTGATCATTTTGGTTAGCTTACTGTGATTGTGGTTTTCATTCTGGAAGCTGTGGGATTGTAGTTCTTGCTTCTTCTGTTTGCCCTGTGATGGATGAGAGTAAGAGTCTTGTGCAAGCTTCCTGATGGGAGGGACTTCAGTTCAGTTCAGTTACTCAGTCATGTCGGACTCTTTGCTACCCCATGAACTGCAGCATGCCAGGCCTCCCTGTCCATCACCAACTCCCAGAGTCCACCCAAACCCATGTGCATTGAGTCGGTGATGCCATCCAGCCATCTCATCCTCTGTCATCCCCTTCTCCTTCTGCCCTCAATCTTTCCTAGCATCAGGGTCTTTTCAAATGAGTCAGCTCTTTGCATCAGGTGGCCGAAGTATTGGAGTTTCAGCTTCAACATCAGTCCTACCAATGAACACCCAGGACTGATGTCCTTTAGGATGGACTGGTTGGATCTCCTTGTAGTCCAAGGGACTCTCAAGAGTCTTCTCCAACACCACAGTTCAAAACCATCAATTGATGGGAGAAACTGGATGTGGGAAAAACTGGGTCTTGCTCTAGTGGACGGGGCCATGCTCAGTAAATCGTTAATCCAATTGTCTTCTGATGGGTGCAGCTGTGCTCCCTCCTTGTTCATTGTTTGACCTAAGGTGATGCAGTTCCAGATTCTATAGGCAATAACTTAATATATACTGACAGTTCCTTTTGGTGTGTTTCACTTGCTTGGTATTGGCTAGCTTTGTACATCTCACTCCTCTTTTGCTCAAGACATATGAAAAAAATTAAAAGTTTTATTCCCATAATTTTTGGAAAGATAAATATAAACATAAATATCTATCTTTCTAAAATGAAGAAAAATTAGTCCATGGGGATTCTCCAGGCAAGAATACTGGAGTGAGTTGCCATGCCCTCCTCCAGGAGATCTTCCCAACCCAGGGATCAAACCAAGGTCTCCCACATTGCAGGCAGATTCTTTATCTGAGCCACCAAGGAAGCCTTTATGAATGTTTAGTAAAAGTTAAAGCATTCATTCTCATATGCAATTTACTTAAAGAACAACTTTTCCTGTAATTCATCTGGCTCAGCTATGTAAACAATTTTTCTAAAACACAATGACTTTTTTCCCAAAGCTTATATCTATAAACTCAGAATTCAGTGTTCTAATTCTCCAGTGATCTTTCCAACTCTCTCCGTTGTTACTCCCTACAATATATTCACCATTCTAGGAAGAGTGGTCACTTTCAGGTCCCAAAACATAACTTGCTTATTTCTGCCATGTTATTTTTAGTTCATTTGATTGATCTCATTTCTTCAGGCTTCTTCACTATCTAAAGTGTATCTTTCATTCAGATTCTAAATCAAGATGCATTCCTTTCCAGGGGAATGGGAAAATTCAGCCCCTAGTGCTATTTATACCATGCGAAGGTGCTCAGTCATGTCCAACTCTATGCGACCCCATGGACTGTAGCCCACTAGGGTCCTCAGTACATGGAATTTTCCAGGCAAAAATATTGGAGTGGGTTGCCATTTCCTTCTCCAGGCAATCTTCCTGACCCAGGGATTGAACCTGCATCTCCTGCATTAGCAGGTGGATACTTTACCACTGAGCCACCTGGGAAGCCCTCTATTTATTGCATCCATCATAACTGACTCTATGTTCTGGTTATGTACGTGTCTTATCTTCTTGGTAGGGCACCTAATTTCTTTGGTCTATCTTTAGTTACTTAGCTCTGAGCTATCTAGGCAGTAAATGTTTTGATTACTAAGGTATGCAAGGTTTTCTAATTGACTATTCCAGTTTTCATTCCTCCTGGTCTGGTGATGGTTGGAATAGATGGCAGTCCAAAGCAGATGAGATATTATGCTCCAGTGGAGTTCAGTGATATCATTGCTTGTGTCAAAGCAAGGTTGCTGCCCAACAGAACTGCCTGGACATTGCTCCATATGACAGCCACATCCTTAATTTTTGTCTCTTGGTTTTCCTTCTTTTTCACTATCAGGACCCAATTTTTGCTAAATGGTTGGTTCTTTCAAGTCTAACCATGGCAGGAGATGTCCTTTCCCAGAGCAGGATGATGCCTTGATTCAAGAGAGGGCAGATGCTGCCATCAAAGCTTTTAACAATCTTTTTGTTTTCTCAGTTTTTTAACTCTGGGAAAATAAAAGTAAAAATGCAAACAGAAGGGAAAGAGACAAATGTTTTTGCATTTTCTTAAAAAGTGTTTATTTGTGGCTGATATTGTTATATGTTATATTGCTCTTGAAGATTATAAACCACATCCATGGTTTGCAGTATTATTTTCCTCTGGAGTTTTAACAAGTTTATTAAATAACACTTGCCCACATTTAGATTGCTTTAGCTAAAGTCTTACTTCTTCCTGGCTTTAGTTAGATGAGATTCCTTAATATTTAATACCAATTTATTTAATTGAAATATAATGTAATCAAATAATGATAATTATTTGGCAGGAGTATCCCAACAGAATACTATTATTAATTTTTTTTACTATTGTGTCTTATAATAAGTAATGATCATACTTGCCCTCACGTTTCAAAATATTCAGATGTTTCTGAAAATACTGGACGTGCAATAAAGCTGCTGGATATGTCTTTTCTCCTTTGACATATCTTTTATTCCTTTATGATGCATAAGATCATAAATAATATATCCATTATTTATGTGAGAGGAAGTTGTAAGGTTTGTACTTAAAGATGTTACATTGTCTAGGCAGTGATAGTGTATTTTATGAAACGTTCAGAAAAACAAATGTTATACTATACTAATTTTAATCTTATTATTTTGTATGAGGTTATAATCTGATAACTGTTCTGTTTTTCCCAGAAATAGATTTTGCAGAATCTAGAAATTTAAAAATATAGGGGGGTTTTCAAGGATTCATTCTATTTTCAAATTTCCTTTTATCCATCGATGGCTGCAGGGCAGTATCTTCTGCATATCTTTTAATCTTGAAGTTTAGAGAATTGTCTTGTTTCTTTCTTTTCTATTTTTTTTTCTAAGTCCTACTCTTCACAAGGAAGCCAGAAGTGTGACAGGAAGGTGTGATTTTTAATTTACACCAGAGTCTCGCAAATAATGACTTTTCACACCCTGCTATTGCTGCTTAGCCTAGGGGAGGAGTTCTGTGGCTACTGTTGTCGTAGCAAATTAAATCCACTGCTGTAATTTGGAAAGACGTTCTTCTACATTTAACCCTTGTTTTCAATTTTTTAACTCAGTATTCATGAATACTTATGGGAACGTGGTTTATTCCTTTGAAGTGTCCTTGTTTTTTAGAAAATTATTTTTGAAGTCTGTTATCTTTTCAGATTGTCAAGAATGAAAGGGAATCAGATTCTCCCTTGCCACCATTCTAACTGCTGGAAATTGTAACTTATTCAAATACACAAAAATGAAAAATATAATAATGTTTATTTGGAGAACTTCTAGCAATAAAATTTAAATACATGATTTAATGACTCTTTTTATCTTTCCTTGGGATTTCATTTCTGTAAGATTAGCTTTTCCCTCTGTTTTCATAGGAGAGTCAGTGTCTTACTGTACAAAGAAATCTATATCGTTTGGTTTGAAAAATGAAATCGAAAGTAATGTTAAAAAGATTTAAATGTTTTAAGTTTTTTCAGTTTCTCTCCAGTCCATTAAGTCATTTGGATTGAACTATTAAAAAACAAAAACAGGATGGGCTGCCTAAGGGAGATTAGAAAAATTATTGCAATAGGTATACTGGTTTTAAGTTTTCAAATAGTTAGAAAAGAATAGTGACAGTATAACTGAATAGTTAAATAATATATCTTACAAATAATATACCTCTTTCACTTAGAATTATTGACATATTGAATCATTTTCCCATTTTGAATCTACCAACTAATTTTTGTTAGGGTTTTCAATCAATGTGCTAGATCGTACTAGTTATTTTATGAATCATAATGGTCTTCAATAAAGTTCTAGAACTGAGTGGAATATGTAAGAATATTATTGAAAGAAAGGAAACATTCAGACTCTGGAGAATTTGGCTCCTACTTGGTCCTCTTGCTAAAAGGAAGCAATCAGAAGCAGTTACAACTCTCCTGGATTGGGAGCTGCAAGGGGTTAATCAGGCTGGGTTTACTAAGTATCTGTGTCAGGCTTTTATCTGATCCTTCCATCCTTCCTCCCTTCCTCCCCTGCCCACCCCTTTTGTAAATGTCAACCACTTCCTGATAAGCCTAGAGTGGTGAATTTCACACCTTTCTTTTCTTTGTGAAGAAACCTGGGTGTTAATGGTACAGGATTGAGTACCATTGTATGTCTCTAGCTGTCTGTTAGTAAACCTGAGGGATGCCTGTGGAAAAAAAGTAGGAGAAGGTGAAGAAATTTGAGAAAAGAGACTAAGAAATAGGTTCAAACTGGTCTCATTTTCAAAATGGGTATTTGTTTTATTAGCAACTTTTAGATGTGTATTCGGAAAACAATAATTTTAAAGAAGCTTAGTACTGAGAGTCTCAAAGAGTCTGCAAAGGAAAGGCTTAGACTGCTGATTGCTAAAATTAAACAGAAGAACAACAGTCAGAAAGAAAAACTGAAGACTCCTCTTTTTATTCTACAGGTGTATTTACAGGATACAGCCATGGAAACTTGGTCAGTTGATCAGGTCTGCAGTTGGCTGGTGGAGAAAAACTTAGGAGAGCTAGTACATAGGTTTCAAGGTGAGTTGTTTATACTTTCAAAAAATGTTAATTGAGCAGTCGAGATATTGAGTGTCCTCTGTCATTGATTTCTTTTTTCCTAATGCATGTGAACATTGATGTGGAGTTGCTACACTAGGAAACTTTCATTTCTTTACCGACTGTAGCAGAGTTTGCATTTGACCTAGTATCCATGAGAAAATCTAATTATTTCAAAAAGAACTCAAAATAAATCTTGAGTTACTTAAAATACGCATTTGATATATACATTTAATATTGCTTTTGTCCAGGATGTGCATTTTTAGGCAGCTCTGTACAGTGTTGGATTTACAAGTATTGATTATTGCCTGGGAGGTACATTAAGAATACTTTTCCAAAAAGATTTTTTTTTTCCTTATGAAAACAATGGTAGAATCAGAAGAGGGGAGGCATTAATGTGAATGTAAAAAATTTTATTGTGACTCCATGTTGCAGTACTTTCTTAGGAGCAGACGTGCATTTGGAATTATGCAATATTAGTGTTCTATTTTTGCAAAAACACAGATAATTTTATAACTGCAGAGCACAAGTTTAGATGCTCCTTTTAACATGAGAAATAATTCTGCCTGCTCAGGGTGCCGTGTTTTACAGTATTTTACCCAGCAGACAGGTAGAGATTTTTTCTCTTTTTTCCCAGAGGAAGAAGTAAGTGGGGCTGCTCTCCTAGCACTTAATGATCGGATGGTTCAGCAATTGGTAAAGAAAATTGGGCACCAGGCTGTTCTAATGGATTTAATTAAAAAATATAAGCAGAAGAGTCAAGAGCTGAAGTCCCCTGGAGAAACAGCCCCGGTCACACAAGCAGAGTAAGTGTTCATGAATGGCCTTATTTTTGATTCTGTGCTTTCCCTAAGATGGCTGTAGCATGGCATATGGAGTTTAAACTTTGTTGAAAATTGTGACCATTTTCAGCTTGTGTGTACAGTAACAGTTTTTGCAAAGTTTTATAAATCAAGATATCTTTTCTTTTAATGCACCAGGTTTTTAAACTCCAACTCCATTTATTAGGGAAGACCTATAAGCCTGAAGTTCCTGTATAGAAATCTCTGTAACAAGCAGTTAAAATATAACACAAGCAGAAATGAACTCCTGAGCTTAGGTCTTAAAGTTAAGACTTGAGGAAGGCATCTTTTTCTGCTTCTTTGCTTTCCCCAAAGCTATTTATGTGTGTATTTACTTATTTGCCCAGGATTCCTTACAGTAACTAATTTATATTCTCTTCTAGAGGCCTTCATAATATGATTTGCTAAAGATTTTTGCTGCACTGGATTTCAAGAGTGTTCTTGGAGCACTCAATGCTGTGGTAGCATCCCAGAGAAGTCTTGTAGAAAAATTTGTGATGGTTTTGAGGTTATTTTTTTTTAAATCATTGACTTCTGCCATAAAAAGGAATGATAACAAAAATTATAAAATTAAAAATTTCACTTTATAATCTATGTCCCAGGATCATTCAGGCTATGTCCCAAATCATTCTGATTTGGATTTTTGATATTTGAAACTTTTTGCCAGATTTCTAAGTTTAAATAATTACTACATTCTGATTATTCATTAATTTTTAAAATAAGGTTATGATGTTTGATGAAATCCATTCCATGTTTTTACTTCAGTTTTTTTTTTTCCAGAATATCTGTAAAACTCTTAAGTTTCTGTCTTGTTTTTTTATAAGCAATGCAATGTTAGAGAGCTCTAACTTAGGTAATTCGGTTTCTAGAGAATTTGGATATTTGGGACAAGGAGGGGGATAAGTCAGCTTGAAGGAATGGCCCACATTTGGTCTGGAGAGTCTACTATTTGATTTATTCGAGGGATTTCTTCTAAATGCTGTTTTGACACATCTGTGTAAAAGATACGTGACTTTTGATGCAGTTCCCATTGTATGCCTTTACTCCTTTGCAGCACAGGGAGGGAGTAAACCTCATCTAGAGCTCAAAGTAGTTTCCCAGCATTCTTGGATGAGTTGTACTCTTGAGCTGGAAGTTCCCCTCAGTTGACTGGAATCTTGATGTTACCTTAGACACAGCTTGGAAGAAAACTGACAGCCTTTTTTCCCACTGCAAAGCAGTTTATAATGTCCTCTAGTAAATGAGGACTAACTGGACTGCCAGGAAGTCTGGGCATCATTCCTGGTCCTACCACTGACTTGGATTGATTGCATTAAATGTTGACACTCCTTTTGCTTCATCTCTAGGTTGTGAAAAATAATACATACTTACTTCCAAAGTTAATCACACTGATGTTCAGAGTATCATAATCTTTGAGAAAATATCTCCTCCTTCTCCCACACTAAAATATAGTCTTTTGTTAAATATTAAGCATTATTAATTGGTTTATAAAGCCATTTTGAAATGTAACCATGACTTAGAACATTGGTTTTCCAGGGGCTGAGTGGGGACTCTTCATTCTACCCAGTAAATAGTTGACTCTAAGGTTTGTGCTGTTTTACATTCAGATTCAATTATTCTGGTGCAAAATCACAATTTCAAGTAGGTTTATAGGTTATAGTTAGTAAAAATGTTTTTTGGCTATTTTTGCTTATTGTCAAATATGTAGGCACTTGACAAATATATTGTCATGTGGGAGTCATAGTAATAGAAAAAAATGTATAAGAATGTGCTATTTATTTAGTTAAATAATTTTAATAAGTTCTTAATAAAGATAGGAAATTTGGTGTAGTAAAAAGAACCTGGAAGCTAGGTATTAAAACTGGATTACGAATCTCTGTTCTGATATTAGCTACTCATCTAACCTTGGAGATTTGCTTGACTTTTCTTAGTTTCAACTGTAAAATGAAGTGGGTAGAATAAATGATGCTTAGGACTCTGAAGAGTTTATAAAGTGGCAGCCTAGATCAGAGTTTACAGATGGGTTCCAACTTGAGTGTAAATTTCATTTGGTGGCTAACAGTTGCCTGGTATGTTACTTTGAAAAAAAATTTACAGGCCACATATGGACAGGATACTTGGCCTCCAACTCAGACTTAGGTAGATGACAGGAATATATAACAGGAAGGAGTATATCCAGTTGCTTTTGTGTTGCTC
The DNA here is from genome assembly GCF_003369695.1 of Bos indicus x Bos taurus. Taxonomy (NCBI): domain Eukaryota; kingdom Metazoa; phylum Chordata; class Mammalia; order Artiodactyla; family Bovidae; genus Bos; species Bos indicus x Bos taurus. Next base: position 68,400,122 of record NC_040084.1, on the reverse strand, counting down.
TTTTTGAAGCCGGTAGAAAAATCACTGGACAGGAAGTTGGAAAGTTGGAAAACTGAGGTAATGGGTGCTGTTACTGAGTAGCTTGTGGAGGTAAGCAAGTTGCCTTCCTTTCAGTTGTATCACTTAGAAGATGAGGGAGTTAGTGAAGAGTGGTTCAAAGATCATGAAATTCCACAAATAATAAAAGGTTCCCCTAGATGGCAGGGAAGAGAGAAAGGATCTGATATAGAGTTTCATTTTTTTTGCCAAATAATAATGTTAATCAACAAAGGTATATTCTGTTATTACCATTGTTTCATAAAGGAAAGGATTATCAATAATACCATCTTTAAATGTGATAGAGGAGTGAGAACAGCACAGTGAACTGGCACCATGCACCTCCCAGCATGTATAAACTGGTAGTGAGTGAGATGGCCCCAGAGGGTTTTTCTTTCAATCCTCTTAGTCATGACTCTAACGTGGAGCTTGGAACGGACACAGATCATAGTGTTTACTCTGGGCTGATTTATACCTTCAGAGTCACTATGAAAGCAACAGTTGAATACCCTAGACCCACCTTTTCTTTCTTGGTGACAGGGATGAACAGCCCTCGAGTCCAGCCAGTGGTGGGGAGCAGATGCCATCTTTCTATCCAGCTGACAACCTTGATAATGGATTAATTGACCACAGAGTACTGAAACAGAGGTGGGATGGACAACTTCTAAACATCTTAAAGCCAGTTGATAATATTTGTCTTTATTTTTATGAGGTTTCATGTTTAAATGTATTTCTAAGTGGAAACTATTTGTTTTTCTGGAAGGGATTTTTGTAAATCAAGTGATGAAGATATTTGGTAAGAGATGAAGGTCATTTTTTTTATCTTTGCATTGAACAAGTTAAGTTTTGAGATGATATTATGCATCTCTCAAGGACATGTTGTTAAGGAAAAAGATGATTTTTCTGTCATAAACTGTCCAGAGTGATTGGCAGTAGCCACAAAGATGGAATTTGTTCTGCAAATAGTGTCTTATAGAATTAGCTTTTTGCGGAGTCTTTTTTTTTTTTTTTTTGAATTAACAGTCTTGACCATTCATGATGGAGGCACTGCTTTGTTAAACATTTCCTTATATCCCTACACTGGGTTTTATGAGCTATAGTATTTCAACATATGGGCTACACTGGAACAGAGGAAAACTATATATCTAGAGAAACAGACCCAGGAATGTGGCACTAAAGTCCTGAGGGGGACTTTAGGTAAGATACAGTCCAAGAGTCATGGTAGTCAACCTAGGATTTCCCAGCCACCTGCCCTGTGCAGTTCAGGCATCACCCTGATACCTATTCTTTTCAGCAGCTGCTGAGCAAATGCTTTTCTTTAAGTGTACTGTCATGGAAAGGAGAGATGTCAGCTGGCACCATATAATCCGGCAATAGTCAAACCAGAATGTCATCCTTTATAGTTTCAGTTTCCATTATCATCTCATTTAGCCCACGCAGCAGTCCTGTCAGGTCAGTATTATTCTCTCTTTGTTGTGAACTGAGTTAAACTGAGATTTAGAGAAGTCAGGGGCTTCTATCTAGTTGCCCAGATGGGCTCTTCTCACCTCAGCACTGGATATACTGCCATCAGCATGGGAGTTCAGGGGACCAAAGGCAGCAGCCTGAGCCCCTGCCGCCCAGCGCCAGCAGCCCCGTGAGTGAGCGCAGGGAAGCCTGGCGCCTGGGATCAGGAGCTCTTGCACATGGGCTTTGTCTCTGGGCATCCTCTCTGCTCTCTTTCTCTCTCCACCACCTGCAACCTTGCACTCTCATCCTTGGGCTCAAAGGCTCCAGCTCTTTAAGTGGTAGAATCCACTTTCCTTCAAGCCATTGGCTCCCACTTGGGGGTGACGAACAAGGAGGTAGAGACAATATCCTAGGTAGGGCTTGGTCCCCGGGGTCTTCCTGGTCTGAACTGTGGTTCAGAAGATGTAAATATGTTTTAATGGTGGCTTCATTCACCTCCTTTCTGTTCATGGGTGCTTGTTGATTCCCAGTGCCATCCTTTGATGTGGTTCCAGGTGTGTGGAGTCAGTCGGGAGTCTTCAACTACCCCTTCATGAAGCTGCCAAAAGTTGCCAGTCCCTTCTCTGACTGTTCAGTAGAGACAGGAAGAGCAACAATTAGCCCCAGCGGTCCAACCCAGACACCACTGTGAATCAGTATTCAAACCGAAAAATGGGAATAATAACCACAACTACTTCTGTCACAGGGCTCCTGTGAGGACCATTATCTAAAGATAGATAACACCTGCTCAGTGCTAAGCACAGGAAGCCCTGGAAAGCACTCAGAGTACCACAGTCTACTCAGCACGGCTCCAGGTAGTAAGCTCACTTTGCTGAGGACCTCTTTCCTCTTCCTTCTTGCTACCAGTGGGAGACGAGGATGCCCTTTTATACAGGTTCTCTGGGTCCTTTCTTTTTCCTAAGCTCTCTGATGATATTCCACTCTTATATGGTCCTGCAATGCTGGCTGAGTCAGATTGTTATGCCTGTTTTTTCACATGGCTGATCAAAAGTACAACCAGTGCTTCAGGGTATTTCTCATCCTTTACAGTGTCTGGCATGGAGGAGGAAAAGAAAGGAATTGTGTTAGAAATGGAGAAAAATAGGAGAGTTTGGAAACCAGAGTCTCATATCTTTCTTCTAATCATAAAATGTCTTCTAATCTATGTGCCAACCGGCTGCTCATCACAAGCACCACAGTTAAACATGTCCAAAAACTGAACTCGTGTTTCTTGCTTTAGTGTATATTTAAGTGTAAGAAATACAAACTCGCTAGAACCCAGTGACAGGGGTAGAGACACTGGTGCTAGAAAGTCAGGGGTCAAGCTGTCCCTCACTCTCATGGAGCCACTGATGGCCATCTCCATCTCTCTTTCGCTTCCCTCATCTGCCTCATGCCCTTGCTTCTTCCTTTGAGGATGGATTTATCCTACTATTCACGTACACTCTGTCCCATTCAGACTGGCTGGCCTATGGCAGGCTCACCATAGCACTGCCTCCAGGACATTCCCCATGAAAAGAGCTCAGATCATCCCAGGTAACAGACTCAGCCTTTCAGTACCTGGGGAAGAGGAACTAGGGGGTTCCAGTGCAGGGCAGATGTCCCTCCTGGGCAGTCAGCTATGTGTGGGCAGATGAGGACAAAGCAGAGGTACCTGTTTTAGATAGTTTTGCTCTGGTTCTGCCATTTATTCAGGGCTATGAAATGGGGAGGGATAAAAGATTTTCTCCTCTCCCACATCCTATCTCAGAGAGGGGCTCCATCATCCAGCCATGTGAGTTAAAATCCGATCCCTGGTTGGAGAACTGGATTCGACATGCTGCAACAGAGCTCATATGCCACAACCACAAAAAGAAATCCTCATGTGGCAACAAGTATCAAGGATCCTGCATGCCAGAATTAAGAACTAAGACCTGGCACAGCCAGATAAACAAATATTTTCTAAAAATCACCTATCTCCTGCCCTTCTGCCCAGGGTGCTATTCATTCAACAGGTGTTGATTTAAGAGCCTATTGCACAGTTCCTGTGTCGGGCTGTGTTCTTCTCTTCCCTTTTCTACCTGCTCATTATTGAAGATTCTGCTCAAAAATCCCTCTTTCTGAAGGAAACCGCCCCCTGGCCCGCCACTTATATTCCAGCTCAGGCAAGGAGCCCTTTTTCTACTGTGTAGCATCCTTTACACACCCCTTTCTTTACTTATAAGACTAGGTAATGGAACTAATCACTTTAAAGTCTGTATTCCCTCCATAGAAGTGCTACCTGGGCAAAATCCATACACTTTTCCCCTTGTGAGCAGAGCATTTGGCATAGTACCTGGCAAACAGAGACTAAATAGGAGTTTTTATTTGAAATGAGGATGTATGGTCTAATGAAAGACTGAACACACCTTTACAAGACAGCATACATATTTGAATAGCATCAATTTCTCTTTAGACCTTTTTTATACAATTCCTGCTAAATGTGCTCATTTTTTGAACAGAATTAAACCCCAGGAGTTTATGGGCCACTCATACATAACCAGCTAGCAAGCTGATGTTTGGCTACAAGGCTTTCACGAAGCCATGTGCTTTAATGAGGTGGGAAAGGATGGTGGATCAAGTGCCACTTGGGGTGGGATCTCACACACCTGGGGTGGGAATCCGGACTGTTACTTGTTGTCCGGTGGGTCTCCGCACATTGTGTGATGGGAATCCCCACCTGCAGGTACGGTAACAGTGAAGGTACCTGGCAGCTGTTATAATCCCATACAAGGTGGCTGTCATTATGCTTGTATTAATTTCCCCTATGGTCCCTAAAAGGAACATGTGTTTTCCATCCAGATCATTTGCAGACAAGAGGTAAAAGAAGGCTCTAGAGGCAGGACATTCACATGACTTTGACTCTTGACATGATGTGTGTGTCCCAGTGGATGAATTCCAAGTCCCAAGGAAACACATGCTGCTGTGACATGAAGCAGCTTTCTTTGGTGATAGGTGATCCCATGCTGTTTACTGAATTGCTTAAATGCCCTTTCTTGATGGAAAGCTTATAAGGTCCTGTCCTCAGCATGTGTTGGCGATCCTTTAGAAAGATATTTTTTCTTTTACAATGCCGTTCTTTATTTTTCCTCTACACTGTTCGGAACTGTTTGTTTCCCTTTTGGTACCTAATAAGGCATGAAATCAGATAAACAGGTAGAGGTTTCCTAAATGCCACTTTAAAAACACTTGCCCTGAACTTTAAATATATTTGTGTGCAGATGGTTTGCTTCAGCCTTTGGGTGTAATTACAAATTAGTCACAATTTCACGCATGTTTTAAAATTATTTTAATGATGACTTTTTTTCTGGGTCTGGCTACTACTATAAAATACTGTAGAATGATCTTACCCACCTATGCTCAAGAGGGCAAATGTCAGTAGGTCCACACTTGACATACTGTTTGTAGGCAATGCCACATACACAGCTAAAATAAGGAGCAGCACCCTTGTGTGTGTATCTTATCCATCACATAATAAGGGGAGGTTCAAAGTACACCAAGTCCACCCAAGTGATACATTGTCACATTTAGATGCTGAATCCCAGGTCAGTGAAACTAGAGTGCAGTGCTACATCCCTCATCTCCTACCCTACAGGTGTATAGAACACCCATGCCTAAGTTTTGTGTGTTTTGGATGTATTACCTTCCAAGTCTAGTCCCTGACTGGACATTCCCAGTGTACAGTTCAGTTCAGTTCAGTTCAGTCGCTCAGTCGTGTCCGACTCTTTGCGATCCCATGCGTGGCAGCACGCCATGCCTCCCTGTCCATCACCAACTCCCAGAGTTTATCCAAACTCACGTCCATCGAGTCGGTGATGCCATCCAGCCATCTCATCCTCTGTCATCCCCTTCTTCTCCTGCCCCCAATCCCTCCCAGCATCAGGGTCTTTTCCAATGAGTCAACTCTTCACATGAGGTGGCCAAAGTACTGGAGTTTTAGCTTCAGCATCCGTCCTTCCAATGAACACCCAGGACTAATCTCCTTTAGGATGGACTGGTTGGATCTCCTTGCAGTCCAAAGGACTCTCAAAAGTCTGTACAGTGACCTAGTAAATGCTATAAAGCATTTCCCTCTGTCTGGCCCAGAATTCTTTCTCTGTGTAACATCTATTAACACCACAGGACCCACCTTAGGAACTACTGACTTAATGATTTTTCACCTGAGTCAGAGTCCATTCATTCATTCCATAGTAAACATTTCCCTAGTGCTTACTGGATGCGAGGCCCTGGGAGGCACAGAGGATACAGTGGGGAGCAGAGCAGACCAAGCCTCCCCTCTCACAGAGTTCTAATAGTGAGGAAATAATAAATACCTATGATATTACACTGTAAATATGTTTAAGTGCTATGAGGCCAATAAGGCAAAGAAAAAAGGGGCAAATAGAGGAAATAGTGTATGTAAGTGCATGTGTGTGTTAGCTTCAGGAGGGTTTTCAGGGCAGTCTTTCAACTTCTGACTGGATGTTGCTTGAGCAGAGACCCAAATGAAATGAAATGAAGAACATTGGCTCATCAAGTTAGAACAGAACTTTCCTTCAGTGGAGGCTATCTGGACGCAGCCAAACAGGAATTGCAGGGAAAACTGGGCTGTTGTGACTGATAAATAACTCTCTGACTCCTGCTCATTCTTATTAACTAATAGGATGTCTTCAGAGAGATTAAAGTAAACTTGATTTCTAGTCTCTTCTTCCCTTTTGTTCAGTCCAAAAGCTACTGAATATAAACCATGAACTAGATATGATATAGACAGTGGGTAAAGTGGGGCGATTTTGTCCTTGCCTAGGGGAAAGCAGATTCTGACAAGAAAGACACAGAAGTTAATAACCGCAATATTGAGAAAGAGACACAGAAATAGAAATGCACAGGGTATGGAAACAGCACAGAAAGAAAGATAAATGAGACTTTTAGAGAAGTAAGTATGGAGAAGGCCCCTGGGGAAGTCTTCTCAGAAACTGAAGGCAGCGGGGTTGGGGGGGTGGATTTGAAACATAATTTGAATTTCATCTGAAGAAAAATGGAGCAAGAGAAGAAAAGAACATTTCCAGAAAAGCTAATACCATGTGCAAAGGTACAGGCACCTGAAATGGAATAGGACATTCTATTTGGAATATGTGCTTTTGGAATGTGAGAGATAGAGGCAGAGAAAATGGACTTGCTGGAAATGAAGAGGGGTGGTGTTAAGGAGGCGAGAAGCCCCTGTGCTGTGCCAGTGGACAGGACAGTGCTCTGTAACTGTGACTGTACATTAGAATTTCCTGGAGGACTTAAATGAAATAGATCAGGGCCCTACACCAGTGCTTCTCAAGCTCCAGTATAATTAAAAATCATCCAGGAATCTTATTAAAATGCAAGTTCTAATTTAGTAAGTCAGGAGTGGGACCTGAGAGCCAGCACCACTAACAGGTGCCCTAAGTGATGCTAGTGTTGTCTTATGACCAGCCTTTGCAGCAGCAGCAAGGCGTTTCTGGGTGTACAATAGATTAATAGAGGCTTGTGCCTCTGCAAAATTCATTATGTTGAAACCCTAATCCCAATATGATGGTATTTGGAGGGAGGGGCTTTGGGGAAGTAATTAGGCCCTGAGGATGGACTCCGTATGGATGGAATTAGTGTTCTTATTAGAGGCTAAGGGGCCAACAGGACTTCCCTGGTGGTGCAGTGGTTAGGACTGCATGGTTCCATTGCAAGGGGGTGTAGGTTCAATCCCTGGTCAGGGAACTAAGATCCTACATGCTGTGGGTCATGGCCAAAAAAATAGTATTTTTTAATAAAAAGGAAAGAGATCAGAGAGCTAACTTGCTCTCTTTCTGGCATGTAAGGACACAGTAGGAAGACGGTCTTCTGTAAACCAGGAAGAGCACATTTGCCAAGAACCCAGCTTTGCTGGCACCCTGATCTGGAACATCCAACTTCTCTAACCATGAGAAATTAATGTTTGTTCTTGAAGCCACCCGTGTGTGTATGTGTAGTTGCTCAGTCAGATCAACTACACATCTGACATGTATCTGGCTCTTTGCGACCCCTTGAACTGTAACCTGTCCATGAAAGTTTCCTGGACATTTTCCTGAAATTTTCCATGGACAGGCTCCTCTGTCCATGAAATTTTCCAGGCAAGATTACCAGAGTGGGTTGCAATTTGCTACTCCTGGGCATCTTCTCAAACCAGGGATCAAAACTGCATCTCCCACGTCTCCTGCATTGTCAGGCAGATTCTTTACCACTGTGCCACCTGGGAAGCCCCTTAAGCCACCCGGTTTAATGGTACTTTGGTATAAATCAAATTGCTTGAATCCTTAGAACTAGGAAACTTTTATTTGTATGAAGCTGTATGGTTGAGGAACTGGCAAGTCACAGCCTAGATGGCACACAGTTGGGACAAGACTAAGTCAGTCTCTTTTTTTGGCCGCAAAAGTCACATAAAACCAGCACTGTGGGCCAGATTTGAAAAGTGAATTTTTCCAGGCTCATCCCTATTTAGCAGATGCTCTGAGGATATAAACTGTTTACATGAGGTCAGGGTTCAAAAGCCTAGTAGTATACAGGTGGATTAATAAAAAACTGCCCTGAACCACCCGATTTTGATAATTATGAACTACAAAATTGTAGTACTGAACATTTTGCAACAACTGCATAGGTAATGTCTCATTACTTTTTCCTTTTTATGAATGAGAAATAAAAAAGAAAAAGAGGGACTATGATAGCTCTATGAGATCTGTTTTTGTGACTATCATGCTAATAAGTGTAAATATTGAGGGTAAGGTCACATTTCTGGGTCTTTGACCATCTGTCAATACCAAGAAGAATTGGAGAACAGGGAGAAATAAAAGATGTATTTATTTTATGCTTCTTTTCTTGATTAGTCAAAACCCCAAAAGTTCCTGGCTCCTTGAATCTCTCACTGGCAACCAAGGACAGGGAGGATTTAAGAGGTGTCTGTCTGTCTGTGTTACAGCACAGTGCCTGATGCCAGCCACATCTCTACCTCTACTTTCTGCTTGATTACATGTTCACTCATGCCTTTCAGAAACTAAATTCCTCTGGAAATTTCATAGATTAAATGGCAGCTGTGATAGCCCAGAGCTATAAAACACAAATTAAAAGCACATATCAAATGATGAGAATGTGGAGCAAACATTTTCTGAATTACTGGTGGTTGCAGTGCAAACATTTTCTGAATTACTCGTGGCTGCAGCTGAAGGAAAACAGCATTTCCTTCATAGTCCGTGCATGTCTTGCTGTGACATCGTTCTATATTTTCAGAGATGGCATCTCACCTAGCTCATTGACATGCATCTCTCTATTGGGCTTTTCAAAAACTTCTTGTTTACTTTGTTTTCTTAGCAGTGGAAAGTCTTGCCTAGGTAAAGTAAAGAAGGTGATTCACAGAGTATGGCCTAATAACACAGAAGCAACATTTCTGTTGAACTTTGTAGTTTGGTGAACTTCAATCCCTGTTTTGAAGATGTGTATTATAAGGTCCTTTCATGTCCTACAGTTAGATGACAGCAAGTTCTTTAAACAGATGTCTATACCTTCTCTTACTTGACTCCATTCTCTTCTTCTGTGTTCCCCAAACATTGAAGCTTTTTAGATGTGGTTACATGGCATTTCGTTTCAGAGTTGATAATAGAAAACTGGGCACCCTGATATATACCATTTTCAGTGTAGAGAGTCTGCAAGTTTCTGTGTGGAAAAGAATAAAATGAATGTAGGCTTGTGGAACACAGTCTTTCCATTAAGTCCCTGGAGAGCACAGTATTTGTCACTGCTTTTTCCTTCGATGCTGGGAATGCTACTACTGATAGAGGTGGTTCTTCACATATGAAGACCAAGCCTGGTGGTGAGAATGGCTGTTCTTCGCAGCAAAGACTTCCACTTGTCTCATGCTCTTCTTCCTTAAGGACTGGAAAGCAATACCATTTTGCAGGACTAGAAAAGCATCACAGTCTCTCAGGGTAACAGATTATCTCCAAGCTGGGGGCCCCTAGAGAAAAGTGTCATTTGTGGCCCAAATTTTAGGAAAGTAGACACGATGGCACCCCACTCCAGTACTCTTGCCTGGAAAATCCTATGGACGAAGGAGCCTGGTAGGCTGCAGTCCATGGGGTTGCAAAGAGTCGGACACGACAGAGCGACTTCCCTTTCACTTTTCACTTTCATGCATTGGAGAAGGAAATGGCAACCCACTCCAGTGTTCTTGCCTGGAGAATCCCAGGGACGGGGGAGCCTCGTGGGCTGCTGTCTATGGGGTCGCACAGAGTCGGACATGACTGAAGCCACTTAGCATTAGCAGAAGTAGCAGACCTGATTCATGACTATGATGCCAAAAGTCAACCAGAATTCAGTTGAGTGTGACATGAACTCTGCCCTTGGTTCTATAAAGAACCCACATGGGATGTAGCTAAAGCCTGGTGAGAAAACTTCTTTGGGAGGGTTTTCTCAGTGGTGGTTTATTATTATGAAGTTTGCATAGTCTAATTCTTAGGTATCTTTTGTGTAAACAGAGGACTGTACTCCAATCGCCAGATCTGCCTCTCTTGCATTTGGGTCCCACACATTTTCATATCTCAAACTTGAGGACTTAGTGATATTACACTTCTCTCCACTAGCATGTCAGCTTGATGCCTTCCTGTTCAATGGTTCCTTTATCATGGGTGGGTTGTTTGAACCTTTTGAAAAGGTTCAAAAGATGTCAATTTCATGTGTGAAAATACAAGTTTAGGCAATTTATGACTGTCTTTATTTATCTGTCATAGAATGTTATATTTAATATTTTTACATCTCTCTCAAATGTTCCTGAAACTTGATATAACATTTTTGTTATAGAACTGTTCCTAAATAACTATGTAGCAGTTATAGTTCTAGACCTGTTAAAGAACGGTTATAGAACTGTAGAACAACTGTTTCATTCGACAATGGCATTAGGGAAATCAAAACAGGTAAGAAAGCAAGATATAGGTGAGTACCCATGGGGCCAGTACTGGACCAGGCCATGTGGGGGATTTAGACAAGGAAGACCACCAGAGAGTCAGGAGAGAGGGGAAGAGAATCTACCTGGGGAGAAGACCTAAGATGAACCTAGAAGAATGAAGGAAACTCAGAGCATTTGGAGTGAGGGAAACAACGGTTGACACATGCAAAGTGTGTCCTGGAGATTTAGAAGGCTTGAATCTTGGCTGGATCTGAGAAAAAAACATTGGATACTAGCTGATAATAAAATGGCATGCAAAATTGGACTATATTATGAGCTGTCCTAATTATTGAAAAAGTTATATACCGTGGCGATAAAACAAGCAGTCGTTGCCCACATGTATGTCTCTCCTGCTCCCTACCAAGGCTCAACTTCTGTTTTCTGTATGTTGAGATTTTTCCTTAACAGGCTGAAACTCCAGTGGCCCTTTTCTGCATAGGGCCATCTCCCTTATCCTAGGTGAGGCCCATATTGTCTGTTTCTTAGGAGTAAAAATAATTAGATGATTTTTCATTCTTATTAAAGTTTTACAGTCAGTGAGCTTCTTCCTGAGAACCTCTATCTCATAATTTTTTTAAAACATTTATTATTTATTTGGCTGCATCAGGTCTTAGTTGAGGTCTGCAGGATCTTTGATCTCCCTTACGTCATGTGGATCTTTTGGTTGCAGCGTGTGAACTCTTGATTGAGGCATGTGGAATCTAGTTTCTTGTCCAGGGATCGAACCTGGCCCCCATACCCTGGGAGCACAGAGTCTTAGCCACTGGACCAACAGGGAAGTCCCTCATGATTTTTTAAAGTGGCACATATGGCAATAATAATATTGATAGTTATCAAATGCGTCAGCTTGAGTTTATTGTTAGTTTCATTTTATGACAAATATAAAGTCTACATAGACACTGAGTGTTTAGTGCAGTAGACTCTGATTCAATTAGACTGGGAATCAGTCCTAGCCATTAACATGTTTTAAAAGCTTTCCAGGTGATTGTACTATGAACCCAGGGTTGTGACCCATTGAATTAAAGATCTTTGTTTTCTGATATTATCTTGTTAAAGGGCACTGACTCTGAAATGGAAACAGAAATATCAGCATCCTCTTAGTTTGGGATTGTTTTCTGCTCCATGTTTTTACTTTGAGCTGACTTCTACAGTGTTCTGCTCAACTCTACCTCAATAATGATATGAATAATCATAACCTCAGAGTAAAGATTTTTAAAATACAATGCAAATGTTGAATTTTAATATTTTTATGAATGGGTGATGATTGTGCCCGCAGTTATCTGCAGTCAATTAGAGTGTGTTTTTAATTTCTGATTCTAGTATTCTGTATAATATTAGTTTTGACTTGTGTTAGCATACTTTGTATTCTGTTCACCTCCAAATATCTTGTTAAGTTGTTTTAATGTAAAGAAAAGGAAAATTTGTTGCCTCTGATTTTGTCTAATTAGGAGCAAGATGGACTGTCTGGCATTGATTGAGCCTATATGTGTCTAGTCACATTCTAGGCATTTGACAGAAATAAGAACATGATATATATATATATATAGTTCTTACCCTGATGTTGAAGAGAAAAGACATATATAGAGCAAGAAGATAAAAATTGCCTCAAGACCTATTTTATAGCATTGGAATGTAGAAGTTATCCATTGATGAGATACTGTATAAGACTAGCAACCTCAAAAGTCTAAAGGGGTCATGCAGTTAAATAGACTTGAAATTCATAGGAAAAGGAGATAGATGTTAAAATGTTGTACTGAAACCAAATTTAATGCCTGCACAGTTACAGCACCTTTCAAAATCTTGGGAAGGCACAAAATACAGCCAATGAAACTTGCCATTACTTTAGAATCTTGATCTAAGTAGATAAAGGAGAGATCATGGGAGAAAGAAATAAGAGAATAAGAAAGGAAATAGGGATTGTAGACGAGTAATTGCCCCCTAGTACCTTCCCAATAAATATTTGCTTGAATGAATGAATGAAATAAAAGGGGAACATATTGGAAAATAGTTTGGGCTGAGGCACAAATTTCTTCTGGGAATTGCCTGTTGCTGTACTGAATCAAGTGTTGAATTATCAGTGTGCTTGTTTTAGCTGGGACCTGTTTTCACCACCAATACAGTTATTGCCAAAGGGGAAAAAAGGAGAAAGATCTTATCATGAAAAGAGAGCAGAATTCTTTCTCCAATTTCCTTTATTCCTCATGTTTTGTTATATCTCTTGGTCTCTTACAAAATATGACCTAAAATTCTAAAGGAAACCTGATCTTTCAAAGCTCATCTGAATTTTGTTTGGGCTACTAAGTAGTCCATGCTTGTGCCAGAAGATTAACCTACTTAGGTTAATTTAGGAAATCTTTCTTTGTCTTCCGCTTGACTTGCTTCTATTACTTCACTTCCTTCTCAATCAGTCCTATTAGTGAAATGGACTGAATGCTACCACTTCCCTCTGGTAACTTGCTTGAAAATTTTAGTTTTTACACACTGGATCAATCACTGATCTTAAGGTTTTAAAGTGGTTCTGATATTTAATTTTATAAACAAACTTACTGAGATTTAACTTTCATAACCTAAAATTCACCTACTTAAAATATACAGCTCAGTTAATTTTAGTAAATTTATGCTGGTGTGCAGCCATTGTCACAGTCCACTTTGGAACGCTTTCATCACCCTAAAAAATTCCCTGGTGTCCTTTTTTCAGTCAGTCTCCTCTCCCACCCCAAGCCCCAGGCAACCACTCATCTGCTTTCTGTAGCTATCACTTTCCGTAGCCTTTTGTAGAAACTTCATTTGAGAGGATCAGAATATCTAATACTTATTTTAAATTTAGAGACCAAGTTTACCTTATTAAAATAGCCAAGAACAACTAAGTGACTCATTAAGTGACTCTTGCACTTCTCTACCATATTATTTATTGTAGTGAAATAAATAACACATTAATTAGAATTAATAAATTAATTTTATTTGCAGCCAATTAATTAGAAGAATTTTCTGAATCAGATGCTAAGTAAGACTTTATCACATGCCTTATTTGCTTTGCTGAATTGCAGTTTACTCTCTTTTAGTTAGATATCTTGTTCAGTTTTAAACTATGCATTACCTATTGCCTTCTCAAGATACATGGATTGACATTCTTCCCAACTTCAGACTGTCTTCTATAGCCTATGTTGTTATGATATTTTTTCCAGAATGACAAGTATTTGTGTGTGTGCAAAGGGAAAGAAAACAAGAGATACTTGATGAATCTTTAAACATTTGCACATAGATGACTGGATGGAAGATGGGTTGACGACGTTCATATATATAGATCTCAAGAATGTGGTTTCTATCATCAGTTCTCAGCGTATCACTTCAGTTCAGTTCAGTCATTCAATTGTGTCTGACTCTGCAACCCCATGGACTGCAGCACACCAGGCCTCCCTGTCCATCACCAACTCCTGGACTTTACTCAAACTCATGTCCATTGAGTCAGTGATGCCATCCAGCCATTCTCTCAGGGTATAGAGAATTAATAAGTTACATATATTTGAAATAGAATTTCACTCTTTGTGTTTTTTATTTCACAGAAGGAATGTGAGACACATTCTAGCAAGGAATAAAGCCTTACAATGGACTAAGTCCTACGTCTTACCAGAGTTTCCTTATGATGTCAAGTGCATGCTAGCAGAACAGAAGTGTCCTGATCACAGCATGAGGATAAGGATCATTGAGTTCCTCCAGGCGGACATGACCAAGTATCTGGAAGGCTCACTGTGAGTAATAACAGGGCAGACTTGCTGCCTTGCGAGAGGGCGTGTTTTCAGAATAGACTTGAAATCATTTGGAACCCACTCTCTTCAGATTTTGCATGACAGATTGATAATAAGTCCAGCATTGGCCAATATTTGAATGTGTGTGCTCTGTTCAGTCGTGTCTGACTCTTCTGTTACCCCATGGACTGTAGCCCACCAGGCTCCTCTGTCTGTGGGATTCTCCAGGCGAGAATACTGGGGTGGGTTGCCATTTCCTCCTCCAGGGGATCTTCCCAACCCAGGGACCGAACCCAGGTCTCCTGTATCTCCTGCATTACAGACGGATTCTTTACCACTGAGCCATCAGGAAAGCCCTTATTTGAGTGTTTACATTATCACATAGAAAGATTGGAAGAAAAGTGAATGTAATTTGGACTCATAGGGAGGAACACGGGCTTCTTGAACTGAAAAATGTCCTCCCTGTCACGCTGAACAGGTACCCCAGCACCCAGCAGTATAACGACGTGGTCAATGCCCTACTGCAGGCCCACCCTTTCCTGGATGAGGACGGCTGTGGCTTTGTAAGTGACCACACAGCACCATTCGGTTACTCTCAACCCTCCTTAAAATAAGAGCCTTGTGCTGTCCACTAATTTCAGGCCTCATTCCCTTTTCCTCAGTCTCTCTCTCTCCCTGTTTATCTAGGTCTATCTGTTTCTCCTTCTCTGTCATTTTCTGTCTGGTCTCTCTCTAATTCCATTCCCTTGACCATCTCTTCTGTCTCTTGCTCTCAGTTCCCATTTTGTTCTTCGTTTTGGTCTTTCTCTCTCTGCTCTGTTCTTTTTGATGATTTCTATGTGTTCCTATGTCTTCTTTAAAAAAAAGTTTATTTTTTTTAAGAGCAGTTTTAAGTTCACAGCAAAATTGAGAGGAAGATACAGAGATTTCCCAAATACCCCTTGCCCCTACACATCCCTAACATCCCTCGTTATCAACATCCCCCACAGAGAGGTAATTCATTACAACTGATGAACCTACACTGATGCATCATAATCACCCAAAGTCTATAGGTTACATTAAGGTTCACTCCTGGCATTGTACAGTCTATGTGTGTTTAGACAGATGTAGCCATGATTATTGTATCATATATAGTATTTTCACTGTGCTAAAAATCCTCTGTGCTCCACCTGTTCATCCCTCCCCATCTTCCTCCTTGGTCTTCTTTCTCTCTCTATGTTATCCTCTAGAAAGATGATCAGAATCTCTCTCTCAAAGCTATCTGGAAGCTCGTGTTTAACCGTGAGTCTCTAGGAAGGATCTTCGAGAGATGCCATACTAGAAAGAGAGGCTGTGACTGTACCTACATCTCTGCTTTCACATCACTAGAGTGGTTCTTGCCTTTGTTTAGACCCATGCAGAAGTTGTATAGTCTTGAGGTCTTGACCCACAGCCTCACCTGATTCTCTCACGGCTCTACTGTTCTGACAAAAGAAGATCCTGGTGGTGTTCTGGGGCAGCAGTTCTCAACTCTGGCTGCACATCAGGATCCCCGGAGATGCCGATTTAGTTGATCTGAAGAAGAAGGCTTTGCATCTTTAAAAGTACCCCAGATGATTCTAATGTGCAACCAGTGTTGAGAAACACTGTTCTAGAGGTTTCGGTATAAGCTTTGCTCTCTGGATCTGCAAGTCCCTTGGCTTTAGAAGCCAGGGATCTGCATTGCCCAACAATGTAAACATACTTAACTCTACTGAACTGCACACTTAAAAAAGTCAATGTGGTTAAAAAAATTTGAGTGCATTGTGACACTGGAACTGTATGACTTAAGGGACAATTGTGGAGAATTATAGCTTTTATACCTAAAGCTATAATGTCTATTAGTTCTTATATCTCTAGGTGACATGCATACGTTGGTAGTTGTATCTAAATAAGATGCATGTCCTTTGTACTTTATTTTCACAGACATCTGTGAGAAAAATTTTTTGCTGTACTTTCTTGAAGATGTGGAATTTAAGCAATTAGTTCCAATCTGAATAACAAATAATAAATGTCACTATCTGTGAACATAACATTTAAGGCGTCTGTTTTCTTTCTTCCCGCCCTTGCTTTGCTTTTTTCTTTCTTTCTCTCTTTCTTTCTTGGAAAAAGTTCATTATATATGGATAGAATCATAGAATTTTCTGACTGCGAGAGGGCCTTAAAGATTATTTTTCACCACCCAGACTCAGAAAAGATATATCTAGAACCAGTAACTTTGAAGTCAGACTGGTCTTCAGCTACCGTTGCTTCTAGTATGATATCCTTTCTAAAATATTCTGTTGTGTACAAAAGCACATGATAAAGTCAACTAAATTTTCTCAAAAAAAAAAAAAAATACAAACAAACCTGGGGTCCTAGTATTGATAATTACCAGACATGACATGAATTCCTTCTATACTTAAGATATAATATTTGCCAAAAATTAGTGGTACTGTTTATAGAGTTAGTTGTGTTTTAAAGAAAGAATCTAAATTTGCTGTTTCAATAAGTTATACTTTCATGGGGTTCAAAAGCTATAAAAGGATAATGGAAACATCTCCCTCCCACCTCTATCCTCCAGTCATCCAAGTTTCCTTCCCAGAAGTAACCAGTATTATTAAAGATTCCTCCCAGAGAATCTCTGCATATATATAAGCAAATACATATCTACCTAATTACATTTTGACCTTTAGTTTTGTGGTTATCAAATGAGACAAACAGAAAGTTATGAATAATGCTGACTTTGGTCTTGTGTGCTTTTTATCCACATCTTCTCCCAGTGATGTTAACTAAAGATGGTTCACTGTTAAGAGACCTGCAAAACTGCTTAGCACATTATAATCCAGGTTTGTACACATACAGTGGAAGGGGAAACTTTGGGGCATGGTAGGTGTTTACTCAGACTCTCCCCACAAGTGTATGTGAGGTTGTGTTTCTGATGTAACCGTGAAAGATGTAGAAAATTTCTTAGAATTTTAATGTGAGAGAGAGAGCACACAAGTGAGGAAGCATTTGGTTGTTTTTAGGACTAGTTTTATTCTTAACTTTTAAAAATTTAAATATAATTGATTTATAATACAGTGTTAGTTTTAGGTGTACAGCAAAATTATTCAATGATATATATATGTATATATATAAATATATAATTTCTCAGATTATTTTCTATTATAGATTGTTACAAGATTTTGATAGTCACAATTTTTTATTTCAAAAAATTTCAAATCTACAACAGAAGTTGAAAGACTGTTACAGTGAACACCCACACACCTTTTAACTGGATCATGGTTTCTCAGTCTGGCTTTTGAAAATTACAGACTTTTCTCAGTCTGTAATTTGAAAATGAAGATATTTTCAAGCCTAAAGGTGAAAGACAACTATTTTATTGTCTATATAGGCTTATGCAAACCTCTTTGAATATTAACTGCCCTGTTTTATAATTTTACACAGTTTTTATGGAAACGAGCTCTCAAAGATCGCTTTAAATATGTTCGAAGACCCATAGAAGATGATGAACAAGTGATGAGAAATAAGTGTAAATTTGGACACCGAAGAGGCCAGACAAGGAAATCTCTTGCTGATATAAGATTTGAAATTAAAACTGTCCAGATAAAAGTAAGATTGAATCTTTAATTGTTCTGACAACTTACTGGTTGACTGATTAAGAAATAACAAATACTAAAATAATTAAAGCAAAACAAAATATCCTTTTGAAAATTTAACATGTGGGTCAGAAACCAAGAAAATCTGTTTTGCTTTTGTGAATGAGAATATTTCCAGAAGAGGGTTTCCAAAAACCTGAGCAGAGGGTTTATTGAACATCTCGTTTATTCTTTCACAATCTTCAAAAGACCTGGAGAAACTCTTAAGTTCTGGATCTTTGAATAATTTCTTTACCTCCCATCCTAAAATGTGTCCTATGCTCTTACTGTTCTTATTACTACAGAAAGTTTTTAATACTCATATTGTAGGGGTCAAGTAGCCTCTGGTTTCAAGGTTTGGGGAGGAAGATATGGGTACAAAACTCCACAGTGTTCTTGCTTTGTACAGAGGCGGCCGTGAGGAACTTCAGGCCAAGGGCCCCTGGCAGGGTCTGGAGATTCCCTACTCTACAGTGGGTTTGCTGTACCATAATGTTGATGTGGGTCCTAATTACCTGAGGTTCTGTAGATATTATCTACTTCATGGCCCCCAGATGCTCTCAGAAACAAAAATGTCCCCTGCTAATAAAATAGACTGAGCTCCTTGGGAAGGATGTCCTAACTATCAAGTTCAAGAAGCTAAATCTCATGTCCCCCGAAATACTGTTTTTCCCTCAATCCAATAGGAATGAGTGGGCTTCCCTGGTGGCTCAGTGGTAAAGAATCCACCTACAGTGCAGGAGCTACAAGAGCCGCAGGTTTGATCCCTGGGTCGGGCAGATCTCTTGGAGGACAGCATGGCAACCCACTCCAGTAGTCTTGCCTGGAGAATCCCATGGACAGAGAAGCCTGGCAGGCTACAGTCTACAGGGTCGCAAAGAGTCAGACATGACTGAAGCAACCTAGCACTCACACAGCACAACATGAATATGTAAATCTAACTTTTCACTATAAGCACATTTATGCTAGTGAATGTACTCGGTGTAAATATTCTGTTTTCTTTTTCAGCTAGTATAATTATTTAATATTAATAGGGCAGCCTATCAGATTATCTCAATTTTATTGTCACTACTTATAAGTCTCAGGGGACGGGAGTATTTTTTTAAACATATTTTGTAAACTATTCATTCTAGCATTATACATAAGAAAAATGTTAGATCAAGATGTATTTTTAAATATCTTATTATGTAACTTTCAAAGTGTTTTCAAAATGACAGTCCAGTTAAGGTAATACAATTTTATATCTGCTCTTTGATGAAAAGACAAGACAGGTGAAAGGTACATAAATTAAGAGATGTGATTTTATAGAAACTTCAACTGCAATATTCCAATTTTAAACTAAAATCATAAGATAGAATTAGATTTGTTTGAAAATATATTTTATATTCTTAAAATAAAGAGCCACTTTGTAAAGGAACATAATTACATTATGCATAAGTATTCTCAAAATATGTGACTTTCCTCATACTACAAATGGAGTTCCTTTATAAATGAATTAATATTTTAAAAATTCAGTTTTATTTCTTTCCCTTTGATGCGTGTTCCACCAAAATTCACTGGAGTGGGATGAATGGTAAAACTGGAAAAGCAGTCATTGTCCCCAGCAAGGGTAAGCCCACGGGGTCAGAGGTCACCCTGACAGACACAGGCTGAATGGCAGCTCCTGTCTTGTGTTGAGCCATCATTGACCCAGCCTGTACAGTCATCTTTCTATTCTTTCTCATAACCACCTCAGTTCATCTTGTAACTGTGCCCTTTGTGGGTCCTATCTTGGAGTCTCCTAGACATGCCTGCGTCTTAAATTGAATCCTACTAAGGCCCATCCCATGGATGGAGGAGCCTGATGGGCTGCAGTCCATGGGGTCGCTAAGAGTCGGACACGACTGAGCGACTTCGCTTTCACTTTTCACTTTCATGCATTGGAGAAGGAAACGGCAACCCATTTCAGTGTTCTTGCCTGGAGAATCCCAGGGACAGGGGAGCCTGGTGGGCTGCTGTCTATGGGGTCGCACAGAGTCGGAAACAACTGAAGCGACTTAGCAGCAGCAGCAGCAAGGCCCATGCAGGGGTCTTTGCTACAAAAAGAATAGGGATTGAATGTATCAGGGCCCAAGATGAGTTAAGTTGCAACAGAATTTAGTTTTGACCTTCCTGCCAGCTGGGACAAAAAGAGGCAACATTTTTCTTGCCAAGCAAATCTAATTGGTAAGAATTTACTTTTCTCAGTCTTACAAATGGAGCTACACATTGCTGGTTCTTTAAACATTGTAATGTCTCTGTTTATGACCTAATGTTCTGTAAAGCCAAGTGCTTCAAAGAATGGAAAAAATTTTACACTAGAATATTACAGAAACAATGTATTTCTGTATTTTGTACCCAACATAGTGACTAAGCAAATGGAAAAACACCAAGAAGAGTGGAGGGACAAGTTCAGTGAATATACCACTTATCTCATGGGATTTTAGACTTCAGATGAGTTGCCTAAATTATTTCCAGTCTGCATTTTCAATTCTTATAGCTCTTTTTAAATGTCTTTATGATTTCTGAAGATAGTTGGATTAAGATATACTTGGGCAACTTTCCCATGTTTTAAAACTTCTTGACTGGGCACAGCATTTCCATAATCTAGAAAAAAAGTTACCCCCTTGTGCTAGAGAGATGGGAAATGCTGATGTAGGCAACAAGCCAGGAGGCAGGCCATCCTCTCAAAGGCAGGGAAGTGGGTTTTGCTAAACTGGAGAAAAGTTTTGGGAATAAATAAGGAAGGAGAAGAGTTTTTCACTTGTTATGTTTCTGTTGTTAGAAGGAATTTACCAAAATATTGATGGTAGCTGCCTCAGTGAAGGACAGTGCATTTCTTACTCCCCTCATGTGGGCTTCTGAAGATGACTAAGCAGCTGCAGAATTTGTGTGAGTCTGAGGTCACAGATCTTTTGTCCGCAACCCTCCTCCTCCCTTAATCTCTGAGGTCAGCGTGGCACTGCTTAAACTATGCTCTGTGTGTGTGTGTCACATGCACACATACTCAGTCATGTCCAACTCCACAAACTGTAGCTTGCCAGGCTCCTCTGTCCACGGGATTCTCCAGACAAGAATATTGGAGTGGGCTTCCAGTTCCTCCTCTAGGGGATCTCCCAACCCACGGATCCAACACATCTCTTGCATCTCCTGCATTGGCAGGCAGATTCTTTACCAGATGAGCCACTGGGGAAGCCCTTATAAAACCCAAAGCTTCAGCAGCATCAAGCATCCACCTGTGAGTCTTAAAAATGCCTTGGTTCCTGACATTCTGCTACTAAAAGGAATTATAACCATGGTACGCAGAGCTATACTTGTCAGAATCCCAGGCTATGTTTCTAGATCAATCCTCCAAAAATACTGGATTTAAATGTGATGTTTAAAAATCCTTTGCCAACCTCATGACCCCATGTCACTGCTGGTTGTACATTCAATCAAATGCAGCATAAGCATAAGCAACACTGCTTCTTAGGCATCTGAGTTTTAGCTTTAGGTCCAAGCAACTTGTAGCCCTGTGAATTGATAAATCTGTTTCACTTGCTTAATTGCCTTTTATTATACTTTTTAGAGTACTTAGAAACAGAGACACAAGTAGATTCTCAAAACAGTAGAATTAACTGAGCAATATATTTTTTTTTATTGAAGTATAGTTGATTTAGGGCTTCCTTGATAGCTCAGTTGGTAGAGAATCCACCTGCAATGCAGGAGACCCCAGTTCAATTCCTGGGTCAGGAAGATCTGCTGGAGAAGGGATAGGCTACCCTCTCTAGTATTCTTGGGCTTCCCTTGTGGCTCATCTGGTAAAGAATCTGCCTGCAATGCAGGAGACCTGGGTTCGATCCCTGGGTTGGGATCTTCCGTGGAGAAGGGAAAAGTTACTCTATTCTGTGAGTGGAGAATTCTCCAGTATTCTGGCCTGGAGAATTACAATCCATGAAGTTACAAAAAGTCAGACACAACTAAGCCACTTTCACTTTCATAGTTGATTTACAATGGTTCAGGTTTTAGCAGTGATTCAGTTATACACACACACACACACACACACACACACACATATATATATATATTCTTTTTCAGATTCTTTTCCATTATAGGTTGTTACAAGCTATTGAATATAGTTCCCTGTGTATATAGTAGGTCCTGAGTTGTTGTGCCTTTTATATACAGTAGTATGTATTTGTTAATCTTAAACTCCTCATTTATCCCTCCTTCACCCCTTTGCCCCTTTGATAACCTTGAGTTTGTTTTCTATGTTTGTGAGTCTATTTCTGTCTGTGTTTTAACTGAGTAATTTCTTAAGTTGCTGACAATATTATCCTGTTTAAATGATGAAGACATATTGGTATTAAAAGCTTATAGGAACTGTATGTATGCAGTGTAGTGGAATTAACTTTGTACTGTATTATTTTCTTGTGAAAAACCTGAGGTGTTAAAGTCGAGTGACTCAAACTCACCTCATGGCACATTATCATCATTGTTCTGTGCCAGGCTTCTCTTGTTCTACTCATTTCTTTTTGTGCTCATTCATTTTTTTTAAGTATGAGAGTCCTTTTATTTTTAATTTTTATTTTATTTTTTGTTATGCTACGTGGCTGTGGGATCTTAGTTCCCCAGCCAGTGATTGAACCTGGGCCCTCAGCAGTGAGCACACGGAGTCCTCACCACTGGACCACCAAGGAATTCCCATGTGCTCATTCTTCTATGCCCTTTTCCCCACCTCTGCTCTTGGGCAGCCCTTCTAATGTGTTTCATCTGTATCTTTTTGTTTGTGCTAAGTTGCTTCAGTCATGTCCGACTCTGTGTGACCCCATAGACGGCAGCCCACCAGGCTCCCTCATCCCTGGCATTCTCCAGGCAAGAGTACTTTTTATTTGTGAGGTGTTCTAAAATGTGTACCATAATTTTGGGTTTATATATATTTGACTCAATGTAGATGATATTCTGGGCTTCCCAAGTGGTGCAGCGATAAAGAACCTGCCTGCCAATGCAGGAGATACAAGAGATGGGGACTAAATCCCTGGATGGGGAAGATCCCCAGGAGGAGGAAATGGCAATCCACTCCAGTATTCTTGCCTGAAAAATTCCATGGACAGAGGAGCCTGATGGGCTATAGTCCATGGGGTCGCAGAGAATCAGACATGACTGAGCACACACACAAATGCAATTCTATACCTCATTTGTATTTCACTTTTTCACTGACACTTTTGAAGTCTCGTTTATGTTACCATGTGTATTTCTACCCCGTGTTTGCAGCAATTTTTACAAGTCCTTGCTTCAAGCCCCTTCCTTCCCACAATGAATGGTACTACAGAGAACACTATTATACCTGGCTGGTTTTGGATGAAGCTGTGTGTTATTTCTTTGGCTTGTCCACCCAGAAGTGGAACTGATGGGGCCAGCATGGGTACTTAATTTGACTAATTGCTTTCTAGAATGGTTTTGTCAGTCTCAGCCCCATAGTACTGCATATCTTGGTCTTCCTGCCGGTGCTTGGCCTTAGCCAGCCTTGTGAGTTTTGCCAAGACTAACAGGTACAGACTGTAATCTCAGTCTTGTGATTTGCATTTCCCTGGATAACTAATGAATCTGAGCATCTCTCCATGTGTTTGTTAGAGTTTTGAATTCCTTCTTTTAGAAAATTACCTCTTTAGTTCCATTGCCCCGTTTTTAATGGGTTGGCATCTTTTTCTTCTTAATTTGTAGGAAGCAGTACTTCCCATACTCTAAGTCACAAAGATATTCTCCTACTCTTTCTTTTATGAAGTTTATAGTTTGCACTTTTATGATTAAATCTTTGAGTCATCTGGAGTCTATTTTTGTATATGCCATTAGGTAAGGATCTCCATAGAATTATTGCCCTTACAACCACTTATTTTTTTCACTGGCTTATGGTGGCAATTTAATTGTATGTTAACTTCCCCCTAAAAGACTTGAGTGTGTTCTGGGCACTCACTCTTATTCCATTGGTCTATCAGTCTATTCTTAATGCCATTGCCATAATTCATTTGATTCAGTTCAGTTCAGTTCAGTTCAGTTGCTCAGTCATGTCTGACTGACTCTCCGCGACCCCATGAATCGCAGCACACCAGGCCTCCCTGTCCATCACCAACTCCCGGAGTTCACTCAGACTCAAGTCCATCGAGTCAGTGATGCCATCCAGCCATCTCATCCTCTGTCGTCCCCTTCTCCTCCTGCCCCCAATCCCTCCTAGCATCAGAGTCTTTTCCAATGAGTCAACTCTTCGCATGAGGTGGCCAAAGTACTGGAGTTTCAGCTTTAGCATCATTCCTTCCAAAGAAATCGCAGGGCTGATCTCCTTCAGAATGGACTGGTTGGATCTCCTTGCAGTCCATGGGACTCTCAAGAGTCTTCTCCAACACCACAGTTCAAAAGCATCAATTCTTCGGCACTCAGCTTTCTTCATAGTCCAACTCTCACATCCATACATGACCACAGGAAAAACCATACTTAATGTTTATTACTCAGTATCACTTAGCACTTAGTATATAGACATTTCTGGGGCAGGTCACCCCCATTTTCTGGAATATGGAGAAGGATAGTGGGTCCTTTTCTCAAGAATTTGCCCCTGGGACTCCTTTGTAGCACTTGACTTCTTACAGAGAACTAGAGCCTGGACTAGGGGTACTGAGGTGGGAGGGCAAGTGGATATAGGACCAAAGGAAGGTTTTGAGCATCTGCCAGAGCAAGGAGCACTAGGCTAAGTTCTGTCTTGCTCTCACGAAGAGCCTGCTGTGACAAGATGAAGGTGGCATATGGAGGAATCCTTCATTTCACGCTGACACAGCCTGATGCACATCCTTTCCTGGGAATCTCTTCATCCAGAGGATTCGTTGGTGGTCCTCTTGGGTTTCTGCCAAATGCCTCATTTGAAACATCAGGATCTAAATATACTTTTGAAATGCTTTTTTTGGCTAAAGTACATATTTTCTTTTCTTAAATTATCGAGATTTCTTACAGCCAGTAAAACCTTCAACTTATTACCATAAACTTGTTACTCATGGGATATAAGCTGACTTTGATAATAGTCATTGCTTCCTTCAAGTTTTTCTGAAAAAACTTGGCTTGAATCTTTCATGTGTCCAGTTCTTCATATCTGTACCTGATATTTTCATCCACTTTGAAAAGATTCTCTTCTGTCTTTATGGAGTAAATGAACTCTGAATTTATCTGGTGAAAATTTAATTTTTTTTCTTGAAGCAGTACAGGAAGGACTTTGAATTTCCCACAAAGGCTTTTGTTTTTCTCTCTATTTTTTTCCTAGTTGCAATGATCTTCTCTCAGTTTGGAGGCTATTAATGTGATCTTTAAATGCACAGATTATTTTATCTTTATCAGCTAATTTAATCTATACTTTAATTTTTTTAGAATTTTAAGTAACTTAATCCTGTTTCTTCAGAAGTCCTTTTGATGATATTTTCTTGGAGGTTTTCGTTTTATGCATGATTTCTGTTCATGCTAAGTCACTTCAGTCATGTTCAACTCTGTATGACCCTATGGACGGTAGCCTGCCAGGCTCCTCTGTCCGTTGGATTTTCCAGGCAAGAGTACTGGAGTGGGTTGCCATTCCCTCCTCCAGGGGATCTTCTGACCCAGGGACTGAACCTGTATCTCTTATGTCTCCTGCATCGTCAGGCAGATTCTTTACCATTGTTGCCTCCCAAGAAGCCCTTATCCAGCTCCAAATTCCTACAATCCCTGTTGTCTTCTCCAGGAATAACAGTCACTCCGGTCTTCCAACTGCTAGTTTATCACATGTTTAGTGCTTCTATTCATTATTGAAAGTGACATTAAAATCTCCAACTACTATCATTGTCTCTTGCTTCCTTCTGTCAGTTTTTGCCACATGACATTTGGGCCATTGTTAAATGTGTGTAAGTTGATAATTATTGTATCTTCTTAATGGATTGGCTCTCTTCCCATTTAAAATATCCTCCTTTGTCTCTAGGATCAATTTTTGTGTTGTTTATTTTGTCTCATATTAGTATAGCTATTCTCTCTCTCTTTTGGTTACTGCTAGCATAATATAATGGCACCCCACTCCAGTACTCTTGCCTGGAGGAGCCTGGAGGGCTGCGGTCCATGGGGGTCGCTGAGGGTCGGACACGACTGAGTGGCTTCACTTTCACTTTTCACTTTCATGCATTGGAGAAGGAAATGGCAACCCACTCCAGTGTTCTTGTCTAGAGAATCCCAGGGACGGGGCATCCTGGTGGACTGCCGTCTATGGGGTCACACAGGGTCGGACACGACCGAAGTGACTCAGCAGCATAATATATCTCTTCCCATCTTTTTACGTTCAACCTACTTATGACTTTGAATCTAAAGTACGTCTCTAGTAGACAGTATATAGTTGGATACATTTTTTAGATCCATTCTGTCAATTACCTAATATGATTACTGATAAGGTAGGAATTATGTCTACTATTTGTTTTCTATTAATATATGTCATCTCTTCTTACTTTATCCCTTATCCCTCAATTACTGCCTTCCATTGTGTTAAAGTAGATATTTTCTAGTATATTAATGTAATTCCCCTTTTTGTTTCTCTTAGTAAATAAACATTTTTAGTTCTTTCTTTAGTGGTTGCCCTGGAGATTACAACTAATACCTTGATTTATAATAATCTAGTTTGGATTCATACCCTTTTAATTGTAATAGCATATAAAAACTTTGCCCCTGTATAACAATACTCTTCTTCCCTTTTGTGCTGTTAGTTAAATTTTATACATTGTATGTCCCTCAACACAGAATTTATAACTGTTGTTTCATGCAGTTGTTACAACCAACAAGATGGGAGAGTTACAACTAGAGAACTATTTTAAACTGTCTTTTATGTTTACCTGTGTCGTGACCTTTACCAGTACTCTATTTTTTCATGTTGATTTCAGTTATAGTCCATGTTATTTCATTTTAGCTTGAAAGACCACCTTTAGAATTTCTGGTAGGGCAGATCTGCTAGTGACCAATTCTCTCACTTTTTATTTATCTGAGAATGTCTTAAATCTCTCCTTCATATCTGAAGGATGTTTTGCTGGATATAGAATTTATATAGGGGATTTTTTTCTGGTTTGAGATTTGGGTGTTCTAGCACTCAGTTCGGAGAAGGCAATGGCACCCCACTCCAGTGTTCTTGCCTGGAAAATCCCATGGACGGAGGAGCCTGGTGGGCTGCAGTCCATGGGGTCACACAGAGTCGGACATGACTGAGTGACTTAGCAGCAGCAGCAGCAGCATTCAGTTATCATGGTTTTGGCCATAGATAACAGACAACACTGCCTGAAATTGGCTAAAATGATAAGGAGAGCTATGGTGTCACATAATAAGAAACCCAGAGGAAGATGAGTGTGGATATGATTTCTGCTCACCAAGTACTCAGCTCGGCTCCTCCAGACCACCAGCAGGACTGTACTTCTCCACTCCCTTGAAGTGAGATGTGCCCATGGGACTGACTCTGACCAATGAAACGTGAGAAGGAATGTCAAGGGTGTTGAAGATCCAGTATGCGGTGCTCCATCTTCTCCCTTTCTTTGGCAGTGGTGACTGACTTTCTAGATGGTAAAGCCAGATTTTTCAGAGGAAGAGGATGAAGAGATGGGTCTGTCCCATGAGAGATAAACTTCTGTTGCTCTAACATCTGGGGGTTGTTAGGTAGAGCAGCAGCATCTTGCCTATCCTGAATAATACCAGCAGCTCCAAGCTCAGCATGTCAGGCTTTGGATCCACATCTTAGTGATTCTTCTGCTCCTGGCAAGCTTCATCAAGTGATGGAGTTCTAAGGACTTTTCTCAGAGTATGAAAAATACAAAAGTAATATTTTGTCCAACTCTGACTTGCAATATCAAAATATACTGGGAATGTCACAGAAGTTTCCATAGAGAGGTTAATTGGTGCTTTTTAAAAAAACTTATGCCGTATCTAGGACAGTAACACAAGGATTTAATAAATGATTCTGGGGTGCCCTTGCATACAAAGTCCTCCAAACATTGGTTAAATAGATAAAGAAGCTAGCTAGCTAACTAACTGCTAGGTGTTAAATTACAAGCACCATATTTATACAGGTTCATTGTCTGAGTTGTCTAAGATTTCACTTACCTATGGTGGACTATGTTCTGAAAATATTTAACAGAAAATTCTAGAAATAAAGAATGCATAGGTTTTATATTGAGAGAAAGACCACATTCACATAAATTTTATTACAGTATATCATTATAATTTTTCTATTTTATTTTTAGTTATTGTTGTTAGTTACTGCTGCTGCTAAGTCGCTTCAGTTGTGTCCAACTCTGTGCGACCCTGTAGACGGCAGCCCACCAGGATCCCCTGTCCCTGGGATTCTCCAGGCAAGAATACTGGAGTGGGTTGCCATTTCCTTCTCTGGTGCATGAAAGTGAAAAGTGAAAGTTAAGTGTGCCTAATTTATAATTAAATTTTATCATAGGTCTGTTAAGGAAAAAACAGTCTGTACCTAGTGTTCAATACCATCTGCAGTTTCAGGCTTCCTGGGGGGTTCTTTGAACATATGCCCTGCAGATAAGGAGGGGACTACTGTAATTTATTTCTCTTAAAACATTTTATTTTTCTATTTATTTGGGAATATAAGTACCCCATGACTTTGAAAGTCATTAGTAGTTCTCTGTGTTAGCTTTCCTTGGCTTAGAAATCAAATGGATTTGAAAGCCATGAAAAAACTGCTTGGATAGTCAAATGCTAAGGACATCTATGAGGTTCCTTTGAATTTCTTTTAGGGCATTTACTGTTTGCTTCTTACTGTACCTGACAGATGATAATTTACTGTATAATATTCTAATCATTTTTATAGCCTTTTCCACAGTTGTTTCTCTCATGGTACAAAACTGAACAAGATAGCAAAAGTTGAAGAAAAACGTTGACAGTTAATTGCATTCTGGATATAATGCAATTACTGCCATCAGCAGGTGGCACATTTGCTAATACTGTGAAGGTTTACAAGTCAGCTGTGCACTTGGAAACATGGGGCAAAGTCAAAGCCCTTTCCCTGCTGACTAAGACACATGGCTGTATGTTAAGGAAAACTGCTCAAGTTACACAAGGAAGCATCGTTTTCAAAGTCACTTTGATGACAATAGAAGTAAAAACAGGGATGATTGGAATTTGGTATGAAGAAAACCCTACCATCGAACATAGCACTCTCCAATAGAAATATAATATGCACCAAAGATATAATGTAACATTTTCTAGTAGTCACATTCAAGAAAAGTGAAACAGAGCGGGTGGAATTATAATATTAAAACTATATTTTACTTAACCCAATATTATCATTTCGGCATGTAATCATTATGAAAGTTTGTTAATGAGATGTTTTACATTCTTGTTTTGCATACTAAGTCTTTGAAATCCAGTGTTTCCAGTACATGTATTAATTTGGTCTAGCCACAATTCAAGCGGTCTATAGCCAATGTGGCCAGTGACTCTAGAGTGGACGACTACCTTAGAGGAATTAGAGGGTTAAACGACACTCTCCAGTATACACCATAGTTAGCAGGAAGCATGACCAGTTACTAATGTCAAACCCTTGTTGCATTTCTGGGGTAAATCCAAGTTAGTTTTTCCTTGTTCCTAGTATGTGCAACTTTGTCCAGAAATGAGATTGGCCCGTAATTATCTTCTCTCATACAGTTCTTTCAGGTTTAGGAATCACAGAGGCTTCACAGAGGCCTTCGTAGAATGGACTGGAATACTTCATAGAATTCTTTTTTTTCTTTGACTCCTTGAAAGAATTTATGTAAATTTGGTACATGCTCTGTTTGGAAAGTTTAGCAAAATTTAACTGTGAAACTTTCAGGTCTTGGTATCTTCTTTGTGGAAAGACTTTTATTTTCTAACTAAATTTATATAAGGTTGTAGGAATTTCTTTTCGATCTGCTGGTATGTTACATTTTTTTCTAGAAATTTGTTCACTTGTTCTATGTCTTGCTAATCATCTTATGTTCACAGATAGTGGATCTACCTGACACTTTCCTAATATACTTGTAAAAGTCCTAATTTTTCCCATCTTTTATAGGTAACATCTGTTCACATTCTGGTCAGATGACAGGATGTCAACTTGCTGATTCAAGTGTAGTTCAGCCAAGTGTCCTCTCAGCTAATTTTTCAAGAGTTTTTTTGTTGTCTCCCCAAAACCTGTTGATTGCCTTAGGGTTTTTTGTTTGTTTGTTTGTTTTTCTGGCTGAGCTGTGAGGCTTGCAGGATCACATTTCCCCAATCAGAGATTAAACTTAGGGCCTCAACAGTGAAAGAGTCCTCACCACTGGACTCCCAGGGAATTCCCTGATCGCCTTAGATTTTTGTTGTTGTTGTTATTTATTTTTTAATTGAAGGATAATTGCTTTACAGAATTTTGTTGTTTTCTGTCAAATCGCAACATGAATCAGCCATAGGTATACATATATCCACTCCCTTTTGATCCTCCCTCCCACATGCCTCCCTATCCCACCCCTCTAGGTTGAAACAGAGCCCCTGTTTGAGTTTCCTGAGCCATTCAGCAAATTCCCATTGGCTATCTATCTTACATATGGTAATGTAAGTTTGCATGTTACTCTATCCATACGTCTCACCCTCTCCTCCCCTCTCCCCATGTCCATAAGTCTATTCTCTATATCTGTTTCTCCATTCAGATCAGATCAGTTGCTCAGTCTTGTCCAACTCTTTGCGACCCCATGAATCGCAGCATGCCAGGCCTCCCTGTCCCTCACCAACTCCCGGAGTTCACTCAGACTCAAGTCCATCGAGTCAGTGATGCCATCCAGCCATCTCATCCTCTGGCGTCCCCTTCTCCTCCTGCCCCCAATCCCTCCCAGCATCAGAGTCTTTTCCAATGAGTCAACTCTTCACATGAGGTGGCCAAAGTACTGGAGTTTCAGCTTTAGCATCATTCCTTCCAAAGAAATCCCAGGGCTGATCTCCTTCAGAATGGACTGGTTGGATCTCCTTGCAGTCCAAGGGACTCTCAAGAGTCTTCTCCAACACCACAGTTCAAAAGCATCAATTCTTCGGTGCTCAGCCTTCTTCACAGACCAACTCTCACATCCATACATGACCACAGGAAAAACCATAGCCTTGACTAGACGGACCTCTGTTGGCAAAGTAATATCTCTGCTTTTTAATATGCTACCTAGGTTGGTCATAACTTTCCTTCCAAGGAGTAAGCGTCTTTTAATTTCATGGCTGCAGTCACCATCTGCAGTGATTTTGGAGCCCAGAAAAATAAAGTCTGACAATGTTTCCACTATTTCCCCATCTATTTCCCATGAAGTGATGGGACCAGATGCCATGATCTTCGTTTTCTGAATGTTGAGCTTTAAGCCAACTTTTTCACTCTCCACTTTCACTTTCATCAAGAGGCTTTTGAGTTCCTCTTCACTTTCTGCCATAAGGGTGGTGTCATCTGCATATCTGAGGTGATTGATTTCTCCTGGCAATCTTGATTCCAGCTTGTGTTTCTTCCAGTCCAGCGTTTCTCATGATGTACTCTGCATATAAGTTAAATAAACAGGGTGACAATATACAGCCTTGACGAACTCCTTTTCCTATTTGGAACCAGTCTGTTGTTCCATGTCCAGTTTGAACTCTTGCTTCCTGACCTGCATACAAATTTCTCAAGAGGCAGGTCAGGTGGTCTGGTATTCCCATCTCTTGAAGAATTTTCCACAGTTGATTGTGATCCACACAGTCAAAGGCTTTGGCATAGTCAATAAAGCAGAAATAGATGTTTTTCTGGAACCCTCTTGCTTTTTCCATGATCCAGTGGATGTTGGCAATTTGATCTCTGGTTCCTCTGCCTTTTCTAAAACCAGCTTGAACATCAGGAAGTTCACTGTTCACATATTGCTGAAGACTGGCTTGGAGAATTTTGAGCATTACTTTACTAGCGTGTGAGATGAGTGCAATTGTGCAGTAGTTTGAACATTCTTTGGCATTGCCTTTCTTTGGGATTGGAATGAAAACTGACCTTTTCCAGTCCTGTGGCCACTGCTGAGTTTTCCAAATTTGCTGGCATATTGAGTGCAGCACTTTCACAGCATCATCTTTCAGCATTTGAAATAGCTCAACTGGAATTCCATCACCTCCACTAGCTTTGTTCGTAGTGATGCTTTCTAAGGCCCACTTGACTTCACATTCCAGGATGTCTAGCTCTAGGTCAGTGATCACACCATCGTGATTATCTGGGTTGTGAAGATCTTTTTTGTACAGTTCTTCTGTGTATTCTTGCCATCTCTTCCTAATATCTTCTGCTTCTCTTAGGTCCATACCATTTCTGTCCTTTATCGAGCTCATCTTTGCATGAAATGTTCCTTTGGTATCTCTGATTTTCTTGAAGAGATCCCTAGTCTTTCCCATTCTGTTGTTTTCCTCTATTTCTTTGCATTGATCACTGAAGAAGGCTTTCTTATCTCTTCTTGCTATTCTTTGGAACTCTGCATTCAGATGTTTATATCTTTCCTTTTCTCCTTTGCTTTTCGCTTCTCTTTTTTTCACAGCTATTTGTAAGGCCTCCCCAGACAGCCATTTTTCTTTTTTGCATTTCTTTTCTATGGGAATGGTCTTGATTCCTGTCTCCTGTACAATGTCACGAACCTCATTCCATAGTTCATCAGGCACTCTATCTATCAGATCTAGGCCCTTAAATTCAGTACCATTTTTCTTGATTCTGTATATATGCATTAGAATACAAAATTTATCTTTCTCTTTCTGACTTACTTCACTCTATATAGTAGGTTCTAGTTTCATCCACCTCTGACTCAAATGCATTGCTTTTTATGACTGTGTAATATTCCATTTTGTATATGTACCACAACTTCTTCATCCATTCATCTGTTGATGGACATCTAGGTTGCTTCCATGTTCTAGCTATTGTAAATAGTGCTGCAGTGAACAATGGGATACATGTGTTTTTTTCAATTTTTGTTTCCTCAGGGTATATGCCTAGGAGTGGGATTGCTGGATCATATGTGGTTTTATTCCTAGCTTTTTAAGGAATCTCCATACCGTCTTCCATAATGGCTGTATCAATTTACATTCCCACCACAGTGCAAGAGTGTTGCCTTTTCTCCACATCCTCTCCAGCATTTATTGTTTGTACACTTTTTGATGATGGCCATTCTGACTGGTGTGAGGTGATACCTCATTGTAGTTCTGGTTTGCATTTTTCTAATAATGAGCAATGTTGAACATCTTTTCATGTGTTTGTTACCCATCTGTATGTCTTCTTTGGAGAAATGTCTGTTTAGGTACTTTCCCCACTTTTTGATTGGGTTGTTTGTTTTTCTGGTGTGGAGTGGTATGAGCTGCTTGTATATTTTGGAGATTAATTCTTTGTCAGTTGTTTCATTTGGTATTATTTTCTCCCATTCTGAGCGTTGTCTTTTCACCTTGCTTATAGCTTCCTTTGCTGTGCAAAAACTTTTAAGTTTATTCAGGTCCCACTTATTTACTTTGCTTCTATTTCCATTAGTCCAGGAGGTGGGTCATAGAGGATCTTTTTGATTTATGTCATCCAGTGTTCTGCCTATGTTTTCCTCTAATAAGAGTTTTATAGTTTCTGGTCTTACATTTAGGGTTTTATCCATTTTGAGTTTATCTTTGTGTGTGGTGTTAGGAAGTGTTCTAATTTCATTCTTTTACATGTAGCTGTCCAGTTTTCCCAGCACCATTTATTGAAGAGGCTGTCTTTGCCCCATTGTATATTCTTGCCTCCTTTGTCAAAAATAAGGTACCCATAGGTGCAAGGGTTTATTTCTGGTCTTTCTATCTTGTTCCATTGGTCTATATTTCTGTCTTTGTGCCAGCACCATACTGTCTTGATGACTGTAAAATAAGCAAAATCAAAACAGTCCAATAAAGTACAGTAGATTGATCCAGCAAACAAAGGAAATAAAAGATTATATCTACCAGTTAAGAACAACACTAACTAAAGCTCAAACTGGAAAATAAAACTGAAGCAAGGTGCCAAGTGGGGAATAAAGCAATGAAAACAAAACTAACAAATATGTTGAGAGGAAAGGAAAGAAAGAAAGAATAGGTATGCAAAGTTAAATAAACTTAGATGAAGAAGATTTATATACATTAAAGATTAATTGCAAAGGGGAAAAGAACAGTAGGAAAAGCAAACACAGGAATACATGTATAAAAAATAATAATAAGCTTAAAAAATTAAAACTAAAAAAAGAAAAAGAGAAAAAAAGGAAAACTCCTTAGAACTGCAGAAGCCCAATATAGAGGCAGAGGATTATAACAACAATAAAAAATGTGAGAAAAGAAAAAAAAAAAAAAAAAAACTCAAGAGCTTAATTAGATTTCATAGTGCCAATAAAATCAACAACTACAACAGAGCAGGGGGCAAAGGGGAAAAAAAGAAAAAAGTAAAAAAAAATCCAAAAGAGTCTACTACACAACAGGTCAAAACATAAGAATAATAAATGTTTTCTTGAGTCACTGCTGTCAGAGTGCTTTCCCTCGCTGGGAGTCCTCACCCTGTGATTGCTCGCTCCACAATCCCAAAACTCCAGCTCCCAGCTGCTGCACCTTCTAGGGAACCTGCCTCCCTGTCCGGGGTATGTATGGCTGCAGCAAGGACTGTTTAATTCTCAATCCATTTAGGCTGCCACAGATCAGCTGTTTTACTCTCAGCCTTAGATGTTTTTCCTCTGACTCAGACGATTGCCTGGATGTGGGGATTGGACCCCTGCTTCAGTTCCTCCACCCACCAAGGGCAGGTCCATCCTAGAAACATTCCTGTTTTTCCCCCTAGTTCCTTTGTCCTACCAAGTTTCGCATGGTTCTGCATATTCTTTTCCACTGGTCAGGTACTCCTGTCAGCTCTCAGCTGGTGTTCTGCATCCACTTCTGTGTCTGAAGTTGTATTCCTGATGTATCCGTGGAGAGAGATGCACTACATGTCCACCTATTCCTCTGCCGTCTTGTTCCGCCTGCCTTAGATTTTTTTTTTTTGCTTTAGATTTTTAATGAGAATACGTGGGGTACCTTTTAGCCACCCCACCTGATCCAAGGTACCCAAATGTATAGGGAATATAATTGACAACTTCATGATTTAGTATCACAATATAGCCACTGTATTTGTTTTGAATTTGGATTATATGGCCTGGTACTATAACTCCAAATAGGCATTTAAAAAGGAAGAACACAAACAATAACAAAACCTTCATTAAAAACTTTATCTCTTTTTAATATTTTGCATTCTAAAATTTAAATGCATAGGAAAAATGACATTCTTATTACATGTTACACTTCTGGATAATCTAGATATCCATGTAAAAGGGTGTGTAGGAAATGAATAGCTCTTAAATCTGTCAAGAGAACAGATTATAACTCCATAGTTGGTAATTAACTATTTGATTTGTTCACAGCATCAAAGATTTGTTCACAGCATTGTCAGCATTTGTTAGTCAAGGTCAAACATAATGCTACATATGAGGGCATTACTGAGTATGTAACAACAGCTCATAATTCAAGTCTTCATGGAGTGTTAAACTGCCACCTGAAACGTGTAACATATGATATTTTGAAAATATTTTGCAGGAGGAAGCTGTTTGTTTAGATCCTGAGGTAGATGAACATATTAACTGGTTCCAGCAAGAATATGTGAAAACAGAAAAGGATTGGAGAGAAATTGATAAGAGGATGAGCCAGACTTTGGAAATAAGAAGAAAGTTGATTGGCGGCAGAACACCTCTGAAGGACATTCTTAAAATGTTTCCTTTCCTGCAGTGCCCTTATCAGGTATCTGTATTTACCTATAATACTCTGATTAGTGTGTTCAAATGGACTTTTCGCTCTTTCTTCTTGGAGCAGTAACAGGACTGTGTAGCAAGATGATGGATGTGAGTCTCAGTAGAATGTGTGGGGTCCAAGGGGCTACAATGAGGAGCATTTGGTAAGAATTTCTGGAGTCATTCTGATAACACGCACTGGCTGTCATCAGATGTGAAGAGTTGCCAGTGGTGCCCCAAGGCACCACCCCCCTGCTTTTGGGGACTTTGACAGTGGGAAACATTTTCCCTTTGCACGCATTTAGACAATCAAGATAGTTTATTAGTGTGCTGTTAGCCTGCAGCATTACTTACAATCTATTTCCTTTATCATCCCAAATTATTCCATAAAGTGAAAGTGAAAGTCAGTCATGTCTGACTCTTTGCGATCCCATGGACTGTAGCCTGCCAGGCTCCTCTGTCCATGGAATTCTCCAGGCAAGAATACTGGAGTGGGGAGCCAATTCCCTTCTCCAGGGCATGTTCCCAATCCAGGGATTGAACCCAGTTCTCCCACATTGCAGATAGATTCTTTAAGTGGTCTTAAAATATATGAAGTTTTTATGGGTAAATCAAACATCCTTCCATTTAGTTTATTTAAGGTGGCCATTAAAGGTCCTATTATAATTTTACTGTAATTTTGGCTGTAGTATATAATGAAAGATTCATCAGAGTTTTATCTGAGAACGCATTTCATGAAGGAATGCTATGGGTGCAAGAAACCAAATGAAATGAAAAGTTTTACAGGTTTTTCTTCTCTTCACCCCCCACTCCAAAAAAAAAAAAAATTGAAATAAGAATTTGTCTGAAGTTTTATTTTAATAATAATGTCTATAGAGAACATGTGAATGTTTATTTCATAGCAGGCATGTTCTTAGTGCTTTACATAGATTATTTTAGTTAATTCATTTTCAGCAACCATACCTTATTTATTGCTTGATTCTCTTTCAGTTGCTAGGAACAGCAATATCTGGTAGCCTCTAACTGTTAGAAGAGTATGACAGATTGACACATGTATGAAATATACTTTTAAAGCAAAAATTCTTAAACCAATAGTCTAAAATGTTAGAAAGTGAAAAAATGAAAGTGAAAGCCGCTCAATCGTGTCTGATTCTTTGTGACCTCATGGACTATACAGACCATGGAATTGTCCAGGCCAGGATACTGGAGTGGGTAGCCTTTCCCTTCTCCAGGGAATCTTCCCAACCCAGGCATTGAACCCAGGTCTCCTGCATTGCAGATGGATTCTTTACCAGCTGAGCCACAGGGGAAGCCCAAGAATGGGTAGCCTATCCCTTCTCTGGTGGGTCTTCCTGACCCAGGGATTGAACCGGGATCTCCTGCACTGCAGGCGGATTCTTTACCAACTGAGCTAAGCATGTTCTAAACATTGTGGCAGTTCCCAAAGTACCTAGCAGAGTACTGTGTGTGAAATACCAGTGAAATACTGATCTTTTTAAATGCTAAATGAGTCAGTAGATGGTTGATTGAGGCAAGAATCATTGGTGAATGCTAAATCTTTCAGATGAAAATTACAGTAGGAACAAGATATTTACACCAGCTCAAGGGATCGCCCCATAAAATACATTCAACTGTATTTTAATTAATAATTATTACATATATATGAATTAACCTGGAAGATTCCATTTTACCCGAGCAATCAGTTACTATCTTCAATAATGGGACCAACAACCATCCTCCTGATGGAGAAGTGCCAGCATTCTGGCTAAAAAATATGTAAATCATGAAGAAACATCATATGAACCTGGAATGAGGGGGTGTTCTCCCAAGTAATTGGCTTCTACTTTTCAAGTATGTTAAGGAATTTAAGGAAAACTGAGATGCTGTTTCAGACTGAAAGACCAAAGAAACATATCTAAATCTCATGTGTTCCTAGATTAAATCTGAGATTTGTAAAGAGCATGATTGCAACTGGAAAGTTTAAATAGGGTCTGTGGATTAGATTTTCCTGATTTTTATGGTTATGCTGTTGTTCTGTAGGATAGTGTCCTTGTAATTCTTAAGTACAAGGAATAATAATATGCAATGAAGAATTAAGGGTTAAGAGGGCATCCTGTCTACAGCTTATTTTCAAATCAGTCAGAAATGTTAGCCTTGGGCAAAGTTGCATGAAGGCCATTTGTGACCTCTATTTACTCTTTCTGCAACTTTAATGTCAACCTGAAATTCTCTTTTTTTAAAAAAGTTAAAGAAATTCCTAGATTCTGCACCCAAGAAAGTGGACTCTCTACCATCCTTGTGTTTCACTTCACATCTCCCTGCTCTCTGAGAGTTTCTTTTTAGGGTATTAATACAGATTAGTGCCCACTGAGGGTTGCCTGATAGCAGAGTTGCTATGCCTTTATGAGGATGTGCATTCCAGTTTTCTGATAACTTTCAGACCTAATCTTTGGGCAATTTATGATCCACCAAAACATTCAAGAAGCAATGAGACCCAGTGGGTAGCATATAACTATTTCTTATGGAGTTTTAGGGAAAGTAATGACTACATAATTCCTTTTAGTGTGGGTGATGAGTTTTATAATGTCACTCTGTCAAAAAAAAAAAAAAAATTGGGAGGGAGTGGTGCTGGAACTCTCCCAAGAGAAGAATTTAGGTGGTTGCAGGAAAAAGTGATTCTGAGTAAAGAGGTTTCCATACAGGTTAACTGGTTTTGCTTTCATCTCGTAATCGAATCTCGTAGATTGTTTTTCATCCTTTATTTCTGTCTGATGTTACAGTGTCTCTAAAGCTCTTTTCCCTTTAGGATAATAGGGTTAGGGATTTTTTTCAAGGTTTGCTTCCTAAAATCGGATAGATTTCTTCTTGTGCTTCTTCCTGGAGTGCCAAAACAACAATGTAGTAAGGAAGTGTAAGATCCTAGAATTTCCGCTGGGTGACACAGACAGCCAAAATATTCATTGCATTCATTGAGGAGGGATTTCTTTTTTGTTTGCTCTTTCCCCCAATTACTTTGTTACCCTCATTTGCTTGAGTCTGTATCTAGATTTAGTTCTGCATGCTTAGATGTTTGTCATGTCCACTATTTATCTTTTTCTGTTTATTTCAGGCTTCCACTCTTTTCTCCTCCTCTGTCTTACGTCTACTTCTCCACTAAAATTAATCCAATATCTAGTATATAAACTAGCATTCAAAACTTAATGTAATTCTACAGAGTAATTTAATTCCTTGTAGTCCATAGGTTAGCTTCTCTTGTGATCTTTTTCTTTTTTCAGCTCTTCAGAGAATTCCAGCTTCTTACAAGAACAGATATTTTTAAGAAAACAAGGCACATTTTGGAATCCTATTCAGAAAATATACTGACTTCTCTTTCATTGGTGGACAACCCAATCTATATTGCATTGCAAGAAAAGATGAAACAGCATACAGATGAAGACATGTTGAAACGTTAGTAAACCTGGGGGATAGGGTGATCTGGTCTCAGTTACCTGTATAATTTAGGATAATTAGGAAAGCTATATTTTGTAGAATTTAGTGAAAAAATACGTGAGGAAGAAAAAATAATTTCTCAAGTAGAAGGAGCTTAAGAATAGATTTTAAAAGTATACGTGATATAATATTTAGGAAACTAGTAACCTGTTAATTTCATATAGAAGGTAATTTACAGACCACAGGTTAAGTACAATGAAATCATTCTGGCAGATGGACAGAGAGTACAGAAATCTTGCCTCCTCTTGGCTGTAATATGGAGGGCAGAACAGGAGATCTTGAATGTTTACTACATGGGGATGTTGTTTAAAAAAAATATTAGGGGAACTAAGATATAAGAAAGCTTGTTTGTTCTTTAGAAGGTAAGTAACAGCAACCAAAAAACCACACCTTTTAATACTGGCTTTACTTACAACATTTACTTGGACTGTAAATATGTTTGCTTTGACAGATATGAAGATGACAGCCACTTGTTTACTCCTACCAGATGTTTTTGGGGAGGATTCCAGCCTTTTTGTCATTGTGAATGACAAGGTATGCAGTACATCAGTGATCATTGGTTTGATGTTTAATACGATATATTGAAGCAGGATGGTGGCCTATTTTAAAGTTATGTTTTGTCATATTTACAAATATGCTAATTGTAACAAGTGCGTTTATTGTAATATCATGGTTAAATTGAGGCACATTGTATTATTGAGCTATTTTACATACCACGGGGTAGTGACTGTAATCTTTTTTATTCAGGTGCAAGTGTCCACGCCTGTGTTAGAAGTTAAGAACCCTTTCAACATGGATGTCTGTGAATTTTCTTTGTATTTAGAAAAAGAGAGACTCACAAAGGTGGATGACTGTATTACAGCTTTGGCTGCTCTCATAGCTTCCTTCCATGTGTTTGGGATTGAGTGTCCAAGAAGACTGTCTCAAACCCTCAACTTCCTAGAGACACTGATTTTTGATGTGCACAGTCCATATTCTCCTTCTATGAAAGAAAAGGAAAAGGAAGTAGGATTTCAACATCCAGTCACTTAACAGCATGCCAAATATTTAAGCAGAATGGATCTCTGGGATGGCTGAAACTATTAACCATTGTTTTGATTTAGTAGAGGTAGGTATTAATATTAGAAAAATCATCTTGTCACTGAGATTCAAATGAATATTAATGCCTTCTACCTTTACACTTTGACACAAATTCTTTATTGAAATTCTGTAATAAAATATGACTTAAAGAGCTGTTTATTTCAAGTTTTAAGAAATTCCAATCCAAGTTAACACTTTCAAGGGGGCATAGTTTTTAAAAGACACTATGCTTCACATTTTCTTAAAATCCTTCAAATTAGGGTATGACTTGAACTTAAGGCAATATGTCCACTTTTGAAAGACTTAATGCCTAGGACTGCTGAAGAATTGATGCTTCTGAACTGTGGAGCTGGAGAAAACTCTTGAGAGTCCCTTGGACTGCAAGGAGATCCAAGCAGTCAATCCTAAAGGAGATCAGTCCTGAATGAATAATCATTGGAAGTGCTGATGCTGACGCTGAAGCTCCAATACTTAAGCCACCTGACGCAAAGAGCCAACTCATTGGAAAAGACCCTGATGCTGGGAGGGATTGGGGGCAGGAGGAGAAGGGGACGGACGACAGAGGATGAGATGGTTGGATCGCATCACCGACTTGATGGACATGAGTTTGAGTAAGTGCTGGGAGTTGGTGATGGACAGGGAGGCCTGGTGTGCTGCTGTCCATGGGGTCACAAAGAGTCAGACACAACTGAGCAACTGAACTGAACTGAATGCCCAGGAGCTGCACATTTGTGGCCTGTGGTTCTGTCCATTTGGTTTGAGCACTGTTTGGAAACATTTTGAACTTCAGCATTTTAAGATGTACAGGTGGTGCTAGTAGTAAACCCTGCCCCACCCTGCCGATGCAAGAGACATAGCTGAGACAAAGGTTCAATTCCTGGGTCAGGAAGATCCCCTGGAGATGGGAATAGCAACCCACTCCAGTATTCTTGCCTGGAGAATCCCCGTGGACAGAGGAGCCTGGTGGGCTATGGTCCACAGGGTCGCAGAGTCAGACACTACTGAACCAACTTAGCACGGCACACAGCTCCCCAGTTCCTCTTTTCGCCTGCTCAGCTGCCCTGCAGGGTGTTTAGGTTTCCTTCCATCCTATCTGTGGGGAACTGTGGCTGTTCCTGAGGCCTCCTCACTGCTGGATGGTCTCGCTGGCACAGGTTTTGATCATCGGTGACCCATATTCCTCTTCCTCTGCTTCCCTTGAGATACAGAGATATGGCTGGTTCTTGTCTCACCACAAGGTTTCTGGTTTTCCCTGGTTTTGACCTCCAGTGTTCTCATATGCCTTGGTTGCCCCATGGGCTAGTTTGGATCTGTAATAAGAACCTGGTTTTTCACTCCCATGGCCCCAGCTTACAGTTTCCAAGTTAGGCCCTTCCTAGATCAATGGCAACCCACTCCAGTACTCTTGCCTGGCAAATCCCATGGACGGAGGAGCCTGGTAGGCTGCAGTCCATGGGGTCGCTAGGAGTCGGACATGACTGAGCGACTTCACTTTCACTTTTCACTTTCATGCATTGGAGAAGGAAATGGCAACCCACTCCAGTGTTTTTGCCTGGAGAATCCCAGGGACGGGGGAGCCTGGTGGGCTGCCATCTCTGGGATCACACAGAGTTGGACACGACTGAAGCAACTTAGCAGCAGCAGCAGATCAGCTCTCCAGTCTCTCTCAGGAGCCGTAGTCCTGTGCCTCATCCAGCCCCGAGTCCTACATTGTAATTTATCAAACATTATGATTTTAAGGTGCCCCTTGCTGTTATCATCACAATCTTGACGTTACTCAGTTTTGAAAGAATTGATTGGTTTAAAAGACTGAAGAATTTAAGTGTGCTAATACGGCATCACAGTGCAATGGACATTTTCTGGGTTATTGCATCCAATTATTTTTTTAAGTTTAAGAAGTTTTCATATTATTGAAGAAATTTTTATAACACATCTCTAGAAATACTGCAAAATACTAGTATCTTTATCTCTGACTGTTCGTTAAAATGCTTAAGCCAGTGGGAAAAAAGAAAATTTGAGATCAGCTGCCCACCTCTGCAATGATTATTCACTGCTTATATGAGAATGGACAGGCAAGAACAATTTGGTATATTTCTGCATAACTAGTCCCTATTTTACAGTTTCCATTTCTTGCCTTTCACTACAATGTGCTTTTAGTTCCTTATGAAGTTTCTTTTATTTCTCCCAATTATTCCCTCCCCACTCCCATTTTTTAAGTTTCACTCTTATTCCTCTTCTCCAGAATGAATTTACAAAGTTCTAAAAGAGTCCTTTCCCTTGGAGGCCCACAATTTCTATGGCTGGCCTTTTTAATTTTTTCTTCTTTTACTTTGGATTGGAGTATAGTTGATTAATACTGTATTAGTTTCAGGTGTACAGCCAAGTGATTCAGTTATAAATACACATGTATCTATTTGTTTTCAAATTATTTTCCCACTTAGGTTATTACAGAATATTGAGCAGAGTTCCCTGCGCTACACAGTAGGACCTTGTTGGTTAACTATTTTAAATATAGCACTGTGTACACATAAGTCCCGAACTCCCAATATCTCTCCCTTCACCTTTCTCCTTTGGTAACCATAAATTTGCTTTCTAAGTCTGAGTCTTTGTTTTGTAAATATGTTTCATTTGTATTACCTTTTTTGTAAATTATTTATTTTAATTGGAGGCTAATTACTTTAAAATATTGTAGTGGTTTTTGCCATACATTCACATGAATCAGCCATGGGCGTACATGTGTTCCCCATCCTAAACCCCCACCCTCCTCCCTCCCCATCCCATCCCTCAGGGTCATCCCAGTGCACCAGCCCTGAGCACCCTGTCTCATGCATCAAACCTGGACTGGTGATATATTTCATATATGGTAATATACATGTTTCAATGCTATTCTCTCAAATCATCCCACCCTCACCTTCTCCCACAGAGTCCAAAAGTCTGTTCTTTACATCTGTATCGCCTTTGCTGTCTCACATATAGGGTCATCATTACCGTCTTTCTAAATTCCATATATATGTATTAATATACTGTATTGGTGTTTTTCTTTCTGATATTTACT
This sequence comes from Bos indicus x Bos taurus, assembly GCF_003369695.1. Taxonomy (NCBI): domain Eukaryota; kingdom Metazoa; phylum Chordata; class Mammalia; order Artiodactyla; family Bovidae; genus Bos; species Bos indicus x Bos taurus. Next base: position 68,356,797 of record NC_040084.1, on the reverse strand, counting down.
TTACTCTGTATAATAAGCTCCAGTTTCATCCACCTTGTTAGAACTGATTCAAATGGATTCTTTTTAATAGCTGAGTAATAGTCTACTGTGTATATGTACCACAGCTTTCTTATCCATTCATCTACTGATGGATGTCTAGGTTGCTTCCATGTCCTAGCTATTATAAACAGTGCTGCAATGAACATTGGGGTACACATGTCTCTTTCAATTCTGTGTATTACCTTTTTTTTTTTTAAGAGCCTTGAATGAAAGCCTCTCTTTGCTCCTTTGGGCTGAGGGTAGAGAGAGAGAGGTGGAGCTAGCTGCAGGTAAACTGCAGTGAAGTTTGGCTTTGAACATGACAGACATGAGCTGACCGTGAGGGCAGAGTCCCATAAAATTCATTCTTCAGTGGTGTATCTATTTCCAATGTCCAGCATGGCCATGCCACTTGGCAAACATTCAATATTGCTTGACCAACCTAACCCTATTTTCTTTGGAGGCTGAATCCACTGAACCCAAAAGTTGCAAAATGGCAGCCTGGGATAATATGTTAACCTCCAGGCAGGACTCCTTTGGCTCATAGAGTATTTGTAAGTTTTTTAAAATGCCTTCTGATGGGAAGGTCCTGTCAAGGTCCACATTTCTTATCTTTCCCTTTTGTCTTACCTCAAACCTGCTTCTCTCATTTCAGGGACCTCCCCGTCACCATGGGCTCCCTATTTCCTCTGTTAAAACTCAGTCCATTCTTAGAGCATATCCCCGGGATGGAATGGTGAAAGCTTCCCACTTCTTTTGGTAGACTGTTCCACCCTAACAGGGATGCTTAATATCTTGCCTTGAACACAAACAACATGCTTCTCAGAATAAGTGGATGTTTTCAGTAAGATTTAAAGGCTCTTTTTTTCACAACACATGCTTTAAAAAAGAAGTCTTCAATGTGTGTGAAGCCTAGTCGACCTAACAATAACATTTTTAAATTTTTTTCTTCCTTTTTGTCACTCTTCACATCATCTGGGACATAGCCTGACAAATAGCTCTGAACCCTGGAGCTCCATTACACAGCTATCTAATGCCATACGTTTGATATTACTCCTGCTCTCATTCACCCCGTCTATTTTTAAGAATCATACGTATGTAGAAAAGGTATCTGCAATTAAGATTTTATTTTATTCATGTCAGGTATAACAAGTGCAACTTGAACGTACAAACTCTGAACAAAACATAAAGAAAAGAAAAGCTAACAACGAAAAACTTTTTTTAAGCAGACTCATGCAAAGAAACGAAGGGGCCATGGCAGATTTCATGGGCCCTGTTTTACCTTGAACTACAACAAAAGCAAAGGACCACGACAGACTCCAACAGGGTGTGTGGGGCAGGGCAGATGCAAGGGAATCCTACATGAGGACAAATGAGAGCAACTACAGAGAAAGTGAAACTTTCCCCAGAATCCAGACAACATGCTACAAACTTACTTTCTACTTTTAAAATAGTCCTTGGATAAATATCCAATCCTGGAAATAGAAGTTACATACATAGGCTGATAAAATAATTTACCTTTTGCGTTGGAAATGCATTCTTGCAAAAGAAACACTACCAGCTCTCAGTTTAAAGGGAATCAAGGGCTTTCAATTAAAGTGCATCTGTACGCTTCTATCCTGAGGCAAACACTTCTATGGAGAAGAGGGTCTCTCCAAAATGCAGCTTTAGGAAGTCACTTCCTGATTTGTGAGCATTTAGAATGTTTGCCTCAACTGGGGTTGCACCCTCAAATCTTGCCTCTTCAGTAAAATCTATACACTCTCTCTTTAGCCAACACTGAAGAAAACCTTTGGGTTTGGAGGACACTGCAAGGTCTAAGACAGAGCTCTTTTGGGATTAGTGTTTACATCGACAGAACGATCCCTTCACCTCTGCAAAGCACCACAGTTATTTCAATGACAATTACAGAAAAGCTCAATATAATCTCATAAATAGTTCAAGATCATACAAACAGCGCCCCCTTCAAATATAACTGTGTATTCCTTTGATATCACTGGAATCCTGTAAACACAGGGTACCACAATGCATGAGACTGATGCCATTCAAATACATCACCTTATTTATGTTTATATATTTTATTTTTTTAATTCCATTATTTATATACACGTTTTTGGTAATTATAGTCAAGATGCTGGTGAAAGTAATTTAACATTTCATAATTGCGTGCAAAAGTAAAAACACTGATTTAAAGGAAGGTAATTTTTACAACTATTCAGCCTCAATGAATCAGGACAAGCAGTTAGGCAATATCATGACTTGCAAAGTTATACTTAGCATAATGTTGCAATTCAAAATATGGCACAGAATTAACAATACAGGTAACAGTCCCACTGGCTACACTTAGCCAGGTTTTGACTAATTTGGTTTAAGTTGAAGTTTGATTATATAAAAAAGGTTCCTGAAAGTATTGAAAAAGAAACAGTTTACATGAAAGAGAATTCAACAATGTTTACAAAATGCCAAAAGTTCTTACTCTGCCCCCCCACTTTTTCCATAAATAATTAATGAAGTCCCCCTTCCCCCCACCCCCCCCCAGCCTCAAAAAGATTTACAAAGATAAATTTAGCTCAGTGAACAGAACCGAAAGATGACTGTTGTTAGACAGTACCTGGTTAAAAGCTCAAGCACTTTTGTAAGAATTCATATATATTGTCTCTTGAGGAATATAAATAATCTGATAGCATTGCTCTTTAGATTTTTGGAGACTTCTCACTTAGAAGTTACAACTGTCTTTGTGCTTTGAGTAAAATATGAGCTTTAAAGCAGAAAGCTGATGGTATTCAAAATTCACCACCTTCAAAGTTCATTGTGAGAGTTCTTCTCTGCGGCTTTGAACATCAAGATAGAATTGAAAATTTTGAGCGCTGGGCCCAACTTAATGCTCATAATTTTCACGATGTCTGTTTGGGTCATAAGCAGAAATGCCTCTCCATCAATTTGCTAAAAGGAGAGGAAAAAAGACAAAAGATTGTGAGTTGATTGGACACAGGGTCGTGGGACATATTCAAGGTTAAATTATCAGCTGTTTTCTACATGCAACACTAGAACAACACAGACAGGGAGTTCAGGTGTACAAACATTTCCTGATAAGTAGATCTTTCTTATATGTACGACCCCTTATAGGACTTATAGACCCTTATAGGACTGTAGCCTACCAGGCTTCCTCTGTCCATGGGATTCTCGGGCAAGAATACTGGAGTGGGTTACCATTTCCTTCTCCAGGGGATCTTCCCAACCCAGGGATCAAACCCAGGTCTTCTGCATGGGAGGCAGACGCTTTAACCTCTGAGCCACCAGGGAAGCCCTAAACAAACCCTTGTGTCGAGGGCTGACTTTCAGTAGATCGCAGCGAGGGAGCTGCTCTGCTACGTACGAAACCCTGACCCATATATGTGATAACACCCCAAATAGGGACTGTGAGCAAAGTCAAATTTATTCATCTGAAAAAATCAACCCACAGGAAAACGGGTTTCTCACAAGCTGCTTTGATGTGCAGCCATAAGGATAACCTCAGGTGGAAAGAAGTAAATTAAGAAACGACTTTCTAAAAACAGTAATTACTGCGATATATTGCTGGGTTTACTTTTTGTTTATGCTTTCATAATGCATATAAACTGTTCTAACTCCAGATATTAAGTATCTTGCTAAAGGCCCAAAACTCTGAAGGAAGACTTGGAACTTGGGGTTCTTGCCTCCCGTTTCATTACTCTTTCCACTGTGTACTCGTGGTTCTCTTCCAATGTTTTAACTCCACAAATTACAGCGACCTGCTCTTTGAATGTCTTTCTCAGGGCGTAAAGGGATGAATATATTCCTTCAACAAAAATGTATTACGTACCCATTATATTTTAAATGGGCTTCCCAGGTGGTGCTAGTGGTAAAGAACCTGCCTGCCAATTCAGCAGCCACAAGAGACCTGGGTTTGACCCCTGGGTCGGGAAGATCCTGGACGAGGAAATGGCAAACTATTCCAGGATTCTTGCCTCGAGAATCCCCATGGACAGAGGAGCCTGGCGGGCTACAGTCCCTGTGGTCACAAATAGTCAGACACGACCGAGCACATATTCTAAGTATTATTCTTGGGGCTGGGCATACAGCAGAGACTAAAACAGATAAAAACAAAATCAGCAAACAAAAACTCCTTGTACAGTTTACATTTTAGGAGTAGGAGGTAGACTATAAGAAAAGCCATAACAAGCAAATTGGAATTAATAATTCTAAAAGGTGATTAGTGCCATGACAAAACTGCTGGTTGAGGATGTAAGTGGGCAGTGGAGTCCGGGGTGGGAGGTGGCAGTCTGAAGGAGGACAGTTGGGATGGGACACTGAGAAGTGGAGTGAGCCATGTGAACACCTAGAGGAAGAGCGTGCCAGACAGACAGGAAAGCCGGTGTGTGTCTGGATAATGCTAGGAACGGCAAGGTCGTCTGTGTGTGGAACGGTGTCAGCAGAGGGCAGAGGACAAGAGGTCAGACGGTGAGAGAGGCGATGGAGTGTCAGACTGTAGCCCTGGTGAGGATCTTGGCTTTTACTCTGATTTAACTACCAGAAGGATCTGAACTGAGGAGAGACGTGATCTGACTTAACGCTCTAGCAGAATCAGCCCAGCTATGCTGGAAATAAATTCTAGAAGGGCAGAAGTAGAAGCAAGGCGGCTGGCTAGAAGTTACTGCTTTAATCCAACTGGCAGATGACAGTGACTCTGACCATAGAGGTCGTGGTGGAGAGAGAGCTAGAATCCTCATGCTTTTAAAATACACCCAATAGGGTTTTTCAACTGATTATATGTGGAGTGTATAAGAGAAACAGAAGTCAAGGATGGTTTCAGGTAACAGCCCACACCTGCACTGCAAATTTGCCTTTCAGAGATGAATTACAAGACTTTAGATTTGCTTTCTGGTTTTCGTCTAGGACTCGAACCCCACGCCTGCTGACCTGGTGAGACATTTGAGAGCAAGGATCGTGTCCTATTGCTTCTGAATTAACCCTCTCACCACAGCATCACATGTAGCAACATACACATGGCAGGCATTTAACAAGAGTTCACAGGATGAATGAAGAGCGGAATGAACGTATGAATGACACGTGAACAGAGAACATTCACTGCCTCATTCTTCAAAAGAAGGCTCTGCCTCAGGCTATCGGGTTGGTGCCTGAGGAGTGTCTCCAAAGATAATATGAAGAAAGAAGTTATTCAAAGAAATGACATATCATGTGAATTTGAACCTTAATTTAACTAAATAACAGAGCAATCTATACGGACTGTCTAGACATCAACAGAACCAAAAGTAGTGTTTATAAAATATATGTACTAGAAATTTATTTTTAAAACTGTTGCATCATTTTCAAAGGTTCTTTCAAAGAAAGAACAATGGCTCCCTGCAGGTATATAAGTCTGCTTAGGGATAGAAAATCGACTGAGAGGAACACAAAGACACTTAGGACTTGGGCCTTAAGCTCAAAATCTGAGTAACTGCAAATTAAAGATCCACTAGAAAGAAAACAACATTTCTGAAATAAGAACATAAGTCAGAAAAAGGCTGATGAAAATCAGATCCTTGTGCATTTTCACAGGCAACCACATACAGCATAAATGATAGCTAATAGTATATTGACACTGGCGACTGGTGGCTGAATTCTTGGCAGTCCTGACACTCTTACTCTGTTGCAATGTTCTTAACAGAAAATGTGCCATTTTGAACAGTGTAGGCTAAACACAGGCACAAACAAGATAACTTATTACTGCGGACAGCAGATGTGGGACAAAGACTTCTGAGATGACTTAGTCCTCACTGTACCTTCTGGGAGCCAAGATCACGTGATAATGGACTGTTCTGCTTGGAGGAGCTGACAGGCAAGTGGCTTATATCTAAAGTTCTCTAGTGAAAAGAGTCTCCAGCTTCTAGTGTAGTTAGAGGTCGAATTTCTTTTTGTCCTAATGCTCACTAGAGGTGGTATCATTATTAATCATCCCTTACATTGAAGTTTTGGACAGACAGATGAAAAAAACTAATAAAATAAGCTTCCAACAGTTGCTGCTGCTAAGTCGCTTCAGTCGTGTCTGACTCTGTGCAACCCCAAAGGCGGCAACCCACCAGGCTCCCCCGTCCCTGGGATTCTCCAGGCAAGAACACTGGAGTGGATTGCCGTTTCCTTCTCCAATGCATGAAAATGAAAAGTGAAAATGAAGTCACTCAGTCGTGTCTGACTCTTCACGACCCCATGGTCTGCAGCCTACCAGGCTCCTCCGTCCATGGGATTTTCCAGGCAAGAGCACTGGAGTGGGTTGCCATTTCCTTCTCCACTTCCAATGGCAGATGTTAATAAATGTAATGCATGTCAGTTAGTATAAAAACATGAGAAATGTGTAAGATCGAAGGGACTGTTTTAGCAATAATGGTAATATTAATTATAAGCATCAAATGAAGTTAATCTTGGTGTTAAAATGACACTTGAAAATTAAATAACGGGAACTAGTTTCACTTTATTAAAAATGAAACGTTGCTTATTTCCTGCTTTGGTTTCTTTCTGTGCTATATACTACATAAATGTATGCTAGTAAGTTTTGTGTTTTTTTTTAAATAATGAGTTTAGTGCTACTGCTGTGGGGCATCATAAAATGGTACAAACATTTCCTTTACTCCTCATCTTACATGTTTTTATACAACTGATTAACACTGCTTGTTAGACAACTCAGTATCACTTTGTCAATTGCAACATAACCCATTTCTTCCCTCCTCTGCCAATTGAGAATATTTCACTATTCACTGCATTTCAGTGCTGTGTCCCCCATTAAGAAACATACTGCAATTCAGTTGAACACTTACTTCATCTTTAAATACCTTTCCATGTTCTTCACATCCAGGTAAGCTCTGTATGAATTCTGACACCTGTTAAAAAATAAGATCAAAATTCCAGTTCTGAAACAGAAGCCAGACTCTAACTGGTACAGGTTCCAAATATCCAACCTATGTTGTCATTGTTTCTCTCAGAATAATTTCTTCTTAGAAAAAAAAAGACTAAGCCCCATACGCATTCATGTTGCCCTCTCCTTAAGCTGGTATTCCTATGTCAGGTCCCTGGCAGACAACGAAAGTAAAACCTACCTCATCCGTACTCCATTTAGAAACTTTACTGGCAGGAATGCCAGCCACTGTGGGGAGAAGTTTGCTCTGCTGCTCCCAGCGCAGGGGCAGACATGGAATTGGGGACTTAAAGGACAGAAAGACGGCCGACCGACGCTGCGCCTGCTGTACGCTGCTTTCTTCCCGGGCACCTGGTTGACAGAAACAATGTGAACTCACTCTCTGAAAAGTAGCAAAAAAAAAGAAAAAAAATACCCCAATGCTATGTGACACCCCCAAACCACAAGTGGCAGGAATACCAGGTAAAAGCACTGGTTCAGCATTACATTCACTGAGTAATTACACTCTCTTCATTTTTACCGAAGGTCATCATAAGAAACAACCTAAAACTCAACTGACACGTTTGTCATATCGCCATTTCTGAAGACATGTACCATTACATCAGTAAGTGTTGCCTTTTTAATACTTCAGGGAAGAAATCTGCACCGGAGCTTTAGTGACAAAGAAAATAACTCTCAACCTAGGAAATTATAGTTGGTTCTCTTTTGCCTCTGGATGTCCTGGAAGTAAAAGGAAAGTATGTTCAAGTCCATCTACTGAGATTACCCTGTAGATACCATACCTGTTCTCTCCTTTTATCTCATCTCTGCTTTGTTCTTCCAATTTCTATTTACTAATTACACTGACTTTTTAAATAGCCACCTTATCTTTTTTGAAAATGGATATGAAATTATTGCAATAAAAATAAAACAAATGCAAACGCCTTTATCCAAACCTAGTTTTCTCCAATTCTTTTAAACAGCCTCTTAAATAAATGATTATTTGTCCTTGGGACTCTTGACAGAGTTTGTTAATCATTATCTCCTAAGATCCTTCCAGAGAAGGCAATGGCACCCCACTCCAGTACTCTTGCCTGGAAAATCCCATGGACGGAGGAGCCTGGTAGGCTGCAGTCCATGGGGTCGCTAGGAGTCGGACATGACTGAGCGACTTCACTTTCACTTTTCACTTTCATGCATTGGAGAAGGAAATGGCAACCCACTTCAGTGTTATTGCCTGGAGAATCCCAGGGACGGGGAGCCTGGTGGGCTGCCGTTTATGGGGTCGCACAGAGTTGGACACGACTGAAGTGACTTAGCCTAGCATAGCATAAGATCCTTCAGAAAAGAAATCTTTCCTGAAAACGACTTAACTCAAAGCCCTTCAGAAGAAAGGCACCTCCCTCATACTTAATTCTCCCGTCTACCCACCAGCTCAGCAAGAAACAGAAGTGGGCAGCACACCCAGAATCCCCTGCAATCATACCCCATGCCACAGAGAAACCACTGCCCCAACTTCTAACACCACTGCTTTTTGCCCTGGTTCTGAACTGCAGTTTGATGAAAATTCCATTTGGTATCTGGCTTTTTTCTCTCAACAGTTTGTGCAATTCATCCACATTGCGGTACGTAGTTGTAGCTGACCTGCTCTTTGCTGTATGGGTTTTCATTGTTACGACTATTTCACAATTAATAGTCTGATGAACATTTGAGTTGTCTCTAAGTTCTGGCTATGACCAACAGTGCTGCTGTGAACACTCCTGTATGTATCTTTTTTTGAATATATGAATACCTTTCTGTTGCATATATACTGAAGAGTGCGGCTTTGTGGATATAGCATTTGTGTACTTTAAGCCTCAGCAAATTCTGCCAGTTTTCCAAAACAGCTGTGCAGTACACACCAACTAACAGTGTAAAAGCGTTGCACATGTTCCATACTCTCACCGACACGTGGTACTGTCTTTCTTATTGTATTCATTTTAGTGAGTGTGTTGTGCTACACTTGTGGTTACAACTGTAATTGTCTGATAACAAACTTGACAATCTTTTTTTAAGTTGTTATAAAATGAGTTCATATATTAAAATTTTTTTTTACCTATACATGTATCCATTCTCTCCCCAACTCCCCTCCCATCCAAGCTGCCACAAGACATTGAGCAGAGTTCCCTGAGCTATACAGTAGGTTCATTGGTTATCCATTTTAAATACAGCAGTGTGTACATGTTGATTCCAAACTCCATAACTATCCTTTCCTTTCTTCCTTTCCTGCTGATTAACATAAGGCTGTTCTCTAAGTCTGTGAGTCTGTTTTATTTTTTAAGTAAGTCCATTTGTATCATTTCTTTTTAGATTACGCATATAAGGGATGTCCTATGGTGTTTTTCTTTCCCTGGTTTCCTTCACACAGTATCTCTAGATCCATCTACGTTGCTACAAATGGCATTATTGTGTATGGTAAGGATGAGTCTTCCACATGGATTTCTAATTGCCCAACCATGACTGAATGAAAAGAAATCCTTTCCCTGTTGTACTACAGTTCCAACTTTAAAATAAATATAAATGTGCTACTAAAGATTTCTGATTCTGTTCCACTGGTGTCTTTATACCAATCCATGGATTTTGACAACCCCCATTTTATAAGTGTACTGATGTCTGTGATCTAGGTCTTCTTCAAGATTGCCTTGACTATCCTCACCCCTTTGCACTGCCAATTTTAGGATGGGCTTGTTAAAAACAAAAATGCTAGGATTTAGACTAGAATTATCACTGAATATACATCAATTTGGTGAGAGACAACATCTTCACAATATCAAGTCTTCCAACCCCAGAACAAAGTGTCTCTCTTCATTTCTCTGGATCTTCTTTAATATCCTTCTTCAATGTTCTATCATTGTTGTGTAGAGGCCTTGCATCTCTTTTGTTAAGTTTATTCTCATGTATCTGAGGCTTTCTGTTGCTATTATAAGTGGTACAATATAAAATTTTATTTTTATTTATCTATTTTTTTTGTCTGTGCTGGGTCTTCTTTGCTGCATGGCCTTGTTCTAGCTGCAGTATACAGGGCTGCTCTGCAATTGCAGTGTGCTCATGGGATTCTCCAGGCAAGAATACTGGAGTGGGTTGCCATTCCCTTCTCCAGGGGATCTTCCCAACCCAGGCATCGAACCAAGGTCTCCTGCATTGCAGGCATATTCTTTACCATCTAAGCCACTGGACCTGCCTAGAAATTTTATTTTTATTTCTTCTTCTTCTTCTTTTTTTTTTTTTTGCTGCACTGGGTTTTCTTTGCTGCATGGGCTTTTCTCTAGTTGCAGTGAGCAGGGCTACTCTGTAGGTGCAGTGTGCAGGCTTCACTGCAGTGGCTTCTCTAGTTTCAGACTATGGGCTCTACAGCATGTGTGCTTCAGTAGTTGTGGCTCAGGAGACCCAGAGCATAGGCAATAGTTGTGGCAAACAGGCTCAGCTGCTCCACAGCATGTGGGATCTGCCTGCATCAGGGATCAAACCCATGTCTCCTGAATTGGCAGCCGAATTCTTTACCACTGACCCACCAGGGAAGCCTAGGGGTACAGTTTTTTTTCAACCTATTTCCTACTGTTCTACTGTTGATCTTGAATAACTTTTCTCTTAAACTAGCCTAATCTAAATTTGAATTGCTCTGAATGTTAGAAAAGTCACTATGCTGAATTTGAAAAAAAAAAAAAAATCTGTCTTACTGGAGCTAACATCCACTAGCCCTGGTTCTTCCTGAGTGAGCTTATATAGAAAACTGTTTCCCCGTGAAACATTTCAATTCTTCAAATATTTTATAAAAAACCCTTCATGGTCCTTCTTTCCACATTTCATCCAGCAAATCTCACATAACTGGATTTAAGGTTTTAGGTCCTCATCCTGTTCTACTGAAAATCTATTATGAGCCAAATCCCTTGAAATGCACAGAAACATGACTCCAGATTTTTTATTTGAATATGTGATATACATTCAAATAAACGTGCACAGACTTTGGCTCAAGTAGCTGGCTCAGTGAGAACAGCAGGGAAGAGTAGGTCTGAATGTGTACAATGTGCTTCAGAGAACAAAGCCTTTAATTCTGCAAGACATTTCTGCCACCATCATTTTATAAGGGTCAGATTTCTTATCACTTTCCTCTCAAACTGCTTACCTACATGAAAAATATTATTTTTTAAGGAGTATTCTGTATTTCTTGACATTTCCCAAGATGAAAATTTACTAAAGGTATATGGTCAAACTTTTTCTCCCCACTCTCTCACCCTAACCCTCCTTCCTTCCAGGGAAGAACACTAATTGAGTAACCAGCCCTCTAGAACACCTCTGACCAAGATAAGACTTTGGGAACAGACATTCTGCAAAGCAGAGCAACAAGATAGGTGGAACCTGATTTCTTTGATCCTATTGAGCACCATTAAATCCTGGAGCACCTACCTTTGAACTTCCTCCATGTGAGAGAGAAATAAACTGCTGTGTAAGCCATTTGTATGAATTTTATATCACATACACACACACCCCTAATCCTAATCACTACTAAGGTTTACTGCAATAGCATTTATAATAGTGAGAGACAGGGAATAACTAGCTTAGATATCCATTAGAGATTACTTCATTAAATAATGCTGCATCAATCCACAGAGGGAATATTTGATATTATTTTATAATTAGTATAAATATTTATGTGAAAATGGTTGTAATGTTACATAGTTAAAACACTGCAGGCTACAAAATAGCTAATACAATATTTCAGATATTAAAAAATCCAAAATGCTGCCCAAAATTTAGAAAATGGTGTGTTAGAAGATAAAATCACAAGTAATTTTGATTTTCTGCTATTTGATTTCCTGTATTTTCTAATTATCCTACAATAAATGTTATCTCGACAATAATTATATAAAACCAGAGACTGATGTTGAATAAGCTATTTATTATTACTAAAAAATCATACCAAAAAAAAAAAAAAAGAAAATCTTTCTTTCATGACCTGGAAAGCAATTTAACGCATTTTTGGAAATATAGTATTAAAACATCAATTGCTGAGCTTCCTTAATATTGGAAGCAAGAAAATATTAGATGGGAATAGTGTCAGAGAAATAACTTTGTGGATCTTTGTATGGTTTTACCACTACTTCATCTCTCTAGACAATCAAATGAGGACTATTTTCTTTTGTTGATACTTCATGAATGGATAGTAAAGGCCTGCCTCTATCATTTACAACTACTTACACGAAAATCATTCACAGAGCAATAATTTACTCAGCATTTACAATGCAATTTGGAAGGCTACATTAATACAGCATATCCTTGTAGACTTCCTTGAAATGAAGTTTAATAAATAATGTGGTTATCCAAAGTAGAAGTTTGCAAATACAAATGTCTGTCAATTCTGGCTGCAAATATAGGTATTAAAATTCTTGATTTGACTTCAGGGTAGGAAAAAGTGAAGTAGAAGATTAACTCTTGTGAGAAGACAGATCTGATAAAGGTGATCCTGAAAGAAATATATCCTCCAATGTTTCACACAGAATCAAGACAATAAATCTTCAGAATAGAGACCACCTTCTAAACCAAACATGAAATCTCCTAGAAGAAAGAGATGTCCTCAGTATCACAGAACATGAGAACCTGCATCGTACAGGACTGTTCCCGTCAGGGGCCCGGAGAACCCCAGCAGAACCACAGGCAGCCCAAGTCCCAAAGAAAAGGAAAAGTACTCTTCACGCTCTCCGCTGCTTTCAGACTCAGACTCCATTCTGCTTCCTATTTCCAAGCCTGAATACTGCTAATCAGCAAGCCAACCATGACTTGCCACTTGTCCCAACTCATTCTCCTCCCTTTAAGCCAGTGACAGAAGTGAGACCAGAATCTTCAAATGCTTTGTTTCATTTTTATTTTCAAAACAGCACTAGGAGGTAGCTATCCTGAAGACGAGAAAAACACACTGTCAGGGCAAAGCCCAAAGCCCCACTGTGAGCTAGTGGAAGCATCAGAAAGTGGCCCTGGGTCATCTGAGTCATGGTCAAGGGGGTGAGTTTAAGAGTCAGATAAAACTGGCTTCCCAGGTGGCACTAGTGGGAAAGAACTCGCCTGTCAACGCAGGAGACATGAGATACAGGTTTGATCCCTGGGTGGGGAAGATCCCCTGGTGGAGGGCATGGCAACCCACTCCAGTATTCTTACCTGGACAATTCCATGGACAGAGCAGCCTAGCGGGTTACAGTCCATGGGGTCGCAAAGAGTTGGACATGACTGAGGCAACTTAGCATGCACTCAGACCAGGATTTAAAACCTGTTCTGTCACTAATCAGCTCTAAATTTTGGCTATCAATGCAACTGAATTGTTGCAAGGATTACATGATATTTTTAAAAATGCTTATTCCACTATCTGACATATAGTAAAGGCTCAGCAAAAGGGAGAAATTATTCCTATCTTGAAAGAAAGGCATATAACTGAGAGTATATTGAATATAAAAAGGCAAAAATGAAAAGGAGTCAATGGCCCTTCTAAGTTAATATTCCATAAGTCTATAAAAAAATGCTCTTAATGTGAAAGGAAAAAAGCCAGAAGAAATGGGATACATCTGTCAACCAATCTTTTTAATGGAGTTACACACTGGTGACTAAATATAAGAAGGATGAACAATAACAGTGATTGGGTAGAATAAATGGATCACAACATCAAGGAATGTGGATAAACTTAGCTCCAAGATCCTACACTCAAGCATTAAAAATATTTGAGGATCATTTCAAGGTTAACAACCAAAATAAAAACCAACTTCTATGGAAGCAAAAAGCAAGCCTGATTTTTCAAGTAAGAATCTAGCACATTACAAAATATAATTCAACTCTCTCTGCCCATCAGCATCCATGAGAAAGAACGTTTGCAAAAGGGAAAGAAAATTACACCTTTCCCAGGAATACAAGAGTTTAAATTTTAAGGTCAATTTATAGGATCCTTTATTAATGGGCCTTCCTACAATGGAGAAAAAGAGTTATTTTATCTTTCAGGTAAAGGAAATAGAAGTCAGCAAATAGAGAAAGAAGAAAAATGTAATGAATTGTATTTAGTAAAGGTCTCCAAAGGTCAAATTCAGTAACACAGTAGGAATCATCAAAAAGTTGAAAAGGTTCATAATCACACATATTGTATGGAATTAAATTGAAATAACAGAAGAAACAAGGTAGGAGGCTTTTTATTAGGGGAAGTGTTTTTAAAAATCAATTTGCTCTAAGACTCCAAATAAAATAGCTCTCATGGGCTTACTGAGTCTTAAATCCTACTGACTATAAGGAATATAGGGTGGCTTGTTTTCAGTCTTGATATTGTTTAGTTGCTAAATTGTATCCAACACTTTGTGACTCCATGGGCTGCAGCATGCCAGGCTTCCCTGTCCTTCACTATCTCTCAGAGTTTGCTCAAACTCATGTTATTGAGTCAGTAATGCCATCCAACCATTTCATCCTTTTTCATCCCCTCCTCCTGCCTTCAATCCTGCCCAGCATTAGGGTCTTTTCCAATGAGTCGGCTCATCACATTAGGGGGACAAAATATTGTAGCTTCATCTTCAGCATCAGTCCTTCCAAAGAATATTCAGAGTTGATTTCCTTTAGGATTGACTGGTTTGATCTCTTTGTTGTCTAAGGGACTCTCAAAAGTCTTCTCCCGCACCAAAAGTCGAAAGCATCAATTCTTTGGACCTCAGCCTTCTTTACGGTCCAACTCTCACATCCATACATGACTACTGGAGAAACCATAGCTGTGACTAGGTGGATCTTTTCAGTCTCCTCTATACTAAATAGTGCACAAATTGCAAGAGGATTTCTCTCCTGTCTCCTACGCTACCCTCTAATCAGGCTAGATCTGGGAAGGCTGCTTCCACCCTGGGGAAGGGCATTGTGAATGAACACTACGGAGCACGTACTAAGCTCAGCATACCTACCTGACCCTCAATCTCAGGTGTGAAAGAGGAATTCTACCATACCCAATGGGAGCATTGAGAGGTAAGTTTCTTCACAAAAAATGTGGGGAAACTTCTCTACACTCAAAAATGATTTAAAAAAAAAAATCACCATGAGGCCTTTGATAAAAAGTTACACAAAACATCAGGAAAGGAGCATTAAATTATTGACAGAAGAGTTTCATGATTTTTAGTAAAACACAAGGGAACATGACCTCTACAAGACAAAAACAGGCTATGAAAAGAAAAAAGAAAAAAAAAAGCTAGTGCAAGAAATTAAAGGAAAATAAAACCACTATTAAAATTCATGTTAAAGGCAGTAAATAGCAGACTTGACAGAGCAAGAGTAAGATATTCCAACTTGAGATATATGCTTAGAATATCAAAAAATGTACAAGTTGTTGAAATATTATAATGCTTCCACGTTGGATGGTAACAGGCCCCTCCACCCTCAGAAGTCAGGCACTTGAGGGACTTCCCTAAGATGCTGTAACTAAGTACACCACGGAGCCTCCAAACTGCTACAGCACTAAAGCTGGTGTTTGTTTTAACTGTCCTGTTCAGTGTTGGCTGTCAAACCAACTGTTAAATATTTTGAATATCATCCTTTGGATCTAACCCAAGAATAATAGGCATTACCAGTCAAAAAGCAGAGCCATCACTTTGCCAAACAAGGTCCATTATAGTAAAAGCTATGCTTTCTCAGGTAGTCATGTACGGATATGAGAATTGGAGGCTAAGCACCACAGAGTTAATGCTTTCAAATGCTGGAAAGACTTTTGAGAGTCCCCTGAACTGCAAAGAGATCAAACCAGTCAATCCTAAAGGAAATCATCCCTGAATATTCGTTGGAAGGACTGAGGCTAAAGCTGAAGCTCCAATACTTTGCCACCTGACGCAAAGAGCCGACTCACTGGAAAACACCCTGATGCAGGGAAAGATTGAAGACCAAAGGAGTAGGACGTGGCAAAGGATGAGATGGTTTGAAAGCATCACTGCCTCAATGGACATGAATATGAGCAAACTCTGGGAGATAGTGAAGGACAGGGGAGCCTGGCATGCTGCGGTTTGTGAGGTTGCAAGGAGTCTGACATGACTTAGCGACTGAACAGCAACAATACCAAATAATAAAAATGATAACGGAAGGAAGTTTTCTGGATTAAAAAAAAAAAAAAGCAAGCTCATAACATCTCAGGCAAAATAATGAAAGAAGATTGAATTTAGGAGTCAAATTCATTGTTTAAAACCAAAAGATTAGATTTAATTTGGCTGGCCTAACTCCACATATGTGAAAGGATACTGTTTTTCATTTTTGTTTGATTTTTCTTATAGGAAAGTCAGAGACCAAGTGTAGCAGACGTGTAGTATGAGCCAAGTGTGGCAGACGCTGCAGCACGCCACCCAAATCACCCTTCAGAAACGAGACCTTTCACTCTCCTACCTTGTGACTGCTGATGCCTCACAGCTACCTCCCTCTCCAGAAACTGCCCTAAGCCAAACGGAGGTTCCTGCCCTTCTCAGCCAATATCCAAGGAGTAGTCAATGCAAAGATACGAAGGTGGGATTCTCCTGCCTAAATCTGAGATAATTCTCAAGATTCATCCAGAATTCCTTATGGGATCAACTGAGGCTTCTGCTGTAACTGCATCACAACTCAATTTCTCATTCTGCCCACTGCTGCTTCTCTCAACTCTCCCACTGGTATTGCTCCCGAGTAACCACTAACAAGACTCCTGCACACACCACTCTCAATGTCTGCTAACAGAGAGCCTCATCTGAGACACTAGGTCATGGCTCTATACCTGAGAGGCAGAAGGACAGAAAGAACTAAACACATCCACACACTGACTAGGATCTGAGATATTCCCAACATCACCAAGATACCATAAGAGCTCATTTTGTACTGAAGGTTCATGGGGTCCAGAGAAAGAAAACCAACAAACTCTTATATGGTAAGGTCAGCAGGTGAAATTCAAATCTTTTCCAAACAGAATGAATCTGGAAAAAATTTCAAAAAAATTATAATACAAAGCTAAGAAAGCAGTTAAATAAAAGCTAACTATGATAAAAAGATTTTACTACAGAAAAAATTAATTTTATGAAAGTTTTACATAAAATGTTTCAAAAATCTGGAAATGAAGGGAAGTTATCAAACTCATTTTAGGAGGCTAAAACTGGATGAGATATTAATAGGCAAATTTTACTTAGGAACATATGTGCAAAAATTCTCAAAACAGCTTGTTTTTATGAGGCTCCCTTTCACTAATGAAAAATAAGACAGCATAAAATGCATACTAAACTACAGGTTTTGTAGGTGAGAAAAAGACTAAAGGGTTATATACGAATCCTAGCAATGTTTGGAAAGAATAATAAAACAGAAAAACTCAGGTAATTCAAATCAAGAAAAACAGGATAAAAATATACAAAGTTTGAATAGACAAAACTACCATGAAAAAGAAAGAACACCATGCATATCACATTAACAAACAAATTCTCCATTAAATAGACTATTTTGAGGGTGGGGGGGTGAAGGATCAAAATCAGCTCAGTAAATCAAGTGAAAAGTGAATTATATCACCAAGTTAGGAAGAAACTGAAAAGGCTGAAAATCACTGCTTTGCTGCTGCTAAGTCGCTTCAGACATGTCCAATCCTGTGCGACCCCATAGACGGCAGCCCACCAGGCTCCCCCGTTCCTGGGATTCTCTAGGCAAGAACACTGGAGTGGGTTGCCATTTCCTTCTCCAGTGCATGAAAGTGAAAAAATCAAAGTAAAGCCGCTTGGTCGTGTCCGACTCTTGGCGACCTCATGGACTGCAGCCTACCAGGCTCCTCCGTCCATGGGATTTTCCAGGCAAGAGTACTGGAGTGGGGTGCCATTGCCTTATCCTTCCCTCAAAAAGTTCAGAGCCCAGAAGATTTTACCATGACTCTATCTAAACTTCCAGGGATCAGATAATTGCACACAATAGACACTTACTTCACAAGGCTACCACTCCTGCTATTACCACTGCTGTTACAGCTAATCCTGCAGCCACTGATGCATTCACTTCTCGTAATAATCCAGTGATGTGGGCACTACTCAGAAGCTGAGACACAGAAATGTTAAAATGCTTTCCCCGGAGCCAGCCGCACAGCTGGTACTGGTGGAGCTGAGACAAGAATGAAGGCCGTGCTCCTAACCACCATTCACTAAGAAAGGCTGACGCTTTGGATTAAGAACCCAAGTGGCGCTAGTGGTACAGAATTCACCTGCCAATGTAGGAGACATGAATTCAATTCCTAGGTCAGAAAGATCCCCTGGAGTAGGAAATGGCAACTCACTCCAGGCTTCTTGCCCAGAAAATGCCATGGACAGAGAAGCTTGGCAGGCTATAATCCAAAGGGTCACAGAGAGTCAGACACAACTGAGCACAGCAGCACAATACCTTGATGACAAAACCTTCACAAATTGTTTTTCTTTTCCTTTCTAAGTGACTAGAAACATTTTAAATAATCAAATACTTGCACAGCACTTATTATGTACCAGGCGCTGTTCTAAGCAAGTTACAAATGTTACTGTACTCAATCCCCATAACAACTGTGGGAGGGACTACCTCTATCAATCTTTTGGCAGATAAGGAAACAAGCACTGAAAAGTGTTCAGTGAAATGTCTAAGATTACACAGTGGACAGGTGGGAGATCACAGATGAAACCCTGGCCATCCGTAGGGGTTTGTAAATGGTGTAATATTAGACACTATAAAATATGCTGAGGACAGCAGAGGATACAGCTTTTAAATTAACCATAAATTACTGCTTTATGAAAATCAGATATGGAAATCCAAGCATCACTTACAGAATAGGTCATTACAGGCAAACAGTCCTTAGGTGTCATTCTATAATCTTACAAATAATCTAAACCCAAGAAAGCACATGACAGGCAAAGTCCTCAGAGGCAATCATTAAAATCCTAATCCAGCCAACCTTTTCTTATAAAAATAAATAGTAATTATAAAGCCATGTGTAAATTATAAATACAGGTTATACTATGAACAACAGTCATTACAACTTCATTGCTCAGTTAAACTACTGTAATATCTATTCAGCAAAGATATAAGACAAGTTACTTTCTTCAGAACAACTTAAAACATTTGCTCAAGTGATTTTCTTTTCATTTTGAGGTATTAGATTAAGACCATATTACTTCTATTTGTATGTCAACATGTTTTGAGATGAGTCTGAAACATATGAAGCAAACGACATCAACAATGTTAAAAACACACTACATGGAGCAAATAGAAGGCCTTATTCAAACTCTACACACAATATTCTACACAGATGTGAAAGGGAATATAAATACAGGTCACAGATGGATCCATCTCGTTATGAATTGTATACCAAAATTATCCTGAACAATAAACTTTTATTGCTTGCAGTAACAGATGAAGTCTGTCTTTAATATAAAAGGGACTGCTACATTCCAGTTTTGATTGTTGAGTATTAATCGTAATACCTATCGATAATATGAGAGTATTATGGGTACCTCTGGCTTCATGTGGTGTCCTCAGCTCACTCTCTGTTCTCTCTTCAAAGTCTTCTTTGACATCCTCAGCACGCTGGTCTCTGAGAAAAATAGAAATGTTTAAAGAAATGGTTCAACACTGCACCTCAGAAACTGTTACTTAAAATTTAAAAACCAATGATATCATTAAAATGTTCGAAAGGATTTTTAGCTTCATTAAGAAGCAATTAATACTAAGAACATCTATAAATGTTCATTTCCTTCATTATCAATTTTCATTTACTGTTCAGAAAGCTAAGAATGAAAAATGTGGCTACTGAATAGTTCAACTTCAAATTGAGACACATGTTCATGAGCAATATTACTTGCACTGTTTGGTAAAACTACAATTTCAAGGAAAAAGAGGGCTTTAAAGTCCACATCATTTAATCAAGTCACCATATACTACTCCGCTCTGGGATTTGAGATTGAGATTGCTCAGGAGAATCAAACTCAATTCTAGGAAGCTTTTCCTGGCTTAAATAGGTTAAATTCATAGGCTGAACTGATTCCATCTCTTTCTGACTAGGAATGACCTAATGCTAATCGAACCATGCCATGAATGCTCTAAAATGGAATGGACCCATTACAATCCTAATTCAGAGCTTTACCCTGAAGTCAGGGACAAAAATGGCTTTAAAGGAAACCAGGCCCAGGCTATGTATATTTTCTTTAAAGTTAAATTTCAGGGATTTAAAAATTTTAACTTAATCTATTATATACTCAGGGTTCAAAATGAATACTTCATAATATTTTATAATCCTCTGTACTTATGTTCTGTTGTTTCATATGCTGTTACCTTTACAAATATCCTTAGTTTCTTGAAGACTCAGACCACACTTTTGCTCAGTGTTAAGAAAAGGGAAAATACCCTTGAAGCCAAATATCCCAACAAAATATAAAAGAGTTTTATAATCTTAATTACTGAAGCACTTATTTATTCCCTATTTGTAACAACAGTAATTTAACATAACGATGTCAACACAGTAAGCATGTGATAAATAATATATTCACTACTTCTTTTCTTAGAAAGATCACTTCCAGAGATACGTGAAATTTCATTGGAATCTGAGCTCCCTGGCTTAGTGTATACTGAAAACAATCTTTACAACTGCTGAAGGATACTTGCTTATTTGAGAATGGAAAGAATCACTTTTATTATGCAATAAAATTTTTTTCTACGAAAAATCAATTAATGACTCTGGAGGCTCTTACTCCATGGAAAGTGGGGAGATAGAGGTACAGTGAAAACAAGTAGGAAAATTAATGATAACTGGAAAAAGGACATTAAGTAATAACAGAAAACTGTCTTCTATGTAAAAAGAATTGATAATTACATGTTAAGATCACATTATGCTAAAAATAGCTTATGTGATCTTCTCCATTTGTTTCATATTAAACTGGAAATAATAGTTTTTGAGTCCACAAATTTATCCGTTATTGTGGCCACTGAAAAAAATGGTCTGTGGATAGCTAATCTTAATGCTTGTTATAAACAATCACACATTAGAGTGATGTATCTTAAAACTGGCATTTTTCTGAGTCAAAGGAAACAAATTCCCAATTAATTAGCATAATTACCTAAAAGCTTTAATTAATATTGTTAAAAAAGCCCCAAATAAAACACCCCAAAAAGAAAACAAAAACCAAAGCCCAAACTGAGTCCAAAGGCTAAAATTAAGTCCTAGATTTTCCTGAATATTTCATTTTTTATGATTGAAATTGTCCACTAATAATTAATGCTTATTTTTGTGGTTTCAGTAAAGTATATTATATATTCCCTAAAAGTAAACTTCATTAAAATAAAGCTATAAAGACCAAAGTATGAGGGAAGTTCTTTTGTATTCTTATGCCCAAATACAATATGGATGATTTATGAAATGTAGGAAAAGAATCATTTTCTAGGAAGAAACAGAAATAGAAAAGGAAAATAATATGTTTGACCCTAAGAGTTTCTTTGTGCCTGATCTGCCATTATCTATCCCCAAAGAGAAGCAAAAAAGAAACCTTCTGCTCTTATTCACATTGCTTCATTACAAAAGCATGTTCAGTTCTCATTTTCCTTACTTTAAACTCATGATATTTCATTAAACTTAACCCATATAAACTTGGGAATCTATAAATATGGATATTTATTTGCACCAAAACAGAACACTACAAGAAAGGTTTACTGAATGTTTTACTTCCAATTAATATATTGAGCCTGCTAACTCCTTAAACTTAAAAGTGATTAAGTCCCCTAGGGTTCTGATGTTTCCTTTAGTGAGATGGTTGGTGGTGTGGGGTCTATCTGAATAGTCTATTAGAACAGGTATTATGAAATAGATGGGTGAACAGAGCCCCTTAAGGAAACAGACTCCTGATCAAGCACATACAGAAATGTGGAAACAGTATTAATGAGAAGTAATAAGAAAAGTTAATATACTTAGAAAGATACTATGCACCAAGACTGGCTGAGTTCTTTACATGTCTGATATTTCATAACAATCACTGGAAGAAGGTTCTGTTGTTACATTCGCTCAAACTTGGAGGTTAATCCCAAATTTTCAGAACTAGTATAGAACCAGGTCTTAACACACCAAAATCTATACTTAGAAATAATTATTACTTGTTTTTTATCCTTGTGTTTTTCCAGAATACAGTACACATCCCTATTATATACACTTAAAGGAAACTTCCTTCTTGTATCATAATCTTATTAAAGTTTTCAACTGTCTTTTATTGATAAGGTTAGGAATGAAGAATCTGACTCATTAATATCCTTTCTTGTTTTATATTTTACTTAAAAATCACTTTCTGAATTGGACAACCAGTATTTCTCTCACCCATAAGTTTAGAAATTTCATTGCTAATTCTGATTGAATAGGAACTGTTATGAATTTCTTTCTCTATGCAAAAATGAAACGCTTTATCAAGGATATTAACTTTCCAAGCAAAAAGTTATTCTAGCTATACCGTCTTCCAATTATAAATAAAACATGTTTATATCAGAATGTCAAAACTCTGGGACAATATTATTACACACTCTGGAACATAGTACAAGATATGCTTATTGAAGATTTTTTTTTTAAATGACAACCCAAAATATTTTTATGTTGTACTTTAATATTATGATTTTGCTCTACTTTAAAATTCTTATCTTCTCCTCTGGATCACCATTTTTCACTACCAACAATTTCTATTAGGAAGGGAGTACAAGCTGATTAGGCCCAGGGTGTGTATTATAACGTGGAGAAAGCAGCCCAGCAGTGGTGACATGTACGGTCTTTGAAGGTGAATAGACCCGGTTCAACTTTCAGCTCTGCTACTTACTAGTCCTATATGACCTTCAGCAAGTTACTGAACTTCCCTAACCCTCAGCTGCATCTTCTGTAAAACAAGGATAATAAATCCTTTAACTCACAGGCTTTGGAGGGATCAACAAAATAATGTATAATAAGTGCTTAACGCACAGCCAGACACATAAGTAGGAGCATGATAAATGTTTCCCTTGGGATTTGAGAATTTTTAAGAACCAGTTTATTTCAACATTTCTTTAGCCTGAATTGAAATATAATCATATTATATTTAGCTATATAATCATATATATTTAGCTATGATTATATTTCAATTCAGGCTAAAGAAATATTGAAATAAATTGGTTCTTAAAAATTCTCAAATCCCAAGGGAGACTACTGTATTCCGGGCACTTTCCTAAGTGCTTTTACCTGTGTTAGATCATTCAATCCTCATAATGTCTATGTGAGGCAGATGCTGTTATTACATTCCCATTCTAGAGACAAACCTCTCTTGGTTACATGTTTACACAGCTAGTAAGTAGCAGCCTAGGAAGTCTGACTGTAGTCTGGTTCATAACCATTTATCTAAAGGTTGTTTCAAAACCTGAGAAAAACAGGTTACATAAAGAAAACAGATGTCAGTAAACAATTGTATCCTAAAATGTAAGTAATTCTTAAATATTAAGTTACCATTTATCATGCTCCTACTTATATCTTACTCAAGGGCTTCCCCAGTGGCTCAGTAAAGAATCTACCTGCAATGCAGGAGACCTGGGTTCCATCCCTGGATCGGGAAGATCCCCTGGAGGAGGGCATGGCAACCCACTTCCATATGCTTGCCAGGAGAATACCCATGGACAGAGGAGCCTGGCGGGCTCTTGTCTATGGGGGTCGCAAAGAGTCGGACACGACTGAGCAACTGAACTGAACTGAACTGAGTGACTAAGCACAAAATCTTAGTGAAGAATACTCTGTAGGCTTTTAATTAAGACAGTGGAATCCACTCAAATGGAAAAATGTTTTCTTTCTGAGTCAGCACCCTTTTTTTTTTTTTCCTCTGTAATTATGTGTCATGCTTTAGATGTCTTACTATCTTACTCAAATTAGACTTTGTGGTAAATATTAGTGAAACAAACATTAAAAGAGTAAATATATAGCAACAGGATAGCATCTGAATGCAAACAGCTGGATTTCTTCAAGCTTATTTTTCATTTAAAAACAATCCCTAGCCAGTTATGTTTCAATTAGTCATCAGTCTGTTAAAAATAATACTGAAAAAATATGAAACAATTATTCTGTTTCAATTCAGGGATTTTAGCCAGCTCTCTAACTCCAGCATGAATTTGGCTTGGCTCATACCTCAAAACCACTCCATCATTCTCCTTCCAGAATAGCTTACTCTAGCCTCATTGGGGCTTTGTTAGAACTGTAAATTACCTGTACTTCCAGGAACAAGTGGGGACACAGTGAATGTTGTGAGAGCTGTAAGAAATGTAGCTTCCTAATTTGAATATTAAAAGGATGTCTCTTTGCATACCCCCAGCACTTTGAAAAAAAAGTTTTGGGGCTGAGGTCACTAACAGGTAAAAAAAATCAAATGGAAATCTTAAGAGTAATATGTTAGAGGAAATCTAAAATTAGAGAACCTGAAATTGTCTCCAAAATGCCTCCTACAAATGAAGAGAAGATTGTGCTGATTGTGTCCAAACAAGGAGGTCGCCACATTCAAAGGGATTAGAAAAAAGTGGCAAATAAAACTTTCATGTATGTCTACAGTTAACATTTGAATAAAGATATTTAAAAATTAAATTCCTTTTGAGACAATACACGAACAATAGTTTTAACAGCATTTTTCCTAACACAGCTCAGGAAAGGTCAACACAGTTTACTATTTACCTAATGACTACAGATAAAAAATTTTGATTAATAAGGCTGCGTGCACGCTAAGTCACTTCAGTTGTGTCCAACTCTTTGCGACCCTATGGACTGTAGCCTGCCAGGTTCCTCTGTCCACATCATTCTCCAGGAAAGAATACTGGAATGGGTTGCCATGCCCTGTTCCAGGGGATCTGCCCAACCCAGGGCTTGAACCCATGTTTCTTGCCTCTCCTGCACCGGCAGGCGGGTGTTTACCACTAGCGTCACCTGGGAAGCCCTAATTAATAAGGCTACTAACATGTTAGTGAAAAAAGGAATATAATGAGTAAGTAAATATAGTGGATGTTATCAAGATGCCAACGAAACTCCCCAGTAAAATGAATTCCTCAATTAATTTATCAATTCTTGTATAAGATGAAAAGCCCTAACCAATAAGGTGAGATTTGGGAAATAAAGATCATGTCATAAGAAGAGCAGGACTGCATTGCTCTCATGCTGCTGTCATAGAAAAGGAGAACAGATGTTATTTTCTAGTGTATATAAAAGCATCTCCTGAGTCAAAAATAAGTGCTATTCAAGGAGATAAAGTAAGACCCTGTTATAATATTGTTCTAACAACTTCCCATGCATCAGCAATAACAGTCATCTTTTCCTTACACTCTGAATGGGTGCCTTGGTGTCACAGCAGTTGGCATCTGGATTGGAAGTGTTTTAATAACCCAGCTCCTCCCTAGCGTGCATAAACAACTGCATAGATTTGATGCAGATTCCCAAGAACTGGAATATTTGAAGAGTTTCACAGTTCCTAATCCGTATCTGGCAGCATATCAACTAAAGGGGTGGGGGGGCGGAGAGGCTTTACAATAGGCAGGGGATGCCCACGGATTAAAGGGACTTTCTGAGTCATTAATACCAAGTCCTCATGACCAGAGTACCTTAGGAAGCAAAACAAAGCTTCTGAAGAATTCAAAGCTTCTGAAGAATTCTAATTAACTTTTGCCACCTTTTAGAACTTCTGGCTCTAATTTTACTCTACTTGATTTTACAGTTTAGCAAAGTAAAGAGATGTATATGCTTACAGTTTCATATTTTATGTTAGTTTGTATTCCCATCTGTTTCATAAAGCCCTTCTTTTGGGTACAGATGGGCAAATCTGATTCATCCTAACTATGTAAATCAGATTGAAGCTGCAACTCCTGTAACTGTTCCACATAATTCTCAAAGTAGAAACACTGGATCTACAACTCGAAAAGCTGTTTTAATGGCCTATATAAGATTGACTTGAATTTTTTCTTTGGATATAGGTTAGTAATGGACATTTGCCTCGCAAGTTAATATAAGCATTTGCAGGTATTTTTAAAAGGCTTTATTATGTTTCTATGGTTATCTCTAAGCGGGCTTAAACAACACAGGACCTTAAAACATAATGTGATTTTAAACAGACATAGCACCTAATTTAGAAACACAATGACAAGCCACTATAGAATATATTCAGGAGAATAAGACTACATCAGACAGATGCTGATGTTCTTTGTTTGGTAACACATCATGAACTATTACTCTGGAGAAGGGTCTTTATATTCAGTAATGATTCACAACGTCTGGGTTATAGATCACTTGCTTCCATCACCTGGGGGTGCCTGTTAAAAATGAACTGGGATGCAGCTTACATGTTCTGAGTCAGTATCTCTGGAGATGGTACCTTAAGGGTTGCATTTTAACAAGCATCTGATATTTCTGATGCAAAACAAAGTTTAGAACTTTGAAAGCTTTTATTCAGATATATAGAGAAACACGTTCTCTTACTCAGCTGCAGACATATAGAGATGTAAGGTTACTGGTCCCCAGAAACCTCCACCGACTGGCAGACCCTTACCATCTGCTGCCAGGAGGGCAGTGAGGGCAGAGATGAGCTGCTGATCTCCCAAGGAAAACATCTCATTGAAAGCTCCAGACACAATACTGACACTCCTTATGCATGTGATGAATGAACGGATAACTGGGAAAGCATTACAATCTCATATTTCTATCTATATACACACTGGCAACTCATTCATTAGCTGACCACCCATTTGACAAGTCTCTGTAAAGAAAACAGACCCAAACATTCAGTACACCTACAAAAGTACTCAAGGCAGAGCCCTCTTAACGTGGAGCAGAGCTTCCCAGCCAGGATGCCCTGACGCTCAGGTACAAGAGTTCTGAGATATTGTTGCCGGTGGTCCTGTCAGTAAACACGGCCCCTGTCTAGTCACCCAGAGGCAGTCCCAACCACTTTCTCACTGCGTCATACAAATGTTGTCATTTGTATGGTATGGTTTTCTATGGAGGGAGGAAGGCAAACAACAGTTTGGGAAACATTTATAAAAGCACAGGTATGTGTTTGGGGGCTTTATCTCATCATTTAATAATCACCTCTTCGATATCTGGTGTGGGGATTGTACAAAGTTTAAAAAGTAAGAAGTGTTGCTGGAACAAAAAAAAGGCTACACAGAGGTGGCCTCTTGGGCGACATGACTGGTAGGTCTCCTCTGAAGGTTAGTGGATGACTCATGGCGGCCTTCCAGCCTCACCGAGTGTTGGGTAGTATACTTGGCACTGAGGGCGTCTAAGAATCAGAGAAGATGTGGCCTCTGCCCTTGTGGAGCTTACCAATGAGACAAGCACACAGACTCAGAGGAAGTATTTACAGAGAACCATCAACAGTTTGGGCATGTGTAACACAAAAGCAAGTGATGAGGAACCTGACCCAGGGTCTGCAGGAAAGGATGAAGCCTCCCTAGGGAAATGGGAGCTACCCTGAAGCCCATGAGGTGAGACTCACTAGGACAGGTTAGAGACAAGGGTTCAAGGCAGAGAGAAAAGGTTTGAGGACCAAGACGGCTGAAGCATTGTTTAAAAACGACCTGATCGGTAAAAAGCTGGAGAGTTCAGCAGATACCAGATAACACTGGTTTTGCAGGCTACATTCAGAATTAGGCCTTTAATTCCAAGAGTAAAGAGATGTCACTGAAATTTTTAAGCAGGGAGATATATTCCCAAATGAACTTTTAAAATGTAGGCTCCTGGGCTCCAGACTGAAAGGTTCTGGCTGGCTGGGCCCCTAATCTGAATATTAGAGATGTCAGGGGATCAGATATGGAGTCAGGCCTGTGAAGCATAGATAAGGAACACCAGTGGTCCATGGGTCTATTTTGAGTAGCTGGCCTATGAACTGGCCCTTAAAATACTTTTTCTGGTATGAAAAAGACATAGGTAGTCCTCAAATTTTTCATTTATCTGGCCTTATTATTTCTGCTTCTGGATCAAAAGCAATGCCAGCATACTTCATTCTGGTGCCCAGCTGGCACTTGAAATGGGTGCCTCGGCTGGTGCAGCAGACACTGTCAGCCATGCCTAGACCACGTCCCCTGGCCACCCACTGTGCCCACCTGTCTCACTTGCTCTGCCTTCCCAAGGATTACCCGGGTTCTGGCAGCTCTGCCTGCGGTGTGGCAGGGGACATGCTGGGGCATTCGCTCATCCTTCCACCCTGGCAGCCTCGCTCTGTGACCAAAGGGAACTCTCGTGTTTGTTTTTTCCACTTTATTCATGTTTTTAATTGAAGGATAATTCCTTTCCAAGTGTTTAAAACAGTTGAGCGTGTTCATCCCTATGGTGGGAAAACCTGAGAGGTGTGTTTTACACAGTCTCCCAGAGAGGCCCCAGCAGGACTGTGCTCCTGCTGTTCACAGTGGTAGCTGGTGTGACAGTGAAGCTTTACCAGCTGTCTTCCCTTCGTGGCCTCACCTCCCTACTCCCCCACTGGCGCTTTCCTCACCTCTTAAATAAACCACCTGCAATCAAATCTTTGTCTCAAGGTCTGCTTCTGGGAGTGCTAGCTGTCCCTTGCTGTGCCAAATGCCTTTTTAAAAAAATA
This sequence comes from Bos indicus x Bos taurus, assembly GCF_003369695.1. Taxonomy (NCBI): domain Eukaryota; kingdom Metazoa; phylum Chordata; class Mammalia; order Artiodactyla; family Bovidae; genus Bos; species Bos indicus x Bos taurus. The sequence continues at coordinate 68,328,288 of NC_040084.1, read as the reverse complement.
CAGTCTGGATTCATTTCGATATTTGGCAAAACTAATACACTATTGTAAAGTTTAAAAATAAAATAAAATTTAAAAAAAATACAGTCTGGTGGACCAATGTTTTGAAAATTATTATGAAGGACGCAAATAAAATGTGTTAAAACCTGACTTGGAACTCCATCCACGTGAGCAACAATTTTGAGAAAAGAGGAGAGAACATTATCTGACATCATGAGAATCATCTTGTTTGAGTGTTCTACTCAAAGTTTAACCTGCTGCTGCTGCTGCTAAGTCGAGTCATTCGTGTCCGACCCCATAGACGGCAGCCCACCAGGCTCCCCCATCCCTAGGATTCTCCAGGCAAGAACACTGGAGTGGGTTGCCATTTCCTTCTCCAGTGCATGAAAGTGAAAAGTGAAAGTGAAGTCGTCAGTCGTGTCCGACTCCTAGCGACCCCATGGACTGCAGCGCACCAGGCTCCTCCGTCCGTGGGATTTTCCAGGCAAGAGTACTGGAGTGGGGTGCCACTGCCTTCTCCTTAACCTAGATATATGTATATATTTAAAAAATGTGCCGGCCTTACTTTGCTTCTCTGGAATAAAAGAAACAAATAAGCAAACTGTTCCTCTTGCAACAAAACTAATAAAAACTAACATTTATTGAGGACTGATTACTTATTACTCACTGTTCTCAGAGCTTTGTACACCTTACCATTCTTAAGATCAGGTAAAAGAATCAGTGATCAAAAAATGTCATGTTTGCTATACACACTACCATGTATAAAACAAATAACTAATAAGGATCTACTGTATAACACGGGGACTCTACTCTGTAATGGCTGATATGGGAAAAGAAGCTAAAAAGGAATGCACATATGTCTAACTGATTCACTTTGCTGTACATCTGAAACTAACACAGTATTTTAAATCAACTATTCTCTAATAAGGAGAAGGTGATGGCACCCCACTCCAGTACTCTTGCCTGGAAAATCCCATGGACGGAGGAGCCTGGGGTTGCTAAGAGTCGGGCACGACTGAGCGACTTCCCTTTCATTTTCACTTTTCACTTTCATGCATTGGAGAAGGAAGTGGCAACCCACTCCAGTGTTCTTGCCTGGAGAATCCCAGGGACGGGGGAGCCTGGTGGGCTGCCGTCTATGGGGTGGCACAGAGTCGGACACGACTGAAGTGACTTAGCAGCAGCATACTCTAATAAAAATCTTTTAAAAAGTAACTTTTTTAAAAATATTAAATACGTTGATACAGATTCACTTACAGCAAAGAAGCCAGCTAACTTCAACTCTGTTAATTCTACCTTAAAGCAACCATTCTCAAGCCATAAGATTAGACTTCTTTATTAACAACCTTTCCTTTGTTATCATTTTCCTTTCTGCTGTGAGGAAACTGAGTCCAGCTATCCAGCCCAGGGCCCAGAAAGTTAGTGAAAAGCCTGAAGGTCAAACTGCCAGCACCTCAGAGTATCCTTTTAAAATTGTACACAATATCTTGGCTTTTGAAATAAAAACTTTAGGGATCCTTACCTCCTTGTGAGTCAATGAACTCTGTTGCTATAATCACTACTATGTGAATTAGTACTTCATTTGTCTTAAAGTAAATTTGCTCAAGTGATATGCCCTCATTATAGGGTTCTGAGTTAGGTGAATGAGTTTAGGTTACATTAGTCATGGTTTTAAGGATTAAGAATAAATCATCACTGTTCTTTCTAATTAAAGAGATTATAACTCTCCTTCATCCATAGGGCAAAACTGCTTTTCTATGAGGATACTGATACTTTAAATGCCACTGCTTCGACAACATTGCTGGGAACTAAGAATCAAACTAATTAATTCAAATGTTCACTTGGGACATTCGTGAGCTACCAAATATTAAGATAATCAAATAACTACATTGCCTTAGATTTTAAAGACTCCCCATAAAAGAAAAGTCCCCAAACATAAGTGTGAAGGATCATCTTTCTATTACTGTTTTCTTTTGTAGTATCTTCAGTCAATGCAAGGACAGAGGCCATTTACTTAAAGATACATCAAACAAAACTTGGTTCTTTACTGAATAATCCATAGAGGTTAAAACGTTCCAGCTTAACTCTACAAGTGAAATCAAAACCAAATGACTGAGCACACTGTACAACGAATACGCTAATAATTAAATGAAACAATGTAGATACAAGCATGTGGCGTATAACGAACACTAAAAAGAAAGTCCATTCTTCACAGGGTATCGATCATCTTCTTTACAGAGGATGATCTTATATAAATATGGATCAGTTCATTGAGAAATATGAATTATCAGGAAATACAATGACTGGGATGTCCAAACTTCTAATATTAAGCAAGTTCAGCTAAAAGATGAACAAGAGAAATCTTGCCCGATGTGCATATACTTTTATAAAAAATTTGCCTAAATTTTTTCAATCCAAGTATTGACCCCCACCATTATTTCACATTAAATCAGGGGCATTTTCAGTAATGTACTAGAAGACATCACCATAGAACACAAAACACCTTAAGGAAAAAAATGTCTTTCAACCACAGTTACCTCTGAGTAACACTAATATTACCACTTTAATTACCTGGTTTCAGGAGACGAAGAGATTTCATTTGTGTCGGCTCTTTTACTTCTTGGAAATGATGGACTAGCTGGAGGCATTTCACCACTTAAACGATCTGGGAAAATTCGGTCTTTATTCAAATTGATTTCTGAATAGGGACAGTTGGCAGCACTAAAACGTTACAAATCGAAAAAAGAGAAGACTCCTATTAGACCATAATTACTTCTTCCAATTAAGACAACAAGCTACAAAATGTAAAATGCAAAAATTTAACTGAATACATAGTTACATAGATTAAACATATAGCAAAAAATTTTTACCTTTAAAACATAATTTAAGTATATTCTGATAAAAAAATATGTCTTTGCCCTAAATTTTTAAATACAATCTCCTGCAATCTCTGGAAGTGAGTAATGGTCAGCAAAGGATTCCCTCTTGTGTTGTCCAAGGGCAGGGCCTGTGTGTAAGTCTGTGAACAATCAGCCCAAGAGAGAAATGCTTAACATAGGAGGGTTGATGACTGAGGTGGGAGAGAGACAGATGATTGACAGACAGAGCAGACCTGCTTCCCAAAGTGATCTCCAGGCCCTGGGTCATCACAAACTGTTTAATTTCCTTTGTGACAGCTGCTGCCCTCTAAAGGAAGGAGGCTCCCCCATTTCCTGTCTCCAGGCCCATATGCATTCATGATTGCTCAGAAAAAAACATCATCCTGTAGCTAATCCTGTTCCTGATATGAAAAAGGACAAGAAGGCAACTTGGATAATGACCCATCTAGCTCCCTTCCCTTCCACTGGTGACCACTGGGTTGGTCTCTCAGATTCCATCTGGGGATCATTCCTGTCATCCAAGCAAAGGGAATCTGGGTCACTAACTGTTCATTCAGCATGAAGTCAGGACACTCCTGTGCCTGGGCCTCAACCTTCCAACTCCAGAACAACTGGCAGCTTCTGTATCTTGATATAGAATCAACCACTCCGACTAACTGCCTATCTTGGCCCTTGGTTTTTAGGAAACCTCCTGAAATCTGGAAATGATGTGGAGTTAGGTAAATTATGCTAGTGTCCTGCATATTCTTTTCCTCAGATTAGGTAATATTTGGGGAAAATTCTTAAACACTGCCTTTCTGCCCTCTACCAAGAGAATCTGACACATCCTCCTGGGAGAAGAGAAGAGTGTGCACAGGCTCCCAAAGTAATTCTGCAAATGGTCTACAAAATTTATCACAGGTAACTTGTAAGTAAAAGTACATCTTTATTTTCTTTACTTACACGTTACTTTATACTGCTATGTCTTATAATAAACTTGGTTAAAACCAAATTCATCTTTAATGAACTCCCTTCCCCTGAAAACAAAAAGGATAAAAAACACAACTATCTCTTCTTGCTCTTGATTTTTTCTTTCTGATAAAGGAAATACACTAACCAACTCTCAGATCACAGTCAAGTTTGATTTTGTTCTTTCTTTCTCATATTGTGTATATACCCTATTGCAAATTATCTACTTGGTGGCTTAGAAGGTAAAGGATATGCCTGCCATGCAGGAGACCTGGGTTCAATCTCTGGGTTGGGAAGATCCCTGGAGAAGTAAATGGCTGCCCACCTCAGTACTCCTGCCTGGAGAATCCCATGGACAGAGGAGCCTGATGGCCTACAGGCCATGGATCACAAAGAGTCGAACACAATTGAGTGGCTATCAGGAAAAAAGTGGCAGGAAAAAAAATACGAATATAATTTTTTTTAATTAATTTCTTTTGACACATATGTTGCTCTTCCTAGAATATCACAACCATCAAATGTTTGACTCACTGTTAAACACCTTGGCTTTACAATTATTGAAAACTGTCTGCATGTTCATTTTGAAGAAAGAAAAGAAAATGAGGGTGCGGATTTCCACCGCACTCTAACACAGGGAAGATTCCCGGGTTTTCAGATGGCTGGGTTCCCACCTACTCACTACAGTGAATAGCTGTAGTTTAGAAGCTCCCCAAAGGCTGCCTCTTCCTGTTTGTTGATTACGTGAAGGAAGAGGATGTCTCTCTCTAGACCACCATATGTAAACACGGGTAGCTCAGAGAGGCAAGGCTGCAGAATGAGACTTGGCACCTAAATATCCCCCTTATCTCGGTTGCTAGGGCCAGAGGGAAATTTCAAACTCTCATTTTGAAGCAGGGAAACAATCACAGCCTTCTGAACAAAGACACACTATTGGGCCAGGATGATCAACCAACACAACCCTGTGCTCATCGGTTATACATATTATGCTAAGCCTTCTCTTCTTCTGAACCATGAGAAAAATCAAATGGGTTTAAACATCTCCAGTTCTTACAACTACTCTAGGACAGAAAGGGATACCAGCTGGTTCCCATAGTGGGAGGTGATTTAAAAAATAAAAAGGCACAGAATGCAAATGAAGTGTGCACAGAGGGATGGGCAATGCCCCAGACGGAAATCAAGAACCGGGCTCTAAATGTGCTCTGCAGCTCTGTCCACAGTGAGCAAACAAACTTGGAAGACTCTGTTTTACAAGACACTTGTAAAATGAAGAGCATGACAACAAACATTACACAGATGGAGTGTGTTACCCAGGGTATTCTGCTTTACTGGCATGATGTCATCTAACTCCCACAAAACTGGAAAATCATTCTTATTCTAACGCTAATGCAGAGACTGAGGCTTTAAAAAAGGGAACTTGCTTAGTATCATCCCATTAGCATATGAACTCCAGCTGTCTCCTACAGGAGCAAAAAGTACCTTGCAATATTGAATTATTTCTTTATCCTAATCCATGACAATTAAACCTGAGAGTACCACCTCTTAGCAAGATGCTGCTGCCATGAAGCTATGAACTGTGTGTGAATGCTCAGTCACGCCAACTCTTTGCGACCCCATGGACTGTAGTCCACCAGGTTCCTCTGTCCATGGGATTTCCCAGGCAAGAATACTGGAGTGGGTTGCCATTTCCTCCTCCAGGGGATCTTCCAGACCCAGGGATCGAACCTGCATCTCTTGCATCTCCTGCAATGGCAGGCAAGATTCTTTATTACCGCACTGCCAAGGAAGCTCAGAAAGGTTAAATATGAACTGAAGCAGTACTTAACCTTTCTGGGCCAATTTCCTCATTTTTAAGTTTATAAAATTCATATGCAGTTTTAATGATTTTATAAACACAGAAGTGCTGATCAAATTTCTCTGGGAAAAGTGGGTTTCACTAGGCTTATAATCATTTTCATATTTCTTGTCTATTAGGTTTCTAATAACAAACGTAAGTACGGCTTGGCCCATGGCACAACAACAGGTACACTTACAAACAGTAATGGGCACATGCAATTATACATGTACACACAACTCTGCTGTTACACAGTTCCCCAGACATCAGGGGAACAGATTCACACAGGATTACACAGCTCTTTACTACGAGGACTTTATTAGGGTGAACTCTGTTCTATTAGCAAATCATTCCATACCTGCTATATACATATATAAATTCTTGTCCCACTGGCCCCTGTAAGGAGGCAGTTTTTCCTTGGAATGACTGTCCAGTGTATTAGGAAAGGTGGAAAAAACGGCCTTGTTCACCGCCTTCCACTGCCACCTTTACAACCTTTTTAGTTGTAAATACATTTATTTAAACAACTGGATGATATCTTCCATTTCCTAAGTGCTCACATGCTCATTCTCACTCTCTGTCAAGACAGGAATCTATAAAATACAAGTTCTATCCAGCTACTGTGGTTTGCATGAGAGTCTAGCGGTTAAGAGTAGGGGCTTTAGTACCTTAAGAGCCTAGGCTGAATCCTGGGTCTGCCACTCTCTGATCTTGGGTACTTTTCTCAAGCATTCTAAGTCTCTGTTCCCACTTCTATGAAACAGAGATTATAGTAGTGCCAGCTTTATAAAGCTGCTGAGAGAATAAAACGAGATAACAGATCTAAGTCCTAAAACAGAGCCTGGCACCTAGGAAGTCACACACAAAAAAAAGTCTGCCTAGGATTATTATTTTAAAAGGAGAAGAAGAGGAACACTTAACCCCTACTGGGTAAAAGGCCATCAGCAAAAATAAACAACAGCATTAAAAACTCCATAACATGCCTTGCGTATGGAGGCTCACTGCTTCCCTCAGGAAAAGGTGGTAATTCTGAGCACTACTCATTCATGCGTCTCCAAATCCCTGTTTATACCATGCTGGCCTCCTTAGAAGTAAGGCCTTCTCTGTAGAGCCCATCACCTAGCCCAGTATCTGCACACAGCAGGCACTCAATAAATGTTTGTTCCACGAGTGGACTGAATCTTGAATTAAAATGATGACTGTGGTTTGCAGGTGTATGTCCAGAGTTATTAATTTTTAAAAACTCTCCAGGGACTTTATAAATATCCTTTAGAGGTTGTAGGAAGTACTATTTCTTTTTTTTCTTTTCCTGTTTAATTTTACTGAGATAAAATCTTACATAGGGAAGATTTACTTCACTTCTGAAGACATTAGATATGCAAAATATTCAGTTTTATATAACTTTAGTTTTCTTTTAATCTCTCCTCATTATGCCCTCTCAGTAAGCCAAATGAGTGAATCAAGAAAGGGATACACCATGACACAGCCAATATTAATACTGCCTTGCTAGAGACAGAATTGTCATCTGAGCATCTCTAGAAATGGGAACACTGTGTGTGTCAGTTGCTCAGTCGTATCCGACTCTTGCAACCCCATGGACTGTAGCCCACCAGGCTCCTCTGTCCAAGGGATTCTCCAGGCAAGAGTACTGGAGAAGGTTGCCATTGCTAGAGACAGAATTATCATCTGGCTTCTGAGCATCTCTAGAAATGGGAACACCATGTCCACATCCAACTCGCTCACTCATCGTTTATATCGCCACATTTAAAAACAGCACATTCTTAAATTTCATTGTTGAGAACACATTTGTATTTCCAACACTTCTTAGATCAAATTCAACTACTGTAATTTTTGGAGACGCTAACAACACATCCTAGTCAAAACATAGGCTTGTGCTTACATATTCATAAAATTGATACTTCTTGCCAAAAGAGCAACTTTCTTTGTTATCTAAGCAAAGAATGCATGTTTTGATTTATGCAATTTCTCACATTAATCCAGAGAGAATTTTCTCATTACGTTTTCCTAAACACAGCATTCTTGGCAAGGACAAAAATAAGCGCCAGTGAAATGAACCTGTCAAAGAATATTCATGATGCAGCAGCTCTTCCGTAAGTCTAGTAAGGAAATGGTAAACATACTGTGGTTACTAAGGGTTAATGTTCCGCCAGATAAAGAGCAGTAAGTGCTATGAAGAGAATAGCATATTCAGGGAGACCAAGAAAAGCCAGTGGAGTGGGCTGAGAAAATGGGAAGCCACGACACAGGCAGGAGTTGACACTGTCTGCTACTCCTCTGGATTACATTCCTGTCCCAAACTATGCACAGATATGCCGGCTATGTCTGATAGGTGACAAGGAAATGAACACTTCTGTATCAATGCATGTCTTAAAAGCCGCGATGTCTACTTCTTCCTCTTTCATTCCCCCAAACAATATGTCATTCTCCATATGGCTTCAATTATACGGAAAGATTTTTTTTTTAACCACATTTCTCCATAACATCTTATATGATTCTCCTTATAATTTCTCCCTTCACTTAGCAAATACAACACTGCATCTGTGAAAAAACACTGCAGAGACAATCACTGAAAGTCTGTGAAATGGAGGTAGCTAGACCACCTCTGAGGTCCACAACCCTTCTGGGGAAAGGTGGTCTTAATGAGTGGCTGGTGCCATCAAGCAGGGGACAGGACTGTAGGCACAGACCTTGCTGTGAAAGGCAAACCTCTCTGCTCAGACCTACCACACCCCTGAAGAGATTACAGACATTGCTCTAAGGTGGATTTTCTTCCCAGAAGACCAAAAAGAAAAATTCTTCGTAAATTTTTGATTGTACCACACAACATAATGTCAATATTCACCCATTTGTAAGATTTCTTTAATCTTTTCCTTCATAATTTGAACAAACTGCCTTTGGTTCAAAGAACATCTTAGGGTTGTAAAGCAGAAAGGTACACATGTCAAAGTTTCAATATTAGTTATTACTTTGTATCTCATATTTCAATTAAATTGAGTTTTTATAGTTTCATTAGTCCCTGAGTTCTTTAAAGGCTAGATCTGTGACTTATTTGGAAAGCCATGCCCGGATTCTCAGTGACAGGGGAGTGGTCAAGGGCACAGTTAGACTGGGTGCTATTCCTGGCTCCTTCCTCACCAGCTGTCAATTAGACAAGTTAGAGAGACCTCTACAGTATCATGGTGGCTTCACCAAAAAAACGAAGAAAATAATAGTCCAACATTATAGGGTCACTTGAAGGTTATCCAATACATGCTACTAGGAAAAAAAAGAAAAACCCTACTGCTCAAAAATATTTACTGAGTGAAAGAATTTATAGATATATAAAGAAGTCTGGCATACTAATGAGTTATTTGGATTTATATACCATGCTGTTGCTGCTGCTGCATAAGTTGCTTCAGTTGTGTCTGACTCTGTGCAACCCCATAGACAGCAACCCACCAGGCTCCTCTGTCCCTGGGATTCTCCACGTAAGAATACTGGAGTGGTTTGCCATTTCCTTCTCCAATGCATGAAAGTGAAAAGTGAAAGTGAAGTCGCTCAGTCATGCCCGACTCTTAGCGACCCCATGGACTGCAGCCCACCAGGCTCCTCCGTCCATAGGATTTTCCAGGCAAGAGTACTGAAGTGGGGTGCCATTGCCTTCTCCATTACATACCATAGTCACTCCTTATCCATGGTTTTGCTTTCTATGGTTTCACTTATCTGAGGTCAATCTAAGTATGAATATGTTAAATGAAAAATTCCAGAAATAATAAATTTTAAACTGTGCACCATTCTGAGCAGCATGATGAAATCTCACAGTGTCCCACTCTGGCTCTGTGAGAAGCAAACCACCCCTCAGTCCAGTGCATCCAGCCTGTTAGTGACCTAGTAGCCTCCTCAGTTCCCAGATCCACTGGCAAGGTATCACAGTGCCTGTGTTCAGTCATCCTTGCTGTAATTAACAAGAGCCCCAAAGCACAACAGTGGTGATGCTGGCGCTTCAGGTGCCCGTAAAGTGCTTCCTTTAGGTGAACAGGTGACAACGCTCAACTTCACGGGGAAATCATCTCTACAGTGAAAATGAATCTTCTGTCAAATTGTGAGGAAAAAGAAATTTGTCCTAGTTCTCCTGTCACACCTCAGACTGCGAAAGCGAGGGCCACAGTGTGTAACAAAATGGGTACAATACGACTTTAGAGAGACCACATTCACATAACTTGTATTACAGTACATTATTTATAACTGTTCTATTTTAATATTACTGTTGCCAATCTCTTACTGTGCGTGATTTATAAGTCAAACTGTATCATAGGTATGTATGAATAGGATAAAACATGATATATATAGGGTTCAGTACTATCCCAGGTTTCAGGCATCCATGGGGGATCTTGGAACATACCCACACAGGGATGGGGAGGGTAGGAGAGATACTACTGTAATGCCTGAAAGTAATCCAGCTGCCTTCACTGGCCAATACTGAATCACTCCTATGATACAGTATTTTTATCTCCCCTTAATCATACTGCTTTTGGCTTGGAGTCATATAAGCCATGAAAAGGATTTTTAAATGGATATTTGCAAGTGGAATCATGATCCTGTCTACATGCAGATTTTTACCCTGGAACACACTGAACCCCATAAAACAAACTTGGCAGCAGTGCTGCAAAACGCTTTGAGGTTATAGAAATTTAAGGAAGAAGAATCCTATATGAAGATAAAACAACCAGGTCAATTTTACAATTCCTATTAATGCTTAGAGAAACAGGCAGGGCAATCTTCAGATGTTTTAAGCACGGAGATTCACAACCTGCATAAACTAGATAAACAAGGAATCATTTTTCTTACTGGGCAATCCAATTAACATGCAGTTAGAACACTTTACACTGACAAATTATTATTTTAATATATACAAGAATAGGCGATGCCTCTGTTCTCTAAAAATCCCAGTTAAAATCACAGAAATTTCTTTCTATTCCAGTAATATTTGAATATGTCTACAAATAGCCCAAACTGCCCAAGTAACACATCAAATTTCAAATGTATAATTTTGGTTTCTCTTTTAAGTTACTTAGAAGTAAGAGAAAAATATTGAAAGGCATTTAATTTTGACCAATGTATTCTGAAATGTGTCTATTTATATTTGTGCTTTTTGTGATCTTTGCTGCTAATCTACAATAATCTCACCTCTCACTATTCAAATTGTTGAGTCACCCAATCAGAATATTTTACCAAACAAATACTTTCAACAAGGCCCGCCCTCTTCTCACTATTAATGGTCAACCCCAAATGACTTTAAGACGTAAAGTATCTATAAAACTAGTCAGGTTGCCAAGAAACTACCGTAAATCTATTTAAATTCACAAATGCATTCTCTCCCAGGAATATTTAACTACACATACACTCTTTATTCTTACATGGTCACCATAGCAACCATAGTTCATATGGATCTGAATGCAGAATTAGTTCATGTCTATTAAGTATCCATGGAAATCATTACCGTCCACCTACAAGGGACAGGCACCCTCTATCTGACCACAGAAGGAACCTCCATGTGAGTGGAAGCACCAAATACCTGTGAGGGCCCAGGTGTCTCGCTCTCTTAAAATGGCCAATCCCTTTACATCCTGGGGTTGTGCAGCCACCGTGTTCTGAGGCTTCCATCAGTTCTAAGGGGCCTATTAAAAAGCCAAAAGAAAAAAGCAAAAAGTTAAGGCTGTAAGAGGCAAATGCCTTGGAGCAGAAGAAGAAAAAAAAAAAAACAAAACAATTTTTCAATCAACACTTATACACAGAAAAAGAAGGCCTTACAAAATTAAAACTATGTTTAAAGTCTCGACTTCTAAAGGTTTTCCCTAGTACTTTGTTCACAATGTCTTTCTTTAATAGTGAAACGGTAAACTTTGACCCAACCCTCTTTCAAAATGTCACAAATTCCAGAGATACCTAAATCTGAAATAATGAGATGATTCTAAACAGCTTGATCAAGTAAATAACATAATTAATATATGAACACTCACACGCTGTGAAAACTTCAAACAACACACCAGGATACAAAGAACAGCTACAGATCCCCTTTAAGCGACTCTCTTCACATTTCATAGCCTCCTTAGTCCTGACTAACCATGTTAACCTGACCTTCCTAGATGTTCCAAGCATTCCCAAATGTACGTACATTTGCGTATGTACATGTGTCACATCTTTGGTTTACTTCGGCCACATAAATTAGGGACAACATGGGTATATACTATTCTGAAGCAGTCTTCTTTGGTCTTTAGCTTCAACTCAATAGTAATATTTTTATGATTTGCACAGTAGTTGTACTATGAGTGCACCAAGATTTAAGCAATATTTGTTACCAAGGTTTATTATTTTAAACATACTGTGACCAACATCGTGCAGTGCATTCTGGTGGCCTTCTGCAGTTTCTAGGTGACATCCAGGAATGAAGCCACTAGTTGGGAAGGGCATGATAAATTTTTAAGAAACTCCATAATAATGTATTGTATTTGCCACATTTTTCTTTCTACAATGTATTTACTTTCCTCCACAACTGAAATCCAGCATGTTAAGCCCAAGGCTTCCCCGGTGGCTTAGCGGTAAAGAATCTGCCAGCAATGCAGGGGCCAAAGGAGACATGGGTTCAATCCCTGGGTGGGGAAGATTCCCTAAAGGGGGCATGGCAACCCACTCTAGTATTCTTACCTAGAGGATCCCATGGACAGAGCAGCCTGGTGGGCTACAGTCCACAGGGTCGCAGAGAGTCAGACATGACTGAAGTGACAGCACACACATGTTAACCTCTTGGTGTACCTTTTTCAAAAAATTGAATTTAACTAAAATTTTCAATGAGGTGACGGTAGATTCACATGCAATTGTGAGTAATAACACAAAGGGAGATCCCCTGTACACTCTGCCCAGTTTCTCCTGATGGTACTACTTTGCAAAACTATTGTATCCAGTCACTATTAAGATATTGACATTGATACATTAAATTTTGATAGTCTGACAAATTGTCTTCCAAAATTTAGTACTAGTTTTAAAACATGACGATACTGCTAAATAAAAGAAAGTCTAGGCACACACTACTTTTTCAGATATTAAATTTCTTCTTTTATGTACTTTTGACTATCAGGTTAACTAAAAATGCAGTAAGAGGAAAAATGATTACACAGAGAAAAAATGTACAGGAGAGAAGTAGAATGAGAAGGAAAAGAGAATATTAAGCACACTACGCAACAGTGGAAACACTTCTTAAAGTAATCCTTGTGTATCTTACTCAAAGGAGGTTGAAGAGGATGCCCAGTTTTTGAACACCAACCAACAGGGTGAATGTCAGGTGAATCTGCATCTATCCAGTAATCATAGCAACTATTCCAGCCATCAAAGTGAACCTGGATAACAAAAAAAGATCAACAGTTTAATTCAGGTCACAAAAATCCCTACAGTAAAAACTCTGCCAATGGTAACCATCTTCATTCTAACTTATAAATAGTACACTGAATATACAAATAAACACAATAGATGTCAGATGGATAAAAATTCAAATGTTGAAAACTGAACAATAAAAGTTCTAGAAGAAAGCATGAATTACCGAACTCTTAAGAGCTCAGTAGCCTTCGTAAGCAAGATGCCAAACTCAAGAGCCATAAATGAGAGATGGATCAATTTAACTACATCAAAGTTCAAATCTTCACAATGGCAAATACGACTGCTAGCAAGATGAAAAACCCAAAAGAAACCTGAAAAACATATTTGTTAACGCGTGACAATGTACTTTGTTCCTCAATTCGTAAAAAAATCACATATCATAAAAAGATGAAAAATCTAATAGAAAAGGTGGAAAAGCAACAAACAGCTCATTAACAGAAAAATAAATGGTAAACATATGAAAAGACAATTTCACTTAAAACTAAAAAGGTACAAATTAAAATCCACAAGATGCAATACTTTTCCTTTCAATCTGCCAGAATGTTCCATTTTGGTGATTCCTAGAGCTAGTGAACATGAGATTAATGGACGCTCTCATAGACCACTGACAAGAGCCTTGACTGATGAGATATTTCTGGAGAGGTATGTGGCAACAGTGATTAACACTTAAAATATATCATCTTTGACTTGATAATCTAAATAATTCATTGTTGTACCAGAAAAAAAACCAGAATGCCTACCATCTACAAGACTGGTTATATAACTTACGGTATGTTTATGTAACGGAGAAGTACAGAGTTACTAAAGCATGTATGCTGCTGCTGCTAAGTGGCTTCAATCATGTCTGACTCTGTGCCACCCCATAGACGGCTCCCCCGTCCCTCGGATTCTCCAGGCAAGAACACTGGAGTGGGTTGCCATTTCCTTCTCCAATACATGGAAGTGAAAAGTGAAAGTGAAGTCGCTCAGTCGTGTCCGACTCTTAGCGATCCCATGGACTGCAGCCCACCAGGCTCCTCTGTCCATGGGATTTTTCCAGGCAAGAGTACTGGAGTGGGTTGCTATTGCCTTCTCCGAAAGTATGTATATATGGGTTCAAAATAATGTCCTTTGCAATGGATCTGCTTTCTCAAGCTTAGAAATCAATTAATCCTAGAATTAAATCCCACAGAATTCCACATCTGGAGGAAATCATGGATAAAATTTTAAAATGGAGAAAAAAATCACAAAGTTAGTCAGGAGGAGTAACAAGCTTAAGATTCACAGATCCAAAATAAACTTGTTCATCCTTCACATACATTGCATATAAAAGCAACACTTAAAGCTGTTTAATTTGAAACAACCCTTTTCTTTCCTCTGATCAAAAGTAACATTCAAATAACACTGATTAAGAGTATCAGCTTACGCTGTCAGTACTACCAATAACTAAGAAGTTATACATAGTTCATAGCGTAAAGTAAATTTTAAGCATTCTAATTCTCAACTAATCATCAAGTGATAGTGTTCTATTTTACTAAATACATGAAACTCTGTTTTCTTATATTCCTATTCCTAAATTTCATTTCTTCCACACTGGAAACAATGTTCATGTAACTCATGTAAAATTTGTTACATTTTACAAAATTTAGCTATCTTCCTGTGGCAAACAAACTCAATCCTAATAAGTAAATGGTTCTCCGACCTGGATTACTAGGTCGACCTCCACACTAGAATTACTTGTAATAACTAAAAATAAGAAGGAAAAAACAATGGGTGAGCCCACCAAGGAGGTTCTAAACTTAGAAGTATAACTTGGGTTCTGTGCACCTAACATGTCATTTACTTAACTTCTAAGTAACTCTACTGTATACTGAAAATTTCCAGTGATACTAAAAAGGACACTATTGTACTGCAATATAGAGTCCAAAAATCTTGGTATCATCATAAATAAAAGGGTTCTTTTAATAATTTCCTCCCAAATACCTTTAAGAATATGTTGAAGATAATATATCTAATGATACCATAAACCCCTTCCTGCTGCTGCTGCTGCTACGTCGTGTCCAACTCTGTGCAACCTCAAACCCCTTCCTAGTTTTCATTAAAACTGATATCTCAGTTTGGCAATGAAAAGTCATCTATCAAAGATGACAGATCTATTGACAATATATGACAATATGCAACAAAAAGGAGACAATATTTTAGTTACTGTAAATAAGCTGAATCTCTTCTACAAACTAGGCTGGCTGGCAACTGGGAGAATTTTAGCAATTTAAGGTTAAATTTCAGAGTTAAAATTTAATTTAAATATTATGAACAGAGGAACAATACAATTCTCTAATAAGGAGCAAATGCACTTAAAAACTGCTATTTAATCACTTATATGTGGAATCTAAAAAATCATACAAGTAAATGTATATGCAAAACAGAAAGATTCACAGATATAGAAAGCAAACCAGTGGTTATCAAAGGGGAGAGAGAGGGGAGAAAGAACAAATTAGCAGTACAGGATTCGGTTCAGTTCAGTTCAGTTCCGTCGCTCAGTCATGCCTGACTCTTTGCAATCCCATGAACTGCAGCACGCCAGGCCCCCCTGTCCATCACCAACTCCTGGAGTTCAGTACAGGATTAATAGATTACAAACTACTGTACATAAAACAGATCAGCAACAAGGATATACTGTACAGCAAAGGGAATTATAGCCATTATCTTGTAATAACTTTTAATAGAGTATAACCTGCAAAGATACTGAATCACACTGTACATTTGAAACTAATAAAATATTATAAGTCAAGTGTACTTTAATTAAAAATTGCTATCAGAAATATGTGTGCATTAGTTGCTCAGTCGTGTCCAACTCTTGAGACCCCATGGACTGTAGCCTGCCAGGCTCCTCTGTCCAAGGAATTCTCCAGGCAATAATACTGAAGTGGGTTGCCATTCCCTTCTCCAGGGGATCTTCCCAACCCAGGAATTGAACCTGGGTCTTCTGCATTGCAGGCAGATTCTTTACCATCTTAGCCACCAATACTTCAATTAAAGATTGCTATCAGAAATTATGCAAACATAATATATAAAAAAATTAAACCTAATTAATACTCTTACTATGGAAGCCCAGATGAAATAAATTTATTATAGTTTGTATAGTTTCATTTCATCTTTACTACTTGAGTCACTGGCACATTAAGAGGTTTTCATAAACAAAAAAATCAGACTTTCTCATAATGCTAAGTGATAGTTGTTCTCTTGCTGGGTCCTATTTTGAAATGAAATAAAATTACCTAACAAAGAGTAAGAGAGAAAGATACATAAACATGCAACACGAAATATTTAAGCATTGTACAAAACACAAGTGAAAGTGAAACTCATTCAGTCGTATCCAACTCTGCAATCCCAAGGACTACACAGTCCATGGAATTCTCCAGGGCAGAATACTGGAGTGGGTAGCCTTTCCCTTCTCCAGGGGATGTTTCCAACCCAGGGATTGAACTCAGGTCTCCCATATTGCAGGCAGATTCTTTACCAGCTGAGCCATAAGGGAAGCCTAAGAGACATCCAAAAATACTTATAATAGAAATGTTCCACTATAAAGACAATTAACATAAAAGCAACTCAGCAATGAGGCTGAATGAAAATTCTAAAGAAAATAGACTACTATATCAAAGCATAGTACAGATAATTTAAAATATTTTAAATCACAGTTTAGGAAATTAGATACATTTTTTACCTAAAAGTGTAATTTGGACCCTTTATAAAAACTGAATATTCATTATTGACAATTTCAAGATGAAGACAGATAATAGTTTTTGAGAGCACAGCATTTCATTTTTTAAAAAAAACTAATTTGGTTGGATTTTCTGTTGAGGTGAAAGGCAACTCAATAAACCACATTTTAGACCCAGGTGCTTATTTGCACTCTCTTCTGAAATGAAAGTTATGTGTGACAATGTATAAACCCAGAAGGACAAACGGAGAAGCAAAGTAGCTGATAGACGTGGCAATGATGAGTGCAGAGGGCACAAGTGGGTGAGGGAGAGCTGAGCCACTGGAAGAGAGGGGGTGGGTTGCAACCCAGACGCCGAGAGAGGGAGAGCAGGGCCGGGGAGAACGAGCTCACTGTGTAGAATCTAGAAGGACTCAATGTGGAGGCAGCAAGTATGTCAGGAGGTCTGGAAAATGACAGGACTGGCTCAAGTCTGAATACGGAGATTTATGCAAGATAATGAAAAAAAAACCCTCATACGAAAGTATGTTATCACAAAACATCAAAATATTAGGGACAAAGATAATCTTGAGAGTTTCCAGAGAGAAATTGTCAGAGAGAAGGAAGGAACCCAGTGGCCTTGGATGTCTCAAAAACCAACATCCCATAAAAAAAAAAAAAACCCGAACTTAATTAAAAATATATATATATATATACACACACTATTGGAAAATGAAGTATTATATCGCCTTCTGAACAGATTACCTTATACACTGTATCTACTTTTTCTTCCAAATACAACTTAAAATATTAAAAGTCAGTCATAAATAAGGAGAAAACTTACATAAAGAAAAGTAGAAAAACACTTACAAAGATACATAATCACTTAATTTGCATATTCCTATGATTTTACTAATGTAATTTGAGGACTTCACGAATTAAATGTCTGCTGAAGTTTTCATCCAAGATGTCTTGTTAAAAAAAAAAGAAAAACAAAAGCACAACAGAAAATACTTACTTTTATTCGGTGATCATCTGTGTCTGCAACTGTTGCTACTCTAATAAACATGGGATTTCTTTTGTCTATGACCTCAAGCTTCATTTTTTTCTGGAATCCATGTGGTGGCTTCTGCCGTAACAGAAAATTTTATATAGTGAGATACAGTCACAAAGATAGAATTAAAAAAAAAAACTGAACTATTATAAGAGAACCAGCCTCCCGAACTCAAGTTCCTAAAACGGCTTTGGACTTCATTCTCCTTACAAAACAAAAAAAAAATCCCAAATCACACAGCCAAGCCTGCAGGCGATAGAAAGAGCCTGAGCAACTAGCCACAGGAGCAAACAGGAAGTCAAAAATCTTAAGCTGAAATTCAGAACACTGTGGTTTTTCTGATTAGTCATAGGGAAGACAAGAATTTTTTCTCATTACTTGGAGCTGTCTTGGCAAAAGTCAACAAACATGAAAGTTATAAGAGAGAGGGAAGAACGTTGAAGTTGTGGAGAGGAGACACAGAAATTAGCTTGACACAAAAAAGTAACAGAAGTCTTTCTAAGAAGAAAATTAGCAATCAAGACACACAGGTAGAACTGTTCTACAAAGAACAGGAATGGGGCTACCTACACCTCAAAACTCAGCAGAAACCTACAACCCTCTGAAAAATTTATGGGCAGAAGGAAAGGTGATGGCTAACAGGTATAATAAAAGTCTGGCTATGAAAATCAAGTGTGAAAATTATGCAAAGGATGCAAAACAATAAATGCAAGGCACCTAAAGGCCAAGCTAAAGGAATTCTGATTTTCTCTCTGATATCACTGTGACACTAGATATACAAACTGAGTTTGACATGATTTTATCCAGTTCAAAGCAAAACTGCAAAGCAGCTCTTTTCTGTATGAGGCTAAGTTAGAGGGTCAGATAAAAATCTATAAAATTTCATGACTCTAAACATTACTCATGTATAATCCTGAATTTATGGCTTTTCTTCATGTAACAAATTTTCTCTCAAAAATTTTTATGTTCTTTTCTGATGTATTTGAATCCATATCTACTAATTAATTTTATCATTAAAAATCCTATAAATTTACACACAAAAGGATTTATTAAAAATGTTGCTTATAATACTGTCACTTTTTTTTTAATCAAGTATTTAATATATCTTTCTTTTCTTAAATACTAATTATAAAGCAAGTTGCTTGAGATTTTAAAAAATTTTAAATACATTTCATTTTTGTATTCTTCCCTTGCACACAAATGACGTTAACTTTGAATCTTAATAGGCAAGAAGCAATTACCTGGATTAGAAAGACACTATAATCAAAACAGATGACCTTGTATTGTGGTAGTCAAACATGATGATTTATAGCAATAATATTAAAACACACAACATCTCAGCTTGCCATAAACAAACCCAAAGGAATGAAGAAATAAAGTTTTCATTATAAAACAATAGATATCTTGTGCTGTTTGGTCTTTCAGAATATCTAGCTGGAAAAACAGAAGTCTGCTGTACAATCAACTCACTGCAAACCAATTCAAACATAATTATTTTCCAAGGAGACTTTAAAGTCCAAAATGGAAGTATTCTTTAGTTGGCAACAACAAACCCCCTCCCCGCCCCAGTAATCATTTCCCTTTCAAAATTGTAAAAATTCAAAAACATCTTCTTTGGTCTTCTGCTTCTCTCTCGTTCCTGTTTACCAATACTTTTTCTGTTCTTAAATTTCAATGACTGAACACTATTACCAACATAAATGAATCAAATATTGTAAAGTATAATATCTCACCACTTTGAAAGCTCTTGCAGGAGCAGGTAAAGAATTGGTTTCTTCTAAGTATTTATCCCAAGAAAAATGTTTCACATTTGGATAACCTAAGAATGAAAACAGTAAATCCTATCAGGTTTAACCAAAGTGATAGTGACAACCACAAGCAGGCCTATGAAATGATGAAATATTGTTATCATTACAATGAAGAAAAGCATGCTCATATTACACAAAACAAACTTAAACTGATTACACACTTGGAACCACATGTAATAATGAAGTAGTTTTCATCTAGATCATGATTTCTCTATTAACTTTTAAATGAGAATATATATAATTTGCATTCTCAAGTTAGGACAGTCTTACAACACAAGATATACACAAACACACAAATATAAACACCCTTTAGTCTCGATATTTCACTTCTATCAATCTAGGAAGAATCTCATACGTGTGTACAAAGAAAATACATCATTTGTAAATGTGAAAATGTAAAATCAGTTAAATGACCATCAATATAGAAATATACACACACACATACACACACACACACAAATATCGTAAATGTAAAACAGAAAGCATTTATTTAAAAGAGTGAGGCAGGTTTATATATACACCAATATGTGAAATATTCCAGACAATCATATTGTTAGGCCAAATAAGTTAAAATAAATCATGGAACAGTACTGATAGAATGTATAAAAACAACATCTTTCCTCCGTCTCACTCTCCCTGTTTCCTCCAGAGTCCAAAGCCCCTTAGGTAGACATGAGTCGGAATTAGCGTTGGCCCAGTAGGGGAGGAAACCGGCTACTTTATGTAATCCTCTTTATGGCTACTTTATGTAGTCTTTACTTACTGAAAAAGAGAAAATAGAAGCCAGATTTCTCACTGACTATAAATATGAAAAGTGAAAAACCAGAATGAATTTGGTGGTATTAGATATGAACTGCAGCTAATGGTATACATTCATGGTTTTCAATATCTATAAATGGATATAGAAATCAACAAATTTTTCTATATTTACTTAACCATATGTCCCCTGAAAGGCCAACAGCAGCATTAGTTCAGAAGCAGTGAGCATATCAAGTGTCCAGATAGCATCTACAAATCGTTCTCTATAAAAATAAACCACGGAGTCTGGGAAAAATGGGTGACGTCAAGGTTGGGTCAGGGAAAGCACAAGATAAGCCCGGCTGTGCCAGAAAATAGGAAATGTCTCCAAAAAATAATAAAAAATGTCAAAAGGACACAGAAACCAGCCTAAAGGGTCCCCCACTGGCCAAATGTAAGAAAATCTGAACATGAAAATAAATAATGTTAGTAATGGAATATAAGCCACTGATGATAATAGTAATATTTCGGTCCATGTTGATATAAATAAATTAACTGAATGCATAAACAGGAAGACGAGAAAGTTATTTTTTGCAGAAGAATGTCATCTAATTATGTACAACGAAAGACTAAGAAAAATTACCATTTAGAAACTATCAGAATATTGATTCACACTAGAAATATCAACAGATGCTAAAACTAGGAAGCGACGTGGGACTGAAGTGCAGGATAGTTATACAATTTCAAAGTGTCTTCTCAAAATACTTAATAATTACAGACAAAAACCCCCCTACATCCATGAATAAGCCTGGTAACTAGCATCTTAATCAATCAATCACTGGTAAAAATCAACCAGTAATGAGATAAACAGACATCAAGTGGCACAGAAGATGATCCAATGAGAACACAGCACTGTTTCTGTGATATTTCTGCCAAAAATGCACACCATGGATCTAATTACCAGAAAGTATCCATCAGGTTCAAATTAAGTAATATTCTACAAAATGATCAATTTGTAATTCTTAAACATACGCAAGTTATAAAAGTCAAGGACAGCATATTGAAGGAGACCAGAGAAATATGACAACTAAGCAATATGCCATTATTTTGCTATAAATGACATCCTTGATACAACTGACAAACTTGGATGGGTCTCTGATTCAAGGTTATATAAATGAGCTATTTACTGTTCTTACAACTTCTCTGTACATTTGAAAATGTTTCAAAATAAAAGTCTGAAAGTAAATACGCAAACATTTCCAAGTAGTCAACATTTTACAGTGCATTTTTAAGGTATATTCCTTGCAGAATTAAGTAACATTAAAGCTGACTGCATGCATACACGTATGTGTGTGCTCAGTCCCTCAGTCATGTCGGACTCTTTGTGACCCCGTGGACTGTAACCCGCCAGGCTCCTCTGTCCATGGGATTTCCCAGGCAAGAAGACTGGAGTGGATTGCCATTTCCTCCTCCAGGGGATCTTCCTGACACAGAGGTCGAACCTGCGTCTCTTGCATTTCCTGCATTGACAGGTGGGTTCTTCACCACTGCGCCACTTTTAAAGCCCTGCATGTATGTGTATACAGAGGCAAAAAAGGTTTCTCTGCAAAGATATAACAACCACCTATTAAGCCATTAAGAGAGAGAATAGTGGTTATCTCTAGTTTCACTCTAAACTCTTAAAAATAAGCATTATCTAAATGGATAATTTGGTAATTAAAAAATAAAAATCATTTTAAAAGACATTAAGACTTTAATTTTGGAAAAAGAACAGTAGGTGTACCAATGTTAAAAAAGAACAGGAATATGGAGTAGCTGGCAGGGCAGCTCATGAGACTGATCTAAGAAGCAGAAGAGCAATTGCCTAGGGAGACAGGTGATTAACATCCTTTCTTTTCATAGAGAAGATGTGAGACACAAGCCAGGAATCTGCCCTTAGAGAACAGGCTCCAGAGAAAGGGTGTCTTGTTTGCCATGGATCCAAAGAGCAGAGTAACATCAGCACAGGCCTTGCACACCAGTCTTTTTATTTGGCATATTTTTACTTTTTTTTTTAACTTTTTTAATTAGTGTAATAAAATATGTATCACATAAAATTTACAAGTTTAACCATCTTCATGTGTTACAGTTAGTGGCATCAATCATATTCACACTGCTATGTGTTTGGTACTTTTCACATGCCATTTTGTATTTTTTAATTTTGCCAAAAGCTATATACTTTCTCTGCTACTGAATTATAAAAGTCCATGAAAAGAGACAGAAGACTTGGTAATCTGCCTCACATCAGAAGTCAGTAATGATACCTCACACACCCCTTCCTAGGCTGTGAAGACATAGCCAGGAACCTGCTGTTCACTGGTCCTGTTAATTTAACAGATCCCTGCGTGCATGCTAAGACACTTCAGTCTTGTCTGACTCTTTGCGACCCTATAGACTGTGACCCACCAGGCTCCTCTGTCCAAGGAATTTTCCAGGCAAGAATATTGGAGTGGGTTGCCAATGATGACCAAAAGGATGGTAAGGAAAAAAATAAAAAGATCAATATCAAATTGCGAAGTCCAAAAAGAATCTGTATAACATAATTCAGATGGTGATAGTGGCAGTCACTATTCACTGGCTCCTGAAAGTGAAGTCGCTCAGTCGTGTCCGACTCTTTGTGACCCCATGGACTGTAACCTACCAGGTTCCTCAGTCCATGGAATTTTCCAGGCAAGAGTACTGGAGTAGGTTGCCATTTCCTTCTCGAGGGGATCTTCCTGACCCAGGGATCGAACCAAGATCTCCTATGTTGCAGGCAGACACTTAACCGTCTGAGCCACCAGAGAAGCCTGGCTCCTAACCTAGGAGGGCTGAGTGGGGTCTTTCAGGCAGCAGCACATTTGAGTTACCAAACCAATTAATATCTTACTTTAACATTACATGGTTTATGCAATTATTCTTTCACCTTCAAAACAGTTCTGTAAATCAGTAAAGAATAGGAGCTTTCATCCCTGAACATAGAAGAAAATGCAGGAGGTAGAAGGGACTTGCCTTGTCCATCATAGGAACGGTTGGTTCTGAGTGAGTAAATGATCAGGCGCTAACTAGGAAGCAGTATCAAGGAACAAGGGACAAGCCTAAAAACAACACTAGCTGGCAGAATAGAACGAGACAAGTATTTGAAGCTCCAAGCTGAGTCTTTGTTGCTTACATGCTGTGGCAACATCCACACAACAGCTCCTGACAAGCCAAGAGGGCATCCTTTCCCTATGACCATGACAGTTTTCATTACAGGAGTATCCACAAGAAGCCACATACACCACAGTGACGCTCTATGTGAGCTGACCACTCTATCACTTCATACCAGCAGCAGCCATGGCATGTTAAATAGTGACATGCTCAAAAATGCATTGTCTTATGATGAAGTCACAGAGTCTGCTCTTTAGCCCATGAAAATAAACTTAAATTGACATAAATAACAAACAGCAGGCACATAATCAACACAAACCTGGAGGAGTAATGAGCGTTCTTCGATGTTCTTTACACCAACCAACTGGATGAATGTGTGGACTAGAGGCTTCACACCTGTAAGTTATATAAATTTGGTAATTAGGGAAAATTCTCAAATACCAGTAAAAGTTAAAAAAAAAAAAAAAGTTAGTGATTGTGAACATTTTACACTGAGTTCTACTGCTGCTACTGCTAAGTCACTTCAGTCGTGTCCGACTCTGTGTGACCCCATAAACGGCAGCCCACCAGGCTCCCCTGTCCCTGGGATTCTCCAGGCAAGAACACTGGAGTGGGTTGCCATTTCCTTCTCCAATGCAGGAAAGTGAAAAGTGAAAGTGAAGTTGATCAGTCGCATCTGACTCTTAGCGACGCCATGGACTGCAGCCTACCAGGCTGCTCCGTCCATGGGATTTTCCAGGCAAGAGTACTGGAGTGGGGTGCCATTGCCTTCTCTGACACCAAGTTCTACCTTTTCACAATCTATCTTATTCGGGAAAAAAGGGCTAAACCAAAGAATTTTTCACTCTTCCAACATATTAGTACCAAGGAGATTTCTATCAGATACATATAACATACAAAACTGACACCAGGCAAATAGTCTTTGTTCCCACACAAGTGGTGTTATATTCCACAACTGCAAACATAGCAAATGTAAAGATAATGTCAATAAAATTTGGAATTTCCATTTAGGAAAATCATTTGGAAAAATAAACATGTATATAAACAGCATATACACAGGCAAGCTAAAATTATTTCAGTATTTCTAAGGACAAATATACAAAAGCAGGAAGCACAATCACCCTCAAAAAGCAAACACACTCTCTCTATTGCCCATTAGAATGGCAGAGACCAGGTATTAAGATGGGGTCTTTCTTTTCCTTACCTCTTCTCTTTGTCATCTTTACTTCAGTCAAGTATATGCTTTGCCAAGGCCTCTTTACCAGTATGCACATCTGATTCCTTGCTCCTAATCAAACCTGTTCCATATAGTACTCTCATCCCAACATGCAACACTCTTCATTCATTCATTCACTCAGCCATTCATTGAAAGGCTGAGTGTCTATCATGTGCCAGACACTGGGATAGGCACTGAGGATACAGTAGCAAATAAAATAATACCAACTTTCAGCCTCTTGGAACTTATAGTATAGTGGGAAAAGAGGAAATTAATTAACAAACAAAATGTATATTCTGGGGGCAAAATGCTATGTAAAGAATTGGAATAAAAAAGTAGAGTGAAACAGTGGTTAAGATATTCCTTCAAAACACATAGTCAAGATGACTTTTTAAATAAGATGACATCTGAAAACAGTGAGGGGAGGACTGAGCCACTCAAATATATAAAGGAAAGCCTTCCATGCTGAGAGGACAGCAAGTACAGATGCTATGTTAAGAGGAGATACCAAGCAGAACTGTGTTAGGAATGGACTGAGAAGCAGAGAACAGGAAATATCAAGAGGGGCCATTAGGCCACAGTAAGGTCTTGGAATCTTAGAGTAAAATGATGTTTACTAGAACATTTTGTGAAAGGTTTTAGGCAGAAGAGTTGTATAATCTGATTTATGTTTTAAAGAAATTAGTCTGACTGCTTTGCAGATAGTAAACCACATTTGGGAAGGAGACAAAAGGCTGCTGGAAGGTTTTTACCAGATTTGGGGAGGGTAACCTGAACCAGAGTGCTGGTGGTGAAGATAATACGAAGTGATTGTATATTTAGGTCAATGTTCTAAAGGAAGAATCCACTGGATAAGCTGATAGATTTGACGCAGAGTGGGAGTGAAGGGAAGTCCAGAACATTCCAAGGCTCTGGGCATGGCCACTAGAAGATGGATGTTACCATTTTTTGAGATAGGAAGACTGCAAGCACAGCCTGACATTCCAAATAGTGAATGAAGAGATCTGATATTAACATGTTTCACAAGCATGTAAAATAGTAGATCATGAGCACAAAAATTTGGAATTTAAGGGCAAGATCAAGGATAAAAACACACATTTAGGAGTCATCAGCAAATAGGATGGTATTTAAAGCCATAAGCAGAGATGTGACCATCCAGAAAATAAGTATAGAGGGCAGAAAAGAGAAAAGGCGAAGAAGTCCAAGAAACAACAATGACTGGTAAACAGAGAGAGAGAGAGAGAGAGAGAGAGAGAGGGAGACGAAATCAACTGGGTCAAATGCTGCTGCTCGGTCAAAGAAAAGAAAAAGCAAGAACTGATAACTGGATTTACCAACGTAAAGGTCACTGGTATACTTGACAAGAGCTGCTGTGGTGGAGCTGGGTATGGGAAAGGGCAAAAGCCTGAACAGAGTGGGTTTAGGAGAAAATGTTAGGAAATGAGCACAGCTAGCTCAGAAAACACACTTTAAGGAGTTCTGTTTTTAAAAGAAGTAGAGACATGAGACATTAGATAGAAAAAAGAAAGCTTTTTTTTTTTTTAAGCTGGGAGGGCAATGGCACCCCACTCCAGTACTCTTGCCTGGAAAATCCCATGGACGGAGCAGCCTGGTAGGCTGCAGTCCATGGGGTCACTAAGAGTCGGATACAACTGAGCAACTTCACTTTCACTTTTCACTTTCATGCATTGGGGAAGGAAATGGCAACCCACTCCAGTGTTCTTGCCTGGAGAATCCCAGGGACGGGGGAGCCTGGAGGGCCACCGTCTGTGGGGTCTCACAGAGTAGGACACGACTGAAGCGACGCAGCAGCAGCAGCAGGTGAGGGATATATGGAAATCTCTGTACACTTTAATGCCCAATCCCGTCAGATGCATGGTTTTAAACTGTATAAGCAAAACTATGGATCTTGATTTTCCAGTTATACTATTCTTTCCTGGAAAATCATTTGGCTATGGATTATTAGTAATGATGCAGCCTTTATTTTAGGGAAATTTTTATATTATTCTAGGGAAAACTCTTAATGGCACCTTAAAAATGAAAAAAATAACAAGTATGTAATATTTCTTTAATTTTTTTCAGTTTAAGACAACTATCAAGTACTTCTAATTATGTCAGGTTCATGATGATTAAAGTAAAATCATTAGACACAATTCTGTTTATTGGATTTCTCTATATATTACAAGTAAAGAAAACACTGTAGCATATTTTGGCCACTTGTTCCTGTACAGCCAGAATCTCATATGAGGTTTCAATATTATTTAAATATCGATCAAAATCACCATTTAAAATAAACGGTAAATAAAATAAAGAAGTTGTCTCAATTATGAAAATAAAAATAGCCTCCTTTTTATCTAGTTGACTTACAGCCCCTCTATAAACAAACAATACTTCCTTCAGAAGTGGGAAGGCTGTGAAATTATTTGTTACTATTGAAACACAAGTCATCTCTTAGTCCCATCTAGTGTTCAAAAGCAGAAATGTAACCAAGAAGAAACAATGAAGAACAACTAATGGTGAAATGTTTGGCAAACTGTTACTCCCTGTGCCTTTCCTTTCTTTCTTTGGGGTTTTTATGTGTATTGTTAAGAAAGTCCATTTCAAAACAATTTTTAAGTCCATTTCACAAGTACGTACAAATTATTTATGAAGGCTGCTAAGACCCAAATCAGACCTAGATTGGTAGATAATAATAGAAATAAGAATTCGTGAAGAACCCACATGTGTCATATAAAGTGAGCAAACATTAAGACCCTCATGGAAACACTGAGAGGTTAAGTGGCTTCGGGTTGACAGTAAAGGGCCCTGGTTTCATCAGTCACTGGCAAAGCTAAACAAAACTAATATGCGCACACTGGGCTCCCCAGATCTCGGCGGAGAGTCAGATAAGAACATTTCAAGTTGCTCACTTAAGGAACACATCAAAGTCTTCATTTCAAGCAATAATGGTTTAGATTCTTTGAAGAAATACAGCACACTTGGTCTCTCCCACTCCCTAAATTCAAAGCATGATGACTGCCAATTTCTTTCCGGTGCCTACTTTCTGGGCTCCCACTCTGTGCACACTCTTCAGCCACTCTGTGCACACTCTTCAGGGCTTCCATCACTCTGTTTTACTAAGCCCCAGACCTCATCCCACCGAGTCATCTCGTTCTCCTTTTCATCCTTAATTCATTTCCAAGCTCATTCCCTACAGAAGCTGTTTTCAATATTCATAATTTGCTTCAAGCATAAAACCTGATTTTCACTAACAAGGTGACTACCAGGAAGAGACAAAGGAGGTGCCATCTCATCACCCTAACATCAATGTTCCTTTCAAGTCTTCATTTTCTCTACACTGAGAGAGAACAAAGCTCGTTTCTCCCCAAGGCTAGCCCTTCTCCTATGGGCCTGGGGTCCTCAATTATCCAGTCTCAGATGTCTCCACTCTCCCTCAACAGCGGCTTCTTTCCTTCAGCCTAAAACCAAGCTCAACACCTGAGGGGCTTACTCCCTCTGAGACAATAATCCACTTTCACCTTCAGGGCTAAACTTCTCTGCCCGATGTGCCTTACAGACATCTCTTTCAGTCAGTTCAGTTCAGTCGCTCAGTGTGTCCGACTCTTTTTTGCAGCCCCATGGACTGCAACACCCCAGGCTTCCCTGTCCATCACCAACTCCCGGAGTTTGCTCAAACTCATGTCTGTCAAGTCATGATGCCATCCAACCATCTCATCCTCTGTCGTCCCCTTCTCCTCCTGCCTTCAATCTTTCTCAGCATCAGAGTCTTTTCCAAAGAGTCAGTTCTTTGCATAACGGCCATCTCTTTAACATTTTGCAAACTGGTTTCTGTTTCTAAAATTCTTACTTCAATCCTTACAACATCTTGTGAGATACGGACTATTAACCCTTTTTCCACAGGGGGCACCTAAAGCTTAGAAGGATTAAGTCACTTACTGAATACCAAGGCTGCCACACCCCAAACATATCCCTGTTTGCTCCATGGACTTAAACATAAGTAAGTGCTTTCCTTGGCCAGAACTATTTCATCCCAACTTCTAAGTACTAACTCCTATCATTCTTTATGATCCAGTTCAAATTCCATGTCCCCAGGAAGATCTTTCTGAGAAACCTTCAGTGAGTCAGTCCGTCCTTCCTTCCACATGCCACCACAGACAGGAAGCAGTTGGTTTTAATAATTAAGTGCTAACCACCATGGACTCTGCAGCCAAGACAGAGGTGCTGTGTTTCTCTCTGTTCCCAGACACCGAGCCTCTCAAGACTGAAGTGCAGAGGTCCCTAGGTCCCTGTCATCTCTGTAACTCACCACCACCATCAAGGGGTGTTTCTTGCATATAATGGTTGATGACACACACACTGCTCTGAGAAACTGACAACACAATGCAAACTTTTCAACATTATTTGGGGAGACACATAAAATTACTATTACTCTTAATGTATACATGTAAGAGAGCCCAACTACTAGTAACAAAAGTGTAAAGAAAACCCAGAGGTAAACCAATTTTTATTCTAATACATGTATACTGTTTGCTCTCATTAAAAACTACTACAACCCTACATAAATTTAAATGCCACATAGCATTACTCTTTGAAAGGAAGAAATGTTTTACTTCAATTAAACACGCAGTACCACAAATGTATGTGTGTGTGTGTGTGTGTGTGAGAGTGCGTGCATGCACATGCGCATTCAAACACACTTTCACATTCCCACTAAGGTAAAAAGAGATAAGATCACTGCCCGTTTCAAAGGAAAAAAAAAATCTCATTTTCAAACTATTTTAAATTGGGAAAGCAATCCAATTTGTAACCTCAATTACATACCTAAGTAACTAATTTATGCAGATAAAAACCATTCCAAAATTCAAAGATCAAAGAACATAATATTTAATAAGGTTGGAGAAATTTCAGTGCACTTAAGTAATTTTCAATATGCCTTAATTGCATATCAAGGAAGAGAACACACTGTTATTCTTTTTCTGACAATTAACAAATATAACTTCAACAGTTAGAATTGTAAGTCTATCCTCAAAGTACATTCCATTCTAAAAATAATTTGGTTGTGCTCGTAAAAGTGCAAAATCATTGCTGAAAGAGATCAATTTTTTCCCCTGCTCTTTCTAATAAGAAACCAGGATGCTTCCTATTCCCTAGGCATTTGGCATCAGAGAAAAATGTGATACATTCTCCTAGACTTTCTCATTACTTTTTTTCTCCCCAGAAGAATGAATGCTTTTAAAGGAAATACATATTATGTCAAATAAGGAACCTGCACTTTTAAAACCCTATAATACTTACAGGACCACAAAAATAACTGAAACATTCACCTACTGTGTTTAAATCAGGCAAAAGCTGTTTTTAAAAAATTCTCCCTGAAGCAATCAGAACTTTAAAAGCAAAAAGCTCTCATTTCAACAGATTCTAATAAATAAGGTATCATTTATTAATAAAAGGACTGGATCCCAATTGTCATGTTGGTACTGCCATCAACACAGCACATCAAACACAGGAGGGAGAAAAATATGTTCTACCCAGGACAGATTCCAATATTTCTAAATTCATAGTTTTCTCATCTACTCACTCATTCAAGACAGGTATGGATAATTTTAAATGAAACAAAAGCCACCAGTTTGCGGAAAATATGAGAAAGAGAAGAACATGGTAAGCAATGCAATGAGGATTCAATCAGCAAATCCAGGCTGTGGCAAAGTCAACAGGACAAACAGCCTGGTTTCTTAAATAAAAGTTACAGGGGGAAGAAAATGATGAAGGAATAGGAAACTAGAAACCAAAAGAGATCAAGAGAAACATCAAAGCAATCATACAATGCACACCCTATTTGGACCAAAAGCTAATAAACCAAGATAGTTGGGGGATAATGTTTTAGTATGTTAGTGACATGATGCTATTTATAACTTTATATATTTGAAAAAAGAAAAAGAAGTTCTATCTTTAGAAGATACATATTCAGACATGAAATGCTATGGAATCTGGAATCTGCTTCAAAACAGTCCTGGAGTTGGGATTTTAGAGCAGGAAAACACCGGAAACAAGATTGGTATATACTGGTAATTGCCAGTAGTAGGTAATGCCTGCAGGAGGTCACTCTACTGTTCTAACTTTTGTATACACCTGAAATGGTTTGTATTTCAGTAACAAATTTGATTGCAAATTGAATAAAAAAGATATCCTATGAGGAAAATTATGCTTTGCAGAAAAAAGCTGGGTAAAACTTACTATAATATTCAAAAGTACTTGATTCTATGTGATGTGATCATGGAGCTACTTTAAATTATTCTGTGAAAACCATACATAAAATATAATTCTGATTTTTATAATTCATCTTTTAAAAGTCTAAACAGCAAATAGCTTTCAATGTCTCTCCTTTTTTAAAACAACACAAGTAAAACTGATGACTGTGTAAGAATCCAATCCAAGAAGTAATGGAAATTATTAATGGCTCTGCTGAATATTTAACTATACACACACTAAAAAGGTCAGGAAACAAGTTTTCCTCAAACTGAGCTACATTTATATAAATTAACATCCATTTGCTACTGCAACATTAGCCATATTTTATAAAGATAACTGTCACTTCTCAATGCAAGTATTGTCCAGAAAGAACTAAACCACGCAGAAATTCCTTTCACCAGCAAACTATAGTTTCGTTAGTGAACGTGAATTAGGTATGAAAAACCATTATTTCAACTGCCTAATCAAAATCTTACGGCTTTACTATAATCCTTTCATGATTATATAACTTTATAATTATGTTCCTCCTGCCACTTTATATAAAATAGCCAAAACCCTTAAGGGTTAAAAACAATATTCCTCAATTAATAATTTGTATTGTCATTATAAACAGTAAAATTAGCTGCTGAGCATGAAAATATGAAAGGAAGATTAAAATATTTTCTTAAGAAATGAGAGAAGACACCTCAGATGAGGAGGGGAAGTGTGAATCTGTGCGTGCACACATGTGTGAGTGTCTCTTGGGAGTGTGGTACGAACTGTGCTTTCATAGGAGGCAGTCAACTAAAATACAAATCACAAAGTAGAACTAAAGGATGTTATTTAGAAACACATGACATATGGAACAGGTAAAGTTAAAAATCCAAAATGAGAAAGAGTACAGAATACTGTTATTTGTGTTCTCTGCTTTGCATTATTACTGGTTTTAAATAAGTACTTGAATAAACATCAATTAGAAAATGCCCACAGCAATGAAAAATGTCTCACCAATAGTCATAGCTCTCATCCCAGTTGTCAAAATGTACGAGGAAACGATTGTCCACCATATCTGTTACCGTAGCAACACAGATGAATGCAGGGTTCTTTTTGTCTACAGCTTCAAGCTTCATTCCAACTCGAAAGCCTGATGGGATCACTGTCTATGAAATATACAGATTTAATTAGAGATAAGCACACACTTAACAACAAGGACCTGAACCCTCTCTGCACCCCTGCTTGAAAGCCTGGCATCCATCAGCTATATTCACATAATTTAAAAATCATAGACCAGTTTTGCAGCAGAGTTGCTTTCCAAGAAGCAGCAATAAGAAAAACGCTCCGTTGCTACACCCAATTAATTATCTGGACCTTTAAAGCAAACACACCCACAACCTTGAAAAGTTTACTTAATCTTAACTTGTGTCTTGGTACTTGAGATGACTATGCTAGTTAGCCAAGTTTTATGTACCGTATAGTTTACTTTCAGTTTCTCTCTCTCTTTATTACAGACTTAACAATGAAAATTACTTCATACAGAATATGCACATAATCAAGTTAAAAATGTGTGTAAGTCAGTACAAATTCACTCCCACTTCTGAAAAATCTTTCAAAAGGGTACTCTACTAAAAGTAGGCCATCTTCCTATATGAAAGGCTGGAAATTATTACAACTGTAATTCAACAATCCAGATGTTATTCATAATAGCACCCAAAAAGCTGGCTGTTAATACATAAAGCCATTCAAAATAGCTTGTAATATAAGGAAATCCACAGATTATTGGCCATCTGGGACATGAAACAAAAACAATAAAAATTCAGTCAGATGCAGTACTTGAAATGCTGTGGATGTAAACATTCCTCAAAATATTTCATGAAGAAAAATATCCTAATCTCAGAGAAGTACTTGGATATCAGTAGTGTCAATCACAACACACTACAAGTCATTTCTGCCCTTCAGAAAAAATCTTTCTGTCCAGGCTGAAGCATACAGACACTTTTCTCATTACTTTAAGCAAAATAGATGTTATCTCTTTTTACTATAATTATACAGCTATCATCACAAAAATGTGGACAGGCATGTATCTGAGTATGTTAGAGTGAAGTCCTGTCTGAGTCGAAGGATCAGGCACTAATGCTACACAGGTACTGTTACTACGTATTTAAGCCCTGGACTTCTGTATCAGACCATAAATATTTGAGTATTCTTAGGTAGAGAAATCTAGAAATACAAAAATTATTACATACCAAACACACACGGTCCAAGATTCAGTTTTGTGCTAGCAATGCACAGAATTTAAGATGATGGTCAGTGGCTCAAAAATACCTGACTGAACTCATCATCAGAGAACCAGACAAGGATTAGGAAACTTGGAGCCGTAACAGCAAGCCAATTGCTGAGTTTTCCACCTGACTGGCCTCCCTCATCTTGAAGGAGAATGCCGACTGACTATGCAGCATGGACATCTCAGCAATTAAGCTATCTTCTCAATTAAGATATTTAAAAATAATAATCTGGCTCGTTATCTCTATTAATTACCTAAATGCATGTGTGTGCGCACACACACAAATCCCCTTCTAATTCTCTAACTCAAGCTGGCCTATGTTCAATTTGATTAGAGAATGTTTCAGCCATTAGACTTGCTGCCCTCAAAACACCTGGATAATGTCATTTCCCAAGTGGAGAGTATGTGGGGTAGGTGAGAAGGTTTTTCTCATTCCTGATATCTGGAGGGAATCCCTAGTGAAATATGACGGCCTCTCTCCACACTGTCACCTAACTGGTGAATCTGGAAGGAAGAAGTGGTCACACCGTTAAGCGGGCCTACAGGGCATATAGTTTCCACTTTGCTCCCCTCTGGAAGCAGGCTCTGTCCTGCAAGACAGTAGTCTGCCCTGGTCCAGTGCTCATGGGCTAGAGTGGTGAGGTTGGAAGGGCCAGTAAATCTCTAACTCCAGCGCTCAGAATCAAGAGACTCATTTGTCAGCAGATATAGGCCACACATGTACTGCAACTGAGCTCTCATCAACTATAAAGGTGAGATTCTGGCTTTCCACCTGCGTGTCCTCTATTCTTTCCAATCAGATCAGAACTTGATCAGGGCAGAACACTGTAACATATCAGGCCTCCTCAGAGATGCCCATAGCTTAAGAAGTAGAAAATACAAACACATCTGGACTTTGCTCCTGTTAACACTGCAAAACAGAGCTAGAAGCTGGAGAAAAGATTTAAATGATAGCTAGGATGCAAATTCAAGTAGGGTTACATTCATCTCACTATGCGAATCCTATCTGAACAGTACTCCTAAAATCAAGTGACCATAACCATAAAATGCCCCAGTCAATTTAATTTGCTTAGGCGCCTTAACTGTGAAGTATACCTAGGTTTTCTACTATATTGCCTTTTACTATTTAATTTTTCAAAAAGACAGCCATGATATAGTTAAAAAGATATTTATTCATGATAATTTTTAGTTAATTTTAAAGCTTAAGAGCACCTTATTTACCAAAGCAATAACATTTATTATAGTTTCTTGTTATCACTTGTAATTTATCCAAGGAAACACTCAAAAGCAACTTCCCGTGAAAGAAAAAGTATCTTGGAGGTACTTACTATATTCTGATTTTCAAATAATGACTTGGGAGCAGCCTGAGCTTTGCATGTCTTGAGATAGGTCTGCCAATTAAATTCTTCTTCTTTATATCCTAGGATTCACACATATAGAGACAGTAAAATACCAAAATATTTCATACTTAGCTTTCCATTCTTACTTTTATCTGTAAGTCCAACATGCCAAAATCAAGCCGTCAAGTGACTTTTTTAATGGATAGTATTTAACTCATAATTAGTCTCTAAGGATTTTTATACACAGGGTATTTATTTCCAACAAATTGTATTATTTTTTCAATTCCGAATGAATGGTAACGGATGAAAGGAAAAGGTGTGAGGAAGCAAATACACATTGTCCTCAGGTGGACTTCTTTTCATTACCAGACCATTTCTACCAGTATTTAGGTAGAATTCATTAGCAGTGAGCTTCGGTAGTTGAGTTCTCTGTTTTTCCCTCACTCATTCTATTTTGGGAGACTAACTTGTAGGGACAGTGGGAAGCTGGAAAAAATGGTACTACAAGAGATAAAATCTTTCTAGCCTGTCACCACAAGAATGACATGAAGTGAGCATGCTGGCCAACTACAATAATGGAAATGTCCTTTCCTTAGTTTTCACCAGTTCATGTTCAACACTGGTAAAGCCAACATTTCTTTAAAAAGGAAATTGGGCATTTAATTTTACCCAGTAGATTCTCTTTTCTACTTCCATCAAAGTCCAGAAGGTGGTGTGAAAAAAACCATTCACCACATATGAGGCCAATTTATGTAAAGGCTTACATATTTTCTTTTTCATCCCTCTCTTTTCTAGGTGTTTTTGTTCAATCCTTCAGTTATCTGAAAATACCATTCTGCCATTAATTTTTCACTTAAAACCAAAAGATGGCTTGTCCATTAAAATCCAATAACCCCCACTAAAAAAAACTTCAATAATACTACAATGATGTAGTAACCAGTGAATTGGAGAAGGAAATGGCAACCCACTCCAGTATTCTTGCCTGGAGAATCCCAGGGACAGAGGAGCCTAGTGGGCTGCTGTCTATAGGGTCGCACAGAGTCGGACACAACTGAAGTGACTTAGCAGCAGCAATAACCAGTGACGTTGCTCAGTCGTGTCCAACTCTTTGCGATTCCATGGACTGTAGCCTGCCAGGCTACTCCATCCATGGAATTTTCCATGCAAGAGTACTGGAGTGGGTTGCCATTTCCTTCTCCAGGGGATCTTCCGACCCAGGGATCAAACCCAGGTCTCCCGCATTGCAGGCAGAACACTTTACCGTCTAAGCCACCAGGGAAGCCCCAGTAATTCTGAGACCCAGACCAAAATTATCAGACTGGTAACCTGGTTCTTTCACATCAAGCAAACAATACTGAATGCAACATGAAAAGAAAGGAAGTAAGATATTATTAAATACCCTAGGGATGAACTGAAAAAGATACAATCTGTTATTCTTGGATATTTTGTAAAGATGAAATAGGCAAAATCATTGGCAGACTGTAATATAAAAACTTAATAATAAATGAGTAATCACTATTAGTTCAACCCTCACCCAAATTGCTTTTCAGTGTTATAGTATAGTCTCCTTTCCAATCTCTTAAATATGAAGATAAGTTCAATGCATAATTTCTCAAGGTTTTTTACTTACTGAAATGTTAGTAAACACAGTTATGCAAACAGGTTAGAAATAATTTTGTAATCAGTTATTTCAAGAAGGTATGCACGTATGTGTTGTGTGTGTGTGTGTGTGTGTATGAGATAGAAATTTGTAGCTAAAATCTGTAGTCAAAGTATCAAATAAGTGTTGTGTGACATGCAAATAAGTACATGGACATAGTTTATTCTCTTAAGTAGGGTTCTATTTTTTTAATTTCTTTCACTTTAAAAAACATCTTTCATCATGAACAATAAGCTTAAATTTGGGCCCACCTGAGTAACCACAAAGTCTGAATTCTCAAAAATCTAAATTACAATATAAGAAATTAAGTGCTTTCAAAATATAAAATATGAAATTAAAAAGTGACAATACCTTTTGGAGGATGGAGTTTATGGCCAGTTTTCTCACACCACCCAACTGGGTGGATATCCAGAGCATCGGCATTTACCCAGAAGTCGTAACAATCAGAGTATCCATCAAAGTGCAGCTTTATCCGGTATCCACAAACCTGTAATAGGTAAAGAACAGAATATTTGTGCACATGTACAAAAATAAATTAACATGGATCTCAAATATGATATGGATTATATTAGAGCACCATTGTTAAAAGCCACAAAAACAAGTGAACAAATAACAAAATCTGAAAGCAAACGTTATTTTGTTGCAAAGAGCTGAGCTAGGGGTTTCAGCCTCATTCCTAGTGCCATTAGAAGCACATGGATCTGGGTGAAGAATAATTCTCCCATGTAGACAAGTCCCCCTCTTTATCCCCTGCGTTGTACAAGCACAGGGTGCACAGCTCCTGCAAGGGCTCAGCGTGGGTGCCCTATTGTGCACTGGCTCAGTGCTGGCTGTCTGTCCTTTACAAAGCTCCACACACAGTGATATCTGGCCAGACCAAGGCTGGTGCACACACGGGGAGAACTCAACAGTCTCCTTTCCACCAGTAGCAGAGTTGTGAGAAAGAAGAGCTTCCCCAGTTCATACTTAGATGAAACAGGATCCCTGGAATGTGGTGAGAACTCACTCTATGTAACCCATGCCCAACACTGAGGTCACACATCTGCTTAAATTAGGGCGGCACTTGATTGGGAGAGTTCTAAGTTAAAAAGTCACGTGGGTTTATGGAACCTCTGCCAGGTCACGCTTGGCACTGGGCTCACAAAAGTTCAGCCTCTGAATCTTCTTCCCATTAGCACAGCAGATGGGTTCTATGTTCTGTAGGAGCCAAACTTCTTACAAGACCACTAAGTCACTGAAGGAAAATTATAAGCAAAACTAATACACAAGATCATCTGATTCTTTGAGGAAAATTTTAAAAGATACCTCCCCCAACTCAAGGGACAGAACAAGGAGTCAAGCACA
Source organism: Bos indicus x Bos taurus (assembly GCF_003369695.1). NCBI lineage: Eukaryota > Metazoa > Chordata > Mammalia > Artiodactyla > Bovidae > Bos > Bos indicus x Bos taurus. The sequence goes on along the minus strand of NC_040084.1, from coordinate 68,290,686 downwards.
TAAATGAAAAAAAAAGTTCTAAAGAGTTCTCAGTAATATATTGTACTAAGTGAAAATGGAAGTCGCTCAGTCATGCCGACTCTTTGCGACCCCATGGACAGTAGCCTGCACCAAGCTCCTCCAACCATGGGATTTTCTAGGCAAGAGTACTGGAGTGGGTTGCCATTTCCTTCTCCAGGGAATCTTCCCGATCCAGGGATCAAACCCAGGTCTCCCACATTGTAGACAGATGCTTTACTGTCTGAGCCACCAGGGAAGTCCATATATTGTACTAAGATACACATAATTGACTTGGACATTTTTTCCTGAAAAACTTCAGAGATACCTTGAAATACTAAAAATAATACAAGTATCTGTTGGTCTGTCTCTTATGTTAAGGAACATGGTATGGCAAAGGCTATGGTGTCAAATGGACCAGGGTCAAATCGTGGTTCTACTACTTTGAAGTTGTGTGACCTTGTATACCTCACTTAACCTCTCTGAGCCTCAGTTCCTTCCTCTATAGAACAGGGATGAAAAAGGGTTCTTGCAAAGATTAAATGAGGTAATGTTTACAAAACACTAAGTACTGTGCCTGGCATAAAGGAAGTGTTCAACAAATGGCATCTTTTCCCATTATTAAAACCCTATAAGCACTATGTTATCTTAAAAATAAAGAGGAGGCAGAGCTTACCTCAGCCACAGTGAGGACGCAATACACAGACTGGTGTTCAGGGTCCACGCCTTCTAGTTTCATGCCAACTTTAAACCCATTTTTGTTATATGGAAAAGACTGATACTAAAATGTAAAATGACAGCAGTTTTAGTGACTGATAATCATTCTTAAGACTATATAACCAAATCATAAACAGCTCTTAAAAATGCAGGGAAAAAAAACAAAAAAGGATCACCCAATCATCTCATGTGAAAACGGAAAACACAAAGAGATGACAGAAAAGGAAATTCAAATGTTTTACATATTCGGAAAGATGATCAACCCCCCCATAAGAGTCATACAAAGTAAAATTACAGTAAAATAGATTCCACTTATCAGACTGATAAAGATCAAAAAGTTTGGTTACACTAGCAAAGCTCTAGGGAAAGAGATGTATAAATACATTGCTAATAGGGATATAAATTTGTATAACCTCTAGCAATCTCCTGAGATCTATAAAAAAGAACATTCTCTTTGACTCAGCAATTTTAATCCTAGGAAGTTACCCAACAGAGATAGCCACATATGTGCAAAATGAGCAGTGTATGAGGCTATTCACTAAAGCATTTACTTACCAAAAGATTCATGTATATATATATTATACATTCCACATAGTGGAGAAGGAAATGACAACCCACTCCAATATTTTTGCCTGGAAAATTCCATGGACAGAGGAGCCTGGCGGGCTACAGTCTATGGGGTTGCAAAGAGTCGGACATGACTGAGCACACTCGCAGTCCATATATACAAATAATATTTCATCTCATATCTGTCCCATAATAACTTAAGCTGGTCTCTACTGACTGACACATGTATGTATGTAACACTCATGTGATATATATATATGACATACATATATGACATTTATGTCAACCACAGTATGGACCAGTTTGTATTATTATGAAACAAACATAAGATGAAATATGTATGAGTATAAAAGACTGATGGAAGTGGGTAAATGAACTGAGATGGAATAATCTCCAAACTCAGTTAGACAAAAAAGCAAAGTTCAAAACAGTATGTGACATATGTCATCATGTGGTTAAAGGTAGGGGGAAGATTTGCCTATATATTGCTTATATGTACACGTAATTTTCTTATAGCACTTTAAATTTTGAATCATATGAATGTATTGCTGATTCAAATAATTAACTGTATTTAAACTGTTTAAAGTGTAAAAATGTCTATTATGCAAAGGACCAAAGTTGCAAAAAATAATTATACAGAACAAGTCATATGCAATTGCTATTATATCTGAATTAAAGTCTTAATGTAAATGTAATCATCTCAACATTTACTATTCATCAGTTTTCAAAAAAAATTGTTATTGAATATTCACCACTTCTTAAAAATGGTGCGTTAATATGTATGTAACAAAGTACGGATGGCAGATTTACTATATATCATGTGATACATAATTAAATCATTTAAATCAAGGGTCAGTGAACTACGATCTATGGGACACACCAGCCGACCACTGTTTTTGTGAATTAAATTTTACTGGAATATTAGCCATGTTCATTCATTTATACATTGCCTATGGCTGCTTTCATTACAAGAACAGTTAAGCTGTTACAAATGAGACCATATACTCCATAAAGCCTCCAAGATTTTCTATTGCCCTTTATGGAAAAAGTCTGCTGATCCCTGGTTTAGCCCAGTGACAGCAGTTCCTACTCAGAACTACTTTTACTGATCTTAACTCACTTCTGATAAAAGATTTTTACTATAGTTTATTTAACAATCTGGTTTTTGATGTTCCGTTATATTATGCAAACCTTAGTAACTCATCTTTATTCTCTCAAAGCCATGACATTTTATGTTGTTTTTCTTTATCTACTAGTTTTTCGGTAGTAACAGAAGCATCCTCCTTCAAATCAATGCATGAAAGCCTAACAAACGTTGACAGAAAGCAGTGTCTGTCTGTAGGTGTGTGCTTGTATGTGCGTTGTGTGCCCACACATGTGGCTCTAGGGGAGGTGTGCATATATGATGATAGTTACCCTCCCACTTCCCCCTCCACATATGAAAAACAATATGTTTGAAAAAATTATCCCAAGTCACATTTCCTAGACAGATAGTGGAAACGGCAATACTAATTCCAGACCAGCGTTCCAGCTCCTTTGCCCTTATGCACAATGCCTTCTAGAAAGGTCGGTACCTCCTTGAACAGCTTTGCCGGCACGGCCACAGCTTTCTCCTCTTCCAGGTAGGATGCCCAGCACCAAGCTTTCTTTCCTTTAGGAGGCAAACCTGAAAGGCAAGTGAGACTAAACTGATAGAATTTCCAGAGCAGGATACTTACTGTGAACTCTCACTTCCCTAACGACCCCTAGGCCTGGCTCTTCTCTTGTTTCCATGACTGATATTTTCTCTTATTTCCATGACTGATATTTCTCAATTTCTTCCCCTGACTCCTCTTCTGAAGAAATGAGAGCTAAAAAGTAAACTATGTGTATACCCAGGAATGAGTGTAGAAGAAAGGAACAGAAGAACTTAAAGTACTTTTAAAAACTTAAAGTACTTTACTTAAAGTAAAGTACATTTACTTTAAGAACTTAAAGTAAATGAAGGAGACTCAGTAGGAAGCCAAGATAGAACAGAATCATGGAAGCTCAGCAAGTAAGAAGCAGGATGCTCCAAAGTTTTTTCCTAATGAATCAAGAAGCTGAGAACTGCGAAAAGGTCAGTGTACTGAGTAACTTAGGGACTGGCTGCTAACTTGGAGAAAGTGGGTTGGGGGGGGAAATCAGTGCATCCAAGCCCAAATTTTAAGTTGCAAAAGAACACATAAATGATAAAGATACAGAGTCTACAGCAATTTTATTTGGGGTTAATTTAACAAAAAAATGAAAATGAAGAAAGGATATATAATGTTAGGCTTGATGGGAAAGCCTTTCCCTTTTAAAATTGAGGGAAAGATACTTGGAGATGAGCTTAGAACAGGCAATGATAAAGCTCTTGAAGAGGAAGAAAATGGAAGACCTAAGAGAGGGAAATGGCTAAAGCAACAAGGCCACTGAAGGGCCAGAGCCCTGAGAGTAGAAGAAATGAAGGGGAAGGGACAGAAAGGACAAAGACATTTTTGAGGCAGAGTGCAGAGTAACTGGGAATTTACTACCTTTAATGTCAGTGATGAAATAGAGAAGGCCATCCAAATGTAAAAGTTAGGCTGTGTGCTCGATGCAAGTAGAAACATCTCAAACTGTTTTTAAGAGACGAACAAGGGAGGAATGTGGTTAAACCCTGAAGAGAAGCGCTGGGTTCAGGCCCTGATTCACGGGAACGATGTGATTGGCAGGTCAGGATGGGACTGTGCAAAGTACAGTGACCTAACATGGAAGACCGGCCGGGCAGATGTGGCAGGTCCTTCGACACACCCTAGTGGGGCACACAGAAGCTTCTGGGGAGACAACCCAAGGTCCAGGAAGAATAAGGCAGCAAATTAGCCCACCAAGTACTGAAGGGCAGGGCCTAAGCTCTAGATTCCTCAGAGAATAAAGTGTTCCTCGAGAAATAAAGGAAGGAAAAAAGGGTACTGTGTCAGGAAGTCATGGTTGAGAGAAAACATTAAGAAAAAAAATCTAAAATTTTATGAAATGAGTAAGAGCAGAGGTTTTAGTCAAAGTGCAGAAGTAAAAGAACCTACCTGATGGAAAAATAAATAACAGAAAATGATCTCAAGTTTTCCCTGATACTGCTTGAAACTTGCTAATTTCCATTTTCCCCTTGCCCTTTTCTACTTCTTCTAAACTCCAACTTTTATTGACACAATTTAACCAAAGAAAATCCCCAAACGATCCTTTAACTGCCATAGTGTGTGTTACAATTAAGACTAAAATGTCTGCCTGTGTGAAATATTTTCAACTTCATAAAATTACAAGTAAAACCTTCCTTTCATCAACTCACCCTGCTTTAATACAGCCGAATCACCTCGTCTTTTCCTTCGGGCTCTCTGTGAACCCCTCAGGATTCTCCCATCTTGTTTGTTTTCCTACGGTAAAGCAGAAAAGTTTATGATTTTTAAAAGTTCATGATATTGGCACCAATGAAAAGTTAGAGAGCTGTCAGAAAGCAATTTTTTGCACTGTTCTTCAGTTTCACTTCATAACTTTGAAAGAAAGAAAGAATATAGGTCACTTGAGAACTCTGTTGCTCTTGGCCTGAGGTCCTTACAAAATAAGAATATTTCCAAGAATTACACTCTGTTATAGCACAGATACTATTCCCACCTCCTTGAAAAGCTTTCTTCTTTCAGTTCCTTGACCACTCTGGTCTGGGTCCCCTGGTACCTCACCACCCCTCTTTCTTGGGCCTTTTGCTGACATCTCCTGCCATCTAATCCCCTTCTCTTCTTTATCCAATCACTCTCCTTAGGTTTGAAAGATTATCTGTCTGCTAAATATCCCCTGTTTATATATCGAGCTCTGACTCATATATCCAGATGCCTACCTGGGATTTTCGCTTGGACATCTAATAAGTATCTCAAACACATGATGGCCAACGTACTCTAATTTCTATACTCCACTCTGGCCTTCCCATTCTCAAGAAATGGTATGATTACCCAGTCAACAGTTCAAGCCAAAAAGCTAGGAGTTATCTCTCATTCTTCTCTCTCCCTCATATACCCTGCCAACTCTGCCTTTAGCATCTATCTCAAAACCACTGCCTTCTATCTTAAACAGCCCTCTTATTTAGTCTACTACAATAAGCGTCCAGCTGGTTTTCCTGATTCTACTCTGTTCTCACATGTCAAAGCTAGAGTGATCATTTTAAAACATCATATCAAAATATTCCCCTTGCCCTCTACTTTCCAATGGCTTCCCAGCACACTCAGAGTAAAGTGACAACCCATGACTCTGGTTTACCATAAAGCCCTGGACTGCAGAGAACTCTTCAGTCTCATCTTACTCCACTCTTCTCTAGCCTTCAAGGCTCAGCAACCTTGTCTTCTTTATTTCCTTAAATAAAGCATGCTATACATGTTTTTCATTATGGTCTTTTCCTCAAACAATTCCATTGCCCTGCAGAGCTCCTTACTCTCAACTTGACATCAGTCTCCTTATGCAGATCATACTGTCCAAGCCACCCTCCGTGGGAGGCCTCCTGATAACCTAGCCTGAAACAGTCAGATTATCTCAATGCTCTATTGTACTTCTCATTACAGTGCTTACCACAGGCTGATATTTCCCCTAGTGGTTTACTATAGGTCCCTGAGAAAAAAGATTCTGTCCTTCTGCTATCTTATTCATCTCTGAATTCCCAGCTCCTAAAACAGTGACTAACCAATAATCATTGCTCAATATTGATCTTAAGGAAAATGCTTTGAGACTTCAAAGTTGTCTTTTCATATAGAGCTACTAATAAATACTTTAGAAATGTTTATGTTTTAATTAGCATATTTTGAATTAGTTTTCCCTAAATATATCTGACATTTATCTGCCATTTTCTACCTACTCGCATAGTATTATAAGATCTGTCTGCAATTTACCAAAATGAGATTGGCATTTTGCTGTCAAGAAGAATTTAAAATTAATTTGCAGAACTGAAGGTTCTGCCAGTGACTCTCTCACTCCAGCAATAAATTTCAGGACTTCCTACTTCTTCACCCTGAGGGAGGGGTACTATACTATTTATTATTCTCATCATGAGATGAGGACTGTGACACACAGAGAGGACAGGTGGGCACTCTGCTGATGGTAAAACAAGGTCACAGAAGCAGCACTGAAACCCTGGTGCCACCTGCAGAAGGAGAAGCCCTGTGGGTACTGACCATCTCATCATCCCGCTCTTCTTCCTCCTTGGAGTCAGCTTTCAGAGATAACTTTGGCTTTTTCTTCCTACTACACTTAGAATCTTCTTCCTCGTTGTCTTCTCCCATGTCCCTTTCTTCCTTCTGATCTCTGCTGAATTCATAAACCCAAAAGAGTGACTAGGAAACAATACCCATCAAATATCTGCATGTTGATTAGCAATGCAAAAACCTTTTAAAAATATTTAACCAGGAAGAGAAATGTGTATGTATTAGAATATCATAGATAAGAGACACTTCAGACAAAAATCATGAATGACACTGTCAAGACAAAAAGTGGAAATTAGCTTATATATTAATTTATATAATTATTATAATTATGTAATTAATGATAGAATTTTAAAAGGGCACCAGCCCTACAGGTGAAACAGGTTCTAACAAGTTTTAAATTATTGGTTTTTCACAGCTACCATCCATACTAATAAAAGAATCGATTATCTGGAGCTATCCTAGTCTTTGGTGGCGATTTTAAAGCAACAATCTAGCAATTATTGAGAATGCCAAGTTCAATCAAAAAAGGCCAAATGTAATCTGGCAAAATACCAGATGGCCAACAAAAACAGACAATTCCCCAGCCTGTGCTAATTAAAATACATGAGAAACTCCAAAAGAACATAAATACCAAGTCATTTATTTGCAGTAGACAAGTACTTGCAGGAAATACACCTTGTTAGTGATAAGTTGACCTCATCAGAGTCCCGCAAGGCAATCACACCACCATCAGTCACAGCTGATGGCCCTGTCTCAGAATCCTCAGTCTGTCCTGAGAATCACAGAGACACAATTACAAGACTCCTCACTATGGCCATTTAGTGGATGCTCAGTCAGGGGAAGCTGTATTTCATTCATGGAGTTTTAGCTCAATTGCCTAAGAACTCTTAAAATTTAAACCCAAGTACATTTTCACAAGGATCAGCGTCACTAAAACGTGTATGTAGCCCAAAGAGATCTAAATACTCTTGGCTGGGGAGAAAATTAATGTAAATAAAAGACTAAAGAAAGAGGCCAAGATTGTATTGCAGGTAGGACATGAGCAGTATAACTGAAGCCACCTGGTCCAGCAGTGGGATTAGGGTCCAAGTGCCTCCGAAGGGAAAGTCTTGAGGGGTGGGGTGGGGTGGGGGGGGGGAGGCATTTGGATGACAGACGTCAGAGAACACTAAACCTCTCTATTTCCAAGCACCAGGCCCTTGGACTCTAAAACTCATTTTATAAGTGGAATGTGGGCAAAAACCTACTTGTCTTTAATATGTCGAGCACAGTTCTGGCTGCAGTGGTTCCCTCCAGAAAGACACTCATCTACGTTGCCATACTGACAACAGTTCTCACAGAATTGAAGCCCTTCTACTTTCACTGGGTCCTTCAGCCTGAAAGGCATTCCAGTCTTCTCAGAAAAGACTAGAAGGTGAAAAGAAGAAAAAAAAAAAAAAAAAAACTTAAAACCATGATAAAAATTGTGGCAAAATACATTTAAACTTTTTATTCTAATAATTTTGTTAGCAACACAATAAAAAGGATAATGTTTGTTGAATGAATGAATGAACATTGATCATTCCTTTGGGAGGGACAGGTGGATGGGCTGGACTGGGATCACTCAAATCATTTACATAACAAAAACACCTGTAGAAAAGACAAGCAAAAGCTTGTCTTATGCCTTTTCTACAGAGTTCAAAGTAAAATGGAAGAAAATTTCATTAGTCACTAAATTCAGAAGATGAAATTGTCCGTCCATAGAGTCCTTTACAGCTGTTATCTTTTTGACAAAATTTAAAAAGAGTCATCTATGTTATATAATGTTTTTGATGAGTTTTAGTTAATGGGCTGAATCATCTTTCTATTTTACTTTTAATGTAGCAGATCTCCTGAATCATAATTATCCATATTGTCTAGGAGTCCACACTTCCTTTCGTCTGAATCATTAGGCTAATCATTCATTCAGCAAACACTTATTAGGCACCCATTTATGCTAGACACTGATAATGATAGTACAGACCTTGCCCAAGAGACCTCACAGTCTAGAAGAGAAGACAGGCAAGAAAACCAATATTTATAATAAAATGTGATACATGCAATAATTGAAGCATGAACAAGTTCCAGAAGCAGTGCAGAGGAAGAAGTGACTCATCCAGCCCGGGGTGGGGGTGCGGGGGGGGCAGTGGGTAGTTCGAGAAAAGATTTTCTGATAGAAAGCCTCAATAGAGTTTTGAAGGCCAAAGAGGAATTTACCAACTGGACAAAGAGAGAAACAGCATCCTGGCCAGAAGAAACAGTGTGAGCAAAGGCAAGGAAGCATGAAACCACATAGTCCTGGGAGAATTCTATGTAATTCAGTGCTGCTGGCCCTGCCAGAACACAGCGTACAAAGAACAGAACAGAGAGCAAAGAGACAAAAGCAAGCATGTGGGTGCGGGTCACCCAGATCTTTGTATGTTTTGCTAAAGAGACAACAAGAAGTTGGTGAAGTGTCAGATAAGCAATCTACATCAGTTCCTCTCACTTCAGTGTGCTGGATAAATTGGGGGAGATCAGAAGCAGAGGGATTTTTTAAGAGATGTCTGCAGTGGTTCAAGTGAGAGGTGATAAAGGCCTAAATGAAGACAGCGGCAGTGATAATAAGTAGAAAAGGCCAGATCTGAGACATATTTAGGAAACAAAAACCAAGAGGATTCAGTAATAGGCTATGGGGCTGGGAGAGACCAAATTCAGGATGACTCCTAGATTCCTTGCTTGTCCACTGGATGGATGGTGCTACCATCAACTGATATTACGGGCTACAGAAGAAAAAGCAGGTTGGGGGAGGGGAGAAAGAAATAGAAAATGAATCGCATTTTAGACATGTGGAGTTTGAGGTACCTGTGGGACATCCAGGTGGAGATGTCCAGTAGGCAGGTGGAAATACGGGCCTGGAGCTCGGGGGAGAGGTCGGGGCTGGAGATATAGATTTAGGAGTCATCAGCATATAGGTGTTAGTTACAACCATCGGAGCAGATGAGAAAAAAGTGGCAGGCTTTTGGCTAAATCACCTGGGTAGGCTATTACAACATGAATTTACTTGGTAATTTTCAATTAACCTTGTGCTATGACAGATCTGGCTTGAGGAAAGAAGACACTTTACAGTTATTTCAAAAATATTAAAGCTGGTTCCATATCAGTTTCATTATAGAAATTTACCTAAGAATATGTGACATGAAGATCACCCAGGATTTTCAAAGTTCAGCCTATTATAAAACCTTAGTCTTACATTAAAAACTCTCCAAAAAAAAAAAAAGAGAAAGGACAATGCAGATGGCCCACTCTTACCTTCTTGAGCAGTTGGTACCATCCAAGTTGTAGTTGCTGTTGCTTTTTTAACATTTTCCATCTCACTCTCATCTGTAATAACTTCCAGGGCTCCAAACTCATTTACACGGAACTAGAAGCAACAGAAGAAAAGAGGCAGAATTTATAAAAGTGTTCAGAACTGTCACCATTTAAAGGCTGACACTTAGAGTCTACATTTTAAGAGTTAATTTCAACAATTATATTCAGATAAGCCCCAATTATATCCAGATAAACTCACTACCACGATGAAAACCTTTGCATTTAAAAAATCTGGAATTTCGGGAAGAGGGAACAGAACAACGCGGCAAAGCACTTCTTAACAACACAAGCCACCACTTTTGCACTGTCCCGTGGAGTTGCCAGCTCACTTCTTTGGCTCCCAATTTCAAATACTGTTTTTTTGGCTAAGGCTTTTTTTTTTTTCACATTTCATATTACGGTTTATTTAATAATTAAAGTTAGTAAAAGCAGAATTACTGTTTTCCCAGGAATCAACTTGTCTCACCCAAGATCACCTAGTTCAAAGAGCAGGAAAAATTACCATTTTAGAAATTCTGACTTGTACATCCAATCTCCATATTCCAAGATGTGAAGAAGGAAGGCTGAAGCATGAGTCATGGGACTCCCCCCAGGCTCTATATTTCCTCTTTCACTGCTCTTTAGAATTCTCCATTATAGTCATTCACTTCTAGTCCTCCCAAACAACTGGTAATATCTGAGAGATCTGAACAAGTCTACTAGCCTCAGGCCAAGTTTACCACTAAAAAGTAAGAGCATTTTGATTTCATGGGTATTCTGGACCCCAAATATTGAAAATTTCCTCTCACCTCATCTCATGGCAAGCCTCAAACCAAATATTCTTCTGCAATCTCCTGGGCATCCTCTGTGGAATCATACTGGGCATAATGTGTTGAAAGCCTTGAACCACTACCTGTGTGCAGGGGCCCCATCCTCTTTGAAACAGCTAGGTTAACTCACATTCATGAGAGTCAAAGTTACCCTGTATTCCTTCTGTTTTCCCATAAAACAGAATGACATAAGAGATTCACTAATTTTACCAGGGGACAAAGAGCTAGAAAGCTCAAAATTCAAAAGGATCATAAAACATTGGCTTAAAGTTCTTAGATCGCTCCCAGAAATATATGAACATGCAAATATGCAGTATTTAAAATGAGGCCTTCTATTTTCCAATTAAAAATCTGTTTGGTCAACATGCCAACAGAATGATTAATTTTATCAAACTAGATTCAGTCTACAAGTCAGAAAAATCTTCAGCCAAATTTACAACTAATTATTCTTTCCACCAGGTGAAAATAGCACCTTAAACAATTTTCTGCACATGGTCCACAATTATTAAAAGCTTTCTAGATAGAACAAGTGACATAGTTATGGAAAGTGAAAATGTTTTCTCCCTATTATATATTTCAGATACAAGTTCCCAGGTAGCATGCATATACTAAACCTGTGGATTCACCTAAAAATGTCAGTTTAAGAGGTGGTAAAAAGTCAATTGGGAAGGAAAGAGCTAAAAATAACTTCACTTGTTGGGAAAAAATAAAGTTTTAAATGATCAGCACTGAAACCAGAATATTTGAAAATAAAGCTGATAGTACCATCTACTGGGCAAGAGTAGAAAAGTCAAGCCATCATGATTATTAATTAATGACGTTAAAAATGATGGTGGAAAATCAATTCTGAATGGAATTTTTAAAAAACTAGCATTAGCCCAGGTAAGTAAGTTTACTTTTATTATATGCTGATGTTAATTTAAGCTTTTTGATAAATATTAATACAAAATGTGGGAAACAGTACAAAACATTTACATTGCACAGAAAGTCTTCTGTGGTTCAAATTTCCAGACTGCTGCTAAACTACACGCTGGCATTTCAAACGCTGAGAAAGAGAGTGCAGCTGAATGGATCTTCACATTAAAATTCAGACCTGTGACACCTGGGAGTTTTAGGCTCACGTTTAAAGTTAAAAGATAATATTCCCACAGAACAACATTTAATTCTAGTTATCTTTTCCTTCTCCTAATATTCACTGCCAGTAACTGACCTACAGTCTAAGCACAAAGTAAAGATACAATGCACTTAGGAACACGGTTAACTCCTGTAAGCCGGGGACCCATGGATGGACTTCAGGGATTGATAAATCACATCAAATAAATGCAAAATTATGGTTAAGGGCAGACATTGATTTATCTGTGGATAGGGTTCATTAAGTTTAAAGGCATCCTATACCGCTGGGGAAAAACAAAACAAAACAAAACAGAACTCCTAAAGGAAAACAGGCAGAACACTGTCTGACATAAATTATAGGAATATTTCCGGGGGAATCTATCTCCTAACACACAAGAAATAAAAGCCCAAAGGGGGGCACCTATTTAAATGTAAAAGCTTTGCACAGTACACGTCAACAAAAGGAAAAGAGAACCTACTAAATGGGAGAAAATACCTGCAAATGATATGAGCAACAGGGGTTAACATCTATTTATCTAAACAGCTCATACACCTCAACACCAAAAAACAAACAGCCCAACTAAAAAATGAGCAGAAGAACATAATAGACATTTTCCCAAAAAAGACAACGAATGGCCAATAGACACATAAAAAGATGCTCAACATCGCTAATCATCAGGGAACTGCAAATCAAAACCACTGTCGTTGTATGTTTCATCACCTCACAACCGTCAGAACGGCCATCATGAAACTGGACACAAACAACAAATTTTGGCAAGGATATGGAGAAAAGGAAACCCTCCTATACTTTGGTGGGATTGTAACTTGGTGTACTCATTGTGGAGAACACTATGGAAGATTCTCAAAGACCTAAAAACAGAACTACCATATGAGCCAACAGTTTCATTCCTAAGAATATATCAAAAAACCCAAAACACTAATTTTAAAACATATTTGCACCCCAATGATTATAGCAGCATTGTTTACAACTGCCAAGACATGGATGCAACCTAAGTGTCCAACAGATGAATGGATAAAGAAAATGTGATACACACACACACACACAATGGAATACTATGCAGCCACAAAAAGAATGAAATTTTGCCATATGCAGCAACATGGATAAGTGATACAAGTCAGACAGAGAAACACAAATATTTTATGGTATCACTCATATACGGAATCTAAAAACAACGACAAACTACTGAATATAACAAAAAGAAACATACTTACAGATATAGAGAACAAACTATTGGTTACCAGTGGGGAGAGGGAAAGGCGACAAGGCAACATGGGGGTAAGGCACTAGGAGTTATAAACTATCAGGTACAATATAAGCTATAAGGATATATTGTACAACATGGGGAAATATAACCAATGTCAATAATTATAAGTAGACTAGAACCTTTTAAAATTGCAAATCACTAAATTGTACACCTGTAACTTATAATAAAACATTAACCTCAAAGTATTTTTAAAGTATCCTATGATATGCTCAAAGTCTGAAATTGGTAATATTTTTATGAATGCTGCTAGAACCATAGAAACTTGATAAAATCACTTTTTTTCCCAGGTTATTGGTTCTTTTAGACACCTTAAAAGCAGTAAAAAAAAATAGCAACTGACTCTATTCTACAATCAAGAATGCAAAAATTTACAAACTTTATAAAAGGGCTTTATAAAGCAAATCAAGCATATCAGTTGAGACTAACTTCTTCTGTTAGTGGATACATATAGGTCAATCAGAAAACAATTATGCCTGAAATATATAAGGGGTTGAGAAGGTTTTACTTGTTTGTCTTGGCTTAAACTACCTTTGATTCATTCTCTTCTTTATTTTTGCTTATAGAGACAAAGGATCTTTAGCCTATTTGTGCCTGTCTTTAATAACAGATCATTAAAAGACACTGCTGAGATTACTGTTTTTATTACTTACTACATTGAAATAAATGTTGAGTTCTACTTACCAATCTATTTTAAGGGCAAAGATATTTAGTAACTAAAGTGTTCTGAACGCCAATCAAGACAAGGCAAAACCCTGCACAAAGAGTGTAGTGAATTTTCCAGTTGGGTTTCTGCATCACTGCTGCTGGGTCTTGCTCCCGGTTAAGTGGCAACTATTCTTTCGAGATAAGATGCTATCACTGTTGGGAGTGTACCGACATTTTACTGAGGGATGCTGGAAGGCTAAATCCTTATGACACAGAGGAATAATTCTCTGTGGATCAATTTCAGAAATCGTATAAGAAGTTTAGGTAGAGAACTGCTTAGGGACAGCAAGCCCTACCGTGCATCTTTCCACTAGCCTCACCACTTAAGTCGCCTGCCTGCTCTTACAGCTGGCCCTGAGATATTAATCTACAAACACTGATGTGCATTTTAAAGGAACAAATGAGACAACAGTAAAGTTTCCAAAGCTTGTTTAAGTGAAAATGTCTTGTTAATGACTACAAGAGGACCAGCAGACACTTCCTGGTCTCCCCTAATACTGGACTTCCTGATGCTGACCCCCTTTCTGAATGTCCCTCTCTCTCCCTTCTCCCATCCCCATCCCAAAAAGTCCTCACAGACTTCTACCTATTTTCAGGCACCTGAAAGCTCACGTGACATCTGTTTCCAAAACCCTCCTGATCCCTCCAGCTAACATAATACTGCCTCTAAACTGCTGTTAACATTTTCCTTTCATCTCTTTTGATATGAAAACATTTCTCTTGTTAGACTGAATAGCAGTGTAAGAGAATCCATTTTAAAATCAGAAAAGCCTGGTTTTAAGACCCAGTTCTACCAATAACTAACTGTCTGACCTTGAGCAAGTGACATTAACCACCCCAGGCCTCTGTTTACTTCATCTGTAAACTAACATCAGTGACAGAAACTGCCTCAAATGGGTTAAATAAGTGACTTAAAGTAAAAGGCGTAGGGCCAATCCCTGATGGCTCAGTGTGTAAAGAATCCACCTGCAATTCAGGAAACACAGGAGACAAAGGTTCGATCTCTGGGTCGGGAAGATCCTCTGGAGAAGGAAAAGGCAACCCACTCCAGTATTCTTGCCTGGGAAATCCCATGGACAGAGGAGTCTAGCAGGCCACATAGCCAATGGGGTCGCAAAGAGTCGGACACAACTGAGCAACTAAGCACAAGAAACAAAGAGCTCACCAGAGAATAAGTTCTCTATTCTTTCTGCTACTGCACCCAAAAAAGGAGCTTTTGCACTCTGCTTCCTATAAGGGTTGGTTAGCCCAGTGGGAAGTGGGGAATGGGGACTCCAGCAATAGGGACCAGTAAAAAGAGACCAAGGTGTGAACGAGCTGACTGGGCTGGAAAGGAAACTGGGTGGCATGGAGATGTGAAACAAGATGCAGCTGGGGAGAAAAGTAATGGTCAGACCACCAAAAACCTTTTGTGGTGAACTTAAGGGGTTTGAACTTTATCACGAAAGATACAGGAAACTGCTAAGGATTTTAAGCAGAAGAGTGATGTAACTTGATTGGCCAGCAATCATGAGGCTTTTACAGAGAAAAGTTCTTCCAAAACGGCAATAAACTGAAGCATATAAAAACCTGTTCCCATGAAAAGAAACTGACTTCTATGTATTTCCTGAATTAACTTCAGCTGGTTGTCTTAGTGACTGCACATTAGGAAAGCCACATACCTTCATCCATTAAAAAAAAGAAGAGCTTCTAGGGTCAAATAGGCAAAGTATGATGCAGGAGAGTAAATTTCATGATTTATTTAAAATTCTTTCCAATAACTTAATTGTGAAAAAATAAATTTCTCAATTAGATCTCCTAAGCAACTCAAATTTTAATATGAAGAGCAAGTGAGTCCTAAGCAATATAATCAACTGGTGAGTCTTTGACTCTCTTTGGATAAAAGGAGTTCTAAAGTAGAAAATGTTTTTTAAATTATTTTTTTAAGTGGGATATCAAACTGTCAACAGCACATAAAGTAAACTGGGTACATGGCAATTACCCAGGTAATTAGATGAGTCTAAAAGTCAAATCAAATAACCTAGTTTATAATACCCACTAAGTGGCTTAATTACCTGATTACCTTTATAAAAGTAATAGGTTAATTCCTAAAATCCATTGCTTAAAAACCTTCAGGCAATCTAAATTTCTCAGGGATGGAGATGTCACTCTATTATTAAAATCTAACTGAAAAAAAAGTATAAATTTCATCATCCACCTGACACACACACACACACAAAAAGCCATTCAGAAGAAAAAGGATAAAAATGTACAAGAAAAATAAGACTCTGAAACAATAAAAAAGGTAGTTTACATAATACACCATAAAGCAAGAAAAGATAGAATTTGTTAAATTTTTTTACACGTATTTTTTTTTAATCCTTATAACCAGCTTATGACATAGATCCTATATCCCCATTTTACAGATAAAGATTCTGAAGTTCAATTTAAACAAAACTCATTTAGCTAGTATGTGGTTGACACTATCAGAATCTCAAACAGTTGTTCTTTCTCAAAATTTTCAGCACTCTATTTCCATCATATCTAATCCAGATGAACATTTGGAGAATGTTAGAGCAGATAAAATCCTTGGTATTCATTTAATTCCTTATTTTACTAAAGAGGAAACTGGCCCCAAAGAGATTAACTGACTTGTTCAAGGTCACAGAAAACTAACACTAAAAACCAGATAGTCTTCCCAGATTTCACTAAACCTCACTGCAATATTTTTGTTAAGCTAAACTCAGATAGATATGTTGGCACACAGCACTTAATTAAACCAAAACCAACTAAAATCTAAGTATTTTTCCAACAACAAGCAGACTGTCCAAATCTCACCACTGAGGATCAACTAGAAAAGTTTTGGCTCAGGTACTTGTCAAGTAGCCACTAAAAGGGAGCAGATTCCAAGAAGTCAATATTAGGGTGCGTGAATTCCTAGTCAAGACAGGCAAGAAAGACAAGCGTTAGCGAGGTAAGCCAAGAGACAGTCAGGGAGATCAGAAGTTCAAACACCTAAGTGACCAAGTACAAACACGAAGTCTAAAGGGCCACAGACAGGTTCAAGGTCCCAGAGATAGGATCAGAGCAAAAGCAAATTAGAAATGAGAGGTGGGTGCTTGCACAACCCTGTTCCATGGGGCAGCAGGTGTGGTCCTGGAGTGGCTCAGGCGGGGGCAGGGGGTGCTGGGGAAAAGGGGGCAGGGTGAGCACCTAGAAAAGGAGCAGACTCAAGCACTGCTCTCTGAAGAGAGTTCTCATTGTTACTAAAGCAGTCTCATTTACAGGAAGCACCAGCTTCCGAACAAGTGATTATACAAAAATCCATATTCACAGTTTACAGTATAAATAATTTAAGGGAGGTGAACAGTCCTGTTTATTCAGTATTTTAGCTTTATCCAGTTTTTACATAAAATAACTAGGACACAGGGAGGGTAGCTTTTCACTTCAGTTACAAAGCCCATCACTACAAAACATATACAAAGCTAGGCCTTCTAAGTCTACCATTCTTAAAATTTATTAGCCATAGAAATCCTGAAACGATCTTCCTTGAAACTATACATTAATTTCTACAAAATGAGTACAGATTGCAGAAGGATTTCTTAGTCCCCCACCCCAAATGACAAAGGCGTCTGCCAATCTACCAGCCATGTATTGTCTTGAGAGGCAGAGGAACAAGTATCATACAAAACTATAGCCCCTGTGCTTCAGTATAGAATTCGCCTGCAATGCAGAAGACACCAGAGACGCAGATTCAATCCCTGGGTCAGGAAAATCCCCTGGAGGAAGGCATGGCAACGCACTCCAGTAATCTTGCTGGGAAAATCCCACGGACAGACGAGTCCAGCAGGCTACAGTCCATAGGGTCACAAAGAGTCAGGCACGACTGAAGCAACTGAATACACCTACACACACCTATGCTTAATGCTTTTAATCCTTATGTCACATATGTGCTCAAATTCATTTTAATAATAAACACAAACAGATATACACACATATACAGTTGTATGCAATACAGACAGCTTACCTTTAAGTCACTTCCTGGTAATGTACCTACTCCATCCTTCCAATCCATAACACTGAATACATCAAATTCTTGACCACTTGTGCTAGAGGCAGATTCAGTCATGATTTATTTTTTAACCTGGAAAAGGAAAAAAAGGGCATAGTACCACATAGTCTACATGCAAATCAATTTTTATTTCAGTGGTCATTCCTTCAGTTTCCCTTAACTACATAATTTTCTTGGTCACAGTGTCCCACATCCAGAGATTTAGAAATACCTGCTTCAGAAACATTTTTTCGAGTGTAATCTAAAGTATATTACAGGAGAAAATAAGTTCTAGTTTAAACAAAAAGTACCATGGTAAACCTTTGCCATTGTTAGAAAAAGAATTCACTGTTTCATAGCATATTCACTTAAAACAGAAAGTTTTGATCACATAGGGATAGAATTCTTCACCCTCTGTTTTTTCTTCCCCCTCTAAGACTTTGAAAAGAGAGTAGATGTGCATAAAGGAGAGTACCCAATATAAAATGTTGAAAAAGAAAAGAAAGGCCATTTAGATTTAAAAAAAAGAAGATGAAAAGAACAAGAAAATTCAGTCCATTATTGAATGCTATCTACACTAAATTTGTCAATTAAGTCTGTGCTATCAACACAACGAATACACAGTATGATTGATTCAATAAACTTATTTATTTAATTTAGTTGAAACAGCTGCCAAACTGATGTTCTTAGAAATAGAAAAACAGTCTCAAAATGTAGAGCAAACATAACAGGACTATGTTAAGATAACCAGTTTGGGTAGCTACACGGTGATAATACTTTTAACTTTCTTTCATTTAAAAAAAAATTCAAAAACAAACTTTTTCATAATCATATACCCACTGGTGGTAGTATTGATACTGTTACTCTGAGGATGCTGTCTGTGTGGTATGGGATAAAACAAGTAAGTAATTACATTGGTGTCACTGACAAGTGGTCAAAGATCAATGGGTCCTAAATCTGAATGGAAGTATCATTATGATTCCATGATGCACTTTGCTTTAGAAATATGCATATTTTCTAGCTTTGCCCAGACAAACTCTGGAAAACAACCACCAGTTAAAATTAATCGCCTAGTGTTCAGACTATAGTCTCTAAATGCCGTTTCTCCCAGGTCTTCCCAGAGAACGAGCTAACTGGCAGCAGGAAATGTGCAAGATGAATCAGGAACATCTTATCAAATTAAAAAGCAAGGAAGCTATCAAAGACAGCAGAGTTCATACCAAAAGGACTCAGAGACCAATCTGAAAAGGCTTCTGTTGGCCAAAGTAAGGATATTAGCTGCAGTGACTTGAAACATATCAAATAAGTTTAAATTATTATGAGTTCACAACGATATTCAAAACCAACCAATCAAGAACACCTCACTGATCTTCTTTTGAGAATACAAGAGAACCACTAATTCATTATTGGGGAAAAGAAATAAGGATTTATCCTGACTGTATCACATGAGATCAATAAGAACTATATCTCAGGGAAACCAAATCATGGGTGAAAGGAAGCTTCCTTTTAGAAAAAAATTCTTGATTTTTTATGATTCCTAATAAGAAGGAATGATAAAACTGAAACATAACCATTTGCAACTTTAAAAATAATGGCTCTAGACAATAACCATGAGTGCCTTCTAAGAATACCTACCAAGCCAATACCATCTATGAAGCAGTCTTGCCAGGAAAAAATTACATCAAATCTGATGTGATCAAGTCTATTCACAGGAAATACCATAGACAAAAGAACATGTGAAATCACACCAAGAAGATGTAAGAAGCAAGATATGAGTTGTTCTGGGAATTTCAAGAGGTCCAAGAAGTCAAAATTATTTTCATAAAAATACTAGCACATTATTTGCCTTTTTCACTATGCTGATATTTACGCTGATGAGCCAAAGCAACGGTAAACCTGCTGGAGCAGAAGCACCCAGGTACAGTAGGAGTCAACAAATGCCAGACTCACTAAAGACCATCTCTGATGAAGCAAAATAATAAACTGTATTAAGTCTTGATATTTGACTATATATCTTTTTAATATTCTGTCTGATGAAAGAGGAGTATGCACACAGAGCTCAGGCATGCCAAAGTACCATGGCTGTCTCCAGGCAAAGTACTTTTGAACTGTTTGAGAGGCAAGCTGAACAAGCTGTTTTTTGTTGTTTTTTTTTCCTTTGAAATCCCACTTTTACTTTAAAAATTATGTTTATTCAAGTTTGGATATCTGGAAAATACACTGTCAAAAATAAATGAAGAGTTTGTCATATGAAGGAAAACACTGACAGCATGTCACTAATGTAATGATACAACTTGAACATTTTGGAAAACCTGTATGTACCACGATAAGCCTGACAGCTTCCCAATAGCTATAGACTTTTCCAAGGAGATGGATGGTGATATTCATGAAAATGACCTTTAAAGATACTTAATAATGAAATACGTCATAACTCAGTTAGGCAGTATTTTCCAAACAACCAACGCTTAAAGTTACAAAATTATGCATGGTTAAAGGGTCCATTCAGAATGTAGGACAGGCCAATGTGATTTTAATGTGACAGAATACAGAAAACTCATTGATAAGATTTCAAATTGCACACTGCAACTGACCTTTAAGAAACTACCACATGTCAAGTTTTGGTATAATACTAAAGAATATCCATCATTAAATGAAAATCTTAAAATATTCCTCCCTTTTCCAACTCGATACCAGTGTGAAGGAGACTTTCTTCACATGCTTCAATCAAAACAATGTATTGAAACTGACTGAATTCAGAAACTGATGGGATAATTCAGCTGTCTTCTATTAAGCAGACATTACAGAGATTTGCAAAAATGTAATACAGTGCTACTTTTCTCACCTTTTCTTTTAAATTTTGGAAATTATCCTTATATTTCATAAAAAGTGTGCTTGTATACACTTAGGTAATCAATTTACTGTTGTTATAAGTAATAAATAACCAATATATTTTAATTTCTAATGCAGTAAATATTGATAAATGTAACACATAAAAACAATAGTCTTTGGTTGTTTTTCATTTTTTAGAGCATAAAGGGGACTTGAGACCCAAAAGTCTGAAAGCCATTGCTACACAAGATTAAAAAGTTGTTTTCTGCACATACGCACACAAAAAATTTTTAAGGAATGATAAATAAGCAGACGAAAGAGGAAATTTGAAATTTAGATTGAGACATATTAACTAATCAATCATATTCTGCATTTCATAGATCTTGTTTCAACCCTGATTTAAATTATTTAAAAAAAAGATTATTAGGTAGGAGGGGAAATACAAATACCAACTATTTGATGATATTAGGGAAATACAGTTGCTTTTTTTAGAGAGATGATACATACTTTAAAGAGAGGAGGCCTTCCATGTATTTTTAGAGATACAAATCAAAATTGTGAAATGAAATGCTACAAGGTGAGGAAGTTGCTACAAATTAATTAAGCGGTAAAGTGGTGAAACAAGACTGGCAACATCCTGGAAAACTGCGAAGAGGAGTGAAGGGTCCAGAGTGGTTATTATCCTACATTCTATACATCTTAAACACTCAATAGGAAAAAAAAAACAACCCTGTGTTTCTCTGAGTTATAATGTGAGCTATAAAGACTTAGCACTCACGAATTCAAGTTGTAAAGGCCCGAGAAGAATCCATCTAAAAAGCAGTAAAAATAAGAAATAAATTAAGACTCATACTGATGTTCTCTATGACTCCTATCTCACTAAATAAACAAAAGAAATGAACCTGACTTCCTTATTAAATAATGTAGGAGTGGCAACTTTTTCCTGATAGAGTGATAGTATAATTTTCCCCCTGGTGGATAAATGAGGTAAACCCTGAGTGATCTTGCAAAAAGAAACACTGTAAATTTATTAATTCAATCTCATCTTCTTCCAAAAAAGGATTCAAAGCATTAGATAATTTATAAAAATTATTTATTTCATTTCCTTCTTTCTCACAGAAAGATGGGTTCTATTATCCCTCTAGTTGATGTTGGAGAAAGTGAGTTGCAGAGTTCAGTAACTCACCCAGAATCATATTTGGTGACACAGTCAGGATTGAACCCAGATCAGCCTGATTCTGACCCTGGTGTTTTTCTTCAACCACTGTCTTCTTGTTTCAAACTCTTATCCCCTCGAGAATCTGGCTAAGGCTATTTTTCCTTATTTTACTTTCTGGAACAAGAATATCCAGAAACCAGCTCACTAGGTCCGAAGTTCTTGATGTATATAGATTAGTACCACATGTATCCTTTTAATAAAATGCCATCAAATATATGCTTATTAACAAAATGTCACTGAGACACATATCCAACACATAGATTTCTGGTCTTTTCCTACCTAAAAACCATAAATGTATGAAATTTACAACAGCAAAATCCTATCTGTGACTAGGAGGAGGACTAGAAAAATAAGAGAAATCTAAAAGCTATAATTGTACAAAGGCTGCAGTAAATGTTTATTATATATTTTAGGAAATAATTAGCATACAAAACACTGGTAATGTTATATAGTATATTCTGCCTGTAAGCACATATCTAACATTTATAAAAATAGTTTTCATCCATTATCTCAGTCTAAAGTTTATGGAGATTTTGTATAAAATTCTATAGCATAAAAATATTCACTACCTTCCTTTCCTTCATCTAATTTTGAAGTCACTATCACATAAATTATGAACAGCTGGTATAGATTAGGCATTTTTTCCATCATCTCCTAATCAGGTAGAACAACCAGAAGCCAATATTATTTTAACAGAAGCTGTTTTTATGACACCTTTTTCCTCTTTTTCTGTCTTCTGTAAGTATGTGATCTTGTATACAAACATACCGTCTTTTCATGCCAACAAATTATGCTTCTAAGAGTTAAGCAAATTTTTTTAGTACTTAGAAATACTATCCTTTGTATTTTCTTTAATTATCATCTGGCACTATCCCATCATCTCATGTGTAACCTGTACTCTACAGGCCTAAAAACCAGGTAGGTTAAGTCACTCACCATTTAAGTCACAAGCAGTATTTCTCATTGTGCAGAAAAGCACACTCCAAATCTCTTGTTAAGTCCGCTGAGATTTCCTAAGGCAGTACCTTAAACGTGTACCATGATGTGTCCTCTGTGTTATTAGCCAAGATCTACCATTTTTCTCCAGTGCATGCATGTTAAGTCGCTTCAGTCATGTCCTACTCTTTGCAATCCCAAGGACTGTAGCCCGCCAGACACCTTTGTTCATAGGATTCCCCAGGCAAGGATACTGGAGTGGGTTGCCATTCCCTCCTCCAGGGGATCTTCCCAACCCAGGGATCAAACCCATGTCTCTTGCATTTCCCACATTGGCAGGTGGGTTCTTTACCAGTCCAGCCATTGCTGATATCAAAAGGGACAGCTTTGGAGATCAGATATCCAGGAAATGCACCAATGCAGCTTCTGATTTCCACTCACCTATACTATACCTCGGAGAAGGCAATGGCACCCCACTCCAGTACTCTTGCCTGGAAAATCCCATGGACAGAGGAGCCTGATAGGCTACAGTCCACGGGTCACTAAGAGTCGGACATGATTGAGCGACTTACCTTTCACTTTTCACTTTCATGCACTGGAGAAGGAAAAGGCAACCCAATCCAGTGTTCTTGCCTGGAGAATCCCAGGGACGGGGGAGCCTGGTGGGCTGCCGTCTATGGGGTCGCACAGAGTCGGACACAACTGAAGTGACTTAGCAGCAGCATACTATACCTGACAATGGCTAATATCAAGGGTACTGACACCCAGTGTGTTCCCTCCAATGCCTACAGTGGATGTCTCATCAATACTGTAGGTGGAGATCATTACTGCTGGCACCAATGCAAATATATGATACTCTCAAAGTCCCTCCTGTGTGAAACAGTTCACTTTAGTTTTTACTCTTTTTATTATAATTTCCTTGCGTAACAATCTACAAAAGGGCTGGCTGACAGACTAAATGACATTTAACACAGAATTACCTCCTCTGAACAGCACTGCAACATGTATATTACCATATGTAAAATAGATGACTAGTGCAAGTTCAATGCATGAAGCAGGGCACTCAAAGCCTCAAAGCCAGGGCTCTGGGACAACCCAGAGGGATGGGGTGGGGAGGGAGGCGGGAGTGGGTTTCAGGATAGGGGGACACATGTGTACCCATGGGTGATTCATGTCAATGTATGGCAAAAACCACCACAATATTGCAAAGAAATTATCCTCCAATTAAAATAAATAAATAAAAATTTTAAAAATTACCTCCTCTTTCTTTCCTGCTCCACCCCCTGCCTCTAAACCAAAGCTGTGCAACTTGACTCTCCCTTGGAATCATTTATCAAATGGATACACTTCCCCAATCTCTCACACAAAGAAATTCTTGGAAGCCCTGGCTTACCATGTACCACCAGGAATCTAGAAACATTAAGTGGTAATGAAATTAATTAATATCTTGTATTAAAAAAAATCCTATAAGAATATGGAGATGTGGGCCCTCTCATATACTATGGTAGCATTGATTGAAACAACCTCCACTCTACGGAAATGAATTTTCAAGAACATATCCTCCAATTCAGTCCTTCTATCTCTAGAAATTTATCCCATAGATACTTGCACATGTGTCTAAAAAATGTAAAAGGTGGTTCATGGACTATAGCGCTGCTTGTAATGTCAAAAAACTGGAAATAACCCGACTGTCCATCAGTAAAGGAAAACTGTGGTACATCCATACAATAGTATAAAATACCACTATAGAAAACCATGAGGAAACCCTTTACATTCTGATACAGATAAAGCTCCAAGATACAATCAATACTACTAATTTTACATAGGTTATATAAACAGTGTGATACAATTTGTGTAAAACAAATGGGGCATATATCAGTATGAGTATTGCTTATATATACATAGACTATCTTTACAAGGATTTGTCAAAAGCTGGTTAACACTGCCTGCCTCCAGGAAGCGGCAATGGTAGGTTGAAAGACAGCTAAAGGATGGGAACCTACTCTCTGTGGCCACTTTAGCACCTGTTGAATATTTAAATGTGTATTTTTTTTAAGAAAAAAATTACATTAAAATATATTTTAAAATTCTATTTCATATTTATTTAAAATACGCTATGTTATGAAAGGTGCTTCTCCTTACAAAAATATTTAGCTTCTTATAGATGTCAACAATTGAAGCCATAGCCTGGAAGGCACTAGGGGAAATGGACTTCCCCAAAGCTCTTGTGTAATTTAACTAGTAGGTATTTAACTACATACACAAATGTATCAGCTCCACAGACGGATGGAAAAAGAAAGGGTTGAGGGCTCACTTCTCTACAACTCAGGTATCACAAACAAACAGGAGATCCCTGGCATGCACAGACTATCTTGATTTCTACCATTCCTGAGCAACAGCCGAAGCTCCCACATTTAGCAATGTGCCATTTCGCAGAGACAAGATTCTGAATCACACACACCATGAACTGGGGGGCCCGGCCAAGGTCCAGGTGTGCTCTGAGTCACAGCGCAGTGTCAGAGTGCTACAGCCACCATACATAAAGTGACAACAACTCCGCTTCTAGTGAAGAAATGAAACAAACAAAATGAACTGCTAGTTGATTCTAGTGTTGATGACAGAACGAGGAGAACATGGAAATGCTTATGAAAGTGATAGGTCCCAGCCACAAAACAGAAGTTTCAGATAAATTAAAGGCTGAAATGTCAAATGCAATGATGACTCAGACACATTGTGTGAACAAAACTACAGAACGCTCCAAAAGGAAATAAGTAGAAAAGACGTGTGAATTTGTTTCAATAAGTGCTCTAGACAGTACAAAAATTGCTCATCAAGTAAGATAAGTAGTTAAGGTCTAGAGAGATCATTTACATTACTCAGTTATACTTTAGCAATCTGAAGGGAGGAATTATGCGCTACAACGATTTTTTTCCAGGTTGTGGACTGGCAATGGTCATGGGCTATATCCATCATAAATGTCAAGAATCTACGGTATCTTATTTTGACTGGAGATAAACAGAGTCCTTCATAATCCTCTCTTTATATGATTCCTTTGCTCATATCTGCCAGGAGAGGATAAAATGGCCGCTCAGAGTCGGGGGCAGGGACGCCCCAGGCGTGCACTTGTACAGCACGTTCAAGGTGAAGAGGCTGCCTGGGGCTGAGATGAAGAGAAGATAACAGTCCCTGGGAAGATAAGCAACCCAATCTGGTAGCTGCAACACAAAGTGAGAGAGTGGGCCTTGCCTAGAAACCAAAAGTCTGGATCTGCAGATAAGGTCAGTATTAAAGATTACTAAGAAAGGGTACTAACTGCAGCCTGGCCATTCCTGCTCAAACCATTGTTTTCAAAATAGTAGAGTATTTACAAGAACAGCTAATGTTCACTAACGCCAGTTAAACAGGTTTAATATTTTCAAATAAAGTTGTTTTTTTAGAATTCCATTTTATAGCTTTACCATTAACAGGTACAGTTTTCAAAAGTAAGTTACAGAGATAACAAGGCCAAGAGCTGGGAGTAGTTGTAAAATGGGGGTAGGCATCACCCCAGAAGCAGCATCTGAGAATCAGATTTAACTCTATCACTCAGAGAGATGATGGGACTGAGTGAGATCTCAGTGCCTGGTGTCAAGGAACTAAACACATCAGTTTTTGGTTCAAGAGGGCAATGTATCTTTTGTGAAGAGTAAGTCAGGAATGCTAACCCTTAAATCATGACCATGAAAGAAACAAAAATGACAGCTCTGCAGAACAGTGAGACAATAGTAAGAAAAGTCAACATCCACAGTGGGGATTCAGTGCTCTGCTGCTATGATGCCCACATGAATACCATCAACTGAAGCTGGCTTTCGGTTCACTTTGTAGAAATCATCAATCACTCACCAAAAGCTGTCTCTGGCACATTGTGACATTCTCAAAAAATAAGTCTTAAGCATCACCTTCAGTAATATCATCGAAAGGGCCTCTGCCCACTGCTAAACCCATATTAAAATGGTGTATCAAGTTGCTGAGCCTCCCTCTCCCCACCCACCCTGCTCCTTGTCATCCTTTCACAGACACAAATCAAACACTTCATGCATCATCCTCAAAACTTGCCACACTCTCTCAAGTTCCTCTCTCCATCCCCTGCCCTTTCCTAAAGGAGCCATGACCTTCCTTTCCTCCTCTTCAATTCACTTTCCAAGGTTTGGCAATGTCCTGTTCTGTGACTTCAGACCAACTAACCCCCTGAAGCCTCAATTTCCTCATCTATAAAATGTGGATGATAACAGAACTTTTCTTCATTGTGCGTGGTGAGGACTGAATAAGATGAGTCAGATAACAGTTCAACACAGTGCCTACTCCAAAGTTACGCAGTCAATAAAATCTTAACTGTCTATTATAGTTACCTGGTTTAACAATTATTTGAGTTCATGAGAATTGCTCAGCAACCTTAAAAAATTAGTCACTGGCATTTTCCTCCCCCTTTCCCTTCATTTTATTTCAGTGGTGTCTCTTATGGTAAGCCACCTGTGTTCAAAGCTCCATTACAAGATGTCAACATTACAACATAGATGTTGTGCTGTTAATAACAACAATCCCTCATATTTACATGGCTCTAGAAATGACTAGCTTTCTTCAAGGAACAATTCCTCTGAAGTAATGGAGAAGGATCTGCCACGTAGGGAGGGAGTTGGACCCGAAGGCAGGGCTCTCTTCACCATCACGCTGGGCTGGCAGCACACTGGAGACCAGGCTAAAGCGGGTTAACAAGACGAAGATGAAAGGCTAGGGCAATCTGTCCCAAAATCCGCTCCTCAGAACTTACAGGAGACCATTTCTGTGTGTCCTGTGACACAAGTGTTGTGGTGATGGAGAAATGTAACCTCTGGGTCTTTGGGAGATGGATGGCACCCATCAGCAGCAACGCAGCTATCTGTGAAGCGCTGAATTCAAGCTTCCCACAGTCAGCCAGCCCTACAGCTCTGTTGTCACAGTCTAGCAAGTCCCATGGAACCCCTTTTCAGAAAATGCTGAGCTATGGAAAATAAATTCAAGAAATAACATGAGAACAGGCAGTGTTTTACAGGAGAGAATTCATTCATCTCCAAGTTAGGAAATCAACCATAGAGATGCTACATTCTGGCTGAGCTCCCAGTCTGCATCCATGAGTTGAAATCTGTAGTATCTAACACTGGGGAAAGTCCTGGGGACCTAGAGTCCAGGCCCAAGAAAGTGATCTTGAGAAAGACATGGCCCCACCTCTTAAGGTCTATCTACAGTTTTCTGATTTATCCTCTGATGCCTTCCTATGCACTTTCATGACACCTGAGAGGTACACTGGCTGTAATGGGGAACTCACATATTTACAAATACACGGCCACGTAAGGGGAGTCAGACCAAGTCAGTAAGTCTAACCCACTCCAGAGATACAGACACAGTGGAGCTGGAGGGTTTCTTCTACACTTTGTCATTTTAAAGGATCTTACCAATACTAGCCTATTTGACCCTAACAGCTACCTTTTAAGTTGGCCAAGAATTGTTGGCCTCATTTTACAGATAAGAAAAGATCACCAAACCAATAAACAGACTTTCACCTCCCAAAACAGTGACCCTCAGACTATACCATAGTGCCCAAAACAATGTATTTTAGTCAATAAAGAAGCCAATCTAATGTAAAGGTGAAAAGCACAACAGCCAGAGTGCCTGGGTTGAATCCTGGCTTCACAACTTACTAGCTGAATAATCTTGGGCATGGTACCCAACCTCTCTTGAGCCTTAGCTCCTTCATCTAAAAAATGAATAGGAATATCTACTTCATAGAGATTTAAGCGTTTTTAAATTATGCACGTTAAAGTGCTTTGTACTTTGTGGACAGTCAGTTCACAACAGCTACAGTAATTTTGAAGAAAAGAAACAAGTTGCTCTCCAGTGTCCACACTCCCTTCAAGCATGAGTTTACCAGATGTCTGAATATCTCACAGCAGAGAAATGATAACTGTACAAAAGCTAATACCTTTGCACCACAAAGTCCTATTAGATTTCTCCAGAGTCCAGAAGTGAAGGCGGAAAAAAGTGGGAGTTAAGAACTATGGTAGGACTCTGGGATTTCACAAACAAGTACAACTTCAAAATGAATTTAGGAAACTGATGAAAAGTCAGTAAGTATTGGTTTTTCCAAGCTCTTATAAAGAAAAGAACATTCTAACAATGAGAAAAGTATGAAGGACATAATCTCTGAACAATGACCTAAGACTAAGCCATTGGCAACCTTACTGTGACATTTTTGCTGAGGAGGCATAAAAACATCGTCGCGTATCAACTCTGGTTCCAGGACCTGCTTTCAAGAAAGACACAGAGGCAAACAGAAAGCACCATTGAGAAATCACAGTAAGAGGCCTATAGAGAAAAGAGAGATGAAAGCTATGGATCCTCTCCAAAGGGGACTCAAATGACTACAGAGTCTTTCTCTGTACAAGTGCTGGAACATGGGTATGTAAGATGCCAGGAGAACAGGGGCTGAAGGGAGATTCTGTACCCCAATAATAGTACTTACTACATCATATCATGATCCTTTCTTACAGGAGGTTTTGGAGGAAAGAGACTTTGATTTATTCATTTTATTACCCTCATGTGAATATCCACAGTAGGCATCAATAAAAATTTATCACATGAATGAACAAAAGAGAAGGGAAAAACGTAACAGACTAGTTGTGGGCAAGGACTGGGGAGAGGGAAAATCAGAAACAGATCTTCATCTGTCCATCTATCTCATATTCTCCAGTGAAAATTCTAACAAGGAGGCTGCTAAGTATTTATTTACCTCTTTGGCAAGAGGATAATTCTCCAGCTCCAAGAAACCCTCCTTATTTAAGTGTCAGTGAAGAACACATCAAAAGAAGTTAAATTCAAGCCTCTTAAACAGGCTTATTCAATAAGGATAAGAGAAAAATCTAAACTCACCCATGAAGCATCTCTCAACAAATATTTTGCTACAAAGAAAAATTTTCCTTTCAAATCAAGCATGACAGATACCAGCTTTGATATTCCAGTAACCCTGACTGATAAGAACTCTGAATCGCACACATACTGGAACTGAGATCTGTTGTGGAGAGATGTGAATTCTGCCCTGAGGGCTCAAGTTCATAGATTTTTTTTTTTTAGGCAGGTAGAACTGTAGATGACTTCAACGTGAAAACTGAAATCTCAATAGCATCAAGAACAAATTCTTGAGAATCTGGGTTTTCTGTCCCTATCTATGTTCCTGTAGTAGATGCCTGAGAGGCAGCTAACCTAGGTTCCCTTTATATATGAAATCGATTATTAGGACGGCGCCTTCTTGTTGATATTTTTTCAAGAGATACCTCCTGCTCCTGTATCTACTACTAGTCATGTTTAATGAAAATGACTCTATTTATAACATATCGATGGCTTATCTGATTTCCTACCTTTTCTGCTATGACGATTACATGCAAAGGGGTAGTCACCAAAGGCAACCTTTACAAAATCTCAACTTCCTGCCCTTCCGTTTGTTACTGTAAGAAGGATGAATTGTTTGAGAGTCTGTGGCCTTAACCTACTTACTTCCTCTGAAGGAGGAACAGAAAATGAAAAATGCCTTTCAAGAAAAAAAAAATGTATATAGAAAATGAAATCACAAACTGACATTAACAGTCTTATGGCACATTTAACACACTCTCTTCAAATGCTTTTATTTGAAGTTCATTTTCAATGTACAGACTATGAGATACTCAATTTGAGACAGAAATATCCTGAAAAGTGCTATAATGTCATCCATACACTACACTAGTAGGGTAATAATAGAAATTTTACACCCATTAGAGGGATTCAAGAGCATAAAAAGAGCAAGAACCTGTCTCACAGAGATATTTCCATGCTTATGCAAAATATGCACAAGTTTAAATTTTAAAAGAAAACTAAAAGTAGTATCTTGTTCTTTTTTCTTACTTCACTTCATAATTTTTAAATGCTAAAAGTAGTACATTCTTTTTTCTTATTCTGCTTCATATTTTTATAGAACACAGAGCTAAAATTAAAAGATTTACACTTGATTTCTTTTGCCTATAATAAATTAGATTTGTCCAGATTTTATTTCTGTCACAGAAGTCATGTCTACAGGCTTATCTTGATAACCCTTTGCAGCTAAACTCCTTATCAACAAATTGAACAGCTAGGCCTCAAATCTTCCAAATAAGACCACAAAGCAATGGGGTGAAATTATTTAGATCATTTAACAACCAGACCGGGGACTTCAATTCACAGTTCAGTGCTCGGTCAGTTTAACAGATGGGGGAAAAGTAATCAACTGATTTTGGTGCCTCAACCATCCTACTCAAAGTGTTTCAGTAACTGAACTAGTTTAATTCTATAAAAGCACACGTAACATACAGCCGTGGTCCAATCTTGAAAGGCTCCAACATACAGCAGGTGCTTAAAAAAATTTGTTGGATGATAGAGCTTCAACAAAGGAGAAACAGTCCATCACCCTATAACCAATGCCTGCAACAGCATCCTCTGAAGTTAAGACTAAAGCTCTGCTCGATGGACCATGACTCAAATAACAGGAATGTCATATGACTCCCACTATAAACCAGAACCACCTAATGAATCAAAGACTCTTCACTTTATTTTGTAAATGGGCCTACTCTTCTGGTTAGAGCATAATATCAGTAATTATCGCATTTTGGTGAATATATTCTTAGTCATATTCCTTGGTATCTTTTTTTAAACTTTGATTCTCATACTCTACATTCTTCCCTGTCTCCAGCTTCTCACCATTATTATCTCTATCCCTCATTTTAATTTTTTTTTTATAATCAATAAATTCCATCATGTTTTGAGTTCACAAAATGGTAAATTTAGGTCTTATTCTTTTGATTGATGATTAATTGATTTAAACTTAATTTATCAATTAATTTAAATTAATTGAAAACAAACCCTACTGCCTTATCAGGTCTCTTCCTACAAAGAACAGATGAAACCTTTTAATAAATAAGCCCAGTAATTACCAAACCTAATCTCAGTAATGTTTTGTTAACAGCTAATGATCATTTCAAGGCCATGAACTAGACCAAGGTGTTCTTTTCAGTACAACTAAGTCTTTCCCCAACGTTTAAAAAGGGAGGAAGAAAGAGTAAAGTGAAGAAATAGTGTTTTCTTCTCATCATTTTTTTCTTACACCTGTTTGCTATTGCTCATCTTAGTGAACCAATGTATAAAAGCAAATATATTCCTCAAAATCTGGAAATGTGTTTCCTGGAAATATTGTTAAGAATTACTATTTTGAAAATTAGAAAGTTAAAGACATAACAAGACAAAAGCCAGTGTCATTTTCCCTTGTCCCAGCCCTTCCAAGCTGCACATGAACTTATACAAGTTACTAAGTATCTCTGAGGACCGGTTTCCTCTAAAAGAGAATTAATAATACCAAACACTCAAGGTTACTGAAAGTATTAGGGATAATACTGTTAAAACAGTACCTGGGCAAACAGAATGCACTCAGTAAGTTTCTGTTAGATGAATGAGTGAATGAATGAATGAATGTAAAATATCCAGCTTAATGCTTGACATTCAGAAGGCACTCAATATACAATTACACTGACTATATTAACACTTCACAGTATTTTGCAAAGGGCGCCCCATGTTGCAGGTCCCTACGTTAGGGACACACTTACCGCCACAGTACCCACTGCATTTACCTCGACCTTTCACTACAGCACTGAACCACAGCTTTGTTTTGGTAATTATCATTGTATGTGTATGGATTATCTCCTCAATAGACTATAAACACACTAAGGCCAAAGATTGTTGCTTTCTTCATAGCCCCAACAAAGTCATTTATTTCATCCTATTCTATGCATTAATTATGTAAAGCACTTTCCAACAGAGTTACAAAGATACCCAATAAATATCTATTGACTGACATAAAACACTGACTTGCAGAAAGAATAGTAAGTAATAATAATAAAGCTTTATTATTGGGTTGGCCAAAACGTTCATTCAGATTCATCTGTAAGATGGTACAGAAAAACCCAAATGAACTTTTTGACCAATTCAACCTAATACACATGTAATTCTTTCAATCACTACCCAAGTCATTAACTATAAGTTCACTTCCGAGGAAGAAACTGGAGGTGCATCCAGAATCAGTCAACTTTACACAAGTGCCTCTCAAAAGTCCTTATTCTTTCCTGCAAACCACCCTGTCTCCTAAAAAAGGACTTAAAGGCTTTTCAGTTTGACTTCATAAATCAAACTCCCAGGGTAAGGGTGTAGGGAACTCCTCAAGAGCAAAGACCTGGTCTTGCAGTGTTTGGCACTGTAAGAATTCAATAAAAATCAGTTAACTAGTAGAAATACCACTAGAGGAATTATGCAGGTTACCCAACTTTGGGACACCAAGTTGGACTAGTACCCTAGTCCACACTACCTCAAGTATTGGGCTAGACAAAAAGTTCATTCGGCTTTTCTGTACCATCCTACAGAAAAATCTGAATGAACTTTCTGGCCAACTCAATGATTTCTTTTGTAAATTTTCTGTCTTAACTGCATCTATTATAAATAGCTTTGGTTGATATATGTATGTCTTAGAAATAAACTATCAAACAAAACAGCGGAATTATTCAAGAACCAACCTTCAATTACACAGGGACTAATTAAACAGGAACTATTATTTCTTCTTTCCTCCACTACTGGGTTTCTAGGTTCTTAGAGTATTGATTGGATAATTTACAAGATAAGAGAGATAGGCTAAAACTTCTCAAGAGTTTGGCAAATTCAGTATTATCAAACTGAAAGCAACGACTTGTGATTTTCTTTTTTCTATCTAGATAATATATAGTTGATTAAGATTAGAATAAAGCAGCCAAGAGTTCTAGAAAACGTAGGGAGGAAAAAGCCCTACAGGGAGCACCCCTGAAATTCACAGTCATTTGCAGGACCCAGTTTCTGGTCCCTATAGTTTAAATTCTTACTACTCCAGTTACCTATTTTGTCATCTTCATTTCCCAACAGACCCATGCTAACTAAAATATTAATTACAGTACATAAATTCCCCTCACACCAACCCCTCTACTTTCACCACCCTACCATTTCCACAATTTGGTATTATTTTATATTTAAATATTTATTTCACCAACTCCTACCTATTAAATGACTACCTTGAGATAAAACACAATTTGTATTCAGCCCCATTTTAAAACATGGTCTCTTCGCTCAAGAAAGCCATAAAAGAGAAACTACTATTTTCCTAAAGAAATGAAATATCCCCTGAAAGCATTGTAGCAAGTCCATATAATATGTACACCAAAAACTAAACCAATTATTTTAGCCAAGAGTTAGATCACTCTGTTCAGCTTTTAAAAACCTACCTTTTGTTCTGCCCTTTTCACAAAACCTGGCTAAGGTAAAATGATAATATGACTACCAAACATTTGAATAATTGTTCATAGTTCTCAAAACCTTATTTGATCCCTTCAACAAAGAGACCAAGGCAAGCATTGTCACTCCCATTTTCCAGAAGGGGAAATCTAGGCTAAAAGAGTTAATGTGATTTACAAAAAGTGGCATATTTAGTGGCTAAACTGTCCTCTGATTCCTATTCTAGCACTCTACCTACAATCACAATGATTCCCCAAATGAATAAAAATAACTACTGTCTTCCACTCAGCATATCTAAACATGAAACTAACCATCCTAGGAAACACACTTCACTCTGTCTGAACTCTACTTCCATCTGCGATCTTCTTGTCAGCCATTCTCGCCCCCTTGTTTCTGCTGCATCACCTGCATGGACATCTATTTATTTTGCTATTTATACTTCTCAAGGTGATGCACGAGCAGAAAATGTCAATAAATTCCTTTTTGACAATCATTTTTATAGTGGTATTTATTCAGTTTTGACATCTAGACCACACCTACCATGGTTATAACGTGGCTCAATAAGGACTGTTAGTCCTCACAGACTTAAGAGAACAAACTTACGTTACTAGCGGGGAAGAGTGGTGGGAAGTGACAGTTAAGGAGTTTGGGATGGACATGTACACACTGTTATATTTAAAATGGATAACCAACAAGGACCTACTATATAGCACAGGGAACTCTGCTCAATATTACATGGCAGCCTGGATGGGAGGCTGGGAGAGAATGGATACATGGCTATGTATGGCTCAGTCGCTTTACTGTGAAACTGAAACTATTCACAACATTTTTAATCGACTACACTCCCATATAAAATTCAAAATTTTTTTAAAAAGGATTATTAGTCCTGCTACTTTTTGTTTTCTTTTGTTTTGCCAAACAAGAATTAGCAACTCCTTTAATACCTGAGACAGAAAAGGAAAATGAAATGAAGCAGAAAAAGAAAGGGAACGATTAAAAAAAAGTTATAAAAAGTAGAAGAGGCTTCCTTCCCTAGTTGCTCAGTGGTAAAGAATTCGCCTACCAATGCAGGTGACTCGACTCGGGTTCCATCCCTGGGGTGGGAACATCCCCTGGAGAAGGAAATGGCAACCCATTCCAATATTCTTGCCTGGGAAATCCCAGGGACAGAGGAGCCTGGTGGGCTACAGTCCATGAGGTCGCAAGAGAGTCAGATATGACTTATCAACTAAACATCACCATCATGAATAGTAGAAAAGCACTAGAGTCGCACAAATGTACTTTCATGTTCTACCCAGGGTTCCCTTTTGCCTGAGGATGACCTTTGTTCTGAGAGTAGGCCCTGGATTACTGGAGACTAACCAGCACCCTCCAAAATTACCAAAGAGATCTTTATTGGGCAGCAGCTGTATTGCTTGTGGTGATATGCTTAAAAGTTGACAAGTTTATGCTAACACACTGGAAATTCACTATAACACTATGAAATGATATTTGGCACACATCAGCCCACCATAGGATTTGAGCCATAGAAGATAAGTTACTTAAACGTGCCCAAACATCTTATTGGAAATATCACCTACAAAATTTTACCAAGTTCCAGAACTTTCCACATCACAGCATACTTCTACAACAGCTATATTAATTCACAATTGCTTTGTTCTAGATTTCCCGCTTCCTCAATTCCAAAGAATAAAACTATTTACTTTCAGTAAAGAACAGGTACAACTGAAGTGTGAATTAAGAATCCAGTAAAAAGCCAGTCCAAAGATTATCCAAAACAATCTCTTAATTTTTCATAATGCTTTAATTGGAGCTTCAGTCACAATCAGGGTCAAGACTTTCATGAATTCAAAGCACCCCTTTCAAAATGATGTTTTTCTGCCAACTCTGTTCCACACTCTCCTTCCTTACCCTCAAATGCAGCTTTTAATATTTGCAAGTATATCAAGCAATTTGTTTCAACACACAACTCTTACCTAGTGGCAGTGAAGAAATAATTATCTGATGGTCTTTAAGACTGTGGTTCACCCTCAAGACTTCTCCTGGAGGTCTATCATCGATTTAAAGAGAAGAGAAATAAAATCAAAGTATTGTCATTTTAAAAAAAGAAGCCTTGAAACTCATAGATAATAAGTTCAAATTCTGAATTACTGACATTGCATAATTTTGTACACTACTACTTAATATGTTACAACACACACACACAAAAATAAACTAGCTTTGGATGAGGTGAAATTGCTTTTACATTTATATCACTGCCCTACCCTAAGTTCCCCTGTTAAAGTCTCTTCCATTGTATGACAAGCAAATGAAAGTTCCCAGGATCATTTGATTCATTTTAACTTCTCTCACTGTTTCTCTTATTTAAAGTTACCCTGCAGAACACACACCGGCAGAAGAATAGATACTATGTAAGCAAGTTTTTTCCATATATTTAAGTGTTTAAATCCCAAATTATACAAAGTATTCAGAAATAAGTCTTAACCAGTGAAACAAAATTACACTCTTAGAGGTAAATTGGGGTCATCCATTTTTATATATGACTATGTGTTTAAAAAACAAAATAAGGCCTTAAATTATATTTACTAGAGAATAAAATGATTAGCTCATATAAAATGATTTATATGAGCCTTTTCAAACACAAGTGTTTTTCATTTTTTCAAAGTTTTAAACATGTATTGCACTTCGTATTTTTATTAACATTCAAATGAAATTATCCGTCACTCCCGATTAAAGGTTGATCAAATGTATAGACAATGACAAATATTAAAAAAAAAAAAAAAAAAATCAAACAACTGCGTCTAATCCAGAGAGTGACCGATCTCAAATCCCAGAATAAAAGCAAAGTGTTTTCCCCATAGAAGTACCCCAACTGGAAGGCTGGGTCCTTAGATTTCATTTGCTCTCCGATTTACTAAACTTTCTATTTCTGATCAGCATCCTCTCATACAACATCTGGCCCCTGGCTCAGGTCGTCTAATCACTTCCACGTCTGAACGGACTACGTAGCTAAAAAGTAAAGGCCAAAGTTTGCTCTCGGCCTTCCGAACTTAAAGACGCGTCTAACCACTAGAGGTCTCCCCTTGGCCAGTTTTGCACGTTCGCTATTTTGCTGCACTTGAAACTTTCCGGAGAAATGCTCTACTCGAGTCAGTGTTTTTCTAAAAACTTGCGCAAAAATCCACGCGACAGAGCTAGCCAGTACGGAGACTCTCGGGCTCCCCACAGCAATAAAGCTATCACAAACAACATTCTAGGAAAATTAAAATTCGACGCACTCGCTCCAGCCGCTCCCTCCCCCCCTTCTTATTCCTCATCTCAGTTTCCCTTAACTTAAACTTAGAACAATCAAAAATCTATTTTTGTTTCGGTGCACTGTGAATGATCTCTAACGCATTTTTTTTCTGGCGGTAGACCCGAGGTGGTCAAGGAGCCTGCCGAGGGATGCAGGGAGGGGGGAAGGGCCGTGCTCGCAGCGTCCGAGGAAGTTGCATAAGGAAAGAGACTCCGTTTTTTGGGTCCCCTCAAAAAATCGGCGGGGAGGGGGAGGAAAAGGAAGCGGGGGGGTGGCGGGGGGGGGGAAGGTAGGAGGGAAACTGAAGCGACGTTTACCTTCGTCTCCCCGTGGAAGGGTGGGGTGAGAGCCGCGATCTTCGCGACCCCGGAGGGCGGCTCGTTACCCCCACGTCTCTCAGAGCGCAGACGGACAAACAGATACCCCTACCCCTCCGCAGGGAAGGCGGGGAGCAAAGTGCCCGCTTTTAAACTTTCTCTCACGGTCGCGCTGGGGCCGGGCTTCGCCCAGAGAGGGTGGGGGAGACCAGAGGGCCTTTTTCTTTCAAGGTAATTAAAGTTTTACCACCAGCACGAAAGTTGCGCCCTCCCCCCTCCCGTGCCACCGTGCCCCCCTCCCCCGCTTCCAGGGCTCCCAAGTTTTCCTCCCTCTCCGCCCTCCCCCCCCGCCCCCGCCACCAGCTCTCGGGGCGCGCGGCGGATGCCTCGGCTCCTGCGCTTCCCCGATCTCCACCCCCGCCGGCCTCTACTTCCCCCCGCCGAGCCGCCGCGGCGCGAGAACGGCCGGCCGGGCCCAGGACGCTAGTGTGCAAAACCCATTATTCCGGAATGGCACACGCACGCCGCGCGAGGCGGGCGGCGGCCCCGCCTCGGACCCCTCTCTGCCTCCCCAATATAAGGACGGCGTAAACAAGTTGCAGGAAAAGCAGCCCCGCGCCTCCCCCCCTAACCCCCCCACCCGCGCCCGCCGCCCCGGCGCGGCCGCGGCCGCCGCCTCCCGACACACGCCCGCGCCCGCACCCGGCCCGGCGCGGCGCGGCACGGCGCGGGGCGAACGCCGCGACGGCGCGGGCTCCCGGCCCGGCCCGCGCCCTGAGCCCTCCCCCGCGCGGACGGCCGCCGCGGGCCCGCGCCGCCTCGCTTCCCGAAGCACTTTCCTGCCTCGGGCAGAAATAAACCGGAGGGTTTATTTTTGTGCAACTTTCCCAAAATGGCGGAAATTGGAGCTGATCTATATGAAATTCTCACACAGTCGGTCGGGAAGTGGGAGGCGGCGAGGAAGAAAACGCAAACTCTCGGCCGCCGAGCCCGCCGCGGGTCCGTGAGTGTGTGCGTGCGTGTGAGTGTGCGTGTGCGCGGTGGGAGTCGGGGAGGCCTTTCC
This sequence comes from Bos indicus x Bos taurus, assembly GCF_003369695.1. NCBI lineage: Eukaryota > Metazoa > Chordata > Mammalia > Artiodactyla > Bovidae > Bos > Bos indicus x Bos taurus. The sequence goes on along the minus strand of NC_040084.1, from coordinate 68,251,839 downwards.
GCCGCGCACACACACACAGCACACGCCGGGGAGACGCGCCTGCACATTCAACCAGTCCATTCTCCGCAGCCCGAGCGGGGAGAAAGTGGCCCGGCCTCTTTTCCCACTGCCTCGGTCTCCCGTACTTGTACTTCTCGCGCTCGCTCGCTCGCTCTCCGGTGCGCGCCCGGCACAAAGGCCACACGGGCGGAGGGGGCCGCAGGGGCGGCGCGCGGGGCTTGCGCCTCCCGCCGCACCGATACGCGGCCCCGGCCACCCCCGCGCGCCCCCCCACCAACCCCCGCCGCCGGCGCCCCCCGCCTCGGCCGCCGCGCTCGCCGCCCGGGCTGCGGCTCCGCGGCGCCCACTCAGGCACGCACCCCGGCGGAGCCCGGCGCCGCCGCGCTCCCCACCCCGCGCCCGGTGTCATGAAAGCGACCAAAGTGACAAGCTCGGGGGGCGCGGGGGAGGGGGCCCACACGCATCCCGCCGCCTGCGCGCGGGCGAGAGCCCGACGCGGCCGCCTCGCCCCGGCTCCCTTCCGCACGGCCCCCCACACCCTTCCCCGTGTGCGCGCAAAGAAAAAAATACAAGTCTCTCCTCCCCCCATTTTTTCCTTTCTCTTTTCTCTCTCTTTTGTTCCTCTTTCACACTCGCACTCACTACTTCAGAGTGAGATGCCCAGAGACTCCCCCTCCAGCCGTTTCCGAGTCACTTGCCCACTTTTTTCCCCAGGATTAAGTTTTCTTCTCTTTCCCAGAGGCGCAGAGAAGTGGGGGAGAAACCCCTTCTGTCCTTTCCCCTCCCCTGATCTGTTTCACAAGACGAGGGTGCGCTTCCTTCTCTGTAGAGGTCTCTTAACTTTCATCCTCACCTAGGAAAATAAATGAATGGGCTTTGGCACGGACAAATCTTCAGATTAATTAGAGATTAGATCCGATCAACCGCTTCTTACCCCCAAATTTTCTCTTTTTTTTTTCTCCGTCTCACGAGTAGTCCTGACAAATGGTCCAGGGCTGCGGGCGCAGTGCGCATGTGCGCGTAGAGTCAGGGCTGGGGAGAGGGGAAACTGCGCTGGTGCCGGTGCCGCCGTGCCGCCGCCGCTGCCGGGGAGGCTCGCGCTGGCTTCCCTGTTAATGCTGCTGCGCCTTCGCCGCTGGAAAGCAGCATTAAAGCCGGTTGGCAAATGCAGCAGCCCGCAGATCCTGTTTCAGGTGCATCTTTTCAATACCCTTGTCACCAGCTCAGAGCTGGTTCCAGAACAATCAAAACAAATATGAAAGACTGCTAAGGTGATAGATTTCTTTGTCTATTTTCCACTTTACTTTTTTAAAAAAGGCATTCCTCAGAGCAGCTGATCCACCATGTACTGTTAAACGTATGCTTTCAGCCATTAAAGTGTGGGCCTTGGTCTTACAAAAACACAACCTAAAGGCTAAACACATGCTACAGGTCAGGAGAAATGAGAAATAAAGTTTTAAGCTCCCCCCACCCCCCCACCCCCCACACAACCTCTCTCTTAGAGGACTGGAAGAATGCATTATAAAGTGTGCATGTAGTGTCCGCGTGCCTTGCGTTTCTGAAGTGTTGGTCTTTATTGACAGCTTAAATGCGTTAGGCCTCTGTTGTGAAATCTGTTGGGATACATATGTCAACTTAGAAATCAGTGTTAAAGTCCTCTGGCAGTAAGCAGGTCGAGGACTACCTTCTGAATGTATTCAGTCAAGATGGCTGAGCGGTCCTAAACAGCAAAACCTGTCTTTGTTAGGGCATCAAAACCAGATCAAGCGAGAGTATTGTTTTTCGGTATTGACAGCTTTCCACTGATGACTGTAGGCCTCTTTTTGGTCAGCTTACCATTCTCCTTTTCTACTAGATACAAGTACTTAGAAAATAATTGAAGAAATTGAAGTTGTAATCAACACTTTAGGTCAATAACGGAGTTCACCGTGCAAGGGGAAAAAAAAGGAGCGGCGGTAATTTCAGGAATGGTGGAAGCAAATCTTCACATTTTGCTGGGGTGGGGAGATAAAGTAAGGCCCCCTACCCCTCAGAGTGGGCTAGTTTGCATCTAATAAACCGTAAAGGAGACCCTTTTCCAAAATTGCTGCCTGAGGCCTAGAATTTAAATATATCACAGATGGACATTCTGTATTAAAAATCTTTCTCCAAAATGTAAGTAATAATATTCTCGATTGAATTTTTTCACTTCGGGAATGTTCCTTGAACCAGTTTCAGAAAAATAAACTGCTAAATTCTTTCCTTAGGACCGTGAAATTACCCTAGAGAGACAGACTACTCCACAGTGTCTTCTGCTGGTGTAGTGACCGAATTCTCCAAACCAAAACCCAGGACATACAGCTTGACATGTACTCAAAACAAGCGAACAAACCCTGTGACGCTGAAAAGAGTTTATAAAATATGCTTCCTGTGTCGGGCAACCATTGGTTTAGTAGTGTGAAATGAGGAAGGCTGGGTTAGAGAGAGCTATAGATAATATTGATTTCACCCACAATATCCAACCTTTTTCTGAGCTGTTCCCAAACAGCCTAATTAACTGATCTGAATTTCAGCTTCTCTCCTTTTCTCCCTAGCCCTTGAATAATAAGCAGTGAAATAGCCAAAGGCAGGCTACAAGAGAAGGGAAGCAAGGCCAGGAGCTATGTGCAAAACTAAGGCCTATGCCCAAGGAAACTAATAAAATTAATTTTAGATTCCTCTTTATAAAAATCCATTCTAGACTTGTTCTCTCTAGATAATTTCTAGACTATATTTCTATTTCACAAGCTTTTTCAGAGATTTACATAGTCTTTAAACTTATATTAAAGATCTACCTTGTGCTAACCACATTACAAGGTGTTGGGGATAAACAAATGATCAAAACTAGGCCCCAAGGAATTCAGACTGGTAAAGGCAGTCTAGTGCACTGGGCAATGCTTTACAGTGTGAAAGATGTTGTACTAGGGGTATGCAGAGCTACTGTATTGAGGAGCTATTGTAGCAATAAGAAAAGGCTTTCTAGAAAAGGTGATAACTGTTTCTTGAAGGACAAGTGTCCAGGGTATATGGGAAGATGATCCAATCAGAGAAAGTCTGAGTAAAGGTCCGAGGGTCACGAAAGCATGGCTTGCTTGGGACCTGTGCACATACTGAGGTGCAGTAAGAAAAATAAGGATGAGTTGAGGCTATCTCCAATACATGGCCAATCTCCTTCAGAGGTCATCAGTAAAAGCTCAAAGACAATGTAAGTTGTTCCCAAGATGTGGTTCCAGGTGGGAAATATTTTGAAGGTACTCACATCTAAAGATATTGCTACAAAGAATCCACTGGTGTGACCACCTGAGACAGAGGCAGTATGTGATATTAGAATCTAAATAACACTGGACCTTTATATAAATTGGTAGTATTTACAGAACCTTTCTCCATCTGTTCCCTAAATGATAATATACTAGTAGAAGCTTTTTGTTGCTCCTTCACCCTTCCACTGTTCAGTCACTGGTTAATAATCCATAATGAATCCCTTCTTTCCAGCATCTCTTCATGGCATCAGTCTCCACCACTCTCCCGGTTCCCATTCCACCCAACTCTACCCTATCACACCTATATACCTAACCCATCCTCAGACCAGATCTGTAACTTCCTTGACCTCCCAAGTGAAATTATTAGCCACTACTTTACTTTTCTTTATATTTATTCATTTATACCCAAACTTGTGCCCCCAGCCCCATGACTTCAGGTTACTCCATTCCTAAATATCCTGAGGTGTATGTGTGCATGCTCAGATGTGTCTGACTCTTTGCGACCCCATGGACTGAAGCTAAAGCCATTTTACATGGAAAATGTTTTCCATCACTGTACTCATTCTCTGGAGACTTTCTGAGGCTTCTCATCCCCTCCCAGATGAAGGTCATTCAAAATCTTTCTCACTATATTCCTTCCTGTAACCTCCATTCAGTATGAATTCAATTTAGAAACTTACACTCCCTTTTCCTAGCACTAAGTTTGTTCCATGTTGAAAGGACATACTCCCCCTTCCTTGAACAATTCAAGGACAACCTGCTCCACCAGCCAGCCCCTCACAAATTGAAAGTGACCAGGAGTGAAGTCCAAGAGATTTTTATTGTAATACAGTTCTGCCACCATCCACTGGGAACCCATTAGGCAGGTCACCTCATCTTCAGGCTTTGAATTCTCTCACTAGTTACACAAAGAAAGAGTAATAATTGATTTCTAAGATCTCACTGAAATCCACATCTCTCACCATCCTTCCACGTAACAGCAGCATTGTCACATTTTAGTACAAATAATATGGAACCAAGAAATGAATTTTAAGTAAAGAGTGAAAAATCTATCCATCTGCTAGGTATCAGAATGTTACCAGTTTATAGCGCATTCAGTTGGTTTAAGCCTGTTACTAATGAGATGAAGGTCATGGGTTCCATTCCCTAATGGCTAGTTAGTTTTGATCTGTTTCATAGCCACAAACTGCTTTCCTAAACCGTTTCCCATGTAGTAATGTGTGCTATTGGTTGTAAGTCTTCATGTAAAATTGAATCTTTCCATAGAAATTTTCTAACGTGAACAATACTTAAAATCATTCTTTCAATGCATTATCTTACTTTTAAGTGTGAGTCAAGTTATTGATTTTTTTAGTCTATATAATTGTGTGCTCCATGTTTTTCCAAGTATAAAAATGACATTAACATTGATTTGGCCAAGATTCTTATTATTGATAATTATTTATACAAGCTGAGTTTGATTTTCTTGTTAATGTCTAGATAACACTGAAATGTTCATGTAATACTCTAATTTGAGTCCTTATTTTTCTTGTGACACATCTGTATACATTCTTAGCACAGAGCTTGTGATGGTGAAATGTAATTGACATGCTAAGGATGAGAGAAAAAATATGTTAGTATTACTCATTAGGTAAGGAAAGGATTATGATGTAAATCTTAAATTCTCGACATCTTAAGGAAATTAATATAAAAGAGCATCTTATTTATTATAATCTTATTTAGATGCAAAAGTAAAGATAGAAATATGACAGACATATTTAAAACAATGGACCAATATAGAACTATAAAGTGACTTATAAATTTTAAAAGTTAATAATTTTCCAGAACACATTTACTTGCTTAAAGCCTAAATCCAAAAGCCTTATAACTAAACAGTATTAGAGGAACAAGCCAGACTTCATAACATATCTGTGATTGTAGCCCCTGATAATTTTAGAGCCTGGTTGTTCTAGAATGTTCTTTCCATATTACATGGCCTCCTGGCCACAGCTGATTGGTCTAGGAGTGGACATTTAATCCAAGGACTAAATCAAGTAAGGGGTAGCCTATGAGTCAGCAGGGAGTGCTTCCCCATATGAATAAAAGTGATGAAATGGACTCATCTATACTTATGCTTTGCCATATGAACTGGAAGTTCTGGAGATAAAATTAGTTGATAGGCATTACAAAAACTAAATGATTCACAGAGAGAAGCAAGTAGAGTGTAGTTTCCTTAGTTGTTAGGCATTAAAAACTATGCATGCTAAGTCGCTTCAGTCGTGTCCGACTCTGTGCAACCCCATAGACGGCAGCCCACCAGGCTCCGCTGTCCCTGGGATTCTCCAGGCAAGAACACTGGAGTGAGTTGCCATTTCCTTCTCCAATGCATGAAAGTGAAAAGTGAAAGTGAAGTCGCTCAGTCGTGTCCGACTCTTAGCGACCCAATGGACTGCAGCCTACCAGGCTCCTTGGTCCATGGGATTTGCCAGGCAAGAGTACTGGAGTGGGGTGCCATTGCCTTCTCCAAAAACTATGCATAAGTATTAATAGAAGTCAGAAGGTACAGCAGAGCAGAAGTTAGCCAGCCAAATAAAGGCCAGAGCTGCCCAGGGTGCCACCTGACTCCCCAAATGTCATTCTAGTCTTAGGCCTGGCCACTCTGGGACCTCATGAAAACCACCTGCATGGCTAGAATTTCTGTCTTCACTAGTATCACCATGAGGGCTCCCCATCCCTTATGGAAAATTGAGTCATTTTTTGAATTGAGTAGATAAGCAAAAGACCCCTAACACCAACAATTTGTATGGCCTGTTCTTTTTAGCTTTGTAGATTTAAAGGGGACCAACTCTGAAAGTCAGTTGAGTCGGCCCAACACCCAATAACCTTGTGCCTGTTACTGGAACATGTGGGCCAGATGGTGAGGAGCAAATCCCAAGTTTACCGCTTGGGCAAGTTGCGAACCTCTTACCTCAGATTCTACATCTGTAAAATGGGAATATTTATAGTACCTAGCTCACGAGGCTGCTATGAGGATTTTTTTTTTTTTTTACTTGGCTGTGCCAGGTCTTAGTTACAGCACACAGATCTTCAGTCTTTAGTTGCAGCACATCAGATCTAGTTCCCTGACCTGACCAGGGATCAAACCCTGGCCCCCTGCATTGGGAACCCAGAGTCTTAGCCACAGGTCCACCAGGGAAGTCCCCTCTATGAGGATTTAATGGAGTAATGCAAGACTAAGCCTTCGTGTGTAGTTACTAATCAATAAATGTTAGCTTATGAGTCAGGGTTTTTGCTTGAGTTGCTCCCGGCAGTATTCTTAGCACCCAGACTTGTACCTGCACACAGTTAAAAATGCAATAAATATTTATCGAATGACTTAAGAAAATACTATTATGTGAATTATTATGGCCACTCTTTTATTTGCCTCTTTCCTTGCTGGTGACCAGGCCAGAGGTGCCACGTCAGAGGTGCCACGTCACCAGCATGCCCGTGGACAACATCCTCCAAAAAGTTCCTAAAAGCATGTAAACAGAGAGTGCTAATGGAATTCATAGGCCCTATTTCAAAGGAGCCTGCTGTTCAGAATATATTATCTTTATTTAGCATTTATATTACACTTTTACATTTTCAAAGCCCTTTTCAGTTTTTTAACTAAATATTTGTTATAACATTCCTATGTTATCTTTCATAAGGGAGGTAACTGAGGCATGGTTCCAATCATTAATACCTATAACTGGAAGAAAATTCATCACATAAATACAGTAAGTGTAACTGTATATTAAAAAAAATCTGGAACATTACTTTGTTCGTGTAGAATGCCGAATGGAATGTCAGTGTTCAAGAAGAAGACAATCTGTTACTTTAAATTATACTAGCTCTGCCTTTCACTTGGTTCTATTTCAGGAACTAGAATCAATAGAAAGGTTTTTAAACTGGGGTTTCTCAATGGGTTTGAAGACTTTAAGGAATACAATTTTGAGATTTAGTATTGAAATATTTCACCATATCTTAGTAATTTCCCAACTTTTTCTGTGAAAACCTCTCCAAGAAAGTAGTTCTTACCTCCTGTCACTGCTTAGAGGTTTTCTGTATGTATGCCCTTAGAATTTGTAGACAGTGAAGAATGAAAGGGTAAAAATCAGTACACTGTTGATGAAATCAGTCAAGAGTAATCTAGTTTAAGGAGACTTGGGAAATGCCCAAATCCAATCAGGTGTCTCTGTAGAGTTTCAGGAAAGTCTGAAAATGTATTGGACAGAAAAGAGAGAGTGAGTTTTGGTCACTATTCTAGCTGATTGGCTTCACTAAAGATTAAAATAATCCTAACTCAGAGGAGCCCTCAATAAAGCTGGATGATCTATTTCTTTGACTCTAGTTGACTTCCTCTTCTACATAACCCAACCAGCTGTGTACTGATTGCAAGGTCAAATTCCACCCCAGTTTTCTCCTGTCCCAATGTAAGCTCCTTCTTCCCTTCAACTTCCAAAATCTCTCTCTTTTTCTCTCCCATCCCGGGGAGAAATATTCCTACTTCTTCACCAGGCTGTCTTTCTAAATGTGTTCTTGATCACTCACACCCTCTCACTATTCCTCCATAAATTTTCATTATTCTCCTGATATTTACAGTTTGCTCTTCTCCACTGGCTTTTTTACAGCCCCTAAATATGCTCATATCTTCCCAGTCCTAGAAAGAAAACCTTTTTTGTCAGTTCTACATCCCTTCAAATACTGTGCCATAATTTCTCCTTTGTTGCCAGACTTCTTGAACAAGTAGTTTGCACTCAGCATTCTTCGTTTCCATACATCTGAGTCATCCTTCAATCCATGGACTTACTGAATATGCTTTCTTCTTTTAAAGTCTCCAGAGACTTCCTAAATGTCAAATCTAGTGGCTACAGTCCACTTCCTATTTAAGATTCTAGAAGCATTTGATGGTGTTGACTAATCCCTTCTTCAAAACTGTCTTCTCACGTAATGTCTTTGTCAATTTGCTTTCCTGGTTGTTCTCTTGTGGCTCAGACCTAGTCCTTCTTTCTCCTCCCACCTGATAAATATGATTGCTTCTGGAGTTAAGTTCTGGTCTTCTGTTTTTATATTCTGTCTTGAGTGAACTCATGTACTCCCTCAGTATCATTTTAATTCATCTTTGTGTATAGAACTCCTGGACTATATTTTTGTCCATGACCATTCTGCAGAGCTTCAGACTTACATTTCCAATTTCTTGAGCTATAAATCGATGTGGATATTCTATGTGTTAGAAGACTGTGAATAATGTGATGGTTTAAAAGAAACAAAAAACTTTAGGGTTAAACCTGTGTTGGAATCCCATTTCTACTACTTAACTAGGTATTAGTAACTTAATCTACCTAAACTGAATTTCCTCCAGTGTCTAATAATATCGCCTGTACTGGTCATTATCAAGATTAAAGGAGATAATGCATGTAAGTTGCCTAACACATAATAAGAGTTTAATGAATAGTAACTATTGTTTCTGTCTGCTACTTCTTCCTTCTGCATTCTCCATCTCAGTTTATAACGTCCCAGGGCTTTAAGTCACATTTAACTACAGCTTCCTCTTGCTGCTACCCACATCCAGATCCTATTGATTGTTCCTCTGTGATATCTATCTTCTAATCCCTCCCTCCATTTTATTATTTCCTCTGCCACTCAACAGCCTGGTCTCCTGCCAGGCTTATTACCCTTCATTTCTAACTACATCTTTGCCATTACATTCACTCTTTCAGAGTATAGAGTTGGTATTGTTACTGCCCTGCTCCAAATCCCTAAATAGTTCCTCAAAGCTTTAGAAAAAAATGTATCTTCTTGGTCTAGTATTTAGTGCCTTACAGTGCCAAACACTGAAACAAATTGACCTTTCTATCTTCAGCTAGTACGCCCGGAGAAACCAAGGAGTAAGCCATGCCAAGCAAACCCCATGTATTGCCACCTGTCTGTACTTTTGTTCTTGCCATTTCCTAAGCTTGAAATACCCTCTCTCTGCCCCCACTGACCTATCAAAATTTCTGTCTCTCTCAAAGTGATTTGTACACCCGTGTGTATAGCTGTATATTCATAGGAGCCAAAAGGTGGAAACAGCACAAATGGCCATAAGCAGATGAGTAAATAAACAAAATGTGGTATATGCATACAATGGAATATTATTTAGCCTTATAAAAGGAAGGAAATTCTGACTCATGCTTTAAGTGAACCTTGAAAACATCATGCTAAGTGAAATGGAAAGTGAAAGTAAAGTCGCTCAGTCGTGTCCAATTCTTTTCGATCTCATGGACTGTAGTCTACCAGGCTTCTCTGTCCATGGGATTTTCCAGGCAAGAGTACTGGAGTGGGTTGCCATTTCCTTCTCCAGGGGATCTTCCTGACCCACGGATCGAACCCAAGTCTCCTAAGTGAAATTAGTCAGTCACAAAAGGACAAATCTTCTAGGATTACACTTATCTGGGGTGGGGGGAGTCATCATTTAATGGGTATAGAGTTTCAGTTTTGTAAGATGGAAAAGTTTTGGAGCTGGACAGTGGTGATAGTTTTTGGGCAACAATGCAAACGTACTTAATGCCACATAACCAAACATTTAAAAAATGGTTGAAATAGGCAATTTTATGTATGTATGGTGGTGGTTTAGTCATTAAGTCGTGTCTGACTCTTGCAATCCCATGGACTTTAGCTAGCCAGGTTCCTCTGCCCATGGGATTCTCCAGGCAAGAATACTGGAGTGAGTTGCCATTTCCTTCTCCACGGCATCTTAGGGCCCTCCAGTATATCCTACTCTGACCTTTACATCAGCAAATTTTAATGGGAAGTTAAAATTTTATTCTAATCCTAACTTGGGGCCTAAAAGTTTGTGCATCCACATATTAAATTTCAACAGATTATATAACCCCAAGACCACCACTAATGACTAGAACCAAAGACAAAAATCTGGATGCAAAAAAAGTCTTTTATACAGTAGGTTAAGTGTCTGTTATTCATTCATCCATTCACTTGGACATTAGGTCCCACTGTATATATATATTTATGTATGTATATTTATGTATGTATATTTTACTGCAATTAAGTTTTTTTCCTAATTCAAGTTACATATATTAAATACCAGGGACTGTGCTAGACCCTGGGAATACAATGAACAAACAGCTCTGCTACCTGTCCCAGAGCGCCGTATAATTGAGAAGGCCTCAAACTCTACCTCCACCATGAAAAACTCCAGGTCATTACACTTGAAATTGAAAGCTTTCTTCTGTCTCTGCATCTGTTTTCGTGCTGGTCACATCCTGCTCCCTATTGTATATCTGGTCCCTGTAAACGTTTGTCTCTCTTGTGAGATAATAAAATACCCCGAGGTCAGGAGCTCTATCTTATCTATTCATTTTTTTAATCTATCATAGCACTTAATACAGTTCATTGCACATAATGGGGGGCTCAATAAATACTTGTGGAGTAGAACAGAACATAATGGAAGTTAAATTCAGCCATCAGTGATGTTTCAGGCCAAAAATGACACCACCTCATAGACAGGCCTTCTTCAGGAGGGGCGTACTGGCCAGTAACATACTCTAACACAAAGATCAAAGGAGAGCCTGCCTCTATAACACAAGAGCATCACTCAGTACTGGAAACTTATAGCTGTTCTAGATTCCATTTATGATCCTTAGTAAGTGGGCTGTGATCTCACATCTGAATGAATTTTCTAAAATTTCAAATGGAAAGCCATGATTCAAACATAGATGGATGGGTTTAGGCACTCTCCGGTATATTTACTGTCAGAAATGTGAGCCAACCATTAAGGGTTTTGTGAGAAAATGTACAGCCATTAACTGTTGGTTTCCCTTCCTGACCCACTGGAGTTTGGTGGGGTCCAAATGACAGCTCGGAGAAGGCGATGGCAGCCCACTTCAGTACTCTTGCCTGGAAAATCCCACGGACGGAGGAGCCTGGTGGGCTGAAGTCCATGGGGTTGTGAAGAGTCGGACACGACTGAGCGATTTCACTTTCACTTTTCACTTTCATGCATTGGAGAAGGAAATGGCAACCCACTCCAGTGTTCTTGCCTGGAGAATCCCAGGGACTGGGGAGCCTATTGGGCTGCTGTCTATGGGGTCACACAGAGTCGGACACGACTGAAGTGACTTAGCAACAAATGACAGTTGGTTTCTTTTTGAGCACATGGCGATAATTAGCAAAAAGGGCACTGAGGAACCTACAGTGTTCTATCTTCTGATAAGCTTTTAATTATAAGTCATCCAGGTAGCATCAGACACTGAAGGCTATTTTCTTGAATGCTAGGAAAATCTTTTTTTCATCAAGATGGGATTTCTCTTTTCATCTTCAGGGGCCGAATCTCTCTTTTGCTTTCTAGATGAGACTTAGGCCCCCTGGTGCTTAATAATTATGCCTAAGCTAGATAGCATATTGAAAAGCAGAGACATTACTTTGCCAACAAAGGTCCGTCTAGTCAAGGCTATGGTTTTTCCAGTGGTCATGTATGGATGTGAGAGTTAGACTGTGAAGAAGGCTGAGTGCCGAAGAATTGATGCTTTTGAACTGTGGTGTTGGAGAAGACTCTTGAGAGTCCCTTGGACTGCAAGGGGGTCCAACCAGTTCTTTCTAAAGGAGATCAGCCCTGTGATTTCTTTGGAAGGAATGATGCTAAAGCTGAAACTCCAATACTTTGGCCACCTCATGCAAAGTTGACTCATTGGAAAAGACTCTGATGCTGGGAGGGATTGGGGGCAGGAGAAGAAGGGGACGACAGAGGATGAGATGGCTGGATGGCATCACCAACTCGATGGATATGAGTTTGAGTAAACTCCGGGAGATGGTGATGGACAGGAAGGCCTGGTGTGCTGCGATTCATGGGGTCACAGAGTCGGACACAACTGAACAACTGAACTGAACTGAACTGAATAGTTTACAACTGATTACAGAGTGCCAAAAAATATGCAATTTCCTTATATTATCTCATGTCTTCTTGACAACCCTATGAAACAGCAAGGTGGACTTGTGTGTGTGCGTGACTACCCTAGATTCTTTTCCTCGTCTTTCACTGATAGCACCAATTTTCCCTTTAGGGAGCTTGCAGACTCATTCCGTGTGGCCTTAGGGGCTTGTCAAGTCCACAGTTTCCTAACATCAAGGAATGGGTGGGTGATGAAAGTGAGGCCATTTTGACTCTGTCAGGAGTATCGACTGATTCATGGGCTAAGTGTCAAGAGTAGCTGGCTGTAGATAGGTTATTTCAGAGTACACTCCCCAATTTCTAAATGATATCTTTAGAGTAGCCCTGGTATCTGTTACCCCAAGACCTAGTCACTTAGCTTTTCCTTCAGCTTTTTGACATACTAAATTTTGTTCCAATAACTTCTTCTTTAAAAAAAAAATCTAATTTTAGCCAGAATTATTTGTTGGTAACCTGCAAATCTTCCCTATAAGGTAGTATATTTGTTTCTATTACTGTGTAACAAATTACCACACATGTAACTGCTGAAAACCACACACATTTATGATCTCACATTGTCTAGAGATCAGGGCTCCAGGCCCAGCTAAACTGGGTCCTTGGCTCAGGGACTCACAAGGCTGAGTCAAGGTGTCAGCCAGGACCAATGTCATATGAGGTTTGGAGGTCTCTTCTGAGTGCATGCATTGTTAGCAGAGATCTACTACTTGTGGTCATAGGATTGAAGTCCCTTTTTTCTTGCAGGTTGTCTGCCAGGTGGCAGCTCCTACAGGGCCCTACAGTTCTTGCCACATCTATAGGGCTCTCAAAAAATGACAATTTGCTTCTTCATTCCTGGCAGAAAAATCTTTCTCATTTGAAACATCTCCTTTAGGGAGGCCCTCGACCCTCCTTTAAAAGGTTTACCTGATTAACTCAGGTCGACCCAGGATAATCACCCTTTTGATTAACTCAAAGTCAGATGATTAAAACCTTAATTACATCTAAAAAAATCCCTTCTCTTTTGTCACATAACATAATCTAATCAGTACAGTAGAATCCCATCATATTCATCCCACAGTCAAGGGGAGACGATTAAACAGTACACACCAGCTGGGAGGAAACTTGGGGGCCACCTAACACAGATAGCTACTCTTTATCCCCATTTGAGAGATGAATAAACTATGGTTTAGAGAGGTAAGTCATTGTTCAAGATGACACAATTCTAAATGTTAATATCAAGATTTGAACTAGGCCTATGGCCACTGTTTAAGCTGCTGCTGCTGCTAAGTCACTTCAGTCATGTCCCACTCTGTGCAACCCTATAGACAGCAGCCCACCAGGCTCCTCTGTCCCTGGGATTCTCCAGGCAAGAACACTGAAGTGGGTTGCCATTTCCTTCTCCAATGCATGAAAGTGAAAAGTGAAAGCGAAGTCACTCAGTCATGTCCGACTCCTAGGGACACCATGGACTGCAGCCTACCAGGCTCCTCGGTCCATGGGATTTTCCAGGCAAGAGTACTGGAGTGGGGTGCCATTGCCTTCTCCGAGTGTTTAAGCTAAATCATGGTATTCTTGAAATGATTTTTTATTTCCTTCATCTAAATCCTCTTATACTTGCAGAAACTTTTCTGTATTTTTAAGAGTTAGTCTAGCTTCTTTTTTCCACCTTTTCTGAATACTCCTGTTCTCTACATCACATGTCTGTATAGACAAGAGGGGCAAGTCACTGCAGAGATATTAAGGCATTTGACATCTTTAGAGCATCATCATATGTGAATTATCATGGTAGATGACATGAGACAACCCAAGGTGGACCCCCAAGAAACCCGTTTTCTATCAGAAGAGACACAAGATCAGTCAAAAATGTATGTAAATATATGGGAAGATAGTAAAGGAGTGTACGGAAGAGGGAATAATAACTTCTAACTGGAATGAAAGGATTAGAGAAGTTTTCCCAAAGAAAATGAACAGGACCTTGCCTTACAGGAAAGTGAGGAGGTGGCAGGGAACTTGGGGGAAGAAGCTTCCTGGAGCTCCAGCTTCTCATGTGTTCCTCCTCCCTTGATCCTTCCTCTTGGAAGTTAACACACAAGAAACCTTTTCAGAATTAAAAGATGCTGATGTTACCCCACCTCTTGAGATTCTGCTTCCTTTGGTTGACCTATGGTAGTTTAGAAACCAAGGGAAAAAAAATCAATTTTGATCAAAATATAGAAAAATAATTTCATTTTAACATCATCTAAAGCATGCTTTCACTGGCCTATTGATGTTTGTATTATACCAGAGTACTGACTCTACTTTTCTTACATGATTTATCCTGTTATTTCTTGGAAAATTCATTTTTTTCCTCTTCGGCCCAAGGTGTCAGTGATGGTCAATAATGCAAACAGCACTAATATCACTAGGGAAGGTACAGAAAACAGCAGAGAAAATAGCATTCTAAATGATATCAAACCACTAGTATATCTATATCAGAAATACTTATGTATATTTGTCTTGCTAGAAATTTTATGTGAAACAGTAAAACAAATGATGTGAAAATAGGGCTGTTTAAAATAGTTGCTAGGACCCTGTGGACTTTTCAGTTAAAGTTTCCAGATACCAAGAGCCCATATTTCAGCTAAATTTGTCCTTCTATTTTTTCAACAAATATTTATTGAGTATCTACTCTATGCCAGGCAATATACTAGGTTATATATCTGTCTGAGAATAAAACACACTAAATAAAATACATATTATCACTGTCCTTAAGATGTAAAATATAGTGGAGATGTTATCAGTAAATGGGCAATTATAATATTGCATCATAATATATACTAGAAAAGTATTGGTGGTAAAACTACAAAAATAAATATGGTAGAAAATGTACAAAATGCTATGGGAATAGGAAAGAAAATAATTTGGTTGAGTGTAAGGGAAATTTGTGAGGCTTTCTGGAAAAGATGGCATTTAAGTTGATATGTGAAGATAAAATGGGA
The DNA here is from genome assembly GCF_003369695.1 of Bos indicus x Bos taurus. Taxonomy (NCBI): domain Eukaryota; kingdom Metazoa; phylum Chordata; class Mammalia; order Artiodactyla; family Bovidae; genus Bos; species Bos indicus x Bos taurus. The sequence goes on along the minus strand of NC_040084.1, from coordinate 68,236,654 downwards.
GATATGGGAAACCATATAATGAGCAAAATTTGATCAATAAGTATGAAAAAAATTGTGAAGCTTATTTGGAGACAGGGAAGAGGTAACTAAGGACTTTCATGTCTTTAAATTTACTTGAGACTGTTAAGATTAATAAAAAAAATCCTGCTCTGTGACAACCTAGAGGGGTGGGATGGGGTGGGAGATGGGAAGGAGGTTCAAGAAGGAGGGGACATATGTATACCTATGACTGATTCACACTGATGTATGGCAGAAATCAATATCACATTGTAAAGCAATTATCCTCCAATTAAAAATTTTAAAAAGAAAAAGAAAAAAATTTAAAATATTTTTCAAAATACCATCCTCCTACACAAAGATACTTAATTATATCACTTACCAGCCCACATTCTATGAGCCCACATTTACATTTACTTATAATGGCTAGTGAGGAACTCAAGTACTGATCTTGCCTCTCTGCAACAGTCTTTGCTTGGAATTCATCTCTGCTAGGCTCCGAAATCATGCTTATGCAAAGACAAGTACTATCTCCTTCACTGGCCACTATGAACTTGGAATTTACAAATGCTGGGACCTTGTGTTCATTGATGCAGTCAGTGCCAGCTGCTTCAGGGCCTCCAGCAAAAGAACTAATCGTTTCAACTACAGACCAAATGGCAAAACTTGCAACTTCTCCAAAATTACATCCATGATACAGAACATTTATGGAAAATTACAATATTTACCTTATATATTATAACAGATTTTACATCTTTCTTAATTTTTATTTTTTAAAGTCAATTTTGCTCTCAAACATATTATTTACATATATGTATGTATATAACATTCAACTCTGTTATACTCACCTGACCACAACTTACATATAAAATTGAGAGGACAATTACTAATAACTCCAGAAATAATGAAGCAGCTGGGCCAGAGCAGAAACAATGCTCAGTTGTGGATGAGTCTGGTGGTGAAAGTAAAGTCTAATACTGTAAATAACAATATTGCATAGAAACCTGGAATATTAGGTCCATTAATCAAGGCAAATTGGATGTTGTCAAGCAGGATTGAACATCAACATCTTAGGAATCAGTGAACTAAAATGTATGAGAATGGGCAAATGTAATTCAGATGACCATTACATCAACTACCGTAGGCAAGAATCCCTTAGGAGAAATGGAATAGCCCTCATAGTCAACAAAAGAGTCCAAAATGCAGTACTTGGGTACAACCTGAAAAATGAAAAATGATCTTGGTTCATTTCCAAGGCAAACCATTCATCACAGTAATCCAAGTCTATGCCCCAGCAACTGATGCTGAAGAAGCTGAAGTTGACCAGTTCTATGGAGATGTCCTTTTCATCGTAGGGAATTGGAATGCAAAGTAGGAAGTCAAGAGATACCCGGAATAACAGGAAAGTTTGGCTCTGGAGTACAAAATGAAGAAGGGCAATGGCTAACAGTTTTTTCAAGAGAACATGCTGGTCATACCAAATATCCTTTTCCAACAACCCAAGAGATGACTCTACACATGGACATCACCCGATAGTCAATACTGAAATCAGATTGATTATAATTTTTGAAGCCAAAGATGGAGAAACTACACAGCCAGCAAAAACAAGACCAGGAGCTGACTGTGGCTCAGATCATGAGCTCCTTATTGCAAAATTCAGGCTTAAGCTTAAGATGAGGGAAAACCATTAACCCATTCAGGTATGACCTAAATCAAATCCCTCATGATTATACAGTGTAGATGATGAATAGATTCAAGAGATTAGATCTGGTAGACAGACTACCTGAAGAACTATGGATGTAACTTTGTATGCTGCTGCTGCTACTAAGTCACTTCAGTCGTGTCCGACTCTGTGTGACCCCATAGACGGCAGCCCACCAGGCTCCCCTGTCCCTGGGATTCTCCAGGCAAGAACACTGGAGTGGGTTTCCATTTCCTTCTCCAATGCATGAAAGTGAAAAGTGAAAGGGAAGTCGCTCAGTTGTGTCCCACCCTCAGCGACCCCATGGACTGCAGCCTTCCAGGCTCCTCCATCCATGGGATTTTCCAGGCAGGAATACTGGAGTGGGGTGCCATTGCCTTCTCGGGTAACTTTGTATAAGAAGCAGTAAAACCATCCCCAAGAAAAAGAAATGCAAAAAGGCAAAGTGGTTGTCTGAGGAGGGTTTACAAATAGCTGAGGAAAGGAGAGAAGCAAAAGGCCAGGGAGAAAGATATTATACCCAACTGAATACAGAGTTCCAGAGAACAGCAAAGAGAAATAAGGCCTTCTTAAATGAACAGTGCAAAGAAATAGAGGAAAACAATGGAATGGGAAAGACTAGAGATCTCTTCATAAAATTGGAGCTATCAAGGGAATATTTAATACAAGGATGGGCATGATAAAGGACAGAAAAGGTAATGACCTAACAGAAGTAGAAAAGATTAAGAAGAGGTGGGAAGAATACACAGAAGAACTATACAAAAAAGATAACCACAATGATGTGATCATTAACCTAGAACCAGACATCCTGGAGTATGAAGTCAAGTAGGCCTTAGGAAGCATTATTAGGAACAAAGTTAGTGGAGGAGATGGAATTCCAGCTGAGCTATTTAAAATCCTAAAAGATGATCCTGTTAAAGTGCTGCACTCAATATGTCAGCAACTTTGGGAAACTCAGTAGTGGCCACAGGACTGGAAAAGGTCAGTTTTCACTCTAATCCCAAAGAAGGACAATGCCAAAGAATGTTCAAACTACTGTACTTTTGTGCTCATTTCACATGCTAGCAAGATTATGCTCAAAATCCTTCAAGCTAGGCTTCAGCAGTACATGAACTGAGAACTTCCTGATGTACAAGCTGGATTTAGGAAAGTCAGAGGAACCAGAGATCAAATTGCCAACATTCGTTGAATCATAGAGAAAGCAAGGAAATTCCAGAAAACATCGATTTCTGCTTCATTGACTATGTGAAAGCCTTTGTGTGGATCACAACAAACTGTGGAAAATTCTTAGAGATAGGAATACCAGACCACCTTACCTGTGTCCTGAGAATCCTGTGTGGGGGTCAAGAAGCAACAGCTTGAAACTCAACATTAAAACTAAGATCATGGCATCCAGTCCCATCACTTCGTGCTGAATAGATGGGGAAAAAGTGGAGTCAATGACAGATTATATTTTCTTGGGCTCCAAATCACTGTGGACAGTGACTGCAACCATGAAATTAAAAAAACTCTTGGTCCTTTGAAGGGAGGAAAGCTATGACAAACCTAGACAGCATATTAAAAAGCAGAGACATCATTTTGCTGACAAAGGTCTGTTTAGTCAAAGCTCCATATGGTTTTTCCAGTAGTCTTGTATGCATGTGAGAGTTGGACCATAAAGAAGCCTGAGCACCGAAGAATTGATGCTTTCAAATTCTGGTGCTGGAGAAGACTCCCGAGAGTCCCTTGGACAGCAAGATCAAACCAGTCAGTCCTAAAGGAAATCAACCTGAATATTCATTGGGTGGGCTGATGCTGAAGCTGAAGCTCCAATATTTTGGCCACCTGATGCAAAAGTCTGACTCATTGGAAAAGACCCTGATGCTGGGAGAGACTAAGACTTCAATGCTGGGAAAGGCTGAGACACTGATGCTGGGAAACACTGAAGGCAACAGGAGAAGGGGGCAACAGAGTGTGAAATGGTTAGATAGCATCACCGACTCAATGGACATGAATTTGAGCAAGCTCTGGGAGACAGTGAAGGACAGAGGAGCCTGGCATGCTGCAGTCCATGGGGCCACAAAGAGTCAAACACGACTTAGTGACTGAACAACAGCAATTTTCATAAAGTGGTAATTTGATTACTTGTTTTTTTTTTTTTAAGTATGAGCTTCTATGTTTTGGAACATATATCAAAATTACGTATGCACTTGAATACTTGGTCAGCATTTCTACTTATTTCCTACACACCTCACTCGTGTGTGACATGAGACAGGTATCAGGTGATTCGTTGTGGCATGTCTCTAAGAACAAAAATAACTAAAAATTCATCAATAAAAGACTAGTTTTTAAAGTATACAAATTCTTACAAGGAGATAACATGTAGCCATAAAAAGAATATCTATGTGTCCTGATAATGGAATAACTCTTGAGGACATGTTAAGTTCGGAAAGCAAGGTGCAGGATCAGTGAGCGTAGGATGTTTTGTATAAGAAAAGAACACATAAAGAACATATATGTACATATGTATTTATATTTAATATATGTTGCTATCAACAGTGTGTTTTTGTCCCTCTAAATATATATATATATTGATATCAAGTCCCCAGTTTGATGGCATTAGGAGATGGGCTCTTAAGGAAGTGATGAGTGCCCTTATAAATGATACTCTAGGGAGCTCCCTTGCCCCTTCCACTATGTGAAAATACAGAAATAATGAACCGATTACATGTTACCATAAATAACATATTTTATTAATATTAGCTGGGTTTTTCAAAATAAAAATTGAGTGGCATATATTAGCAAATCTCTTAAATATCTGGCTTGATAGAAGACATCTGGATTCTCATATCTGCTACCATATTCAATCTATTGTTACACATTGTTCTGATTGAATTATAAGGAAAGAAACTTGATTTCATTTGGATAAGAGGTTGGAAAACAGAGAAGTATTTTAAAATACTTTTCATATGACTTCTAGCTATTCTTCTTTGCTATTACACCAAAACTCGACAACTAATAGTTTCTTAAAGGTTAATGTAGTAGCTGAAACTATCAAAGAACTATTCATACCCAGTTACATTAAAATCCACTGGTCTGCTTTGCTCTTTGAATAGTTCTTTTACCCATGCATGATTTTTAGGACCATGTGTTGGTCATTTGGGAAATATTGGTCCACTGAGTTACACATATCTTCTAAAGGTTAACACATCTCATTTCACAACATAAAAAACTGCATTTGCTGTATCACCACCAATTTCATCAGAAAAGTTCTTAGATACTGTGAAGATATTGAGCTCACACTGGTGGACACAGTTTTTCCAAAATTCTAATTTTTACTTGAAAGTTCAAATTTTATAATTTGCAGCTCATACCGTCATTTGTTTTTCTTGAATCAACAGGCACGTTTCGTTCATTTTTAAGAAAATGTTTCCCAAACCCTTGTATGAATAACCGTAGTTTGTCTATCATTTTCTCAAATAAAAATAGTGTTCCATGAAAAAGGCAGCTAGTTGGGTTTGCAACTCAGACAAGCATGCAAGAACACTCCCTTGAGATAACCTGGTACTTTGGTATACAGCAAAAGTGCTTCATGTGTACTTCATTTTGCATCAGATAGAATATTAAGAAGACACACTAGAGTCAAGATTTAACAAAATTATTAGCTTTTCCTGCTTCATCAAGGACGTTCTTAAGTGACATTTGAATGTTTTTCACTGTGAACATGTGGTAGGCAAAAATACAACGATGCCTCCTAGGATAGTTTAGTGCCACTGTCTCGACTCATGTCAAGGTCCTAGCGGTTTTATCCACCACTGCTTTTGCATCACCAGGGAAAATGTCAACAGCAAACATGGCAAACATGTCTTATTATCATAAAAAAATAGTTCTGCCCTCACAGACCTCCTCAATGCAGCTTGGAAACACACAGGTGTCCCGTGGATCACAGTTTGAAAAAATATTAGCATAAACAATTTATGGAGTAATAAATTAGAAATTGGTAACATTATTGTCCTTCAATGAGGAGCACTGGATAATTGGGGGACAGGTGTGGTAGAAGATGTTTCACTGTAAACCCTTTTTGCTTTCTGAATTTATACCACGGGAATGTATTAGTCATTCCAAGATAAATGTAAAAATGATTTTAAAGAGCATAAGAAACTTGATAGCTGGACAAAGGAAAGTAAGGTGACAGCTTGTATTTATACAAAGATAATATTCTGCATGGCTGCATAGTTGCAAAGTGTCTGGCTGGTATAAAACTCAGATGGTTCACAAGGAGGCTTAGCTGAGATTCATTGGTTAGGTTCACACACAAACCACTAATTGGCCCAGTAGTTCAGGCATGGAGAGTAAACAGTGGACTTGCAATAAATTACATTATAATTCTATAGTAACACTCAGGGAGAAAAGTTGGAAAGCTATATGTTACTACAAACAATTGAGGATATTAAATCATCCCTGATTACCAATGATTTTTCTTTCTTTGTTTTTTAAGTCTTTATTAAATTTGTTACGATATTGCTTCTCTTTTATTTGGCTTTTTGGTTGCAAGGCACCTGGGATCTTAGCTTCCTGACCAGGGATTGAACCAGCACACCTGCATTGGAAGGTGGTCTTAATCACTGGACTGCCAGGGAAGTCCCACCATTGACTTTTGTATCCCCAGCAGTCCCTTTCCTACTGCTAAGCAATAAGTCTCCATGACAAAGCTAAGTGCTGGTCACATGGAATGGGCTGCCCTGTTCTATAAATCATGTTTGCGTATATCCTAATCTTGGCCTACCTGAACCACCTTACCCTTCTATCATCTAAAGCAACAGTCATACACTCAGATGCTCAGAGGTTACCAGCAGGTAATGAGTAAAGCAGGCCAAGAAGAAGAAATCTATTTCCCTCTGTCTTATATAGTTCCACTTACGGTAGGATATTTGTGATGTTCCTCTTGATTCTACCACAAGAAAAACAAAAGTTCAGGTGTAACAATAAATGGGAACTGACAGCTGGACTTGCTGTCGGGAGGATAATAACTGGTGGGACCTTGGGGAGGTGGTGAGCACAGGCTAATGTCAGGAGGATGCCCACCCCTCAGCTCTTCTTGGAGGCTTTGGATCTGGTGTTGCCAGCAGACATGTGCTCTCGGTGTGATTATAATATCTCTCACTTTACAAGAAGAGAGAGAAATCTGGATTTTTTTAAATGGGACATTTTCTAAGTTTTGAAAATTGGCAACTAATTGAAAGAAAAATCCTTTAATGACTGTGCAGGCAAAGAGCGTCTTGGCCAAAGAAAAAGTGCCTGTGGGCTGATTTCATAATATAGGTTTATAGCTTGATATCTCTGATCTAAATTAACTTTCTAATATCTTTGTGAATGCCACTTGGGGCCCAAAGAGAATTCCATCGCAGCTGACCCATTTCTCTTCTTCAGGGCAGCCCATTCTAGCCAAGGGTAACTCCCCAGTGTGGGGGTGGGTGGGGGGAGGGGGCGAGCAAAAATCTACTGACAAAGACAGTTTGGCAGTACACTAAATTAAAACACCCTGATATGTTCACATCTCACTTGGTGGCTGTGAGTAGCACAGTGATCTTGAGAACTCTGCTTGTATCAGAGAAGGGGAGCTACATTTTGCTATCTGTATCACTAACAAGGGGCTTCCCAGGTGCTGCAGAGGTAAAGAATCCACCTGCCAATGCAGGAGATGCAAGAGAAGTGGGTTCAGTTCCTGGGTTGGAAAGATTTACTAGAGGAGGGAATGGCAACCTACTCCAGTATTCTTGCCTGGGAAGTCCCATGGGCAGAGGAGCCTGGAGGGCTACAGTCCACGGGATCACAAAGAGTTGGATGCGACTGAACACACATGTACATACACATCACTAACAAGAGACAGGAGCTCAACCACATGTACACACGGCTCTATAGGCACCATACTAGCCCATCACAAGGAATATTCCTGTATAAAAAACTCTCTGATCATTCAGCCTCACTCACAGTTAAGGAAAGCAATCCAAGAGAAGCCAACCAATGCCTAGAGGCCCAGCACTTGGTCAATATGCAGAGTTCCCAGCAGTGTGGTTCAGTGATAGGAGATAGACTTCTTAACCAAACCAATTAGATATACGTCTTGGCATGAAATGCATAACCACAATTTCTGTGCTTCTACATCTAGGGTCAGTGAGACCCACTAAAAACATTTAAAAGTAATCTCTGGAATTTCTGATAACTCTGTCTTTGGCACGTGCTGTGCTGTGCTTAGTTGTTCAGTCATGTCTGATTCTTTGTGACGCCATGCACTGTAGCCCGCCAGGCTCCTCTGTCCACGGGATTCTTCAGGCAAGAATACTGGAGTGGGTTGCCATGCTGTCCTCCAGGGGATCTTCATAACCCAGGGATCAAACCCAGGTCTCCAGCATTGCAGGCAGATTCTTTACTGTCTGAGCCACCAAGGAAGCCTGGTCTTTGGCATATTGACATCTAAAATACAAACAACTATGTCACATACATATAGGCAGGATAGATTTAATGGTCCAGAATAATGTTTCAAGTCCTCTGACCCTTCCCTGCCCAGGCACCTCTGGGATAATATTATCCTGTGTTTTATCATTGGCTGCTTCCCTTTTCCTTACTAAGGTACGAAATTATCTTGGTGGAAGTACACGTCCTCACCAAAATGACATGCATTATCTTTGTATGAGAGGACAGTACAGAAATATTTTAGCTTGGTGGACTGTCAACTACTTCATCTACCTATTCCAGAAACAGAATTCTATTCAGAGCCTTCCATCCATTTGTATCTATCTATCTACAGCCAATCATAGACCATTGGCCAGGCAGAAGGAATCTTATAAAATTCATCTTCCTAACAGTATATCTGGTCTACCTACCACACTTTCTATATTCAGAATTCATTACAACTCTCCACCAAGAACACCCTCAATAATTTCTACCTCTATTACTTCTTTACCTTACTACCTTTCCAGCAACTACTGAGTTTCTGAAATCACTCCAAGCTACCCAAGAAAATCTACAGGACTCGCTTGAACACTAAAAGGAACAAAAACCAAAGGCAATGGATCTAGAAGACAAAATGAGAATCAGAGATACCATCTGGGATTTTTCTTGATGCATTCATACTCCCTGGCTCTACAGACTTGCTAGAAGACTATTTCTCAGGACTGCCAAAGACAGGAGAGTGATAATCACACCTCAAATTCTGATGAGAATAATTAGATAAGGAAGTCTCAGCCCCAGGAAACTTCCAATTCACTTGTTGAGCTTGAAATATTTTCAAAGGCAAAAGACCAAATCATGTACAAAAGAAAAAAAAGAGAAAGGTTGGCATCACACTCTTCTCCACAGCAGTATTCAGTGCCAGAGAACTGATGAGGAAATGTGAAACAGAGTTCTGAAGTAAAGTAAGTAGGACCAAAGAATATTTTCCCAGGCATGGTGTCATGTAAGTAAAAACAAACATACTTTAAAAAGAAAGACCTCAGGGAATATAACACACCGAGCTTTTCTTGTAAAATATATCTGATGACAAAAACTCAGCTGATTAAGAAATGAATCAAAAGTAACAACTGGGAAATGGGTAAATGGTGGCCAAAAAAAAAAAAAAAATATGAGCAATTAATCCATTTCCAAATAAAATACTGGAAAATACAGAATACAACTGTAATAAATCTTGACAGTATAAAAAAACAACTCACAAATATGGCAAAATCGTGAAGGGTATGAGACAACAAGCTTAAGAAGGCTGCAGTTCTCATCTTTCATAGCAAGCAGTGAGCCAATTGACACTGTCTAAAACCAAAGCATTTAACTGAAACACACCAAAAAAAAAACACAATTTCAACCTCTTATTTTTAACAAATTCATTTTTAACTTTTTATAAAAAGGAAATAATGTATTTTGTGATAAAAAAATTTATTTGAAGTCCACCAATTCCTTTAATTTTTTTCTCTCAATGAAAATTAAAGCTGCTACTTTTATTTTTGAAATGAGATCATGTAACAAAAGTTCATCCATCCATCCAATCGACTATCCTTATCACATACATTCTGGATGAATGATGACCACTTGAGTGGTGCAGTGTGGCAGCCCAGATGCTTTTATCTGTATACATGTGTACATATTTTCTGCACATCTACCAAGTGTGGAATGATGGTTGGAATGATGTTGCCGTAGTGTTAATGGTTATTTCTAGGGGGTTGGATATGAAGTGATTGTTCCAACATTTTCCTTTGCATTTTTCAATATTGCTGAAAATTTTTAAAGCATCTAATCTTTTTACAAAGAACATTTTTCTTTAAATAAAAAAGAAATACATGTTGAAGTGAACCATTAACCTTGAATACTTCCCCTTATATAGGCAATCATCCAGAACTTATGTTTGTTTTCACACTCTTGCTTCAATTTGATCTCGCCAACTATAAACTCTTGGCCTTGCAGTCCCAATTTTGAGCTCATCCCCTACCCTCTCTGTCCTCCTTATTTGGAACCTAACTTTCTCCTCTGGATACCTATCCATGCTCCAAGTATCCTAGAGGAAGTAAGCTGCAGTTTTTTCTGCCTAAAGATTTCTGCAAGTCTGATAGCATAAGATGTAGCGAATGTTATTTTACTCAGAAATTAAGGGAACCCTAAGATTTTAATTAATTTTACCATTTTGTAACACTACATAAAATTGGAAACTTTTATTTTAAATTGGCTATCCAGGACCTGAACTCCAGCCTTTATTTGGGAAGTTCTCCAAGCTATGGACATCTGCTCCATGGGACATGGATGCTGAGAATTTCAGAAGCTTGCCCTCACAGAAACTCCATCTCACACACACCCAGATGTACACTTGTCCAGTCATTTGAACCAGTCTGAGATTTCAGTGGGCTTCTCTGATTGCTCAGTTGGTAAAGAATCCACCTGCAACGCAGAAGACCCAGGTTTGATCCCTGGGTGGGGAAGATCCCTTGGAGAAGGAAATGGCAACCCACTCCAGTATTCTTGCCTGGAAAATCCCATGGAGAGAGGAGCCTGGCAAGCTACAGTCCAAGGGGTCACAGAGAGACAGACATGACTGAGCATCTGAGCATAGCGTAGCATAGCAATTCCAGTGGGGTGAATAAGGCAACGAAGTAGTCAGTGGAGAAATCATTTTAGCAACAGCAGCCACAGCAACTTCACTAGAAGCAGCACCAACTGCAGCAGCGTGCCCCGCGCTGGTGGGGACAGGTGGGTGGGCTGCAGCCTCCATTGTTTAGCCGTGGCCGTGATTCTAGCTGCTCAGCCGTCCTTTGTTCCTGTCTGTTTTCAAAGCCTGGCATTTTAGTCTTCCTGGAAATTCTGTGGGCTTTCCAACAACCTTTCAATAAATTCCTTCTCTATTCCAATCAGCCTGCGTCTGTGTCTATCACCTGCATTAAAATTTTTGATGTATGCTGTACTTACACCATGATTCTACATACTTATATTTTAAATTATTGGTATAGGACCTTCAGACTTAAATTCAAATCCAGATACTTGTCTGTATTGCTAATCCTGCCCGGGCTTTTGCCAACCCTGTTTACTTAACAATGGACTCCTCCGCTTTCATCTTCTAGTAATTCATTCAACGATCATTCATTATGTTCAACATTGTGCTGAAATCTGGGGATTAAAAAAAAAAAGAAAAGCAAGACAGTATGTTTACCATCAAGGAATTCAAATTCTAATGGGGAAGCTAGATAAGAAAATAATGAAGTGGTAAACAGTGGAATGGGGCTTCCCAGGTGGTGCTAGTGGTAAAGAACCCACCTGCCAATACAGGAGACAAGGGACATGGGTTCAATCCCTGGGTGAGGAAGATCCCCTGGAGGAGGGCATGGCAACCCACTCCAGTATTCTTGCCTGGAGAATCCTATGGACAGGGAAGCCCAGCAAGCTGCAGCCCATAGGGTCACAAAAAGTCAGACACGACTGAAGGAGTTAGCATGCATGCACACAAATAGTGGAATAAGGAAGGGCACGGGATGTTACAGAAACACCAAAGAGAAGTCCAGGAAGTCAGGAAACTCCAACTCCTGAGGGGACCTTGAGGGAATAAGTAGAAGGGAGCCAGGTGGAAGGGCACAGGCAAATGACAGTAAAGATGTGACACAGTATAGAACATTCCAGAAGCCTCACGCAAGTTGGCTTTCTGAAGTGTTACGTGTGTATGTGTGTGCTCTGCTTTTCAATCTTGCCCGATCAGCAGAATCACCTAGGGCTTGTTAAATATTAGGTATCTAGTCTCTTCCTCCCAGGAATCTCAGTATGTCTGGAGTGGGGCTCAGGTGACTTACATAAAAGGGAAACTTTGTCCCAAGGAATGAGACTGGAGGCAAAACTCATGAGACTTTGTAAGCTTGAAAGTTTGAATTGTATCCTAATGGGAAGCTAGAACCATTAGAAGATTTCAAGCATAGTGGTGGTAAGATCGGATTTGCACTTTAGAAAAGTTCATTCAAGTAGCAGTAAAAAATTGGAGAAGGAAATGGCAACCCATTCCAGTATTCTTGCCTGGAAAATCCCATGGACAGAGGGGCCTGGTGGGCTACAGTCCATGGGGTGGCAAAAAGTTGGACATGACTGAACTACTAACGCACAAAGAACTGGAAGAAAGCTGAGATTAGCAGTCCGGAAATCAGTGGCAGGAAGACCAGTTAGGTTATTAAAAAGTACTCTGGTAGAGAGAGAATACAGATCTGAACTAAGGCTGTCATCTGCAAAACAGAACCAACAGGATAGAATTTAGGGTAGCTACTCCATGGGGTCGCTAAGAGTCGAACACGACTTAAGTGACTCAGCAGCAGCAGCAGCAGCTGCGACCCTCTGTGTGACCCCATAGACGGCAGCCCACCAGCCTCCGCCGTCCCTGGGATTCTCCAGGCAAGAACACTGGAGTGGGTGCCATTTCCTTCTCCAATGCATGAAAGTGAAAAGTGAAAGTGAAGTCGCTCAGTCGTGTCTGACTCTTAGCGACCCCATGGACTGCAGCCTACGAGGCTCCTCCGTCCATGGGATTTTCCAAGCAAGGGTACTGGAGTGGGGTGCCACTGCCTTCTCCGATAGTGTAGCTGACTTAGTTGCTATTGGCTATGGTTAAGAGACAAACAGGGTGACTAGGCTTGGGACAAGTACACTGGTGCTGGTAGGGGTGAAGCTCACCTGGATGAGACAAAAAATTAAAATTGATGAGTTCAGTTTTGGCCATGTTGAGTTTGAAGTGCATGTGGCATGACAGCCAAATATCTTTGGGATCTTATACACACAAGTCTGACTCACAGAAGGTGGGCAGGAAAAAAAGCTAGACTGGCTTCCCTTCAGATACAGATAGACGTTATATTGTGGAGGCATTAAAAAAAAAAAAACAAACTGGAATGAAGGCAGTGGTAATCTGGCCATAAAGTCCCACTTCAAGTTGCACACATGACAGGGAATCAATCTCAACATTCCATTCAAATGGAGACATAAAAGGTAGATTCCTAGGTTCCTGTGGCTGAGGTCTAAGGTAGAATCCCCAAATCTGTATTTTTTAAAAGAAGCTCCCCAAGTGATTCCCACAAGCAACTGGATGTAAGAACTACCACATAGGCTGTAGTTTCCAAATTTACTGCACATTTGAACAATGTGGTGAGCTTTTTAAAATCCCTCTCTCATACCAATTAAGTCAACATGTTTGGGGCAGGAAACAGGTGTCAAGATTTTTTAAGATTCCTAGGTGATTTGATGTGCTTTAAATCTGGGAACTACTGATGTAGATTACTGATAACTAGACAGCTGATAACAAGTAAAGTGTTTGTACATAGAAGCTGGAAGCAGGGCAGTCATAGGTGTAGCATGAATGTAGTCAAGGAGCAGAGTCCAGGTCAGAGCTGAATCAGGACCAATCATCAAGGCTGCTGAAAATAGGAGATATAAAGTTGACCCACGTGACCTTCTCAGAAATGAGTTAGTTAGAGTCCTAGTTATGAACATGAGGTTCTCTGAATAAAAGCAGTGAAACAAAGAGGTCCAAGACCTTTGCTTTCTATAAACTGACAGTTGAAAAATTCTAAGTAAATTTATTTGAGATTTTAAGTAGCAACAGAAGGAGAAAACCTTGAGCAAACCTTGAGGAACATGGTCCTTTAAGAGGCAAAGGAGCAGATAGTACTATTCAAGGGAAATGGGAAGGCAAGTCAGAGAGGTAGGAGAAAAATCAGTAAGAGTAATAATGCAGAAGTTAATGGCAGAGAGGACTTCAAGGAGGGGGTAATCAACAGTGTCCAATGCTACAGAAAGAAATGTTAGGATAAGAGGAAACTGGCAATTGGACATATCTCTTCATTCATCTTAGCAACTACTGGAGGGTAGGATGTCTTTTCTCTTGCAACCTGATTAATAACCACCATCCTAACCTCATGATTGCTGCCTTCTTGAGCGAGGGAGGGAGAAGTACTATTCCAATCACAAAGCTCATTAGCATCATCCTTTCTCAAGCCCACATTGCACAAGATGGATCTCAGTTCTAACAGAAGCATCTCGAAACAGGCCTCTAAAATAATCAAGCCTGTGAGCATTGACTAAAAGGAGTACAACGCTTAGTTTAGAGAGGTGAAGGCTGAGAGGGCTGTTGATTGAGGCATCCGATTAGTCATCAAAGTCTTCTCTGTTCTTCCTCTGCTCTGTATCTAATTTCCACGAGCTTAACTCCCTCATTCCCATTGGCCTTATCCAGTCTCCAGCGAATGGCTCCTTTGCTGGTCACTGTGCTTCCAAAGTATGGCTGAGCCAACCCATCCCTCACAAAAATCATGCAGCTCTCTTCTATTACCATGCCCCTTCCTCACCCTATTCCCTCCCACAACAAATCAAGGACGGACTTGGGCTCTAAGATTGCCTTGGTTTGTGACCTTGCTCTGACACTTACCTGTCACTGTGACCTTCTGTGACCTTAAATAGCTTAAGCCCTCTGTGCCTTATTTTTATCACCTGTAACAGGAGTAATATTAGTTCTTATTTCATAGGAACATTATGAGGATGAAATGAAATGAGATGTACAGGGAAGGTGTATGGTAACAGATGAGTGACGTTGTGATTAATTTTGCTCAGATTCTGATTTGTTACCTGTAAAATGCCTGTGAAGATCTTACCTACCTCATATTGTTATAGAGATTAAATTAGAAAGTGCACTTAAGATAAATCAACATAGTGCCTGGTACCATCAGCAAATGGATGCTGTTATGGTTTCTAAGAATGACCACATAAAATGTACCTGTACTGTGAAGGTGTCTATAATCCCAGTGGAAATAAATCATTTCTTCCTCCATGCTCTGCTTTTTGTTTTAATTTTAGTATGGCAATTATTTCTCTCTCTTTGCACTCTTTCTCTTTTCTATTCTCTTCTGTATTGTTATTTACAACATCTTACTTGTTGTAAAGAAAGATGTAAACAACAACATCTGTATTGTTGTTACTTACTTACATCTTTCTCTCCCCCTCCCCCCTAGATTATTAGATTGAGGACAGAGATTAAGGACTATATTTTACTAATCCCTGTAATTGTTGTATAATACCATGCAATAATTTTCAGATTCACATAGTATGCTCTCATTCATAGGTAGCTGAATGACTTTACTGACATTTTTATACTGGGCTTTTTTTTCTTTTAAATATATATCATAAATTTTAATGATACTTAGTACAGATACAATGAATGGGAAAACTGTATAAATTGGAGCAATCTTTTGGAAGAAAGTATGGCAACCAGAGTTTTCACAAATAGGATACTAGCTAGAGTATATTGGTACAGTGGAATAATGTGAAATATTATTAAAGCTATATTAATGGGTATCCATACATATACATATTTGCTGCTATTGAAAGATCTCTAAAATGTATCATAAACATTAAAAAGGTATAAAACTATGTAAATTGTATGCCCTCTTTTGTGTAAAATTAAAATAAAGAGAGATGTGAATTTATGTAGATTTATGCTTTTTAAAATTAGGAAGTATAATAAGCAATTGTTCACTTGGAGAGGATGGTAGGGGAAAGACGGAAATGAGGGCTTTTGCTTTGCGTTTTGGAACTTTCAGCATTGTTTAAATGTTATACCCTCATACAAACATTATTCCTTACTGAAGTGTTGATGAGAAGGGAGGTTAGGACCTACCCCTTTTTGGTTGTTTTATTTTTTGTACTTCAGTGTATGTTAAAAAATATATTGCAAAAATTTCCCCCATATTAAGTGCTTGTCACACTCTATTCTAATGGTTGAGTGACATTCCATCACATGATATATATTATGATTTTAACCCTTTTAGTTGAATATTTAAGCTGTTTATGCTTTGGTGGTTATTTGATTATTCTTAGCTCTGGACATGGAGAAGGCAATGCCACCCCACTCCAGTACTCTTGCCTGGAAAATCCCATGGACAGAGGAGCCTGGTGGGCTGCAGTCCATGGGGTCGCACAGAGTCAGACACGACTGAGCAAATTCACTTTCACTTTTCACTTTTCACTTTCATGCATTGGAGAAGGAAATGGCAACCCACTCCAGTGTTCTTGCCTGGAGAATCCCAGGGACGGGGGAGCCTGGTAGGCTGCCGTCTATGGGGTCGCACAGAGTCAGACACGACTGAAGTGATTTAGCAGCAGCAGCAGCAGCTCTGGACATGGAATAGCTGAAGCAGTAGTAAAATTTTGTCACTGATGACCCTTGTAGGAACACAGTTGGTCTTACAATAGTCTCCAGGATGTTTTGAAGGGCTTACTGTGCAATTTTGGAATTAGAAATTTGGAAGAGTTGAAGTGCTCTGCACAATAGAGAATTTTGAATCCCCAGCGGCAATGGCAGGATGGAGACTTGGTGGAGTGGTTGGGGGTGGGGACAGAGAATATGAGAGAGAAATAAAATATAAGACGGTGGGCTCCAAGACCCCCTCCTTCTGTGTGGATTTCTTTCGGAGACTTGTGAAGAAGCCGAATTGTTGGAAAGAGAAACAAAGACAGCATACAAACACGGTAGCCCAAGGCCAATTACACGCAGAGCATAAACCTGGGAATTAACAGGAGCCACAGGGAAGACTCGGAGTTTCACCAGTTAGGGGACTGGGGATGGAGTCAAATGTAAGTAGCTGGCTTTCTCAGTGGCAGGGCTTTCCACCTGCTCTGTACAGCACACACCCCTCCTCCGAGGACCTCTGTGTTATTGGCATAATAAAATCTTGTGATTCATAGAACTGAATTGCCTCCTGAAGAGGATGTACACTTTATGCTTTCACCAGATGTGGAGGTGTAGGCCTGATTCACCCCACCATCATGCACAGTGGGTATTACAGTCTTTACATCATGAGCAATTTAACAGCAAAAAGGTGCTCTCATTGTTTACATGATTCTGCATTCTGGAAAGGTTAACAGCTTTTTCATCTTCATCCCAGTTCTTGGATAAAGTAGAAACCATCACACAGGACCTTCTTTATCCTCTCACAATAACATAAACATAGCATCACCAACTCAATGGACATGAGTTTGAGCGAACTCTGGGAGATGGTCAAGGGCAGGGAAGCCTGGCATGCTTTAGTCCATGGGGTCACAGAGTCGGATACACTGAGCAACTGAACGACAACAACCTCCCATACAGCACTTGGTAGGCGCCAGATATTTTTAAGTGCTCTTATAAAGTGTTAACTCATTTAAAAATTCACGAATCTATGTTATAGGTAACACTTTGCTTCCATGTCACTGATGAAGAAATTGAAGTTCAGAGAGCAGCATTTAATCAAACTCAGCAAGTGGAAGAAGCTGGATTTGAGCCCGTCTTCACAGTCTGGCTCCTAAACGTTCCACCATGCTGCCTCTTTTCCCTTCATCCTTCTACAAACCATTCTGCATCTTCATCCTGCCACTGCTTCCAGTCTTTGAAAATTGTCGAAGACCACCTCTCCCATTCTCCTGTGGATCGCATCACTCTTCACCATCCAAGGAGTCTCATTCATTAGTTCTCTTCTGTCTCTTGCATCTTCAACCTCCCTTCAGCCCGGGTATTACTCATTCTAAAAAATAAAATTAAAACAGTCACACTAAGGAGCAAGCAAACAGCAATAACTGGCATGCCTGTATTTCCTTCCAACTACTAGAGTTTTTCCTCTCTTAATCTTGTCCAGGGTTGACTTTGCACCCTCAGTTCCTTCTCAGCACATTGCAATCTTGTTTCAGCCAGCCCACTGAAACTATGTATGCCAAGTATAGCAGTAACATTAGTTTTTCCAAATCCAATGGATCTTTCTTTCACTTAATTTATATTTGATACAGTTAACAATCCCCTCTTTGGGATATACTATACTGTGGCTTTCATTCTAACTCTTCTATCTCTTCTTAGTCTTCTTTGTTAGCAACTCTTCCTATGCCTAATCTCTAAAATTAACATTCCTGAAAATGTAAACCTGTGATTTCTTTTCTTCTCAGTATACACACTGTCTCAAGTTAATTACATCCAGTCTTGTGGTTTTAAACACTATATCCCTGGTAATATCTCCCTAATTTGTCTCACCTGCCAGCTCCACTGGAACATACATCATCCTAACTTAACCTCTCAGTTAACCTATCAAAATTGAATTTATCTTCTTCCCAAATCAGAGAACCTCTTCCTTATCCTTTACACCTATTATGTCCTATGAGGTTAGGGACCAAGATCGTTTTGATCATTACTTGATACTTAGAATCTGGCATGGCTGTTTATGCATAGAGGGTGCTCAGAAGATACTTAATGACGAAATGAACGAAAATTTTGTTTTGGTTTAAGATAATTCAGAAACCAAACTTCTTTATCTATAGACTTATAACTGATTAATAATGTACACCTAGAATGAGTGGGAAAAACAACATATAAATGAGTGATTTTGAAAATCAGAAAAAAAACTTCAGATATTTTTCTATATATGTGTCTTAGAGTTGAAAGGAGACATAGTTCAAATCTCTTGTTCTACAGATGAGGAAATTAATGTAGTTTACTTGCCCAGTATGACATCAGTTTTGACAGAACTGAACCAGAATCTTACAGTCTTATCACTCTGTGGGATACTCCAAGATGTTTCAAAATCTGTAGAAGTTCACTATATTACATTTGGGTGTGTTGTGTATTGTATTACTCATACAATAAGTGTGTGTGTGTATGTGCATATATATAGGCTTCCCAGGTGGCGCTAGTGGTAAAGAATTCACCTGCCAGGGTAGAAGACACAAGAGACAACGGCTTTGATCCCTGGGTGGGAAAGATCCCCTGGAGAAGGAAATGGCAACCAGATCCAGTATTCTTGCCTGGAAAATTCCATGGACAGAGGAGCCTGGCGCTCTACGGCACAGGGGCAGCAAAGAGTCAGATATGACTGAGCATGGAGCGCGCGGGCGCACACGCGCGCGCGCGCGCACACACACACACACACACACACATCACTCCTTCCAAGAGTAACCCCATAGGCTAGGAAAGTGCCTGACCCATAATCGGTAGTCAATAGATTGTTGACCAAGTCTTTTATTTTTAGTGATGACTGAAGTAAACTCTATCTGTTTTTGCTTCAAAAATATAGTCATCTATTTTTTTAAACAAACACTCCAGAATGCATAGTATGAAGAGTATACATGAGATTATAAATTCAATGAAACATTTGGTATTAGGCTTGTTTTTAAAAATCTAGAACCTGTAGTTCTTCTAAAAAAGGGGGCAACCGTTTCTTTCAGGTTTCCTATCTGGACCAGGTACTTTACACACCCTCTCTTGTTTACTCTGGCAGCCCAGCAGGACCATTTTACATGTCAGGGGAGAGTAACTCCACAAGAGCAAGGGATTTATTTCAACTTATCTAATAAATATCAGATGGGAATTAAATCCAAATCTGAAGCCACGGCATAAGTTTTTCCCCCTTTGATGAGCTATGTTTTCCAAACAGTGAGAAGTATTATTTTCCCAAGGACTAGACTACTGAGTTCAAAATAATTTTGTGTAGCACAAAGCAGAAGGGGGAGTAGAATTAAACTAATGTGTTTCTTCTGAAATTAAAATATACATAAGCATATACATATAAAAAAACTTAAAGGTTTGAAACTAAATTCTAACTTATGTTTTAATGTTTTGATTCAACTTTATTGAAGATAATTTATATAAAATAAAATTCATCATCTTAAGTTTACAGTTTGAATGAGCCTGACAAATGCATATGCCTTTTAGTCATCACCCAAATCAAAAAAATATATTTCTATCACACATAAAGTTTCACCACCTCTTAGTTCCTGGTCTCAGGCAACCACTGACATGCTTTCTGTCTTTTTAGTTTTGTCTAGTATAAAATTTTATATAAATGACATATAATCATATGTTTTTGACTTTTATCACTCAGCAAAATGCTTTTATATGTTTTATATGTGTATATATACATATATATTGCAATAATCAGTAGTTCACTTCTTACAGGCAGGATATAATTTTTTTTTGTCCAGTATGACAATGTCTTTCTTTTAACTGGGAATGTTTAGGGTCCAATTAACATTTAATACCATTATTGATAGAGATGGATTTAGTACGCCAGTTTATTGTTTTCTGGGTTTTTTTTTCCCCTGTTATTTTCTCTCACTCTTCCCCCATTCCTGCCTGATTTTGGATTATTTCACTATTTTTTTCAGTATTCCATTTTGTCTACTGGTTTTTAAGATATCTTTTTGCATTTTTTTAAGAAATTGATCTCGGAATTACTCTCTATATCTATCACCTTTCACAGTCTATCTAAAACTAATATTATACTAACAATTTCATGCAAAATATTAAAGCTTTTTAACAATATAGACTGCTTACTCTCCTCTTGCCATCCTTATGTTATAGATAATTATTATACTGATATGGGTTTCCCTGGTGGCTTAGACAGTAAAGAATCTGCCTGCCAATGCAGGAGACCCAGGTTTGATCCCTGTGTCAGGAAGATCCCCTGGAGAAGTGAATAGCAACCCACTTCAATATTCTTGCCTGGAGAATTCCATGGACAGAGGAGCCTGGTGGACTATAATCCACGGGGTCACAGAGTTGGACACAACTGAGTGACTATTACATACACACTATATTGATATACATTGAAAGTAATGCAGGAGAACATCATAATTTTGCTTTAAAAAGTCATATGTGTTTTACAACACTCAGAGGGAGAAAATAGACCCATATTTATTCAGATATTTATCATTTCTGATGTTTGATATTTGATCTGAAATAAAAATTTCCTTCAATCACCATTTGCTTCGGCCTTGAGGACTTCTTTTAGCAGTTTTTTAAATATATATTGCAGGGCTGTTGGCAACAAATTATTTTAGTTTTCCCTTGCTGTTGCTAAGTCGCTTCAGTCGTGTCTGACTCTGTGTGACCCCATAGAGGGCAGCCCACCAGGCTCCCCCATCCCTGGGATTCTCCAGGCAAGAACACTGGAGTGGGTTGCCATTGCCTTCTCCCAGATAGCGGAGGGACTGCCTTATCTTGCCTTAATTCTGAGGAATATTTTGGCAGATATAAAGCTCTGAGTTGATACATTTTTTCCTTTCAGAACTTTAAAGATGTTGTTTTGCCTCAGTGTCAGGGAAAGGTTTAGGACGTGGTCCTTTTTGTTTCTTCAATAAATTTGTCTACAATTATATTATTTTTTTGTGAATGTTTGACAGAATTTACCAGTGAAACTATCTGGCCCAGAGTTTTTGTTGAAAATTATAAAATTATTGTTTAATATCTTTAACAAATATAGAGCTATTTAAAATTTCTATTTCTTAATGAATTAGGTTTAGTAATTTGTATCTTTCATTGAGTTCATTCATTGTATCTAATTATCAAATTTATTCTAAGATTGTTCATAATATTTCCTTATAATTTTTAAACTATCTATAGGATCTGTAGTGATTGTCTCTCTTTTATTTTTGATTTTGGTAATTTTAATTTATCTTGTGATTTCTCTTATTTTCTCACTCAGTCTAAGTAATTGCTTATAAATTTTATTGGTCTTTTTAAAATACTAGCTTTTGTTTCATTAATTTTATTGTTTGAACCTTTTATTTCTTCACTGATATCTGCTCTTATCACTATTTCTTTCCTACTAATTTACTCTTGATTTAATTGACTCTAATTTCTTAGGATAAAAGCTTAGATGATCAACACTAAAACTTTTTTCTTTTCTGGCATGAGCTTTTAAAGTTACTTCTCTCTTTCTAAGCACTGCTTTAGCTGCACCATTTAAATCTTGTCTGTTTTATTTATATTTTAAAATTTTAGTTTAAATATATTTTAATTTCACTTGTGGTTTATCTTTGATCCTGAGTTATTTGTGTGTCGTTTATTTCTAAAAATTTGGAATTTTCAAGATATTTCTGTTACGAGTTTCTAATTTAATCTCATTACTGTTAGAGAATATATTGTGTATGCTTTTAAAAACTTTTATTGAGGTATAAATTGATGTATAACACTGTATAAGCTTAAGGTGTACAACATGTTAACGCGATAAACATATTGCAAAGCAATTACCACTATAGTGTTAGCTAACATACTATGCATGTTTTCAGTCTACTTAAACATATAGAAGCTTCTATTATGCATTAATACACTAAAATTTTTTAGCATATCATGTATCTTAATGAGCATTTCTTGTATACTGGAAAAGAATGTCTATTTTGCCTTTGGTTGATACAGTGTTTCTAAATACCAATTAGGTCAAGCTGTTTGATAGTGATGTTCAGCTCCACTATATTCCTACTGGTTTTATCTCTGTTTAATCTATCAATTACTGAGATAGGAGTATTACATTTTCAACTTTCATGTGTTTTTATCTATTTATCTTTCTATATCTGTCAGTTTTGGCTTTATGTATTTTATACAAATATAAAATATATAAAAATATATTATATATTTTAAGCTTATTACTCTGTACATACACATCTGAGATCTGAACATATGTCTGATAACTTGTTCCTTTTATCATTTTGAAATGTCCCTCTATCTTTGCTAATATTCTTTGTTCTGTGATGTATTTTTCTGATATTAGTACTGCTTCTCCATCCTTCTCATGATTAGTGACTGCAAGTTTTTATTTTTTTAATTTATCTGTATCTTTACATATAAGTGTTTTCTTTTACAGGAAATATGTAATTGGCTCTTGCTTTCTATCCAGTATGACATTTTCTGCCTTTTAATTGCAGTGCTTAGATCATTTACCTTTAATGTGGTCAACACAATGATATTATTTATTTTTTTTGTTTTATCTGTTCTTTGCCTTTTTTACTCTTTTCCTGTCTTCTTTTGCATTTTCACTGTTCTGTTTTATCCATACCTTTGGCTTATTATCTCTGCCTCTTCATTTTATTTTGAAGTGGTTATTTATGAATTACTACATGCATCTTTATCTTTTACATTATTCTTTCAAATAATACTATACCACTTCACTTTTCACATAAGAAACTGAAAACAGTACACTTCCATTTTCCCTTCTATTATTTTCATACATTTAATTTTACCTATTAGAAATGTCATAATAAATTATTATTTTTGCTTTCACTTTATAATTTAAGAGCACTGAAAATGAGGTCTTTTATATTTACTGGCATATTTACAGTTTCCATTTTTCTTCTTTCCTTTATATATAAGTTTCTTTTGGTGTTAAATATTTTTTCTTCTTATGACCTAAGAAAACTTTTATGTTCCACCAAATCACAAAGATTGTCATATGTATTCCTCTGAAAGCATTATGGTTTTGAGTTGTATATTCCATCTTGAGTTAATTTTTATATATGGAGTGATTTAGGTGCCTATTGAGTTTTAATTCTGCTTATATTTTTAAATTATAGAAATTCTAGGTTCTTTTTTGAATCTGAAATATCATTTATTATAACTTTATCTTCTTTATTGATGTTTTCAAGCCTTTTCAAAATTTATTTAAGTGTAGTGAACATTGTTATTTTATATTGTATCTGATAATTCTAATATCTGAAGTCTTTGTGCATCTGTTTCTGTTGTTTGTTTTTTCTATTGGTTCTTAGTCACAGAGCTTCATTTCCTTATTTTCCTCTTTATTATTTATTATGTGTTGGACATTATATTTGTAAAATCTTTGTGGAAATAATCTGAGACCTGTAATAAATCCTTCTTCCAGAGGATTTACATTTGCTTCTATCAGACACTTGGGGGCACTGGCAGACTAGGGCTGTATTCAACCACTTGGAGTAATTTGAATTTGAGCTTTAAGTCTATTTTAGTTTTGTTTATTTTAATTTCTGGCTCGCCGTTACCTTGATGGTGTAGCCCTTTGGAGTGCCAGTTTATTGTAGGGAGAATGCCTTTCTTGGATGAGTTATAGGTTTTAATTTCCCTTTCTTTCACCCTATGAGTTGTCAAAACTAAGCTGCTACTTTTCAAGAATCAGAAAATGCTCTGAAGGCCAAGGTACTTCAGAGTCAATGGGATTAATCTTAGTTCTTATTTTCTTTCTGTTTGAGTCTAGAAATTTTTTTACTCTCTCATCATGTCTTCTGTGCTTTTAGGAATTTTTTTTTTTTTTACATTTTATCCAGGCTCTTTAGTTATTTCCATCAGGGGTTGATCCAGGTTCATCTGAATAGCACATTCTGTAATTGCTATCTGGCAAAAATTTTTCTCCCAACAGTTAACCACTTAGTCAATAACACTTGTTGAAAATGTATCTTTTCCACACAGGTTTCAAACTTGTCACATTTATGTTTTACTCAACAAGCACTTTGGTCTGTTTCTGAGGCTTTTCTCTATTCCATTCATTTCTCTTTATTCCCAGTGGAGACCATGAAAAGGTGTCTTCCTATCCCAACTTCCTTTATTGGCCTTCTTTAACTAATAGACTACATTTTTCAGGTGATAGAAAAGCATCTGCCTCAAAAGTTGGCCTAAGACACTCTCATGTATTCCTCATGGGAATGCAAAATAGTACAAAACAAAAAAACCCTTACACATTTCTGCTTTGATGCAGAAATACCACTTCTTGGAGCTTACCCCAAAGTTACACCTCAAAAAATCAAAAATTTATATGCACAGTATTACATTTTACAATATTGTCTATAATTGGAAAGTATTAAAATGACCTAAATGATCACACAGGGAAAGTGGTTGAATAAACTATCATATATCCCATAAGGGAGAACTGTTGAAGCTGTAAAGAATGAGGAAGATCCCTATGAAGCTATGTACATTTCTGTGAAACATAGTTAAATGAAAAATGCAAAGTAAAAAAGAGTTTGTATAGTATATTACCTTTTGTATAAGAAGAGAAATAAAAACATATACATATATATGTTTATTTTTGTGAAGAGAAACACTGAAAGAATAAACCATAAACTTATAAAAATGGTTTTCTTTAGAGGTTGATAGAAATAAACTAATATTTTAAATATTCAAAACATAAAATTAAAAGGACAAAAAAGTAAATCACTAACTAGTATGTAAACCAAAATGAATAAACCTAAATGTAAATCAAAATAATAAAAAACAGAAAAAAAAACATAATTTAAGTAACTTTGAACTCAGTACTACTCTATACATCTTCAATAGGACATAGTCTATCAAAAAAAAGGAGTGTAAAGAATTTTTGAATTTTACTCAGTAACTAGTTTCTTGCTGTTTGTGGCATCAGTGTGGTAATTATAAAACAACATTGGATGTATTTATAAGATAAAGCAAATGAGTGGAGCACTAGGGTTCTCACTGTGGGAGGAGGGACTATAAAAAATTACATTGGGGAAGGGGAGAAACAGGATAAGTACATAGGCCCAGAGTATTTCCTCATAGATTACTTATTAATTATAAAGTAGAGGAATAATAACTTTATATGGAGAAACTGAGAGATACCACTTAAAGCCTCCATCACCAATATTGGGAGAAACTGATACCACGTGCCTTGTGATATAAAGCAGTGGAAAGAACATCATTTCTGTGATATTTCAATCAAGAATGCCTAAACTTCATCTAATAATAAGGAAACATCAGACATACTCACACTGAGGAACAACATATAAAACAACTATTGTGTATTCAAAAATATCAACGTTGTAACATATAAAAGAGACAGAAAGCCTGCTTCAGATTGAAGACTAAAGAGACATGATAATTAAATGCCATTCATGAGCCTATATCAGATCCTAGATAAGGGAAAAAAATCGGACTATTTAAATATTGACTGTATATTACAGTCACCAAATTTATTCCTGTTAAATTTTTCCTATTTTATAAATGAACTGTACCCATGACCATAGAAGATATTGTTCCTGTTTATAAATTACGCAAATTTTAATATTTTGGGATAAAGGGATATGACATCTTCATCTTACACTCAAATGGTTTCAAACATAATAATAAACATAATATATGTGTATATTCATATGATGTGAAAACAATATATTTGTGTATTCATATAATTCATACACATATCTACAAAAGTAGATGTGGGAAAATGTTAACAATGGAAAGCTGAGGTTTTTAAAATGTAGCCATAGGAATCTGAGGGTTTGGTATGGCAATCAGATTTAGGCTTTGAATTTTTCATTTATGAATAAAATGCCTTGCTGCTTCAATGTACTTTGTTAGCATACCATCTAGGGGATGATCATGAAGAACCCGAGGAGGCACACCTCTGGCTGGCATACAAAAACATGGTGTAGAAATTACTTAGAGAGACTGATGAAGGGGCTTGTGATTGGGAAAAAACACATTCAATCTTCAAGGAGATAGAATTTCAAAACTCATCAAATGCACAATTATTAAAAATCTTCCAATTCAAAGGGTTGAGGAAATAAAAACTCATAAAATGGTGAATTGGTATAATCATTTTGGAAATTAAATTGGTTATTGTATCATATATATCATCCAGAATCCAAACAGGATACAGAAACCACAGTTATTTGAACAGTGGAAGTTTAATATAAAGAATTGTTACTCCAATCCTGTTAGAATGAAAACGGGATTGGTAGTAAGAAGTAAGTCTGAAGAACACGGGGGCAGAGCAGATGTAAGAAGCAGCCACTATCTTTGGGGCTTAAACAGATACCCAAGGAAGAGCTCTCATCCCTCAAAGCTGAGATCTAGACGGTGTTAGAGCAGGCTGACTCGGAAGAGAATTCATGTGATACCACACCAGTGGAGGGGCTTCCCTGGTGGCTCAGCAGTAAAGAATCAGCCTGCAATGCAGGAGCCACAGGAGATGTGGGTTTGATCTCTGGGTGGGGAAGATGCCCTGGAGAAGGGCATAGCAACCCACTCCAGTATTCTTATCTGGAGAATTCCATGGACAGAGGAGCCTGGTAGGCTACAGTCCATAGGGGCCCAAAGAGTCGGATTACTGAAGTGACTGAGTATGCACACACACCAGAGGAACTTGCTGGAAACTGGCCCTTTGGAATTTGCCAGAAATCCACCCGTGGGTGTGCTGAGGAGAGCTGCTCACAAAAAAGTGTCTCACCAGAGGCACTCTGCAGCAAAACCACCTGAGGGGGTTTCCAGGGGCAGCTGCTGGCCACTATGTACTGCTGGCTGCAGTGTATTGGAAGAGTCTGGTGCTGAGCAGCTCTGGATACTGCAGAAGGCATGTGCTGTGGAAGTTGTCCATGCTTTAGGAACTGGTCCCCACAGTAGCAGCTGGCTAATCTGGTCCACTAAAACCAAGAAGCAAAACCTTTTTCTCCTGCAGTGCCTCTCCATCCTCCTCTTCTGGTGCAACTTAACACTGTACCAATTGGAATAGGAAAGGTTCAGTTTAGTTCAGTTTAGTCGCTCAGTTGTGTCCGACTCTTTGTGACACCATGAACCACAGCACGCCAGGCCTCCCTGTCCATCACCAACTGCCGGGGTCTACCCAAACCCATGTCCATTGAGTTGGTGATGCCATCCAACCATCTCATCCTCTGTCATCCCCTTCTCCTCCTGCCCTCAATCTTTCCCAGCATCAGGGTCTTTTCAAATGAGTCAGTTCTCCGCATCAGGTGGCCAAAATACTGGAGTTTCAGCTTCAACATCAGTCCTTCCAATGAACATCCAGGACCAATATCCTTTAGGATGGACTGGTTGGATCTCCTTTCAGTCCAAGGGACTCACAAGAGTCTTTTCCAACACCACAGTTCAAAAGCATCAACTCTTTGGCACTCAGCTTTCTTCATAGTCCAAATCTCACATCCATACATGACTACTGGAAAAATCATAGCCTTGACTAGATGGACCTTTATTGACAAAGTGATGTCTCTCCTTTTTAATATGCTGTCTAGGTCACCCTTATTTAACTTATATGCAGAGTACATCATGAGAACACTGGGCTGGAGGAAGCACAAGTTGGAATCAAGATTGCTGGGAGAAATATCAATAACCTCAGATATTCAGATGACACCACCCTTATGGCAGAAAGTGAAGAGGAACTACAAAGCCTCTTGATGAAAGTGAAAGAGGAGAGTGAAAAAGTTGGCTTAAAGCTCAACATTCAGAAAACGAAGATCATGGCATCTGGTCCCATCACTTCACGGGAAATAGATGGGGAAACAGTGGAAACAGTGTCAGACTTCATTTTTTGCAGGGCTCCAAAATCACTGCAGATGGTGACTGCAGCCATGAAATTAAAAGACACTTGGAAGATTTCCTTGGAAGGAAAGTTATGACCAACCTAGATAGCATATTCAAAAGCAGAGACATTACTTTGCCAACAAAGGTCCATCTAGTCAAGGCTATGGTTTTTCCAGTGGTCATGTATGGATGTGAGATTTGGACTGTGAAGAAAGCTGAGTGCCAAAGAATTGATGCTTTTGAACTGTGGTGTTGGAGAAGACTCTTGAGAGTCCCCCGGACTGCAAGGATATCCAACCAGTCCATTCTGAAGGAGATCAACCCTGGGATTTCTTTGGAAGGAATGATGCTAAAGCTGAAACTCCAGTACTTTGGCCATCTCATGCAAAGAGTTGACTCATTGGAAAAGACTCTGAAACTGGGAGGGGTTGGGGGCAGGAGGAAAAGGGGACGACAGAAGATGAGATGGCTGGATGGCATCACTGACTAGATGGACGTGAGTCTGAGTGAACTCCGGGAGTTGATGATGGACAGGGAGGCCTGGTGTGCTGCAATTCATGGGGTCGCAAAAAGTCAGACATGACTGAGTGACTGAACTGAACTGAGGTTGGTCATAACTTTCCTATCAATATTTAAAGAGCCTGGTTCTATTTGGATGGAGCTGGCAAAAAAAGATGAATTTGGAGTTACATGATAATCAATGAACTGACAAGGCTATACCTAGAAACGTTTCATATGTGTACATCACACTGTTAGGAAACAATTCTGCAGCAAGGAATGGTCTCATCTGCTTCCTGGGTCTCGTTAGCAGGAACTAGAGGACAGTCTCTTTGGAGCCCCACTGTAGGAGAAACTAGCATGGTAAGTCTTTTAGATCACTTCACCCAAGAGCTAAATTCCTGGGAGAGAAAAACCTAGCTCAGGTCAGGTGCCTACTCTTTGGTCAGGATATCATGATATTCATGGTGCCACTAAAATTGGAATAGATGGGCCAAGAGCAAGTTTACCCCGACTATGGGGGGAATTCCGGGTGATGATTCCGGGTAGTGAAAACAGCCCCTTCTAGAGCAGAGGCTGGCAAACTATAGCCTACGTGCCATATCTGGTTTGTCACATATTTTTGTATGGTCTGTGAGCTAAGAATGGCTTCCATATTTTTAAATGGCTGAAAAAAAAAAAAAACCAGAAGAATGACAGTATTTTGTGACATATGAAAATTATAAACATTCAAATTTTAGTGTCCATTAGTCCAAGTATACTTCATTTTACCTAGTTCTACTTTATTGCATTTCACAGATACTATATATTTTTTAATGAAGGTTTGTAGCAACCCAGCATTATAAGATGACAGT
The DNA here is from genome assembly GCF_003369695.1 of Bos indicus x Bos taurus. NCBI lineage: Eukaryota > Metazoa > Chordata > Mammalia > Artiodactyla > Bovidae > Bos > Bos indicus x Bos taurus. The sequence continues at coordinate 68,207,046 of NC_040084.1, read as the reverse complement.
TAACACTTTTTAGTAATAAAGCATTTTTTAATTAAGGTGTTAGGATTTTTTTTTAAACACAGTGCTATCACTTACTTAATAGACTACAGTGTAGTGTAAACGTAACTTTTATATGTACTGGGAGACCAAAAATTTTGTGACTCACTTTATTGAAATATTTGCTTTATGGCAGTGGTCTGGGTGGTCTGGAACCAAACCTGCAAGATCTCTGAGATATACCTGTTAAGTTTTATTGGAACATAGGTGCATTTCTTTAAGTATTAAGTGTGGCTTTGTGCTCTCATGCTACAACGGCAGAGTTGTGTAGCTGTGACGGCCACTGTATGGCCCCCCAGGCCTTAAATATTTCAAAGTTGGGTGTTTATAGAATTTCCACACCTTACTCTAGAGTCTCCCTGGTCAAAGTATGATATGAAAACTGATATCCATACTATCAGGCCTCACTCCAGATCTACTGAGTCGAAATCCACACTCTTACAGGATCCCTGGGTGATACAAAGACATGCTGAAGTTAGAGAAGCACTGCCTTGGAGAAGATCAATTTGATCCTGGGGTAAGAAGACCTGTTTTGTTACTGTGCTTGCTTATCACTAACCAGTATGTTTGAGGCATTGTGATTCATAGTCATTTAAAAAATTTTATTTATATTTAATTGGAGGATAACTGCTTTACAGTATTGTGTTGGTTTCTGCCATGCATCAACATGAATCAGCCATAGGTATCCATATGTACCCTCTCTCTTAAACCTCTCTCACACCTCCCACCCAATCCCATCCCATCCCTCTAGGTTGTCACAGAGCACAGGGTTTGAGAACCTTGTGTCACGCAGCAAACTCCCACTGGCTGTCTATTTTACATATGGTAATGTATGTGCTTTAATGCTGCTCTCTCAATTCTCTCACCCTTTCCTTCCCCCACTGTGTCCACTAGTCTGTTCTTTTTATCTGTGTCTCTATTGCTGCTCTGCAAACATTTCTCCAAAGAAGACATGCAGATGGCTAATAAACACATGAAAAGATGCTCAACATAGCTCATTATTAGAGAAATGCAAATGAAAACAACAAGGAGTTATCATTTCACATCAATTAAAATAGCCATCATCAAAAAATCTACAGACAACTATGGCTGGGGAAAAGGGAACCCTCTTGCACGGTTGTGAATGTCAATTGATACAACCACTACAGAGAACAGTATGGAGATATCTTAAAAAACTAGCACTAAAACTACCGCTGCTACTGCTGCTGCTAAATCGTGTCCGACTTAGCACACTTCAGTCATGTCCGACTCTGTGCGACCCCATAGACGGCAGCCCACCAGGCTCCCCCGTCCCTGGGATTCTCCAGGCAAGAACACTGGAGTGGGTTGCCATTTCCTTCTCCAATGCATGAAAGTGAAAAGTGAAAGTGAAGTCGCTCAGTCATGTCCGACTCTTAGTGACCCCATGGACTGCAGCCTACCAGGCTCCTCCATCCATGGGATTTTCCAGGCAAGAGTACTGGAGTGGGGTGCAATTGCCTTCTCCGAAAACTACCGTAGTCATTGTTAATTAGGTTCTTTTCTATTTTCAAATGCCACAAATATGTTAAATCTACCTTAGATAATGGAGGTTTATTGTAAGAATACCCAGGAAGGAAGGAAGAGCAAAATAATAGTCCACCTAGCCTCAGGGAGATCTGTGGGAGGCAGCTGCTAGAGTAAAAGTCCCAGTGGTCACCCTAGTGATGACCAGAATCTCTGATGATTGAAAAGCTGTCGCAGATGGCCATTGTGCTTAAGCCTCAGCCACTCCATCTCCCTCTCTACCTCTGGGTTTCTGCTTACTCAGAATTTCTACAATCTCTTACTCTTGGCCATCCCTAAGGATCTGATTTTGTGAAAGTGCTGCACTCAGTATGCCAGCAAATTTGGAAAACTCAGCAGTGGCCACAGGAGTGGGAAAGGTCAGTTTTCATTACAGTCCCAAAGAAGGGCAATGACAAAGAATGTTCAAACTACCGTACAATTGCACTTATTTCATATGCTAGCAAAGTAATGCTCAAAATTATTCAAGCCAGGCTTCAATAGTTCATGAACCAAGAACTTCCAGATGTTCAAGCTGGATTTAGAAAAGGCAGAGGAACCAGAGATCAAACTGCCAACATCGATGGATCATAGAAAAAGCAAGAGAATTCCAGAAAAGCATCTACTTTTGCTACATTGATTATGCTAAAGCTTTTGACTGTGTAGATCACAACAAACTGTGGAAAATTCTTAAAGATATAGGAATACCAGACCACCTTACCTGCTTTCTATGAAACCTGTATTCAGGTCAAGAAGCAACAGTTAGAACCGTACATGAAACAAAGGACTGGTTCAAAATCGGGAAAGGAGTACATCAAGGCTGAATATTGTCACCCTGCTTATGTAACTTAAATGCATAGTACATCATGAGAAATGCTAGGCTGGAAGAAGCACAAGCTAGAATCAAGATTGCCGGGAGAAATATCAATAACCTTAGATATGCAGATGACACCACCCTTAGGGCAGAAAGTGAAGAAGAACTAAAGAGCCTCTTGATGAAAGTGAAAGAGGAGGGTGAAAAAGCTGGCTTAAAACTTGACATTCAAAAAACGAAGATCATGGCATCTGGTCCTATCACTTCATGGGAAGTAGATGGGGAAACAATGGAAACAGTGAGAGACTTTATTTTCTTGGGCTCCAAAATCACTGTAGATGATAGCTGCAGTCGTGAAATTAAAAGATGCTTGCTCCTTGGAAGAACAGCTATGACCAACCTAGACAGCATATTAAAAAGCAGAGACATTACTTTGCTAACAAAGGTCCATCTGTGGTTTTTCCAGTAGTCATGTATGGATGTGAGAATTGGACCATAAAAAAAGCTGAGTGCTGAAGAATTGATGCTTTTAAACTGTGGTGTTGGAAGAGACTCTTGACAGTCCCTTGGACTGCAAGGAGATCAAACCAGTCAATCCTAAAGGAAATCAGTCCTGAATATTCATTGGAAGGACTGATGCTGAAGCTGAAGTTCCAATACTTTGGCCATCTGTTGCGAAGAACTGACTCATTTGAAAAGATCCTGATGCTGGGAAAGATTGAAGGCGGGAAAAGAAGGGGACTATAGAGGATGAGATGGTTGGATCATACCACTGACTCAATGGACATGAGTTTAAGCAAGCTCTGGAAGATGGTGAGGGACAGGGAAGCCTGGCGTGCTGCAATTCATGGGGTCACAGAGAGAGGGACAAAACTGAGTGACTAAACAAAGAAGAATCTTAGAGGAGTCCAGGTATTTTCAGTAAGAGAATAGAATTGGATAGAAAAAGTGTGTATTATAAAATAAAAAGAATGAAATAAGGACTCAGTTCAGTTCAATCACTCAGTGAAATTAAAAAATGAAATTTTACCCCTCAATACTGATAGTATGAAAGAAAGTGAAACTTTTAATAAGTCAGTCTTGTCTGACTCTTTGTGACCCAATGGACTGTAGCCCACCAGGCTCCTCTATCCATAGTATCCTATAGGCAAGAATACTGGAGTGGGTTGCTGTGCTCTTCTCTAGATCTTCCTGACTCAGGCAGGTCTCCTGCATTGCAGGAAGATTCTTTACCATCTGAGCCACCAGGGAAGCCACTCATAATATGTCATCAGTTAAATACTCTATGACTTCAAACTCTTATCTGAACCTTCTTTCTCTCACTATAGCCTGACTCTCCCTTGAGGACTCAGCTTACCCTGAAATCCTGACAAGTGATGATTGCTTCCTTTGCTATATTACACAAACTGCTTGGCCTTGAGGTAGAATGAAAGTCCATATCCTTGCTTCCCATTGCCATTTCTAGGGGGGAAAAAACCCACTTCTTAAAACAAATATGCAAAAATACCCCCAAAAGTCTATTTTGGAGGAGACATATGCCATCTGGCTTCCCTGGTGGCTCAGACGGTAAAGCCTCTGCCTGCGATGTGGGAAACCAGGGTTCGATTCCTGGGTCGGGAAGATCCCCTGGAGAAGGAAATGGCAATCCACTCCAGCACTCTTGCCTGGAAAATCCTATGGACGGAGGAGACAGATAGGCTATAGTCCATGGGGTCGCAAAGAGTTGGACACGACTGAGCGACTTCACATTCACGTTTATGCCATCTGACTCAGGGTTATAGTACAGTGTTGTGTAGCCAGAACCTGCAGAAGGTGGGAGGATGATGGCCGTGGCCCAAGGAAGGGCGCCATTTGTAATTTGCACAGAGACAGACCTGCCTAAGCCAGGTTTAGGCAAGGCTGCCCATATCAACAGGGTGATTTCCTAATTTCTGTGACAGCACCCACTGTATGGACTAGCAGCCACCCCGAGAGACCACTTCATCTCATTACTGTAGTCATCTACAGTATTTCTTTCATTCACTGTAAGTTTTATCCCTGAGTTATTACCGTTCTCTCTACCACTACCTTAGTCATCATCATCTTCCTATATCAATACCCATACAGGGACAAATTACCCATAATGTAACTGCTTCCAAAATTTCAGTGTCAGGTATCCTGTTGTTAAACCACTCCCTGATACCTTTCCAGATCACACCCCGCAGTATGTCTATTTCAACAATTCTTCAAGCCCATCAAAAATCTCCCTTCAGCATCCACACCTTGGATAAAACCTATATAGACTGATGGCACTTCATATTATATCTCAAAGTATTCAAATATTATCCCAATATAATTTTGCAATGTTAATTCTATCTCTTTAATCTCTGTACTCCCTAAGATGTCTACTTCATGCCTTCACTTCTGTTTCTTAAACTCCAAAATATCTTCCCCATTCTCATTCTTAGCCTATGACTTTGCTTTATATTTTATCAAGCAAGGATGTCCTCATTATCCTTTCACCAACCTGTATTTCAAGGAGAGTTGATGGTCTGAGATTTTACCCTACCTGTTAGCTAATAGCTTATCACAGAGCCGTGAATGCCAACAGGAGACGCATGACCCCTGGGTAGGGAGACAAAGACTTTATCACTCATAGCATGGCAGACAACACATGCGTCAGCACATTTACTGTCAGCGCCCTTTGTCCCATGCCCGTCACAGGTGAGCCCAGATGGATGCTTATGCATGCTATCGGTTGTGTTATAGGAAAGGAATCCTCAGACTAGGGGCCCATATCTTTTATAATAGGTAGCAGGTTAGCCTACCTTTTTCTCCAGAGAGAGACAAAATCACAGTTTTCCAAGACGGTTCATTACACCAACATTCTTGAAAAGATATTTGGACGTAAATGAGTCAGTGCCTCTGTTTTCAAAATGTGCAAAACCATGAGCAACTCATGAATCGTCTCTCAATATTACTTGGTTCTGGACCACAGTCATTCTTCTGTCTAAGGCTCCTATACAAACTCTCCTTGTATAGAGGGAATCCCATCTCTTTTGCTTACTCTTTGATATCTCTCTTTCAGTTTCTTTTCTCTACTAGATCATTCATATCATCAACCACAACTAAACACTGTAGTAATTCCCATAATTTTTAAAAGGAGCAGAAAGAAAAAAACTTTCTTGACCTCATGTCTTCCTCCAACATCTGACTTGTTTCTTTTTTCTCTCTCACAAATTCACATGCACCATTTTTCCTCAGTCTCATTTTCTTCACCTTCCACCTCTCATTTTTGAATCTACCCTAGTCAAGTTCTATTCCCACCTCTCCACTGAAAAACTGTTTTTGTCAAAGCTGTTGATGACCACCACATTGCTTAATCCAGTGGTCAATTCTGAAGCCTCATCTGAATCTCATCAACATTTGACACAGTTAATTAGTCTCATCTTCTTGAAACACTTTCTTCACTTGTCTTCCAAATCCTCCTAATTTACTCCCTGTATCACTGCCTACGTGCCTCTCTTCAGTCTTCTTTATTCACTTCTATCGTGATCTCATCCTGCGTGGTGACTTTAAATACCATCCGTACTCTGATGACTCCTGAATGTATTTCTACTGCCTTAGCCTCCCCCAAACAGAGATTCTTATATATGACTGTGTACTTAACTTTTTCTCTTAGATGCTTAAGTTTAACAAGTCCAAAACAAAGTCTTAATCTACTAATTCCCTCCCTGAAACCCTCTATAGGTCCTAATTATCCTACAATTTTGCCTATTTCCATAAGGTCACCACCATTAACAAGGTGTTCACACCCAAAACCATGGAACCATCCCTGATTCCTTCCTGACATCCTCATAAATAATCATCAATAAATCCTATGGATTTTACCTACTAAATGTATTCAAAAGCCACCATCTCCACAAACATTCCATTACAAGCTGCCATCATGTCTTCCATGGTTTACTGTAACAATCTTCTAACTAGCCCCCTATTCTATTCCCCGTGCAGCATTCTGCGTGTTAAAAATCCTCAATGACTTGTCATCACACTCAGAATAAAATCCTAGTTCCTTGCTCTGGTCTCCAAGGACTTACATAACGTATATAAAATTCCAGGTCCTTGCCATGGTCTACAAGGACTCCCGTAATGTACATGCTCCACCACCTCTCAGACTTCACTCTTCCACTTCCCCACTATGCTCCAAACACAGAAAACTCTTCCTGATTCCTCAAACACTCCACACATGCTCTTCCCACAGAACCTTTGCTTTTGAAGTTCCTTCTGTGTGGAAAAGCCCTCCCCTAGATAACTGCATGACTCATTTTCTCACTTCTTTCAGATTTCTGCTCAAATGTCTCTTTAGTAGAAAGAACTTACTTGAACACCACATCCCAAAATAGCATAATCTGTCCATTACTCTCTATCCTCTTATCTGCTTTATTTCTCTTGTGGCACTTAGCACTGACATTATATAGCTAGTGAATTTCAGTGACTCTAAGATATTATCGGTTGAAACATGTGCCATTATTTTATATACCCATCGAGAAAGAGAAACTCTGACAAATAAAATCATGTCATCTTTCTTATCGCTGAGAATTTTTATTTTATACTCATTGGAATTGGTCTTTTAGGCTTATTTAGACTTTTTTTAAAAATCATATATCCTTCACACACAAAAAAGAAAACTATAAGCAAAATAAATCAATTAAATTATATCTAGGACATCTTTACAATTGGAATTCAATATTCTGATATATTCTTCATCTCATACTCAATGTCACTGTTTTTCCACCCACTATCTCACTAATAAAATGGAACACAGCTTAATCTACTTGCTAGTGGCTTTCTTTTCTAGGACTCATAAAGCAAGAAATATGGAATTGTGGTCATTCTTCAAATAATATTACTTGCTTCTCTAATATCAAATTTATGTCTCATTGCTCTATTTCTGAGCCTGGATGTCTACCAATAACTTTTCTTTTTCAGCTATATCAGAATACCACATTTTGAAGATATTTTAAACAGCATTTAAAGTCCACATATTCAGTACCAACAATGCATGTAATTCAATTGTGTTTATAGTTACAAACAGATAACTAAGTTCACACAGAAAAATGACTCTGACTGCTCTCTGTCCAACTGTGGTTATAAGAGGCCAATGACTTTAAAATGCATTCCATTTTTTTCCAGAAATTTAAAATGTGAAAAAATGCATGTCTTCAAATCAATTAAATATAATAATGTTTGTCTCTACCACTAGAATATGAGTACTGGGAGGGCAGGAAATTGTTTTGTTTTGTTCACTGACTATATTCTCATCATCTAGCAGTGTCTTTGAAAAATAGTATAAGTTCAAGAAGTGTCTATTGAATAAATGAATAGATAAACTTCTGCCTTTACTACTAATAATCAACTCTAGTATTTCACACTTAAAATCCCCAAGATGAAAAGTTCAATTGACTTAATTACCATTCAGTATAAGCTACCCCTGCTGGGGAGACAACTAGCTGTAGGCAGATCTCCCTAGATCTCTGACAAGCCGTCTGGTCATTCACACATGTGGCCGGCCATCTTTGACATTGTCACCCACCTTAGAACTCTGCTTACAGTAACCATGGCTTCCATTGGGAAACCTAGAAAAAGAAAGAAAATTCAGCTCTCAGAAACCTGTGAGGTTTTATAACAACAACTCATCATGGTGGAAGGACAGGCTTCTTGGCCTAAGCTAGAAACCCATGCCTAGATTCCTCCTGCGGAGGTATTCCAAGCCGTCACCCTTCCTTAGACCTTCACCACCCCTGAGAAACTGCCGGGACCCTTGGCCCCTTTCTCATTCCCAGTCTACAGAACTTCCTCTTCTTCTTGTCAGTCTCTTAGAATCATTCTTCCTCATTGTCGTTATAGCCACATTGCAAAAGCCCTTCAATGGGCATTACCCACAAAATGCTGACCTCAGGTATCTTCCCCAAAATTGTTGATCAAGGAATTTAAGTCTGGCTACTGGCATAAAATAGTGTAATGGAATACAGGAGAATACCAGAGAATATAGAATATAAGAGAATACAGGAGAACATGTGTATATTGGCTTTATGTTATTACCATATATGACTGGCAGTATATCATTCTGCCAGTCTTCTCATCCAGTTGTCTCCCAAGACAGGACCCAGGTTCCAGTTGGGTTCTCCATATTGTCGTGTACAAAGCGGCACCTGACTTGAGACTGAGCACTTGATTTTAGCCCTAGCTGCTCAGAACGATGCCTGTTCTATCCTGTTGCTTTACTTTCCTGTGTAGTATAGGTGCCTCCAGACCCAGATAATGTCAAAAGAGGAAGGCCAGAAGTACGACGATGATCTGATATTTCCCATAGTTCTCAACCTTTAAATTATGTTACTATAAGCCATATAAAGGTGGCAATGACATGTATATTAATTTTATTTCATTCATATACAATAGTCCTCGCCTTTTCCACAGGGCATGTATCCTAGGACCCCCAGTAGATGCCCTGCTGAGAACTCTATATAGGCTATGTTTTTTTCCTTTACATACATACCTATGATAAAATTTAATTTATAATTAGTCACATTAAGAGACTGGGCTTCCCAGGTGGCACTAGAAATAAAGAACTCCGATGCGGGAGTCATAAGAGACACAGGTTTGATCCGTGGGTCAGGAAGACCCTCTGAAGGAAAGCATGGCAACCCACTCCAGTATTCTTGTCTGGCCCATGGACAGAGTTGCCTGATGGGCTACAGTCCATAGGGTTGCAAAGAGTCAGCCACTACTGAAGCAACTCAGCATGAATGCACAGTAAGAGATTAACAACCATAACTCAAAATAGAACAATATAGCAATATACTGTGATGAAAGGTATGTGAATGTTGTGTGGTCTCTGTCTGGAAGCATCTTATTGTACAAATTTAATGTCTTTTCCATCCAAAATAAGCAGTCGTCCCTCACTGTGGCCATTTCTTTTGCTGTTTGAGGTATAACAGCAAAACTAGCACAAATTTCTTTTACTGTCTTCACTATTTCATAGACAGAAGATTCATTCCTACTGTAGAATTTAGCAATCTCAGCAAAAGAGTGTTTATCTCTCCTTATGAAGTCCAGAACTGTCACCCTTTCACTTAAAGGAAATACTTAGGCATATCTAAATTGCCAGCATCACTACTCTTATGCTTCGAGGGCATTAAATACAATAAGAGTGACTTGAACACAAGCACTGTGATACTAGGACAGTGGATCTGATAACGGAGATGGCTACTAAATGACTAATGTGGGGCGGGAGGGAATACCCTGAACTAAAAGTGTGACTCACTTCCTGGGTGGGACATAGAAAGACCCTGCGAGATTTCATCACTCTACTCAGAATGGCACACAATTTAAAACTCATGAATTGTTCCTTTCTGCAACTTTCCATTTAATATTTTCAGATCACAGTTGTCCGTGGGTAAATGAAATCGTGGAAAGCAAATCAGCAGATGAGGAGGGACTTGCCTATCGCCTGATTCCATGAGGAATTTAAGGCAGCTGAGGAATATAAGGAAGATATTTAATGATGAACGTTGAAACAAAAAGGGGTTGCTGCTTAACCTGGAAATTCAATTTAGCAGAGTGGTTCATTCAAAATGTTCCAGTTAAGTAAGATTTAATTATGTTTTATATTTGTATTTACCAATATAACATTTGTTCTTACTCATGCAGTGGAGAGAGTTCTTGAATGATTTGTCAAGCTAGAGAGGAAAAAGGTTCTGTTTTTGTTTTACAACAAGGTAATTAGTATTTCCCTTTTACTTTTCTAAATTTTCAGACATTTCTAAGGCACCAAAACTGAGAGGGGAGAAGAGAGGCAGGCAATGGAAGTAACATGTTTTAAAATATATTACCTGGGCCAATAATTTTAAAAACAGTATAAACTAAAACACTCTATTTCATGTGGAGATAATTCATGTGAGTTTTTGGCTGAGATAACAAAGACCAACAACAAAACAGTGGTTTCTAAAATCTTTGATATTCTAAGGGGACGTACTGCTGCTGCTGCTGCTGCTGCTAAGTCACTTCAGTCGTGTCCGACTCTGTGTGACCCCAGAGATGGCAGCCCATCAGGCTCCCCCATCCCTGGGATTCTCCAGGCAAGAACACTGGAGTGGGTTGCCATTTCCTTCTCCAATGCATGAAAGTGAAAAGGGAAAGTGAAGTCACTCAGTCGTGTCCGACTCTCCGCGACCCCATGGACTGCAGCCTACCAGGCTCCTCCATCCATGAGATTTTCCAGGCAAGAGTACTGGAGTGGGGTGCCATCGCCTTCTCCAAAGAGGAGGTACTAGACTGCCCCTGTTAAAACTGGTTACTTAAATCCCTATTTCATTATTCACCTAAAGGCACCTTTTTGAAGTTAAAGATGCAAAAAGAGAGAAAGAGAGAATTTCTTTGGAGAAGGTTGTTGCAAACTTTGGGGTTTCCCTGACTACACTTTGTCCAGAGAGGAAAATGGTGTCTTGTCATTCCCTCTTTACCTTAAGCCAAGCTGGAGAGGGGCCTGTATGCGAATCTCTTAGAGAAGTTAACCTATGCTTCCAGAAGGTGAGGAGCATGAAGCCTGGTGGAGAAGCTGTACTGGAGCAGCCTGAGCAAGAGAGGGAAAGAGATGTACTGAGGATTTCCTGCTTTTTTTTTTTTAGCAATAGTGAACACGGACTCATATGTAGCTCTGGGGGACTACAGTAAGGCTATGTGGGCCTAACTTAGATATTTGTTGAATCAGGTTCAATAGCACTTCCTGGAAGGAAGTTCTGGTGATGCTCTGGGACTAATGGATGAAGCCTATATAGCCTGCAGGATTAGAGGCATTGCCTAAATGTGGGCGACTACAGTGGGAGGCCTTCCGTAAGAAGCGCCTTCAAGAAATCTAGGAAATCTATCCATTAGAGGAATGGTTTGCACGTTTGTATCCCCCTGCCTCAAAATTTATGTATTGAAATCCTTATTCCCAATAGGATGATATTAAAAGGTGGGACATTTGGGAGATGCTCAGTCATGAAGGAGGAGTGTTCATGAGTGGAATTAATGCCCTTATGAAAGAAACCCCCTCACTGCTCCCTAGTCAGGTTCATCCACGTTGTTGCATATGAAAGAATTACTCTCTTTTTTAAGGAGGCCAAATAATATTCCATCATATAAATCACATTTCCTTTATCCTTTCATCTGTCAATGGACAGTGTGTTGTTTCCATAAATTGCGTATAGTGAACAGTGCTGCAATGAACATGAAATTGCAGATATCTCTTTGAGATCCTGATTTCAATTCTTTTGATAGATGCCCAGGCATAAGATTGTTGAATCATATGGTACAGTACTTCTATTTTTAATTTTAGGAGGAATCTCTATACTGTTGTGGTAGTGGCTGTACCAGTTTACATTTCTACCAACAGTGTAAGAAAGTTCTAATTTTCCCACATTCTCACCAAAAATATTTTTCATTTTTATAATAGCCATCCTAATATTTTGATAAGTGAAATAAGCCATATCTATCTATCTATATAAAATCACAAATATTGCATGATTCCTTTTGTATGAGGTACCTCAGTTCAGTTCAGTTCAGTCACTCAGTCATGTCCAGCTCTTTGCGACCCCATGAATTGCAGCACACCGGGCCTCCCTGTCCATCACCAACTCCCAGAGTTCACTCAAACTCATGTCCATCAAGTCTGTGATGCCATCCAGCCATCTCATCCTCTGTCGTCCCCTTCTCCTCCTGCCCCCAATCCCTCCTAGCATCAGAGTCTTTTCCAATGAATCAACTCTTCACATGAAGTGGCCAAAGTACTGGAGTTTCAGCTTTAGCATCATTCCTTCCAAAGAACAGCCAGGGCTGATCTCCTTCAGAATGGACTGGTTGGATCTCCTTGCAGTCCGGGGGACTCTCAAGAGTCTTCTCCAACACCACAGTTCAAAAGCATCAATTCTTTGGCGCTCAGCTTTCTTCACAGTCCAACTCTCACATCCATACATGACCACAGGAAAAACCATAGCCTTGACTAGACGGACCTTTGTTGGCAAAGTAATATCTCTGCTTTTGAATATGCTATCTAGGTTGGTCATAACTTTCCTTCCAAGGAGTAAGCGTCTTTTAATTTCATGGCTGCAGTCACCATCTGCAGTGATTTTGGAGCCCAGAAAAATAAAGTCTGACACTGTTTCCACTGTTTCCCCATCTATTTCCCATGAAGTGATGGGACCAGATGCCATGATCTTAGTTTTCTGAGGTACCTAAAACAGTCAAATTCATAGAAGCAGAGAGTAGAAAGATGGTTCCCAGGGGCTGCGGGTTGGGTAAATGGGGAGTTGATGTTCAATGGGTATAAGATTTCAGTTATGCAAAATGAATGCATTCTAGAGATGAGTTTACCTGTATTGCCTGTAGCTAACAGTACTGGACTGTGTACTAAAAATTAATGCTAAGTAGGTAGATCTCACGCTAAGTGTTTTTACCACACACACACACACACACAAAGGGTTGGAAGGGATGAGAAAACTTTTTCAGATGATGAATATGTTTATTACCTTTACTGTGGTATATGTGTGTGTCCAAAGACACCAAATTGTATATATTAAATATGTGCAGGGTTTTGTATATCAATTATACCTCAATAAAGCTTTTTTTTTTTTTTTTAAAGAGGCATATTTAGTGTGAACTCTGCAGGCTAATAGGTCACATTCTAATCCTGCTCTCCGTGTCATTCATACCAGGGATCTGACATTATCTCCTGGAAAAAATGTCAAATAGCCTTGAATGACAATGTAACCATATAATTACCTTCCTTTGTTCTTTTTCCCAGTTAACTGTTTTACGAGGCTTAGTTCTTTTCCTATACATATTTCTGTTTTTTGTAGTGCTTATCTGCATACCCTTTGCCACCACAAGCTAAAATGTAGATAAACTATGTTTTAAAAAAAGACTTTATTTTTTAAGAGTAGTTTTAGGGTCAGTAAAAAACAAAGTTACTGTAACTCTTTGAGAATTATACATATATAACTTTGTTTTATATATATAATATATACTTTATATATATAATTTTGTTACATATATATTACCACTGTATTTTTATTGTGGTAAAGTGTACATAACAAAGGTTATCATTTTAAGCATTTCAGGTACAGTTCAGTGGCATTAAGTATATTCACATTGTCATGCAACTATCACCATCATTCATCTCCAGAATTTGTCATCATCCTAAACTGAAGCTCTGCCCATTAAACAGGAATTCCCCATAAGTTTTGGAAAACACTGTTTTACTTTCTGTCCTATCAATTTGACTACTCTAAGTATTTTATGGAAATGGAATCATAATATTTGCTCTTTTGCATCTGGCTTTTTCACTAAATATAATGTTTTCAATATTCATCTGTGTTGTAGCATGTGCCAGAATTTCCTTTTTAAGGCTGAATAATACACCATTGTTTATATGTGTCACATTTTATTTATCCATTCATCTGATGGTAGACATTTGGGTTATTTCCACCTGAAGGCTCTACACATGGACATCACCAGATGGTCAATACCGAAATCAGATTGATTATATTCTTTGCAACCAAAGATAGAGAAGCTTTATACAGTCAGCAAAAACAAGACTGGGAGCTGACTGTGGCTCAGGTCATGAACTCCTTACTGCAAAATTCAGATTTAAATTGAAGAAAGTAGGGAAAACCACTAGACCATTCAGGTATGCTGCTGCTGTCACTTCAGTCGTGTCCAACCCTGTGTGATCCCATAGACAGCAGCCTACCAGGCTTCTCTGTCCCTGGGATTCTCCAGGCAAGAACACTGGAGTGGATTCAGGTATGACCTAAATCAAATTCCTTACGATTATACAGTGGAAGTGAGAAATAGATTCAAGGGATTAGATCTAATAGACAGAGTGCCTGAAGAACTATAGATGGAGGTTCATGACACTGTACAGGAGGCAGGGATCAAGACCATCCCCAAGAAAAAGAAATGCAAAAAGGTCAAATGGTTGTCTGAGGAGGCCTTACAAATAGCTGTGAAAAGAAGAGAAGTGAAAGGCAAAGGAGAAAAGGAAAGATAACCCATTTGAATGCAGAGTTCACAAGAATAGCAAGGAGAGATAAGAAAGCCTTCCTCAGTGATCAAGGCAAAGAAACAGAGGAAACAATAGAATGGGAAAAACTAGAGATCTCTTCAAGAAAATTAGAGATACCAAGGGAACATTTCATGCAAAGATGGGCACAATAAAGGACAGAAATGGTATGGACCTAACAGAAGCAGAAGATGTTAAAAAGAGGTGTCAAAAATACACAGAAGAACTATACAAAAAAGATCTTCACTATCACACCCTAGGTGTGATCACTCACATAGAGCCAGGTATCCTGGAATGCAAAGTAAAGTGAGCCTTAGGAAGCATCACTATGAACAAAGTTAGTGGAGGTGATGGGATTCCAGTTGAGCTTTTTCAAATCCTAAAAGATGATGCTGTGCAAGTGTTGCACTCAACATGCCAGCAAATTTGGAAAACTCAGCAGTGGCCATAGGACAGAAAAAGGTCAGTTTTCATTCCAATCCCAAATAAAGGCAGTGCCAAAGAATGCTCACACTACCACACAACTGTACTCATCTCACACGCTAGTAAAGTAATGCTCAAAATTCTCCAAGCCAGGCTTCAACAATAAGCCAGGCTTCGCAAGTGAACTGTGAACTTCCAGATGTTCAAGCTGGTTTTAGAAAAGGCAGAGGAACCAGAGATCAAACTGCTCCCATACATGGATCATCGAAAAAGCAAGAGTTCCAGCAAAACATCTATTTCTGCTTTATTGACTATATCAAAGCCTTTGTGTGGTTCACAATAAACTGTGGAAAATTCTGAAAGAGATGGGAATACCAGACCACCTTACCTGCCTTCTGAGAAATCTGTATGCAGGTCAGGAAGCAACAGTTAGAACTGGACATGGAACGACAGACTGGTTCCAAATAAGGAAAGGAGTACGTCAAGGCTGTATATTGTCACCCTGGTTATTTAACTTATATGCAGAGTACATCATGAGAAATGCTGGGCTGGAAGAAACACAAGCTGGAATCAAGATTTCCGGGAGAAATATGAATAACCTCAGATATGCAGATGACACCACCCTTATGGCAGAAAGTGAAGAACAAAAGAGCCTCTTGATCAAAGTGAAAGAGGAGAGTGAAAAAATTGGCTTAAAGCTCAACATTCAGAAAACTAAGATCATGGCACCTGGTCCCATCATTTCATGGCAAACAGATGGGTAAACCATGGAAAACAGTGACAGACTTAATTTTTGGGGGGCTCCACAATCACTGCATATGGTGACTGAAGCCATGAAATTAAAAGATGCTTGCTCCTTGGAAGAAAAGTTATGACCAACCTGCTGCTGCTGCTGCTAAGTTGCTTCAATAGTTTCCGACTATTTCCACCAGGCTCCGCCATCCCTGAGATTCTCCAGGCAAGAACACTGGAGTGGGTTGCCATTTCCTTCTCCAATGCATGAAACTGAAAAGTGAAAGTGAAGTAGCTCAGTTGTCTGACTCTTTGCGACCCCATGGACTGCAGCCTACCAGGCTCCTCTGTCCATGGGATTTTCCAGGCAAGAGTACTAGAGTGGGTTGCCATTGCCTTCTCCAATGACCAATCTAGATGGTATATTAAAAAGCAGTGCCATTACCTTGCCGACAAAGGTCCATATAGTCAAAGCTATGGTTTTTCTAGTAGTCATGCATGGATGTGAGAGTTGGACTATAAAGAAAGCTGAGCACTAAAGAATTGATGCTTTTGAACTGTGGTGTTGGAGAAGACTCTTGAGAGTCCCTTGTACTTCAAGGAGATCCAACCAGTCCATCCTAAAGGAAATCAGTCCTGAATATTCATTGGAAGGATTAATGCTGAAGCTGAAACTCGAATACTTTGGCCACCTGATGCGAAGAACTGACTCATTGGAAAAGACCCTGATGCTCAGAAAGATTGAAGGTGGGAGGAGAAGGGGATGACAAAGGATGATATGGTTGGATGGCATCACCAACTCAAAGGACATGAGTTTGAGTAAACTCCGGAAGTTGGTGATGTTCAGGGAGGCCTGGCATGCTGCAGTGCATGGGGTCCCAAAGAGTTGGAAACAATTGAGCAACTGAACTGAACTGGAGTTAACCCTCCAGGCTCCTCTGTCCATGGGATTCTCCATGCAAGAATACTCTGCCTATGACTGGGCTAGCTCTGGGCTTACTTGGAATACTTATCACCACGTGACACTTACTCGTTCTTTATTCAGAACCTTTCGATATTTTCTTAGCCTACCCAGAGTAAGAAATCCAAAGCTTTACTTCTCTCCCAAGACTGTCCACCATGGGATTTCAGAAAAAAGTCAATGCATCCATAATGATAGCCATCCAAATTTCCTTGTTTTCCTCATTGTGTGGAAAGGAGTTGTTTGCTACTTTCTAATGACAGAAAGGTTCTGCTCTGTCTTATACCCTTCGGTTGTTTCTTCTGCTCCTTAGACCCCACAGCTTGACCCAGGTGAAGTGCTTAGGAAACCCAAAACCACAGTCAGGAAACAACTTACTGTAGGGTATGTTTACTGCTGAGAAGCAAATTGGTAGTGCAGAGAATCTACTGGGAAAAACATATCAGAACACAGAACAAAATACAAAGAGGTGGAATCAATGAGGGAAAGGAAAATATGAAGACAGATTCAGGAAACCCAACAAGGGATTAATTCAACATCTGGGACTTCTGGAACTCAGAAGGAGGCAAACTGGAAATTAAATTATAAGATGAAATTTCCCTGAGTAGCAAGAGACTGAAAGTATGAATTAATGAGGTTTACCAAATTTTAGGAAAGATTACTGTAATAATAGAGAGAGACACACTTTCACTTCTAACCATGTTGGATTTAGAGGAACTAGGTTTACCCTCTCACATTAAATAATGAGAAAACCAGACAATTATATGCAATAACCATGATCAATGAGAAAAAAGGAAACAAATGACATGAACTCTACAAATGTCCTCATTTATACAGTTCGATTATCATGTTGAAATTCCTGAAATTTGAGAATAAACAATTATAAGAATAGAACATGTGGGAGACTGAGTAAACAAAAATATTCTAATACTCAGCTATGGGAGAAAGAGAAATAAAAAACAAAATATATAGGATTAAATAGAGCTTTTGTATTCTCATAATAGGTAAATATAGCTATATAGTGGTGAAGCTGATAATCCAATATTTTGGCCACATGATGCGAAGAGCTGACTCATTTGAAAAGACCCTGATGCTGGGAAAGATTGAAGGCAGGAGGAGAAGAGGACGACAGAGGATGAGATGGTTGTATGGCATCACTGACTCAATGGACATAAGTTTGGGTAAACTCTGGCAGTTGGTGATGGACAGGGAGGCCTGGCGTGCTGTGGTTCATGGGGTCATAAAGAGTCAACACGACTGAGTGACTGAACTGAACTGAACTGATAGGCTTAATCACAAACAATTTAAATATGAGAAGAAATTCTAAATTATCAAATTTTAAAAAGCAATAAAGAAAAATTTGACATTGACAGACTATGTAATGAAGACAGGAAATAATGACAATGAGGCAAAATATCCAGAAAACATACAACATAATGGAAAGAATAAAATTAAGAATATCAATGCTAACTAAATTTTTTATCATGGCCATTATTAAAAATAATTTAAATGTGAAATTCATCTGAAACAAAGTTGCAAAGAAACACTGAAAATGAAGACATGGACAAAGATATAGCAGGTAAATACAAATAGAATGCAAATGTGAAAATATCAATAAACAACAAGACCAAAAACATTAAACATTAGACATTATTTAATGTCAAGGGATACAATCTGCCTAGATTCAGAAAAGTTTTGTCCCATAATTTATGCACAAAATAGCATATCCATCAATACATAAAAAGGTTTATAAGTATAGTTAGGTCTTTAAAGAAATATAGTGGAAGAATTTAATGTCACTTTTCTGGAATTTGATAGCTCAAGTAAACAAAAAATAAGGAAAGACATAGATTATTTTAATAATACAATCAACAAGCTATAAAAAACTATGTCTTATATCAGAGAACATATATTCTCTGCTTAAATCCATAGAACATGTCTAAAAATTAATCATGTTCTTGGCCACAAAGAAAACAATAATTCTATAAAGCAGAGATTTTATAGACTTACATTCTCTGATAATAATTCAACACAGAGAGAAAAAATAAATCATCAACAAAAAACTTAACTACTTGGAAATTAAAATGTGCTATTAAAAAAAATCCTAAATCAAAATAGAAATCTTAACCGAAGGAAAGAAAATGAGCTAAAAAGGAAAATGCGAAGTCATGATACCCAAACCTAAAAAGAAATTTTATAGCCTTAGTTCAGTTCAGTCGCTCAGTCATGTCCGACTCTTTGCGACCCCATGAATGGCAGCACGCCAGGCCTCCCTGTCCATCACCAACTCCCGGAGTTCACTCAGACTCACGTCTATCGAGTTGGTGATGCCATCCAGCCATCTCATCCTCTGTCGTCCCCTTTTCCTCCTGCCTTTTATTAAAAATAAAAAGAAAGATTAAAGATAAATGAGAAAAGCATGCAACTTATGCTATGAGGACAACAAAATAGCCTGAAAGCAGCAGGAGGAGTCCAAGTTCTCCTGAGCAGGAACTTTCTTTTACCTATTGTCACAAAATGTTCACTTACTTAGAATAGCACTCAATAATTATTTGTGATATCAATGGAAAGATAAATAAGAGTAAAAGCTTGTGTTTTGTAAAGACCAATCAAATAGCAGACAAGCACAAATTAGGATGAAAGGGATAAAATAAAACGCACAAAATTAAGAATGACAAAACAGATATAATTAGAGATAGGGATATGATTTAAATGATTATAAAAGAACATTATGTGCAATTCTGTGGTAATGAACTTGAAAGTCAAGAGAACCTAGATGATTTCCTGGAAAAATAAAACTACTAGGGTAGAAAGATGCTATTTTGCTTCCTATATTTTCTTCCTGGACACCGAGACTTTCTGCTATTAGGTTGAGACCATGAGACTGAGATCCCGTCAAATGAGTGAGAATACAAGTGATATAAGCCATTTTCAGGGTCTGGCACCTAAAAATATCCTGCTCGTTCCACTAGTCCTTTCATCTGATGATTTTAGAAGACACATACTCCATATAGCATAGCTACTAGCTATGCAGAGAGCCAGAGATGGCTCTCTGACCCATCTCAAATTATGATTTGAGCCAGAATAAATTCTTACCATGTTAAGCTTCAAAAATTTAGTGTTTGGTTACTGCAGTGTAGCATAACCTGTTCTGACTAATACATTTACCACATTTGACCAAGAAGAATAGAAACTTGAACAGAAAAAAAACCCTTGTAAGCATTTGGAAAGATGACCATTTGAAAAAGCATTGGATCTATTTTGATTTTCAACTCACATTTGAAAAACAAATATTTTTTAATCTTAATACTAATATACTCATTTTGGTATTAATAATATTTAATATTTGTGGTTGTTTAGTTGCTCAGTCATGTCCAACTCTTTGCGGTCCCATGGACTGTAGCCCAACAGGCTCCTCTATCCATGGAATTTCTTGGGCAAGAATACTGGAGTGGGTTGCCATTTCCTTCTCCAGGGGATCTTCCTGACCCAGGGATCGAACCCGTGTCTCCTACATTGGCCTTGAGGTAGGGTGAAGGCTCAGTTCCTCCATAAACAATAGATATTCTAAAAGTTAAAAATCTCAACTAGTAAAGATTCTTAATGTGGTACTCCCTAAGACAAAGACTGTGTGTAGTTTATATATTCTAAATGTATTACCTTGATACCTTTTGAACATATATAATTTGTATCCTCTTTAAATTGCCTTTTTCAAATTTCCTTTTTATAAGGTCCACCTTCTCTGCCCCTTGGGAACTTTAGGCATTTATCATATGTTATCACATATGAGTCAGACTTTATCCCTTAACATATGCAAAAGCATTATTTTCATATCCCAGCTTAATTGAGAAATACAAAGCAGCTTAGTATATTAATAGCTAAAGTACACAGCCTCTATTACATATGCAAAGGATTCAGAAGACTAGTGAACTGAAGTGTAAATAAAAACACAATTTAAGCAACTTCTCATTATTTTTCATTGCTCTAGACATTTTAGTTGTTGGATCTCTCATAAGAATTAAACTAATGGTCTCCATAACTATTTTTGTGAATTCCACAGGAGACAAATGGAATTTTAGAAGTAAAACATAACATGTGCAACAGAAGTTATTTATTATACTTTCATTTTCCTAGTTTAGTAAAAATATTTAATCATGGGCCTACACATGTTTTCACAGAATTGTAAAATCGTAGAGTATTTGACCTTGAGGAGAATGGAGATATATCCAATATTTTTCTGATAACAGAAATGTACAGAAAATATACTCTCTCTTTTTTTTTTTTTTTCCTCTCTTTTTCTTAAGAGTCAAAATCTTTAGAGGGATCCTCAGGCCTTCCCTAAGCTAGAAACGAAAGTTTCACTGCATTCAAAATAATGTTCTTTGGGCATGCTCAGTCATATCTAAACCTCAGTGATAGAAACATTTAATCTGACACTGACACTATCACAATCTACACACAAAAGAAAAAAAATTGAGATCAGCTACAATAATAAGCACCAATAATATCTGGGTTTATGTTCTTGGGATACGTGCACACACACACATGCAACCACCCCAGTAGGGAGTTAAATGTAGTGTCACTTCAGCAGTACTGTTTTGCTGCGAACTGCAAACCTCAGTGCCTTGGAAAATCTTGCCCTGCTCCCAGCATGTTTCTCTGATTTCCAGAGAGTGCATACAGGTGCCCAGGTGCCCAGGTGCCAGCCCAGGCAACACCCACATGGCAGGCCCCAGGCCCCAGTGCTGTTTCCGCAGAGCTTTGACTGCTTTTGACTATCAAGACACACTGAATGAAGCCTTCAAAGCTCCAAGTTGGGTGCAGGCCACAGAAAAGCAGCAAAGAAAGCTCTCTTCCTATTTATCTTACATTTGTTGTGGGCACACTGAAAGTGTCATGGGTGCTCCCCAGGCTGTGCAAAATCTTTACTTGAGCAGATCCTCCCACTTTGCATACTGTCCTCTGTTTCCCAAGACAAGCCCCAAGTCCATGGAGATGGAGCCAGGACAGATGCCAGACGACACCTTTGGGCTCAGAACTACTGCAGCCTCTCACCCTAAGGTTTTGTCTCACAGCCAAATTTGTTTCTCACAACTCCCTTTTCCCTTAGAATAATTTTCCCTTAGAATTATTTTCTAGGAGGTTCCTTCATTCCCCTAAGCAAACTGAAAGAAGCCCAGAAGGCCACCCACCAGTCCCTTAAGCCTGCCCAGACTTGCTTACATCTCAGGAGGTGACACACAATCCCAGAGACGGCTCTCCCACCACATCCACACTCAGATTTCACTTGTCGCTTATGAAAGTGGGATCGTGTTTATATGCACACTCTTTACCATGTTTTTTAAAACATAATCCTATGTCACCCATGTTTTCTATGTCATTAAAAAACATGATGTTTCAGTCCTACACAGAATTCTATTTTATGAACACGCCATCATACATTTAACTAAATTCCAATTGCAAGACATAGATGTTTCTAATTTTCCTGTAAAATACAATTGCAGTGAACATTCTTCAATAAAAACTCTGTGTTTCCCCATGGTTACTTTCAAACAATAAATAGCAACAAGTGGAAATATTTTGTCTTGATCTGTACCAAAGTTTTCTTCCAGAAAGTTTGAAATAATCTTTATTTCCAGCAGTGTATGAGAGACTAATTCACTATCCTTTAGCCAGTACTGATTGCTATAATTTTTAATTTTTTTCAATGGGCTAGGAAAAAACTATCTTATCTAAATTTATATTTATTTTAGTAAAAACAAGTTTCAACACTTTTCCCATGTAGTTATTGCTGTTTTATTTTTTCTTTTGTTAAAAAACATCTTTTCATATTTTTAAAAAACCTTGTATCCAACATCTCCAATGTTCTCCACGACAGTTAAAAAAATTCTTTAAATATAAGGGAAAATAAAGATGCACATAATTTTTTAAAAATATCTTAATCACCACTTTATGCTTCATCTGGTTTAAGAAATGAAAAATTAACAGTACAATTATGTCCCCATGGACCCCTCTTGATCACACTCCTCTCCTTCTCAACCCCTCCCCTCAACCCAGAGGTAAGGTTTACACATAAACACATACACACACATGTGCATGCATGCCCCCAAACCATACATTTATGTATCTACATGAACATATTTTAAATATTATCATTTTCATAAACAGTATTATAATTTTTATACTCTTGTTATTGAAAAATCAAATATCATATAAAGGTTGTTAGAATAAGGAACCCATTACGCATCTTTAAAAATGACCAAGTAATGACCAATCTTACTTCATTTATACCCTCAAGTCACACACCTCACCCCTGTATTATTTTGAAGCAAACTTCAGACATCAGCAAATGTCTCAGAATGTATCTTTAAAAGGTAAAGACTCTTTCCAAAGCACACACACAATATTATTGTCATACTTGAAAATATGAACAATAATATTTTTATCAGAAAATATAAAGTATTCCAATTTCCAATTGCCTTATACTTTTTTGTTAAGTTTCTTTATCAGAATCAAAATCAAATCCACACATTGTGATTGGTTTCATATTTTTTATTCATTTTTATATTGATGTTTTCATCTTTTTCACTGATTTTTAAGAATTACTCATCCAGTATACATATTCCCCTGTTACATGGTTAATACTACTGTGATGTTTGCTTTTATAGTTCCTTAAGTTTTTGATTTATAGAAGTTATTTTAAAAATTTTGATGATCAACTCAACTTCTTCCTTTTTGAGATGTTTCTTAGGAAGATCCTTTTCACCCCAGGATCAGATTTTCATCTATATTTTGTGCTGATCAATTTTAATACTTTTGTTTTTATATTTAACTCTTTTCTATATGTACAACTTAAAATAATGTTTATTATATTATGAATTAGTGCTGCAACAGGACTATTTCCAAAATAGCTTCTTTGTAGGGACATCCTCAGTTTTCAGATGAGGAAATTGACTCTCACAGATATTTTTTTACACAACCAAATAAAGCCTAGAATTTAAACCTCCCCCATCTTTAGCTAAGTCCATTGCTCTTATCTCTTCTTATTTTTCTTTCCAAACCATAAAGAAATGGGTGGGGGTCTGAATGATCTGAAGAATTTCTCGGCTATAGCGATTTCAAGAGCAACTTGCTTGAGATGAACCAACTAACAAACCAACCCAGAAGAAATCATTATTTTCCAGAACAGGAATATAGTTTTCCATCCAGAAAACTGAAGGAATATTACAGTGTTCTAGATCAGGGTTTGCAATAGAGTCAAATATAAAAAACATACCTTCTATTCCAGTGTTTGGTAAAACTGTACAAAAGTCTCTCAAAAATCTAGTTAATAACACTAACCCTGAATCACTGCTTACAATGTGCCAACTACTATTCTGAGGGCTTTACATGCACTGATTCACCAAAGCTTCACAGTATCTCTGTGATGTGTGTCCTTTCTTCGAAATCCTGAATTTACAGGTGGGGAATTGAGCATGGGGAAAATAAGTAACTTATACAAGCTTTATACAGAGATAACAAGCAGTAAAGCTAGGATTTGAACTTTGGCAGCCTGGTTTTAGAATCTGCACAACCTGCTTCTTACAGTAATTGTAATGTGTGGTCCCAAGGCAGTGGTCACAGGTGCTAATCTGGCATAAATAGGCTTTGGAGCAATCTTGAGCTCTCCACACCTGGCAGATGTATTTAGTGGTATCACACCAGGAAGACATATTCTGATATCCTGATTCCAAACAATGCTATGTCTTCCAACTGCCTAACAGTCTATACCCACACTCTTTTCTTTTAGAATTGTTTCAGTTGCTCAGTCATGTCTGACTGTTTGTGACCCCATGAACTGAAGAATGCCAGGCTTCCCTGTCCTTCACTGTCTCCCACAGTTTGCTCAAACTCATGTCCATTGAGTCAATGATACCACCCAACCATCTCATCCTCTGTCGCCCCCTTCTCCTCTTGCCCTCAATCTTTCCCAGCATCAGTGTCCAACTCCTTGTGACCACAGGGACAGTAGCCTGCCAGGCTCCTCTGTCCATGGAATTTTCCAGGCAAGGATACTGGGGTGGGTTGCCATTTCCTCCTCCAGGGGATCTTCCCAACGCAGGAATGGAACCCAAGTCTCTTACATCTTCTGCACTGGCAGTGGATTCTTTACCACTGAGTCACCTGGGAATCCCATATACATACACACATACATATATGTATCATAAATTCAAGGACACCTTTGATCATCTCTACAGAAAGCAGGTCTCTAAAGAAAAACAATCAGAAACACAGAGACCTTTAGCTACAGAAGTTAGTTAAATAATGAGACTAAGAGTGAGTGAGAGAGAGAAGAGAGTGACACATAAGGCTAACAGTTTTATTGTGACCCCTAAGGTACAAAGGCTTATTATAGGCAATGAACTGTATTCGTTTGAAGTTTGAATTTTATTTTGATCAAAAGCAGCTATTTTCTCAAGAAACTCCAGCCACAGCCTTTTTGGTTGAAAGACCAAATGGCTGGCTGCTCATGTACTGTTGAATGTCTGAGTATGTTTGGACAACTGAATGCAATAGGAAAAAAGTCACAAGTCAGCCATTTTTGCTCCGATATCAGTAGAAGAAATAAGCTTATATAATGAGCCTTTGAGATGGATGGGAAGAGCCCATTATAACACTGCAGCCCAAAGCCACATTTTGCACTGTCTTTTCAGGACCTGCTAAACTTAAAAAAAAAAAAAGCAGAGAGAACGTTCTAACCACGGATGCCAGGTAGTGCCCACTGAATTTCAAGCTTGACTAAATCACATATTTCAGTAAAGACCCTCTTCCCTCCAAAGCCTGTGGCTGAATTATCTGGAGGAAGCTACAGTTGCCAAAACCCACAAAGACTGTGATACATTTAAGCATCAAATTCCAACCTGCCATTTCATATCAAGGTAGCAAAGTAGTGTCAACACTGGGACTTCCACAAATTTGTGCACAAGTCTGGAGCAGCTTATAGCCTGATATATGATGAAGGTAGTGGGGAGGGATATGGCATCCGATAGCAGCTGCTCCGGAGAAGGCAATGGCAACCCACTCCAGTACTCTTGCCTGGAAAATCCCATGGATGGAGGAGCCTGGTAGGCTACAGTCCACGGGGTTGCTACGAGTCGGACATGAATGAGAAACTTCACTTTCACTTTTCACTTTCATGCATTTGAGAAGGAAATGGCAACCCACTCCAGTGTTCTTGCCTGGAGAATCCCAGGGACAGGGAAGCCTGGTGGGCTGCCATCTATGGGGCCGCACAGAGTTGGACACGACTGAAGTGACGCAGCAGCAGCAGCAGCAGCAGCAGCTTCTCCTTTGTATAAGAATGTTCTGGGAAACTTGAGGGAACCACTTAATTTCTCTGGGTCTTGACTCCTTACCCACAAAGCAGGATAGTTTAATGAAACATTAATTCATGTCTATTCTCACTTCAAAGGAATAAATGGGTAATTTCTGAGCACTTAATGCCAACATTTTGTATTCTGAGTTTGTTGCCCAAGGAGAAATAAATAGCTTTTCTGTGTCTGAGAATTCTTAAATGTATCTGCACTTGGATCTTTGGTAAGAGGGAGTTGGTTCTGCCCAAGGTATGGGAGTTGGTTCTGCCCAAGGTATGAGAGTTGGGATGGGTGGGAAAGGATGGGTTCTACACTTGGACAAGAGGGTGATGGATGGTTGAGGGAAAGACTTAGCCCTGGGGAAGAGTTGAATTCCCAGTGGTTGAGAAGATGGAGGAGTAGTGAGACTTCAACGTGGTGAAGATGAGAATCCTGTCACTACCCAGCCCAGGATGTAGCAAGGCCAGTATGTGGATTCTTAGGACTGAACACTCAGGGCTATGCCTTCAGGACCAAAGCAAGCATCATAGTGGTTAGGGGCAGTGTGGAAAGAGAGGATGTTGAGCTGTGCTGAGTTGAGTTCAGTTCCTCAGTCGTGTCCGACTCTTTGCGATCCCATGGACTGCAGCACGCCAGGCCTCTATGTCCATCACCAACTCCTGGAGCTTACTCAAACTCATGTCCGTTGAGTTGGTGATGCCATCCAATCATATCGTCCTTTGTCGTCCCCTTCTCCCACCTTCAATCTTTCTCAGAATCAGGGTCTTTTCAAATAAGTCAGTTCTTCGCATCAGGTGGCCAAAGTACTGGAGTTTCAGCTTCAGCATCAGTCCTTCCAGTGAATATTCAGGACTGATTTCCTTTAGGATGGACTGATTGGATCTCCTTGCAGTCCAAGGGACTCTCAAGAGTCTTTTCCAACACCACAGTTTAAAAGCATCAATTCTTCAGTGCTCAGCTTTCTTTATAGTCCAACTCTCACATCCATACATGACTACTGGAAAAACCACAGCTTTGACTAGACAGACCTTTGTTGGCAAAGCAATGTCTCTGTTTTTTTACTATACTGTCTAGTTTGGTCATAGCTTTTTGTCCAAGGAGCAAGCGTCTTTTAATTTCATGGCTGCAGTCACCATCTGCAGTGATTTTGGAGCCCAAGAAAATAAAGTTTGTCACTGTTTTCATTGCTTCCCCATCTATTTCCCATGAACTGATGGAACCAGATGCGATGATCTTCATTTTCTGAATGTTGAGTTTTAAGCCAACTTTTTCACTCTCCTCTTTCACTTTGATCAAGAGGCTCTTTAGTTCTTCTTCGCTTTCTGCCATAAGGGTGGTGTCATCTGCATGTCTGAGGTACTGATATTTCTCCCGGAAATCTTGATTCCAGCTTGTGCTTCTTCCAGCCCAGCATTTCTCATGATGTACTCTGCATATAAGCTAAATAACCAGGGTGACAATATACAGCCTTGACGTACTTCTTTCCTTATTTGGAGCCAGTCTATGTCCAGTTCTAACTGTTGCTTCCTGACCTGCATACCAATTTCTCAAGAGGCAGCTAAGGTGGTCTGGTATTCCCATCTCTTTAGGAATTTTCCACAGTTTGTTATGATCCACACAGTCAAAGGCTTTGGCATAGTCAATAAAGCAGAAGTAGATGTTTTTCTGGAATTCTCTTGCTTTTTCGATGATCCAGTGGATGTTGGCAATTTGATCTCTGGTTCCTCTGCCTTTTCTAAAACCAGCTTGAATATCTGGAAGTTCTTGGTTCATGAACTATTGAAGCCTGGTTTGAAGAATTTTGAGCATTACTTTACTAGCGTGTGAGATGAGTACAGTTGTGTGGTAGTTTGAGCATTCTTTGGCATTGCCTTTCTTTGGGATTGGAATGGAAACTGACCTTTTCCAGTCCTGTGGCCACTGCTGAGTTTTCCAAATTTGCTGGCATATTGAGTGCAGCACTTGCACAGCATCATCTTTTAGGATTTGAAAAAGCTCAATAGGAATTCCATTACCTCCACTAGCTTTGTTAATAGTGATGCTTTCTAAGGCCCACTTGACTTTGCATTCTAGGATGCCTGGCTCTAGATGAGTGGTCTCACCATTGTGGTTATCTGGGTCATGAAGATCTTTTTTGTATAGTTCTTCTGTGTATTCTTGCCAACTCTTCTTAATATCTTCTGCTTCTTTTAGGTCCATACCATTTCTGTCCTTTATTGTGCCCATCTTTGCATGAAATGTTCCCTTGGTATCTCTATTTTCTTGAAGAGATCTCTAGTCTTTCCCATTCTATTGTTTTCCTCTGTGTCTTTGGATTGATCACTGAGGAAGGCTTTCTTATCTCTCCTTGCTATTCTTTGGAACTCTGCATTCAAGTGGGTATATCTTTCCTTTTCTCCTTTGCCTTTCACTTCTCTTCTTTTCACAGCTATTTGTAAAGCCTCCTCAGACAACCATTTTGCCTTTTTGCATTTCTTTTTCTTGGGGATGGTCTTGATCCCTGCCTCTTGTACAGTGTCATGAACCTCTGTCCATAGTTCTTCAGGCACTCTCAGATCTAATCCCTTGAATCTATTTCTCACTTTTACTGTATAATCATAAGGGAGGATGTGGAGAGCAGTGAAATGGTTTGACTTTGAAACAGCACTTTGTCAGTGAATATCTTACGGAGTTACTGCATTGTGTGCTCAGTCGCTCAGTTGTGTCCAACTCTTTACGATGCTACAGACTGTAGCCTGCCAAGATCCTCTGTACGTGGGATTTTCCAGGCAGGAATACTGGAGTGGGTTGTAATTCCCTTCTTCAGAGGATCTTTTTGACCCAGGGATCTAACCCATGTCCCTTGCATGTCCTGCATTGGCAGGCTGATTCTTTACCACTAGCACCACCTGGGAAGACCTAAAGAATTATTAATCAGTTCTTAATTAGACTTCTCCAGAGCGGAGGGCTTCCCTGATGGCTTAGATGGTAAAGAATCTGCCTGCAAAGCAGGAGACCTGAGTTTGATCCCTAGGTTGGGAAGATCCCTCAGAGAAGGGAATAGCTACCCACTCCAGTATTCCTGCCTGGAGAATTCCATGAGCAGAGGAGCAACACACACCACACAACATACTCATGTGAATATAATGGCTAGAAAGTTTGAAATTTGTAGAGCAAACCAACAACCTGGAAATTCAGGAAAGAGTTGGTGCTACAGTCTCGAGTCAGGAATCTTCAGATTGGAAACAGATAGGATTCCTACGCTGTAGTCTTTATAGGCATAATTTCTGCTTCTTTGGGAAACCTCAGTTTTTGTTCACCTGATTGAATGAAGCCACAAACATTTTGGAAAGTAATTTGCTTTACTCCAAGTCTACTGTTTTGTATATTAATCACATCTAAAAGAAAAACCCTTTGCAGCAACATCTATACTGTGTGTGTGTGAGTCGCTCAGTTGTGTCAAACTCTTTTGCGACCCCACACACTGTAGCTCACCAGGATACCCTGTCCCTGGGATTCTCCAGCCAAGAATACTGGAGTGGGTTGCCATTCCCTTCTCCAGGGGATCTTCCCAACCCAGGGTTCAAACCCAGTCCCCTGTATTGCAGGCAGATTCTTTACCATCTGAGCCATCAGGGAAGCCCAGCATTTTATACTGGTGCATGATAAAACAAGTGGGCATCATAGCTTAGTGAAACTGACAAATTAACCATCATGTGTGGATGAAACTGATGGAAAGCTGGAAGTCCTCCCCCAGTGTTTCCTGGTCTGTGTCAGCCCTAAATCAAGGAAGAGGCCAGCACTCCAAATAATAAAGAATAGATTTTCAACAATCCTATATATTGAAGGCCTAGAAAGTTTTGACAGGACTTGTAAAAATTAAGACATTTTATTTTTTTCATATATTCAAGGGTCATAGAGCAAATCCATAATACATATTATACATGTATATATCTTCAAGGTAACTTTCATCTATAAACAGCCCATGATTTCATGATGTTATATTGCTATGACAAGTCTGAGATATTGTGTTAGATTGTTCTGTTTTCTATAGTAGTATTTTCCAGTTAAGTTGGAATTACATATCCTATTTTTAAGAAAATAGTTGTTCATTTTTTTTAGGTACAACTATTCCATGTACAGACTGCTGAAAGCCAATTCTGAAAATAATTTAAAATGTTATTGGCAGCTTTTTTACTTAATATGAAGTAGATATATTCAATTCTGTTAGAACCTGCAACCTGAAAACATGCCAGATTTCTCATAATACTAAAAGGAAATTACTATATATATCAACTAAAATTTTATTTGTAAGGTAATTAACCTTTTCATGAACAATCTCAGCAGGTCTGGTCTATATCATGTGATGTGGTAATAATCTATTAATTACCATTCTGCAGTAATAATCACTTTCCATTATACACAACACATATTATGGATCTGCAAAAAAGAAAGAGTTAGGCACATACCCCTACCTCACAAAATTTATATGTACTGTTTATTTTATAAAAAAGTAATAAAACATAAATTACAACAAAAGTGAACAAAAATATTTTTGCTAAATCCAGATTATCAACCACATTAGGCATATAAATGGCATTATCCCTGACAAGACAAATAACATCTATTTACCTATGGAAAGATGTCAGTGAATAAATGGATTCAGCTATTAGGTTCAAAGACCTATGGTTATTATGTTGCTGGAACAAAACAGAAAAAGGCCATTTTACCTTTCTCTGGAAAGAAACAATCTTATTCTAGGAAACCAGTGGCTCACCAATTGACAGTTCTCCTTAACTCTGAGCTTAAGCTTTAAAACAACAAACACACAAGCCTTCCACACCTACCCACTCACCGATCCACACACCCACACACAGAGTCTAATCAACATCTTTTTCCTTTGGAAAAGCACTAAAGGCCAGAAATGCTAATACAGTTTACAAGATAATTGTACCTGAGGTTCAGTTGATTACTCTAATATGGGACATGAGAGCAAAGGAAGGAGGATGAAGCTATTCAAGCTGGTGCCCTGAAGTGGTAACGTAAGAAGTGACGCTCATGAGAGGCAGGGTGACAGTTGCTGCCGCTGCCAACTAAAATGAGCGCATTCCAAGAGAAACCATCCTGGTTCCTAGTCTCAGCCTTGTCCGTATCCACCTGCATCGAATCCTCCAGAGGTCTTGTTCTTGAATTTCTGTATTTTTGGTTTGTATGTAGAATAATGTGTTCAGGTCTCTATTTAGCTGGATTCCAGAGCATTTACTGTGATGGAGGCAATGCTGTGAGCTAAGGAACGAGCAGCACAGAGAGGGACACCATCATTTTCCTCACAGTGACAAACTGTAGCACAGGTTTCACTACTGAAACAATAGAGGAAATGCAGAGTGACACGAGAGCCTGATCATTCCTTATTTTGTTTAAGTGATTTACTTATGAGACTATCCCCTTTAGTTCAGTGTAAACAAACTTAAAAACAGAGACGGGCGAAAGATGGTGGAAGAGCGCACATTCTTCCCCACTCCCAGCCCCTGAAGGAAACGACAGAAAGGATTTCATTTGCTTGCTTCTCAAGAATAAATCTGTTTCAGCACTGGAAACTGAGAGAGGATGTCCAGAAAATTAAAGTTTATAGGAAGATAAATAGAAACAAAATGGAATCAGGTTGATGAAGAAACAAGGTTAGAGAAAACCTCAGGCTAAAACACGGGGAAGAGAACATTTTACAGTGTTGAAAGAATTTCAGTGATTTTTCCATACTCAGAGTCAACACATTCTTGAAATAGCTAGGCCAGTTGGGCACCTTCTTTTTCTCTCCCTTCCCACTTATTCTGAGTGGCAGGGATTAGCAGTGTTTGTCCCTGGATAAAATCAGAAAAACCGTCTCTGGAGGGTGGATAATCTGCCACAGGAGGACGTGCGTTCCTCAGAGAACGGCCTGCCTTGGAGAAGCTGAGTAGAGAGTTGGGGGCTCCTCGGGAACTCTACCACACACACAAAGGGAAGAAAGAAAAAGGAAACGTGTCTAATGACGCTCATGGGACCCACCCCAAATCAAAGCTCTCTTAATTTTGGTAATAGGATGGGACCCACCCCAAATCAAAGCTCTCTTAATTTTGGTAATAGGAAAAAGGAGCTCATCAACCTCCCTAGCTTCTTCCTGCTTAGAATGAAACATGGCCATTGGAACGCCCTGCCAACTTCACACAGAATACAGGTGTCACTCTTGGAGAAGAAGCTAGTTGGGGAAACAAAGTAACACAGTTCAGAAGAGACCTTAGCCAGCTGCCTAGTTACTAGTCAACAGATCTTTGTCATGTCTGATGAAGACAAAAGTGAGAAGACAAAATCACCAATATAAGGAATGAGTGAGGAAGATTTGTATATAAGTAAATTTGAAAATCTTGGTGAAAGGGAAGGTTTTCTAGAAAATACAAATGACTATGTTTGACTGGAAAGGAAGTAGAAGACCAGGAAAGACCAATAACCATAGAAGAGATTGGAACGAGTCAAAGACGAGTCTTAGAAAGGCACCAGTCTGAGACGGGTTTACAGGTGAGTTTTTCCAATCCTGTGGGCATTTTTTTTTTCTTCACATTTGTCTCTACATTTAACATAATTCCAACAAAAAGTCCTACAGAAGGTTGGAAGAAAATTAGGAAAACATCCAATAAGACTCTTTATGTAACTTAATTGGAAGGTATTTATCTGTAAGAGAAAATTTGAAAAAGGAAAAGTCGAGAAAAGAAAAATCATATATCAAAGCATAATATAAAATTATGTTCAGTGAAACAGTATAGCACTATAAAAATAATAGAAAGGGGTGAGTAGAAAACAAGGTCTGAAAATAGAACAATTATGTATAAGAATTCAATTTATAGGAAAAGTAGATTTTCAAATCAGTTGAGTGGTTATTAGTCAATTACATAACCAATAAGACAATCACTTATTCATAACAGAGTTAGCTCTCAATGTACAACACAGACATACTCAAATAATTCTAGATTGTTTTAAAAGTTAAATCTTTAAAAATATATCAATGTGTTTATAAACCAGAGAATGTTTTTATAGTCTTGGTGTGGTAAAGAACTTCCAAGTCAATGCACAATATCTGGAATCCATAAAGGAAAAGACTAATGGTGTTGACTACTTAAAAAAAATAAAACTTCACATGATAAAGATACCAGAAATAAAGTTAAATCTGGAAGTTATTTACAGAACACAAAATGACAGACGAATAAACTGTTCCAACAAATTGATTTTTAAAATAGGGTAAAAACTCCAAGAGAAAAAAAAGAAATATGAATGACCAGTGAACAAATACAGATGCCCAGGCTCACTAATGAGGAAACACAAATTATAACAAGAAAAGAAAATTTTTTTACTATTCACATTGGCAAAAATTAAAAAGGATTGTTGATATCCAGGGTTGGCAAGGTTGTATGGAAATGAACACTGCATGTGGAATGGAGTTATATTATTGCAGCTTTTCCTGAAGGACTCTTTTGTAATATTTATGTTTATTTAATATAGAAAAATATTCTCACACGAGTATGGAGAAATATGTACAAATATATTCATCATAATATTTAACAGAGAAAAATTGAAAACAAAATTTATCAGTAGAGGAATAGTTCAGCACATTCATAAAATGGAATGCTAGAGAGAACTTAGTAAGTCTGTATATACTGACGGTGAGGGACAGGGAGGCCCAGCGTGCTGCAGTCCATGAGGTCACAAAGAGTCAGACGTGACTGGGTGACCGAACAACAACAATGTACTGATGTGGAACTATCTGTAAAATACATCTGTACACTGAAAAGAGTAGTTATTTTTACTTTACTTTTACTTTACAATATAATTGATCCCAATTACATTAAAAGAAAAAATCCCAACCTATCCACTTTTGTATGACTGTTTTATAAAAACAAGAAAGACATTGTTAATGGTAATTTTGAGAAAGCAAGGTAGACTGCGGTAGCAGGAAGGTGTTGAAAAGGTATTCTATTTTTTTCACTGTGCACATATATTTAAAAATAATGTTTCATTAAGTAATGTATTTTTAAAATAATGAATATACATTTATGCATTAATTCAAGTTGCAAAGCAATGTACATAACCATGATAGTAGTAAAATTAAAAAAAAATAATTCAGGAGTTGTGTGAAACAGAACTTTGACTTCTTCATCCATATGATATGTATTACTAGAATTTTTTTACAATAAAGATGAATTCAAGTATTACTTGTATACCTTCAAAAATTAATTCATTAAAATATGTAACTTTAACACCCAAGACATATTGTTAAGTGACAAAACAAAAACAAATTGTAGAACAAAATTTACAGTAAGATTTCTCCGAAGGAAAAGGTCTGGAAGTCTATGGACCAGATACACGGAAAATGTATTTGTGTACTATTAACATAATTCTCAAAAAAGGAAAAAATAGTAAAAAGAAACTCATACTTTGTACAAATTCAGAAACTATTTCTTAGATACCTGGCTGCAGTGGGCAAAATTATAAGCATCATTTGGCCCCTGCTGCAGTAATCAGAGGGGATTCAGAGGTTATTCCAAGTTGACTGTGGACCCTGGTCACAGCTGATGGGCACAGGATTAGGCATGTGAGTCAAGCTGAGACAACTACTGGCTGATTTAGTCAGCTTTGCCTGTTATAACAAAACAATATAGTCTGGGCAGTTTAAACAATAATTTCTTTCCCTCAATTTTGGAGGCTGAGAAGTCCAAGATCCAGATGCCAGCAGATCCTGTGTCTGGTGTGAGTCCACTTCTTGGTTTGCAGATAGCCATCTCCTCATTGTATCCTCTAAAGGCTGAGAGCAGACAGAGGAGAGCTGCCTGGTGCTGCTTCTTATAAGGGCACTAATCTCATTTGAGGGCTCCACCCTCATGACCTAATTACTTCTCAAAGGCTGCATTTCTAAATACTATCACACTGGGGATTAGAGTTTGGACTTAGAAATTTTTCAGGGACACAAACATCCAGTTTCTAG
Source organism: Bos indicus x Bos taurus (assembly GCF_003369695.1). Lineage (NCBI taxonomy): Eukaryota > Metazoa > Chordata > Mammalia > Artiodactyla > Bovidae > Bos > Bos indicus x Bos taurus. The sequence goes on along the minus strand of NC_040084.1, from coordinate 68,172,132 downwards.
CACCTAATGGATAGAACTGAGAGAAAATCCATTTCTCCATGTAGCTGTACCTGTATGTAACTTCCTGCAAGTCTTGGAGCTGCAGGTATCATTCATCATTTCTCAATCTGTGACTGAGGAGCAGAGGAGGCTGCTTGGCAGAGAAAGAAGCACGAATCAAGTGGCATAGATATGCTGAAATGAGACTTCTGGGAAAGAAGAGGACTTCCTAGATTTTCCCAAATCTTGGCAATCTTGGTTTCCAAAGTTCCTGGTCTTCCACTGCATTTCTCCTCTTGGGTTGAGGTCTTCTCTAACTTGTAAATTTCCCCTTTTGCTGCTCTTTGCAACCAGAGGAAGGCAATGTCATCATTTCCCTGTCTGATCATTTATATTCCAGTAAATTGCATCTGTTAGATTTTATGGTCCTTATGTTGTATCTATCCTATATAGATATAATCTGCTGTTTGATATTATTTCAAAGTTAAAATAATGGAAACAGATATATTTAAAGTGAAAATGTCCAAGTGGAGGGCATTTTCTGACTATCATTTTTTCTTTGTGTACCAAAGTAGTAAACCATACTTAAAATTTTATACTATGGCCTTTCTGGGAGATTACTAGAAATGCTGAAATATAAGGCAATGCCTCCCCTAAGTTCTCCTTCAGAAGTTAGTTGTTTTATGATTGAGTTCCTGGAAGTTCTCTCAATTACTCTATTTTAGACACACACAAAACATGTTTGGTAAGGATGAGTAAGTCTGAAACACTGTTAATCAATTTTGGATGCTTATAGAAATCACCTGACAAAATCAGTAAAAAAGGACATAAAGAAATTAACTATTTAGTCATTATTTTTTAAGGGGTAGAGTATGGCTTCATAATTGCTAGTATTAGATTAATTGTGGTTAAGACTTCAAAAAAATTCCCTTAAACAGGAAGTACATGATTACATTGTGGAGGATGTCACAAATTTGTTACTTATCAAAAAAAATGTAAAAGCTAATTCACAACATAGGAAGAAGTCAAAAATAAAAGATACAAAACTAAATTTATAATTTGATACAAAATTGTAAAACATTTATAAATGAAACAACGTATAAGAAAGACTGCAAATAGTCTGCAAACAAATATTAATCTGAGATTAATTCTCCTTTTGATTTTTTCATTTTTCTACAGAAAGTATGTCTTACTTTTGTAATCAGAAATTAATTATAAAGTCTTAACACAAAATTTTCTAAAATATGATTCTAAAAATTTCTGTATACCTGATAAACTGGATTAATGTGCAACTTTCATACAACTACAAATATGGTTTTATTTATGAATTTGAATTAAATATTGAAAGTTATCTGCTTTGTATTCTGTTAGATATGTCTTGTTACCATGGGAATATTCAGGTTAATAGCAATGTTACAGAAAACTTAATCCACATGTTGATTTATTTTTTAAGAAGATTGACATATAGTATTTAAAATATTTCAGCATACTTTGCTATTCTATAGAATATAAACTATCATTATTAAGATTGAGTAATTAAGATATTTTTATAAGTTATGGCTTACTAAGTGGATGCTTAATAACTTAATTGGTCAGCAATTTGTATTTTTATTTCTAATGTAATTGTATTTTTCAAAATAAATCAAATTGTTTATCTGTATTTAATTCAGATTAAGGTGATTTAAAAACTAAATAGAAAAAAAATAGTTTTCTGGATTGTTTAATTCATATTAAAGTAGTTTAAAAATTAAGTAGAACATATTTGAGGGGAAACCACACATGGTTAAAATCAAATTGTTTTTTTGAAATCGGTTTAGGGATCAAGTATATTTTGTTGTTGTCTTTGAGAGGAGGGAAAAAAGACTGAACCATGTGCTAGGTCAACCACGTGTCATGTCCTCTCTAAAATGATGGGGACAGTGTAGTGAAGCACACAGTAGGTGCTCAGTAAAGGATGGACGGTGAGCAACCTCAAATGCCTATAGGTTGTGGTGATCATCCACTCGGTTTCTTACGCCTGTGTCTTTGTTCACTGTGTCCCTTCAGCCTGGAATACCTTCTCCTTCCCCCTTGTCCCTCCTCCCAGTTACCCTCATTTCTCCAGTCCCCTAGGTCACTTCTTTATCCTCCAGGAAATCTCCTTTTCAAGGTTCCCTCCTCTAAAACACTGAGCTTAATTTTTCCCTGACATTTAGGTTATGTGATACTTTTATTTATTTTCATGTGATACTTTTAATACAGAGATTTCAAAGCCCCAGGGGACTGTGGGCATGGGGGAACACACTATAAAATCTTGGTCCCGTTATGCCTGGAAGTGTCAAGAGAGGATCTCCCATGGGCTCTCGGTACCTGACCTTTCCATGGGGCTGTTCTTCATTTGGAGGCAGTCACTCAGATGCAGCTGTTTTGACTTCAGTCTTTGAAAGAGTCCCTCGGGTGCAACACGTTCCGAAGCAGGGACATTTTGATGAGATGTTTGGATGAAACCCTATCTCAGTTTTTTCTGTTTAACAGTTTGTATTACTAGGTGATGATAAAAATAAACCACTTCACCCTATCCTTGGGAAAACTCATCCAATTGTTCTCCTCTACGACAGGGGGTAGTCTATGATGGAGGGAGGCCAGAGATGAAAGGAGAACGGACCTGGAATCCCGGCGGAAACACGGTCATACAGTCTTGTTTCCTGTACTCGCTCATCTCGGAAAAGACCATCAATCATTCTAAGCATTGCATCTGCTCATCTCTGAGAATTCCCTTGCATCTTGAATGAGCTACATAAAATGTTCACATCTCTCCCTTAAAGTTAAAGACAGCAGGGAGGAGACTATTTGGTCCACATAGTTGGTCCTCATTCTTAGCACTGGATGGCACAATAATGCTCAATTAAATTTCTGACATTTCTGTCAGTAATACTAATAAAGCATGATTGCTATTATAAAAATTTATTACGAATAATAAATTTGTACTATAATTTCTTTAGAAGTTAACCCAACTCTATCAAATTATAGGGAAATTTTTTTTCATTTATACAAATAATATAAATCCATAAACATTCAAATTATATTTAATGAAGTGGAAAACGTAAATCTCTTATAATCTCAGTGAGCCTCAAAGCAGAGTAAGGTTTAGGGATATTATACACACTGCCTGGGAAAAAAAACAACAAACAGCAAAACCATGATTTCATAGCTCTCATGGGGTCAGCCAGAATGTGCACCACATCAAAGCAACTTAAGCTGTATCAATATATCCAGCTTCATGAACAGTCCCCTTGAAGATTCTGGGCTCTTCTCTTGCTTCACTGTGCCCGCTCCCCTACTCCTCTGCCCTCTGTCATTGTCCTTGGCTTCTGAAGTTAACAGAGGATGTTTCACCTCAGGATGGCTGGTGTCCCAGGTGAGAACAATGATGTCCATGTTGGGATGCTAGCTTTCAGGTCTGACTCCATCAGTCTCAAGGGGCAGTGCTGAGTTCCCTCTCCCAGACTCTAGGTCACCGTTGGCCACTCAAAGGAAGCACTGTGCTGCGATGAACATTGGGGTACACGTGTCTCTTTCAATTCTGGTTTCCTCCGTGTCTAGGTTCAATACAGGATACAGGATGCTTGGGGCTGGTGCACTGGGATGACCCAGAGGGATGGTACGGGGAGGGAGGTGGAAAAGGGGTTCAGGATGGGGAACACATGTACACCTGTGGCGGATTCATGTCGATGTATGGCGACGGAGGAGCCTGGTGGGCCGCGGTCCATGGGGTCACTAAGAGTCGGACATGACTGAACGACTTCACTTTCACTTTTCACTTTCATGCATTGGAGGAGGAAACGGCAACCCACTCCAGTGTTCTTGCCTGGAGAATCCCAGGGACGGGGGAGCCTGGTGGGCTGCCGTCTATGGGGTTGCACAGAGTCGGACCTGACTGAAGCAACTTAGCAGCAGCATGGCAAAACCAATACAATATTGTAAAGTAATTAGCCTCCAATTAAAACAAATAAATTTAAATTAAAAAAAAATGAAGCACTTTGTGTGCCCCCCACTCCTTCTTCCTTCACTACTTTTACTTGACTCATAGAGCCCTTTAGAAAAACAACTTCTTTAGCTTCTGACTGTTGTTGCTTTTTCCTTAAGACTTCGAAAGAGTGCAGATAATCATTACAGTGAGAGATTGGCTCTGGAGCACACTGCCTGGGCTCTCCTCCTGACTATGCCACTGCGAGCTGCATGGTCTTAGTTAACTTCATTAAACTCTCAGTGCTTCTGTTTCCTCATCTGCAAAATGGAAATAGGAGCTACAATGCCTATTCCAGACCACAGAGTCATCTCAGTAAGCTAGTTGTTGGGATGGGCTCTTGTGAAAAATGAACCAATTAAGACCACACAGAGTCCCTAGAACAGTGTCCAGACATGGGCTAAGACTTAGTAAATGTGACTTATTATTTAAAAAGGAAAAAAAAAAAAAAGCTAATGGCCAGGGACAAGACTCCAGGCCACCCCAGTTCTCTCTGTCCCAGTCATTGTGCGGCTACACACAACACATGGCCCTTAAAGGCCACCTTATGTCACAAGACAATAGGCCAGACCCAGATTTTGTGTTTTCCTCTGCTCAACCAGAACCATCCTGCTACGTTATTCAGTTTCTTTTAACACCTCCCCTGCTGAAAGCACGATCTATCTTCCCCATCCATGTTTCCCCAGCACCACAGCAGCAATGGACACACAGCAGTGTTGATAAGTGGATGAATGAATAGACGGACGGATGGTGGTGCTAGTGTTTATATTGAAGACATAAATGCTGCCTCAAATACTTTCATCCAAGACTGCTCAGTTCCTCAAGTATATTTAAATGAATCTCATTTTATGAAGATTATACTGAATCTAGAATAGAATTAAAATGAAACATACAAGAGAACTTTCTTTCAAATGGGAAACTGGAAGTAAAAATATAAGGGAGATAAAGAATAAAAATGCACATGTTTTCCCCAGAAAGACTGAGCACCAAATGAATACTTTTTCTGCTATAGGGTTTTGTTTCAGCGTCATTATCCCACCATTTAGAGGATATGATGACTTATGGTCTTAAAATGAAACAGTATATCATTTAAGCCTTATTTTCATGAAGATATTTTCTTCTAATTAAATTCAGTACCATCCAGTAGAAGATGAGCTTATTCAACACGATACATCGAAATGCTTTTCCATGTAATAGAGAGCTCAGATAAAGGGTTCATGTTTTACTGTGAATCAAGGGAAAACACACTCTTGTTTATAGGCTTTCTATGGGCAAGCATTTTCTCTTAAATGAACAGTTTGAGCCTTATTTCATCACTGGAAAAGAAGCCTAAAACTGATTCATTTACCATGGCTCATGATGAAACATAATCCGAGGGATGAAAACAGTTTCCCTGAAAAAGATAGTGACCACCATTCTTTTAATTAGTGGTACTGAAACCCACAAAACAAAGTAGGCCATTCAAAAAACAACAAAAATGAAAACAAAAAACCCTTAGACACACCTAAATTATTGATGGGAGGCCTCACCATGTTCTAGGAGTCTCTGTAATTTATGCAGCCAATGTTGAGGAAACCCCTGGATTGTGTCGAGTACAAGCTAAGCCCTGGAAACATAAGGATGAGGGAGAGAACACACAGGTGCTACTTTCAAGCGAATCACAGGCTAATAATTTTGGCACTTTTCTTCCCGAAATGTGATCCAATAAGAAGCCTAAAGGGAAACACCTGTATGCATATATACACGCAGTGCTTTTTATTCACTACGGAAACGTATTTGTCGGCTGTTGATTTAGTCAAAAGTAATGTAGCGAGAAAAACTGCATACATAATTTATAATTTCTCTCCAGAAAGCTTCTATCCTGAATTCATATCTGTGAGTGACAAACTCTACAAATAGTGATGGAGTAGTGGTAAGAGTAGAAATCATCCAAAACAACAGTTAGCCAGAGCGAAGCAAATCTTACTAACCAAAGTCATCCGTAAGTGTTCAAAGCTTTTAGAAATTCATCTCAGTTTTAAGACGATTAAGACATGGAGAGGGAACTATATATGTAAAAACATACAGAAGAAAGATTCAAAGTTAACAAAAATCACATCTTGTGCCCAGATCTTAGTTTCTAATAACATTCTCCAATAAAAAGAACCAGAGCTCTTTGGAGAGATGGCTGATTCTAACATTGGGGCTGGAAACACACAAGATGAGCTTGGAGCAGACTGCAGTGACAGAAAGTAAGGAAGTGTTCCCAAAACAAAATGATGGGGCATGTCAAAGGGACACAGAGGCTAACGCGAAGGCACTGGCAATGGCCAAAACTGGAACAACTCGAGCATCAGAATAGATAACAAAGTCCTGGGCTATAACCCAAAGTACAAAGTAAATAGCCACAAGTCCCTATGAAATAAGTAAATAAATGGAGGAAAAGAGACAAACATCTCATATAGAAGAATTTCAAATAATTTGTGTGCATACTTCCTACTTAAATGGCCTAAGGGTAACTCCTTACCTTGTCAAGTGTGGGCTTTGCATGGTGACTTCCTTCTAAAGGATACCGTATGGAAAGAGGGGAAAATATAACTTCACAGTGGAGAAATCTGGCAGACACCACTTTGGTCAGGAATCTGGCAAATACTAGCCTTGTGATGCAGATCCACGTCAACAGTGATAAACCATGTGAACAGTATGTACCCTTGTTCTGAAGTTATGAGGGTGGTACTTTCCCTTTGTGGTCTTCCTCACAAGAAAACCATAACCTCATTTTAATCATGAGAAAAACATCAGACAAACCCCAATTGAGGAACAGTTAACAAAACACCTGACCTGTATTCTTCAAAACCATCAACGTCTTCAAAAACAAAGGAAATCTGAGAAACTGCCGCAGCCAAGAGGAGCACAAGAGGACACTCTGCCTCAGTGTAACATGGAAAGCTGTGTGGGATCCTGCAACAGCGAAAGGACATTAGGTGAAAACTAAGGAAATCTGAACAGAGTAGGGACTTTAGGTAATAATAAGGTTCCAAGGTTTGCTTTCTTCAGTTTAATTGTTCTGCAGTTTGTGGGTCGTCTGCTTGGTGGCTCTATAGTTAGTAAATGAATATTCTAATGAGTTACTAAATGAATATTCATTAGAAGGACTGATGCTGAAGCTGAAGCTCCAATACTTTGGCCACCTGATGCTGACTCATTAGAAAGGACCCTGATGCTGGGAAAGATTTAAGGCAGGAAGAGAAAGGGACAACAGAGAATGAGATTGTTGGATGGCCTCAAAACTCAATGGACATGAGTTTGAGCAAGCTCCGGGAGATGGTGATGGGCAGGGGTGATGTGATGGACAGATGGTGATGGACAAGCCTGGGGTGCTACAGTCCATGGGGTCACAAAAAGTCAGACATGACTGAGTGACTGAACAACAACAACAAACATTTACTTTCAAGTTCTGACAAATGTACCACAGTGAAGCAAGATATTAAAGGAGGAAGCTGAGTACAGGGTACATGGGAACTCTCTGTCTTATCTTTGAAGCTTTTATATGAATCTGAAACTATTCTAAAATTCAATATTTACTTTAAAATAAACAAAAATCAAATATATAATGTCAGTAAAGAGTTGACACAATGATTTTCAATGAACAGTAATAGATCCACAAGTGTTAGAAAAATAATAAAAACTGACATTGTCCTTTATTTACCATGTCATTCCTGGATTGTGTAATGTGCTTCAATTTAGCATATGTCTCAAATACTTTGAAAACTAAGTGATAATACAGAATTCTAATACAGTGACTTATATCTTTATATCTAAGCCTGCCCCCAATTTTTCTGGTTCCCCTTACTTCCCGATTTAAGGGACTTCAGTCATTTTGATGTTTTTTAGTCATATAACTGCTAAAGCTATTGAATACTTTTATCTAAAATTCACTCTCATAGTATGAATAATTTTCTCTGATTATTATATTTTTTCCCTTTTTCTCACGTGATTAACTGCTACACTGTGGTGTTGAAAGAACGTTGGAGGTCAAAACTGCTCTATCAAGTGTGGAAGGAAATCTGGAAGGAAGGGGGCATTTGTATACGTATGGCTGGTTCATTTTGCTGTAGAGCAGAAACCAATACAACATTGTAAAAAACTATACTCCAATAAAAATTAATTTTCAAAAAGTGTGGCCACATTTTATAAAAACTTGAAATAGTGAAAAGTAAGCATGTTAAGGAGGTCCCAATTCGTGTGCAAAACTTGAAATGAAGCCAATTCCTCAAATTAGAAACTGATGAGGAATCATAATTTGCAAGTTGATGAATCAAATGCATTTTAAACTGTGTTCACACTGCTACCACGTGGTGGCGCCACATCCGCTGGTGTGAAGACGGCAAACCCTGAATCCGCCTTGAATCGGCTTTCTGTCCTTCATTTTATAAATGAGATAACTGGAGTCCAGAAAGGGAAATTATTCCCCCAAGTTCACACAGCCATCTACTAGAGTTGGGAACAGAATAGAAGGATGTACTTTGCATTATTTGGTTCTGTGCCACGTATACATGCATTCACCTGTAGATTAATTTCTACAATGACAAAATTTTGTGGGCAAAATGTACTTCTTAGTGTCACTATAAAGTTCATGCATATAGACACATGTCCAAAATATATTTACTAAAATCTTGACTAAGTATCATTATCCTTCTTTAGCTTTCTGGAGTTTTCTACACTCTGGCTTTTTCTTAGCAAAGATTTTGCTAATGCAAGGCAATTTAGGAGCCACTAAAAGAATGAATTAAAACTATACAAACTGACTTGGAGTGATTTTCAAAAATATATTATCAGGTGAAAATATAGAAATATTTAAAAATCATATTAGCTTAGTGTTAGTTGCTCAGTTCTGTCTGACTCTTGTGTGACTCCATGGACTGTAATTTGCCCAGGCTCCTCTGTTCATGGAATTTCCCAGGCAAGAATACTGGAGCGTGTTGCTATTCCTTTCTCCAGGGATCTTCCCGACCCAGGGATTGAATCCTACTTTTATAAACCAAATAATGATAAAATTAAAATACCTCATGTGGTATGTATATAAATGTACATGTCTGTAAATTATGTCATATAGAATTGTCTGAATATAATGAAAAACATGGATGTTACAGAAAGTCTTTAATATGAACTATTTTTCCAGGGAAAGGAGATTCATGTGAGGAGAAAGTAGAAGAAAATGGAGAGAAAGACAAAAACAGGAAAAAAATTATGCACAAAATTCCTACATATGGTCACATTTATGCATTTATATACAGTTTTATTTATGTGAAAATATGTATAAATGTATACATTCAAGTATTTTGCTTTAGAATAAAGGTTACTTTAAATAAGGACAAAAGAAAAATGAAAATCTAGAAAAACTATTTGTGATAAAAATGATAGCTAAAATAGTTAATATCCCAAAAATAACATAAAAAAACCTCCTAGAAAGCAATGAAAAATAAAACAACAATGGCCTAATAGTAAAGTTAATAACCTAATAGCTAAGACCACAAGAAGGCTATTTACATAAACGAAAAATACAAATGCTTTTACATAAATATGCTTATTCCCATTTGTAATCAGGGAAATGCAAATGAAAACCACAATGAAATTCCATTTTGAATTCATCATATTGGCAAAAAATTAATACATCCTAATGCCACATTCTGGCAAGGATGGAAAACAATGGGAACTCTTCTACCCTGCTGATGGGAGTATAAATTGGGGCAATTACTTCCAAAGCAATTTGGCAACGTGCAGTAAAGTTGAAGATGCCAAATCCCATGGCAGATCCACTCCCAGGCCTGAGTATTCCATTACAGAGACATTTATAAGATGCAGAGACATTTACAAGAATGGTCATAGCAGCACTGTCTTAAAGAGCAACAACTGGAGAAAAAACTAAATGAACATCAACAGTAAAATAAATACATTGTGATGTGTTTATTCAATGGAATACTGAGCACTAAGACGAATGAATTTGAGCTATATAGATATCATGAATGCATTCTTATAAAGTTGAGGATTAAAAACCATCACTGAAGAAAACATGCAGATAATACTGTATGAAATTTAAAAACATGCAAACTAATTACATACACATACATGTAGTTAGGGAGCACATATGTGAGTTATAAGGCATAAAAAGTACTAAATTCAGGGCAGCAAATGCTTCTGAAAAGAAGAAATGAGGAAATTCAACTACAGAAAGGCACACTACAGAAAGTGTTCTTCACTCTGATTGACAATGTTTTAAAGCCCAACGGGGTGTGCTTATTTTTTATTGTTATCATTATATTTGCATTTCTTATGTGTATGTGTATTTTAGTAATAATTTTCCTATTACTTATTAATAGTATTTTATATTATTTTTAAGGAGATACTCAACTCCCTCATAAGAAGATTACTTATTAAGATGACAGTGAGAAACTATTTTTCACTTATCACAATAGTAAAGAAAAGTATTTTGTTAATAAATTGCTCTGGGAAGGGTACAAGGGCACTACTACTTTCAGGAGTTGTTGGGAGAATACATTTGTAGAACTTCTATCTATGAGACAATTTCATGATATCTAGCAAAATTAAGTGCATACAAGGAGATCAAATACACACAGAAGTCACTCAGTCTTGTCTGACTCTTTGCGAACCCATAGATTGTAGCCCACCAGGCTCCTCGGTCCATGGGATTTTCCAGGCATGAATACTGGAGTGGGTTGCCGTTTCAACCATGAATATTCATTGGAAGGACTGATGCTGAAGCTGAAGCTCCAACACTTTGGCCACCTAATGCGAAGAGCCAACTCATTAGAAAAGACCCTGATGCTGGGAAAGACAGAAGGTAAAAGGAGAAGTGGGCAGCAGAGGATGAGATGGTTAGATAGCATCACCAACTCAATGGATATGAACTTGTACAAACTCCAGGAGACAGTGGACAGGATAGCCTGGCATGCTGCAGTCCATGGGGTTGCACGGAGTTGGACAAGATACCATTTGAGCTAGCCTACTCATTTTAGAAATGTACTCTTTACTTACTCCTGGAAGAGTACACAAGGAGAAATATATTTGCCTCACTGTGATAGCAAATGTCTAGGAACAAGCCAAACAACTTTCAGAAGAGGCTGGTTAGAAAAAAAAAAAAGATTCATCTAAACAAAGGATATTACGCAGAAGATGAAAAGAATGAGGAACAGCTGTATACACTGATACAGAGTGGTGCCTCGGATAGAGTTATGGGGGGTGGGGGTGGGTAAAGAACACCTCTCTGCTAATCAACATTTTGGTAACCCTGGTGTCTCTACTACTTGGAGCTGAGGCTTGGAGACAGACAGGAGGGATGGATTTTTTTTTTCTTCAATATCTCCATTTGTGTTTTGAATGTTGAATCTTACCTGTGTATTACCATCAAAGAAACTTCAAAAGGTTCAGAAGCACAGAATTTTTTAAAAAAGATTAAACATGAAAATAAAAAAAAGAGGCACTACTCATCCGCTTCATTTCAAAGGCAGCACGGCACTCAACATTTAATACTATAATGAAGCTGCATCAGATGTTATATCCAAGGCCTAAGACTTCAATTAACTTAGAGTAAATAAGTAACCAAAGGAGGAAAGTTCCCTTAAAAAATGGTACTGGTTGGCAAGCCCCAGGCCCAAGGGAGGAGTCCCTAAGTAAAAGTACAGACTTTCAACTTGCTCTCAGAAGGGGGTAGGGACTATAATGATTTAAACATAAACTTTAGCAATTTGAGTGAGATCCTGCTATCAGAATTTTGTTGTTCAGTCTCTATATTGTGACCGACTCTCTGTGACCCTGTGAACTGCAGCATGCCAGGCTTCCCTGTCCTCTACTATCTCCCAAAGTTTGCTCAAACTCATGCCCATTGGGTCGGTGATGCCATCCAACCATCTCATCCTCTGTCACCCCCTTCTCCTCCTGCCCTCAGTCTTTCCCAGCATCAGGATCTTTTTCAGCGAATCTGCTCTTTGCATCAAGCGAACAAAGTATTGGAGCTTCAGCTTCAGCATCAGAATTTTAAAGCCAATTAATTAAGCTAAATACCTGCTTGCTGTAAAAAGATGGAAAATCAACTTTCAAATAAGCAAAACTATACCATGATTCAATGAATTAAAAAGAAGTAAAAAATGAGGAATATATTCAGGTATTTTTAAATTTTTAATATCCATTTTTATACAATTTTAAAGGTTACTTTTCCATTTATGTAAAAGTATATGTGAGTGTGAAAATTGCTCAGTTGTGTCCGACTCTTTGGGACCCCATAGACTATACAGTCCATGGAATTCTTCAGGCCAGAATACTGGAGTGGGTAGCCTTTCCCTTCTCCAGGGGATCTTCCCAAACCAGGGATTAAACCCAGGTCTACCACATTGCAGGCAGATTCTTTACCAGCTGTGCCATATTAAAAAATATTGGTATCTTCCCTGTATTGTACAATATGTCCCTGAGCCTATCTTACACCCAACGCTTTGTACCTCCCACTCTCCTACCCTTATATTGTCCCTGCAACCACTGGAAAACACTAGCTTGCTCTCTGTGAGTCTCCTTTTTTTATATTATATTCACTACTTTGTTGCATTTTTTAGATTCCACCCATACATGGTATCACATAGTATTTGTCTTTTTCTCTCTGACATATTTCACTCAGTATAATGCCCTCCAAGTCCATCCATGTAGCTGCAAATGGCAAAATTTCTTTCCTTTTTTATGCCTGAGTAGTATTCCACTATATATATTTCCTTTATTCATTCACTTGTTGATGAACAGTTAGGTTGGTTCCATGTCTTGGCAATTGTATATAATGCTGCAATGAACACTGGGGTGTATGTATCTTTTTAAATTAGTTTTTTTAGAATTTTCAGCTATATGCACAGGACTGGAATTGCCAGGTTATATGGTAGTTCTATTTTTATTATTTTTTATTTCTTCTTATAGTTCTTGTTCATTTTTAAAGATGATTCTTCACAAGAATATTTTTCACTTTAAATGAATCGTAGCTTTAAGATAAAAAGTTTTAGAAATACATGCATTAAGAAATAGAAAAAAAATAATAGAAATATTGAGTAAATCTAAAAATTGATTATTTGGAAACAAGAAAACAATAAAACAGAGATTTAGTTAATACAACTAAGATAAGGGGAGAAATACACCATTAGGAAAGAAAATGGGAAACCAACTCAATTATAATGAATTGTTTTGCTCAGCTGTATGAAAAATAACTTGAAAATCTCTGAGAGATAGAGAAATGTATAGGAAAATATAAATTATCAAAACTAACCACAGAAGAGGTAGAAAATGTAAATAAAAACAGAAAAAAAATCGCAAAAAGAGCCATCTTTTTCTCACTCTCCTCCTCCCAAAATGTACAAGGTCCAGCTATTTCATCAGAGTATTTTTCTGAAACTTTAAAGAACAGAGAACTCCAATCTAACTAAACTATTCCAGAATATAGATAAATTAGGAAAATTTCCGAATTCTTTACAAGAAGCTAGAATAATATTATGACCAAAATCTGATAGATACAAACATAAAGCAACAGATCTATTTCACTTATGAGAAGTGATTTTTTTAATTCTAAAAATTAATAGTCAGAAAAATTGATCATTTTAAAAAACAGTAATAGATTTTTACTAAATAAGAGTCATATCAGAAACATAAGGATGTTTGCTGCTGCCAAGTCGCTTCAGTCATGTCCGACTCTGTGTGACCCCATGGACTGCAGCCTACCAGGCTTCTCCGTCCATGGGATTCTCCAGGCAAGAACACTGGAGTGGGTTGCCATTTCCTTCTCCAAAGGATGTTTCAGTATTAGCAAATCTAATAATATATTTCACTATATTTCTGAGTGAACTCCGGGAGTTGGTGATGGACAGGGAGGCCTGGTGTGCTGCGATTTATGGGGTTGCAAAGAGTTGGACACGACTGAGCGACTGAACTGATATTGATAAATCAAATGAGAAAAATAATATACTCATCTTCACAGATGTTGAAAAAAATGATAAAATGTTAACATTTACTTAAACAACAAGATACATTAATTTTTTTACTTGATAATATGATAATTCAGCAAAGTCCCTGGGACATGTCCTTTCTATATACAAACAATAACTAGTTTAAAAATGTAAAAGATAAAATGTAATAACAACAAAAAGAATACTTGAGAATAGACAATAAAAAATGTGTAAAACTCTGTAAAGCCAAGTTTAAAATGCTACTAAAGGACCAAAAAGAAAATTGTACAAGGTGTACTCTAGCCTTACAGAGAAAGGAATATTTTATCTATTGTGTCTGAAGTAGTGTATCATTTTTTTCATGATCTCAATAATATACCAATAGATCTTCTTAACTAAACAAGCTTGTAAACATCATATGTGAAGATAAGTATATTAGAATAGTTAGGAAAAAAAAATTCAGCCATGGGGAAAGATTACTCACCAATTATAGTAATTGAAATAGTGTTTTACTGCTACATGTACACACAAATAGACCAATGAAATAGAAGAGTGGATCTATTAATAGGATCTCCAACAAGATTCAGTAAGTGATAGAGGTCAGATTTCACATCATTAGGGAAAATTAGAATGTTCAATAAATAATTCTGGGATAATTGATATTTGAAAAAATGAGGTTGAATTTTTACCCCACCTCTTACCTCAAAATAAATTACAGATGGATCAAGTATTCATAACTTAAAACGGTAACATTATTATAAGAAAATGGGAGACCTTTCATGTAAACTCAGAAAAGAGAAAAATCTGCATCTCAAAATTTCTCTAGCCAAAATACAAAAATACATACAAAATACTATGTCATGTTACAGACAAAATGTTAATAGCTTGGCATTTTAAAAGTTCCTACAAATGAGTCTTTTAGAGACTGTTAAACACACTAGAAAACAGTCCAATAATGAAAAATGTGCTGTGTGCTAAGTCACTTCAGTCATGTCTGATTCTGTGAGACCCCATGGATCGCAGCCTGCCAGGCTCCTCTGTCCATAGGATTCTCCAGGAAAGAATACTGAAGTCGGTTGTCATTTCCTTCTCCAGGGGATCTTCCCAATCCAGGGATTGAACCTGCATCTCTTATGTCTTCTGCATTAGCAGGTGGGTTCTTTACCACTAACACCACCTGGGAAACCCAATGAAAAATACTTACAACTATTAAAATTTGAAAAGAAGTTCAATATCACTACAGGAAACTTGCCAGTTGAAATGAAAGTCAGATGCAGCTCACCGTATTTCACCCTTTTTCTGTGCAAGATCAACAAATTTGATAACACACAGTTGTGACAAGGGTGTGCAGAAGCCCATACACTTGTATAGACTCTCTGGATGTCATAGCATCCATTAACATAAAAAATGCCCATGCTCCTGTGTACATCATTTTCATTTCCAATAATTATTTTTACAGGTATACTTGCATATGGGGACAATGAAATGTGGACACAGATATTCACCGCAGCAGCATGGTTTTTACCAGCAAAAGTCTGGGAACAACCAAAATGTCTAACATAGGCTGTTCAATAAATTGTGATACTAGAGTACAATGGATATTTTAACAGAATGAGGTGACTTTGTGATCTGTTATGAAATGGTCCACAAAACATATTGGTACAATTTGTGTTCAAAACCAGTTTAAGTCATATATGTAAAAAAAAATACATATGTGTTCATATAGTCCTAGACTATCTCTGGAAGTCTTCAAAAGGAACTGGTATCAGTCATAACCTTTGCGGGAATTTGGGGAGGCTGGGAGTTCCTGTCAGATGGAGAATTATTATTTTTTATATATTGTTTGCTATCTTTTGAGTTCTGTACTATGTGTATGAATTACATATTCAAAAATTAACAGTACAGTTTCCAACATCTTCAAGACCAGATAGGATTAGTATCGGTAAATAGCAGGGTTTTGGTTTTTTTTTTTTCTGTTCTCTTTATAACAAAGCATGCATGGTTACTGCCTTCTTTATTTGGATCCTGAGGACTTAGTATGAGGAATAAGACTAGAACTGTAGTACAAATAGGAACTAGGGAGAAATGTCAACTAGGAAAGGACTTCAGAAATTCTGGAGATCCACACCT
Organism: Bos indicus x Bos taurus; assembly: GCF_003369695.1. Classification (NCBI taxonomy): domain Eukaryota; kingdom Metazoa; phylum Chordata; class Mammalia; order Artiodactyla; family Bovidae; genus Bos; species Bos indicus x Bos taurus. Next base: position 68,156,049 of record NC_040084.1, on the reverse strand, counting down.
TGTTAGCTGTCATTATCACCATTAGTTTTCTTTGATAAAATACTTGATGGAGCTCAATATTCAGAAAACGAAGATCATGGCATCTGGTCCCATCACTTCATGGCAAATAGATGGGGAAACAGTGGACACAGTGGCTGACTTTATTTTGGGGGGCTCCAAAATCACTACAGATGGTGATTGCAGCCATGAAATTAAAAGACACTTACTCCTTGGAAGGAAAGTTATGCCCAAACTACACAGCATATTAAAAAGCAGAGACATTACTTTGTCAACAAAGGTCTGTCTAGTCAAGGCTATGTTTTTTCCAGTAGTTATGTAAGGATGTGAGAGTTGGACTATAAAGAAAGCTGAGCACTGAAGAACTGATGCTTTTGAACCATGGTGTTGGAGAAGACTCTTGAGAGTCCTTTGGACTACAAGGAGATCCAACCAGTCCATCCTAAAGGAGATCAGTCCTGGGTGTTCATTGGAAAGACTGATGCTGAAGCTGAAACTCCAGTACTTTGGCCACCTGAAGTGAAGAACTGACACACTGGAAAAGACCCTGATGCTGGGAAAGACTGAAGGCAGGAGGAGAAGGGGACGACAGAGGATGAGATGGTTGTATGGCATCTCTGACTCAATGGACATAAGTTTGGGTAAACTCTGGCAGTCAGTGATGGACAGGGAGGCCTGGCACGCTGTGGTTCATGGGGTCGCAAAGAGTTGGACATGACTGAGAGACCGAACTGAACTGAATACGTAGGGCTTCCCTGGTGGCTCAGATGGCAAAGAATCTCCCTGCAATGCAGGAGACCCAGGTTCAATCCCTGGGTCAGGATGATTCCCTGGAGAAGAGAATGGCAAACCACGCCAGTGTTCTTGCCTAGAGAATTCCATGGACAGAGGAGCCTGGTAAGCTATAGTCCACAAGGTCACAAAGAGTCAGACATTGAGCAACTAACCCTTTATTTTGTAACTTTAATAAATAAAACCTGTTCCCATGTTTTCTGAACTCTAGAGTTACCTGATATCAGGCTACTGTGTTTGTAAGTTCTAATTCAATTTTACTCCTCAGACCGTATTAGGAAATCAGCAAAGCCAGTCATCAGTAGATTCAGAAGGTTAAGAAGTTGGTGGGGTATCTAAAAATCATGTCAGATGAGAAATGACTGAAGAAAATAGCTTTATTTTTTTTTTTTCTGTACAGCTTCAGAGGAAAGAACTGGGATCAGTGAGAGTAGTTATAGGAAGCATAATTTGACTTACGGTAAGAAAGACATTTCCAGTGATGAGAACATTTTGAAAACTTACTGGGCTCTTTTATTGTTACTCGAGTGTTCCCTCTCTAGAAATGCTCAATCAAACGGCATTATAGCGAGAAATCCAATGCACTTTATCAGTGTCATCAGTCCACAATACAACTGTGTCTTTGAGCAAGCCTTTTAAAGAAGTCCACTCCCTGCCTGGTTTTCTTTATTCCATTGCCTCATCTTCCAAGTCAAGATATCCAGAATTATGACAGTTCAGCAATGAAGCAAATGCTTATCTCTTGTAAATTTTAATTTACTCCTTTGACCTAAAGAATGCCTGGATAATGCTGTTATTAACACCCTAGAAGTTCAAAGGTGTGGTCAGGACTATTTGTCATTTTTGTGCTGTGACCAAACTTCCTGAGGTTAATGGGCTTAGAAGACAGGGCATCATTTACCTAGTTATTAGCAATAAATTAAAAAAAAATTTATTCCCATTTGAAGATTGCCTGATAACCTTTTCATTCACTGTTTAGCTACATTAACAAAGGAAGACTGTCCTGAAAATCCACATTTATAATTTAGTCATGCTTCAGGAATGATCTCTATCCATTTATAAGAAAATCCAGACAAAATATCTTCATATTATTCTCTGAAGATCAATATCCAGACTCATCATCTCATAAAACTGGCTCTCCCATGTACTTTCCTTATTTTGGCTAATGATACCACTTTTTCCCCCAGATGTCCAGGCTTTAACTCTGAACTTCTACAGTCAGTTGTCAAGTTGACAATAAACCACAATTGATAAGATATATTTTGAGGCCTCTGACTCCCTGCCCTCCCCCAATCCATCACATCTACCATGATCCATTTCCTGTACCTGTTACTGATCGTTGATTCCACTCTAGCACTGATCTCAGCTGTTTAAAGAGATGTGGTCCACCCTTATCAAGGACAGCCCATTCGTAGAATGACCAGTGATCTGGGGAGAAAAGACCATCTCGGTCAATTAGCTATCACTTGCAGGAACTTCAGAAAGCCAACTAACTATTGCCAATTGGCTAGAGAAATGGCAGCTGAGGGCTCATATGGCAACATCAGGGCTATAAAATTCTGAGGCATACATTAAAATTCAGGATGGGGAACACATGTATACCTGTGATGGATTCATTTTGATATTTGGCAAAACTAATACAAGTATGTAAAGTTTAAAAATAAAATAAAATTTAAAAAAATTAAAAAAATAAAATTTAATATGAAAGGCTAAAAAAAAAAAAAAATTCTGAGGCAAGCTTAAGTTATGAACCAGAAAATTCTGGGCAAGTACGAGAAGATGATGAAATGGACTAGAGAAGGAGGCAGACCCACAAGGAGATGTGGAAGCAAGCAAGGAGGTGTCTCTTCAGACACAGAGCAGCCTTGGGACAAGGTTGGGTTTCCAACTCCAATTTCTAAAAGACTTGTCTTAATTAATTATAATTTTCTTCTTGAATACTCACCAAAGATTCATATGCCTTCAAACACTCCCACCCACCTTTATTTTAGCTAGCTTAAATGGCTCTCTTCTTGCAGTCCAAAGAGTCCTAATTGAAAGTTTCTTTCACAGCCATTCCAACACTTCCTAGAATGGCCATCACTCTAGTTTAAGCCATCATGATCTTTCGTTCCACAGAAGTATTACAAAACTTCTTGCATTCACTTTCCTGTTTCCAACCCACTAGGTTGATCTTCAAAAAACCCATCACTCTCTTGGTCAGAAACCATCTACAACTCCCCACTGTCGAGCCAACGAAGGACAAAATACTGTTGTTGCTATCTCATCTGCAGTTTTGTCTTCCACTGCTTGCTAATACTCTCTCCTGACCTCATTTGATTATTTGCTTTAGGTGTCCAGACAAGTGTCAGAGTACACTACTGTGGGTCTGGTCCACTTTGCAGGGTACACATGTTCATTGTGTTCCATGGCCTACAGAAGTTTCTCATATTATCCTGTTTTTCAAGAGAACAGTGATGTATTTCATGATTCAAATGGCATAAAAATATTTATAGATCTTTTGTCTAAGACATTGCTCTTAAAGAGAAGTGCCTAAAATCTTTGTGTAACACTACATTAGAAAATAATATGAGTTTTTATAGATTAGCTATTGGAAAGTTATCTGTCAGTAAAATCCTTCCTAAAATCTGCCTTTTCTTTGATTTTCCTGATTCATGAAATTAGCTTGCATTTTTCTATTTCCCAATGTGTCTTCATCTCCTATGACTTTTATTCCTCCTTACCATATGCTTATTTTCACACTCATTCTGGCTCTCTTCTTAGACTGTAATCTCTTTGAAGACAGATCTTTTGTTGAATTCATATATTGATGGCCCCTGAAATACCTAATGTAGTTTTTTGTCCAAAATAGTAGCTCAATAAATGATTTAATTTTTTAAAACTCACATTGATCAAATAAATATGAGTCTGAGGGATATATTGTTAACAAAGCTGACGTATCTACATCTCTAGGGATTAAAATCTACTACTTAACAGAATAAATGAACCAAGTAATGTCAGTTATAGCACAGTGCTAGGTATAGACAAGACTTCAAATAGTACAGAGAAAAATTATATGGCTTACCACTGAAATTTAATCATATTCTTCAAAGCATGTGTAACAGTCGGATAATAAGAATATAGTAAATTTCAAAGAATAAGATCTGATCAACAGAGCTAAAGATTAATTCCATATCTCATCTCAAACCTTTGCAGAAAATGCTCTCTTTCACTGACTCCAGAATATTTGCATTTTGCATGACAACAGACCCCTTTCTTTTGTGCCCACCAATCAGAATATTGACTTCTTGGCCACAGAAATATATGTAAATTTGCATCGTTTAAAAAATATTTATTACCTAGCAACTGTTTACAAAGCATTGGGTTAGATCCTCTGCAGAATACAAAACATTCACAATATCTGCTGTGTGCTGAAGAAATGTGGAGTCTAATTGGGGAAACCAAATATAGGTACATGAAAAGACTGCATTATAGCATAGCTGTATGATTGTTCTACTTATCTATTGCTGCATAATAAGCCACCTGTCATATGAATAAGCCAAAGATGACCCTTGTATATTGACCCCGTGTTGTTTACATCTTCACAGTAGGCTGACTGTTAGCACAAAGCCTGCTGGCACTAAACTCAAATTTTACGCATCCAATTTTAAAAATATATAGCCCAAAAGAGCATATTTTTAGCCATTGAGAGCCTGCCTGCTTGGCATAAAATCCATAAACTGCACCCAATATCTGATAGTCACATATTAAGACAAGGCAAGGGGCTATAAAAGACCCCAAGCTGTCACTGCTCTTTTGAGCACCTCACATCGCTTAATGTGTAAGCTTGCTCTCTGATTTCCGTGTCCCGTGGAGTTTCCTGTGTCCTCTTCCCTTTCTAAGTGGTGGCTTCATACCAGCTACCACTGGAAGGTCTCCTGCCCTGAGGGACTTACACCTAAGTTTGTCAAAGCACTCCCCCCCCCCCCCCCCAATAAAGCTGGTACCTGCTACTGCCACCACATGGTCTTGTTTTTTCTTGATGAGCCCTGAAATTCTCGAACTAACTATACTACCCCAAAATGCAATGGTTTAAAAGAACATTTATTTGACTCAATTTGCAATTTGGATAGAGTGTAGTACGGGTGGCTTATCACTGATACATTTGGCATCAACTGGAGACTGAAACCATAGGTCCCCTTTCAAGATGGATTCTTAATCCTTATGATTCTGTTGCTCTCTCTCTCTCCACATTGCAGTTCATCTCTAGGGCTTTGCTACATGGATTGGGCTACTTTGTGCTTGTGCTCAGTTGCTCAGTCACGTCTGACTGTGACTCCATGGACTGTATGTAGCCCACCAGGCTCCTCTGTCCATGGAATTTTCCAGGCAAGAATACTGGAGCAGGTTGCCATTTCCTCCTCCAGGGGATCTTCCCGACCCAGTGATCAAACCCAAGAATCCACCTGTCAGTGCAGGAGATGCAAGAGATGCAGGTTCGATTCCTGGGTTGGGAAGATTCCCTGGAGGAAGAAATGGCAGCCCACTCTGGTATTCTTGCCTAGGAAATCCCAAGAAGAGAGGAGCCTGGTGGGCTATAGTCAATGGGGTCTCAAAGAGTTGAACAGAACTGAGTGACTGAACTACTTGTTATATGGTGGTTGGCTTCCTTAAAACAAGCATTCCAAGAGGCCCAGGATTTCCAGAATGACACTCAAGTTCATTCTGTTTGTCAAACAAGTCATTAATGACAACTCCAATTCAAGGGAAGGAAAATTAGACTACTTCTCGAAGGAAGAAGTAGCAAAGAATTTTACATCATCTTTAATCCACCACAGTGATTATTTATGTATTAATGTACACTCAGTAATACAAATGAGGACTGCTTATACTCTTATATAGGGTTTGACAAACTACAGCCTGTGGGCTGAATCTGGCCCATTGCTTATTTTTATAAATAAAGTTTTATTGGAACACAGTCACACTCGTTTCCGTATTATGCATGGCTGTATTTGTGTTACAACCACAGAGTTGAGTAGTCAAAATCAAGACCCTGAAACTTGCACAATCAGAGATATTTACTATCTGGGCCTTCATAAGACAAATATACTAACTGCTAATGTGTGATTTGAATTGCTTTTTTTTTTTTTTTTTTTTTAGGCAGCCCTGTGTGGCATGAGGGATCTTAGTTCCCTAACCAGGAATGGAACCCATGCCTTCTGCATTGGGAGCATGGACTCTTAACCACTGGATTGCCAGGAAGTCCTGAATTGTTTTTTAAAATGTACTTGTTAAGTACAAAATTCCTTAGGAAAGGCCAACTGACAAGCTTGCAACACTGCCAGAGCCACACACAGTGACTATCTGGAGCAGTAATGAGTCAGTTTTGTCTGTCACCGACAGACGGAGTCAACCACTGTGCTGTTTCCTTCAGTCTTGACTACTATCCTTGGGAGCTTACTGTGTGTTTACCAAATGTGTGTTTAAAGTGTTTTCAATCAGCATTTACCCAATCATGAGCAATGAGTGCAAAAAAGCAGTTACGTGTGCTAAAAGTGTAAGTAACAAAAGTGACATTTATGACAAAAAATAATAATTTTAAAAGGAAAAGTGATATGAAAATGCATTTGCTCTTGTGCATATGGGACAAATCATTAGAAGGGTGTCTTCCAAAGAATTAAGAATAAATATTGCAACTTGTGAAAAGTGCTTTGCTCTGTGATTGGGAGTAATCAACAGACAAAATGTAAAAATGGAGCAATGAAAATACACAGGTGAGACTAGAGGGGCAATCTCAAAGCCTTCTGAATAGCATGCATTCTGGAGATGACGTTCAGGGTTTGCAAATTTGAAAGCCAACTAACCACAGTAGAAGGTCTTGAAACTTTTGATGAAAGATATATTTCCATAGGTGCAAATTTCTATTGAAATATGCACAGTATCAAAGTGAGAAAAGGTGTGAACATCACAAAAACAATTCCCTACATTTGCAGAGATCAACTATTTCCCACTTAGGCAGACTTCCACGGTACTCAAAACTGATTTTTTCTTTTTCTTCTTTATTAAGTTTTCTGATAGCAGGCATGGGGTAAAGAAGGAAAAAAGAAGGCTACTTTCAGATCGCAAAGAACAAATTGACTCTAATTTGTTGAAAATCCTTCCATGAACTAAGATGCCTTTTAGAACAAATCTGATATTAAATATTTTTAAAACAGAATTTCTGAATTTCAAATTCTGTAGTTGAAAGACACAAGGAAACAGACAAGCAAAACAGTATCCATACTGAAACATGTGATATCACATTTGATCCAGTAACTTCTAAACATAATAACTTTCACTGTAAAGCTTAGGGCAAATTTTTGACATAATTGGTGATTCATTGTTATTAAAAAGGCTTTTTATTAACAACATCTACATATTTCAAATAAATTGAAAATTTTCTTGGATCAATGCAACCAAAATAAAATTCAGGAATATTTTGAAGGCTGAAGACTTTCAGGGTCAACCATAACACTTAGCCTTTCTTTTTGTGCCCATCAAAATAGTCTCATGGTTTTTATTGAATGACTTTATTACAAGTTCTCATAAAATACTATCTTCATCTTTTTTAAACATGGAGATTCCACATAAGGTTTCCTTTGGGAAAAAAGTGTTCTACTATTTAAAGACTTGAAAATCATGACTATAAATTACAGAAACTGTTGAGGATTTTTGAGCAGGAAAGTTACATAATAAAAGTGGTATTTTTGGAATATATTAATCTGGTTCTATGTCAGATGGATTGCCCAGAGACCAGTTAAAAAGATACTATGAACAGCGTCCTGTGAAAATAACCATTATAATACAATAGAAAATAGAACTAAGACCTATTATATCTGTTGGAAATCATGAGAGGGATAAAACAAAGTGGTTGAAATAGTATGTTTATGTGCCAAATAGGCATGCTGAAAGGCTTTTTCACCTTCAAGCTCTATGACTTTCTTTATTTTTACTTCAAATAAAAAATGTAAAACAAAGAAAGAATTACACTTCAGAAAGTGTTCAGATAGACCCCTAATAAAGGGAAAAAGCACTTAGCAATTTTTACCCGACTTCATCCAAAATGGCTCTGGTTAGTTTAAGGGCATTGACTAGATATAAGAGCTATCTGAACTTTTAACAATGAGATTCTCACCTGCCTCCATTTTTTAACCTCAGAAGCATTTTTCCTTGACTTTATAAAATTCTTTTCAAAGATAACAAATATTCATATATTTGATGTAGAAAAATTATAGAAATATATAGAAGCAAGCAAAAAATAAAATTACTTGTAACTTTACAGCCTAGATAGAGTGGGTTTGGAAGTCTATATGCTTCTTACCATATAGTCTTGTCAATATTATTCTATATAAATATATTCTATATAAATATATACAAATAAACAAACAAAGTTCAAATAAAATAGGATTATACTCTACATTCAAGTAGATGTTTCACAAGTGAGTCTCATATATTATTAATTATATATATATATAATATAATATATATAATATTATATATTATTAGTTAAATATTTGATGTTTTTGAACTGTGATGTTGGAGAAGACTCTTGAGAGTCCCTTGGACTGCAAGATCAAACCAGTCAATCCTAAAGGAAATTAGTCCTCAATATTCATTGGAAAGACTAATGCTGAAGCTGAAGCTCCAATACTTTGGCTACTTGATGCAAAGAGCTGACTCCTTAGAAAAGACCATGATGCTGGGAAAGATTGATGGTGGGAGGAGAAGGGGATGACAGAGGATGAGATGGTTAGATGGCATCACTGACTCAATGGACACGAGTTTGAGCAAGCTCCAGGAGTTGGTGATGGACAGAGAAGCCTGGAGTGCTGCAGTCCATAGGGTTGCAAAGAGTCGGATGTGACTAAGAGACTGAACAACATTTGGCAACCAGGGAATAAATTTAACTTATATGCAGAGTACATCATGAGAAATGCTGGGCTGGATAAAGCACAAGCTGGAATCAAGATTGCCAGGTGAAATATCACTAACCTCAGATATGCAGATGACACCACCCTTATGGCAGAAAGTGAAGAGGAACTAAAAAGCCTCTTGATGAAAGTGAAAGAGGAGAGTGAAAAAGTTGGCTTAAAACTCAACATTCAGAAAACAAAGATCATGGCATCCTGTCCCATCACTTCATGGCAAATAGATGGGAAACAATAGAGACAGTGACAGACTTTATTTTGGAGGGCTCCAAAATCACTGCAGATGGTGATTGCAGCCATGAAATTAAAAGACACTTGCTCCTTGGAAGAAAAGTTATGACCAACCTATGGAGAAGGCAATGGCACCCCACTCCAGTACTCTTGCCTGGAAAATCCCATGGACAGAGGAGCCTGGTAGGCTGCAGTCCATGGGGTCACTAAGAGTCAGGCACGACTGAGTGACCCCACTTTCACTTTTCACTTTCATGCATTGGAGAAGGAAATGGCTACCCACTCCAGTGTTCTTGCCTGGAGAATCCCAGGGACAGAGGAGCCTAGTGGGCTGCAGTGTATGGGGTCGCACAGAGTCGGACACGACTGAAGTGACTTAGCAGTAACAGTAGCAGCAGAGAGCATATTAAAAAGCAGAGACATTACTTTGCCAACAAAGGTCCATCTAATCAAAGCTATGGTTTTTCCAGTAGTCATGTATGGATGTGAGAGTATAAAGAAAGATGAGCACCAAAGAATTGATGCTTTTGAACTGTGGTATTGGAGAAGACTCTTGAGAGTCCCTTGGACTGCAAGGAGATCCAACCAGTCCATCCCAAAGGAAATCAGCCCTGAATATTCATTGGAAGGGCTGATGCTGAAGCTGAAACTCCAATACTTTGGCCCCCTGATATGAAGAACTGACTCATTGGAAAAGACCTGACACTGGAAAAGACTGCGGGCAGGAGGAGAAGGGGATGACAGAGGATGAGACGGTTGGATGGCATCACCAACTCAATGGACATAGCTTGAGTAAACTCTGGGAGTTGGCGATGGACAGGGAGGCCTGGCTTGCTGCAGTCCATGGGGTCACAAAGAGTCGGACATGACTGAGCAACTGAACTGAACTGAAGAATCAATGCCCAGAAATCTAGCATGTAATTTTAAGCAGACTATCTTGGAATTGAAATTTAACTCAAAGTATTGTCATAAGATGTGCATGATCTCCAAAATAAAATAAATTTAATTTGCATCTAATCATAGGTTGTAAAGTTAAGTGTTTATAAACACCAGTCCCTTTTAAACTTCAACACTGGCTTGGTCTCAGTGTGTAACCAGAATTTAGTATCACAGGGTCCATCCGAGCATCTCACCAGATTGGAACTGAAATGGAGTTCCAATAGAGTATGTCTATTCCTCCTCCAGACCATCACTTGTCTGTGTTTTCAACTGATGGTTTCAGCCAGGCATGTTTCTGCTGTCTCAAATCGTGTCTTCTCCAACAGAGCCCAGCCATAGTCATCAAAACTTTGTGTCTCTCCTTCCCATTCTTCTGCTTACTGATATTCCCATCACCTGAGGCTACTGAAACCCTAGTGATTCATTGACTGTATCAAAGCAAATGATCTGTTCCTGGAAGATCCAGGGATTGACCCCTTGCTCTGCATCTTTCTCCTGGCTTATGTTCAAGGGCTCTTGTTACCATACCAATACCTTTATATACTACAGAGCTAACAATATAAATCCTGGAAGCCTCATTAACACAGTTCCTCTTACAGCACTGATTGTGTGACATGAAACCTGACAACTGTGTGCAGCAAAGACATGGATCATGTTAAAATCACCAAAGCCCTTTTGTGTGCTTCACGATAGTGCATTATCTCTGTGAATTAAAACCAGAGTATGCTAACCAACATCATTTTTTTCATTATCAGCTTGGCAATAATCAAAAAGTTGAACAACATTCTGCTTCTAAGGCTATGGGGTAATAGGTACTCTCATATATTGCTAGCTGAAGGACACAAAATACAACCACCATAAAGGACATTTTGGCAATATTTTTAATAGTTACAAATGTATTTACCCTTTGACCCAGCAATCTTACTTCTGGGAATATGTCTTACTGACATATCTGCACACATCAAAATGATTTATGCCCAAGGTTATTCAATATTGCTTTGTTTGTAAAAGCAAAAGATTGGAAACAACCCAAGTTATCTATCAGCAGAGGAGTGGTACATAACCATAATGGAATATTAGGCATCTGCAAAAAATGGTGAGGAAGCATGAGATGCACTGGTAGAGAAGGATCTCAAGGAGATATTATTAAGGGTAAAAGTCAAGGTGAAGAAGAGGGCCACATTTTATATAGGAAATGGAAGAATCAGTACCAGCAACTAGGTTAACCATGAGGGGTGTGGGCTTTAGGAAGTAGAGTGTGAAGTAGATGATTAGAAAGTGGCAAAAAACTCAATGTATCCTTTGTTAAATGCTTCTCTCTTAGTTTTTAAAAGCTCATTTGAATGTATCACCTTTGTTTTTTTAAAAAACACAAAATAAATAAAACTTTTTATTTCATTGTTTTAGTTCACTACAAGATCACAAGAATCTTCTAATTCTTTTCTCTGGTTTAATCACTTTGAATAAGAACACTGAGATGTCTTCTTAGATGAGCTTTCCTGGTATAAGGAAAAAGGTTTAAAAAGTATTAAATCAATGTACTTATAAATTACTATGAATATCATTTATTAGTTTTCCACTTTGTAGCATTAAGAATCTAAGAAAATCCTAAGCAACTCTGACTTTTCCACTTTTCTGACAGTCTTTTCTGAAAAGAGTGATAGGTCATCTGAACCTCCCTACTCCAAATACATCTATGTCGTCTTAAAAAGAGATGGAAAAATTATTTAAGCTTTAATATGGATAATTGTTATTTTATAAGTACCACAAAATAAGCAGGAAACTGTAATGTGATTAAGCTGAGAGGCAGAGAATTGTCAAATATATAAGAATTTGTTTTTTAAAAGCTTATTTATGCATCAAAGTATTAGCAATCTGAATACAAGGGATGGCTCAATTGGATAAAACAGACATAATTCATTAACTTGACAGGATAATTTCAAATTGTCATCTAACATGTGACCACATTGACATGTTTAGTTCTCATGGTAAGATGTTTCTAATAGAATTATGAGTCCTGCTTCAAAGCATGATTTCTATAATAAAATTGAAGCAAGACATGAGAACTAAAGATAGTATTATTATGCTTTCATAAGTATATGTTATTATCATGTTATTATTATTTTAAAAAATGAAATGGAGTGACCTATATGGGAAAAGAATCTTAAAAAGAGGATATAGATATATGTATAATGGATTCACTTTGCTGTAGAGCAGAAAGTAACACAATATTGTAAATCAACTATATTCTAATTTAAAAAAGAAATGAAAACTAGCTGTGTGATTTTACAAAGGTGACTTAACCATTTATGAGCCTCAGTTTCCTCATTTGTTCACAAGATGATAGTAATCCCTTTTCTTAGGGTTGTTGTAAGGAATAAATGAAACAATGCATTTGAAGTTGTGCTCAAACTATGTCTGGCATACACTAAGTGCTCACTAAATGGTGGCTATTATTTTGATCTTATTTGAATGTCAACAATCTTATAACATGGCATGTATTGGTTTTTACCATTTAGTCACATATATTCATAACTAAGACTTCCCTGGTGGCTCAGATGGTAAAGCATCTGTCTACAGTGTGGGAGACCCAGGTTCGATCCCTGGGTTGGGAAGATCCCCTGGAGAAGGAAATGGCTACCCACTCCAGTATAACTAAACATGTATGTATATATAATTTATGACATGACATTACTGTTCTAATAACATAGAAAATGCTAATAACACAGGAAATGGCAATCTACTCCAGGACTATTGCCTGGGAAATCCCATGAACAGAGGAGCCTGGTAGGCTACAGTCCATGGGGTCACAAAGAGTCAGACATGACTGAGCTTCACTTCACTTCACTTCATGCATAACTAAGAGGGGCTTCCCTAGTGGCTCAGATGGTAAAGAATCTGCCTGCAATGCAGGAGACCCAGGTTCTATCCCTGGGTTGGGAAGATCCCCTGGAGAAAGGAATGGCTACCCACTCCAGTATAACTAAACATGTATGTATATATAATTTATGACATGACATTACTGTTCTAATAACACAGAAAATGCTTATGATTTGCTAATTGTAAAATTGGATTAGGAAATTTAATGAATACAAGTGCGTGCATGGGACTTTTTGAAGGAGGTTGCCATTATCTCCATTACCTCCACCACAGTTTGACCTCTGGACAAACAACAGGGAAGGAAAACAGCACTGCCCATCAACAGAAAATTGGATTAAAGATTTGCTGAGCGTGGCCCTGCCCATCAGAACAAGACACAGTTTCCCCCTCAGTGTCTCCAATTAGGAAGCTTCCATAAATCTCTTACCCTTATCCATCAGGGGGCAAACAATGAAAACCACAATCACAGAAAACTAACCAAACTGATCATTTGAATCACAGCCTTGTCTAACTAATGAAACTATGAGCCATGCCATGTAGGGCCACCCAAATCAGACGGGTCATGGTGGAGAGTTCTGACAAAATGTGGTCCACTGGAGAAGGGAATGGCAAACCACTTCAGTATTCTTGTCTGGGGAATACCATGAACAGTATGAAAAGGCAAAAATATAGGACACTGAAAGATGAACTCCCCAGATTGGTCAGTAGGTGTCCAATATGCTACTGGAGATCAGTGGAGAAATAACTCCAGAAAGAATGAAGAGACAGAGCCAAAGCAAAAACAACACCCAGTTGTGGATGTGACTGGTGATGGAAGTGAAGTCCGATGCTGTAAAGAGCAATACTGCACAGGAACTAGGAATGTTAGGTCCATGAATTAAGGCAAATTGGAAGTGGTCAAACAGGAGATGGCAAGAGTGAACATTGACATTTTAGGAATCAGTGAACTAAAATGGACTGGAATGGGGGAATTTAACTCAGATGACCATTATATCTACTACTGTGGGCAAGAATCCCTTAGAAGAAATGGAGTAGCCATCATAGTCAACAAAAGAGTCTGAAATGCAGTTCAGTTCAGTTCAGTCGCTCAGTTATGTCCAACTCTTTGTGACCCCATGAATTGCAGCACGCCAGGCCTCCCTGTCCATCACCAACTCCTGGAATTCACTCAAACTCACGTCTATTGAGTCAGTGATGCCATTCAGCCATCTCATCCTCTGTGGTCCCCTTCTCCTCCTGCCCCCAATCCCTCCCAGCATCAGAGTCTTTTCCAATGAGTCAACTCTTCGTATGAGGTGGCCAAAGTACTGGAGTTTCAGCTTTAGCATCATTCCTTCCAAAGAACACCCAGGGTTTATCTCCTTTAGAATGGACTGGTTGGATCTCCTTGCAGCCCAAGGAACTCTCAAGAGTCTTCTCCAACACCACAGTTCAAAAGCATCAATGCTCAGCTTTCTTCACAGTCCAACTCTCACGTCCATACATGACTACTGGAAAAACCATAGCCTTGACTAGACGGACCTTTGTTGGCAAAGTAATGTCTCTGCTTTTGAATATGCTATCTAGGTTGGTCATAACTTTCCTTCCAAGGCGTAAGCATCTTTTAATTTCATGGCTGCAGTCACCATCTGCAGTGATTTTGGAGCCCAAAAAATAAAGTCTTACACTGTTTCCACTGTTTCCCCATCTATTTTCCATGAAGTGATGGGACCGGATGACATGATCTTCGTTTTCTGAATGTTGAGCTTTAAGCCAACTTTTTCACTCTCCTCTTTCACTTTCATCAAGAGGCTTTTTAGTTCCTTTTCACTTTCTGCCATAAAGGTGGTGTCATCTGTAAACGTAGTACTTGGATGCAATCTCAAAAGCGACAGAATGAGCTCTGTTCATTTCCAAGGCAAGCCATTCAATATCACAGTAACCCAAGTCTATGCCCCAACCAGTAATGTTGAAGAAGCTAAAGTTGAATGGTTCTATGAAGACCCACAAGACCTTCTAGAACTAACACTCGCAAAAAATGTCCTTTTCATTATAGGGAACTGGAATGCAAAAGTAGGAAGTCAAGAATACCTGGAGTAAGAGGAAAATTTGGCCTTAGAGTACAAAATAAAGAAGGACAAAGGCTAACAGAGTTTTGCCAAGAGAACGCACTGGTCATAGCAAACACCCTCTTCCAACAACACAAGAGATGACCCTACACATGGACATCACCAGATGGTCAATACTAAAATCAGATTGATTATATTCTTTGCAGCCAAAGATGGAGAAGCTCTATACAATCAGCAAAAACAGGACTGGGAGCTGACTGTGGCTCAGAACATGAACTCCTTATTGCAAAATTCAGACTTAAATGGAAGAAAGTAGGGAAAACTACTCAACTATTCAAGTATGATCTAAATCAAACCCTTTACAATTATACAATGGAAGTGACAAATAGATTCAAGGGACAAGATTTGATAGAGTGCCTAAAGAACTATAGATGGAGGTTCGTGACATTGTACAGGAAGCAGGGATCAAGACCATCCCCAAGAAAAAGAATGGCAAAAAGGCCAAATGGTTGTCTGAGGAGACCTTAAAATTGCTGAGAAAAGAAGAGAAGCCAAAAGCAAAGGAGAAAAGGGTAGATATACCCATTTGAATGCAGCATTCCAAAGAATAGCACGGAGAGATAAGAAAGCCTTCTTCAGTGATCAATGCAAAAAAATAGAGGAAAACAATAGAATGGGAAAGACTAGAGATCTCTTCAAGAAAATCAGAGATACCAAGGGAATATTTCATGAAAAGATGGGCACAGTAAAGGACAGAAATGGTATGGACCTAACTGAAGTAGAAGATATTAAGAAGAGGTGGCAACAATACACAGAAGAACTATACAAAAAAGATCTTAATGACCCAGATAACCACGATAGTGTGATCACTCACCTCCAGCCAGACATCCTAGAATGCAAAGTCAAGTGGGTCTTAGGAAGCATCACTACAGACAAAGCTAGTGGAGGTGATGGAATTCCATTGTATAGAGATTCTCCATCTTTGGCTGCAAAGAATATAATCAATCTGATTTTGGTATTGACTATCTGGTGATGTCCATGTGTAGAGTCATCTCTTGTGTTGTTAGAAGAGGGTGTTTTCTATGAGGTGATGGAATAGTTGGACTATTTCAAATCCTAAAAGATGATGCTGTGAAAGTGTTGCACTCATTATGCCAGCAAATTTGAAAAACTCAGCACTGGTCACAGGATTGGAAAAAGTCAGTTTTCATTTCTATCCCAAAGAAGGGCAATGCCAAAGAATGTTTGAATTACCACACAATTGCACTCATCTCACACTCTAGCAAAAGAATGCTCAAAATTTTCCAAGCCAGGCTTCAACAGTACGTGAACCATGAACCTCCAGATGTTCGAGCTGGATTTAGAAAAGGCAGAGGAACCAGAGATCAAATTGCCAACATCTGTTGGATCATAGAAAAAGAAAGAGAATTCCAGAAAAACATCTATTTCTGCTTTATTGACTATGTCAAAACCTTTGACTGTGTGGATGGGAATACCAGACCACCTTACCTGTCCCCTGAGAAATCTGTATGCAGGTCAAGAAGCAACAGTTAGAACCAGACATGGAACCACAGACTGGCTCTAAATTGGGAAAGGAGTACATCAAGGCTGTATGTTGTCACCCTGCTTATTTAACTTATATGCAGAGTACATCATGTGAAGTGCTGGCCTGGGTGAAGCACAAGTTGGAATCAAGACTGTTCAGAGAAATATAAATAACCTCAGATATGCAGATGACACCACCCTTATGGCAGAAACTGAAGAGCCTCTTATTGAAGATGAAGATGAGAGTGAAAAAGTTGGCCTAAAACTCAACATTCAGAAAACAAAGATCATGACATCTGGTCCCATCACTTCATAGCAAATAGATGGGGAAACAGTGGAAACAGTGACAGGCTTTATTTTCTTGGGCTCCAAGATCACTGCAGATGGTGACTGCAGCCATGAAATTAAAAGATGCTTGCTCCTTGGAAGAATATCTATGACCAAACTAGACAGTATATTAAAAAGCAGAGACAACTTTACCAACAAAGCCATCTAGTCAAAGCTATGGTTTTTCCAGTAGTCAGGTATGGATCATAGAGTTGGACTATAAAGAAAGCTGAGCACCGAAGAATTGATGCTTTTGAACTGTGGTGTTGGAGAAGGCTCTTGAGAGTCCCTTGGACTGCAAGGAGATCAAACCAGTCCATCCCAAAGGAAATCAGCCCTGAATATTCATTGGAAGGGCTGATGCTGAAGCTGAAACTCCAATACTTTGGCCAGCTGATATGAAGAACTGACTCATTTGAAAAGACCCTGATGATGGCAAAGATTGAAAGCAGGAGGAGAAGGGGATGACAGAGGGTGAGATAGTTGGATGGCATCACCAACTTGATGGACATGGATTTGAGTAAGCTCCAGGAGTGGACAGGGAGGCTTGGCGTGCTGCTGTCCATAGGGTAGCAGAGTTGGACATAACTGAGAGACTGAACTGAACTGAACTGATGATTTAAAAAATCTCTGGTAAAATAATAGCAAGAGATATACAAGCATATTAACAGTTATAGGTATTGGGGTAGTAAAATTATTAACTAACTAACTAAAATAATTAAAAATAATTATTTTATTTTCTCTATTTCCTAAATTTTTTAAAAAATATTTTTGTAACTTTATAATGACAAGAAACATAAACTTGGTGGGGGCAGAAATAAATAAAATAAATTGTCAGAAAAGACATACTATTGGCCAAAAAGTTCAATTGGAAAAACCTGAATTGGCCAATCCAATACCTTAATTCAGGTAATATTAATAATTTAGTGTCCATCCCCACCCCATCCCTCAAACAAATATCCTGCATTTACTACTGCAACAGAGTAAACTCTCTAGGTTTGGGTATATAAAACATACTTCTAGGGGAAAGAGTAACTATATCAGAAGATGCAAAGGAATATATAGTAGGAAGAAAGAAAATTAAAAAAAAATTACTGTGTGTCAGATACTGCCAGTTTCCTCACTAACCTCTTCTCTTCTTTAGTGATACAACCCCAAGTTTGTCACGATGGCAATGCACTCTGTTAAAAAAACTTTCCTGGATCCCCTTGTGGCAATGGATGACCACGGGCCCCACCTTATATAATAAAGTATAATCCGGAATCACTGGAGAGACTTAGTGGGCGTGCTCTTGTGGCTTTCTGTCCCTTCCTCTTTCCTGCTAGCTACACAGATGCATTGCCTGGTTACAGCCATCCATCATTTTGCCATTGTGCTTATTAAAGTTACAAACTGAGTATGGCAGGACCAAAAGTTTTAAGTTTGGGTCCCAGCCAGTAGTAGCTGTACCTTCCTGGACAAGTCTTCTCATTAGGAGAGAAAACTGAGTTGTACCTTCCTGGACAAGTCTTCTCGTTAGGAGAGAAAACTGAGTTGTACCTTCCTGGACAAGTCTTCTCGTTAGGAGAGAAAACTGAGTTCCTGAATGTGAAAGCTACCATGAAAATATCATGCTTTTTGTAGCAAACAAATCCTAACTATTACACATGAACTCCCAACCATGCCTAAAGCAGATCAGAGAGAAAGACACTCTCTTTTGAACTGTGGCTTATGACAGGGAGAGTCAGAATTTAGAATTTAAAAGAGACTTGAAACAGGCAACACTGACTATATTTTTTTCACCATGAAGTCTTTCCTATATGTGTGGGCTGTGTTTCTGCAATGTCATCTAGGACCCACGATATTTGTGACCTTTTTTTAATGTAGAAAAGTATACATTAGAAATGTCCATATGTTGACACTCTTGAACACCTTGAGTCTTGGTCTCTTGCAGCCCTTGGATTGTGTGTATGAATGCTAAGAAGGCACGACTTGGGTTGCTTCAAGCAAAAAATGGTGTTCCACAGAATCAGTGATTTCTGCCAGCAGGAGAACACACTTTCAAGGAATATTCCACCTGGAAGCTGTCTTGTGTGCTTGCGTGTGTGTTCAGTCACTTCAGTCATGTCCAACTCTTTGCAATCCTATGGACTGTAGCCCACCAGGCGCCTCAGTCCATGGGATTCTCCAGGCAAGAATACTGCAGTAGGTTGCCACACCCTTCTCCAGGGGATCTTCCCAACCCAGGGACAGAATCTGCATCTCGTGCGCTGCAGGCAGATTCTTTACCAACTGAGCCACCAGGGAAGCCAGGAAGCTGTCTCCTTCCCCTACAAATTCAGACTGGTCTATAAAACTCCTCCTCTCACTATAAGACAGTACAAGAAAAGCCCCAAAGAAAGGAGTCATTCCTGAGTATAAAAAAACTGTGACTGATCTGTCACAGAGGGACGTCCTTCTGTTTCAGCAGAGTTAGCATTAGTGTGAGTGTTAGGTTGTTGTGAGCAATTGCATGGTGAGTCAGAACTCACTCCCAGGTGTATCTGACTCTCATGCTGTCACCACTACACACCATGGCTTCAGCCTCAACTGCTGACTAGGCTAAGGGTGAATCTTGAGCAGTTGTAGATAAGAGATGAAGAACTGTCAGCACAGCAAGAGGAACTGGCCATCCAACATACACCTGAGATCCAGAACACCTTCCCTTCAGCACAGCAGAGCAGACAGAGCATCAAGGGGTCACGCAGATTGGTTAATAAAGGACCAGAGCCTGCATTAGGAGAAATCTCACAGGGCAGAGCTGCCCCATCCCCCTTCATCCCACAGGTATGTCTTCTCTGAGTTTGATCCAGTCACGATTATTTAGTGAGAGAGAAAAGAATGAGAATAACAAGCACAATCCATTGCACGGAAATAAATTAACCTGCACAGACAGCTCAACTGGAGAGGCACCATCTGACGTAATGGGGGAGCCACAGGTCATTTGGGGTCCCATGGACTGTAGCTCACCAGGCTCTTGTGTCCATGGAATTCTCCAGACAAGGATACTGGAGTGGGTTGCCATTCTCCTCCAGGGGATCTTCCCAACCAAAGGACTGAATCCGCACCTCTTGCATCTTCTGCATTGGCAGGCGGGTTCTTTACCACTAGCGCCACCATGTTATGTACCAGTCAGGGTCCCCTGGCATGTAACAGATGGCACAATCAAACTGAGTAATTCACAGAGAGTTTAATAAAGGGACTCAAGGCAAAAATGTGGACAAGGTTTAGAGAAAACAGGAAGGGGTGGAACAACACCCTGGAACTTGTAGAACTCAGGACGCTTCTACAGTCCAGGTCTCAAAGGACAAGGGGAGCGAGTACTCTGGATGTAAGCGTGAACTTCCTCACAGGACCTAAGTCCTCTGGGGGAAGAAAAGCACTTCTTTGAGACAACCTGGTAGTTAGAGACAGGGAATAAACACCATGATTTCCCTTGTCTCCTACCCTTGATTTCCTGATGTTATTTGCAGGTTTCTGGGAAGCAAAACAGGTGGAGAGTTGATCTCGAAGGGCAAGCAGAAGATAAGTAGCATATTTCATATGGTTCTAATGAAAAGACTCTTAACGAGACAACTTACAGAGACTTCAGCAACGTTAAGAGACATAAGAGAGATGTTAGAGCACCCAGAAACTAGCAACATTGCCACCCCTAGAAGTGAAGGGAGTGTTTCCATAGTCACATAGACACACACTCCCATTTCCCTGGGCTTCACACCTCTCTCCAGCTATGGCTGTCTCTTTTTGCCCCTTCCCATCAAACTTCTGAAAAATATGTTATTTATCCACAGTTTCCATTTCCTTTGCCACCACTCATTCCTTACTGTTTCCACCCATAAAACTGGTCAGTACTGTTCTTGCTAACATCTTTGTGTCATAAATGCCAAGGACACCCATTAGTCTTAGGGTTCGGGGCTACAGCTTGACAGTGGTGATTGATCCCAACTATCAAAGATATTTTACTACACCACAAGTGTAAGAAAGAGTAGGTCTAGAATGCAGGAGATCCCTCTAGGGTTTCAGTTCAGTTCAATTCAGTCACTCAGTCATGTCCGACTCTTTGCGACCCCATGAATCGCAGCACACCAGGCCTCCCTGTCCATCACCAACTCCCGGAGTTCACTCAGACTCATGTCCATCGAATCGATGATGCCATCCACCCATCTCATCCTCTGTCGTCCCCTTCTCCTCCTGCCCCCAATCCCTCCCAGCATCAGGGTCTTTTCCAATGAGTCAACTCTTTGCATGAAGTGGCCAAAGTACTGGAGTTTCAGCTTTAGCATCATTCCTTCCAAAGAACACCCAGGACCAATCTCCTTTAGAATGGACTGGTTGGATCTCCTTGCAGTGCAAGGGACTCTCAAGAGTCTTCTCCAATACCACAGTTCAAAAGCATCAATTCTTTGGTGCTCAGCTTTCTTCACAGTCCAACTCTCACATCCATACATGACTACTGGAAAAACCATAGCCTTGACTAGACGGACCTTTGTTGGTAAAGTAATGTCTCTACGTTTAATATGCTGTCTGGTTTGGTCATAACTTTCCTTCCAAAGAATAAGCGTCTTTTAATTTTATGGCTGCAGTCACCATCTGCAGTGATTTTGGAGCCCAGAAAAATAAAGTCAGCCACTGTTTCCACTGTTTCCCCATCTATTTCCCATGAAGTGATGAGACCAGATGCCATGATCTTCGTTTTCTGAATGTTGAGCTTTAAGCCAACTTTTTCACTCTCCTCTTTCACTTTCATCAAGAGGCTTTTTAGTTCCTCTTCGCTTTCTGCCATAAAGGTGGTGTCATCTGCATATCTGAGGTTACTGATATTTCTCCAAGCAATCTTGATTCCAGTTTGTGCTTCTTCCAGCCCAGCATTTCTCATGATGTACTCTGCACATAAGTTAAATAAGCAGGGTGACAATATACAGCCTTGACGTACTCCTATTCCTATTTGGAACCAGCATGTTGTTTCATGTCCAGTTCTAACTGTTGCTTCTTGACCTACATATATGTTTCTCAAAAGGCAGGTCAGGTGGTCTGATAGTCCCATCTCTTTTAGAATTTTCCACAATTTATTGTGATCCACATAATCAAAGGCTTTGGCATAGTCCATAAAGCAGAAATAGATGTTTTTCTTGAACTCTCTTGCTTTTTCTATGATCCAGCGGATGTTGGCAATTTGATCTCTGGTTCCTCTGCCTTTTCTAAAACCAGCTTGAACATCTGGAAGTTCACGGTTCACGTATTGCTAAAGCCTGGCTTGTAGAATTTTGAGCATTACTTTACTAGCGTGTGAGATGAGTGCAATTGTGCGGTAGTTTGAGCATTCTTTGGCATTGCCTTTCTTTGGGATTGGAATGAAAACAATATCCACAACTGGGTATTGTTTTTGCTTTGGCTCCATCGCTTCATTCTTTCTGGAGTTATTTCTCCACTGATTTCCAGTAGCATATTGGGCACCTTCCAACCTGGGGAGTTCCTCTTTCAGTATCCTATCATTTTGCCTTTTCATACTGTTCATGGGGTTCTCAAGGCAAGAATACTGAAGTGGTTTGCCATTCCCTTCTCCAGTGGACCACATTCTGTCAGACCTCTCCACCATGACCCGCCTGTCTTGGGTGGCCCCACATGGCATGGCTTAGTTTCATTGAGTTAGACAAGGCTGTGGTCCATATGATTAGACTGACTAGTTATCTGTGACTATGGTTTGTGTATCTGCCCTCTGATGCTCTCTCGCAACACCTACCGTCTTACTTGGGTTTCTCTTACCTTGGACGTGTGGTATCTCTTCACGGCTGCTCCAGCAAAGCGCAGCCACTGCTCCTTACCTTGGATGAGGGGTATCTCCTCACCACCACCCCTCCTGACCTTGAACGTGGAGTAGCTCCTTTCGGCCCTCCTGTGCCCATGCAGCGACCGCTCCTTGGATGTGGGGTATTCCCGTATCCTGGAATTAAGTCAATGGAAAGCTATACTGACCCAATACAGGCTACTGTTGGCCTAGACCCTTTAGGAATAAAGGTTTGAGTCATCCCACCAGGCAAGGAACCATGCCCATCTGAGGCGCTCCCTGAGGACAAAAGGAAGAGAGAGTATATCTGAAGAAGATAGTTAAACATAACTGCCATGACGTGTGATCAGTTGCAGAACAAAGACTGTAGTAGCTTTAAGTTTTCTTACTTTAACTTTTCTTTCCCTCTAGCATTCCCCTATCATCTAAAATAAGATGTGTTGATAGTAATTAACCCTACATCTCAGTATTAAATTATAGAATTTTGACAGGAGATTGTGGCTCAGCTAAAAGAGGTGTGAATATCACTGAAAGAGGGAGAAAGGGATTTACATCAACTTTTGGGAGAAAGCACCCACGTGTCTTTTTGTTGCATGGAGAATATTTGCATCAAGTTAGGCTGAAGCGTGGTTTGTTATTGTCTTTTTTGTAAGATGAAAGTGAAAAGGGAAAGTTAGTCACTCAGTCATGTCCTACTCTTTGTGACCCCCATGGATTGTAGCCTGCCAGGCTCCTCTTGTCTATGGAATTTCCCAGACAAGAATACGGAGTGGGTTGCCATTCCCTTCTCCAGAGGATCTTCCCAGCCCAGGGAGCGAACCCAGGTCTCCTGCATTGCAGGAGGATTCTTTACTGTCTGAGCCGCAAGGGAAGCCCTGTTTGTAAGATAAGTATGATCAAATGAGGTAGCTACAGATGCCACTTTGGTAAAGTGTAAATTGCAGTAGCTTTGTACAATTTTTAACTGTTTCTCAGATTTTCTTTCTCTGTCTGGTTCTGATTTAGCATTGGCCATAAGAGAAGCTTGCATGAGATATGGAAGGAAGATGTGAAGCTGCAGCTATATGTAATGTCAGTGGGGCTGGGTACCAGATTTTGCGGCAATTCACATATCTTGTCACTGCTCTGTTAGCTCACCTTGTTGGTATGTGACACTTGGGCTGGATGCTCTTTAATCTCCTGCTAGCTCTCCTTCTTCATCATCTCCAAGTCCTAGCCAAATGCATGTACAGCTCCATGGTGGAAGGGCTAGCTTCTATTGCTGGTCTCCCATCATACTGAGATTGGAGGTAGTGAGAAACAGACTCAGCTTTTGGTTTCCTACCATACATATCTTTCTTTCCTGATTGCCAGACTAGCTAACCTACAGCAATCTGGGGGCTTAATACTAGAACCAGAGGCAATGGCCAGCATAGACTGCTCCACTAGCTTCCATAATTGTGTAAGATCTAATTGCTATAACAAATCATTCAAAGTGGCTACACTTCGCTGATCAAGCCTAGAAACAAATATCTATACACTTGGGAATTACAAAAACATTCAGAAACAATCATTCAAAGTATTTCATTGACATGTATCTCTAGTCCCATTTGTCTAAAGTAGCAGTCCTCCAGCTCTCTCTTTGTGTGTGTATGGGAGGCGGGTGGGTCTTTCCTGACATTTTTAAAGAACCTGGGCCAATTGTTTTGTAAATCTTTAACTTGGATAGATTATTCTTTCCTCGTGATTATATTTTGGTTAAAGATTTTGGCAGATGTACTGGATGAGAGGCAGTATTCCCTGCTCCATGGTCACCTCAGAACACACTTGATCTCATGTCTCATTATTACTGATCTTAAGTTTGATCTCTTCACAAAACTGACCTCCGCCAGATTTCACTTTTTTTCCTTTGAAAGGTACTTTTTTCCTTTGAAATTAATACATAACCTACCAAATGAGATTATAATATTGGATGCACATCTGGTTCCCTAGTAATCTTTCATCTAATCATTTTAGCATCCATTGATGATCATTTATTACTATGAAGGTTGCAAAATAGTGATTTGAAATTCCATCATTCATTTTTTATTAGGTGGCATTCTTTTGTGAAGAAGACCCTTCCATTCTCCCCACCTTCCCTTTTAATGTTTTTGCTATCAGCATGAACTCATGGATTCTTTTTTTTTTAATGCCATCCATTGTAGTCCATTATGTCATTTTTCATTTTGTGCTCAAATTATAAAAAATTTAACCAGTTAAGTGTTCCTTCAAGTAAGCAATTATGTCCAATAATGTTGTATAAGTTTCTTAGAGAAAGTGTATACATCTTTTAATATATTTAATTCTGAATATTTCCATTTTTGTATTATGTAAGTGGTATCTTTTAATTTCACTTCAGTATGGTTATTGAAGGCTTCTCTGATAGCTCAGTTGGTAAAGAATCTGCCTGCAGTGCAGGAGATCCCTGTTGGATTCCTGGGTTGGGAAGATCTCTTGGAGAAGCAAAAGGCTACACACTCCAGTGTTCTGGCCTGGAGAATTCCATGGACTGTCTATTGGTTCGCAAAGAGTTGAACACAACTGAATAACTTTCACTTTCATGGTTATTGCAGATATGTTATATAGCACATGATTTTGTATATATATTCATCAATAATTCTACATTCAACTATTAATTTTAATAAATTGCATTTAAGATTCTTTTAAGAGAATTTTATTTTATTATTTTGGCTGTGGCTGGTCTTTGCTGCTATATGCAGGCTTTCTCTGGTTGCCATGAGCAGGGGCTACTCTTCATTGTGATTTGTGGGTTTCTCATCATACTGGCTTTTCCTGTTGCAGAGCACAGGCTCTAAGCCCATGGGCTTCAGCAGATGCAGTACATAGGCTCTGTAGTTGTGGCACATGGGCTTAGCTGCACTGTGGCATGTAGGATCTCCCCAGACCAAGGATGGAACCAGTGTTCCTTGCATTACAAGGCAGATTCTTAACCACTGGACCACCAGGGAAACCTCTGCATCCAGATTATTTCGGACTTTCTGTTTTCCCAATCCTACTGTCTGAAAATGACAGTGATGTTGAAAGTTAAAATCTCTTAGTTATGTCCAACTCTTTGTGACCACATGGACTGTAGCTTGCCAGGCTCCCTTGTCCATGGAATTCTCCAGGCAAGAATACTGGTGTAGGTTGCCATACCCTCCTCCAGGGGATCTTCCCAACCCAGGGATCGAACCCACCCCTCCTGCATTGCAGGCAGATTCTTTACCATGCGAACCACCAGGGAAGCCCAAGAAAACTGGAGTGGGTAGCTTATCCCTTCTCCAGGGGATCTTCCTGACCCGAGGATTGAACAGGGGTCTCCTGCATTGCAGATGGATTCTCTACCAGCTAAGCTAACAGGGAAGACCTTAACTTGTGCTAGTTAAGATCTCTAATAAAATGTTGAATAGAAGTGCTACCAGACATTCTCATCAAATTCTCAATATTAAGGAGCAAGATATTAATCCTCCATGATTAAGAATTTTTGCTGTAGGGTTTGGTAGATACCCTCTATTGGATTAGTGATTTTCACTTTTATTTTTAGTTTTTCAGGACATTTAAAATATATATATATATTAAAGACTTTGTAATTATCTTTAAAGATTTTGTAATTATGTTTGTGAGTGGGATTGACCTTTAATTTTCCTTTCTGATAGTAAGCTGGTCTGGTTTTACTATGAAGGTTATATTAGCTTACTGAAATGATTTGGGGAATCTTCTTATAGGTAAAATAAAGTTTAAGAAGATAGAGACATTTGCAAATATTTGACAGAATTCACATTTGGAGACATACAAATCCAGGGATTTTCTTATATGGAAGTTTTTAGTGATTCAAATTCATTAGAACTATACAAGAGAACTATTTTAGTTTTCTACTTCTTCTCTAGTCAATTTAATAAGATGCATTTTTTGCTTTGAATTGGTCTTAAATTTCAAATTTTTCGGCACAACATTGTTCATATTTTCTTATTAACTTTTTAATGCATCTAGTAATATCTCCCTCTTCATTCCTAACAGTAATAATTTAGTTTCCTCTCTCTCTTTTTCTTACACACACACATGCACTCACATTCAGTAATAACAGAATTTTGTCAGTTCAAACTTTCTGCAAACTATACTTTGGGCAGAGTTTGTCCTCTTTATTGTGTTTTCTATTTAACTAATTTCTGATCCTATCTTTATTATTTTCTTCTGCTGCTTTTAAATTTATTTTTCTGAATTTTGTCTCTTCTTGTAATAGATTCTTAATCCATTAAATTGCAGCCCCTATTTTTCTAGTATACACATTTAGTGTTGTACATTGTCTTCTAAGAACTGTTTCATATTCTGTAAGAATTAATTAGAAGTGACCCATGGGTTTGTTTGAAGCATATTTCTTAATTTATAAGCATGGGAATATTTCAGATACTTTTAAAAAAATTATTCTTAGTTTAATTGTATGTGATTAGAAAATGTACTTTCAATTATTTCAGTTCTTTGAAATGCACTGAAATTCATTTATGGCCAATATATATGGCCAATTTTTAAAATATTTCATTTGTTCTTGAAAAGAATGTGTTAAACAATGGTAGAATTTGTTCCTTAGGCCAGTTTTTTGATTGAAAATAAGACCTAAGGTCTTATTTTCCGAATCTTATATAATCACGTTTGTATTTTTTATCAGTTGCTGAGAGAAGTGTGTTAAAACCTTAGGGTATAATTGTTGATTTCTCTTTCTGTTTCATTTAATTATTGTTTTTGAATAGTAGAATTTGAAGCACTATTATTAGTGAAGACAAATATAAAATTATTATATCATCCTGGTAAGTGAAACCTCTAAATAAATATGAAATAATGATCTTTTCTCTAATATATATTTTGCTTTAAAATGTATATTATAAGTGTGCTTCCATGGTATTTCTTTTTGCATCCATTCATTTTCAATCTTTTGTATACATATATTTGAGTTATTTCTTTTTCACAAACATCAAACAGTTGCATTTTTTATTCTTTCTGACAATCTCTGTCATTTAAACAGCCCATTTAGTCTACTTACATTTAATATAATTACTATAGATATACATGGTGCAAATTTAGCAACTTATTTTGTACTTTCTACTTGTCTTACATATTCTGTTTCTTTTTCTCTGTTTTCTTGAAATTGATTGTGTTCGAGTATGTATTTAAATCACTTTGTACTCTCTTTTGTAACTTGAGATTTAGTCACTCTTTTCCTTTTGTTCAGTACTTACCCCAGAAAGTTTAACTGCAGCCATGAAACTAAAAGATGCTTGCTCCTTGGAGGAAAAGCTATGACCAACCTAGACAGCATATTAAAAAACAGAGACATTACGTTGCCAACAAAGGTCCATATAGTTCAAAGCTATGGTTTTTCCAGTAGTTGTGTATGGATGTGAGAGTTGGACTATAAAGAAGGCTGACCACTGAAGAATTGATGCTTTTGAACTATGGTGTTGGAGAAGACTCTTGAGAGTCCCTTGAACTACAAGGAGATCCAACCAGTCCATCCTAAAGGCAATCAGTCCTGAATATTCACTGGAAGGACTGATGCTGGAGCTGAATCCTTGGCCACCTGATGCAAAGAGCTGACTCAGTGGAAAAGACCCCGATGCTGGGAAAGACTGAGGGCAGGAGGAGAAGGGGACAATAGAGGATGAGATGGTTGGATGGCATCACCAAGTCACTGGACATGAGTTTGAGTAAGCTCCGGGAGATGGTGAAGGACAGCGAAACCTGGTGTGCTGCAGTCCATGGGGTCACAAAGAGTCAGACACAATGGACTGACAACAACAAAAAAAATCAGCAAAAAAGTAATCACTACTTTTACCTTCCTCATGGAAAATATAAGATTCCTAGAATATTTTGAATGCAGTTTACACCATCTTGATTCACATATTTTTAGTTGTCATTTTCTTTGCATTTACCTTGAAAAAATTCCACTACTATCATTATCATTACAAGCTATACCTTCAGTGCTCCTGTAGATTTACTCACATACTTACCATTATCTGTATTCTTCATTTTTTTCAGTACCTAGGCCTACTATCCTTATGCTGAAGTATATCCTTTAGCTGAAAACTAGTGAAATTGTATTTCTAATATAATGAAAGAAAGTGACTTCCAACTTAAGTCCAATGAAAATAGATTTTAAGAGCAAAGGTAAAATAAATTCTTTAGGATTTTCTTTAACAAATTTCTACTTGTAGCAAGCTTGCACTGCATTTGTCTGAAAACAAATTTATTCTGACTTTGCTCTTAAAATCTATTCTCACTGGATTTAACTTGGAAGTCACTTTCAGCATATTAAAAATCAGTTCAGTTCAGTCGCTCAGTTGTGTCCGACTCTTTGCAACCCCATGGACTGCAGCACACCAGGTTTCCCTGTCCATCACCAACTCCCAGAGCTTGCTCACACTCATATCCATTGAATTGGTGATGCCATCCAGCCATCTCATCCTCTGTCATACCCTTCTCCTCCTGCCTTCAATCTTTCCCGGCATCAGGCTCTTTTTAAATTAGTCAGTTCTTCACATCAGGTGGCCAAAGTATTGGAGTTTTAGCTTCAGCATCACTCCTTCCAATGAATATTCAGGACTGAATGCCTTTAGGATGGACTGATTGGATCTCCTTGCAGTCCAAGGGATTCTCAAG
The DNA here is from genome assembly GCF_003369695.1 of Bos indicus x Bos taurus. Classification (NCBI taxonomy): domain Eukaryota; kingdom Metazoa; phylum Chordata; class Mammalia; order Artiodactyla; family Bovidae; genus Bos; species Bos indicus x Bos taurus. Next base: position 68,126,872 of record NC_040084.1, on the reverse strand, counting down.
AGTCTTCTCCAACAAGTTAAATAAGCAGGGTGACAAGATACAGCCTTGACGCACTCCTTTCCCGATTTGGAACCAGTCTGTTGTTCCATGTCCAGTTCTAACTGTTGCTTCTTGACCTGCACCCAGGTTTCCCAGGAGACAGGTAAGGTGGTCTGGTATTCCCATCTCTTTAAGAATTTTCCAGTTTGTTGTCACCCACACAGTGAAAGGCTTTGGTATAGTCAATAAAGCAGAATTATTAAATATATTTAACATTTCTTAAATATTAAAATAAAAAATATTAAAATATAATTTCACTATTTTTTTAGCTTCTGTTAATAGTACTGAAAATTAGTCTACTATTCTCTTTTTAAAATAACCTAACCATACTGTGGCAAAGAGTCGGATACGACTGAGCGACTGAACTGAACTGAACTGACTGTGGTTAATGGTGTTCCTTTACGGCTGATGTTCATTCAGAACCTCAGAATGTGACCTTACATTGAAAGATGGTCTTTGTAGCACTAATAAGTTTAGAATCTCAAGACAAAATCAGCCTATATTTGGTGTGGGCCCTAGATCTAATGACTTTTGCCCTGAGAAGAAGAGGGGAGGACACACAGAGACAGAGAGGCAAATGCCATGTGAAGCAACTTACAAAGATAAAGATAAAAGATTGGAGTGGTGCAGCTACATGCCAAGGAATGCCACAAATTGTTAGCTACCCACAGGAGCTAGGAGAGAAGCACAAAACAGATTCTCACTTGGTACTTCAAAAAAGAATCAACCCTACCAACACCTTGATTTCAGATTCTGGTCTCCAGAACTTTTGGAACTATGATGGAATAAATTTTTGTTGTTTTAATCCACCTAGTTTGTGGCAATGCATTATGGCTGCCCCAAGAAAACAAATGTTATTTTTATGATTGATTTAAGAAATTTTTTTCTTTGTCTTTGGTGTTCTGCAGCTTCACTGTGCTATATCTAACTGTGGGCTCCTTTTGATTTCTCCTACTTGGAATTTATTGAATGACTTCTCAGGGTTCCCATTTTTCTAATTTGATTTTGGTCTGGAAATTTCTGATTCAGTTATTGTCCTTTCAGTGCTTTATATAGATCTTAAAAGATATTCTTTTCTAGATGTTTTGACTGTTTTTTGTGGGAGAGTTGGTGTAATTATGGAAGAGAAGTCTGTCAGAGTGATCTTTTAATAACCAAACCAGATCATGTCACCATTCTGCTTAATAGTCTCTAATGGCTACTCACAAGGTTTATGATCAAACCCCAAATCCCACAGCAGACCCTGGTGATCATGGAGGGATCAAGCTCTTTGCTTGTCCTCCTGGAACATTCTCTCCCTGGCAAGCTCTGCTCTGGGCTGTGCTACTGTAATGTCTGCGGTAAGACTGCAGAGGCTGATCCCATGGCAGGGAACAATTTCTGTTCTTGCTATTCTTATTTTTGCAGCTTAATTTTAATCACATTTCATTTTTTTAATATTAGGATTCCAGAACAAGCAAAAGCTTTTATCAAAGGAATTAAGAATAATTGGTAGAGCTATGTTTTACATCAGAAAAGTTTCTCTATCTCTCACATCATACCATACAAATATAATTGTTTCTCCCTCATTCAGGACAGTTCATTTTGATACATATTTATTGAGCAACTCTACATAACAAGTATCATGCAGGAAACAGGGTGTTTAAAGATGAATACAAGATGATTCTTTTACTTCCAGGACTTCAAAGTTTCTTGAGAAAGACAGATGATAAGAAAATAATTTTAATACCTTTCTGTTCGATAAAGGTCTACAGATATGCATGACCAGGGGAAGGGAAATCAGCCAAGCTTGGGGTTTCAGAGAAGACTTTCTCAATATCTTTCCACCAAGTCTGGTGCAGTTCAATATCCCTGGAGTTTAGAGAAGAGTTTGTTCTGACTACATTGGACAGCAGGAAAGGTAATTTTAGAACTAAAGATGGTTTTGTCCTTTGGCAAGAACATAATCATTTATATTACTTAATTTAGCCAAGAGCTTTCTTTTTACACACAATAACTAATGAGTTGTCCATTCTGTCTCAACAGAGCAACTTGTAAAATAATGATATTATTAGGTCTATTGACTGGAGAGTGGACTTTGATAAACTTGTAAAGCAAAGTCTCCTCTATCTATCTCAGAAAAGAATTACTCTGCTGACAACAGAGGACTGATCTTCAAATTAGAGTCTGTGCACACCTGGGAGTATCTGGAAGCTTTCCAAGGCCCAGGAATAGAACTGTGATTTTAAGGAAATCAGTTTCCAGATCTCCAACTTCCACATGTATGCTGCCCCAAAGCTCTGTTAAAACTGACTTTTGTACTTCCTATTTTCCATGTCTCCTTTTATAATTCCCTTCTCACACTCTATGAAAGAAAAGTAAAGGATTCCACCTTTCCTGAATTGAATTTTGCTCTATTGTATTTTTCTTGGTTGAAAAATTTCACCAGCAGAAAAGGAGAGGACAATTTCAAATAGTGGTGAAAAAGTGAATAACTCAGGTGATTGGTTAACAAATCCTTCTAAGTAGGAGTTTCCTTAAAATTTTTTTTCATCAAAATTAAATGAGAATCTAACAAGTTCTTAATCAATAGATCACTAAAAAGCAATTTTTTAACTGATCACTATGGATACAGTATTTGTTATGTAACTCAGGAGTTCAAAGAATTGAGTAACAGGGCTATAACAAATTCCCTCCCAGTTCTGGCTACTTATTTAGCTGCACTGTGTTTCTTAGTGCTTACATCTACAAAGATGAAGCCAAAATGTAAGTTTTCCATTTTAGTAATAAGTAATATTCATATGTGGGGCTTCCGTGGTGGTTCAGATGGTAAAGAATCTGCCTGCAATGTGGGAGATCCGGGTTCAATCCCTGGGTCAGGAAGATCCCCTGGAGAAGTGAATGGCTACCCACTCCAGTATTCTTGCCTGGAGAATCCCATGGACAGAGGAACCTGGCAAGCTACAGTCCATGGGGTCACAAAGAGTTGGACATGACTGAGCAACTAACACTTTCACTTTTTTTTTCAATATTCATATACAGATATAACCTCATTTATCTCATTAAAAGATGTATTTCTGAGAAATGTGTAGTGTTTAATGGACCTTTATCAATATTTATAATAAATATTATTTTGATCATTTGAACATTAATAATCAGAATGATAACTCAATCCAGATGGAATTTTTAATACTTAGAGTCTCTGTTCACTAAATTTTTAAATGCAAATGATACACATAAAGTGTTATAGACCAATAAAAGGATCCTAAGTATAAATATGCATCATAAATATATATATATATTACAGTTCTCATGAGGAAATTACAAATATGTCTTGGAAGATAAAAAGGAAAAAAATTAGATCTCTTACATTTAAGGAACAATTTGTTTATATATTTAAACTGTATATGGGTAGATAAAATTGCTTTGGTAAAAAATATTCCAATTAAAAGAGCAACACAGCTTTTAGTTTAAAAGGCCAGTGTTCCCAATGTTCTATTTTATTTTAAAAGGCCAATGTTCTCTTATTTTCTGAACTTTTAAAAAACTTTTGATGTTCAATATAATACAATAATTTTAAAATATTTGAAAAGATAAGGTGCAGGATGGTGATTATAGTTAATAATACTGTCTTGTATATTTGAAAGTAGCTAAGACAGTAGATCTCAAAAGTTCTTGTCACAAGAAAAAAAATGATAACAATGTGTGTTCATGGATATTAACTAGACTTACTGTGATTATCATTTCACCATATATGAAAATATTGAATCATTATGTTGTACATCCAAAACTATAATGCTGGATGTCATTTTTACCTCAACAAAAAAATGAAAATAAAAATAAAGCAAAAGAAAATTGAAGAAAAAGAGAGGCAGGAGAAAATGTTTGGGGGTGATGGAAACATTCACTCTTCTGATACTGTTTATGGTTTTTTTAGCAGGATATGCTAAATTGGAGAAGGCAATGGCACCCCACTCCAGTACTCTTGCCTGGAAAATCCCATGGATGGAGGAGCCTGGTTGACTGCAGTCCACGGGGTCGTGAAGAGTCGGACACGACTGAGCGACTTCACTTTCACTTTTCAGTTTCATGCATTGGAGAAGGAAATTGCAACCCACTCCAGTGTTCTTGCCTGGAGAATCCCAGGGACGGAGGAGCCTGGTGGGCTGCCGTCTATGGGGTCGCACAGCGTCGGACACAACTGAAGTGACGCAGCAGCAGCAGCATATGCACATGGGGAAACTTATAGAAATGGGTAATTTAAGCACATGCAGTTTATTGTATTCAATTGTATCTCCACAAAGGATGCTAAAAAGAAAATAAAAACTTACTGACTAAATAAATATATATATTTGAAAGGATAGAAATATTTTCAAAATTGGTTAAGAAAGTCCATGAGCAAAAACTGAATTTCCTGGACTAAAGGATGCCTCTTGACATGGTCCCTGCTTCACCTGGAGAAAGTTAAGCTTTCCAGGTACTGAAACTAGATGCTATAAACAGTCCTCACCTTTTTAACATCTGAAAACTCTTTCATGAATAAGATAAAGTGTTTCTGCTTGTCTTTATACTGAGTATCAGCTCCTGGAGGAAACAGACAGGAAGGTCAAGGGAACTGTTTTTTCAAGAAAGTTGAACTCAAATACAGCTTACAGTATGTGTTTATTTCTGTGACTCAGAAATAAAAAGATGGTCAATACATTCTTTAAATCTACTCCATTATTCTAGGCTGAAAACATTTAATGCTACAAACATGTCTGCACTTTAAATTACTCTTAGTGGTAATGCAGATAAGACCTCACACATATCAGTATTTAAGGGAAATGGAAATTAAAAATATACTAAAGGCCTATTTGTAGAAATGTCTATTTAGGTCTTCTGCCCATTCTAGATTGGGTTCTTTGGTTTTCTGTTACTGAGTATAAGAACTCATTTTTATTGTATTTCCTCAAAGTATTAGCCCATGACTTTTCAGGGGGAATAAAAAGGTCCTTAGCCACATATGACTTGAGAATCACTGAAGTAGGAGGTTTTTCTGAGTCTTAGTCTCTTCTGTATGAAATAAGAACCTCAATACTTTAGAAATTTATTGTATGACTAAATAAAACCATAAGTAAAATCACCTAGACTATAGTAGTCATTTAATAGATGGAAGCTCTTTTTGTACATACGTATAGACTATTTTAATAATGCTATCTAACCAATGTGATACAATATACTGTTCTATACTCTTTATATTAACTTATCCCCCAAGCCCTATGAGAAGGGTAAAATTATCAGCTTCATTTTATAGGTAAAGAGACTGAGGCCCAAGGTCATTGTAATTATCAGTTTTCACTAGGTATTGTTGTAATAACAAATAACCTCAAATTTTCAGTAGCTTAAACAGTACATACTTATTTCTCACTGAAGTTATATTCTGGTAGCTGCCTGCCATTTTCCTCAGCTCTTTTTATGGTTCTTCTCAGCGCAGACCCAGGTTGAAAGAGTAGCCAGTTCTAACTGAGGGCACATCATTTTCTTGGTAGAGGGAAAGATCAAGAGAAATGGTGGAAACATACAACAGCTCTTAAAGCTGCTTGCTAGATATAGTATACATCATGTTTCCTCACATACCACTGGCCAGGGCACATACATGATCAAGCCCAAGATCAATAGTGTGAGGAATGTATTATCTGCTTACAAGAAGGGGAAATTATTATTTGGGAAGAATAATGCAGTCTATCACAATTATACAACTTGTAGGTAACTGTGTTAATATCCAAATCTGGCAGTCTAGCACCAGAGTCTGCATTTTTCACCATAACATCATATTTCTTATTTCCAGAGGGATGAATCAAATGGAGAAATGAAATCCCAGCAGCACTCTTCTCCTATATTCAACATTCTATAAAAATTGATGACCATATAGAATACATGAAGCCAGACAAGAAGCCCTAGGACAAATTCAAGGTCACTCAGGGCTACAGTATTTTATCATCGATGTATCTCCAATCATAGAGAGATACCTTACTTGGAAAGCACAGATGAGATCGAACATAACAATATATGTCCATATTCCAGTTCCACGGTAATGACAAATGTTTGATTTTAAGGCCAAACATCTGCTATTCTCATTGTTAAAAAAAAAAAAATTTCATTTGACAAAATAAATACCATTAGGTTTACATTCCGTAATACACAGATGATATTGCATTAACCAGATATTTTGCACTGTCATATATGCATATATGATAGTGTCCTTATAATTTTCTCTTTTGTATAATTCTATGTGTAGATTGTTTGCCACCTAGTGGCAGTTGTTTTCAATTCAAACATTAATATTCATGACCAATTTTAATTAGTTTTTTTAAGGAAAGATCCCAAAGTCATAAAACGTTTAAAAGTGTTGGCAATGACATTATTCTGCTCTAGCAATCTTTAAAAAAAATACCTTGCAAATTTGGTTTATATTTAATCCTTGACAATGACAGATGAGGCAGTGTATTCAGAAGTCATTTCCTGTTGCAAGAAGAATGGAGAGAATGATAAAATGAACATTTTAATTTTTAGTAAATAACACTAAGATGTTCTTTGGATGTGGTGGTTTTCTGTTTTGCTTTCAATATTGCCTAGCAAAATATACATACAGAGTTGCAAAACTCACTGATTTATCACAAGCACTCTTTGGCCTATGTGACTCTGAGGATTTAGGCACTGTTCCTGGTGGTCATGTTTATACTTTTAATATCTTATTAACAGTTATTATGGAGTCAAACTATAAAATACTAGGCAGTGAGTTTAGAAGAAAATTCTAAAATATTGCAAATAAAAATAGGATAGTAGTTCACATCAATCAAACTAGCAAAAATTAGAATTTGGCTACTGAAAAATTTGTGCAATGCTGGTAGAAATATAGGTCAGTGCTGCCATGCAAGCCAGCAATATGACAACACTTAAGTATACGCTTATTCTAGCTTCTGCACAGCAAAGGAAATTATAAACAAAATGAAAAGAAAACCTACAAACTGGGAGAAAATATTTGTAAATGATGTGACTGACAAGGGATTTCCAAAATATACAAACAGCTCATATAACTCAATAACAAAGAGAAAACAACTCACTCAAAAATGGGCAGAAGACCCAAATAGACATTTCTCCAAAGAAGACATCCAGATGGCCAATAAGCACATGAAAAGATGCTCAACATTACTAATTATTTAGTTCAGTTCAGTTCAGTTGCTCAGTTGTGTCCGAATCTTTGCGACCCCATGAACTGCAGCACACCAGGCCTCCCTGTCCATTACCAACTCCCAGAGTTGACCCAAACTCATGTCCATTGAATCGGTGATGCCATCCAACCATCTCAGCCTCTGTTGTCCCCTTCTCCTCTTGCCCTCAATCTTTCCCAGCATCAGGGTCTTTTCAAATGAGTCAGCTCTTCTCATCAGGTGGCCAAAGATTGGAGTTTCAGCTTCAACATCAGTCCTTCCAATGAATACCCAGGACTGATCTCCTTTAGGATGGACTGGTTAGATCTCCTTGCAGTCCAAGGGACTCTCAAGAGTCTTCTCCAACATCGCAGTTCAAAAGCAACAATTCTTCGGTGCTCAGCTTTCTTTATAGTCCAACTCTCACATCTATACATGACCGCTGGAAAAACCATAGCCTTGACTAGGTGGACCTTTGTTGACAAAGTAATGTCTCTGCTTTTTAATATGCTGAGTAGGTTGTTCATAACTTTCCTTCCAAGGAGTAAGCGTCTTTTAATTTCATGGCTGCAATCACCATCTGCAGTGATTCTGGAGCCCAGAAAAACAAAGTCAGCCACTGTTTGCCCATCTATTTGCCATGTAGTGATGGGACCAGATGCCATCATCTTAGTTTTGTGAATGTTGAACTTTAAGCCAACTTTTTCACTCTCTTCTTTCACTTTCATCAAGAAGTTCTTTAGTTCTTCTTCACTTTCTGACTTAAGGGTGGTGTCATCTGCGTATCTGAGGTTATTGATATTTCTCCCGGCCATCTTGATTCCAGCTTGTGCTTCATCCAGCCCAGCGTTTCTCATGATGTACTCTGCATAGAAGTTAAATAAGTAGGGTGACAATATACAGCCTTGACATACTCCTTTTCCTATGTGGAACCAGTCTGTTGTTCCATGTCCAGTTCTAACCATTGCTTCCTGACTTGCATACAGGTTTCTCAAGAGACAGGTCAGGTGGTCTGGTATTCCCATCTCTTTCAGGATTTTCCACAGTTTATTGTGATCCACACAGTCAAAGGCTTTGGCATAGTCAGTAAAGCAGAAATAGGTCTTTTTCTGGAATTCTCATGCTTTTTTGATGATCCAGCAGATGTTGGCAATTTGATCTCTGGTTCCTCTGCCTTTTCTAAAACCAGCTTGAACATCTGGAAATTCACGGTTCACGTATTGCTGAAGCCTGGCTTGGAGAATTTTGAGCATTCCTTTACTAGCGTGTGAGATGAGTGCAGTTGTGTGGTAGTTTGAGCATTCTTTGGCATTGCCTTTCTTTGGGATCGGAATGAAAACTGATCTTTTCCAGTCCTGTGGCCACTGCTAATTATTAGAGAAATGCAAATCAAAATGACAATGAAGTATCACCTCATACTGGTCAAAATGGCCATTATTAAAAAGTTTACAAACAAGAAATGGTGTACAGGATGTGGATAAAAGGGAACCCTTCTACACTATTGGTGGACATGTAAATTGGCGCAGCCACTGTGAAAAAAAGGGCTTCCCAAGTGGTGGTAGTGGTAAAGAACCCACATGCCAGTGCAGGAGTCATAGAAACATGGGTTCAATCTCTGGGTCAGAAAGATCCCTTGGGAGAGGACATGGCAATCCACTCCAGTATTCTTGCCTGAAGAATCCCATGGTCAGATAAGCATGGTGGGCTATAGTCTATAGGGTCACATAGACTCAGATAGGACTGAAAGGACTTAGCACACACTATGAAAAAAAGTATGGAGGTTCCTTGTGCTGTGTATGTGTGTGTGCTCAGTAGCTTCAGTCGTGTCCAACTCTTTGTGACCCTGTGGACTATAGCCCGCCAGGCTCCTCTGTCCATGGGATTTTTCCAGCAAGAATACTGGAATGGGTTGGCATGTCCTCCTCCAGGGCATCTTCCCGACACAGGAATCAAACCAGCATCTCCTGTGTCTACATTGCTGGTGGGATTCTTTACCATTGAGCCACCATGGAGGTTCCTTAAAAACCTAAAAATAGAGTTACCATGTGATCCAGCAATACCACTCCTGGGCATATATCTGGAGAAAACTCTAATTCAAAATGATACATATGCCCCGATGTTCATAGCAGTGCTATTTACAATAGTCAAGATATGCTGCTGCTGCTAAGTCCCTTCAGTCATGTCCAACTCTGTGCAATCCCATAGACGGCAGCCCACCAGGCTCCGCCGTCCTTGGGACACTCCATGCAAGAACACTGGAGTGGGTTGCCATTTCCTTCTCCAATGCATGAAAGTGAAAAGTGAAAGCGGAGTCACTCAGTCGTGTCCGACTCTTAGCAACCCCATGGCCAACAGCCTACCAGGCTCCTCTGCCCATGGGATTTTCCAGGCAAGAGTACTGGAGTGGGGTGCCATTGCCTTCTCTGAGTCAAAATATGGAAGCAATCTAAATGTCCACTGACAAATGAATGGATAAAGAAGATGTAGCATATATATACAATGAAATACTACTTAGCAATAAAAAAAGAATGAAATAATGTTATTTGCAGCAACATGGATGGACCTAGAGATTATCATACTAAGTAAAGTCAGATAGAAAAAGACAAATAAATACCATATGATACCACTTATATGTGGAATCTAGAATATGATACAAATGAACTTATTTGCAAAACAGAAACAGACTCATAGACATGGAAAACAAATTTGTGATTACCAAAGGGGAAAGGGCGTGGAGGAGGAATAAATTAGGAGTTTGGGATTAGTAGATACAGACTCCTATATATAAAATAGACAAACAAGATCCTACTGTATAGCACATATTTATTCTAATCTATTTAATTCTAATAATTTAAGCAGATTAGAATAACTTGGAAAAGGACATGGATTTGGGAAATGGATATAAAAAGGAATGAGTGAAGGGATGAATAACTCAGCTAATATGAAAGGACCTCACAGGGCTCCATGGTGTTAATGGGCCTTAAACTGAGAACCAGTGATGATGAAGATCAACTCAGTCTCTGAACATGTGGTCAAAATAATGACGGTTGTATCAAATTTAAGATCAAATTAAAAAGCAGTTGTTTTAAAAACAAAATTTCCTTTCCTAAGCAAAGGAAATTTTCTCTCAAATTGAAGAGACAATTTTTTTTAGCTGGATGATTTTTGTTTGGGGTTAATTGTAGAAGTTATTTATATGTTAAGTGGTCATTGAGATGTTTTTATTTGTTTTATTTTATTTATTTATTTTGCTTACTGCAGTCTTATTTATTACAGAGAAAAAAATGAAGGCCAAGTAAACATCTAGTAACAGAGAAATAGTTCAGTCAATTGGAATCATGGTAGGGATGTTATGTGAGATTTTTTTTATAGTTATTAAATGGACAAAGTTTTGAGCTTAAAGGTAACAGTCTGATACAAACACTTGGTGGAATATAGATGGGAAGTGAATAAAAGGGAACAAGATAAAAGTAGAGATATTTAAGGGGAGAAATAGTTGTGGTCAGCATTTCTCAAAATCTGAGACTCCTACCTCAAGTGGGAAAACCATGCTAGGCTTGCATGCTTAGTTGCTTCAGTCTTGTCCAAATCTGTGTGACCCTAGGGACCACAGTCCTCCAGGCTCCCCTGTCCATGGAATTCTCCACGGGTTGCCATACCCTCCTCCAGGGGATCTTCCCAACCCAGGGATCGAACCCACATCTCTTACATCTCCCGCATTGGCAGGCAGGTTCTTAACCACTAGCAATGTTGCGCTTGCTCCATAGAGAATGATGGTGTTGTCCGAGCACCTTTTCCTCCACTTTTCAGACTCACAGGGAACAGGAGCACCTTAAAGCTATAGAGATAACCTGTGTTAAGCAAATGTACCTGTTGACTTCACCTAACTTGGTGCTTCTCAGACTTACTTGATTAAGCCACCTCTGTTTCTACGAAGAAAGCCATTAATATCTGCCAAACATGCCTTTCACAGCCACTTGGGAAAACACTAGCTTTAGTGAACTGCCTACCACCATCCCTTCATTTTAACCTATATTTTCCATTTCACCTATCTTTGCAATGCCTATAACGTATACCAGTTTCCTTAAAAATATACACACACAAAATGGTAAAAGTACATGCTTCTTGAAAAATTTTAAACAACAAGAGAAGTAGATTTTGTCTCAAAAATGAGATCATACCATACATCCAGAGCTGTATTTCCCTTTTTCATTAGTAGATCTTTTTCAGTATAGTCACATCACATATATTGTGCTTTTTTAACAACCACAGAATATTCCAGAATAGGAATGTAAATGATCAAGGGTAGGTTTTAGTACCAGGATGGAGGAAGGGGACAAACCCAAAGGACACAGATAGTCCTTTAAGGGAGGGACCCAGTGAAGGCTGCATCAGGCCAAGGAACATTGGCTCTGGACAGCATGAAGGAGTCAAGAGGCACTTTTAAACAGGAGGCAATGGAGCGGGGATAATGCTGTAAAAAAAAGGCTATAAAATGAGAAATCATGGTTATTAAGATTAGACTAGGGAGGAAGATGATATATGTATAGAATCAAAACAACATTAAATATAGTTTTAAATATTTGCAATATACCAGGTACTAGGCTAGGTGCTTTAGATATATTTTTTCATTCAATCTTCAGCATTCCTTCCTCAAAATTTTGTAAGACAGGTTTTAACACCTCCATTATACCTGTAAGGAAACCGAGAATTCAAAAATTCAAGCGAGTTGGTGAAGGTCGCAATGCTACTAAACGACAGGCTGAGTTGACTCCCCGTCTGTCTGACTTGAATGAGGCAGGACCCCAATCATCACCTCACAAGTAGCATGTACTAGGGGAGAAAGGCTGTGACTGTCCGTACTTGGTGGGGGGGTGTGGGGGGGTGTTGGCGCCATGGCTCAGGATCAGCCATTTATGCTTGGTGACTTTTTTGATGGCACAGGTGATGGGGGCGGGTGTGTCAATATCAAGGTGGGAAAAAAAAAAAGAATTCCTCAAGGCTTCTTTTCCTGAATATAGAGGTTGTTTTCTAATCTCTTTCCTTTCAAAATCAGCTGAAGAGTGTTATAAAACCATGTGGCTTGAAACTCTTTAAGCACACATCCTTCTGAGGTCTTCTCTACACTTCCTGACCAGCTTTCTCACACTTTCTCAAAAAATAGTCACTGGCTCTCTACCTTCAGGAGGGGACTTCCCTTCTTCAGCTTCCCATCTCACAGAGCTCTCTCAGCTGCACCCTCAGCATGGCCCCAGAGTGTCTATATGTCATTAAACTGAGAGTTTCTGGAGAGGAGAAAGAGTGACCTACATCTGCACGTGAGTTTAGTCCTTCACCCTGCTTGGCCTGGCACAGCAAGGGGCACAAAGGCAGGGACTCAGAAATGATTGTTGAATGGATGGGAAGACAACCGGCCACATTCAACAAGGAAGAGGAGACAGGTGTATAAGATCCACTTCCTTGGTTTCCATGGGAATGCCATGAGTGGGAAAGGCAAAATGATGTGAACGGACATAATGCTAAGATGATTCTCTGGGAAAGGAGCTGGAACATGTGCAGTTCACTTTACAAAGAGGAAGAAAAATAATTAAATTTGTGTATTTTCAAATGTTTTACTCAATGTTAACTATCAGTAGATCAGGTATAAAGTAAAAGTGAAACCATATACCCTTTATATATACATATATATACACATATATGTGGGCTTCCCTGGTGGCTCAAATGGTAAAGAATCTGCCTGCAATGTGGGCAACCCAGGTTCGATCCCTGGATCTAGAAGATCCCCTGGAAAAGGGAATGGCAATCCTCTCCAGTATTCTTGCCTGGAGAATTCCATGGACAGAGGAGCCTAGCAGGCTACATACACTACATGGGGTAGCAAAGAGTCAGACACAACTAAGAGACAAACACACATACATATATGTATTTGTGGGGCTTTCCTGGTGGTTCAGTGGTAAAGACTCTGCCTGCTAATGTGGGAGATGTGAGTTTGATTCCCTAATTGGGAAGATCCTCTGGAGAAGGAAATGACAACTCCTGTATTCTTGCCTGGAGAATTCCATGGACAGAGGAGCCTGACGGGGTACAGTCCATAGGGTCACACAAGAGTTAGACACGACTTAGTAACTAAACAAAAACAGACATATTTGTACATGTCTACACATACAAAAATATATATACAATTTTATCTTACAAATGTAATAACTATATTTATCTGTATGTAAACATCTATATCAAATATACTTTATAGGCCCCTAAGAAGCTTAGTCATCTGTATAGAAAAATCCAGCTCTTGCTGGTATATACAGTTGTAGTCACTGACATATCATGGTTTTATTTTATGAAACATTTCATCATAAATTAGTCCCTTCCATGTTGAGGAAAGATTTCCCGAACAAAAAGTTCTCACAATAGAGATGTTGGTGAGTCACTCTCATTTTGGTGACTCATGCTACTTTGGTTTTATAACCTTTTGAGTAATATGATAATAGTAATGCTTAATTTGTATGTGCCTCTACAGACCTCTGAAAATCACCTAGGCAGTGTGGAGCCACAAATAGAGGCTTTCAAATTTTAATTCCAGCTATACTCCTGAAGTATGTGCATTTGGGTAAGTGCTAAGCTTTCATCTCTCTCTGTGTAAAGAATCTACCTTAAAACAGCCACTCTGAGGATTAAAGGAGGTAATCAAACAAACGTATTTTGCTCCCAAATGTTAGAAGTATTTCTATCCTCCTGCTTCTCCTCTCGATGACAATAAATGTGTAAGGGAGTGGGTAACTTCCCTGGTGGTCAAGATGTTAAGACTCTGCACTTCCAAAGCAGGGGACATAGGTTTGATCCCTGGTCGGGGAACTAAGACCCCACATGTCTTGTGGCATGGCCAAAATAAATAAATAAAAATTTTAGAAAAGGATGACTCCAAGTTTTAAAAAGTGTCAGGAATTAGTCATTGGACATTCAATTAAGTTAAACCATGAATTTATATACTGATTACCAAAGTGAGGCTAAGATCAATTGCCCACTTAGATGGTTTGTGTTGAATTCACATTTATTGTCAAGGGTTTTCTGTGTTGTCTACGCTGACATTCAGCCTTCCCTGCGAGGAAAGCCTGAAATCAAGATGCACGTTGAGCCTTGATGTCTCACAGTATCTTTGAGGGTAGATCATACTGTGTAGATGATAAAAGTGAGCACAGAGAAATCAAGTAATCTTGCCCAAGGTTATAACAAAGCTAGAAAGCATGAGTGGACAAAATTGGAAAGCTAGTGCTTTATATTCCAGAACTCTCTGTGACTTCCTGTTATTGTTGTGACTCCTTTACTTCCTATGGTTTGTATGCTGCAGCGATTTGCAACAATCCAAGGAAGATAAATTGAAGGCCTATCTGTGCCAACCTCCAAATGTTTCAATTCAACCAGCATTTCCTGAGCCTAAATGGCAAATGTTAACTCGCATTGTTTTGTCCATTCTGCTCAATCCTCCCTTACTCTTCTTCCTGATGACTGGAAATCTACCACTGGAAATTACACTTTAGATAAATGGTTAGCTATCTGTTAAAATACAGACATTTTTTTCCAAATCAGTATCTATTTTTCCCCCACCATATCAGTAATCTGTGCCTTAAAGTGAATTAGCTTGGCTCCATTTGTATAATGATGAGCAAGGAATGTCACAGGCCAGTAAAAAATGAAAAGGGAGGCTGTGGAAACACTGCAGGGCTTCCTCACACAACACCCTGCTTGATTCTCGGTTCAACTAGGGCTGTTTTGTCCCATAAAACAGTCCAGGAAAGGATGTGGGATGCGTACGTGGTAGAACATCATGCACTTGTTAAAATGATATTTTCCAAAGAAAATTTAATGAAATGGTAGAATACTCCTAAAGAATCATTAGCTGAAAAAAACAGTGACAAAAATTTGTGTTACCACTTGATTGTAATTTTGTACCATATGTGTATATGTATGCATATATGTGAGTATGCATGTGAGTGTACATGAATGTGTGTGTGTGTGTGTGTGTTAATACTGATATGTTGGCTGAGTCAGAGATGAGATTATGCGAGCTTGGCCTGTGGCATTCAATCCACCACAACCTGGCAGAAGTCCTCTGTGAGTTTGGGGCAAACCAGTCTTCTGCCTTTCATAAAATCTGTCAAAACCAGGAGCTGTTGCTGATGAAATGCAAACAAAAGAACTCCAAACTGTAAGAAGGGTGAAGATGAAAGGGCTCTGAGACCATCTACCTCCTTTCCATATCCCAGGGGTAAATGCAACATTTCTTGTGATGGCTTCCAGAAATGTATTCTCATGCAAGTATGGATCTCACCCTTATCGTTTTTTTTTTTTTTTTTTTTTTAGATATATGGAATTACAGTCTTCTGAATCATTTTACTTTATACTCCATGTACTTTAACTTTTCATATCAGTATTTGTTTTATTTCATAAAAATTTATGTAATGCTTTCTATGTGTCAAGCCATCATCTAGCACTTTGCAAACACTGAATCCTTTAATCCTCATAAAAACCTATGAGATGGGTACTGTTCTTATGTCCACTTAACAGACAAGCAAAGTGAGGCGCAAAGAGATTGAAATACATGCTGTAGTGGTGGAGCCAGGTTTTGAATGAAGGTATGGCTCCAGAGTCTGCACTGAGGTTTCAAAATCTATTTCTAATCACTAAGCTGAGCCTCTGTTTGGTATGTACAGACAGTATATACAAATCTTAGTATATACATGGAATTCCCTGGTAGCTCAGTCAGTAAAGAATCTGCCTTCAGTGCAGGAGACCCAGGTTTGATCCCTGGGTAGGGAAGATCCTCTGGAGAAGGAAATGGCAACCCACTCCAGTATTCTTGCCTAGACAATCCTATAGACAGAGGAGCCTGGCAGGCTGCAGTCCATGGAGTCGTAAGAGTTGGACATAACTTATCAGTCAACTAAACCACCACCAGTGTATACATAGACATCATCTTTCTTAATAACTGAGTGATATTTCATTTCATGAACAACCATGATCCAATAAATCTATAAATCTGATCTACTATTTATAAGTACTTTGGTTGTTTTCAGTTTTATATTATAAAAAAGTTACCAAAAATTACATTTATCATCTATCTCTGTATAAACACACAAGATAGCCTCAGGATAAATGCTTGGCAGTGATGTTGCAAAATCAAAAGGCCAATTCTTTAAATATTTGATAAATAATGCCAAATTATCTCAGAAAAAATTGCTATCAACCATTCTCTTATTAACAGTTATGAGAATGCTTATTTTCTTCACATCCAAATGCTCTGGCTTGCCAATTTATCAACAGAGAAGGGAGGAAGCTGAGATTGGTTTCTATTTGTACTTGCATTTTAAAAATTAAAAATTAGGTTGGACACATTTCTATATGTTTATTGAACAGATAATATTTTTCCTTCTATGAACTTCCTTTTATGCATTTTATCCTTTGTGGTTTCTCCAGTGAGTTTTTTTCTTATTGATTATCAAGTGCTTTTTGTTTTTGAAGGCTATTAGCCTTTTTCTGTCATATGTAATACATATGTATTTCCCCAGGTTGGAGGAAATCAGTGTCAGCCAAGTGAATATTGTGGAATCAGTAGTCTGGACACTTCCAGCAACACAGTATCAAGATGTGCAGTAGTGAATGACACAATGAATAAGTTATGGTGTCCCCTAGCATGTGAAAGTACAGAGTCGAAGGCAAGGGCTCTGAATATGTGCAGCAAGGCATCATGCCCAACCCTCCCAGAAGTTTCCAGAAGGGTAATGTCACGAGATTCATCTCAGGAAAAGACTGAGCTTCCAGTTAATCAGGTACATTGAAAGAGGTTTAAGTACATTGAACTTAGAAGGATTTTCAATAAATGTAATACTTGTTCTAATGGTAGCTCAGGGCAAGGCATATACTTTCAAGTCAGTCCGCCTAGGCTGAAACCAGAGTTTAAATATTATTAGCTCTAGGACAATTACATAATCTCTCTGTGTCTCAGTTTCCTCACTCATGGTTGGTGGGCAGAGGGTAGTACTCCTCGCCCAGGTGCGAGAATGATATGATAGTGTATGGGAACTTCCCAGGGCAGGACCTGTACCTCAGGAGTGTTGAGTAAAGGACGGCTCTGCAGATGGCCACAGGGGAGGCCAAGTGGTCTATCCAATGCATATTCTTCATGGAGACAAGGTATTAAGGAGAATGACACGAAAAAACTAACAGCACATATCTCTGGCTGGTGAAAAATGAAAGTGTTAGTCACTCAGTTGTGTCTGACTCTTTGCAACCCTATGGACTGTAGCCCACCAGGCTCTTCTGTCCATGGAATTCCCCAGGCAAGAATACTGCAGTGGGTTGCCATTTCCTCCTCCAGGGGACCTTCCCAACCCAGGGATCAAACCTGGGTCCCCCGCATTGCAGCAGATTCTTTGCCATCTGATCCACCTAGCTGGTAGGATTGTGGAAATTCTATGTTTTTCTCATTTGTCTGCATTTTCACTAGTGAACAAACATACACTTTTACCATTGACATAAAATATTACTTTTAATAACCTGTTCTCTCCCAGTAGACTTTGTTTATTAACCTCAACTAACTCTGATTCATACCAGTAGACTTTGTTTATTAACCTCAACTAACTCTGATTCCTACCATGTTCCTCAGATCTATCAATCACATCTAGCTAGCTAGCTCTCCAGCCATGACCTTTCTACAAAGAATTCATTACATTCTAAAGTGAAAACAGGTCCAGGGGAGGAAAAAAGAGAACACAATGGAAAATACATGTAAGTAGGTTCTAAGATCCAACAGAGCTGTTATATTTTGAGAACAACTTTGGCTCTGAGCTTCCAGGAAGACAAAGCAAAAAAAGGAAGAAAAAAAAAAAGATCTCATTTCCTTTACAGAAGAAAAAAGTTCCCCTGGGAACTTTTCTAGTTGAAGAGGCAGTAGGAGATAAAGAAGGCAACATTTTCAGAAATGTCAGCTCATACTAGTATTTCTTGAAATGTCTCTCAGTAAGAAGTAAGGTAACAATGAAACCCAGTTAAGACAATCTGGGGACTTATCCGATGGCTCCTGGGCTTCCCTGGTGGCTCAAAAGGTAAAGCGTCTGCCTACCTTGTGGGAGACCCAGGTTGGAACCCTGGGTCGGGAAGGTCCCCTGGAGAAGGAAATGGCAACCCACTCCAGTACTTTTGCCTAGAAAATCCCATGGACTGAGAAGCCTGGTAGGCTACAGTCCACGGGGTCACAAAGAGTCAGATACGACTGAGCGATTTCACTTACTTCACTTATCCGATGGCTCAGCAGTAAAGAATCTGCCTCCAATGCAGGAGATGTGGGTTTGATCCTTGGGTCAGGAACATCCCCTGGAGGAGAAAATGGCAACCCACTCC
Source organism: Bos indicus x Bos taurus (assembly GCF_003369695.1). Lineage (NCBI taxonomy): Eukaryota > Metazoa > Chordata > Mammalia > Artiodactyla > Bovidae > Bos > Bos indicus x Bos taurus. The sequence goes on along the minus strand of NC_040084.1, from coordinate 68,108,267 downwards.
AGAAATCTTGCCTGGGAAATTCCATGGACAGAGGAGTCTGGCGGGCTACAGTCCATGGGGTGGCAAAAGAATCAGACATGACTAACGGGCTGAACAACAAGACAATTTTGCAAGTCAGTAAAATAGCATGGTCCCAAAACATGGTTTTTGGAAAGTCAGAAATGACTAGAACTGGACTATATAGTGACATGGAGACATTTCTTGTCCATCAAAGAAACCCATGTAATGAGCATTTTGCAACACCTTCACCATAATGTGTGCATCTTTCTACTGGTGAGATATTGGCTTGAACCACAGAATTTATACATGTATGAATTATCTTGAGAACTAAATTATGTTTTCTACTTTTGTTTTGTTACACCACACCTAATACACTTGGCATTTATAACTCACTAACTGCTTTGATCCAGTGTCATATATATATTCCTTTTCATCTTTAGCTGTTATATATGAATTTCAAACACAATTTATTTTTAAATTTACTTTGGATAAAATCTATTTGGTGGTTTGAATCACATAAAGTTTTATGAGAAAATGTTACAAGTAAGGTCCTTTTATTGCATGAAATTCAGAAATGCTTTACTATCAAAAATTGGGACTGAGAGAGGCATCGGCGACAGCAGCGGTAGAAGCAGCAATTTATCTGTGTGCAGCCCGAAATGGAGAGGAAGATGCTAATTAAAGTGAAGACGATGACCAGAAAGGAGATTGAGATTGACACTGAACCCACAGACAAGGTGGAACAAATCAAAGAGCGTGTGAAGGAGAAAGAGGGAATTCCCCCAGAGCAGCAGAGGCTCACCTACAGTGGTAGACAGATAAACGTCAAGAAGACATCAACTGATTACAAGCTGTTAAGTGGTTCAGTCCTCCATCTGGTATTGGCTCTGAGAGGAGGGGGTGGTCTTCGGCAGTGATAGACCCTGCTCCATTTTACCTCCTTGCCCTGTCACTCATAATGAGGCATCATATATCCTCTCACTCTGTGGGACACTAGAGCCACTGCCCCCTCCCCTGGCTGCCCAGTCTGTTGGTGGGAGACTGTGAGGACCCCAGGAAGCAGTGTTCCTGGCCCAAAGGGCCCTTGCTGGCTATTAGGTTTTAGTTTGCAGTCCTGTGTGCTTCCCTCTCTTATGGCTGCATCCCTGATTCTCAATAAAATATTTTTTGGCCAAAAAAAAAAAAAATTGGGATTGAAATGTTCCTTTAACTTATATCTTTTAATCACTTTGCATATTTAGAAAACACTTCAAATTGATGAGATGCTGTCCTCATCAGAATGCTTGATGTTCAAATTTAGTTATTGCTCTGATTTCCCTGCATTGTGTGTTTTAAATATGAAATTTAAAGTAATCCCCAGGTTTACTTAGGTATGATAAAAAGAGAGACAAAAATACACAAAATCACCCCTTTTTACATGCAGGTTGAGGCAAATAATCATAAATTACAACTACTTCAGTAACTCACTTCAAAAATGTATTCTGAAGAAAAATCTATTCTTAACTAACCAAGTGGGGGTAAGGACGATTGATTTTTTTTTTCCAGAAATGGTTTTGTTTCTTTACCTTGTTGATATAAATCCAAGAAAAACTAAAGGATCACAAATGTGAGAGAGTGACAGATTTATCTTTTTAATTGCTAGTATAATTAGATAGATAGATAATGATAGAAGATAGGCAGATAGAAGGAAAGAAAGAAAACAGATTTCTTTTGTGTCTATTTTATTAGTTGCCACCCTTTCATCAACTCAAATAATGGAGTTTTTTAACAGCTTATACTATGGTTTTCTTTTTTCCCAATTGGTCTTTAATCTGCTTCTAAGACTTAGAAAGAAAGTTACAGCAATGTACTATACCTAGTAAACTCTTATTATCTTCATTAGTGGCTTGTATTGTTTTAACATATTTCCTCTTGACATGGAAGACTATTCCACTATCAAAATATTAAAGCCTTTGCTGGGCCCTATCTGAATTTATGTTGGCAGCTTATTATTTAATTTGATTTTTATCACATGAAAACTGAAGCAAGGTAAGATATGGCATTAACTTTTGGATACTAATACATATTCTTTTTACATTTGTGAAAAGCCTTGCTTCTTAGTCTAAGTGCCCTCTGAGAATAACTGAAGGACCCTTTTGGGGTGAATCATGCTGTAATGAGGCTTCTCTTCTTTTCTGATAACTAATCTCCCTTACAGGCTGACCCAAATGTAGTCACATAAAGATAAACTTCACTGTAGTAGAGTGTGTAGTCGAAACTATTATTAACAAAATAATATGAATCAAAGTAATTTTTCAAAACTAAGTTACAAATTTTAGGCTCTTGTGAAATTTGAAGCATATTTTAAAAGCTAATTGAATAGCTATATTGTTAATGTAAGCAATTTTTTCAGTGTTTTTCTGAAAGCAGCTTTGAAACAAGAAGACAAAGATAAAATGATGTTCTAAGTAAAAAAGATTATTCAGAAAATGAAGCAAATTTAACGACATAAACAAATCATTACTGCTAGTAAAGATACCAAGCTAGACTAAATAGTGCTCAAATAGATGCAATAAAAACATTAGTCCAAATAATTTCTACACTAGATGAATTAAAGGGTCTTATGTAATAAATTTCTACCAAACTATGAGTATACACTATTGACAGCTAACAGTTAGTGGGTGCTTGTCAGATGACGCACTCGAACAATATCATTGAATTCTCACATGAACTCTTAGAAGTAGATTCTATTATAATTGTGTTTTATAAGTGAGGAGACTGACATACAGAGAGGATACAAAGTTACATGGTTATTAAGTGGTATACAGCCAGGATTTGAACCTATAATTAGGCATCATTGTCAAATATCTTAATCACCATATAGGCTAACCTGGCTCCTATCTATATTAATTAGTGGTATTTGCTTGTTATAAACATAAGTTACTACATGACAAGCTAAGTAACAGTGGACTAGAAAAGTTAAGGGAATTATCCCAAGTCTTTGGGTTAGTTAGTAGCAAAGCCAAGAATCTCGGTTTCCCTGTTCAGTGTGTTTCTCAAACGTGTGCTGCCTCCCAGTTATATAATATGTGAAGAAAGCCAGAAAGTAAATTCAGAAAGATAATCTGTGGTAAGATGACCACAGAATAATTAAACATCATCAAAGTCGTTCAATCATTTCAATTTACAGTGTCTGTCTAGGTGCTTCCTCCCCCCCCACCCCCACCCTCCGTTTTCTATTCATCGGGGCATTTAAAAAAGTCACAAGATATTGATCTAACTGAATTTCTTAGACATGTGAAATTCTGCCACAAGTCCTGAGTTATGGCCGTGAAGAAGACACAGTTCTAGCTCACTCGTGCATTATTTTATTAGAAGCTTGCTATTGTTTGGATCACAGATTAAGAAGGTAGGAGCCTTCTGAGCTACTCATCTAACATCTTTTATTAATTTTAAATTAACCTAGAAATTAAAGGGAGTTACTTTTATTAGAAAGAAAAATTGGTTTGGTAATTATCTGAATAGTCACCAGCTTGGATTTTATTCTCAGGTCACGGCTTGAGTTGCTTACATAACCTTCAGAAACTCAATAAATTTCTCCCAGTCTTAAGATAAAAATTATGAAGCTTAATTTCATCCTGCTTTCTGCCACTTAACACTGTCCAGTAGTTCTCCTATCTGTAATGTGTTCCCCTTATCAGATGATATGGGATAAGCAGAGAAATCTGAGGAGGTGTGATTGCATTCAAGTCTGGGTGGACTTTTCCCTTTCTTTCCCAAATGCTGAGCCTTGGGTATTATCCTTGTAAGAACCACTGAGGCACAGTTGCAAGGAATGGGGCTGAGGCCTTGGAAAGAGACCCACATGACTACATTGCTGGTTATCAGTCAAATAATCTTCCTAGGAGAACACTTTCAATACTCTACAGATGCCCCAAAAATAATGTGCAAACCCTCAAGCCTAGCAATTTCACTTTTAGCTACTCACCCTGGTGTCTCAGTGGTAAAGAATCTGGTGGAGACAGGGTTTCAATCACCAGGTCAGGAAGATCCCCTGAAGAAGGAAATGGAGACCTACTCCAATATTCTTGCCTGGGAAATCCCATAGATAGAGGAGCCTGGTGGGCTATAGTCCATGGGGCTGCAAAAGAGTTGGACATGACTTAGTGACTAAACAACAATAACAACAATTCACCATATACAAAGATTTATTCACAATCATAAAAGAATCCAAATCACAGCATCACTTCAAATAGTGAAAAAGCAACAATTCCAAATTTTATACAGTACAACCAAATCTGTATAAGGTAAAAGTCTAGCAATAAAGTATTTGTTAAATACTTTAATGCCATGAAATATTTTATAGCCATTCTAAACACAGAATAACTGTTGGTACATGAAAATGGCAATAAAGAGTTCACAAAATATGATCTCTATGTTTAAAAATTTTATATTAATACTCTGAAATTTAATAAAGATTACAGTTGAGAGGTGCAATTACTGGTAGATTTTACTTCTTTCTTTGTGAATTTTCATATTCCCTTAATTTTCCTAAATGAATTTGACATATTCCCCCAGTCTCATCTGTAAGTATTAACTCTTGAGTTACCACTAAATTTGATTCATTTCTTGTCTAGATTCCCCTCCTGGCCAGGTGCTGTTGCCATGACATCTGTCATAGGTAATGGTGACCCATCACTATTTCCTAGTCTCAGTTTGACCTGTTTTTTGGGGTTTGGTTTTGGTTGCCATTGTTTTGTCAATATTCTCTTGGTAAGGTCAAGGGGAAGGCCTGATAGGAGAAAACCTTTTTCCTTTCAGTCATTCTTGAGCATCTTACTCACTGCTGTGAGTTAAATGATTAATAAGTTATTCAAAGCAAAACTCTGATGTAACAGAAAAGAGAAATCTTTCTCAAATCAATTTTACTAATGTTATGTATGTCAGAGTACATTATGTCACAAGGATAATCAGGCCTGTAAATGAATATTTATATAAACACTGACAAACAGAATGGTGTGTATAATATGACTTTCTCCAAATTCTCTTTCTTACATAATAAATGTGTCTCCAAAGTAAACAGGCATAAAGAAAAAATTGTGACCTTGTAGTTGAAAGGAGAAGAAACAAAAACCTTCTTATAAGACAAATATTCTGTTTGTAAAGTTTTTGACTGAAAAGTTTATCTCACATTTGTACTAAACATTCAATGTCTATAGAAGGGTATAGGAGAGTTTTCCTGGAGGAAACTGTTTATCTGAACAGTTTAAGTTTTGTGTGGGCTCAGTTTCATGCAATCAGGTTTCACTTCCTGTAATAGACTGCTATTTTTTTTAACCCGTGATGAAGAAGCTATGTCAGTTTATATCACAACAACTTGTTCAAGCTAGCCAACTTTAATTAATAATTGGGTTAAAAATAACTTCAGATCATCCAGGAACGTCATTGCTATGTGCAAACATAAATATCTTGTGTAGGCACAAAACTTTCAATGTAAGTTTGCATATATTTAACTGTGCTCAAAAGCCATTCTGACTGAATTTCACAAGAACACCATGGTGGAAATGCAAATACAGAGCTTATGGACTTACTTATGGAACACCTGTCTGCAATGTGGCAGTCTCCAATGCTATTATTGAATGGTTCTTTTCATAAATTTTGAATATGCTCAATTCTGTAACATAGCATCTATTATAAATCCAGTAGTAGTTTGGGCTCCTTTATTTCCAGGTAGTTTTCAAATGCTTCTGGTTTGGTAAAATTCAAAAGAACTTCACCAAACACCCCCTTACTCTCATCCATCTGGAGCTATTCATACCTTGAAGGGTAATGAAATCCTTCTACAGATCCTTGCTAAAATTTTAAGCGAGTTATCAGAGTGTTGCTTTATCTGCACTGCTTAAGTTCTGAGAAGCTGCAGAAGTTAGTTCTCAAACTTATTCTGCTTTGAAATTATTGGAAAGATGATCTCCCTGGTGTTAGGCAAAGCAAAATTTGGAGAGATCTGGAAAATTTGGTTTATTCCAAACAGATTCCATGAAGTTTCAGAGTGGGTCTACATTTGCTCAAACCTGTTCTCTCCTTCCTACAGTCAGCTTGGTTCACAGTCATCTGGACTTGATTTTCAGAGAAGAACCTGGAGATCAAAATGCAGCCGCACAACTTTTGTCAACTCGACGCTTTCTAAGTTGTGTGTATGCATGTGGGGCATGTGTGTGCATGCGTGTGCATGCATGTTTGTGTGTGTATGCTAGTATGTGTCTTTAGATCAAGACTACACTATACATTAAAACTAGTGATTGTTCAAATCAAGTTTTAAGGCTCCTACCCCTCCTCCCTAACTGTGGGTTTGCACTGGAAGGAACAGTGGAAAACTGTCAGGAAATAGATCTAAATGTTCCAAAACTTTTTTTGCAACTAATTTTTTTTAAGGCAGCAATCTATGCAGAGTCATTCCTTTCTGTAATTTCTTGGTCAAAGCACCAATACATTTATTGGCCTAAGTTCTTTTAGAAAAGAGGATAATAAAAATCATTTTTTTACATCTGCTTTCACAGGACTATGTATAGAGCAGTTATTCAAGAAATTTTAGTAAAATGAATGTTTGGCTAAATGAATGAATGAAAGATGCTATCTAAAAGATATCTGGAATTTTTATGATTAGTACAATTTTGTATTCTTTTGTATAATTATGGTCCCTGGGCATCCTCTAAGCATATTATCTACCCCAAAAGCAAATATTTAATGAAATTTGCTTTAGCAAGCCTCCGAATAGCAAGCCTCCGAAATGGCCCACAACCATCCACATCCCTTGTTATCCACATCCTTGCATCATTGTCTCTCATGAATTCAGACTGGCTGCGTGTCACCAACAGAATATAGGAGCAACAGTGTATGACTCTCAAGGTTTTCTGATCTCTTGAATCACTCACTCTGGGAGAAGCCAGGCACATATTATGAGGACACCAAAGCCATACTTTGAAGAGGCCCCTATGGAGAGAACTGGAGCACCTGGTCAACTTGTCACACCTCTGAGGGAGCCACTTCGGAAGTAGGCCCTCAAGCCACAGTCAAACTTTCAGATGAATGTCACCCTAATCTGACTCCCATTACAAAAGAGTCCTAAGTGAGAACTAACCAACTGTGTCTTTCTTGAATTACTGACCTAGAATTTGTGAGCATAATAACTCATTATTTTATGCCATTAAATTTTGTGGTTATCTGTTATACCGTTGTAGTAACTGGAATAATATTTAAATATGCAGCTAATTTACAGATTTAGTTCTCACTTTTAAGAGTATAGAAAATCAATAGAAATTCTAAGATCAATTAAAAGACTAAATTTTAAAGACTTAAATCTTTCAATAATCTTCTATCAAATTTCTTGTCTTAGAAGGGTTTATATATTAAGTAAATTCAATTTTGGACCATTGAAATTCTGGGCTGGCTTTTCTGGCCTTTAGCTGCTTGTTGGATTTATATCTTATTCCTCTTTGAAGACCTGCCCCTTTTACTATCAGTATCTACTGGTGCTCCTGGGTTTGGTGGATGACATCTACTGAGTGAATGTATAAAGCTATTAGTGAATAATGTGTGATAAGTATGCAAACCTATGAGCAGATTTTGGTTCCTAATATGTGTCAGGCACTGTGTTAAATGTTTCACATATTATGTTCCATGCTCTCACTCTTATTACCCCTTTGTATATGTACAGTCCTTTTTGTAGTATTTCATACCCACTTTACCTTTCTAATAACCCAATGTATTTCGTGACAATATTTGCTGACAAAGGGAGTTTGTCAGCCTTTAGAATCTCCTTGACATGATTTTCTTTTTAAGGATGTAATCAGCTTTTGGTTTGTGGAAAGAAAATCTGAGAACTACCCATTAACCAATGGCTTCCACTTCCCCAAGAGACACAGACAGGTTCCTGCTCTCAAAGAGCTTCATGCTTATGAGAAACTTGACAATCAACAACCAAAAGGAAAATTAGTACAGAGCAATGACTTCCAGGCAAGATGCAAAATAAGATAGATGGCTGCTTTAGAGGACAGATAGCCTGAGATCTGAAAAAAAAAAAAAAAAGGGTGGGGGAGTGAAGAGGAAAGGAAAACATTACAGGCAGCGGGAGCAGAGCATTAAGGTATCCCCTTGGCGTTTGGGGGACAAAATGAAGACCAATGGGCAGGAGAAGAGAACACAAGAATGGTGCAGGATGATGTCAGAGAGGCAGACTGGCCCAATCAGCAAGGCCTTTGCGCAACAGAGTAAGAAATCAGTTTTATTTTTAAAAAACAATGAAAAGCCAATGAGGATTTTAAGCCAATGACATATTTCTAAAGGATCCTTCTGGCGGCTCTGTGGTATATGGGATACTCTATGGGGGCAGAACTCAAAGCAAGGGTTGTTAGGAGACTAATATAGCAAGATAGGGAGGGGTGATGGTGCCTTGACTATGGAGGCTGTAACAGGGTGGAAAAGAAGTGGATATATAAAAGGCATGCTTTGGAAGAAGATCACGAGGCACTTGCTGATGGATTGCATGTGGGGGTCTACTGCTGCCTGCCAAACCTCAGCTGTTCTGGCACAGTCACCTTTCTGGCCCATACAGCACTGTTTGTGCGATCATTTAAATCTTCACTAACCTTTACCTTATTATCTTATAAAATAAAAATTGGAAAAAAATGTTGGTGTTAGTGATAAAAAGCATGGATCTCTTTAATGTGACATCTTGAGACAGATGGATATCATTTGGCATGCTGAAAGCAACAAGTTTTAGCCGCAGTGGTTTCTCAATGAACTCTAAAGCAGTCAATGGTGTATTCAACACTGAGGAATACAAGAAAATTAAAGATTGAAGAAAATGGATTAATGTATTGTTGAATATTGTTTCTAAAGGAAAAGGTACGCAGCTTCCCAGGTGGGTCGATGGTAAAGAATCCACCTGCAGGAGATGCCAGAGACACAGGTTTGATCTCTGGGTCTGGAAGACCCCCTGGAGAAGGAAATGGCAACCCACTCCAGTATTTTTGCCTGGAGAATCCCATGGGTAGAGGAGCTTGGTAGGCTATGTCCATGGGGTCACAAAGAGTCAGAAATGACTGAGCAACTTCACTTCGATACCAGTCATGTTTTCATACTTTTAAATGTATTCAGCCTTTTAATAAATATCACATCTCATTTACTATCACATTATATATACTGTTGCCCAGATACATTTATTCAAATATTAAAACATATTGAGTTTCTGCCTTGTCCCAGACACCTTTCTATGTGCTTCAGTTACAGAAATGAATAAACTAGGTCAAATATAGTACTTTCCTTCAAGAAGCTTACAATCTATATGATAGAAACATAAGTAAACAGACAATCTCAATGGAAACTGACAAGAGCTGTGATGGGCAATATTCAGGTTGCCATAGGAACACACAGGTATAAGCACAAACTAATAAGAAGGTGGGCAACTTGGGGTGGGAGAGAGTATTGGAAAATCCTGCTAGAGGAGCTGACTTCCAGGTTGAAACCTATGCTATGAAACTTATTGGTAAGAACTGGTCACTTTCCTAAGAATGAGCCCAGTCATTCATTCAGCAGACACACCTCAATGTAGCATCTTTTCTTCTCCTAATGTGGAACATGCCAGAAATGTTCTAACGTGATAAAGAGACAAAAATTGTATTCATTTTTAAAAACAGGCCCTGAAAAGAAAGTCAATTGTCAAGGCCAAAGATGGAGGTGCAGATGAAACAAACTGGTATAAAAAATCCAAGGCTTTCAGCCAAGACATAGAAATCTCTGATGTATTGAAAAGTGGCATGTTGGGGTTCACAAAGGTTCTACTCTATAAGGCAGCTGAGCTCCCCTGTTGAGTTCTACATGGAAACACATAAAAGCTGACTGCAAAACAGACTCAGCAAGTGCCAGAAATAGTAAAATGCACTGATTAGGTGAGAGAGATAAATCACTGCGTGTCTGAAGAGGTACACTGATGTCCATTTGTGGTTTTGCTTTGGTTTTGTGAGAAAATATGAACAGTATATTATGATGAACTTTGCATATTTTGACAGTCGTGAAGGGCTCGGGCCTTCCTCTTTGGAAACAAAAGGGCTTTATCCCCTTCAGCTGGATACAATATTTTCTCTAAAGAAAGACTTACAGAAACCCAGAATTCGTATCTTGGGTCTCTGTTACCGTCTTCTGAGCTAACTTTTGCATTGTGTCTCATTTACAAGTTCCCCTTCCCTACATATGATATGATATTACTGGAGTTAAAAAGCCGGAGGGACTAAGTTTCAAGTATTTCAAATGTTATTTATACAACTAATTTAGTCTGCCTAAGTAATAATGTACACACCTAGCAGGATCTGCTCTGTAAATGACTCCCCAGTTCACCTTGGTTTCCACTTAAAAACTGCCCTTATTACTAGCTTATTAGTCAGATAAAGTGAAGTGCTTATGTTAGATCTTATTATGCTCACAGAAGCCTTTCTTCTGAGGAGCCAGCACCTATCTGCAAGGTAAGAAAAAGTGAATTTACTTACCGGGGATCAAGAGCAAGTCTGAAGAAAGTCAAGGTTTCTAATGTCCTTGCTTGTTTCTACAGAGTAAGTTCAAATTTTAAGTCCATGGATTAAATACTACATCCTTTCGGATCTCCATATCCATAAGTGCTTCCCCTTCTTTAACTCTCTTTACAGCCAAAACAATGAATATTTAGAAAATGTATGTCTTCATATAGTAGTTACTTTCTAAGCTATTACACAAATGTAATTATTGAATAGGATCTCATATGAGTCCTATATGAATGGGACGTTAGTATTTGATCCTCCGGAAAAAGGCATGAGGAAAAAATGTTACATGAAGAACTTTTCTGAGGCTGAAAAAATACTTAGCACGAGGAAAACCATAAAACTGAGATTTTAAATGTATTTTCCTCATAAACATTTTGTTAATGACTTTGTAAATGCTTATAAAGTAACTCAAGCTTGTTTTGTCTTGTTAAAGTGCCAATGTCTGTACAGATCTGACTGTGTCTTACCTGATACTAACTAGAAGCACCAGAGGCACTTACAGTGGTCTCAGCCCCAGACTTCGATCTTACTGACATGCTGTGTAAGAAATACCAAAACAAACAAACAAACCAAAAGCTAGTAATATAAATAGGCACCACTATGTGTTCTTCTTAAAATTATATTTTAGTTATTGTTGTTGTTGATCTTAATTTCCTTTAGGTGAGGAAGAAAAATGTCCAGCAAATAAAATGTTCCCTCCCAGCCTCAGCTTGTGTTCAGGCCGTATCTGTAGGCCTACAGCATTTGTAGCTTGCAAAACTATTGCTCCTACTTGATTGAGATTTGTTCTCAAACACCCAAGAGCTGGACAGTACTTAGCAACTAAACCACCACCACCCATATCCTGATCTCTTAAAAAGCTGGTGCTTATCTTCAGAGCTTGCTAGCTGCTGTACAAGCAGTATTTCATGTCTTCATTAAATCACAATTAGGTCATTTTCTTTTTCATTTTTATTGTAGTACAGTTTATAAAAGTGAAAGAATTTGGCACTGTTTTGTGTCCACCAAAGCACCTCAGATTATTTCTCAAATGTTTTTGGTTGGATAAAATCTCAAAGGTATTTTGCCAAGTGCCCTTTTCTCCATGACTTCCAAATCCATGTAAATTTCAGGGAAAATTTAATCCGTATGTTTCTGATTCATTCACTCTTAACTCATCATAATGTTGTTTTCAAAAAACAATTTTATGTCCAAGAAACCCTAGGGGCATTTTTTTTTTTTTTTAAATATTCTGTTTTTGGTCAAATTTTCCCCCTGTTGGAGCACGGAAGTTGTGCATTTTCAAGTATTAAGCATTCAACTTGAACTTCTCCCCACCCCTAGTTAACTTCAAATTATTCTTATAGGAGGTAAGTTCCAATCAGAACACAGAGAATGTGAAATGAGTGCACATTTCTGCCAGCAGCTGCCTTGCCAGAACCGAGGCTGACTCAATCAGCCAGAGCCTGCTGAACAAAGCCAAGTTCACCCCTTAAGTCTCAGGCGAACTTCCTTCTGCTGAGTCACCCCTTAAAGAGCAGCACTTGTGGGTCTGAACCTGCCATTTTGTAAAATGTGTGAGTTTAGGCAGATCTGAACCCTTTGGGAACAATGGAACATCACACTTGGTAACCACTATCTCTGGCAGTGGAAAAGGAAAAGTCTTTCTGTGAATCATGTACTGTGTGTCTTCCACAGTGTTGTTTGTTTACTTCTTTACACACCATTGTAGGGGCATCAAGCCACACTATAGAGGACTTTAGATTTCATGTGAAAAACATCAAAATATGTCAAGATGCCGAACACATTAACAAGTAAATAACAAACACATGTTTATGCATTGGCTTCTAGTTGAAGCAATCTGGTTGGCATTTTCTCAAAAGAGTTATTTAAATTTTAAATGGAACAACATCTCATTTAGATTTCTGCAAATATGCAAGGGCACAGAAGTAATTTATATGTACATGAAACTCTTCACTGAAGCACCTGGGTACTTGACAATAATTAAAATACAAAGTAGACTTATTAAGTTTTCCTTTTAACTTTCTACCTTTTGCTTCTTCATGGAGAGTGAAAGGAATTTTCTAGGGTAGACTGCCCCACTCCAGTACCTTTGCCTGGAAAATCCCATGGGCAGAGGACCCTGGTAGGCTGCAGTCCATGGGGTTGAGAAGAGTCGGGCACGACTGAGCGACTTCCCTTTCACTTTTCACTTTCATGCATTGGAGAAGGAAATGGCAACCCACTCCAGTGTTCTTGCCTGGAGAATCCCAGAGATGGCGGAGCCTGGTGGGCTGCCATCCATGGGGTCGCACAGAGTTGGACACGACTGAAGGGACTTAGCAGCAGCAGCAGCAGCAGCAGCCAAGTGGTTCTTTCTTTCTACTACCACATGCAACTTGTTCCTACATCTCTTTCTGCTGCATCCATCGAAAGCTATGCCTGATATTCCCTTATACACCCATCTATTTTCAAAATCAGTGTTTTTATTTCTTAAAGTATCAGTCCCTTTTCCCTGGCTGCCAGAGACTGAACATTTATTTCACTTTAATGTCAGCAATATAATTAAGGAAATAGACGATAGAGAGTATAAAAATGATGGAAAGTGCTATCAATCAGAAATTTCCACAACACAATTTCAACCATGACCTACGTATGGATAATTCCCACACTTATGTTGTTGGCCTCAGACCCCCTTACTCCATCATCATTAATTGTCATTGAGGGACATGACTTACATAAATGGTTCTCAAAGTTTGGTATCTAGAAACCCTTGGGTTCATCTGCAACCTGTGGAATCAGAAACTCTAAGAGTGGGTCCCAGCAATTTGTGTTCTGTTAGCAAGACTGCCAGAAGATTCTGATGCTCACTGAAGTTTGAACTGGCCCTGAAACTTAATGTGTTAAACCCAACAGCTTGCTTCTCATTTCCTGTTTTCTTAACCTCACCATTTTTACTAATAGCATCACAATCACCTTCATTTGCTGCCATCAACCTCTTGGAAGTCATTTTTACTTTTTCATTTTGCCTTCTTTTTCAGTCCTGTATCGTGAAAACAGCCCATTTTGTACCCAAGATATTTATTAAAATCTATTCCTTCTCACTTATTCTAGGCCCACAAAAACCAAATCCCAAGCCTTTTCTAACAAGCCAACCAATACTCTCTCTGTAGTCTTTTATTCTATTCTGCTCTTAAAATGATTTTCCTTGCATGATGATTTCATCTGTTAAACCACTACTCAAGAGCAATGCTATTTTATTTTGAACCAAAAATAATTATCTGTCTTCTCAGGCATCCACCAATAATCGGCCTTCCACTGCCTTAGTCTCATTCATCAGTTTCTAGCAAAGCAGATCTCACTGGCTTGTTCTCACTGCCTTCTATTTTACATTTCTCTTATCTGGAATGCCCTTGCTCTCTTTCCACTCTGTGTTCTCTTCCTATCGGAAATCCAATTTGCATTCTTTGAATCAGGACTCTAACTTAATCATTCAATATTTATTTTTACCCTGTGATCATTGTATTAAATTTGCCCTAACTTGTACATTTCTTTTCCAGGCATTATTTCAAGCTGATACAATGGATATACTCTCCATTCTTTCCAATAACCTCTTCAAGTTCTTCTACTGTGTAAGGCCCATTTCAGCTCCAGAACTGTGGTCAACCGACTTATAAGTAGGTAAGTAAAGCGAAAGTGTTAGCTGCTCAGTCATGTCCAACTCTTTGTGACCCCAGGGACTATGGCCCACAAGGCTCCTCTGTCTATGGAATTGTCCAAGCAAGAATACTAGAGTGGGTAGCCATTCCCTTCTCCAGAGGATCTTCCCAACCCAGGGATCAAAACTGGGTCCCACACTGTAGGAAGATTCTTTACAATCTGAGCCACCAGGGAGGAATAAAGTGATATACTAAAATTCAAGTGTCCACATTTGCAGTTATTAGTAGCCCTGGCTTAAGCTCATGGGAAGGAATAAGAAAGTTGCCATCTAATAAGGGTTTAACTATACATAACTACTCACTTATGCCAACTGTTTCTGATTCTGTGCCATTACTGTTTAGACGTACTGTCCCTTATTGTGATTTTATCTTTCAAGACACAATTTATTACTTCATAAATCTGAAACAATGAAATCAGTGTGTACTTATAAGTGTAGACATATATCTTCTCTTTAATATGGACTCAAAGCTAAAGAAAACTCCATTAAGGCTATAAACAGAAAAAATTCACCTCAATTTTGATTGGTATTTCCATGGCTCCCTGAAATAAAATAGAGCCTGCTTGTTCTTAATATATTTTATGGTTTAGTGATATCCTGTAGAGTACTTTATTTTAATTTCAAAAAGGCAGTGAACAACAGATGTGGTAGAAGGCCATGAAAAGGAGAAATGGGTTTAAAAAAATCAGTTAAAACTAAAAATATACAGCATTGAGCTCCCAAAGCAAAGCCAACTGTAAAAGAGGAATAGAAAGCACTAATGGGAACTGGTTTCATTCAGTCCTGGCACAGAAGGCAAAGAATTTTACTTTTTTACTTCTTACAGATAATTTGACTTTGTAAAAGAAGCATCGTTATCTTCATCTGCTGCTGCTAAGTCACTTCAGTTGTGTCCAACTCTGTGCAACTCCATAGACCGCAGCCCACCAGGCTTCCCCGTCCCTGGGATTCTCCAGGCAAGAACACTGGAGTGGGTTGCCATTTCCGTCTCCAATGCATGAAAGTGAAAAGTGAAAATGAAAGGGAAGTCGCTCAGTCATGTCCGACCCTCAGTGACCCCGTGGACTGTTCATGGGATTTTCCAGGCAAGAGTACTGGAGTGGGGTGCCATTGCTTTCTCTGTTATCTTCATCTGCTGCTACTGCTAAGTCACTTTAGTCATGTCCGACTCTGTGCGACCCCATAGACCGCAGCCCACCAGTCTCCCCTGTCCCTGGGATTCTCCAGGCAAGAACGCTGGAGTGGGTTGCCATTTCCTTCTCCAATATCTTCATCACATCATTTTAAATTTTATTCTGAGTTCTATCATCAATACCAATCTTCAGATTATTATGATTACATTTGTACATGTCCACAATTTGTTGGCTATGAATCCCCAAATCTAAAATGTTCTGAAGGTTAATTATTTTTCTAACTCTTATGTGTGTGTTGGTCACTCAGTCCAACTCTTTGTGACCCCATGGACTGTAGCCCGCCAAGCTCCTCTGTCCATGGAATTCTCTAGGCAAAATTACTGGAGTGGATTGTCATTTCCTTCTCCAGGGGATCTTCCCAAATCAGTGTTTGGGCCCAGATCTCCTGAATTGCAGGCAGATTCTTTACTGCCTGAGCCACCTGACCTAAATTATTTTGGTGACAAAACCTTACCTGAATTGACATAAAATTATTTACCATTTTTATGTATCTTCCTTGCAGTGAATATTCATAAACTGCATTGTTTGCTGCTCAAACAACGCATTTGAATACAGAATGAAGTTCCAGTCCTCTTGGGAGTGTGATGTAATATATTATATGGATCCTATTATCTGTCTAAAATTCAAATTTTCTAAATTTGGAAACAATCTGGCTCCAGAGATTTAGGATTGGTGACTGTGGACCTGAACTCATTTTCTCTTCTGATTTTCTCTTCTGGTTTTCTCAGGAAGAGGTTGGAAATTATTTACTATTATCTTGAGAATATCTCTTTAATACCTTAGTTTTTTAATGTCTCCACTATGAAGGAAGTAGATAAATTAGGTTTTAACAAAGGACTTTGGACTCAAGTTATACAAAAGGACTAAGAACATTTTAAAATATGATTGCAAGAAAAGTTCAAGAGGGAGGAGACATATGTATACCTATGGCTGATTCATGTTGATATTTGGCAGAAAACAAAATTCTGTAAAGCAATTATCCTCCAATTAAAACTAAATAAAATTTTAAAATATGATTGCATGTCAAGGGGCATAATTTTAAAATCCAAGAGTGTGAGGTTTTTCATATTTTATGTCTTAACTTTCATATGTGGGTGCTGAATAAAAAAAAATAATAAATATATGTGTACATGTACATATATACACGGGGCTTCCCAGGTGGCTCAGTGCTAAAAATTCTGCCTGCAATGCAGGAGATGTGGGATTGATCCCTGATTTGGGAAGAGTCCCTGGAGAAGGATATGGCAACCCACTCTAGTACTCTTGACTGGGAAATCCCATGGACAGAGAAGTCTAGCTGGCTAGTCCATAAGGTCGCAAAAGAATCAGACGTGACTTAGCAACTAAACAACAATGACAATACACACACACACACACACACATATAGTAGGTGCACATGCATATATTTTATCAATCTAATGGCAAACTTGAAAAGCAGAATTAAAGCTATTGAATGTGTATATAATGTTAAATTCTTACAATAGATAATATTAGTAGTTCAAATAAAAGATACTTATTGCTGCAAATGCAATCAACCACACACACACATCCCCACACTCCATTCAATGTACTCTACAGATCACTTAATTTTTCTAGTATAATTATACAAAGTTAGTACTTTTCAATGTTTTATCCAGTGGAATGGTTGTAATAAAATTAATATTGGCTCCCAATGTGTAGTACCAACTTCCTAAGGATTTGGGGTAGATACTATTGAATTAAATAATTCCAATGGAGTCTGAGTTGTACACAAAACACTGAATGTGTTGGGACTACAGCAAGTGAGCACTTCGCTCTTCACTGGGCTATGACTTCCTGCCCTCTTTAGGGAGAAAGGCTGGCCAGTTGCTATTACAAACAAGGCAAAGCTCAGGATTCAGTGAATCAACATTTACTGAAGGTCCACCATGTGTCAAAATCCGAAGCAAACACTGGGAGCTGTTGCAAAATTACCAGCCAGCAAAAGAGCCTTTTTCAGAAGAACTCACAATATAATTACAGATGGAGGGCAACCACATATTAAAGGAATTATCTAAGGCATATTAATAAAAGAGCATTGACAGTGTCATTAAAACCCATTATGAAAATCAAGCTTAAAACATTTTGAGAAGAAAAATATCAAATGCTGGGATTGCTAAAGACACTCTTTTCACCTTTACTAGAGACATACTTTAATGTATGGGGATATATATATATCTTAGTTGCAGGATCTTTAGCTGCAGTGTTTAGGATCTAATTCCCTGATGAGGGATTGAACTTGGGCCCCGTCTTTTGGGAGCTTGAAGTCTTAGCCACTGAACTACTAGGGAAGTCCCAGGGATACGTATTGCATAATGTGAGCTATATAGAGGTCGAGAAGATGTAATGGGAAAAGAATTACAGAACACAATTGAATTCCCATCTACAAGTGAGCACCAATCAAAAGATGGGGGGGAAGAAATGTGATAAATGCAGCATTGGTTCTAGAAAGACACAGAGTTCCCATCCTGACGGCATCTTGGCAGTCTTTGAAAACATTTCGTTGACTGTATAAAAGCCATTATTTTAGGACATGAGACTCCTTCCACTCCAAACAGAAAGTCATAATTTTTACACTGCTTTGTTATGATGGGAAAAGGACTAATGATTTCTTTCTCCATTTGTCTCTGATCTCTGCAAATGAAACAGAGAGGAGGTCATGCTTTAACATGAATGGCAGCAGCCTCCTTTAGAGACAACCTCAGGACTTCCTAACTGAAAAGCCAAGTCTCTAATTTAAGTAGGAGACAGTAATTACTCTTCCAGCCAGGGAGAATGTTAAGTCCCTGCCTATTTGTAGCCCTGTCTAAAAACAATCGGCTCATCTTCCAAACTTGACCAAACTACAAATGGTATGAGAACTCGGTCGCCTAATAAGGATGTTCATTTTGGCACTCAGCAGCTTATGTATGGCTCACAGATGGCTTCTGTCTCGTTCTGTGTAATCCAATCATCCTGCACTACTGCGTCTCACAGTCTTAAGGAGTAATTTGCAAAGCTCGCCGTGACAATTGTCTCTTCTTCCAGATGTCGAGGATGTAAGGAGGGTGGCTTTCACCACTGCTTTGCCATAGGATGTGTACATGGCTCTCCAGGTCAGAGTGGCACCCAGCAAGGTAAAGAGAAATGACTTCTTTGCATTGCCTCTGAGTTACTGCCTAGCCCGGGGATAAGCAAATATGTTCTATAAATGGCCTCTCTGTCTGTAGGCAACTTGTTTCACTTTTGGCTGGGTACCATGCAGAAAACATTCTGCAGTACTCCTCGCATTGTGTGCTAATGGTGGCAATATAGAGGCACCCGGGCCCAGGAAAAGATTTAAAAAAAAACCTCTAAATAGTGGTTGTTTCAGAGGTATCATTTCACTCACAGGCAGACTTTCTAGTATTAACACCTGCACTTCTGCTATCATCTTCTGAAATCATGACAGTTTGTCCTCAGTCTTTTTTTGGCCGGGGGTGGTTTTTATTTTTCCAACTTCTAAAGGATGTACAAGATTTTAAAGGCAAAGTACTGAAACATTTTTAAGCTGTAGGTTTGTTAGTTTCTTTTCCCCTTGAGGCTGGTGTTAATAGCTGTGTTTTATTTCAGTATAAAAATATCCCTTTTTAAAAAATCAAAGTACCTAAAACAAGGAAATATGCAAAGCCTCAAAACAGCTGTGTAAATTCACGTAGGCTTCAGGGCTATAAACATTCAGCCTTAAGGGAATGACACTCTGGAAAGTCTGATTTTTATTTAAAATTTAAAGTATGATTATGAATTAGTGCTACATTCATTTTAGTAAAATATCAGTGCTGTATGTTCTTCCTTAAGTTTTTTCTGCTTACTGCCATCATCACAACATAGATCATCAGTAAGAAATGTTAAGCACGGCAACTAAGAAACATTTTCTAGGTCAGTAAAAACAGTATTTTAGGCGAAATATTTTTTAGAAACATTTTTAAGAAGATTTTAAACTGTTCATAATTTGTGTATAGTTTTGGGTTTGAACTGGCAGTTATAAATTCGCTTGAGAAACGAAAATTAGAAGACAATATCCTTCCCTTAAGTAGCTTAAAGAATGAAGACTCTATATTTAGTCTGGTCTTTACACACACACACACACACACACACACACACACACACACATATATACTCTTTCCAGTGGAAATATCTAGGTAACTCCTGCCAGGAGGAGGAGCTTTATATAATCCCAGAGCTTTATATGTAGAATACCGTCTTAGAAATTAAACCAGTAGTGAATATGTTCAAGGGAGAGTTGTTGAAAATCTGAATTCTCATGATACATTCCTATAAATTATGAGTTAACTTTTCTTAAGTCCTTGCTCATTGTCAATATTATCAGCACAGGAATTACTGATATGCTCATAAATTAATAGTAATAGCAAAAGTGACCTTTGTCTAAAGAGAATTCCAAAACTCAACAGACATTTATGGAGTGCATGTAATGTGCCAGGCATTGGGCTAATTAAATCCCCCCTATCTCTACACTTTAAATGAGAGAAAAGCTGACTCAAGGGAAAGAGTTATGGCCAAAGGCCATTTAATTAATTTGCTGTCTGGGGAAACAGCACAGGAACTGGGAAGAAAGCCCAGGTATGAGAACTGCTAAGTTGTTCAGGATACAGTGCATTGTTTTTCAGAACTCCAGTGGAAGACTCATTTCAAAACTATATTCAACTAATGTAAAATTACCAGTCTAAAACAAATACCGCATGTAAAAATCTCAGAGGCACAACACATGCCTGCATTTCCTTATGGCTGTTGACCTCAATTGGAGAATTTCATCCCTACAGACATTTTCAGAGGGAACTACCATCAGAAGGGTCTGGTTCCTTTGTTATAATACCACAGGCAAGAGAGAAATTTCATGACTTCTCTAGGACTTTTCCAAAGAACCAAACACCAGGCTTTCCCATGGGAACAACATGTTACCTTGTGAGCACATAGAGTACCTAATGCTAGGAATCTTACTTGTGCTCTGAATACAAACCCCCATGAGATTTCACCTATCTTTTACATACGAGCAGAACAAAACACAGAGAGCAGCTGGCCAAGGTTACGTACTTGCCAGTGAGAAACCAGAAAAGAACCCTGGCATATTTGATCCTAGAGTCCACATTTTTAATAAACAGACGCTTCCCACTGAAGTGGGCATTCACTGGTGTTTTTTTTTTCCCTTCTCTTCATTCATTATTATTCAAAATATATTTCTTGAACACTTACCAAGGGATAAGCAATATTTTGTGGCTGAAGAATCAAATGTGGTTAGTGTCTCTGTCTTTGAGAATCTAGAGAAAACCATCATCTCCATAAATAAGTATGCTACAACACATGTGATCAAATCTGTAAGACATATGCTTAATGCTGTGGATGTAAAGAAATAAGGAGGGATCGATTCTGTCCTTGAGTGGAGGGTCGCGTGTGAATATAATATGTGAGCGAGACTGGAAGAACATATAGATACTCGCTATGAAAAGCTGTTAGTTGCTTGGAATATTCCACTTTGTAGAATCATATGTCTTCCAGTTTCCATAGAATAAATGGAGAAAGTTATTATAAAAGGACTAGGCCCAGTTTTCACAAAGGAACCCTCCTAAATCTGCAGAGATAATATACTCTCAATTTACTTAAGTTATTTCTGAGTATAGAAAAAGATGAAAAACCACAAGATATTTTTATGAAACAAGAATTATATTGTCATCTAAACCTTATAAAGAAAGTGAAAGTGAAGTCGCTCAGTCCTGTCCAACTCTTTGCGACCCCATGGACAGTCCTACAAGGCTCCTCCGTCTGTGGAATTTTCCAGTGGGTTGCCATTTCCTTCTCCAGGGGATCTTCCTGACCCAGGGATTGAACCCGGTCTCGAGCACTGGAACCGGGTCTCACGCACTGCAGGCAGACACTTTACCATCTGAGCCACCTGGGAAGCCCAAACCTTATAAAGATAGCAAAAAAATAAACTATAGATCAATCTCACTTATAAATACGGAAGTAAAAATCAAAATAACATACGAGCAAACAGAATCCAAGAACTCATCATAAAAGTTAAACAGCATGACCAAGTGATACTTATTCCCAAAATCTAAGAGGAAAATCATAGATCATCTTCACAGATGCTAAAGTGGCCTTTGACAAAAATTAACAACCATTTCTAATAATCAAAACACTGAATAAAATACGAACTGAACTAATTCTTCTTTGATGTTAATATATGATTATAACTAGACATACACACATGCAAAATGCAGACCCAGTAAGTTAGGAGAATAATACTGCTGCTGCTGCTGCTGCTGCTGCTGCTGCTAAGTCGCTTCAATCGTGTCCGACTCTGTGCGACCCCATAGACGGCAGCCCACCAGGCTCCCCCGTCCCTGGGATTCTCCAGGCAAGAACACTGGAGTGGGTTGCCATTTCCTCCTCCAATGCATGAAAGTGAAAAGTGAAAGTGAAGTCGCTCAGTCCTGCCCAACTCTTAGCGACCCAATGGACTGCAGCCTACCAGGCTCCTCCATCCATGGGATTTTCCAGGCAAGAGTACTGGAGTGGGGTGCCATTGCCTAGAGGCATTCATATTAAGGTCAAGAACAAGACAAGGATACCCACTAACTTCAGTATTATTTTAAAATATATTAAAGGTGTCTGAGGAGGGGGAATGCGGGGCAGGGGGAGGCGAGGGCTGGGTGGGGTCAGTGCACTGCGTTGCTAGAGACCCGAGCCCTGGGCCAGGACTGCTTTCCAGGCGTCTATTAGGGTTCAGGCAAGGAAGCAGGGAGAAGAAAATAGGACCTACCTCTGCGCCTTTAAGCAAGCCGCGACCCGGCTTGACTCCCGGCTCTTTCTGGTCCGCATCAACCCTCCTTCCTCCGGGTGCCTGGAGGTGGTGCCCTGGGCATTTCTTACAGGCAGGAAACTGAGTCTTGGCGTGCAGGTCAGCTGAGGTCACGCCTGAAAGAAGGGGGAGTCCAAAAAGTTTAAAGGCCCCGCCCTGGTCCCGCCCAGTTCACAGGGTCAGCGGGCTATAGGGAGGGGGACACCAGTGAGTGGGTGGGCTTCAGGCAGCCAGCCACTGGGACTGCAGTCCAATTAGCCTCAGGGCTGGGTCGCCCTAGGGCTTTTATCATCTTGCTCTCTCTGCCCTAGAGTTCGGGGTGTCCAGAGGTGAGTCATTCTTGCAGCATCGTCCATCATCCAGACCAGGTATTGTTTGGAGCACTTGTAATTTCTGGAACCCAGTAGGGTGAGGTAAGGAAGGGTTTCCACGAGCAAGAACTAACATGCTTGGATGTGGCAATGAACTAGGGAAGTTATGTTTTGTATTAATAATTGAAATATAGTTGCTTTACAATGCTGTGTTTTTACTGTACAACAACATGAATCAACCATATGTATGCATACATCCCCTCCCTCATGAGTCTCTCTCCCATTCCCCCATTTCACCCCTCTAGGTCATCACGGAGCACTGAGCTGGGTTCCCTGTGCTATACTGTAGCTTTCCACTAGCTGGCTATTTTTCATACCTGCGTGCTAAGTCGCTTCAGTCCTGTCCACTCCTTGCAACCCTATGGTCTGTAGCCCACCAGGCTCCTCTGTCCACAGGATTCTCCAGGCAAGAATACCAGAGTGGATTGCCATTTCCTACTCCAGGGGATCTTCCGGACTCAGGAATCAACCCCCCCGCCCCTTCTTTTACATCTCCTGCATTGACAGGTGTGTTCTTTACCATTAGCACCACCTGGGAAACCCCAGTATTTCCTGGTGGCTCAGATGGTAAGAATCTGAGTGCAATGCAGGAAACTCAGGTTTGATCCCTGGATTGGGATGATTCCCTGAAAAAGGAAATGGTAACCCACTCCAGTATCCTTACCTGGAAAATCCCATGGACAGAGGAGCCTTGTGGGCTGCAGTCCATGAGGTTGCAAAGAGTCTGGCACAACTGAGCAATTAACACATCCACTCCAGTATAATCACTATTTTTTGTACTCATTAAAATTTTCTATCAGTAAATAAATAATAATAAATAAAAATATAGTGGAGACACTAGTCAATGCAGAATAAACAACAGAGCTCCAAGAATTGGAATAGAAGTGAAACTATCTCTGTTTACAGGTGGTATTGCAGTATATTTGGAAAAATCCAAGAGAGCTAATGAAAACATTAGTATCATTTTTAAAATTCAGTAAAGTAATAGAATATTTAACTGAAATCAAATCATAAGCCTTTTTATACACAAACAATAGCTGATGACATGATGTAACAGAAGATAAAACTTCAGTTACATTAATAGCAAAAAAAGAATTCATTTAAGAATACCTAAACAGAAAACGTGTAAAATCTATGTGAAGAAAAATTAAAGATTTTTGAAAGGAAAATCTGAATTAATTTGGAGATTTTTCTTGTTTTTAAATAGTATGAGTGAACATTATAAAACTATCATTTATTCCCATCTTATTAATGAATTTAGCATGATCATAATAAGAATAACTTCCAGATGTTCAAGCTGGATTTAGAAAAGGCAGAGGAACCACAGATCAAATTGCCAACATCCGCTGGATCATCGAAAAAGCAAGAGAGTTCCAGAAAAACATCTATTTCTGCTTTATTGACTATGCCAAAGCCTTTGACTGTGTGCATCACAAAAAACTGTGGAAAATTCTTCAAGAGATGGGAATACCAGACCACCTGACCTGCCTCTTGAGAAACCTGTATGCAGGTCAGGAAGCAACAGTTAGAACTGGACATGGAACAACAGACTGTTTCCAAATAGGAAAAGGAGTACGTCAAGGCTGTATATTGTCACCCTGCTTATTTAACTTACATGCAGAGTACATCATGAGAAATGCTGGGCTGGAAGAAGCACAAGCTGGAATCAAGATTAACAGAAGAAATATCAATAAGCTCAGATATGCAGATGACGCCACCCTTACGGCAGAAAGGGAAGAGGAGCTAAAAAGCCTCTTGATGAAAGTGAAAGAGGAGAGTGGAAAAGTTGGCTTAAAGCTCAACATTCAGAAAACTAAGATCATGGCATCTGGTCCCATCACTTCATGGCAGATAGATGGGGAAACAGTGGAAAGAGTGACTTTAACTTTTTGGGCTCCAAAATCACTGCAGGTGGTGATTGCAGCCATGAAATTAAAAGATGCTTACTCCTTGGAAGGAAAGTTATGATCAACCTAGATAGCATAGTGAAAAGCAGAGATATTACTTTGCCAACAAAGGTCCTTCTAGTCAAGGCTGTGGTTTTTCCAGTGGTCATGTATGGATGTGAGAGTTGGACTGTGAAGAAAGCTGAGCGCTGAAGAATTTATACTTTTGAACTGTGGTGTTGGAGAAGACTCTTGAGAGTCCCTTGGACTGCAAGGAGGTCCAACCAGTCCATCCTAAAGGAGATCAGTCCTGAGTGTTCATTGGAAGGACTGATGGTGAAGCTGAAACTCCAATACTTTGGCTACCTCATGCGAAGAGTTGACTCTTTGGAAAAGACCCTGATGCTGGGAGGGATTGGGGGCAGGAGGAGAAGGGGACAACAGAGGATGAGATGTTTGGATGGCATCACTGACTCGATGGACATGAGTTTGAGTGAACGCCAGGAGCTGGTGGTGGACAGGGAGGCCTGGCGTGCTGCGATTCATGGGGTCGCAGAGTTGGACATGACTAAGTGACTGAACTGAACTGAACTGCATAAGAATAACAAAAATTTACTTTATGGAGCTGTTCAAGTAAATTTTTGAAGTTTATATGGAAAAAGAAACATAAAAATAGCCATGAGACTTCTAAAAAATGAACAATGAAGGAGGACTTTTGAAACATATTACAAGACTTCTGTAATTAAAACAGTGTGATATTGATTCTTGAATATACAGAAAGACAGAGAAAGTAGTGGGAAAGAATAGAAAGCTCACAAGTAGATAAAAAATCATATGGAAATATAGTAATGAAAAAGATAATATCTCATTGGAATGTCAGATTGTGAGGGAAAGCAAAGGAGTACAAAGAAAAAGATGGGGATACATAAGATGAACATAGGAGATATCTTGTAGGTGCTCATATTTGGGACAATTTTAGCATCAAGAAAAAGTCATGGTATTAATGTATTTTGGCATATTGAATATAAAAAAGAGCATGTTATCAACAATGGACAAATAAATAATATATGTAGAAGTTCAGTGGTAAGAAGGGAAACCTCTTTATAGGTGAGCATATACTAATATGTAGAAGAAAAATTAAGACGAGAAAAATCACCATTTTGTAACACCAGTGTCAATAATGGATTCAGACGAGGCATATCAGTGGTTGTGAAAAGCTAGTGGGTAAAAAGTTTTGAGGAAACAGGACATTCACATAATCTTAATTAAGTACCACCTCACAGATTACTTACCAACTACAAAAGATAAACAGTGCAGTTAAAATAAGGAGATCTGGTAGACATTACCTTCATCAATGATCAAATTGACCACCACTAATAATGAAACAAGATGATATTATGTATCTCCTCATGAGATACTCGGGGAAATGCACAATGTCACCTGGGTAGAATTCTTCCCCAAAACTCTAATCATGAGGAAACTATCAGGCAAATTTAGAATATGACGCTACAGAGATATGACAACCAAATGTAGTGTATAAATTTAACTGATTCTAGTTTCTTTAGATTATAAGGACAATTGGAGAAGTTTCAGTGTGGAGTCTATATGAATAACACTTTATATCTGTGTAAAATTTCTTGTGTATGATAATAGTTTTGTGTTTATATATTATTAGAAAGTATCCTTGCTCTTGTGAGAGTTTGGGGAAAAAACACTTAAATTCTTTGAAAATGTTATTTCCACTTTCTTCCATTGAGAAATAAACATTAGGATTTCATTTACCCTTGCATATTAAACCTAGTCATCTTTTTTGCAAAGTTTTTTATAGTTAAGTTTTAAGCCATTTAAAGGGGGAAAATGTGACTATTAATGCAAAAAAGATTTATTTTAGAAATATGTTTTGTGTGAAACACAAAATACTTTGGTATAATACAGTTTTAAATCAATGTTACTCTACAGCCCAGTCGATGTTGTTTAGCATGTGATATATCCCTCTGAGGAATCCTCACTTGAAGACGTTGTCATGCAGCTCAAAAATTGCTATTGAAACCAATACCAAAGATTTTGTTAATGAATATAAGTACAAGATATTTTTTCTACTGATGAGTGTTGTCAAAATATGCAAGATTGAGCAGGCCTCGAAATCCTTGCCTTATCAGAATCCAGGAAGCTCAGTAACTTAATACCATCAGAGAAACACCCAAGATCTAGAACTCCATGTTCTTGTGTTGTACGCCCACTTCCTGGAGGAATTTGTCAATTGATCTCGCTGGGGTGGGGGGGTCATCTGGCTTCAGGGTGTCACTGTGACTGCCTCAGAGTCAACATGACAAACTCAAAGTGTTTGTTTAAAGTGCTAAGAGACAGTGGAACTTCCCCAAGTTTTCAAAACAGGTTATATAAATTTTTTTTTTTGTTTGCTAATAAATGTCAGTATATTTGGCATAGTAGAACTTGCTATTATTATTGAGTAGGACTTGCTATTATTGTAACATACAGAAATCTGGCCTTTTTCCTTCATTAGAAATTTATGAAATACAGAAAAGGAAAACAGAATACCCACGATTTTCACATCTATAGACAAACACCATTAAGACATTCATGTTTTCAATCAGATTTATAATTTGTAGGTACTGAATTGAGGATATGGTGTAGACCTAAAGCCCCCACTGACTTCCAATCTCTGGAAGCTACAGATGTTGACTAAAGGAATTAATAGCAATTAAATTGTTGTTGAGTAGGAGTTTAACTTAGGTTTGTTTGATTCATGAATTATGGGTGATTTTCATTTTTTTGCTTCATGTTTTTGTTTTACAAGGTTTCCAAAATGACTATTAGGTTGACACTCAGATTTGTTTATACTTTTATCTTTTGTACTAAGTAAGTACTTTGGGGACTGAATTAATGAATATATATTATTTAAATCTCTAAAATTTAGAAAATCAAAGAGGCAACTGGGGCCTCTTTAGCACATTAGAACTTTTTGAACTTTAGAAGCTAGGAAAGAAATTAAGAAGACCTGAATTGACTGAAAACTACTAACCAGTACAAGAAAACAAGAGAATTTATTTTGTCTTCCCCTATCCCCTGGAACTACCTCAATCTAATAACCAACACTATCATATAGTCTTTTAAAAGTCTATATGCAGCCCTGTTTTCCAGGTGTCTGTCTTACTAATAGTTTAACAGCAGACCTGCTATTAAATACATGTCTGTTATTTGCTGTTAAATACAAATACAAATCTGTATTTGCTGTTAACTACAAATACACAGACCTGCTGGTTACTCTGCCACTTTCTGGGAAGTATCCTAGGTACTGTCCCTATTCAGTTCAGTTCAGTTCAGTCGCTCAGCCATGTCCGACTCTTCACGACCCACGGACTGCAGCATGCCAGGCCTTCTTGTCCATCACCAACTCCTGGAGCTTACTCAAATTCATCTCCATTGAGCGGGTGATGCCATCCAACCATCACATCCACTGTCATCCCCTTCTCCTCCTGCCTTCAATCTTTCCCAGCATCAAGGGCTTTTCCAATGAGTCATCTCTCCTTCAGGTGGCCAGAGTATTGGAGTTTCAGCTTCAACATCCTTCCTCCCAATGAACACTCAGGACTGATCTCCTTTAGGATGGACTGGTTGGATCTCCTTGTAGTCCAAGAGACTCTCAAGAGTCTTCTCCAACACCACAGTTCAAAAGCATCAATTCTTCAGGCTCAGCTTTCTTTATAGTCCAACTCTCACATCCATACATGACTACTGGAAAAACCACAGCCTTGACTAGATGGGCCTTTGTTGGCAAAGTAATGTCTCTTTGGAAAGGACTTTGGAAATAACTTTCCTTCCAAGGAGTAAGTGTCTTTTAATTTCATGGCTGCAGTCACCATCTGCAGTGATTTTGGAACCCAAAAAGTTAAAGTCACTGTTTCCACTGTTTCCCCATCTATTTGCCATGAAGTAATGGGACCAGATGCCATGATCTTAGTTTTCTGAATGTTGAGTATTAAGCCAACTTTTTCACTTTCCTCTTTCACTTTCATCAAGAGGCTCTTTAGTTCTTCTTTGCTTTCTGCCATAACAGTGGTGGCATCTGCGTATCTGAGGTTATTGATGTTTCTCCTGGTAATCTTGATTCCAGCTTGTGCTTCATCCAGCCCAGCATTTCACGTGATGTACTCTGCATATAAGTTAAATAAGCAGGGTGCATATGTACTCTACATATAAGTAAAATACAGCCTTTACATACTCCTTTCCCAGTTTGGAACCAGCCTTTTGTTCCATGTCCAGTTCTAACTGTTGCTTCCTGACCTGCATACAGATTTCTCAAGAGGCAGGTCAGGTGGTCTGGTATTCCCATCTCTTTCAGAATTTTCCACAGTTTTTTGTGATGCACACAGTCAAAGGCTTTGGCATAGTCAATAAAGCAGAAGTAGATGTTTTCCTGGAACTCTCTTGCTTTTTCAATGATCCAACAGATGTTGGCAATTTGGTCTCTGGTTCCTCTGCCTTTTCTAAACCCAGCTTGAACATCTGGAAGCTCATGGTTCACGTTTTACTGGAGATCAGGGGAGAAATAATTACAGAAAGAATGAAGAGACAGAGCCAAAGCAAAAAGAACATCCAGTTATGGGTGTGACTGGTGACAGAAGCAAGGTCCAATGCTGTAAAGAGCAATGTTGCACAGGAACCTAGAATGTTAGGTCCATGAATCAAGGCAAATTGGAAGTGGTCAAACAGGAGATGGCAAGAGTGAACAATGACATTTTAGGAATCAGCGAACTAAAATGGACTGGTATGGGTGAATTTAACTCAGATGACCATTATATCTACTACTGTGGGCAAGAATCCCTTAGAAGAACAAGAGTCTGAAATGCAGTACTTGGATGCAATCTCAAAAACAACAGAATGATCTCTGTTCATTTCCAAGGCAAACCATTCAATATCACGGTAATCCAAGTCTATGCCCGACCAGTAATGCTGAAGAAGCTGAAGTTGAATGGTTCTATGAAGACCTACAAGACGGTTTGGAACTAATACCCAAAAAAGATGTCCTTTTCATTATAGGGGTCTGGAATGCAGAAGTAGGAAGTCAAGAAACACCTGGAGTAACAGGCAAATTTGGCCTTGGAGTACAGAATAAAGCAGGGCAAAGGCTAATAGAGTTTTGCCAAGAAAACGCTGCTGCTGCTAAGTCACTTCAGTCGTGTCCGACTCTGTGTGACCCCATGGATGGCAGCCCACCAGGCTC
Organism: Bos indicus x Bos taurus; assembly: GCF_003369695.1. NCBI lineage: Eukaryota > Metazoa > Chordata > Mammalia > Artiodactyla > Bovidae > Bos > Bos indicus x Bos taurus. Next base: position 68,078,472 of record NC_040084.1, on the reverse strand, counting down.
CCCTGTCCCTGGGATTCTCCAGGCAAGAACACTGGAGTGGGTTGCCATTTCCTTCTCCAATGCATGAAAGTGAAAAGTGAAAGTGAAGTCGCTCAGTCATGTCTGACTCTTAGCGACCCCATGAACTGCAGCCTACCAGGCTCCTCTGTCCATGGGATTTTCCAGGCAAGAGTACTGGAGTGCTTTAATCCAAAAGCAGTAGTGGTGATGTCTCAAAAAAGTCATGGATGCGTGACTAGACCTTTACACTAGCAGTAGAATTAAAATCCAGTTTATGTTTGTAGTATTGCCATTATTTAAGTCTCTAAAACATCTGTCAGCCAACTTTTATCAAGACTAAGTCTAGTAAGTACATGCGTGCTCAGTGGCTCAGTCATATCTTAACTCTTTGCAACCCCATGGATCGTAGCCCCCCACCCCCCCAACCTCCCCCCGCACTCCTGCTCCTCTGTCCATGGGATTCTCCAGGCAAGAATACTGGAGATGGTTGCCATTTCCTGCTTTAGGGGATCTTCCCAACCCAGGAATTGAGCCCGTGTCTCCTGCGGCTTCTGCGTTGGCAGCTGGATTCTTTACCACTAGCCACCTAGGAAACCCCTAGTCTAGCACAGGGGTCAGCAAACTCTGGCCTGCCATTTGCTTTTGTGTGGGCCATGAACTAAATAACTGGTCCCTATTCATGCGATACCTTTTACATAGGTTGCCATGCTTTGTATAAGGTGAACTCTATAAGTGGACACCCCTATTTGATTTGGAGAAGTTCATTTTCTGCAAAGACAGCCATTCACAGCCCAGCCAGCTGTTCATCAGCACCTTTAGATAACACTATCCAACCAGAGTGCCGCCATATACCAGATAGTGATTGGCTTCTCTAATCAGATTCTCACTTTCACTCCGTCTCTCTCTCTCTCTTTTTTTTTTTTTTTTTTTGCATGAGAGGGAGTTAATTAGTTGAGAGAAGAGTTAAAAGAAAGGACAGAGATAAACAGAGACCAGAAGAGTTTAGTCCTAAAGATATAGTGGGTTTGCAGTGTCATTGATTGCTTATCTTCTGAGTTGCTGCTGGTCCTAAATGGTGACAAAGTATAGTCGAGCAACTAATACAGTGATTTTTCTTGATTCTGAAATTTTTTCAGTTATCACCATGATAGTTCTGTTCCCTACAGCTAGAAAAAGAGCCTAATGAACATATTGAAATTTGAAATATAATTTAAAATACTCGTCCCACAAATAATATTTATACAGCTTGTAGTATCTGCCATAGTCGTTGACAAGATGAGTAGGTCGATGCTTTTTTTAGCTCTTCTAGTGGGGATGGAGATAATCACTTATCTACAGAATTTTAAATGCTCTTAAATGGCACCAGTATAATTGTTGTCGTTCAGTCTCTAAGTCTTGTTGACTCTTTTCGACCCCATGGACTGCAGCATGCTGGGCCTCCCTGTTCATCGCCACTCCCGGAGCTTGCTCAAATTCATGTCCGTTGAGTCTGTGATGCCATCCAACCATCTCATCCTCTGTCTCTCCCCCTTCTCCTCCTGCCCTCAGTCTTTCCCAGCATCAGTCTTTTCCAGTAAATCAGCTCTTTGCACCAGGTCGCCAAAGTACTGGAGCCTCAGACCTTCCAGTGAATATTCAGGGTTGATTTCCTTTAGGATTGACTGGTAGAGTTGGAATTATCCTTCAAGATTAGGAATTCTTGATCTGGGATCCACAGTGGGCTTCTGAGATTCTGGACAATACTGAATTTGCACACATGTTTTGTTGTGTGTATCCTTGAGCATATCTATTTTTCCACATAGTTGATAGTTTACATTAGCTATTCCACAGGACAGTTAAGTACAAAAGGCTTAAAAACCTCACTGCCTAATTTTACAGATAAAAATATCACTCAGAGTAATTTACCCACAATCTAGCAATCTGTAACTACTAGAGACTAGGTTTCTTTCATTCTTTCATTAAAAATTTATAAAATACAGTAAAAAAGAAAAAGAAGAAATGCTTTTAACATGTAAGAACAAACACCATTAAGAATTTTCTATTTCTTACCAGCAGTATACGTTTGGGTTCAGAATAACACCTTTGAAAATACATATTGATATATTGCTTTCTAATAGACTTGCACTAAATTCCACTCACATCAGCAATCTAGAATAGTGAATATTTTATCACCAGAACAAGTTATTCTTTTTTTAAAAAAGAAAATATTTTGGCTAACTTGGTAAGAGTTCGATAGTGTCTCGTTGTAGTGTGTGTTTATTATTAGTGAAGTAAAAGATTTTATTTATTTTTTTATTTGTTGGAAATATGTCTCTTGTCTGTCTTGTCCATTTACATCAAGAACCCAGTTTTCTTAGCTGTCCATGCAATCTTGTTAAGAAATCCTACCTCAGGAGAAAACTATAGGAGAAAGCAAGGCTTCTTTTTATCTCCTGGATTTGTTCTTGCATTCTCAGTAGTCTTTGCTTTGCAATCATCTGAGAGGTTTGTTAAAATGTGAGGACCTGGGTCCTACCCAATGTCTACAGAATCCAAATATCTAGGTATGGGATGTGAGAAATTTGTACTTTTAACATGCAAACACTTCATATTTCTTAAGAATAATAAAATTTGAGGACTACTTAAAGGACTAGTAGGCTATTAAATATAAAGTGTGTGTACCATTATACTTCTTACTAAAAGTCTCTTTCTTTATTAAACCCAGGTTATCTCTCTTCTGTGAGGTAATTTTGCCTTTATAAAGTTTAATTTCTGCTTCAGGGTTAATAAACTTGGTATAAAATTACAGATCTACCAGTGACCAGCTTTGTAAATATCCTTAATTTCTATGAACTTCTCTTTATCTATAAAGAGGTGATTATAATCCTAGCTCATGTGTTTATTTTGAAGGGTGAGCTAATCTACACAAGTATACTGTAAATGGTCATATAAATGCTGGATATATTTTCTTGTTCTAATTGTTTATCGTATGGTAATTTTGGCTGCTTCACTTCCTTTGTAATGCCAGGAAGTCTGAAACAGCTTTGGGCACAGTATCAACACTTGATAATTATCTACTGATTGATTACCACCTTGAGGTACATCAAAGACTGCTTTAATATGAGGTGGTGTTCATTGTGGTCTGGGTTCTGACTAATCATAATGGATACTCCTTTAACAATGCCTGTGCAGACTGAAAGTCAGCCATGCTTCTATTAACCCTAAGACTGTAATGAGTCATTCAGTTCATTTCACTGAGTACCTACTATGTGCCAGGAACCACAGCAGACACTAAAATACATTAGTGAGCACAATGGACAAATCCCTTCCCTCCCAGTCCCTTCTAGGTGAAATGGGTATCATAGAGGAATTACACATTGTATCTTTTAGCAGTTCCTTGAAGAAATTCCATACATGTGGAAGACATCCCATCAGACTGTTATCAGACAATAAGAGAAATTCAACACACAAAAAGAGTGAAATGTAGCTATCAATTCCAGTAGGAGGGAATTAGTAGGAGCTATTCTTTTTTGAATTATGCCCAGTCAAACCAGGATATGATCTGGCAAGACAGTAGAGTGAGTTATGCATTTGAAGTTCTCAGGCTCCACTGAAGCTGAGTCCTCAGGGAGCCACCTGCACAAACTCATACTCTGTCTTAGTCCCATTCTAGTCTTCACGAAGGAAATGGTCCTGGTTTGACCAGATTCTGAAACCTCAAATGAATAGAACTTTCCTCTATTCTTTTATAGTGAGCACAGTTCTTCCTTAATTTCATCTCATTAAAAAAAAATGTTTTATTGTTTAGGACAGAGGAAGGAAGTCTGGCATCCAAATATCTTAATCATAAAAGATGATAAAGACTAGCTGTAGCAGACAGTTAAAAAAAAAAACATATTTATCATATCCTACATTTGCACACTTTAAAGACTTGTGAACTTATATTCTCTCAAAATAATTTTGCAGTTTTTCACAAACACAAAAGGGGAGATGTTTTTTAATGAAGAAATTGCATTCTTAATCTGTATGTGAACATGATAAATCTCCAGTTACAAATCAATTACTACCCACATTCACACTAATGAGGGTTATGTTAGGGACAAAGGAGAGTGTTAGAGAGTACCCAACAAAGGATAATAAGCCAGGGAAAACTTCTTAGAGGAAGTGAGGTCTCAGATGAGACCTGACAAAATGAGTGAGAGTTAGCTTTCCAAAGAGAGAAGGAGTTAATTTTATATTAGGGGACATCATTGAATGTTCCTAGGAATAGACAGTACTTAAGGTGTATGGATGTGAGAGCTGGATTGTGAAGAAAGCTGAGCACCGAAGAATTGATGCTTTTGAACTGTGGTGTTGGAGAAGACTCTTGAGAATCCCTTGGACTGCAAGGAGATCCAACCAGTCCATTCTAAAGGAGATAACTCCTGGGTGTTCATTGGAAGGACTGATGTTAAAGCTGAAACTGCAATACTTTGGCCACCTCATGCTAAGAGTTGACTCATTGGAAAAGACCCTGATGCTGGGAGGGATTGGGGGCAGGAGGAGAAGGGGACGACAGAGGATGAGATGGCTGGATAGCTTTACCGACTCAATAGACATGGGTTTGAGTGAACTCCGGGAGTTGGTGATGGACAGGGAGGCCTGGTGTGCTGTGATTCATGGGGTCGCAAAGAATCGGACATGACTGAGTGACTGAACTGAACTGAACTGAACTGAAGGATGGCTAGAGAGCCAAAGAGGAGGTAAACAGCAGGAAATACCAGAATCTAAAAAGGTGACCTTCGCATAGGTTCAAGGTAATATTGAGAAACATGTATGTGTGTGTGTGTGAGAGAGAGAGAGAAAACCGAAGAATTAGGCTTGCTGTTCCAGGAATGCACCCCAAAGGAACATACAATGTTTTTAGCTAAATGCCTCCTCATTGCCTTGGAGAGTCCAGCAGGACAATATACCCGCCAGTCCCTGGGGCTTTGCTGAGTCTATGGAACTACCCAGTGACCCTCGTCCTCCATCTCAATAGTCCATATTACATGTTTATAACCTCCCTGAAAACGTGGTGTCCTTGATCCCAGAGGGACACAAAAGGCAAGGTGGCAGCATTTGTTTTCTTATAAGCCATGCTGTGTGGGGCCACCCAAGACGGACGGGTCATGGTGGAGAGGTCTCACAGAATGTGGTCCACTGGAGAAGGGAATGGCAGACCACTTCAGTATTCTTGCCTTGAGAACCCCATGAACAGTATGAAAAGGCAAAGTGATAGGATACTGAAAGAGGAACTCCCCAGGTCAGTAGGTGCCCAATATGTTACTGGAGATCAGTGGAGAAATAACTCCATAAAGAACGAAGGGATGGAGCCAAGGTGAAAACAACACCCAGTTGTGGATGGGACTGGTGATAGAAGGAAGGTTTGATGCTGTAAAGAGCAATATTGCCTAGGAACCTGGAATATTAGGTCCACGAATCAAGGCAAATTGGACGTGGTCAAACAGGAGATGGCAAGACTGAACATTGACATTTTAGGAATCAGCGAACTAAGATGGACTGGGATGGGGGAATTTAACTCAGATGACCATTATATCTACTACTGTGGGCAAGAATCCATTAGAAGAAGTGGAGTAGCCATCACAGTCAACAAAAGAGTCCGAAATGCAGTACTTGTATGCAATCTTAAAAATGACAGAATGATCTCTGTTCATTTCCAAGGCAAACCATTCAATATCACGGTAATCCAAGTCTATGCCCCGATCAGTAATACTGAATAACCTGAAGTTGAGCAGTTCTATGAAGACCTACAAGACCTTCTAGAACTAAAACCCCCAAAAGATGTCTTTTTCATTATAGGGGACTGGAATGCAAAAGTAGGAAATCAAGAAACACCTGGAGTAACAGGCAAATTTGGCCTTGGAGCACAGAATGAAGCAGGGCAAAGGCTAATATTTAGAGTTCTGCCAAGAGAATGTACTGGTCATAGCAAACACCCTCTTCCAACAACACAAGAGAAGACTCTACACATGGACATCACCAGATGGTCAACACTGAAATCAGATTGATTATATTCTTTGCAGCCAAAGAGGGAGAAGCTCTATACAGTCAGCAAAAATAAGACGGGGAGCTGACTGTGGCTCAGATCATGAACTCCTTATTGCCAAATTCAGACTGAAATTGAAGAAAGTGGGGAAAACCACTAGACCATTCAGATATGACCTAATTCAAATCCCTTATGACTATACAGTGGAAGTGAGAAACAGATTTAAGGGACTAGATCTGATAGAGTGCCTGATGAACTATGGATGGAGGTTCATGACATTATACAGGAGACAGGAATCAAGACCATCCCCATGGAAAAGAAATACAAAAAAGCAAAATGGCTGTCTGAGGAGGCCTTAAAAATAGCTGTGAAAAGAAGAGAAGTGAAAAGCAATGGAGAAAAGGAAAGATACACCCATCTGAATGCAGAGTTCCAAAGAATAGCAAGGAGAGATAAGAAAGCCTTCCTCAGCGATCAATGCAAAGAAATAGAGGAAAACAACAGAATGGGAAAGACTAGAGATCTCTTGAAGAAAATTAGAGATACCAAGAGAACATTTCATGCAAAGATGGGTTCAATAAAGGACAGAAATGATATGGACCTAACAGAAGCAGAAGATATTAAGAAGAGATGGCAAGAATACACAGAAGAACTGTACAAAAAAGATCTTCATGACCCAGATAATCATGATGGTGTGATCACTCACACTAATTTAGAGCCAGACATCCTGGAATATGAAGTCAAGTGGGCCTTAGGAAGCATCACTACGAACAAAGCTAGTGGAGGTGATGGAATTCCAGTTGAGCTATTTCAAATCCTGAAAGATGATGCTGTGAAAATGCTGCAGTCAAAATGCCAGCAAATTTGGAAAACTCATCAGTGGCCACAGGACTGGAAAAGGTCAGTTTTCATTCCAATCCCAAAGAAAGGCAATGCCAAAGAATGCTCAAACTACTGCACAATTGCACTCATCTCACATGCTGGTAAAGTAATGCTCAAAATTCTCCTAGCCAGGCTTCAGCAATACGTGAACCGTGAACTTCCAGATGTTCAAGCTGGTTTTAGAAAATGCAGAGGAACCAGAGATCAAATTGCCAACATCCGCTGGATCATGTAAAAAGCAAGAGAGTTCCAGAAAAACATCTATTTATGCTTTATTGACTATGCCAAAGCCTTTGACTGTGTGGATCACAAGAAACTGTGGAAAATTCTTCAAGAGATGGGAATACCAGACCACCTGACCTGCCTTTTGAGAAACCTGTATGTAGGTCAGGAAGCAACAGTTAGAACTGGACATGGAACAACAGACTGGCTCCAAATAGGAAAAGGAGTCCGTCAAGGCTGTATATTGTCACCCTTCTTATTTAACTTATATGCAGGGTACGTCATGAGAAACACTGGGCTGGAAGAAGCACAAGCTGGAATCAAGATTAACAGAAGAAATATCAATAACCTCAGATATGCAGATGATTCCACCCTTACGGCAGAAAGGGAAGAGGAGCTAAAAAGCCTCTTGATGAAAGTGAAAGAGGAGAGTGAAGAAGTTGGCCTAAAACTCAACATTCAGAAAACTAAGATCATGGCATCTTGTCCCATCCCTTCATGGCAAATTGATGGGGAAACAGTGGAAACAGTGACAGGCTTTATTTTCTTGGGCTCCAAGATCACTGCAGATGGTGACTGCAGCCATGAAATTAAAAGACTCTTGCTCCTTGGAAGGAAAGTTATGACCAACCTAGACAGCATATTAAAAAGCAGAGACATTACTTTGCCAACAAAGGTCTATCTAGCCAAGGCTATGGTTTTTCCAGTAGTCATGTATGGATGTGAGAATTGGACTATAAAAACCTGAGCGCCGAGGAATTGATGCTTTTGAACTGTGGTGTTGGAGAAGACTCTTGAGAGTCCCTTGGACTGCAAGGAGATCCAACCTGTCCATCTTAAAGGAGATCAGTCCTGGGTGTTCATTGGAAGGACTGATGTTGAACCTGAAACTCCAATACTTTGGCCACCTGATGTGAAGAGCTGACTCATTTGAAAGGACCCTGATGCTGGGAAAGATTGAGGGCAGGAGGAGAAGGGGACAACAAAGGATGAGATGGTTGGATGGTGTCACCGACTGAATGGACATGGGTTTGGATAGACTCTGGCAGTTGGTGTACGACAGGGAAGCCTGGCAAGCTGTGGTTCATGGGATCACAAGGAGTTGGACACGACTGAGTGACTGTACTGAACTGAAAATATGGATAAGACATCATATTGGGCAGTGTTGTTGTGAGGAGTAAAGAAAATGAGGTGTTTGCAAAGTTGCTAGCTCAGCCCTGGTATGTGTAAGTATTAAACAAGGTGACCCCCCCTACCCCAGCCCTACAAAACAGGGATGTTCCTCAAATTTTTATTAAAAAATTATATTTTTACAGTTTGTTAAGATGTTCACCAGTTACATAAACTTATTGAGAACTTTTTATAAAAAAATTATATTTTTACAGTTTGTTAAGATGTTCACCAGTTACATAAACTTATTGAGAACTTTTTACAAAATTATTATGGAAAAATAAGCATATGGTAATGCAAATAGAAAAATAGAATGAATTTCATTTATCCATGATCTAACTTTGCAGTTATCAACTCAGTTCAATCTCATTACATCTACATAGCCAGCTATTGTCCCAAGTTTTCACTCTGAGACTAACTCAGAAATCTTATTATTTCATCTGCAAGTATTTCCATATCTATCTTTAAAAATAAGGACTCAAAAAATAGTCATCATACCACCATAATACCTTAAAATATTAACACTAATTCTTTCAGTTTGGTTCAGTTCAGTCACTTAGTCGTGTCTGACTCTTTGCGACCCCATGAATTGCAGAATGCCAGCCCTCTAGCATTATCAAATATCCAGTCAAGTTTAAATAGCCAAAACTCTCATAAATATATTTCACAGTTTGATTCAGGATCCAAATATATATTCTAAAAGAATAAATTAACATTTTGGTGCTAGCTATGTACTGAGACTGCTACAAATTCTGACTCTTATATATTGAATTTTTCAAAAGTACAGTAATAATATTTGTATCAGAATGAAATTTTGTGTTCAGTCATTTGGGCAGCATTTTTAAGTGTCTTTTCTTTGGTAATTCAATACCTTTTTTTTTTTTTTTCTAACTCACCTCTGCCACTAAATAAAGGTTTGACCTTGGGCCATTCACTCAACCTATCCAAATCTCAGTTTCTATAATTTTAAAAAGAAACTGTTGAACTAGGATTGATTATTCAGCATGCTTTTCTTCCAAGCCTGCCAGGTTGAAGGCAGGACAGCCCAGGGGGAGGAGAGTTCAGACATCCAGCAGATCTGGACTGGAGCCCTGCCACATACAGGCCATGTGAGCTGGGATAAGTTTAACCTCTCTCTGCCTCAGTTTCTAAATCTGTGAAGTACAGTTGATAGTTACCCAGACTAATGATGGAGTGGTATGGGGAAGGTGGATAAAATGAGAATATAGGGGTACAGTGCTTGGCACAGAGTAACCCTACAAGAAATAGTAAGTGTAGTTAGACTCTCAAGAGTTTGGGGCAGGGTTAAGAGGATGAGGCTGGAAGGAAAGGGAGTGGTTAGAGTGGTATTGTCTAATATAGTACCTACTGGCTACACAAGGCTATAAGCACTTGAAATGTGAGTAGGCCAAATTGAGATGTGTTATTAGTAAAATTCACCCTGGGATTTTAAGATGTACTGTGAACAAGCAAGAAATACCACAATAATAACTTCTAATACTTACTATATGTTGAAATTTTATGTTGGATATATTGGGTTAAATAAAATATTATCAAAATTAGTTTTTCTTTCTTTACTTTTATGAAAGTGGTTCATAGAGAAATTTAGATGACATACATGTGGCTTGCAATATAAATATCTCTTTATAGATTATATATTACTTATTTATAGAAATTTATTGGACAGAATTAGGTTAGATCAAATGACCCTCTCCCTTAAGCCCCCAGAACTTGTTGATTCTATTTCTTCACTGGCCCTCACATTTGTCTTCTCCATCTCCACTGCTGGTCAAGAGTATTAAAAACCCCTTTATTTTATTCTTTGCATTTGTAATCAAGATATAATTGGCATATAACATTGTGTTAGTTTAAGGTGCACAGAAAGTTGATTTGATATGTTTATATACTGCAGTATGATTACCACCAGCACATTAGCTAACACCTCTATCATGTCACAAAGTTAGTATTTCTTTCAATGCTTTCCTTACTTATTAGCTGCTCTCCAGTCCACACTGTGCTCAGTTGCTAAGTCATGTCTGACTCTTTGTGACCCCATGGACTGTGTAGCCCACCAGGCACCTCTGTCCATGGGATTTCCCAAGCAAGAATACTGGAGTGGGTTGCCATTTCCAGTCTACTATTCTTAAATCTTTCACAGTCTTCCCTTCAGAGACATTGGAAATTTTATCAAAGCATAAAATTCCCTTCATGATTTTTTTTTTAATTTATTTATTTTAATTGGAGGCTAATTACTTTACAATATTGTAGTGGTTTTTGCCATACATTGACATGAATCAGCCATGGGTGTACATGTATTCCACATCCTCTTTAAACTCTCTGACCACCTCTGCCCCCCACCACCCCGCACATCTTTGCAAGTACTTCTTTTGCCTTGAGCAGAACCCTGACCTCCACCCCAGCGTAATGGTTAAGAGTTAGCAAAATTTGAATCACAGCTCTGCAATTTACTGACAAGCTTTGGAAAACTAACTAGACTTCTTTGAGCCTCATTGTTCTTCTCTCTAATAATAATAGACTTGGACTAAATGAATAGACTTATCTTTCTGAATTTGTATGAGGATTAAATGAGATAATGCAGGCATGAGATAATCCATGTGTGCTGCTCAGTTGCTTCAGTCAGTTGCTTGTCCAGCTCTTTGCAACCTAATGGACTGTAGCCCACCTCTGTCCGTGGGATTCTCCAGGCAAGAATACTGGAGTGGGTTGCCATTCCCTCCTCCAGGGAATCTTCCCAACCCAGGAATCAAACCCCATGTCTCTTGCGTCTCCTGCATTGGCAGGTGGGTTCTTTACCACTAGCGCCACCTGGAAAGCTTGAGATAATGCATAGACGGTGCCAAGTACACAGTTTTTTTGTTTTTTGTTTTTTTTAAGTCCCTTAGTCGTGTCCGACTCTTTGAGACCCTGTGGACTGTGTAGTCCATGGAATTCTCCAGACCAGAATACTGGAGTGGGTAGCCTTTCCCTTCTCCAAGGGATCTTCTCGAACCAGGGATCGAACCCAGGTCTCCCGCATTGCAGGCGGATTCTTTACCAGCTGAGTCACAAGGTAAGCCTGAGAATACTGGAGTGGGAGGCCTATCCCTTCTCCAGGGGGTCTTCCAGACCCAGGAATCGAACCAGGGTTTCCTACATTAAGGCGGATTTTTTACCAACTGAGCTATGAGGGAAATACACAGTTAACCTACAGTGAATGTTAGTGTTGAATGTTTACCCCTGGAAAAATGTTCCTTGTCACCCCACCCTCCACAAACCCCTGTGTCTCCCTCGGATTTCCATAGCACTCTGTGTGTGTATGCGTGCTAAGTTGCTTCAGTTGTGTCAGACTCTTTGCAACACTTTAGACTGTAGCCTGTTAGCCGCCTCTGTCCATGGGATTCTCTAGGCAAGAATTCTGGAATGAGTTGGATGCCCTCCTCCAGGGGATCCTCCTGACCCAGGGGTTGAACTCAGATTTCCGGCATTCAGGTGGTTTCTTTACTGCTGAGCCACAAGGGAAACCCCATAGCGCTGTGTACACTCCTCAGTGCCAGCTTTTCTGTCTGTATTATAGCCATCCCCCAGTCTTGCCTCTAGATGAGTAGTCTTCAAAGCTTGGTCTTAGAAGCAGCAGTGCTAGCATCCCCTGGAAACTTGTTAGAAATGCAAATTCCTGGAGCCCACCCTAAAACTACTGAATAAAAAAGTCTGGGGGTGGGGCCCAGAAATCTGTTTTAACAGGGCCTCAATGTGAGTTCTGATATTCATACATTTGATGAACACTGCTACACTGGGTATTTATGCCTGGGACCACATTCAATTCATCTTGCAATGCCACCCAGCCCAGTGACTATTTGTCAAATGAAAAAAATGGATGAATGAATCCTGATGACAGTGTGGGGCCATTGAAGGATAGCCAGTATAGGAATGTCATGGTCTGATTGCCTTTTAGAAAGTTACTTTTGTAGGCTGTATAGAGAAAAGATTATGGGCAGAAATTACTAGAGGCAACAGAATTTGTTTATAGGAAAATTATGATTTGAAAAATCTAGATTTATTATGCAGGCAGGAAAAATAGTTATTTACAAAAAGAGTGCCTTGTTTTTCAATATATTCCATACAAAACAGTTTTAAAATGTGTATTATACCATTCTATTGATAAGCAGTGTTTTATAAATTTGTTGGGGAAAGTAGGTATACCTATACGTTATAAATTTGTCAATAAATGTGTTCTCTCACAAATTATGATTTCATTAAGAAGTAGTTCCAGATATCTTACACATTTTTAGCATTTGTGGGTTTTCAAAGTGTGAAGCACAAGCCTCTGTTTGGATTATGAAAGCAAAATTCTATAGCAAATAAGTATATTTAAAAATTAAAATGTTACTTAAATTTCAGTATTAACATAGAAATAAGAAAAGTTTCATGTTTGACTATGTATTAGTATAGAGATTACATATTATTTCTTTTTTGGATGGAAATTGAGTAAACAATCATCTAGAAATATTTCAACTAGAGGTTATTAATGCTCAAATTAAAAGAAAAGCAAATTTATATGTATAAATTAATGTATAGAATAAAGAGTAAAGCAAATCCAAAGATATATGACCTTTCAGAAAATTGTAAGACTGCAGAAGCCCCAAAGTTGCTCCCTATCATAATACTCATATTCCATCAGCAGATCCTCATCCCAACAACTGGGCAGGAATTGATCCAACTTAAATGTGGGAACAGTATCTGGACCTTCAACTCAGGTGAAGCTTTCATATTTTCTCTTGACCTCTAAGTCATCTTCTCTAGAAATGAGACAAAGTAGAGACATCCATCACTTTGCCAACAAGGGTCCATATAGTCAGAGATATGGTTTTTCCATTAATCATGTGCCAATGTGAGAGCTAGACCATAAAGAAGGCTGAGCACCAAAGAACTGATGCTTTTGAACAGTGGTGCTGAAGAATACTCTTGAGAGTTCCTTAGTCTGCAAGAAGATCAAACCGGTCAATCCTAAAGGAAATCAGTCCTGAATATTCACTGGAAGGACTGATCCTGAAGCTCCAATACTTTAGCCACCTGATGCAAAAAGCTCACTCATTAGAAAAGACCCTGATGCTGGGAAAGATTGAGGGCAGGAAGAGAAGAGGGCAAGAGAGGATGAAATGGTTGGATGGCATCACTGACTCAATGGACATAAGTTTGAGCAAACTCAAGGAGAAAGTGAAGGACAGGGAAGCCTGCTGAAGTCCATGGAGTCACAAAGTGTCACACATGACTTAGTGAATGAATACACACAAAAGAAGGGTCATGAAGGAAGAAAGAACAGGAGACAAAGAATGGGAAATATTGAAGAGCAAAGGGAGATTGAGAAAAGTGGGCAGAAAGAGAAGGGATTTGATGAGCAAAGGAAAGTCTACAGGCAAAGGGTAGGAGAGGCCAAGAATGACATGGGGTGGGGAGAGAGAGAGGTAGGGTTCTGAAGGTCTCAAAACCCTGGAGTCTCATATGAACCCTGGGTTTCATATGGCCCTCTTAGGCCCAAGAGGTCACCTAGTTTTAGTAGTTGAAAGAAGTGAGTTGTTAGTAAATCTATAATCAATTCAGCCAGTTGGTTGTGATGGGCTCTGTGCTACTGTCTCTTCTTGCCTCTACAGGAGGGCTCCTTCTGTACCCAGCCAATTAAAAGACTCGGTCAAGTTGGTGGATCGGTTATTCAGAGAAAAGAGCCATCCTAAAGTGTTAAAGTGTTGAGTAAACAAGATGACTTCTTAAAAGATTCCAAAGGAAAAGAACACACCAAAAAAATCCCATATGAAATGCTAACATTTTTACTGTATTCACAAGAATATATTTTAAAAGATCAATAATGAGGTCCTCTAAACATTTTCAATTGCTCATTGGCTTTTCAAATGTTTATTCATATAAGCTGCCAATTTATATACCTTGTCCCTTTTTCATTGGTTTGTCTGTCTCTTTTATATTCAAATGTGTTTAAATATTGCAGATATCAATCCTTTGCCTGTGATATATGTTGCAAATGTTTTCTCCTGTTATACTTCTTGACATTTAAACCTTAAATCCATCTGAAGTTTATTTTGGTGTTTTATACAAGACTGCAATCTAATGAGATTTTTTTTTTTAATCTAGAAGTTAGACAATTTTCACAACACTATTTGTTGAATAATCCATCTGTTCCTCATTCATCTGCAGTGCTTCCTTCTTAACTCTCACAGGTGGTAAAATCCTTCTCAGGACCATCTATTGTGTTTTAGCCAATTGCTCTGTAAATTCTAGCACAGGAATTTAACTATTGTTGTATAATTTTTTTGTTTATACTTTTAAAAATTTCTTAGCCTTTCTTGTATTTTCCTATCATGGCAGCTGAGATTTAGAATCATTTCATCAGGTAAAAACATAAATATTGACACATTATTGTAAAACATAAATTTTGTAAAATTTATGTAATTACGTAAAAACATAAATATTGTTGTGGTAGATGATGGATAGGTAGTGTGGGTTTATGTACTGCATTAATCCTTGGGGCAGATATGTACTACGCCAGCTTCTCTAGTCGGCAACACTTCTATTGCGTAGTTTGAAGTCCTTCCACCCCATAGGTCTCCAGGCGAAACAAGGCTAGCCAATGTGATCTAGCAGTCATTCATCGTCTTTTGCTTGTCAGACTCCTTAACAACAACCATGTGAAAAGCCCAGGCTCTTGGAGCTCACCCCTGTGTTCTCTGCAGGTTGTTTGGCAGAACCTTCTCATATGTGCCATCCTTTTCTACACTGTGTACTACGTGGTTCTGGGCATGTGCTGTGTGATGCTCGGGTAAGTATAACGTCACCTTCAAACAATTCAAAAGTTCGGATACAACACGAAAGAAGTTCACATAGAACACTCAACGTGTCTTTATAGAATAAAGGGTGCAGATTTTTTCCCATGGTATATTTTCTTCGTCTTTTTTTTAAAGTGAAAGTAAGCAAACGTGTCACCTTTGAAAATGATACAAGTAGCAATCATGAAATGAATAGAACCAGGCAGGATTGTTCCTCTTATGAGGATGATCATAGAAAGAAAGTGAAGTTATTACTCCCTGGGCTGGTGTTGCATCAGAGATCAGAGGGCTTTTGAACTAGAAGGGAATTTAGATATAATCTACATCCAATTTAAATATTTTCTGTTACATACTGGAAATAGCTTTAGACTGAGAGTCAGGAGATCTGCATTCCAGCCCAGGTTCTCACTAACTTCCTGAATCATCCTGACTAAGCCAGAGAGCTTCTTTTCCCTCAGTTATCTTCATTTGTCAAGTGAAGGTAATAATCCAAAAGAGAGTTATCATGAGAACCAAGTAATACATGTATTTTTAAAGATATTTTTAAGTGTGAGGCTTTTTTTTTTTTTAGGTAATTTTTCTTTGTCTTGTTACAGTTGGATTTTATCTTTACAGATTTGCTTGCCAATACATTGATTTCCTTGAAATACATTATGTATAGCTACAAAGAATTTCCTAGAAATTGATTGTTTATACAATTGAATTTTATTGTGTAAGCAGGGAATTGGGACTTTTCAATTTCAGTGTGCAAATCAATGCCCAGAATTGATTATATTGACTTTTGCAGTGGGAATGATGCTATAAAGCTTGCTTGCAGGCAAGCCCCCTGAGGAGGAGTCTGGTACGTTCACACACGGTTTCAGCTATTGCCTGGAACTTGAGGTGGTGAGGCAGTGCCTAGAGCACTGAAGGTCTTAGAATAGTCAGAGTTCTGTGAGCATGGGATTCCAAGGGTTTGTAATGTGAATCAAAGGTGAGGAATTTGAAGTAACTTAAAGCCCCAGGAGGCAGGTAATTGATTGACCAGTTGCACACAACTACAAACTTGGGCATGGTAGGAGATGCAGAGTTTATAGTCAGATTTAATTTTCTTTTTTTTTTTTTCATTTTAAATCATTTTACTTTTGTATTAATATACAGTTGGTTTACAATGTTGTGTTAGTTTCTGGTGTATAACAAAGTGATTCAGATTTTTTTTCCCATATAGATAATTACAAGATATTAAATATAGTTCCCTGTGCTATACAGTAGGTCCTTGTTGTTTATTTTATATGTAGTAGCATGTATCTGTTAATCCCAAGCTCCTAATTTATCCCTCTCCAACCCTTTCCCCTTTAGTAACTGTAACTTTGTCTTCTATGTCTACTATGAAAATGTAGACTCATCTTATGTCTAATGTGAATGTAGACTCAGATTTTAGAACAGGAAGGGACCTCAGAGATTAATTGCTTCAATGTACAGGTAAGAAATGAAAGCTCAGAGAGGTTAAGCAACTGCCCAAGTTCACAGTTAACAGCATCATCAGAATTAGAGCTGGGCTCCGTTGCTTCCCAGCATATGCCCTCATCACAGTATGAGGTTTTGCACCCACATTTGATGGAAGGGACCTCCAAGACTACAGCTGAGACCTCAAATACAATGAAGTCCACTTGGAGAACAGACTTCATTGGACAAAGAAGACAGTGTGGATAAAGAATATATTTGGCTTCCATTCAAGTCAGCCAGTTTTCAAATGTGCCACAAAGTGATTAAAGCTGACTTGTCCTTGTATGGGAACACTTGAGGTGCAAAATGTTAATGTGCAACCTTATGAACTACCTCCTCCAGAGTAAACTATTTTCATTTGTAACATCCTCAGGGTGTATGAGTTGGATGTCCTGGCACCATTTGATTTCAAAACAAATCCTTCATGGCTCAACACAAATTATAAAGGTAACTGGCTTTAGTTTCCAATCTTTGTTAATTAGTGAACTAAATGCCTCCAAAAATCAAAATAGTTTTTGTTTTAAAAAAATTTTAAAAATATCAAGCCTTCTTCTCAGCCATCTGTATCCTATATCTGACTCCCAAAATGTGGAAAAGTGCCATCAATTTTTTTTAAAATGACTATTGCTAAAAGATGGAATAGGATGAAATAAGAGGATAGTTTTCCTAAATGAATTTTTATTTTAGTGATATTATGGATAAAATTTTGTGCATTAAATATTTTTCAAAGAAAAGGCAGAAAAATGGCTTAATGGAATGATGTAGAAAGATATTTGTGACATATGAAATGGAAAATAAAGACTACAAAAGAGTTTTTATAGTATAATTATTCATTTTTGTAGAATAGAGTAAAATACATCATGTCAGTGGTAAGAAATCTGGAAAATTATGCAACAAACTGTTATCTCCCAGCTGGAATGACAGAGGACTTTCATTTTCTGCTTTGTACATTTCTGCTTAGTTTGATTTTTTTCCTTCCCAAAAATAGTGTATAACTTGTTGCAAAGGAAAAATGATAAGAAAGAATATAGTAGGCAAATTTTTTTATCTCTTTTAAACTTACTATTTTTGTTGAAATAATTATTCTTAACATTCTGTTAAATTTCTTCCCACATTAAAAAAAATGAATTGTGGATTCTTCAAACAATCCAGTTCTTTAGAAAACCACTGGACATCTTTTTTTGGAACGAATATGCAAATATACAAAAATTGCCTGAAGCCAAATGTGACTTGTATAGGAAACTTGGTCAGCTAGAACTACTGAATTTAAACTAAAAGATTCAGAACAGCCTCTTCAAATGGGTAACCTTTTTTCGTGCCATTATTGATTCAATTTGGGATAGACAAAGATATCTTAGGACAAGAAACTTTCATTCAAATGAGATACAAGTTCTAACATTCTATCTTAACTTCCACTTCACACATTTCCCTGTTGAAGATTGAATTAACTTTTTCTTCCAAGCTGACCCACAAATGATAAAGAAATAGTCACAAGCAAGAGTTATATATGGGTTGTGTGTTTGGGGTAGAGAAAGAGATTTAAAATCCAACTGTTATTTAATTCTTGCGTTTGAGATGGTTAGTGATAGATAGGACAATGACACAGGCTTATTGGAGAAAGCTGTGTTTTGACATAGCAGAGATTAGTGAAAATCCTCAGAATGCCACGCACAGTCAACATTGTTCTCTCAAAAAACAACTAACATTTGTACAAAGATATCAATAAACCCTTAGCCTATTAGATCTTTAGTTTGGGGCTTGGAGAGATATGTGTCATAACTCTTGAAAGTTATTGCTTTGAGAATCCAGACTTGTTTAATCTCAGAGATAAAATGTAAGAGTAATCTCAGAGCCTTGAGCATGTATTGAGGGTCAGGCTCTTGTCTGTTTCAACAGTTTTGTTACCTAGGAGATCAGGCTTAGCAAGGACACTGAAAAGTGTGAGCTCAATTGAGACATTTGACTACTAACATCTTTCCCTTGCATCATAGAGATTGGATTATAAACTGTTTTCGTTTTAAAATAAAATCCTCTGAACAGTTTTTGAGATAGATATGATAGTAATCCATTTCCCAATTTATCAAGGAATAATTAGACTGACCTAGACGTTATAATCCTACTCAAGGTCATAGCACTCTTAAGCTATAAGGTGAGACTAGAACACTGGTATCCTGACTTCAAATTTTGTATGACTTCCTTTAAATCATGCTGTCTCATATCATAGACAAAGCACAATCCTCCTCTATCAATATATGTAAATACAGTTTGTTCAAGACTGAAATCACTGTCTCTAAGCAGCTGCAAGTTAACTTGTAAAATCTGTAAATACTGATAAAAGAAGCATTTCTTTTTCCTTATAGTAACATGGAGGCTCCGTGAGCCACTAGTGAAGGCAGAAATGGAGATGTGATGGGAAATCTAATGGCAATACGATACCACTGTATAGCTCCTTCTACAGCCTTGAATCCTGGAGATCAGGACTTGCTATAATTGTAATTCCATACAATAGAAAAGGAGCTAGTAGGAGTTCTCCATTCAATTTCAGAAATCTGTTGAGTTGAATGAAGTAGAATTGAAGAGGAATAAGTGTGAGGTCTTTTGAAAGGCTAGCACCTGAGACTTGCTTACTTATTTCATGTCTTGCTGACCCACTAGGCAAGGGCTGGCATGTCTGTTAATAAATTACTTCTGCACAATAACAGATCATGTGACTATTGTAATTTTAGCTTTGAAAGTAAAAAAAAAGTAAAATAGCCTGACTGGACTGATCAATTCGTTAATTATTTATATGAGCATACCTATCATTTTCTGTGTTTTAAAAGAAAGGTAACTTTTATGGAAATTGATATCATTACAAAGGAACCTTGGTGGTATGTCACATGTATTTTCATTTTAAAGTTTGATGAATCTCATCTTTGGAACCACCACAATTTAAGATCTATATCAAGGAAAAAGGCAAAGGTTGACTCTTCACATATTCAAGGCTTTTAGAGATTTATGGTACTGACCTAGGAATAACTAGCTGTTTATGTATGTTCAGGGAAAGCACTCTGAAAAGGCATTCTGGAGTTAGAAAAGTACCTCCATCCACACAAGTCATTTATGAGACATTCTTTCATCCATGGTTATCCATTATGTTTCCCAGATGACTATCTGAACATACCCTTTTATTACAAAGACACAAAGGAACTCATTTCCAAGTTAGGCAATAACTGGTACTAAAGAAACATTATTGTTCAATAAACTATTAACATTTTTTTTTTCTGAAAATCCAGAGCTGAATTTTTCATTAGTTTTTAATATATCTTCAAATGAGATTTGAAATCTAGTTACAGATTTGTTACATTGTAACTTTTCTTTATTGTATTTTACCTTCTAAAATGCTAAATATAAAGAATATAAAACAGAAATTATGTACTGTTATTTCTCTATAAGTCCAACAATTATTAAGAGATGGAATATTTTTAAAGTTCTTATTCAAATTTGAGGAATGTTAAGAGATGGAATGTTAAAAGTTTCTTACAAAAATTTTTTTTGCAGAATAAGTTGTGGTGGTCCTGTTACTCATTGTGTTTTAGAATTATTAATTGCTCTAATTCCCAATAATTCTATTCTTCCTTTTATTTGCAGTTCTTTTAGTCTCAACAGAAGTCACCTACTTTGTTTGTGGATTACTTTTCGTTCTGGTAGTGGAAGAGTGGGTTTGGGATTATGGTATTTCAGTAACTATCCTTCATGTTGCCATCACTTCAACTGGTAAGCAAACTAAAATAAAGGAAACAAAATGTATTCAATCTGGATATTGTACCTAAATCGATACATAAGAGTAAAACTTTGTTGTATGCATAGTGTCCTCTGATGGAGAAATAATAAAAACTGATGATAAAAGTTCTTCATCACCTCCCTCACTCCTTCTCCCCCATCAAGTTCCTCTACCATTTCCTCAGAGAGGTTTTGATTAGATACATTGTCCAATTCAAAACTGTATTGAAATGTTCAGTTCAGTTCAGTTGCTCAGTTGCTGGCACCGACTCTCTGCGACCCCATGAATCGCAGCACACTAGGCCTCCCTGTCCATCACCAGCTCCCGGAGTTCACTCAAACTCATATCCATCGAGTCGGTGATGCCATCCAGCCATCTCATCCTCTGTCGTCCCCTTCTTCTCCTGCCTTCAATCTTTCCCAGCATCAGAGTCTTTTCCAATGAGTCAACTCTTCGCATGAGGTGGCCAAAGTACTGGAGTTTTAGCTTCAGCATCAGTCCTTCCAATGAACACCCAGGACTGATCTCCTTTAGGATGGACTGGTTGGACTTCCTTGCAGTCCAGGGAACTCTCAAGAGTCTTCTCCAACACCACAGTTCAAAAGCATCAATTCTTCGGCACTCAGATTTCTTCACAGTCCAGCTCTCACATCCATACATGACCAGTGGAACAACCATAGCCTTGACTAGATGGACCTTTGTTGGCAAAGTAATATCTCTGCTTTTTAATATGCTATCTAGGTTGGTCATTGGAGAAGGCAATGGCACCCCACTCCAGTACTCTTGCCTGGAAAATCCCACTGACAGAGGAGGCTGGTAGGCTGCAGTCCATGGGGTCTCTGGGAGTCGGACACGACTGAGCGACATCACTTTCACTTTTCACTTTCATGCATTGGAGAAGGAAATGGCAAGCCACTCCAGTGTTCTTGCCTGGAGAATCCCAGGGATGGGGGAGCCTGGTGGGCTGCAGTCTATGGGGTCACACAGAGTCGGACACGACTGAAGCGACTTAGCAGCAGCAGCAGGTTGGTCATAACTTTCCTTCCAGGCAGTAAGTGTCTTTTAATTTTATGGCTGCAATCACCACCTGCAGTGATTTTGGAGCCCCCCAAAATAAAGTCTGACACTGTTTCCACTATTTCCCCATCTATCTGCCATGAAGTGATGGGACCAGATGCCATGATCTTAGTTTTTTGAATGTTGAGCTTTAAGCCAACTTTTCCACTCTCCTCTTTCACTTTCATCAAGAGGCTTTTTAGTTCCTCTTCACTTTCTGCCATAAGGGTGGTGTCATCTGCATATCTGAGGTTATTGATATTTCTCCTGGCAATCTTGATTCCAGCTTGTGCTTCTTCCAGCCCAGTATTTCTCATGATGTACTCTGCATATAAATTAAATAAGCGGGGTGACAATATACAGCCTTGACGAACTCCTTTTCCTATTTGGAACCAGTCTGTTGTTCCATGTCCAGTTCTAACTGTTGCTTCCTGACCTGCATACAGGTTTCTCAAGAGGCAGGTCAGGTGGTCTGGTATTCCCATCTCTTTCAGAACTTTCCACAGTTTTTTGTGATCCACACAGTCAAAGGCTTTGGCTTAGTCAATAAAGCAGAAATAGATGTTTTTCTGGAACTCTCTCGCTTTTTCCATGATCCAGTGAATGTTGGCAATTTGATCTCTGGTTCCTCTGCCTTTTCTAAAACCAGCTTGAACATCTGGAAATTCACGGTTCACGTATTGCTGAAGCCTAGCTAGGAGAATTTTGAGCATTACCTTACTAGCGTGTGAGATGAGTGCAATTGTGCAGTAGTTTGAGCACTCTTTGGCATTGCCTTTCTTTGGGATTGGAATGAAAACTCCCCTTTTCCAGTCCTGTGGCCACTGCTGAGTTTTCCAAATTTGCTGGCATATTGAGTGCAGCACTTTCACAGCATCATCTTTTAGGATTTGAAATAGTTCAACTGGAATTCCATCACCTCCACCAGCTTTGTTTGTAGTGATGCTTTCTAAGGCCCACTTGACTTCACATTCCAGGATGTCTGGCTCTAGGTGAGGGATCACACCATCGTGATTATCTGGGTTGTGAAAATCTTTTTTGTACAGTTCTCCTGTGTATTTTTGCCACCTCTTCTTAATATCTTCTGCTTCTGTTAGGTTTGCACCGTTTCTGTCCTTTATCGAGCCCATCTTTGCATGAAATGTTCCTGTGGTATCTCTAATTTTCTTGAAGTGATCTCTAGTCTTTCCCATTCTGTTGTTTTCCTCTATTTCTTTGCATTGATCACTGGGGAAGGCTTTCTTATCTCTCCTTGCTATTCTTTAGAACTCTGCATTCAAATGGGTGTATCTTTACTTTTCTCGTTTGCTTTTCACTTCTCTTCTTTTCACAGCTATTTGTAAGGCCTCCTCAGACAGCCATTTGGCTTTTTTGCATTTCTTTTTCATGGGGATGGTCTTTATCCCTGTCTCCTGTGCAATGTCATGAACCTCCATCCATAGTTCATCAGACACTCTATCTATCAGATCTAGTCCCTTAAATCTACTTCTCACTTCCACTGTATAATCATAAGGGATTTGATTTAGGTCATATCTGAATGGTCTAGTGGTTTTCCCTACTTTCTGCACTTTAAGTTTGAATTTGGCAATAAGGAGTTCATGATCTGAGCCACAGTCAGCTCCCAGTCTTGTTTTTGCTGACTGTATAGAGCTTCTCCATCTTTGGCTGCAAAGAATATAATCAATCTGATTTCAGTGTTGACCATCTGGTGATGCCCATGTGTAGAGTCTTCTCTTGTGTTGTTGGAAGAGGGTATTGAAATGTAGCAGTTTCCTATTATCTCCCATTCAACTTTTTATCAGTTGCTCCCATTCAACTTGTTATCAGTTGTAAAGGGTTTGCCGCTGTTAGAATTCTTTCTCTCCAAATCCTTTCTTGAAGCAGATATTGGCCAAAGACTGGGAGCTAGGGCCTGAGGAAATCTGTACTTGCAGGCTTGCAAACTTCCTAATGATTATTTTAACAAAAATATGACTTCCCTTGTGGCTCAAGGATAAAGAATCTGCTTGCCAATGCAGGAGACACAGGTTCAGTCCCTAGGTAGGGAAGATCTCCTGGAGGAGGAAATGGCAACCTGCTCCAATATTCTTGCCTAGGAAATCCCAAGGGCATAGGAGCCTGGTGGGCTACAGCCCACGGGGTCTCAAGAGTCAAACACAACTTATCGACGAAACCACTACCACCATCAGGTTCTAAGACTAAAGGGTTTTTATTTCTACCTGTGAGCTTTGGAGTTTGAATAAAACAGATTCAAATTCCAGTCCTAACTTTCTGTCAGATGTTTGTCTGAGGCAAGATATAACATCATTTATATTGTTAGACATAATTGCCTCATCTACAAATAGGGTGGTATCTTGTGAAGCTTGTGTGAGAGAAGTTGTCTGACATGGTGTTTGGCCTATAATTACTGAGTAAAGGTAATTTTATCCATTCCTTCATCCATTTATTCAAGGTTTACTCTTCCCTTATAACTTTTTATTTCTTACTGCCTTCCATTATTAAAGAGAAACACATTAGTAAAAGCATGAGTGGTAATCAACCACAAGTTATAATTCAATGTTATTATTATTTATTAACTACTTATGTTTAGTTGCTCAGTCATGACTG
The DNA here is from genome assembly GCF_003369695.1 of Bos indicus x Bos taurus. NCBI lineage: Eukaryota > Metazoa > Chordata > Mammalia > Artiodactyla > Bovidae > Bos > Bos indicus x Bos taurus. The sequence goes on along the minus strand of NC_040084.1, from coordinate 68,054,447 downwards.
ACTCTTTGTGGTCCCATCAACTGTAGTCCACCAGGCTCTTCTGTCCATGGAATTTCCCAGGCAAGAATACTGGAGTGGGTTGCCATTTCCTTCTCCAAGTTATCTTCCTGGCCCAGGGATCAAACCCACGCATCCTTCATTGAAGGTGGATTATTTACCACTGAGCTACATAAATGATTCTCAACTCTAATTACATGAGAATAACCAGTTTTGATGTGAAGTTATCCTCACTGAAATCCCTCAAACTCTTGCCTAAATCCAGAAGAAAAGATGCACTGAAGGATGCTTGACTCCATGCTCCTGATTTAACTGGTCTTCATATTGAAGGAAGAGAGCACTGAAATTCCCACAGGTCCCAAGAGGACTTAGGAGTTAACTCTTGTTTTCTCTGGAAACCATGGGCTGTCCTCTTGCTGCAGGAAATTCTGTTTAACTACTATGTAACTGCTTAAATATCACTCATATTTTCAGTGCTCTGATCTATCGATGGGTATAATCAGTCTCCGACTTACGAACGCACAATTTCAAAATGAATTGCTATGTCTCAGCCTCAGTGCTATTAGAAAATGCCAGTACATCAATCTCCTAGCATCAGTTTCCTCAGATACAAACTCTTTTAGTAACTTGGAGGACCCGTGAAGCCCATCTCAAATTCTCTATTTTATTTTGGGGCTTAAGTATTCCTGGAAGACAGTCATAGGATATTTGCAATAAAGATTTTGGAGCATACGGTGGCTCAGTCTTCAGGGTCTCAGCCTTCAGACAATAGGTTTTCTGGATCCAGAAAAGTTACAAGTTAATCATCCAACACATGGCACATAGAAAACACTTTAAAAATATTGCTCAATAGATCTTTCAGCGGAAAGTCACCCAGAACTCCAGAGAGCCAGGCACTGAGGATTCAAAACAGTTTTAGGATCATTTCTGCTGCATATTACTTCAAGTCGACTGTATGAATTTGACCTGAGAATCTGACAGATCATGACATCATTCCTAGGAGAGGAGTTTCAAATACTTGACTTAACAAATGACCTTTTTAGACAATGACTTAAGTACCACTTTGGTGCTACTTGATTTCATGAATATAGACAAGATTTCTCTTTGTTATGAAGATATGATTTGACCAAACAAGTATTTCTTCATGATTGTATTTCAAAAATGAACAAGGCCTTTTTCTTTTCTATTGCAGTTATGCTGGAATTCCCCTTGACATCACATTGGTGGGCTGCTTTAGGTATATATATAGAGAGAGAGATTAGATATAGATATATATTATATACATATATATTATACATATATATGATACTTATTTAATATAAATATATATTTATAAATAAACTAGTGGCATAAAAATATTTTTATGGGGGTCAGATAATTGGACCAGAAGATTACTCAATGGTTTTATCATTCTAAAATTATAGAGGATAAAACATTGGATATATATTTGTGACATATTCTTTTAGTTATCTTTCTCCATGAATGATAATATAGTCTTTATAGTAGTACAGAAGAAGGAAAACTATTTTATCTCATTAATTTTTTTATCCACCAATTGAACAACTGAATTCATCAGTCACATATGTAGTAAGAAAATTAGCCAAGTAAAAGTAGACTTCTCTAAAGCTTTTTCTTTAAGCCAGACACTGGCCTCAAAATATTTTTAGATTTTCTCTTTTCAGTAAGCTTGGCAATAGTTGTTATCTAATTATTGTCATGTTTATCAATGAGAAATGGAAATGCAGCACTTTACCACATTCTTTCTCCTAAAGTTATCTACTTTTAGTACCAGTATTATTTATATTATTTACTAACCCTCTTCCCTCAAGTTTAATTCTCTGCTTACCTTGCATATCCATAATTCTCCAATATTGTTTAGTGCATACAGAAAACACTTGTAGAAAGTAGATGTTTTATTTTGCATAAACCTTCCCAAGATGTCAATTTTTAATAAATCAGAAAATATGATACCGAAAGAAATACTTTAATGAGCCCAAGTGGAAATCATCTTGTCTCTATGGAAAATAAGAACTTCTCTCTGGGGATTTTATTCACAATACTATAAAATTCATTGAGGCCTAGCCAACTTAGTCACATATCAAATGCAACCCTGATGACAAGGAAAGTCAACTTTGGCATAATGAAAGAACTAATAGAATTTGCTAAAATAATTGGGTAATGATTTCAGTTTCAATAATCAAGTTTGGATTCCTCAGAGGACAGTTGCCCAATGATGTCCAAGGTAGCCTTCTTTGGTTTTTCTTTGCATTAACAATTTAAAAGTAAGAGAATAGTGGCTAAACATCTTGGCAATTCTATCCTGTGGTCTCACACTGGATGTGTGTCTTTGTGTGGGGAAGTTGTGTGGTGCTGCCAGGCCTCTGATTCACAAAGGGCTCTTACCTCAGGGACTTTTACTTTTCATGGGAGTTATGGAGTTACTGCCTTGCAAGGAACAACAGATTTATGGAAGCCCTGTAAGGCTAGATTCATATTTTAAAACAAACAAGAATCATCAGGCCAATGAAATCAGAGCTAAAGGCATTTTCATAAAACCAAATAGCTCAGGTAAGTGGAATTCTTGTGTTCAAAATCTTTTCTATACTCAAAAATAGTTTCCACATTAGTAAGCACATTTTTCTTTTACAATTAGAGGGGGGAAATACCTTATAAAGAATATTTTAAAATAGCAACAACACAAACAAATTGCAGGTCACATGAACTAAAAGAATTGAGAACTGTAAATTCCTTGGCATGTGCTTTGACTCTGTTGTCTTTGAATTTCTGAGTTTTAAGAGCTCCTTACCATTAATTTGACAGAACCACGCACCTATTCCCTGAAGGAAGTTTTGAATTTCAATAATTTACCAGCGCAGAATACATACCTACTCTCTTTTAGCTGAATCTATAAACTCCTCTATTGCAAATGCTGTGTCAGTTTCAGGAACATTATTTTAGTCATGATGATTGTTCTTATTCATAATCTCACCAATGAATTATTCATTATTAGTAGTTAACCAAAACTTCCTTTCATTACTTGCAGGATTCGGCTTAATTTCAATGATATGTGGAGGCCAGACTTTAGCATACTGTTTGTTCAAAGATAATTTTATCTATCCAGATCTGGATGATTTCTAACAGAACAGCCAATTCTTTGTTATTACATACATGGTATCCAGGCTAGATTGTATTTTTTCTTCATACCTATATTCAAGGTTGAATTTATTCTAGATACTTTTTAACTGTAAAAAGACTAGATGCTTCTTAACTGTAAAAAGAAACAAGAGAAATTAATGGAGAGCAAAAGAATCCTAGTAAAGAATTCATGAGCAAAATATGCAAAGTCATAAATACAGTGTTTCCTAAAGTATATTCCATAGAACCCTAGTTCCAAACAATGTTAATGATGCCTTGTAAAGAAAAGTTGCATGTTTAAGTATTTTAGTAAAGCAGATTTATTTATTTTGGGCCTCTTAGACTCTTTAACATGCTATTGTGAACACAGTATCACTAAGTAGTAGTTGATAACCTCATGTGCTGTTTCTCAAACATATTCGACCAGAGACACAGTTGAGAAAATGCTGATATGTCATGTGGAAACTATAACACAGAAAAAGGCAGATTTGAAATTACTGCAAATCCCTGTAACCAGAATTAGATTTTTATTATTGTCCCACAGTATCTGTTAGAGTATTTCTTATGAGAATATTGCCTTTTAAAAAATGTTAGTGCCTACATCTTTCTTTAGATTATGGTGTTTTAACATAATACTTCTCAAAATGTAATGTGTATTTGAATCACCTGGAGATTTTGGTTTAGAAGGGCTGGAGTGGAGCATGAAATTCTGTATTCCTAACAATTACTGGGAAATGCCTGTGCTGCCGGTCCACGGACCCCACTTTAAGAAGTAAGGTCTCAGCGGTTTGAACGATGTATTTTTTAAGGTTGTCTAGCTCTGTACTGTCATCCTATGGTTTTTATATCATGGTTATTCAATAAATGCTTGTTGAATTGTATTAAAACTGAGCTGAGTTAAATTTATATATCTAAAATGTATATGTTTAAGACATTTATATGTCAAATATTTCCCACTTTTTAGTACAACTAAAGATGTCCATATACAAAAGAAATGCACAGCATGGTTACAGTTAAAATGTAAGCATGGTTACAATTAAAATGTCAGCATAGGGAAAATGATAGGAAAGTGACAACTCTCGTTGTCCCCCAACCCCCACCCCCAACACACACACTCCCACAAAGACATCTTGGGAAACAATTAGAAGCTATCTCTAGAATTTTTTCCGATGGATCTTTTTATCCTAAAAGTCTATTTCTTCCTTAAAGACACGCATTCAACCTCTAAGAAATGTCATGCTAATTGTATATATTCCAGATAACGTTCCAAAAACTGCTTTGTGTTGACCAGTCATTTGTTAAATAATTTAAGCTTCTTGTGCACATGTAAGTATGAAAATAATGATAGTATCCCTTTCTTCTGTCTCACATTTACTGACTCACACAAATTTTCGTTTTCCATCCATTATTCCCATTCTTCCTATTAATTTCCTTCAAAATGTTTGGTTATAGAAGTATCAAAATCTGTGACTCATTTAAATCAGTCAAGGGGCTGTAAATTTCATCCTTAAAGTAAGGTAGGATACAGTAGCTAGGAAAGGGTAAGCGTTATGATCTTTGATTCCTTGGTTAAAACCCCGCTGACAGCACAGAGAAAACTGTATTGTCAGTGATACATAAAACTGAATCTTGCTCTGTGAAAAATGCAAATATCGAACAAACCATAAATACACTGATGAAAAAGACTGCCCCTATATTAACTCACACTTGGAAGAAATTTACAGAAACATTAAAGCTGCCTAAGTAAATTTGATAATTAAAAAAGATTTGGTTGATTAAGTACTTTTTAATATAATGAGAATTGTTACACTAGTAAATTAGAATAAGAATCTCTCTAGACTCAGAGGACCTTAAAATCTTGTCATTCTGTAGTATAGCTTAATTAGCATGTTTATTTCTAGGATTAGGAACCCATCTGCTCAGGTAATTACCATTATGTTAATCTTTCTCTTTTTTTTTATCCTGATCACAAGTTTCTTCTTTTTTGGGTTTTCTTCTTTTACTCAGTAAAATAATTATTATTGTCTATTAGATGACACTACCAAATACACAAAAATTTTAAATACAATTGGGATGCATATTTTAGTTTAAAAATATTATACATCTGACATATCAACTATATATTCACTTTGGTTTTTATTGCTATATATATATATATAATTTAATTTTATATATTTTTTTTCTCAAAGGTCAAGAGTCATGCCCATTTAATTTACTTTTCTGGTATTCCATATAGAATCATAAGTTGGTAGAATCCTATCCTATATTTTGATGCATACTTTTCAGGCAAGATTGATACTATGTTCATAGTTCAAAGAATGATAATATTTTTGTATTATGTATAACCATTTCCTAAATATACTTTGAAGTTATACCCCACAGTGTTTTATTATAAATTAATTTTCACATTTTAAAATAACATTTTACTTAAAACAATTATTTCTTAAGTGAATGAACGTATCTTTACTTGTGTTGATTGTGATCCTAAAATATATATGAGGACTATTTTCACATTGTAGTCTAAAGATTAAACTTTCTATCTAAAATGTTATGGGTTTTGCTCAACTGATTTACCTTACTAGCTGAATTGATAAATTCGAAAGTTGTTTGGTATCCCTCTAAAGCTGCAGAGATCATCCTATAGAAGTGAGAAGATGTATACTTTGTGACAGAGGATTTTATAGCAAATCTTAAGGAAAAAATAAATGCACTTCCTAAAGTTTTTGCTTTATAAACTTTGTATACCTCAATCGCCAGGTAAAATAATATATAACAAAAGCATACATAGATCCTTTTAGTAAAAATTGTCAGGAAAAGGAGAAAATGCAACTTGGTTCACATGAAGATAATATGTTCTATAGATTTCTACTGCAGAAAAGGTCTCATAAAATATGTAAAAAATTTGAGAGTATTCCACGTTTTGAATAGAGGACAATAAAGTATGATGCCTCACTTACCTTAGCTCCTCCTTTTCAATTTGCCTTTATTCTTTCTAAATTTTCCCGATGGTTTAGTAAAATGGTCTCTAAGCAAATCATTTTTAAAAACAGAATTAATTACCATCTGACTTTCTTCTTGGTGAAGAATATTCACCCTGCCACATATGCTCAATACTTCAAACAGGAAGGAACTGAAAATATTATCCAATAACTTAAATGACAGCTGCACAAAATATCAGCTTATTAATCTAGCCCATATTCATGAAGCTGGTATCATATTTGATCATCACAATAATATATTTAACTGTGTTCTTAATGGCTGTATATATCTCTATAATATAAATACAATACAACTTATTTAGCCATTTCCTTTTAACTGATGCTTACATTTTGTATAATTTATTCTCATGTGAAGTAGATAGACATTAGACAGCTCCTCGAATTCTCAGATAAAATGGATCACCAGAAGTGAAATTATTAGACCATATGGCATGAATATCTTTTAATTATTGAAAAATATTTCTAAATTGCTATTTACAATGTTTGAACCAATGTGTTCACCCAACAAAAGTATGAGTACCAATTTTACCATACCCCTCTCACATTAAGAACTGTCATTTTTACACTATTAACATGCATCTAATAAAATGATAATTTTACAATGCATATCAACTCCTAGGCACTAGGGATGTGCAAGTATCACGTAGGTAAAGCATCATACCTGGTAGTTGTTAATCTTTAAACAGCTTTGTTGGGTAGATGGTAGGGCATTAAAGGAGAACTTTAAGCTATTTGAAGGCAGGGATATGGTTTTGTTCAATGCTATATAACCAGCTCCTAGAACAGTGTCTGGGTTGTGTCATGCATATCAGAGGCACAATTAAATGGGGAGGAAAAGCAAATACATTTTTTTCTTGCTTCAGAGCTGTTGGCTACTGCTGCTGCTGCTGCTAAGTCACTTCAGTCGTGTCCGACTCTGTGCAACCCCATAGACGGCAGCCCACCAGGCTCCCCCGTCCCTGGGATTCTCAAGGCAAGAACACTGGAGTGGGTTGACATTTCCTTCTCTAACGCATGAAAGTGAGAAATGAAAGTGAAGTCTCTCAGTCGTGTCCGACTCTGAGCGACCCCATGGACTGTAGCCTACCAGGCTCCTCCGTCCATGGGATTCTCCAGGCAAGAGTACTGGAGTGGGGGGTGCCATTGCCTTCTCCACACTTTGTCTCTATACAACCTCTAAAAACACTGTATGTTCCCAGCAAATCAGATTCTGACTGCAGCTAATATATACTAGTAATATAAACAAAGTTCTTATCATTGGGACTTCCCTGATGATCCAGTGGTTAAGATTTTGCCTTCCAATGGAGGGGGGTGCAGGTTCGATCCCTGGTCAGGGAGCTGAGATCCCACATGCCTCAGGGCCAAAAAAGCAAAACATAAAATAGAACCAGTATTGTAGCAAATTCAATACAATCTTTAAAAATGGTCCATATTTTAAAAAAACTATTAAAATATAGTTATCATTGCCTGAAGGAATACCATTCTTTGTTTCCCAATTATGTCACTTCAGGGTATCACCTTAACCTATCCCAATGACTTTCCAAAATATTTACCTCACCAAAAGAAATCTAGTCTCTTCTCAGCACCAAATTTTGCTACTGAAATGGAAATTCTTTTTTTGTGTGTTCCGGAGTATCTCTATCCAACAGAACTTTCTGCAGGGTGGAAGTGTTCCATTTATCGGTACTGTCCTGTTCAGTAGCCACTAGCTACCTGTGCCTACTGTACTCTTGAAGGGTAGATACCATGACTGAGGAACTGAATTTTAATTTAATTTTAATTAGTTTAAATTTAAAACCAGTGGCTACTGTATTAGACAAGATGGGAGTATCTCCTCATTTATGAAGGAAAAAATGGTTTCACCTGCAGGTGTTTTAACTCAACCCATTAGGCTGAGTTTGAGGCTGAGTTACTTAGGGCAAAAAAGATCCATCTTTAAGGAAAGGGAAAAGTGCATAGAAAACCCAGAGATTTTTATGCCAGCTATGATGCATAAAGACCGTGTGTACATTGTCTAGTAATGTACAAGGTGGGGCTTCCCTTGTGGCTCAGCTGGTAAAGATCCACCTGCAATGTGAGAGACCTGGGCTCAATTCCTAGGTTGGGAAGATCCATTGGAGAAGGGAAAGGCTACCCATTCCAGTATTCTGGCCTGGAGAATTCCATGGATTGTACAGTCCATGGAATTAATTTAAGGGCTTCCCTGATATCTCAGTTGGTAAGGAATCCACCTGCAATGCAGGAGACCCCAGTTCAATTCCTGGGTCAGGAAGATGCCCTGGAGAAGGGACAGGCTGCCCACTACAGTATTTTTGGGTTTTCTTTGTGGCTCAGCTGGTAAAGAATCCACCTGCAATGCGGGAGACCTGGGTTTCATCTCTGGGTTGGGAAGATCTCCTGGAGAAGGGAAAGGCTACCTACTCCAGTATTTTGGCCTGGAGAATTCCATGGACTGTATAATCCATGGGGTCACAAAGAGTCGGACACAACTGAGCGACTCTCACTTTCACTTGTACAATGTGTTGGTATCTGGAGAAGGGAATGCAGCCCACTCCAGTATTCTTGCCTGGAGAATCCCATGGACAGAGGAGACTGGTGTGCTACAGACGGTGGTATCACAAAGAGTCTGACACAACTGAGCGACTAACAAATAACAAATAAGCTAATTGGCAAACACCGAGGCAACTAGTGGCATGACAGATTATATTGCAGATACTACATTTTGGGGACTTGTCAAAGGTGCTTTGAGATTAGAAAATTTCCAATTGAAAGTGCATATGACAATACTAAATGTTGTTAAGGATGAAGAGAAAAGAGATTGTTCAAACACTGCTGATAGGAATTCAGCAGGTACAGCCTCTTTGGAAGTATCTATGACGTATGCCTGTGGAAGATACAGGAGCCCCACATGTCAACTTCCACATGGGTACCCTAGAGAAACTCCTGCAGGAGGACAAAATGTGAACTGCAGCATTGTTTATAATAAGTTAAATTGGAGAAACATAAATGTCCATCAATGAGCATTGATTTTTTAAAAATTATTATTAGGTAAAATACTATGTAGCACTTTAAAGAAACTAATAGGAATTTAATAAGTGAACGTGATAGATCTCAAAAATGTTTGTGAAAATAATAAAAGTACATGTTGATTCTCTTGTGTAGATTTTTAACGTGCACACAAATATTGCTGCATATTATGTATGGGTGCATATATATATGGCAGGAATGGTGCTGTGATTCATATCAAATTCTTGATACCAATTGCCTGGACATATGGTTATAGTGTCTAGAAGTGGAATACAAAGAGAAAGATCAGTTTAAGTGTTCAGCATGTTGATTTTGAGCCAAAGGCAGGATCTTCAAGTGGAAATATCCCTTTGGAAATCGGCTAACATGTTTGTGAAGCTAAAGTTAATGACTGATCAAACTATCATAATAAAAAGACAATTTGCAGATGTCTATCATAATGTGAGAACTTAAAGAAGTTATCAAGTCATTGAAGATTATAATTCTTAGGTTTTTCAGTTCCAAATGTAGAAAACATCATAATATAAATACGATAAATTATATATATTTTAAACATAGCTGAGATTTATTTTCTGAAATGTAATCATCATCACACAATTCTTTATTGCTGTGAAGATTAATGAGCTGTTGACTGATGTACTTTTTTCTATGAAGTCAGTCTCAAACACACTTCCAATTTTATAGGACATTTTTGTATAATAAGGAGTTGTAATAATTTTTAAACTCAGCTGTTTTTCATACTACTTATAAAATCCAAACAATCTGATTTGGTAATTATATGGAAGTTGAACTCACTATGTCATTTTTCTTTTTACTGAGAAAGTGGTGCAAAGTTTTGATTTTGTCATTTGGACTGGTAATGTAAATTCATTTCATAGTTATTTTTAAAAAGTTATTTATTTTCAATTGAAGGATAATTGCTTTACAGTATTGTGTTGTTTTCCACCAACCATCAACATGAATCAGCCATAGTTTTACCTTTACTAACTGATGTGTTTCCTACAAATGAGTCCTGCTAGTCACAAGGGAAATGGTCTCTGAGAAATACTGAACTAACACATAATGGATGCTCAAAAACAATTTTTTGAATTGAGTGAATGAACGGTCACTTGTATAAAACTACTAGAAAAATAAATCCAAGACCGTATTAATGGTAATTCAATTCTATAATATTTCTGTATGAATAACTGAGTATCAGTGGCGTTGTAGATGCTCAGTGAGTACTGAATGAATAAATGAATAGATACACTATGATTATAGTTTTCACAAAAGTTCAGTTAATGATTTTTTGCCTACTTCTTTACTACCAAATGAAGCACGTCAGATACATAAAGCACTATACAAATTATATCAGTGAGAACTTTTGATTGAAAATGACAGAAACTGATCTTAAGAATAAAGACATTTATTGATTTATGTGTTTGAAAAATCCAAGATAATGTGACTTCAAGTGAGATATGAAATGACAGCTCAAGATTTTGTTTGTTTCTTTCTATTTTCCAATCTGTCTCCTTGTTTAGGTTCATTCTTGGCAGGTCTCCCCTTAGGTGTTTCTTGTTTGATTGTTCATATTCCTTGTTAGATCCAGTGGGAAAGAACAAGGATGTTTCTTTCCCAGAAGCCTCCAGTCTTATTAGCTCACTCTGGGTCCTGAGCCAGTCACTGTGGCCAGGGCAATGGGAAGCACTGATTGGCTAAAGGCAATCTGAGCACTTCCTGTCTAGAGGGTAGGAGGGTGGGAAGAGAGTGTCAGCTTCTCTTGAAACTCACAAGCTACCTGAAGGAAGCAGAACACAAGAATGAAATTCTGTCAGTAAGAAGTCAAGACTGCAAATGTGTACTCTACCTATTAAAAGGAGCCACCATTTGTACAGATAAAGAAAACATAAATGAAATAGTGAATGGACAATATGGTATACAAAACAACACTATACATTGGTAATAATTGTTTAATTATATAATACACAAAAATAATAGAGGAACAGAGAAAGTACAAAAGAAACAAAAATTTATTGTGGCTTTGTATCATCGGAAAATTCCCCAACTATTTAGCAACTGTTCCAGGTCCTATGCTGGGCTGTCTCACTTCTTATGAAGTCACTGCCCTCCCTGACCTTAAGATGCACATAACACCCATCTATATTCGCCAAAAAAATAAGATTAACAAGTAAACATGTCAACTGTGTGTCATGAATGTATATCACAAAATTAGTAAAATTTAAAATTGTAAGCTTTAAATCTTAACTTATGCTCTTTGCTTTATCTGGAATATTTACTTCAGCACATTTTCAGTAAAATCCTATTCCTTATTTGAAACTAAAGGATAATTTTTATGAAATCTTATGTATCTATCCTTTTCCCAATACAGGCTGATTTATTTACCCAATCTGCCCCACATTTTGTTTTTACCTGTGTGCTGTGCTTAGTCACTCAGTCCTGTCCAAGTCTTTGTGATCCCATGATCTGAAGCCCACAAGGCTCCTCTGTCCATGGGGTTTCTCCAGGCAAGACTACTGGAGTGGGTTGCCATGCCCTCCTCTAGGGGATCTTCCCAACCCAGGGACTGAACCCAGGTCTCCCCCATTGCAGGTGGATTCTTTACTGTCAGAGCCACCAGGGAAGCCCATGAATACTGGAGTGGGTAGTCTATCCCTTCTCCAGGGGATCTTCCTGACCCAGGAAACAAACCAGGGTCTCCTGCATTGCAAGAGGATTCTTTACCAGCTGAGCTACCAGGGAAGCCCTTGTTCTTATCTAAATTGTAATAATTAGCATATAACTAGGGATGTGCCATTTGTAAAGCATTTTCAAATCCATAAACTCAATTGATTGCACAACTTCCTGGGAAGGACATATTATAACTATTTCATTTTATGCTAGAGAGCTGAAAATCACTATCTAAGCTCCAGATATCACACGTCCCCAATGCTCCACTGTTAACATGTTACAGAGCACTGAAAATGAAGGAAAATATTGTAATAGTTTATGAAGCAAGCATAACAATAGTCTTGATAAAGACAGTACAAAAAGAGAAAATTGCAACCCAATGTCACTTATGAGTACTGATTCAAAGTTGTAAATATTAGCAAAAGCAATCTATTCCACTTTTTATAAAATACAGTATGACCAAATAAGATTTATTTCCAGAATGCAAGGTTATTTCAAAAATAGAAAAATTCAGCTCCTTTGCCACCCCATCGACTGTAGCCCACCAGGCTCCTCTGCTTATAGGATATCCCAGGCAAGAATACTGGAGTGGGTTGCCATTTCCTACTCTGGGGGATCTTCCTGACCCAGGGATCAAACCCATGTCTCTTTCATCTCCTGCATTGGCAGGCAGATTCGTTACCACTGTGCTGCCTGGGAAGCCCTCATTACTATATTATGTCATGTTAGAAACTGTAAGGAGAAAAATTGTATACATGATTATCTCCATAAATGCTGGAAAATGTCCTTGAAAAAGATCAGCATCCCTTCCTAATAAAAACACTTATGATTATAATAACTGGTACTTTCTTAACAAGACAATATTATGTTCCTTAGTTCTAAAGCCAATATCTTACTTAATGGCAAGGCACTAAAGCAAAGTCAACCATCATTTCCATTACCATCAACACTGTACTGGCAATGTCAACCAAGCAATTAAACAGAAGAAACTAGAGGCATAATCAGAGGAAAAGAATAAATAGAATTATCTCTAGGTGCAGATGTTATGATCTTATACCTGGAAAACCCTAGAGAATCAACAATAACTCAATCAGAGAAGTTATTATTGTAGCAGGCCATAAAACTAACATAGGAATTGATGGCAGTTACTTACAAAATGATAACAGAGAACACAATGGTATAGAAAACCCCATCTGTATTAGCAGCAAAGAAGATAAAGGCTTGGCCATGATGACCAAGTAGGGAGACCCTGAGCTCACCTCCTCCTCTCAGGCACACCAAAACTGCAACGATTTACAGAGTGACTATTGATGAGAACAACCTGAAGACTAGCAGAGAACATCTTCTACAGCTAAAGATATAAAGAAGGAACTTCAATGACATGGGTATGAGGGGCAGAGACGTATACCAAGTCAAGACCCATATCCCCAGATGGCTGACCCAAAATGGAAGGATAATTACAATCGCAGAGTTTCTCCCCAAGGAACAAGGAGTCTTAGCCTCACATCAAGTTCCCCACCCTGGGAGTCCTGCACTGGAAAGGTGAACCCCCCAGAGCATTTGGCTTTGAAGGCCAGAGGGGCTTACTTTCAGGAGAACCAGAGAGGTGTAAGAAATGGAGACTCCACTTTTAAAGGACTCACACAATCATCTCATGCTTTCTAAGACCTAGGGCAGATGTGATAATTTAGGGGGAGGCTGGGTTAGACCCACTTGCTGATATTGGAGACCTACTTGGAGAGGCCAGAGGCAACTGGAGCTCACCCTGGGGACAGAAACAATGGTGGCAGCCATTTTGGGGGAGCTTGTTCTGCTACAAGAACACTGATGCTGGTAAGCGTAATTTTGGAATCCTCCTTCTAGCTTATTAGCACCAGGTTCTGGCTCTGCCCACCAGCCAGTCAGCAGCAGTTTGGGAATGTGCCAGGCCAAGCAGCCAGCTGGACAGGGACACAGCCCACCTATCAGCAGACCAGCTGCCTATTATTTCCTGAGCCCACAACCATCCCAGGACATGGCGCCCCCCCCCCCCACCATAGGGCCCAGGACTCAGTCCCACCTACTTGTGGGCTGGCATTAGCCCTGGGATCCTGCTGCCAGTGTTTGGGATCCAACCCTAGCCACAATCAGGCTGAAGCCAGCTCCTGGAATTCCAGAGCTTACAGCCAGAGACCCCAGGACTCAGATCCCCTCACCTGTAGGCTGACACTGGGCCTAGGACCCAGCTTCACCCAACAGTGCGTGGGCACCAGTTCTGGAGCCATAGAGACCCACAACCAGCCATTTTTCTATAAGTCTGATATGTCAAAATAGAGAAAAGTTATTTAAAAATAGAGAGAGAGATGGAGAATCAGAGGATTTAAGCGACTTTTCCAAAGTCATATGAAAGAGGCCAAGAAGCTGTCTAGGGCTCAAACTCCTGCTGTTTTCACCACACCTCCCTGTCCCTGTGACTGCATTTTGCATTCGCTGAGTTGGACAGGACTGAGTGGCTTCACTTTCACTTTTCACTTTCATGCATTGGAGAAGGAAATGGCAACCCACTCCAGTGTTCTTGCCTGGAGAATCCCAGGGACGGGGGAGCCTGGTGGGCTGCCGTCTATGGGGTCACACAGAGTTAGACACGACTGAAGCGACTTAGCAGCAGCAGCAGCAGTATGTTAGCAGAGGCAATGATTCCTAGAGAATTTGCTTGAACACTTGTATGAGTCATACTGGGATTCTAAGGTAAGCAGCACAGGAGCCAGTAGAGTGGCCTGCACGAGAGACACTGTCTTGGCAGCATGCCTTGGCCTCTAAGAACTTGTATAGCTGTCCAAGGTATGATGTCTATTAAGAACAATGGGCTTCTGTGGTGGCTTAGATGGTAAAGAATCTGCCTACAGTGTAGGAGACCAGGGTTCAATCCCTGGGTCCAGAAGATCTCCTGGAGAAAGGAGTAGCTACCCACTCCTGTATTCTTGCCTGGAGAATTCTGTGAACAGAGGAGCATGGTAGACTACAGTCCATGGAATTGCAAAGAGTCAGACATGACTGAGTGACTTACAAGGAGCAGTTAGGACTGTCAGGCTTTTCTCTAAGAACTCTGATCTGCTAGATATAAGTTCCCACCTCTGATCAAGAGCAATAGCCACTCATGGTCATCATGGTGTCTGTGGCTTGATTAAAGAGGAGTCCCAGAAAATGGTTTGGGGTAGAATGACATGGTTCATTTTTAGGTCTGGAGGAATAGCAAAGACCGACAGGTTGGCAAGCAGTTCAGCCTAGGTCCCCATGCTATTTGGGAACTGGAATACAAATCAAGAACCCTAGGCTGGGGAAGGTGTCTCCCTTCTGTGCTTTCTGTATAATTTCTTATAACTGTACTTGTCACATTGTATCACAGGAGGCAATGAAGATGCTTGTCATGAACACTAGATTCAAGCAACTTACAGGCAAAGTTTGTGTCATTCACTGGACAAAAATTTATTGAGACCTGTACTGTGCCAGGCATTGCTTTAGGTGTAGGAATAATACATCAGTGAACTGTTTTCAGACAAATATCTGCATCCTTATTAAATGTACTTTCAACCTCACCTATTTATCACCTAGACTAGTGCCTGGAACATAGTAAGTGTTGAGCAATAAACAAGATGTTCAGTTATAATGAACAGTTGTGGTGATTAGCACCATGGGCCTTTAAGGACCTGTGGATCTCAACTCAGACATCCTGGAAACCAGACATAGGTCAAAAGACTAATTCCAGTCCCCATTCTGGAGGTGACCCAGTTTCTGGGTCTGATATACTATACTTGTAACTGTCTCTGAATCTGGAAGCTGAGTGTCTAGAGGATGAAATTTTTACCACCAGTAATCAGGCAGAGTCCAAGAAAAAGGAATTGAGAGACAGTACTCAATACATAACAGGCTTGCTGTGGTTTACAGAATTGAGTGTGAGAAACAGTAGGGGATTTTCAAAAACATGTAGTCAATCCTTTTCTGCTCCAGCCCCTCTCCATTACTTTCTTTTACTTTTCCTTGCAATAGTGACTGTGTTCATTTCAATCAAACCCACGACAGGGAACTCACAATTTACTAACAAGAGCATTCTATCCTGGGAAACTGTCATCATTAACAAGTTCTTCCTGAAGTCAAGCCAAACTTGATCTTTCTCTAGTTTCCTCATTGGTCCTGTTTCTGACATTTGAGACAACTTGAGATTTCTAATTGCTCTTTCTTATAATTTAGATATCAGCAAATCATTCTCTAATAGCTGAAGATGAGACTAAATTTTCTTGATGAAAACTTAAGTGCACCCATCCATTCTCCTTTCCTTCTATTGCAATGGAGCAAGTTTTCTTTCCCACCTCTGCAGTTCATTCTTCCACTTATGCTCTGGATTTTACTCCTTCTCCCTGGGAATCAGTTCCCAGTTACTTTTCACCCTATTCAGGTCACACTTCTGCCCCCATCACACTCTTGAAACTATCCTAGAGAAACTTGAGCCCTCCTTCAGTGGAATACTCAAGAGACATTTTTAGCAATGATTTTATTTCAGCCCTCCACGGGGCATGGCCTGGCAGGGGCCCTACCAACCACTCCCTTATACTTGGCAGCCTTGCCTGTTCCTTCCCCAACAGTTCTTCATCAGTGTCATGGTGGGCACCTCTTCTGTTATTCCTTGAATAAGTACTGACTTCCTTGTGGTCCTGTCCTAAACGCTTATCCCACTCTATATTCTCTGCCTGGGGGATTTTGTTCACACACCTCACTGCTTTATACCTAAATATAAGCTAATAACCACAATTGTGTGATCACCCACCTAGAGCCAGACATCCTAGAATGCGAAGTCAAGTGGGCCTTAGGAAGCAATCACTATGTACAAAGTTCATGGAAGTGATGGAATTCCAGTTGAGCCGTTTCAAATCCTAAAAGATGATGCTGTGCAACTGCTGCACTCAATATGCCAGCCAATTTGGAAAACTCAGCAGTGGCCACAGGACTGGAAAAGGTCAGTTTTCATTCCAATCCCAAAGAAAGACAATGCCAAAGAATGTTCAAAGTACAGCACAAATGCACTCACCTCCCATGCTAACAAAGTAATAATGCTCAAAATTCTCCTAGCCAGGCTTCAACAGTACATGAACTGTGAACTTCCAGATGTTCAAGCTGATTTTAGAAAAGGCAGAGGAACCAGAGATCAAATTGCCAACATCCGCTGGATCATCGAAAAAGCAAGAGAGTTCCAGAAAAACATCTATTTCTGCTTTATTGACTATGCCAAAGCCTTTGACTGTGTGGATCACAACAAACTGTGGAAAATTCTGGAAGAGATGGGACTACCAGACCACCTTACCTGCCTCCTGAGAAATCTGTATGTAGGTCAAGAAGCAATAGTTAGAATCGGACATGGAACAACAGACTGTTTCCAAATTGGGAAAGGAGTACATCAAGGCTATGTATTGTCACCCTGCTTATTTAACTTATATTCAGAGTACATCATATGAAATGCTGGGCTGGATGAAGCACAAGCTGGAATCAAGATGGCCAGGAGAAATATCAATAACCTCAGATACGCAGATGACACCACCCTTATGGCAGAAAGCGAAGAAGAACTAAAGAACCTCTTGATGAAAGTGAAAGAAGAGAGTGAAGAAGTTGGCTTAAAGCTCAACATTCAGAAAATGAAGATCATGGCATCTGGTCCCATCACTTAATGGAAAATAGATGGGGAAACAATGGAAACAGTGAGAGACTTTATTTTCTTGGGCTCAAAAATCACTGCAGATGGTGACTGCAGCCATGAAATTAAAAGATGCTTGCTCCTTGGAAGAAAAGCTATGTCCAACCTAGACAGCATATTAAAAAGCAGAGACATTACTTTGCCAACAAAGGTCCATATAGTCAAAGCTATGGTTTTTCCAGTAGTCATGTATGGATGTAAGAGTTGGACTGTAAAGAAAGCTGAGCACTGAAGAATTGATGCTTTTGAACTGTGGTGTTGGAGAAGACTAAGAGTCCGTTGGACTGCAAGGAGATCAAACTAGTCAATCCTAAAAGCAATCAGTCTTGAATATTCATTGGAAGGACTGATGCTAAAGCTGAAACTCCAATACTTTGGCCACCTCATGCGAAGAACTGACTCATTGGAAAAGACCCTGATGCTGAGAAAGATTGAGGGCAGGAGGAGAAGGGGATGACAGAGGATAAGACGGCTGGATGGCATCACTGATTTGATGGACATAAGTTTGAACAAGCTCTGGGAGCTGGTGATGGACAGGGAAGCCTGGTGTGCTGCAGTCCATGGGGTCACAAAGAGTTGGATACGAGTGTGTGACTGAACTGACTGATAAACTAATAGATCATAAATCTCTATCTCTATTCCAGATCACTTTCTGGGGCTCCATAACTATTTATGCACCTATTTTTTAGACCTCTCCATGGGCTTCCAGGTGGCTCACCAATAAAGAATCCGCCTACCTAGCAGGAGATGCAGGACATACAGGTTCAATTCCTGGGTTGGGAAGATCTCCTGTAATAAGAAATGGCAACCAACTCCAGTATTCTTGCCTGAAAAAATTCCCATGGAATTTTTGATTGATTTCTGCAATAGCCTCCAGTGTAACTTCTCATTAGTCCTCCACTTTCTGTACAGAGCAATTGTTCTAAATGTGAGTGGGGCTCCATTCCAGACCTACTGGGGTGTCTCTGGCTGGACAGGAGAATAAAGAGGAAATGCCTTGCAGGAATACCAAGACCCCTTAAGAACTTCAACCTCATTTCCTTCCATTTTTTCATTGTATTTTGTGCTTTATCCATGCTAGTTTCCCAAATATACCCTCATCTATCTCTACTAGGTCTTTAGAAATCACGTTCTTTCTACCAGAGTGACTGTCAACATGCCACACCTCTTATCTTTACCCCACTCCTTCTTAGGCAGCTGCGCAGGCTCATTCTTACTCTGCTTAATCTCAGCTTGGATGTTCCCTCAGGAAGATTTCTATTATGCCTTTATCAGACCACTGACAATATCCCTTCTGTGCATCCACACAGCTCCCTAGTCTTTTCCCATCAAAGCATTTGTCACATTCTATTGGAATTGGCTATTTTCCTTACTATCCTGTAGCCTGTGGAGGGTAGGAATAAGTCTGCCTAGTTTATTGCTGTGTCCTGGAGTCTAGTACAGTAGCGACCTTAAATAGATACCAATAATCACTTACTATTTGAAAAATACATTTTTAAAAAATTTTATTTTATTTTTAAACTTTACATAATTGTATTAGTTTTGCCAAATATCAAAATGAATCCGCCACAGGTATACATGTGTTCCCCATCCTGAACCCTCTTCCCTCCTCCCTCCCCATACCATCCCTCTGGGTTGTCCCAGTGCACTAGCCCCAAGCATCCAGTATCGTGCATCGAACCTGGACTGGCAAGATCCAATTTATGAACACATTCTCAAATCACAGAGGAAAGCTTATTTAGCTTTCTAAAGGAGTAGTTTTCAGTTTACTTCTTGGAACGCTGATGGTTCCACAAAGATGCTTTCAGGACTGACAGTGGGAGGACAGGGTGGGTCCTGGCTAGCTCCACTTTTTACTGCTTTGTGTACCAAAGGATTTTTGGCTTTCTAAAGCTGTGCTCTCATATATTCCAATACAGCGTATCTGCCCAAACAGCTGAATCCTCATTTGGGATATATGGTTGATGTATTAGTTTTCTCTTACTGCTGTAACAAATTACCACATACTTAGTTGTTTAAAACAACACAAATTCAGTATCTTGGTTCTGGAGGTGAGAAGTCTGAGACGAGTCTCACTGGACATCTCTGGGGGGAGGGCCTTGTCCAGTCTATCATAGGTGGACTTCCTCTAAACGGGTATGCACACATGCGTCTTCTGGATTGTAAATTGTTATGAAAGTCTTCATCTTTCAAAAATGATCAAAGAAAGTCATAGGCCCTGCTATAACATAAGTCACATCTCTAGTTAATTTAATTAAAAAAATCTATATATCAAATAACTTATATATATATATATATATATTTTTTTTTTTCAGGACCATATCCAAATACATCCATACCACTAAAGTAAATTAGTGTAAACTTTTGGGAGGGTAATTTTGGCAAAATGTATCAAAGTGGAAAACACCTGCATGCTTCAACTGAGAAATTCTACTGTTATTCTACTTACTATTACAGACATAATAGTAGGATAAAAAACTGCAAAAGAAGATCAGTTTTATGACTCATAGTACATTTATATGATAAGACATGACACAGTTATTATAAAGACTGAGGGTGATAGATAGGTGTGCATAGAGAAAGACACACAAGATAAATTAAATGATGAAAGAGCAAAATGGGGTGCAAAGTCTGATATGCCTGTGTAGTTTCAGAAAGGACCGTATGTATGCTGGCTCCCAACCTAATTTGGGGGCAGAACACAAGAAAAACCATTAATAGAGGTCGGGGGTAGGGAATAACAGACACAAGAAAAGAAGGCTCTTCAATTTATGCTTCTCCACCATCTAAATTTTCTAAAGTGGGTATGTCCTGCTTTATTTTATAAAAGAAGGCCCTCTGTGTGCTCAGTCGTGTCTGATTCTTTGGGACCCCATAGACTGTAGTCCACCAGCCTCCCTGTCTATGGGATTCTCCAGGCAAGAGTACTGGAGTGAGTTGCTGTTTCCTTCTCCAATAAAAGAAAGTCAGAAGCAGTTAATAACAATAAATGAGAATAACAGTGGAATCAGTAATAATGTTGACAAACTTGCCCATGTACTTCACACAGTTATATGCACAGTACATAGATAATTTTATTCTCAGTATGCGACTTAAACCAGTGCTCTCAACCGTTGTCGCCATTTTCGCTTTCTTGCTTATATTTGTTCATGTTAAAATAAAAATCCTATGAAGTATTATCATATATGTTTTAATACAAGTAAAAACTTTCTCAAATGTCAAAACTTAAAGTATCCTTTTCTCTAACATGTTGGACATCTAAACAGAAGTCACTGTATCACAAAGACCCAGATTTTTGAGGCTTAATATGTTCAAAATGTGAAAAATAAGTGAAAATTTTTAATGAGAAGCATTACTCAAAATGATAGCTTGGATAAACACTTATAAGGAGGATAATATAAAAAAATAAATGAGGGGAGAAATGTAAACAGGAAGAACAGAAAAAGAATGAGAAGCAAATTTAAGATTGTACTAACACCAGTGATTTACAGCTTTAAGGAAATGCTTTATAAGAGTAATCTAGGCTATCATTTCTGACAACTGTAATTTTTTTCCATTATATGCACTAAAGAAATAGTCTATTTCCATTACAGATAGAATGAGACTGAGGTATTTTTCAATGAGAAGATGATGCAGGTAAGTCACATAGAGCATCCTTTATTCAATTGCCTCCATACACTAGCACCATTATCATTTTTTAGGGAAAATAATAACAAATAAGCAACTCATCATCACTCTAGATTTTCATATAATCAAAAATAATTTGCTGAAACCTTTTCCAGGTGAAATTTTTAACTATCTCTGCCAGTTCTATACGATGTTTTATGAAGGTTTCAGTGTGAGCCAGTGACTTAGAGATCATTTTACTTACATGTGCCCTTCCTTTCTGATTTCTTCTACCACAGCTGAGTCTCTTAGGTTAATTTGGTTGCTTTGTTGCTTTCCAAACCATCCCAGTGGGGTTTTCAGGGTGGTTGTCAGGTAGTTCTCTGGAATCCCTTGGTTAAATTAAGTCTGCTGCTGCTGCTGTCGCTTCAGTCGTGTCTGACTCTGTGTGATCCCATAGACGGCAACCCACCAGGCTCCCCCGTCCCTGGGATTCTCCAGGCAAGAACACTGGAGTGGCTTACCATTTCCTTCTCCAATGCATGAAAGTGAAAAGTGAAAGTGAAGTCGCTCAGTCATGTCTGACCCTCAGCAACCCCACGGACTGCGACCTCCCAGGCTCCTCCATCTGTGGGATTTTCCAGGCAAGAGTACTGGAGTGAGGTGCCATTGCCTTCTCCAAAATTAAGTCTACAGGTGGTTAAGTTAATGGGTTCTGATTTAACAAGTTTTGACCAGTCTCAAGTCCATGGTTAATTACTCAATGGTCTGTGGGAAGAATACAAACGGAGACCCACATACCACATAAGCCAACACTTAAACAGTAAAATCTATCAAACTGTTATATAAAATGTTTACCCCCATCTTGACAAAGATATCTTAATAACAATAAAATTTGTACACACTGTGTAAAACAAGGTTTTATGTACCTGAAGAGAACAAGATTTCAAGAAAATGTGATTTTATTATTGTTGTACAAGTTCGGGTGATTTGTTGATTGAGGTGGTGATGTTTGAGTAAGTAATACAATGGAGACAGTCCATAATTATACATCATTGTATAATTATTCCATACAAGTTATTTCTCATGGCTTTATTTCAGGAAGCAAAATGCCAATTAGGTTGTTAAAATCAGGATTTTCTTATAATTTGTGTTCTATTAACAATAATGTCAAACTGAGTCACTGTAGGTCCTAAACTACTTTTAATTAGTGTAAATTTGGAGAAACTACCCAGCTGAAAAATAGCAAAACAGTTTATAAAATTTGCAATACACATACTTGGGAATGAAACAAAAATTACAAAATTTAAACATTATTAAAGAAAATTTTCGGAGAAGGCGATGGCACCCCACTCCAGTACTCTTGCCTGGAAAATCCCATGGATGGAGGAGGCTGGTAGGCTGCAGTCCATGGAGTCGTGAAGAGTCAGACACGACTGAGTGACTTCACTTTCACTTTTCACTTTCGTGCATTGGAGAAGGAAATGACAACCCACTCCAGTGTTCTTGCCTGGAGAATCCCAGGGACAGGGGAGCCTGGTGGGCTGTCGTCTGTGGGTTCACACAGAGTCGGACACGACAGAAGCGACTTAGCAGCAGCAAAGAAAATTTTATGAAATATTTTATTTTCATCATGTTACTTATGCAATAATATTCATCATCTCTTATAGTAATATTTTCATTAAATCTTCATTTATTGCTGGGATTTGATTTGTTTAAAGTGAATCTAATAAAATAATTTCATTTCATTTTCAGTGTTTTGGTCAGTAATTAAATCCTTATTTAATAAAATATTTATAATATCCTGTTTGTAAATTTTATGTGGGTTATGGCCAATAAAATCTCACTTTTATTATTTTGAGTTTTAAAAAACTTAAGCAAGTTGCCTCTTTGAACCTTTCCTATTTCTTGATGCTTTTCACCTTTTTCTCCCTAAGCTCTACTTTAGTATTTTCTATTTCCAGCATACTAGAAATATGAATTCATTCTCACTAACCTAAAGGACTAAGAAATAAAATGTCATTATATTCAAATTAAACTCAGTTTGACCTTTTTCATTAAAAGTGGAAATGAAAATTTTATCTACATATTTTCAAAAATGTTATGTTCTAAAATATTCAAAATGGTATATAAAGTAAAATACAATAAAAAATTATAATGATTGATTAAAATTTTAACATAAAATTATTTAAACTAGCCTGAAATTATTTACTTGGGGGCAAGTTAATAAAATCTCATTAAATACTTTCACAAAAACCAAACTATTTGCAATTGCAGATTTTAATGTTCATCTAGTCATTACAAAATTTAATTATTCTTTACTCATATTCTGTCTAGATTTATGTATATGGAGATATAGATATGTAAGCAAAAATATGTGAGGGTGATACTGACTGTTTAATACTACAAAATGCTCCCTGGGTGCCACATACAATAGTGAATGTAGAAGAAGAGGAGAGTGGGAACATGGATGCTTGATACCACTGGGAAGACAATTTCATTCTGCCAGAGTCTAATGCAATCATCTTATATGAGAGGAAGGATTTGACAATAGGTTAATTTGCTTTTTCTGTTTTCTACTTGCTTCCACACGGAGAATCCTCCCTGCACTCAGAAGCAGTGTCAGCGACACAACCCCCAAACCCTGACAGCATTCAGTGGCGGCCAGCATTTGTCTAGAGGAGACAGGGAGAGAAATGTGCAGTGTTTCTCCGAGGATGAAGTGTTACTTCCGAGAGCAGATGTTTAGGATTGTGGGTTCTGCCATATCAGCACCAAGCGCCATACAGATGGCAAGTTGATAGAACACTGGAGACCTACACGCTCGTTCACAGAAGTCTGTGATACTTGTGGCCCTCTGAAGTGCCAGGGCCAGGACAGGGGCCTTTCTGGCCCAAGTCCTGGGGGATGTCGGGACCCTGCCATCACTATCCCAAGGACTGCTGTCCCCAGAAATACGCCACTCATCACACAGAGTGTTTAGGACCAGAGATGATGACATGGGTAGCTCTTCCATAGTGAGAAGAGCTTGACTGGGTTTTTGTGTGAAATGGAAACCCACTCCAGTGTTCTTGCCTGGAGAATCCCAGGGACGGCAGAGCCTGGTGGGCTGCCGTCTATGGGGTCGCACAGAGTCGAACACGACTGAAGCGACTTAGCAGTAGCAGCAGCAGACAAACCAGAAACCTTGCTTTTTCTATTACAATAGCAGTCTGTCTGCCATTTCCTGCTGAGAGACCTCAGACAAGTTAATAATCCTCCAGGTCTTGGTTTCTTCAGCTATAACATGGGTTCAGTAAAACTACATCCTAGAGTTTTATGAAGATTAGATTAGTTGATGAATAATCAATTGCTTGTTGCCTGATTTTTTTGCTGTTGTTCTAAGTGGTTTGTGGCCCCATGGACTGTAGCCTACCAGGCTCCTCTGTCCATGGGATTTCCCAGGCAAGAATACTGGAGTGGGTTTCCATTTCCTACTCTGGAGATCTTCCCAACCCAGGGATTGAACCCACATCTCCTGTGTTTCCTGCACTGGCAGGCGGGTTCTTTACTGCTGAGCCTGCCTGATAAATACCTATTTTTCTTATTCCTGATATAAAATGTATCCCTCCACTCTCCACCCCACTGTTCAATTAATAGGCTCCATCAGCTCTCCCTGAAACACCCTCGGGTAAGAAAAACAGATGGGTTGTTCTCTAAAGAAAGAAATTTTATGCCCCCCAAAATCACTGTTTCTCCCAAACTCTGTAGGAAACAGTGACTGAACTGCCATTCTATGTAAATCCTAGAGAAACCCAGCTTTCCCTCCCTGCTTGCACCCACACTGCCCCCTCGCTGCTTGACAAACTCCTTCAGTTCTGTAGGTTTAAATTCCTGGACACAACCTGATCTAGGCCCTCAACTCTACCCAACAATCCAGTATTATCTCACGTGTTGGCCCAGTGACTATTTCAGGTCTTACCTGCCTCAGTCAAATCTTTCACATCTCCTCATTCTTAGCAGATAACTGTGCTTCTTATTTCACAGTGAAAATAAATTCATATGATAGGAATTCTCTCAACCAGCCTATAAAGTCAATTCCACCTTACCCATCAACATCACCACCTTCTCTCTTCCTAAGTTTATTATCCTACTCTGCTCCTGACTACATTTCCCCCAATGTCTTGTAGATTCCCCATGATAAATTATTAGACTTTGCTACTTCAGTTTCTCTCTTTTCACTAGGTCCTTTTCATCAGTATTTAATTATACTCATGCCTCTCTTTTCTTAGAACAAAAACCTGAAAAGGGAAAAAGAAATGTTCCCTAAACCCATCCCCTGGTAATTTCTATGTGATCTCTCTCCTTCAACAAATTCTACTTTTGAATGAGTTGTCACCATTTATTAATTCAATTTCTCCAACTCCCACACATTCCCCTAAGCCATTTCCACAAAGTTTCACTTCCCCAAAACTGCTCTCACCAACATTTTCAAGGTCAGCCAGTTTTTCAAGGTGTTGATTGACCTTGGGCAACGTTTATATTGCTGACTCCTTTTTGCTTCTGGAAACACTGTCTTATGACTGCCATGGCTTTTCCTTTCCTTTTTTTTCCCCCCCTCTATCTACTCAACAGTTTCTTCTTTGTCTCTCCTGCCAGCTCCTCATCTACTCATAGGCTTGTAAGGCTTTCTCTATTGACCCCTCACACTCTCACACTCTCCCATGACAACCTTATCCATGTCCATTCACAAGACAGGACACTGTCAGGGCAACCCAGACCATCTTAGGAAGGGAAACTACTGGCTCACATAAGTGGGGAATTCAGAGAATGAAACTTGGCTCTGTCCAAGAAGGTGACTAATCATAGTAAGAATCTGTCCTGATTTACACAATGTTGTCTTCATCCACAGCCAGACTCCCTGAATAGACAAGAGAGCCACAGGCAGCTCCAGACTTTCCTGGCTCAGAAGTCTAGAAGGAAAGAAATTAATATTCATTTATATCCATTTCCACTTTTTCTAAAAGGGTTCTGATAAACTCACCTCAGTTTACATGCTCTTCCTGAACCAAAGCGCTGTGGCCATAGTGAAAGGCTACTTAGAGGGCCAGTCTGGGTCCTGACCTTGCAGTAGGAGTAGGGCAGAGTGAGTGCCAACCAACACACATGCGTATCCTCACAAGAACTCTGAGGAGGGGAAAGAGTTATTGGGCAAGAAAACACAATACATATCCATGGCCTTCTTTATCACTTTTTGTCAATTTTTTGTCTATTTCTAACTTAACTATGGGTCTTGAGCTCTAGAAGATCATATAAATAACTTTTCAGCCCTACCTCTTTTGGGGAAATGTATAGGGGCTTCCCTGGTGGCTTAGACAATAAAGAATCCACCTGCAGTGCAGGAGACCCAGGTTTGATCCCTGGGTTGGGAAGATCCCCTGGAGAAGGGAATAGTAACCCACTCCAGTATTCTTGCCTGGAGGATCCCATGGACAGAGGAGCCTGGTGAGCTACAGTCCAAAGGGTCATAAAGAGTTAGACATGACTGAGTGACTAAGCATGTACATAAGCAAATTAAATGAGACAATTCTAAAAATGAACTCAGGACTCCCTTGGCAGTCCAGCGGTTAAGACTTCATGCTTCCAATATAGGGGGCATGGGTTGGACACCCGGTTGGGAAACTAAGATCCCACATGCTATGCTGTTAAGTTGCTTCAGTCATGTCCAACTCTGTGTGACCCCATAGACGGCAGCCCACCAGGCTCCCCCGTCCCTGGGATTCTCCAGGCAAGAACACTGGAGTGGTGCCGGGGTCCAGCCCCGGCTGATCCAGGGTATTCGAAGGGGAGAGGGCTTCGGCGACTATTTAAATATTCATCAAAGATATAAAGAGTAATAGAATGAGGATAGCTCAGTAGGAAAATTCATTGGAGAAAAGAGGCTGAATAGCTTGGTTTACGCAGGAGACCAATAAAACTTCAAGACAAGAAGCTTGCACCACTTACGTAGGCCGCAGCCGTCCTTCCGTTCTCCCGAAGGAGAGGAGACACTGAGGCCTCCCCGGTTGGATCTTAGAAGCCCAAGCATAATTAGTAAGCATGGCGGGTTCCGCGCTCCAGATGGAGACTCAGCCAGAGTGAGAGAGAGAGCGACATGGGGAGACCAGTCTTTCGAGGAACTGATCCCAATTCTTTATTTTCCAGAGTCTGTTTTTATACACTGAGATGTTATACAAAAGTCACGCGGGGACAGCAGTCCTGACTTTTATTAAAGTCAGGTGCTTCATACGAAGGTATACAGAGGTCTTAAGGGTGTTACATCATCTTCTGGCCAGGTGGGGCCTGCTGACAATTTATGACCCTCTCCTTGTGACAGTGGTCAGTCAACCAGAACAATTTTTTCTCCAAGGGTGATTATTCTTAAAACAGCCACCCAAATAAAGTTACATTCCTATAGGGTGAGGGTGTAGGGGGTTTTAGTTAAGGAAAGAATTTACTTAGCCTAAGGTCTAACGTGATTTATATCAAAGGTTAATACTTATTTCTTCTATATATTCATTAATGTGTATAAGGGCAGGGGATGTGGAGACTTAGCAACAAACGTTGGCTCAACAAATGAAAAACCCTTCACCAATACAATTTCTAATCAGCCCATTATACTTATACTAATAGTTTTCTAACTTTTCTAAGGAACCTGTTTTTAGAAGGTTTAAAGCATCTCGTGCCTCTCACGGTTGGGAGGCTGTGAGCAATCACATGTGGCTGGACAAGCCTGTCAGGCAGGCTAGAGAACCTTCAGAGGAGTTTGTAGGTTGAAACACTCCTATCACGCCCAGGAATTATTATTAACTGGAGCTCTAAGTTAACTCCTTCTCCGAAAGAGGTGGTGGGAGACAGCCCCCCGTAAAGTCAGAGGTGTAGGGGAGAGCACAAAGTAGTAAAGTAGGCAGGCTCTGGTTATGAGGGTAGATGCTCGAGAATTTCCAGGGGTACTCCTGAGGCTTGATCCCGCCTTTGCGTATGTCGAGCCTCCTTCCTCATGACCTTTGTCATGGGCGGAGTGCCTCACGCCGGCCCCCAACAGAGTGGGTTGCCATTTCCTTCTCCAGTGCATGAAAGTGAAAAGTGAAAGTGAAGTCGCTCAGTCGTGTCCGACTCCTAGCAACCCCATGGACTGCAGCCTACCAGGCTCCTCTGTCCATGGGATTTTCCAGGCAAGAGTACTGGAGTGGGGTGCCATTGCCTTCTCCGCACATGCCATGAAGCATGACCAATAAATAAAGTGAACTCAGTATTTTCTCCCCTAAAACTTGCTCCACCCCCTTGATTCTCTCCTTCAGCAAATGGCACCACCATCTATCCACTAGCTTGAGCTAAATACCTAGTGATCATTCTGGATGCCTCATGCTCTCCAACTGGACATCTACATCTAAGTTATTTTCAGATCCTGTGACTTCATAGTTTATCTGTTGAAATCATATCAAAGCATCTTTTCTGATCACAATGCCAGAAATCAATTAAATATTTCCATCTGTCTAGTTCTTTTAATTTCCTCTACCATGATCCTAATTCAAGACATCATCATTTTTGCATAGACTTCAAAAAAGTTTTCTAAATGATATGCCATTGTTGCCTCCTTTTTATCTCTTCTTTTTAAATTAAAAAAAATGTTGAGGTTATACATGTATATAAAGTAGCAAAAGATTTCACAAAATTTGTTAAGAAAAACAACACCGGTCTCCTACTCATCCTTCCTTCATTTCCCTAGAGGGAGCAATCATCAGCAATTTTAGCTGATAATTTAGGTGCTTGTGCTGAGATGCTAGGTTGTGTCTGACTCTTTGGAACCCCACGGACTGTAGCCTGTGAGGCTTTCTGTCCATGGGATTCTTCAGTACTAGAGTGAGTTGCCATTTCCTCCTCCAGGGGGTCTTCCTGACCCAGGGTTTGAACCTGCATCACCTGCATTGGCAGGCAGATTCTTTACCACTGAGCCACCAGGGAAGCCCAGGTATTTAGCTAATAAATAATAAGCTGTATTATTATATTTTCTCAATTTTAAGCATTTTCTATTGACCTTCCACTAGGAAGGGTGAGGACTTAACTCCCTTTCCTTCTCTCTCTCTATGTGTGTGTGTGTGTGTCAACCATCCTTTTCCCAATAGAGTGGTATCATAATTTTGGCTTGATATGTTGGATTGGCATTCAATGTTATACCTTATTAAAACTATATAAAACTATTCACAGTTGAAGATATTAATGATAGACTTTTTTTCTTTCTTCCTATTTAATATATTTCTCTCCTAAGTGGCTTCTTGCTATTTTTCTTTTTTTTTTTTTTTGTCTATATCTTTCATATTAGAGGGCCTTCTGAAATGCCTGTTAATATCTACTTGTCTGTGCATACTGTAGAGGGAGGGGTGATTGGAAGCTCTGGGTCCATGAGTAAGGTATGTTAACGGTGAGATTCATCACCAGGTGATCTAACTGGGCCAGTTAATTGTGGAACCTCTGATGTTGGTATTTCTAGGACTTTCCCTGGGCCTCAGAAATTTCCTAAAGAAAACCATTCCACTTTCCTGCCTTAGGAAGAAAGGAAATCGAGAAAAGAAGTCGAGCCAGAGCTGGGACTGGACCACTGCTAAATTCTGCATGGGCCTGAAGGTGATCCATTTAAGGCTGGGGTGGGTCAGAATCCCTGATCCAGATGACCACTCTGGGTGAACCCAAGATGGGGCTGGTGGCTTACGAGAGTGCTGATCTGGAGGTTGGGAGACTAAGGCTCCATCCAGTTTTGCTTGTGCCATGAAAGATGAGGATGGGGGTGGGGGGCACCTGTTCTTATTCGGTCCTATTCAAGTGATTGCAAGCCCTACCTTTTAAGGAAAGTTCCTAGGTTTTATACTAAATGATCTTCATTGGTTTTGAAAAATGGCTTTCAGAATCCTAGGAATGGAGAATAAAATCTGCAAGCTTCAGTACCCAGTCCGCTTACGTCTTCTAATTGGCCCATTTTTCAGAGGTCACACCTTCTTCCAGATTTCCATGCCTGGGTATGGGAACAAGCCTGCTGTCTTTTCCTGTGTGGGGAAGAAACAGTTGCCCAGCTATGTGGAACGTAGCAGTGCATTTGATGACTTCTTACACAGATGTTAGACTAGTCCTTCAGTTTACTGAATGAACAAATGCCAATTGTGGTTAAGGAAAGTATAATAGAGGGCTAGCCTGAACTTGGAGGAGTAACCCTAAGGAGAACATAATAAATCAATACAAGGTTATGACACAAAAATATAAAGGTGTGCCAAAGTTCTGAGTCCGGAGAGATGAAACTGATTGAGAAACACAGGGACAAAATTACAGGATGCATGGCAAGTTTGTTAGATGGGGAGACAGAATGTGTTGAAACTCAAGATGCAGAATGGGTTAGTTAAGTATTTGCATTCTGCTGCAAAAAGGGTCATACATCTAATTTGGATGGGTGTGTGATAGTTACAGATTGTGTCTATAGCTGGTTTTACATTTTGAGTTTTTAATAAATTATAGTACTAGATCATTTTTAGTTAAAATGTTACACTATTCATAGTTTTTTTTTGAAATGTGTATTTTTCTATTACAAACAAGAGGAACACATCTGGAAAGTATTTATGAAGGAAGATATGTGCTCCTGGAAACAGATACTAATAATGCATTTTAGTGAGAACTCAGGGACATCTGTATCTGAAATGACTCATGGGGCTTCCTTTCCTATATGTTACAGCTCCACTGCAGATTCAAACCCCAGACAGGGAAAGGCTAGTTAGTGTGGATTTCAGTGCACACCTCAATAACTATAACAATGGCAGTAGTAGTAGTAGTACAGTAGGGCTTTCTAGGCAGCACTAGTGATAAAGAACTTGCCTGCCAATGCAGAAGAGGTAAGAGACACGGATTGGATCCCAGGGTCGGGACGATCCCCTGGAGAAGGGCATGGCAACCCACTCTAGTATTCATGCCTGGAGAATCCCATGGACAGAGGCACCTGGAGGTCTACAGTTCATGGGATCGCACAGAGTTGGACAGGACTGAAGCAACTTCGCACAGCACATAGTAGTAGCAATAGTGATAGTAATCATTTGAGTGCGTGTGTTCAGTTGTGTTAATAGTAATCATAATATGTACCCTACTGCTCCATACAAGGATTCACACCTAAAAAGGTAGCATCGATAAAATGTGTATGGGAAAACAAAGTGCTACAACTGTGTCTTCTTTTGGATGGGAATTCTCTTAATTCCTACTAGAAACTCAGAGCCATCTCAAGTCAGTGTTTCTGTGCTTTATTTGCAAGTCATATGCTAGGTCATAGTTCTCAAGGGCCTGAAGGAAATGTGCTCCAAATATCTTCGTGAAATCCATTCTCCTTCCCTGTTGTTACACATGAATTTAGATGGGAAGAAATGGTAACTTGAAGGACACTCTGGGGTACCAGAAAACTCTCAGCTGTGGGTGCAGGGCAATTCTGGACATAGGACCACAGGTCACCTCAGTTTGAGGATAATTTGTCTTTGGAATCATAACAATAAAGTATCAGTTGCTGTTATACTCTATTACTTTATCATGACTATCTAATGCCTGTTTACTGTTTAGCACATGATGCTTAATAGTTATCTCATTTCACCTACTTTAGAGAAGTGTATTTAAACATCTGTTAATGAATAGAGATATGTGCTAATCTTGTAAGTGTTCAATATATCAGTTATAATACATATCATTTCAGCCAAACAAAAATCATAGAAAAGAAATCAGATTACATATTTTTTTAAGAAAGGGAAAAGGCCAGGTCATGATAATAAGGGCCGGTAAACTATCTCCCTTTTTTACTTTAGCTTCAGTTGTTGTCATGTTTTTAAGTTCTACTCATTTAAAAGTTACACCAATTTTATTAATAAATGCCTTTATGACTGATGGCAATACAAATGGGTGCCATTTTTCTAACCATCAAGAAGGTAATATATAACAAGATCTTAAAAATACATTTATATCATCTGACCAAAGAATCCTACACCTGAATTATATATCTTTCTTTTATGTTCATAGAAGTGTTCAGTGGTATCCGTGTGTAAAAATCAGCAATGTATAATAAATGCATTAAAAACAAAATTCAGTAGAACCTAATTATTTTTATTAATAAAATTGATATAATAAATTGTACTCATTTAAAAATTACATCAATTTTATTAATAAAAATAATTAGGTTCTACTGAATTTTATGTTTTTAATGCATATAAATTTCTGATTTTTACACATAGACACCGCTGAACACTTCTAAGAAAATAGGAGAAAGACGTATAGTCAGGAGTAGCATTCTTTTGTCAGGTGATATAAATGTATTTTTAAGATCTTGTTACATATTACCGTCTTGATGGTTAGGAAAATGGCACCCATTTATATTACCATCAGCCATAAAAGCATTTACCCTTTTCCTTGCAGCCCTGCCAACACTGAGGTAAATCATTTTTATGTCTTTAAGAACTGATGAACAGCAAACATCCAGAACCATTAATTTTCATACTAGACCTTCAAATTTCTATGCCAGTTATCTTGTTAGAATTAAGATCTTGTAATGAAGGATTTTGCCTGAGAAGAATTCAAGTTATTTACACAATCATATTACTCTGACCATTTCTGTATTCAGTTTTCTTTAAAAGAAACCAGTTGCAAAAATCCTAGATTGCTACATTGTTTATTAACCTAGGGTTTTAGTCTTTTCACATGAACCATTTTTTGGCCATGTCGTATAATTTTGTCCTGATTTGAAGCTATTAAAATACCTTCAAAATTAATACCAAAATATTTTAAAAGAGTTTGTAAAGCTGTGGACAAATTAATGTGGTTTAATATCATCTTAAAAAAGAAAAGGTTTTCTGAAAATAGGACAGTAAATGAAAAGCTTTTCAATGCAAAATTACAGAAATTATAAATGAAAGACAGCAAACATCATTTTGATATACACAGCTACACTCACAAGAAAGTGGGGGAAGTCTCCAGAGGACAAAAGGAAAGAAAGGAAACTGAATGAAAAAAGAATGTCTTTCAAAGAGGGGTTTGTGAATCCTAATGAACCAGAGGCCTGGAAATTAACTGAGCGTAAATCCATGCTGAAATAGCATGTAGGGAATTGAGCCTACAAAAAGATAGGCAGTTAGAAATTATTTACACATATAGAAAAGGTAAACTAAAAGTTACCTGTCCCTAACATAGGAAGGTGACAAGGAAAACTTTTGGTCTCAACCAAGGCTTTTGTTGAAAAAAGTTAATAATTGTTGTAAATTTATGATCATAGACCTGATCACACAATTTTGAGGTTTGAATTGACATCATCATTGTAAGTCTGCGAACTCCATACCAGTAAATTAACATAAATATGGACCTGCTGCTGTTGCTAAGTCGCTTCAGTCGTGTCCGACTCTGTGCGACCCCATGGACGGCAGCCCACCAGGTTCTTCTATCCCTAGGATTCTCTAGGCAAGAATACTGGAGTGGGTTGCCATTTCCTTCTCCAATGCGTGAAAGTGAAAAATCCTAGGATACCTTAAATCAAATTACATAGGATTATCACACATAAATCCTGGGAAGATAAGCTCACATTCTAAAGTTCTAAGGCATACATGGAAAAAAATGTACCATGAAAAAGATCAGCAGAGAAAAAAAGGTATGGTTGGACCCTACCTCCAAGAACAAGATGATCAGACACAACAATAAAATAAACATGTTAAATAATTAAAGTATATAAACTAAACAAACAAGAACATAAGAAACATATGTTACTATGAAAATTGCCAAGCAAATTTTAAAAAGAAAAAAGAAATTTGTAGAAAAGAAATACATCCACTAGAATTTAAGTTACTGAATATGGTGGTTGGTGATTTAGTTGCTAAGTTGTGTCTGACTCTTTGTGACCCCATGGACTGTAGCCTGCTAGGCTCTTCTATCCATGGGGATTCTCCAGGCAAGAGTACTGGAGTAGATTGCCATTTCCTTCTCCAAAAGAAATATAGTCACTAGAATTTAACAATTATTGAATATGTTAAACTTAAGATTATATGAATATTGAAAGAGTGTTAATGAATTGGTAGATTTTACTGAGAAAACTATGGGCAATAAATAATGTGAAAAAGAAATGAACCGACATGAAGGATAGAATGAAAAGGTTCAACATAAGTGTAACTGGTACACCATGAGAAGACATTAGGAGAATAGAAGAGAGGCAAATTTTGTAAATGATATGAACATAGAAGAGGGCGTCCCAGGTGGCACTAGTGGTAAAGAACTGCCTTCCAATGCAAGAGCCACATAAGACGTGGGTTCGATCCCGAGATCAGGAAGATCCCTGGAGAAGGAAATGGAAACTTCAGTATTCTTGGCTGGAGAATACCATGAAGATCCCGGTGTGCTACAGTCCATGGGGTCACAAAGAGTTGGACATGACTGAAGCAACTGAGCATGCATCATAAGCATAGAACTCTTCAGAATTTAATAAAGTTAGGAATCTAAGATTCAAAGCTACATGCTTAAACTACTGAATCTCAGAAATAAGAAGGAGATATTAAGCAATGAGGCACAAAACAATACAGACTGATAAGTGGCATTTGTTGCTGCTGTTCAGTCGCTGTTATGTCCGACTCTTCGAGACCCCATGGACTGCAGCACTCCAGGTTTCCCCATACTTTACCATCTCTGGGAGTTTGCGCAAATTCACGTCCATTGAGTTGGTGATACCATGCAAGCATTTCATCCTCTGTCACCCCCTTCTCCTCCTGCCCTCAGTCTCTCCTAGCAGTGGGGTCTTTTCCAGTGCGTCGGCTCTTCACATCAGGTGGCCAAAGTATTGGAGCTTCCAATGAATATTCAGGGTTGATTTCCTTTAGGATTGACTGGTTAGATCTCCTTGCTGTCCAAGGGACTTTCAAGAGTCTTCTCCATCACCACAGTTCAAAAGCATCAATTCTTCAGTGCTCAGCCTTCTTTATGGTCCAACTCTCACCATAAATAGCATCAATAGCTGCGAGAAGACAATGAAATAATGTAGTTATAATATTCATAAGAAAATAACTGAGAGTCTAGATATTATATCCAGATAAGCTATCATTCAAATACGAGACCAACTTAAAGGGTTATTTGGATAACAATGAGTAAATTTAGTTAAATGTTGCTGAATGAACTATTAAGGGAAGTATCGCTATTTCAGGGAGAAGAGTAATTGCAGAAAGGAAGGAGAGGCAAGAAGGAAAAAAAACCATTTTACATATTGGTAAATCTTAAAAAAGTTGAATATAAAAAAGAATAAGAAATATGATGGCCAATTCATAGCTATAAAACCAAGGTGATATGAAAATACTGGGTAATATTAGCATGTAAGATAGGTGGATTGTTGTAGTTAGATCATTCTTCAGAAGGAGGAAAGAATAAGTTTTTAGAGTACTTTTAATATTTACTTTAAATTCACACAAGAAGTTCATTCTACTTACTGACAAACACATGGAGTCAAACTGCCATCAAGGTGGCATTTTCCACCCTGCCCCTCCTTTATAGTCCATCCTTTCCCATACTC
Organism: Bos indicus x Bos taurus; assembly: GCF_003369695.1. Classification (NCBI taxonomy): domain Eukaryota; kingdom Metazoa; phylum Chordata; class Mammalia; order Artiodactyla; family Bovidae; genus Bos; species Bos indicus x Bos taurus. Next base: position 68,018,728 of record NC_040084.1, on the reverse strand, counting down.
CTAACCACGGGCAACCTCCGCTCTGTTCACCATCTCTGTAGTTTAGCCCCTTCCAGACTGCCATATAAATGGAATCACAGAGAAGGTACCCTATTTTATATGTAACATACAAAACAGATTCATCCACATTGTTGCACACATTACTATTCCAGTCTTTGATTCCTAAGTAGTAGTTTTGATAATTCCAACATCTGGTTGATTCAGGCTTGGCATCTGTTGATTAGCTTTTAAGTTGTGGTCATATTTTTCTGGTAATTTTTTGTAAATTCAAATGTACCATGGGCATTTTGAATATTATGTTGTGAGACTCTGGATCCTGTTAAAATCCCGTGGAGAATGTTGACTGATGTTAGCAATCAGTCACCATTCAGACTGAAAGTTCTATCTTGCAATCTGTGGGCTGTGGTTCCATCGTCAGCTCAGTTTTCAAAGCTCTGCTAAGCTGTGTGTGTCTGCCCTGCACATGCACCCTTTGTGTGCCAGTCTGGGAACTGGGTACTGTTTTATATCATAATTCAGTTCCCAAAACTTCTGCTGTGCTTCTTTTAGTCTGTTCTGTACATGCACAGGTCAGGTGTAAGCTTGATTTGCATCAGGTCACACATAATTTAGGAGTCCTCTTCTCCAGATCCCTCAGTTCAGGATTTCTCCCATTTTCTCAGGTTAAGGTCCTCTTCTCTCAGTTCCTTTCACCAGAAAAGATGGTTCTACCAGGCTCTACCATGACAATCACGTTTATTTTTTTGTCCTTCAATCTACTCTTGGAATTAAACATATTTCCTAATATTGACCTCTGTTAAATTCAGCATGTTAATATTTTCTTTTAATATTTTCTCTCTCATTACGCACACACAAATTGCTATGGATTGAAATTGCACCCTCAAAATTCATATGTGTAAGCATCAGCTCTCCTATGATGGTATTTGAAGACGAGGCCTTTGGAAGTAATTAGGTTTAGATGAGGTCATGAGGGTGGAGCCCTCATGATGAGATTAGTGCCCTTTATAAGAAGAGACACCAGAGAACTTGCTCCCTTTATGATGTGAGAATACAGTGAGAAGGGGGCTATCTGCAAACTAGGATGAGAGCCCTCACCAAGACCTGATCCCGTTGACAGCCTGGTCTCTGCTCCCAGCCTCCTGTTGGTTAGGCCGTTCTGTCTATGATATTTTGGTATGGCAGCTTGAGCTGACTAATGTACACATCCTGTTGGTTCTGTTTCTATGGATACAGATGCCTTCGTTCTTTATCTCTGAAACAATTTAAATTACATTGACATTCTCGGTACTAGGAAAATTTGAAAAAAGTCATCCACAAAACAACTTTTTATTTGAGGTTTCTCTGATTGCTTCCTGTGTTTCTTATGAGGTTGCTCATCTGTTTAGGTTTTATATCTCTTCTGGGGTCAATCATTTTTAAATTTCTGTAAAATCATCTATTTTACTCAGTTTTTCAAATTTGTTTGCATAGTACCGTAAAACATACAGGCATGCGTGCTCAGTTGTGTCCGGCTCTTTGCAACACTACGGACTTGTAGCCCACCAGGCTCCTATATCCACAGAATTTTCCAGGCAACAATACTGGAGTGGGTTGCCACTTCCTCCTCCAGGAAATTTTCCTGATCCAGGGATCAAACCCGTGATATGTACTGTATTGTAAAATATTGTCATATAATATCTTATGCTTTCTTTTCAATTGTGGTTATTCCTGTCATTACTCTTCAGTGAGTGTGTCACACTGTGATTTCAACTTGCATCTCTGCTCCTGCTCTTCATATCTCTGGTTTATCCCAGATGACATTTTCAAACTTTAATGATATTACTGTCCTTCCTCCAAGGCTATTGGTATTCTGTTTGCTGTTGTTTAATAATTTTTGCCTTTTCAATTAAGTTTTGTACCTGTGCTCCTACCCCATATATTTCTTTAGAAATTTCCTTTACTTCATTTTTCTCTCCCCATTTTTTTCATGTATTTTCTTGTTTCTTGGCACATTAGCTACCAATGTGTTTATTAAAGGTGAATGATCATCTTTTTAGCAGCCTATATATCAATTTAATAAAACAAGGTAACTGAAACTGTGAGGGCTGACATTGATCCTCTATCTAAGCACTTAACATATTCAGATTAGTTAACACTATTTTATAGCTAATATTAATCAATGTTATTATTACAGAACATTCAACATATTCCTAAATAAAAGGTATTTAAAACTGAGTAAACATTTTAATTATCTCAGAATAGAGTATCTTAGTGTAGCAGAGACCGCTAACTTTCAGTATCTATTCTTCCTTGTTTTTGATAGTTAAAAATCCTGGCTAGTTCGCGGCTACATGTCCCACTTTACCTTGCAGAAAGCTGTGACTACATGACCATGTTCCAGTCAATGGGTCTCACTGCAAGCACAACCTCAACGCCATTTCCTTCAGAGGGAATCACCCTCTGCTTTCACTCTCTTCTCTGTGGGCTGGAACTGGGAGGTGCTGCCCAAGGCAAAATTGGCACAGAGCATCTTTACCAAAATTTTAAAACATGGCTGCTCCAGGAAAATAAAGATGTCCTTGCTTTGCCACTGGATTTGATAAAAAGCAGTCACTTTGGACAGATGATTCACACCTTTGGACAAACTCATGACCAAAACTGCAGTTTCTTCCTCTTGTCCCTAACCAATGCTAGAGGAGAATTTGGGCTAAATTTTTGCCAGTGAGCGGTCTTCTACTGTGGGGCAAGATGACATCCCAAGTAATGGCCAAGGGACAAGAAAGCAGAAACCTGAGCTCCTTTTCAAAAGACTTTATGAAGCAGAGCCCATCTCACAGGTGTAGCATGAGAAAGAAATTGATTTCTTTTTGGGGGTCTCATTGTTGTAGTAGCTAAGTCTATATTTTAACTATACTTTGATTTCTATCCTACACAAAGCATTGACTTGATACTTGATATTGACTAAATAAATTCATCTCTTTATTCAACTCCCAAACTCATTCAGTGCAGATATCTTCGACAGGAGATGAAATTCAGTTTTTAAGTCAGAATGTCACAGAAGTGGATCTTGTTGACGCATACTGAAGCACACAACTTCTGTATATATAAGTTGTTCTTATTTTTTCTATTTTACTAAAATCTGTGAAATGGGCATCTTTCAGCTTACTAGTCTATTTGCTTTTTTCCCTCAATATATTTCTGAGTAGAATATTCTTCCTCTCAAAAGAAGGGGGATTTTTTTTTTTTTTTAATCCTAGTGATTCATGGAGGATTTTGTCAGTCAACCTCAAGCAAACTTTCAAGGAACTAAAATAAGTTCATTTTTAGAAAATAGTGACTCTACAGATATCCAGTGTGTCTACTGCCACTAAGGTAATTTTCCTTCTTTGTGTAAATGATGACAATAACAGAAATAACTCCCTTCATGCCAAATAAACTTGGCATACCTAGGGCTTGTCAGACCAAGTGAGCCTTTCAGTGCAGGATGCAATATTTATGTAATGTAGTACCACATTTTGATAAATGTTTACTAAATACATAACATGTGCCAAAGTCTATGCCATGCATAAATATAAAGAGTTTCCTTACCTTTGAAACCCTTGCATATCATCTGCTAGTGGAAGAGACAAATGAGTCAAGAGATAATTTTAATATAAAGTAGTGATTTTGACAAAAACACAGTGCCAGTCAGTTATTAATGTATTGATTCTCAACTCCAAATCCATCGTTCTTTGCCTGTTTGTGATACTGAAATATTTCTTTCCAGATGGCATGATATTGGTCAACAGAGGGCGCTGGAGGGACACTGCAGGAGGTGGGGCTGCCTCTTCCCGGTTCCTGTGTGCCTTCTTTCTCCTGCAGTGTTGGGCTAACACGCAGGACATCCAGTGGAGTTCACCTTCAGTGACTTTCAGCAGCACTCCTGTAAAGTCTTTTCAGCCCCAATAGAATTTCCAGCAGTAATGGCAGCAGTACCTCCCAACGCAGTTTGTAGGTGAGTTCTGGAGTCATCCTAGCTGAGTTTACTGGCATCTCATCATCTCCAGGCAGCAGCTTCTGGAGTGTTCTATAGTCTCTCCAGCTACCTACACATCTGCAAGTTCATTTTACATCCTCACGGCTGGATTTAGCTGGGTTCTGTGGGTGCCCAGAGAGTTCAATACCTCTTGCTGATGACTTCCTGGCAATTTTCTGGTAAGTCCAGCCAGTGTCCAACTAGCTGCGCAGCCAGTTCAACAGCAGCTTCCCCAGGTAGCCTCCCAGCAGGTACCCCAGCAGGCAGTGTCCTACCAGCTAGCCTCAGCCTACTAGCATCACTGCAGAAGCCTTCTAGCTCGGGAGTCCCAGCCCCCACTGTTCATGACCTCAGCTTGCTGAGGATAGACCAGTGCTGGCCTGGGCACTCAGGAAACCTCTCCATTACCCACTGGGCAGCCATTACCTCACAGAGAAATGAGTCACAGTCTTGGGAAGAGTCTCCTTCCTTGGATACTTCTTCAGCCTTGGGGTATTCTTTAGAACTCTTGTGATCCCTTTTCACTAGTTTTCTCTGACAACAGTGAATAGTTCTTCATATTAAGCTTTCCCTTTACAAATTACTCTGGGGTTTCCATCTCCTTGCCGGGCTCTAACTTATAAACACTGTATTATATCTTACCCATAATTATTGACTCTAAATTAACAATGATACATAACAATTGTTGTTGATACTGAATAAATTCCATCTTTCCTGGAGAAATATCTGGCAGTCTATTTGTTTTAGGTCAACTCATCTTACCTAAAAATGAATGTTGAGGAAATCATGTATCAAGCAAGAGAAAATTATTTTCCCAGTCAAGAATTGAAGTACATTATAAATTTAACTCAAAAGTTTGATAATCCACTATTTGTGGGGCTTAAGTTTGAGGAAAATGGAGTGTTAAACAGCCAATGCTCAACACTGGACTCTGAAGTTATAGAATAGAACTTCTGTGTGGAAGTGCACAGGCCCACAGGAGTGAGACTAAGTTAATTCTTTTTAAAATTATTAAAAATTTAAAAAATATGAATCACGGAATAGCATATTTCCAAGAGCAAGTTCTCATGGAATTGAGGAGGGCATTATCCTTCTTATTTTATAAGGAGTTTATTGTTTAGTCGATAAGTTGTGTCTCTTTTGTGACCACATGGACTGTAGCCCGTCAGGCTCCTCTGTCCATGGGATTTCCCCGGAAAGAATACTGGATTGGCTTGCCATTTCCATATCCAAGGGATCTTCCCGACCCCAACCCAGGGATCAAACCTGCATCTCCTGCATTGGCAGGTGGATTCTTTACCATTAAGACACTGGGGAAGCCTGAGCTACCTGGGTAAGGAGTTACTAACACAAAAGTTTGAGGTCACACATTGTAGAATTCAGCTCAGTAACATGACAAATCTCCACATGGACTCTATAACAAGAAACATACAGTGAAACACAAAGATGAACCAATTCCTGCCTTTAAGGAGGTTATCATTCAGTAAGGAAGAGACTTTTGTATATGACATGGGCATCCCTGGTGGCTCAGACAGTAAAGGATCCACCTGCAATGCAGGAGACCTGGGTTCGATCCCTAGGTTGGGAAGATCCCCTGGAGGAGGGCATAGCAACCCACTCCAGTATTCTTCCCTGGAGAATCCCATGGGGTAGCAAAGAGTCAGACACAACCGAGCGACTAACCACAGCACAAGTATATGGCAAATAGAACTAAGGAGAAAGTGCAGGAGGAAGGCAGAGTGGACTGCGGGACAGCAAAGGATATGGTCAGAGCAAGCAGTCCAGCTCAGCCAGAATATAAAATGCATGGCTGAGTGTGACAGAAAGTACTCACAGGCTATGCTAAGACACTGAGTTAATTCTTAATCATTTTAACATTTTGAATAAGAAATTGAAACAAGCTTATTTCAGGAGGCTTTTGACCACAAGGAAACCCAATTTAAAGTGACTTTAGGGACTTCTCTGGTGTCCAGCAGTTAAGACATGGTACTTCCACTGCAGGAGGAAGGATTCGATTCCTGGTCGGGGAGCTAAGATCTCACATGCCACGTGTGGCAAAAAAAAATACTGTAGAAAAAAACTAAAAATAATTTTTTTAAATAATTAAAAACAATACAGTGAATTTAAACATATTTCACTAGCTCACATTCCAATAGGTGAGGTAAAGGTAGGCATTGGGTAAATAGGTCAGTTCAATGATCCTCACTAAAGACCCACGTTTTCCATCTCCACTCTTCACTTTGTACAGTGTTGCCTTCTTTACAACTCTGAGCTTCTCCAGGTGGAATCTTTCTGCTTCCTTTTAGGCTCCTCTATCTTAGCAAGGCTCAGGGTTCTGAAAGAGTGGTTGCAGTCTCCACTGGTGAAGATCTGATGAACTCTGACACCTGACAACATGGACTTCAAACCTGGTTCCACGTATAGTTCCATTTCTTGAGCTCTCAAAGCCTTGGTTTCATCATCAGAGATGATAATATTCTATCCATATCCATGATCAATTAATGTTTGTGCCTGTTTTCTTTTGTTCCTCAGCAAACATATTATTATACAATGTAAGTTCAAAATATAAAATTGTGGTAAGTACTATTAAAAGATGCTTCATGTGACAACGCAATGCGATCTTTGTCAAGAATTTAGCTGTGCCCGGAAGAGCATAAAGTGCCAAAGAAACGATGGCTATGATTTTGTCACCAAAACAAATTCTTGGCTCAGGTGTTTTGGATACCCCGGGTAACCTTTGAGAACCAGCTTTACTGAAATTAATGAATAGCAAAAATTTGTAGGAGATTAATATGGATGATGGTATAAGGACTCTTTGCTATGAAATAAAATGAGTGGGTCCAGAGGGCCCATGGTAAGAGAATAATTGCTTCCTCTTCTGTTTCTATTTGGGATCAAGAAGCAGGGATTTGTTGTTGTTCAGTCTCTCAGTCGTGTCCAATTCTTTGCAACCCCTTGGACTGCAGCACACCAGGCTCCCCTGTCCTTCATTATCTCCTGGAGTTTGCTCAAACTCATGTCCACTGAGTCAATGATGCCATCCAACCATCTCATCCTCTGTTGCCGCCTTCTCCACCTGCCCTCAATCTTTCCCAGCATCAGGGTATTTTCCAGTGAGTTGATTCTTTGCATCAGGTGGCCAAAGCAGGGATTAAATATACAACACTACCCTGATTATTTGTGTCTATCAGGTCTGCACAAAAAGTTCTGTGTCTTCCCTCCCAGTTATGAAATATTTGATTTGGTTACCCTGAAATTTTAAGAGCTCTTTCAAATCCTGAAAGATGATGCTGTGAAAGTGCTGCACTCAATATGCCAGCAAATTTGGAAAACTCAGCAGTGGCCACAGGACTGGAAAAGGTCAGTTTTCATTCCAATCCCAAAGAAAGGCAATGCCAAAGAATGCTCAAACTACCGCACAACTGCACTCATCTCACATGCTAGTAAAGTAATGCTCAAAATTCTCCAAGCCAGGCTTCAGCAATACAGGAACCGTGAACTTCCTGATGTTCAAGGGGTTTTAGAAAAGGCAGAGGAACCAGAAATCAAATTGCCAACATCTGGTGGATCATGGACAAAGCAAGAGAGTTCCAGAAAAACATCTATTTCTGCTTTATTGACTATGCCAAAGCCTTTGACTGTGTGGATCACAATAAACTGTAGAAAATTCTGAAAGAGATGGGAATACCAGACCACCTGATCTGCCTCTTGAGAAACCTGTATGCAGGTCAGGAAGCAACAGTTTGAACTGGACATGGAACAACAGACTGGTTCCAAAGAGGAAAAGGAGTACGTCAAGGCTCTATATTGTCACCCTGCTTATTTAACTTATATGCAGAGTACATCATGAGAAATGCTGGACTGGAAGAAGCACAAGCTGGAATCAAGATTGCTGGGAGAAATATCAATAACCTCAGATAAGCAGATGACACCACCCTTATGGCAGAAAGTGAAGAGGAACTAAAAAGCCTCTTGATGAAAGTGAAAGTGGAGAGTGAAAAAGTTGGCTTAAAGCTCAACATTCAGAAAACGAAGATCATGGCATCTGGTCCCATCACTTCATGGCAAATAGATGGGGAAACAGTGGAAACAGTGTCAGACTTTATTTTGGGGGGCTCCAAAATCACTGCAGATGGTGACTGCAGCCATGAAATTAAAAGCCACTTACTCCTCGGAAGGAAAGTTATGACCAACCTAGATAGCATATTCAAAAGCAGAGACATTACTTTGCCAACAAAGGTCCGGCTAGTCAAGGCTATGGTTTTTCCTGTGAGAGTTGGACTGTGAAGAAGGCTGAGCACTGAAGAATTGATGCTTTTGAACTGTGGTGTTGGAGAAGACTCTTGAGAGTCCCTTGGACTGCAAGGAGATCCAACCAGTCCATTCTGAAGGAGATCAGCCCTGGGATTTCTTTGGAAGGAATGATGCTGAAGCTGAAACTCCAGAACTTTGGCCACCTGATGCGAAGAGTTGGCTCATTGGAAAAGACTCTGATGCTGGGAGGGATTGGGGGCAGGAGGAGAAGGGGACGACAGAGGATGAGATGGCTGGATGGCATCACTGACTCGATGGACGTGAATCTGAGTGAACTCTGGGAGTTGGTGATAGCCAGGGAGGTCTGGCGTGCTGCGATTCATGGGGTCACAAAGACGTCGGACACGACTGAGCGACTGAACTGAACTAGAATCACTTCTAGAAAATGTCCCTAAATTAACTCTACCAATTTTCTAATTGGTCACCACAATTACGACTCCCACCTGTGCCGTAATCTAAACTGAAAACAAGTGAAGACCAGTAATTGTGGAGATGTTTACAATTGTATAGATAGAAACAGCCAGTGCTGTCCTTAATCTTAAGGACTTCACAGCTGACGGTAGGTAGGGCCTGATTTAGTTAAAGACAATCCAGAAAGTGTGAGATAAAAATATGCTTTGGAGAGGTGGGAGTGGGGGAAGTAGAGGGTGGGGCATGAGGGGGCTGAGTGGGGGGTCAGGGGGTTGGAGGGGTGAAGGAGTTGGAGGTTTGGGGTGAGGGGGTTGAAGGGGTGAGGGGTTAGGACTCTAGAGTCCAACAGCACCTGAGTCTTAAAGGCAGTGTGGAAAGTAGTCAGAGAATGGAGGACTAGGAAAACAGAGGAAGAGAAGGAGAGAGAGAGATGGAGAAGAGAGACAGATATGGCAGGAGGGGTGGGGTGTAGGGGGAGGGGGTAGAATTTTCCTGACCTAAAGGACTGCATCAATAGGTCAAGTCTGCACCAAGGATTCAAGAAACATCTGAATCCCAGCTCAGCCCTATTCCCTGTCCAGACTCCCACAGGCCCAGCTTTCAGGTTTTAGCTCCACTTCAGCCATGAAATCCTCTTGGAGTCACTCTCCACCCTCCACTGGCTAGTCTACTAGCCAGAACTGATTGGCTAGTAATTTTTCAAAATTAAATAATGGTGTGATCTGCAAACATGGAGAGTCAATGTCCTTGATATCAATAGTATCAGAGAGAACATGCTCTGGATTTGACTCCTCTTGGCCTGAAAGAGAGGAAAATAGAACACCCAGCCACACAAAAGGAAAATCCTAGTTAAAGGCCAATTTGCTTATGCATTTGGACACTTATGACAAAAATTAATGTCATTGGGCTAAAAACGCAAAGCTGAGGTCGAGTTGGAATAAAAGTCACACCAAATTCAAGAACTTCAGCCTTCCTGAAAGTGCCATTTACAGAACTACCAAACCCGCAGTTCATTGTCACACACATGCATTAATGAGCATTTGCCAATCACCAAGCCCAGGTAAAAGGATTCAGGAATAAGCAACATTCCCTGCTTTCACTGAGCTTGCCATCTGAAAGACTGAAATTTCAAAATGTTATAATACGTGTTAACATTTAAATTTAAAAACTGCACATTTATAAAACGCTTGTTTTTAAAGTAATTATCTGTAGGCAGATTTCACTTGTGTAGAGATTAATTCATAGCACAGCTGTCTAGATTTTCAAACATAGGCAATTCCACACCTAATCCTTGAGATAATCAGTGATTTGCTAGGATTAAAACCCCTTCACTTCCTAGACCACGTACTTGACCCCAGAGGCAACCTAACGTGCTGGAAGAGCGTGAAAGACTAAACATCACTGATAGCATCCAAACATCTCCATCAACCTACCAATCAAAAGTATGTGCTAAGTGCAGTGCAGTGTGTTCATCTGCCCACCCCAACCCCCTCCCTCCTACCTCCCATACCCCCAACCTACCTCCCTTCCCCCCAACGCCCCCCCCCCCTGGATTTGGCTCATTTTGGCAAAGAACATCTTAGGAGACCCTCCACTCCCTCCCTCCCACCCTCAATTTGGCTTATCTTGGCAAAGAACATTTTAGGAGGCCTCCCTCCCTTCCTCCCGTCTTTCTTTCTTTCTTTCAAAGGAGGATGGGAGGAGTTCATCTCCCTATTCGAGAAATTACCTCCACTAAATCTCACTCTTGGCCCACCTCTTGGTTCTCAGATCAGGCAAAAAGTCACCGCGTGCAAGACCCTCGTCGGAGGCGAGCACGCTCCATAGATGGGGCCGCTCCGCCCTCGCAGCCGGCTTTGGCTCACACGGAGCTCGGAGAGGAGAAGGGCTCCTGCGGCAGCTGATCCTGGTTCCTGGAAAGCTGACCTTTCCTGCCCAGTAACGTGCGGCTGCCGGAGCCTCAGCTGCAGCCGCTCTGCGAGCCCCGCAGCGCAGTCTCGTGCTCCTTGTCCTCGCGCCCGCGCTTCAGCCCGAGGCTCGTAGCAGCTGCCGGGTGATCCAGCGGAAATGACAAGCCGCGGTTCCCGGTGACAGGAGAGTGCGAGCCGCTGCTCTTCCGAGCCAGAGACAGGAGGTGTGTCGGGGAAGCAGCGGCCTGAGAAGGTTCTCGCCGAGGCGGCTCAAGCTCGTCGCTGTCTCTTCACTTCCTGTCACTCGGGCGTTCCGCGCTCTTGACCTGGGAAAGATGGTTATAATAGTAACAAAACTGGTGCACTGCCTTCATCTCAGGTAAGGAGAGCGGCTTTGCGTGCTTTTCTCTGCTCTGTGCATGTGGTAACTCCGAAACCCACACTGGGAAAGGTCTTTTACCTGCTAAAGTTTGTTTTTTAACGAAGACTGAGAAAAAAGAGTTTTTGTGTGATTTTAAAAATCCTTTCGGGTTGAGGTTAAAAGTAAGCTTTAGTGTTTCTTTCTTGATCTCTGTTTTTCTTGACCCCGTCCCTGACCTGCTTGGTAAAATTTCAGCTTCTGTTTGCAAGATGAGGTTAAGGTACTGTTTTTTTTTTTCCTTTTTAAAGATTTCTGGGATATTCTAGGGGAGCTACTTTCCATATAGACAAACGGATATTTTAATTGGTAGTCTTTTCAGGATGGTTATGATTTCAATTACAGCTAAGAGAGGATAATTAATAATATTAAAGTTGAACATCAGTTTTGAGCAGCATTGAACTTAAGTTGCCTAGAGGACATGTGCATACTGTATGCAGTTACCTGGTTATTTGTGAAAACAAAACAAGTGGTGGGGGTTACTCTTGAGAAATAGGAGCCCACAGATTTAAAGAAAAAAAATTAGCACTCCTTCTGTCCTTTGGGTGTTGATCGAGAGAGCGTCTCCACAGCATTGTCAGTTCAAAACTAAAGAAACACTGTCAAAGTGTAGTTTTGTGGTTGCAAATTAACATTGTTGATGAAAACTGTGGAGTCAACATCTCTAGCTGACTCTTCATATAAAGAAAAAAATAGAGGAGGTTTTCAAATATAAACCAAGAGCATTCAAATAACTGTATTTGACTGCTACCAAACAAAAACCAACATGTAATATTAACTACAGTTTCAGTTACTATTAATTTGGTTGGAGGTTTTGCGAGAAAGCACTTTTCCTACTAAATCCCAAATTAGTAAGTGAGTAGGAGAAGGCAATGGCAACCCACTCCAGTACTCTTGCCTGGAAAATCCCATGGGCAGAGGAGCCTGGTAGGCTGCAGTCCTTGGGGTCGCGAAGAGTCGGGCATGACTGAACAACTTTATTTTCACTTTTTACTCTCATGCATTGGAGAAGGAAATGGCAACCCACTCCACTGTTCTTGCCTGGAGAATCCCAGGGACGGGGGAGCCTGGTGGGCTGCCGTCTATGGGGTCTCACAGTCAGACACGACTGAAGCAACTTAGCAGCAGCAGCTAGGTCTACAAGTATTGCTTAACACTTAGCAATTATAATCAAATGGGATAGAAAAATGTCTTCTTTATAGTCTAATATTAGGTTTCTTTGTTTCCTGCCTAATCGTATCTTTTTAAATAAGCCTTATTGATAATGGTTCATTTAAAATGGTAACTATGTGCTATTTCTCTGAGATATCCTTTGATGTCTTTTTCTTATCAAAACTAAAACCCTCAAATTACAAATCTTGCAGTAATAAAGAGGAAAAGACAAGTAAATGCTTAATATTGAGTAGTAAGTGCTTGACTGAAAAAAAGAGTCTCTGGATAGATTGTTGCTTATAAAGTCTTTTTTAATACAGTTCAGTGTTTGTGATGCGTTCTCTTGTGGACCCATTGAACTATGAACAAGTAAACAGACTCTAGGAAGAAAGAGTGAGGATTCAAGCTTGTGCAGAGCTAAAATGTTGTTGTGTTCAGTCATGTCTAACTCTTTGCTGCCCCCATGGACTCCCACCAGACTCCTTTGACCATGGAATTTTCCAAGCAAGCATGCTGGAGTGGGTTGCCACTTCCTACTCCAGGTATTCCTGAGCCAGGGATCAAACCCTCATCTCTTACGTCTCCTGCTTTGAAAGTGGATTCATTCCCCAAACTCCACCTGGGAAGCCCTAAATGTTTATTTCTATCTTATTCTGGAGGGATTGGAAGCCAGCTCCATTCACTCAAAAGACTTGGTTCTACAGAAGGAACAGAGTTCTTTAAAGTCTCATTATTAGTCTGGGAGCTGAGAGAAATCCATTCCTTCCTCCTGTTTTGATGTAAAGATCCCAGCTCCATACATTTTTAGCACCCCAAGTTGTGAGCTCTCAGCTGACCTGTTCCAAGACAAAAGCTACCTGGGAACACTAACGGTAATACTCTGATCTCTTATCTTTAGCTATTCATGTCAGCTGAGTTCGCAGATCCCCAGCCCAGGAGACCCTCAGTGGAATTAACTTAAGCATCATGTTTATAGCTCCCAAGGACCTATGGTTTTACTGAGGAAAAACTGTCTCTAAGGCCTGCCTCTGTTCTTGGTCTCTATCACTGGAATAGTTTCTGGGAGGTTCCCCCAACCCCCCATTATCAGCAATGATCATTCTGGTTCTAGTTAGGTATTAAGTTTGTTCTAATGCTAAGAACTCCAATCAGCAGTTGCCTGAATGATACCGTAACAATTGATTAATCTGAAGAAGAAAACAAAGTCATTCCATCATTTGGGTTTTGAGAGACAGACAGTTCTGTTTCTTTCTCTGCTGCTTTCTCCTCTTGTCCAATCAGGTGCAAAGTGAAGACGGTGCTGCAGCCTCTGTTGCTGTCCTGTCCCAGCCTTGCTGGTGTCTCTTCCACGTGAGATCGAAAAAATAAAATGTAATTTTTGGACTGCCTTACAGTGGTTGAAGACAATGCTTGAAATATAAATTTCATTTGCCCTTTTAACATTGAATAGTACTAGAACTTCAGTCCCAGTGTGTACGTTTTCCTTGTCTTTTCCTTTATTGAGGAAGAACTTTTATCTGCCCCTTTATTTCTACCTTGAATTTTGAGGTAGATTCAGCCTGGTGGGCTGCCGTCTATGGGGTCACACAGAGTCAGACACAACTGAAGTGACTTAGCAGCAGCAACTTAGTGTTTGGGGCTTTCCCAGGTAGCTCAGTGGTAAAGAATCTGCCTGCTAAGCAGGACACTTGGGTTCAATTCCTGCATCGGGAAGATCCCCCGGAGAAGGAAATGGCCCCACTCCAGTATTCTTGCCTGGGAAATCCAATGGACAGAAGAGCCTGGTGGGCTACAGTCCATAGGGTCGCAAAATGTCAGACACAACTCCATGACTAAATAGCAGCAGCAACTACTGTTTAGGATTCGAACAAGGCTCAGCTGTGGTTACTGTTTCCCAAGTGGCTCAGTAGTGAAGAATGCTGCCAATGCAGGAGCCACAGGAGATGGGAGTTTGATCCCTGGGTCAGGAAGATGCACTGGAGGAGGAAATGATAACCCCCTCCAGTATTCTTGCCTGAGGAAGTCCCTTGGACAGAGCACTCTGGCAGGCTACAGTAGGTGGAGTCTCAGAGTCGGACACGACTGAGCATGCACACAGCTATTGTTTTGTTCATTCTTAAAACCTAGATCAGTATATGCTGCTACTGCTAAGTCGCTTCAGTCATGTCCAACTCTGTGTGACCCCAGAGATGCCAGCCCACCAGGTTCCCCCGTCCCTGGGATTCTCCAGGTGAGAACACTGGAGTGGGTTGCCATTTCCTTCTCCAATGCATTAAAGTGAAAAGTGAAAGTGAAGTCACTCAGTCATGTCCGACTCCTAGGGACCCCATGGACTGCAGGCCACCAGGCTCCTCCATCCATGGGATTTGCCAGGCAAGAGTACTAGAGTGGGTTGCCATTGCCTTCTCCAGATCAGTATATACCCCCAAGTATTTTTTTTATAGAGGGACTGCATGTATTTTAATAATATTATATGGAACATTTTCATCTATCCCTCATCAGATTTTTTTTGTAGCAGTCTGAAAAGAGCTAATCAACTATCTTGTACAGCCTGAAAGATGTTCATCCTTGTCCCTGGTTGCTTTTGATTTAATAAATGAATTTTCCTTTAATTAGGCTGACTCTTAGCTTTGGTTTTAACAACTTAAGGCAAGGAACATTGTACCTATACAGAACTAGAAATACTCAAACATTAACTGCAGTCTGGGCAAGAAGCCAGCAATATCAAACTAGTTCTAGGGTTGATATACTCGTGTCCAAAAAACCCAGGGAGTCTGTCATCTTCAAGGGCATAGTTAGTTTTTAGCCCAGCCAGCAATTTTCACCTTGTCATTTCTAGAAATTCAACCTGGGAATATAGATACATCCTAAGGCTTTAGGATAGTATTGTTTCTCTGTGACATTCTTCTCTGTGGAATAGTTCAGCAACATGGGTGGGGGAGGTGGGGAGTAGGGAATGGGGAAGTGGAGGTCATGCTGATGTCTTTTGGAAGGTTCAAGCCTAGTTGGCATCTGAATATCTGTGTTTCTTGGAACAGATCATCAATTTTTCATTCCCTCCTCCTCCATCTTTTTTTTTTAAACTATTTTAAAAATGTACTTGTTTTTGGCTGTGCTGGGTCTTTCTTGTGTGCAGACTTTGTCCAGTTGTGGTGCATGGTCTTCTTATTGCAGTGGCTTCTCTTGCTGCGGCTTTAGGGCATGTGGGCTTCAGTAGTTGTGGTGTGAAGTTTAGTTGCTCTGCATGTGGAATCTTCCCGGACCAGGGACTGAACTGGTGTCCCTTGCATTGCAAAGCAGATTCTCAACCATTGGACCACCAGGGAAACCCACTTCCTTCTACATTTTTAAAGTTGCGTATATCATTATGTTTGAATATCTTGCTTATATCAATTTTAAAAGAGTTGTAAGCCATTGCAGAGTTAACCTGATGAATCTCTTAGAAACCTTCAATTCTAAAAAGTCACCTGGTAAAAGCATTCAAAAAAAGAGTCCAAACTAAATGCCCATTCTCTGCTTCTACTACCATTTATCACACAAATGGGCAGTGATGATGGCAGGGCATGCTGAGAAGAAAATGCACAGTCTTAATCACTTCCTCAGGCTCATTATAAACTTATTAAAAATATTAGTACTTGTTTGCATTGTATTTTCACACCAAGTGTTTTCATGTAGGTTCAGTTCAGTTCAGTCACTCAGTCGTGTCTGACTCTTTGAGACCCCATAAATCCCAGCATGCCAGGCCTCCTTGTCCATCACCAACTCCCAGAGTTCACTGAGACTCACATCCATTGAGCCGGTGATGCCATCCAGCCATCTCATCCTCTGTCATCCCCTTTTCCTCCTGCCCCAATCCCTCCCAGCATCAGAGTCTTTTCCAATGAGTCAACTCTTTGCATGAGGTGGCCAAAGTACTGGAGTTTCAGCTTCAGCATTAGTCCTTCCAAAGAACACCCAGGACTGATCTCCTTCAGAATGGACTGGTTGGATCTCCTTGCAGTCCAAGGGACTCTCAAGTCTTCTCCAACACCACAGTTCAAAAGCATCAATTCTTCCGCGCTCAGCCTTCTTCACAGTCCAACTCTCACATCCATACGTGACCACTGGAAAAACCATAGCCTTGACTAGCCGGACCTTTGTTGGCAAAGTAATGTCTCTGCTTTTGAATATGCTATCTAGGTTGGTCATAACTTTCCTTCTAAGGAGTAAGCGGCTTTTAATTTCATGGCTGCAGTCACCATCTGCAGTGATTTTGGAGCCCCCAAAAATAAAGTCTGACACTGTTTCCACTGTTTCCCCATCTATTTGCCATGAAGTGGTGGGACCAGATGCCATGATCTTCGTTTTCTGAATGTTGAGCTTTAAGCCAACTTTTTCACTCTCCTCTTTCACCTTCATCAAGAGGCTTTTGAGTTCCTCTTCACTTTCTGCCATAAGGGTGGTGTCATCTGAATATCTGAGGTTATTGATATTTCTCCTGGCCGTCTTGATTCCAACTTGTGCTTCTTCCAGTCCACCGTTTCTCATGATGTACTCTGCATATAAGTTAAATAAGCAGGGTGACAATATAGAGCCTTAACGTACTCCTTTTCCTATTTGGAACCAACATGCCAGCAAATTTGGAAAACTCAGCAGTGGCCACAGGACTGGAAAAGGTCAGTTTTCATTCCAGTCCCAAAGAAAGGCAATGCCAAAGAATGCTCAAACTACCACACAATTGCACTCATCTCACATGCTAGGAAAGTAATGCTCAAAATTCTCCAAGCCAGGCTTCAGCAATACGTGAACCGTGAACTTCCAGATGTTCAAGCTGGTTTTAGAAAAGGCAGAGGAACCAGAGATCAAATTGCCAACATCCTCTGGATCATCGAAAAAGCAAGAGAGTTCCAGAAAAACATCTATTTCTGCTTTATTGACTATGCCAAAGCCTTTGACTATGTGGATCACGATGAACTGTGGAAAATTCTGAAAGAGATGGGAACACCAGACCACCTGACCTGCCTCTTGAGAAACCTATATGCAGGTCAGGAGGCAACAGTTGGAACTGGACATGGAACAACAGACTGGTTCCAAATAGGAAAAGTCTGTATATTGTCATGTAGGTTACTGTATTAAATAAACATTTGATGCCTACACTTCCCTATCTTTCCCCAAATGCCTGAAATTCAGCATAGACCCACGAGACTGAGCTTTATCTTTGTGTTCCAAGCTTGCTGGTCTAGCTGTCACTCCTGACACTGTCTGTTTGGTAGGAAGGGGAGAATCTCTTTGTGTTCTTTCTTTTCCATCTGATAGAAAGTAATGTCTATACAAGTTTGGAAAAGCCTCTCAGATCTTTCCCTCCCATCCATTCTGCTGGTTACTATTTTGGTTCAGTCAGTTCCTTCCATTTTTCACTGGCTCTGTTGAGCATTCTGTAGTACTCCACTCCTTGGTCTTCTGTTTGTGCTACAGCCAGAGTGATCTGTTTGGGCTCTCAAAAAATTTAGGTGCCTGACCACGGTGGTTTCCAGATGACATGATACAGTGCCACACATCCAGATCATCTGTGAATTTCTCAGACGTACAAGGTACATCTCAATTCGCCTTCATTTTCTAAATTTCTCTCCTTCCTTTTCTCGCTGTTTTACCCCATGATCTACCTGTGTTGATCTTTTGTTTCTTTAATATATTAATCTTGCGCCTGTATCTCCTGTGTCTTCTACTGTGATATCTTTCTCCATCTTCTCCAAATAGTGTATTTTATTCATTCCTGGAGATCCAGACCGAATTTGTCTGTTTCTTAGCTTCTCCTGAAACAACCTGATTAATATTAAAGCAGTTGCTTCCCTGGTGGGCTATAGTCCATGGGGTTGCAAAGAGTCAGATACGACTAAGTGACTAACATTTTCAATTTTTCTTTTTTTCTGTAGTCACTAAAATCATCGGTAGTTTATTCACTTCATGTTAATACTTAATATTGATTGTGTGCCTTTTGCTTGCCAGATACTGCATTTAGTTCCTGAAGATACAGGAATGAAAATACGCGGACTTGCTCTCTCCATGAATGTCTAGTGGCAAGACACCTCCAAAGTGAGAGACTCCACAGGGCCAAAGCAGGATGCTGTTTGGGGTCATTATTTACTATTGTTATTACAGAATTTGGTCCTTCTTTAGACTAGGCTTCTTTCTTCAGCCCTGTGGGTCCACTTAGGCAACTAGTCTACATAATCCTGAAACCGTAGGCCTAGGTCTGTGAATTAAAGGGCCAGAGAGTGTGACTTATTGGAATAGAACCATCATTATTGGAACAAAAATATAGTATCAGATGTCTAACTGGCATTTTTTACTTTTTAAGGTTGCTCAACCAATAGTCCTAACAGATCTCTTTTCTCATTCCCTGCATATATTGTTTTTATTTTATTTGTTTTAGATAGACTTCCTTTTAGAGTACTGTTGGGTTCATAGCAAAATTGAGATGATGATACAACCATTTATCACATACCTAGCCTTCCCCATTATCAACATCTTCCACCAGAATGATAACATTTGTTACAACTGATGAACCTACAGTGATACCTCATAATCACCCAGAGTTCATACTTTACAACAAAGTTCACTCTTGGTGTTATACTTTCTATGGGTTTGGATAAACGTATAATAACACACAGGCTTCCCAGATGGCTCGGTGGTAAAGAATCTGCTGTCAATTCAGGAGACATGGTTTGATTCCTGAGTCTAGAAGCTCCCCTGGAGAAGGAAATGGCAACCCACTGAGGTATTCTTGCCTGGAGAATTCTGTGGACAGAGGAGCCTGGTGGGCCACAATCCGTGGGGTCACAGAGTTGGACGTGACTTAGCGGCTGAGCACGCACAGCACATGATGACATGTATCTGTCATCGATATCATACGAGTATTTTCACTGCCCTAAAAGCACTCTGTGCTCTGCTTATTCATCCCTTTCTTCCCTTCCCTACCCCCAACCCCTGGGAACCACTGATGTTTTTATTGTTTGCAGAGTTTTGCCTTTTGCAGAATGTAATCGAGTTGGAATAACGCAGTATGTAGTCTATTCAGATTGGCTTCATTTAGTAACATGCATTTATTTTCCCATTGTCTTTTCATGACCTTCTAGCTCATTCTTTTTAGTGATGAATAATATTCCATTGTCTGTGGCTATACCACAGTGCATTCTTTCTAATTATTTTTGTTTTTTTCTTCTGTTGGACTTGGGTCTTTAGGGGGTCAAGGCTTTGTTTGGTTCCAGGCACATTTATAGTATGCACATAATTAATGGTTGTTGTGTGAATAAGTCATAGGTGAATATATGAGACATGTAATTTTTCTTTTTCTTGTAGTCTGTCCTTCACCTGGAAGCAGCTTCCAGACTGGATAAGTTTGTGCTTGTGGGAGAGTGTGCATTTTATTTTGGTTTTTCTCTATTAGCCTGCCATCACTTCTTAAACACAATGGTCAGTAAAGTACAGCTCTTGAGCTAAATCTGCCCTGATACTCATTTTCATAAATAAAGTTTTAATGGTACACAACCATGCCCATTCATTTGTGTAATGTGACTGGAAGACTTGAGTGATTGAGAGAGAGACCATATGATCACTTGTGCTAAATATTTACTTAGCCTTTACAGCAAAAGATTTCTGACCCCTGCTCTAAGTGGGGAAGAAGCTAGAGTCTGAGATCAGGGTGGCAGAAGTGATTGCTTGAGGGGACTTTTCCAAAGTATCAGCTGTTAGATCCTTCAGTTCAGTTCAGTTCAGTAGCTCAGTCATGTCTGATTCTTTGCAACCCCAGGGACTGCAGCATGCCAGGCCTCTCTGTCCATCACCAACTCCCAGAGTTTACTCAGATTCGTGTCCATTGAGTCGGTGATGCCATCCAACCATCTCATCCTCTGTCATCCCATTCTCCTCCTGCCCTCAATCTTTCCCAGCATCGGGGTCTTTTAAAATGAGTCAGTTCTTCACATCAGGTGACCAAAGTATTGGAGTTTCAGCTTCAACATCAGTCCTTCCAATGAATATTCAGGACTGGTTGGATCTGCTTGCAGTCCAAGGGATTCTCAAGAGTCTTCTCCAACACCACAGTTCAAAAGCATCAATTCTTCGCTGCTCAGCTTTCTTTATGGTCCAACTCTCACATCCATACATGACTACTGGAAAAACCATAGCCTTGACTAGAGGGACCTTTGTTGGCAAAGTAACATCTCTGCTTTTTAATATATTGTCTAGGGTGGTCATAACTTTTCTCCCAAGGAGTAAGCATCTTTTAATTTCATGGCTGCAATCACCATCTGCAGTGATTGTGGAGCCCCCAAAAATAAAGTCTGCCACTATTTCCACTGTTTCTCCACCTATTTGCCACGACGTGATGGGACCATGTTAGATACGTATATGGAATAATATGTTTCTGAGATTTATTTTGATTAGTGTTGCAGGTAGAAACCATAAAAACAGATCTGGTGAAAGATCTGGTAGCTTTGTTTTACTAATCACAAGACAGACGCTTTTGACCCAAGCTGATTTTAAAACTTTAACATGAATCAGAATCACCTGGAGGGCTTGTTCGAACGCAGAGTGTTTTCCCTCCCCTGAGTGAACTCCTAATTCAGTAGCCTTGGGTGATGCTCCAGAAGCTGCATTGAGACAGGTTCCTGGATGCTGCTGATGCTGTTGATCTGGGGACTACACTTTCAGACCCATTAGTTCAGAGCTGTGATTCTGAGCCTCAGTTGCATCTCAGAACCATCTAGGGAGTTTAAATTTTTTTTTTTTTTTAAATAAAACATACTTGGCCTCACCCCAAACTTACAAATCAATCCCCAGAGTTTGTCTGTATTTTAAAAAGAGTAATTCTGAAGAATAATCATCTTGCTTTTAGAACTGTCATATGGGCTTTGCTGGCTAAGATGTACATGAGCTGTTTTGATGACAACAAACTTTGTTTACAGTAAATTCTAAAAAATTACATCCAGATATCATTCCTTTCTTAGTTTTAAGTAAAACTAAACTGGAATACTGTATGTATATTACATTTGTCAGTGGACTGCAGAAAAATTATAGTCTAAAAAGTGCACTCAATTCAGCAGAGTTCCTTTTTTCTTACTAACTTTGGGAAGTATTTGTAAATTTTGTTTTTTCACTGTGTAAAATTAGTTGCAATTCTATACTTGATAATTTCCCTTAAAATGAGTGAGGGTAACCAACAAGGACCCACTATGTAGCACAGGGAACTGTTCTCAATATTTTGTAATAACCTAGAAGGGAAAATCAGAGATACCAAAGAAAATCAGAGATACCAAAGGAACATTTCATGCAAAGATGAGCTCGATAAAGGACAGAAATGGTGTGGACCTAACAGAAGCAGAAGATATTAAGAAGAGATGGCAAGAATACACAGAAGAACTGTACAAAAAAGATCTCCACGACCCAGATAATCACGATGGTGTGATCACTGACCTAGAGCCAGACATCCTGGAATGTGAAGTCAAGTGGGCCTTAGAAAGCATCACTATGAACAAAGCTAGTGGAGGTGATGGAATTCCAGTTGAGCTATTCCAAATCCTGAAAGATGATGCTGTAAAAGTGCTGCACTCATATGCCAGCAAATTTGGAAAACTCAGCAGTGGCCACAGAACTGGAAAAGGTCAGTTTTCACTACAATCCCAAAGAAAGGCAATGCCAAAGAATGCTCAAACTACCACACAATTGCACTCATCTCACACGCTAGTAAAATAATGCCCAAAATTCTCCAAGCCAGGCTTCAACAATATGTGAACCATGAACTTCCTGATGTTCAAGCTGGTTTTAGAAAAGGCAGAGGAACCAGAGATCAAATTGCCAACATCCGCTGGATCATGGAAAAAGCAAGAGAGTTCCAGAAAAACATCTATTTCTGCTTTATCGACTATGCCAAAGCCTTTGACTGTGTGGATCACAATAAAATGTGGAAAATTCTGAAAGAGATGGGAATACCAGACCACCTGATCTGCCTCTTGAGAAATTTGTATGCAGGTCAGGAAGCAACAGTTAGAACTGGACATGGAACAACAGACTGGTTCCAAATAGGAAAAGGAGTACGTCAAGGCTCTATATTGTCACCCTGTTTATTTAACTTATATGCAGAGTACATCATGAGAAACGGTGGACTGGAAGAAACACAAGCTGGAATCAAGATTGCCGGGAGAAATATCAATCACCTCAGATATGCAGATGACACCACCCTTATGGCAGAAAGTGAAGAGGAACTAAAAAGCCTTTTGATGACAGTGAAAGAGGAGAGTGGAAAAGTTGGCTTAAAGCTCAACATTCAGAAAACGAAGATCATGGCATCCAGTCCCACCACTTCATGGCAAATAGATGGGGAAACAGTGAAAACAGTGTCAGACTTTATTTTTCTGGGCTCCAAAATCACTGCAGATGGTGACTGCAGCCATGAAATTAAAAGCCGCTTACTCCTTAGAAGGAAAGTTATGACCAACCTAGATAGCATATTCAAAAGCAGAGACATTACTTTGCCAACAAAGTTTCGTCTAGTCAAGGCTATGGTTTTTCCAGTGGTCATGTATGGATGTGAGAGTTGGACTGTGAAGAAGGCTGAGCGCTGAAGAATTGATGCTTTTGAACTGTGGTGTTGGAGAAGACTCTTGAGAGTCCCTTGGACTGCAAGGAGATCCAACCAGTCCATTCTGAAGGAGATCAGCCCTGGGATTTCTTTGGAAGAAATGATGCTAAAGCTGAGACTCCAGTACTTTGGCCACCTCATGTGAAGAGTTGACTCATTGGAAAAGACTCTGATTCTGGGAGGGATTGGGGGCAGGAAGAGAAGGGGACGACAGAGGATGAGATGGCTGGATGGTATCACCAACTCCATGGACGTGAATCTGAGTGAACTCTGGGAGTTGGTGATGGACAGAGAGGCCTGGCATGCTGCGATTCATGGGGTCGCGAAGAGTCGGACACGACTGAGCGAGTGATCTGATCTGATAAGGGAAAAGAGTCTGAAAGAGTTTATCTGTATAGCTACTACCTGTCTGTCTATCTGAATCACTTTGCTGTACACCTGAAAGTAACACAACATTGTAAATTAGCTATACTTCAATACTGGGTTGGAGAGTCATGAACAGCTCACATTCTGCCATCCTTCCATGGTTTCACTGTAGCAGGTTTAAATGTTCAAGTGCTTTCTAAAAATGGCTGGAAATAGCCCAAGAGGTCTTCTTTCTGGCTTTTCCTCCTCTCTTTTCAGAGAGAAAACATCCCTTACCATCTGGGTAGGTATATTTTTAAACAAAATAAAATCCTGTTGCTCTGTACATGCTTTTGTTTAGAGATTTTGTTTCCCCTCTACTGCCATTTCTGCATACTATATCGCTGTATTCATTTTAATTTCGTTGATTGCTATTTGTAATGTTCGGAAGCTGAGTATTATGTCAGAATACAAATAAGGCAAAACAACCATGAAATAGTAAATGTCTAAGAAACAATTATTTGGCACTTTGGCTGCTAATGTAGTTGCCTCAACAATCAGGAGCCACACAAAGAACTCCTAAGCCCTGTGTTTAGGAAGGGTGAGCATTACAGTCATGTTTTTGGTCTGCAGTTTAAAAAAATTTTTTCTTTGACCTTAAAAGGGTAGGAATAAATACAAAGATTTGAGTTTATGGATCCCCAAATTCATACAACAAAATAGCCATCAACTTCAACTACATAATTTTGCATATGGAATCATGATGATTACTAACATGAAGTGTCAGAATATGAGTTTGACAGATAGCTTTATAAAAATCATGTACTAACGTATAGAAGAACTAATTTGTTAAAGGAATTTGAATTTGAAGTCAGCTGTCTTGAGTGAAAATTCTCACTTTTTTTTTTTTTTTGCATTTCATTAGGAGATGGATTCGGAGAAGGCAATGGCACCCCACTCCAGTACTCTTGCCTGGAAAACCCCATGGATGGAGGAGCCTGGTAGGCTGCAGTCCACGGGGTCGCTAAGTCAGACATGACTGAGCAACTTCACTTTCACTTTTCACTTTCACGCACTGGAGAAGGCAGTGGCAACACACTCCAGTGTTCTTGCCTGGAGAATCCCAGGGACAGGGGAGCCTGGTGGGCTGTTGTCTGTGGGGTCGCACAGAGTCAGACACGACTGAAGTGACTTAGCAGCAGGAGATGGATGAGGAAGTACTTAGGAGCTATTGTGAGTTGCATAGAAATGAAGAACTTTTATACTTTCCTTTTCATGAAGCCATGGAAGTCACTTGCTTACGCCTAAGTCAGCTCTACAAAGGGGGCTTTTATTTGTAAGGACTCATAGTTACAGCTTCTAGAAGGCAGTAGCACCCAGGAAAACCCCAAAGTAATAAAAGATGTTAATCCATTACTCTGTGTTGTTCTTATTTGAGCATGATCATTGGAAGAGTCAGGGCTAGTTATTCAACTAGAAAAATTGATTGAAGTAGAGACTCTTTCTTCACTTTTTGAATTTCATTTTTCAAGTGGGAATGTTCTAGATTTCTCTTTTATACATAAGCAGGGCCAGTGTTGTGAGCATTTTTGTCTTGCTCATAGGAATGTTGTGTAGGTCAGTGGGTTTCCAAAATGAACATGCTTTGCCCACGCTCAGATGGGCCTTGTGCTGGTTTAATGCTCTGCCGTTACTGTCTTGAAGCGCTTAATAAATATTTTCTGAACAAGGGGCCCCGTGTTTTTATTTTGCACTGGATCCCATAACTAACACAGTCAGTCCTGGCAACAGGAATGGGATCTTATTCATCTTTTGTTTCCCTGCAAATTTTCAGCATTGAATGAATGAGTGCCTCCTTTATTCCGAGAACAAAACAAAATAGTTTTGTTGCTTCCTGCATTGCTGATAGGAATATGGTTTAGATGAATGGGTTCCCAAAGTGAATCTACTACAGATATGGTGAGGTGGATGGTTGAGTGGTGGGTAAAAGTGGCAGTGAATACAATTCTTTAAACTTTTAATGAACACAGATTCTCTTCATCTTCCTGGATCAAAATTCCCTGAGAATAAAGGCCAGGAATCTATGCCTTTAAAAAACTCCTCAGGTCCTCTCATACATGGCAAGGACTGCGATCTTATCTCAGGGAGCTCTGCAAGGCAAGGCCTGTAGGTCTGAATTTAACTGTGGATGTGAGTTTCTGGCTTGTCAAGACTGTCAAGAAAAAGACCTGTTTCAAGGACATCAAGTATAATTTGGAGGACAGTGGGGTATAACCAGGCTAAGAATTAGCACAACACTCCCAAGCCCAAGATGATCCTGTGTGATAGCTATGGGGCTATCATTTGTCCCATCACTTATACACTCATTGGAAGGAGTATGAGAATCTATGAGGTTTATGCTCCCAAAGCATGAGGTGAAGGTTGGCATTACAAACCATGCTGTAGCATAAAGCACCAGCCTGCTACAGCCTGCTGGAAAGGTGAGATGTACTTCTAAGTAGTGGGCAGAGAGGTAAATAAGACAACTAACAGGGATAAAAATTATCCAGAAATAGAAAGTAATTTTTCAACTACCTGCATGATTTACTTTTATTACTTTTATTCAGTTCAGTTCAGTCACTAAGTTGTGTATGACTTTTTGCAGCCCCATGAACTGCAGCATGCCAGGCCTCCCTGGCCATCACCAACTCCTGGAGCCTACCCAAACTCATGTCCATTGAGTTGGTATGCTATTCAACCATCTCATCCTCTGTCATCCCCTTCTCCTCCTGCCCTTAATCTTTCCCAGCATCAGGGTCTTTTCAAATGAGTCAGCTCTTCGCATCAGGTGACCAAAGTATTGGAGTTTCAGCTTCGGCATCAGTCCTTCCAATGAACACCCAGGACTGATCTCCTTTAGGATGGACTGGTTGGATCTGCTTGCAGTCCAAGGGACTCTCAAGAGTCTTCTACAACACCACAGTTCAAAAGCATCAATTCTTCAGTGTTCAGTTTTCTTTATAGTCCAACTTTCAAATCCATACATGACCACTGGAAAAACCATAACCTTGACTAGACAGACCTTTGTTGACAAAGTAATGTCTCAGCTTTTTAATATGCTGTCTGCTGCTGCTGCTAAGTCACTTCACTTGTGCCCGACTCTGTGCGACCCCATAGATGGCAGCCCACCAGGCTCCCACATCCCTGGGAGTCTCCAGGCAAGAACACTGGAGTGGGTTGCCATTTCTTTCTCCAATGCATGAAAGTGAAAAGTGAAACTGAGGTCGCTGTCTAGGTTGGTCATAACTTTCCTTCCAAGGAGTAAGTGTCTTTTAATTTCATGGCTGCAGTCACCATCTGCAGTGATTTGGAGCCCAAAAAAATAAAGTCTGACACTGTTTCCACTGTTTCCCCATCTATTTGCCATGAAGTGATGGGACCAGATGCCATGATCTTCGCTTTCTGAATGTTGAGCTTTAAGCCAACTTCTTCACTCTCCTCTTTCACTTTCATCAAGAGGCTTTTGAGTTCCTCTTCACTTTCTGTCATAAGGGTGGTGTCATCTGCATATCTGAGGTTATTGATATTTCTCCTGGCAATCTTGATTCCCACTTGTGCTTCATCCAGTCCAGCATTTCTCATGATGTACTCTGCATATAAGTTAAATAAGCAGGGTGACAATATACAGCCTTGACGTACTCCTTTTCCTATTTGGAACCAGTCTGTTGTTCCATGTCCAGTTCTAACTGTTGCTTCCTGACCTGCATATAGGTTTCTCAAGAGGCAGGTCAGGTGGTCTGGTTTTCCTATTTATTTTAGAATTTGCCACAGTTCATTGTGATCCACACAGTCAAAGGCTTTGGCTTAGTCAATAAAGCAGAAATAGATGTTTTTCTGGAACTCTCTTGCTTTTTCCATGATCCAGCAGATGTTGGCAATTTGATCTCTGGTTCCTCTGCCTTTTCTAAAACCAGCTTAAACATCAGGAAGTTCATGGTTCACATATTGCTGAAGCCTGGCTTGGAGAATTTTGGGCATTACTTTCCTAGCGTGTGAGATGAGTGCAATTGTCTGGCAGTTTGAGCTTTCTTTGGCATTGCCTTTCTTTGGGATTGGAATGAAAACTGACCTTTTCCAGTCCTGTGGCCATTGCTGAGTTTTCCAAATTTGCTGGCCTGTTGAGTGCAGCACTTTCACGGCATCATCTTTTAGGATGTGAAATAGCTCAACTGGGGTTCCATCACCTCCACTAGCTTTGTTTGTACTGATTCTTCCTAAAGATCACTTGACTCACATTCTAGGTGAGTGATCACACCATCGTGATTATCTTGGTCATGAAGCTCTTTTTTGTACAATTCTTCTGTGTATTCTTGCCACCTCTTCTTAATATCTTCTGCTTCTGTCAGGTCCCTACCATTTCTGTCCTTTATTGAGCCCATCTTTGCATGAAATGTTCCCTTGGTACTTCTAATTTTCTTGAAGAGATTTCCAGTCTCTCCCATTCTATTGCTTTCCTCTATTTCTTTGCATTGATCTTATTACTTAGTAAATATATTTTCTCAGCATCTATTATGTGTCAGATACTATGTCAGGCACTAGGCTGCAGAGGTGACAAAAAGGGTTAATCCTTGATGTCCTGGAACCTGACTTCTGATGGAGTGAGAGAGACCTTTGCTAAACATGTCAGAGTTATGAGTGCTGTGAAGAGAATGTGATAGTGTGTGTGAATGGTTATGGACCCCACAGTGGGTGAGCAGGGATGTCAACTTCTCTTCCTTCCATACCAAATGTAGTTGCTACGCTAATGTGTTAACTTGTCAAGAACTCGGTTCCCTTAGCCTTAGGAACCAAGGTGGAATTTGCCTTCTTGGCCAGGCCATTGAACAGTTCAGTTGTAGAGAATGATTTTGGAGCATTTAGAATGACTTTAGTGCTATTATGTCCGTACTATAATAGCAAGTAGCTCCTTTCCAGTTGTTGGATGTGTTAATTGAATGCTAACACTGAGAGGTTAAACTAACATTATTGTCTTCGTTTTCCTAATAAATACGTCCGGCTGGCTTGAGCAAGATAAAAACAAAATACTAAGCAGGTGATGTTTTTTGTCTGCTAATTCTTAGGTTGACTTTTGGCAGATTTCCCCCTTATTTTATATTTACTGAAATACAGAAATCAAGACTGGCTAATGAGTAAATGGTAAAAGTGATGACATTTTTAATGTTAAATATTTCATTATAATAAGCTAAGAGAAGAATGTGTAGAATTAAACAAGTGAGTTTTATAACGTATGGAGCATAGGGAAAGAAATCAGGCGGAATTGTTTTTATTGTCTAAACTAAAACAAATACTTCTATGAAAAAGGATTTTCCCAAAAGTTGGCATTTTTAGGCAATATGTATTAGAAACACTTAAAATACAGATGCTTTCCTAGTTCTTTCTGATTAAGAAAATCAACTGTTATATCTTTTTTGAAAATTTAGGTTTATTTAATTTATTTAAATATCAATTAGTAGTTCTATAAATGTTATTAGTACTTAGATCAAATAGATGACCTTTATTTTGCTTTAAACTACAGCTAATATTTAAACAGATAAATTATATAGTACTTGCTATTTGCCAAGTACATATATCAACACATTTAATCCCCACAAAAGAAAAACCCCAGTGAGATAGATATTATCATGATCCCTATATGACAGACATTGAAACTTCACAGAGAAGTCAAGTGGGAAGTCTGAGGTCCCTGGGCTCTGTGTGGAGAAGCTAGGGTTTGAGCCCTACCTACTGGGACTGGAGTCACTACTCTTACCCTTCACATGGTACACGCATCACAGGAGAGTTGCTAGTAAGTAGAAAGCAAGAGACTCCAGTTACTGTACAAATCTGTATTTGTTTGGCACAAATAGGTGCTGATCCAACCAAGAATTGTTGTTCAGTAGCTAAGTTGTGTCTGACTCTATGTGATCCCATGGACTGCAGCATTCCAGGCTTCCCTGTCCTACACCATCTCCTGGAGTTTGCTCAAATTCACATGCATTGAGTCGGTGATGCCATCGAACCATCTCATCCTCTGTTTCCCCTTTCTCCTCCTGCCTTCATCTTTCCCAGCATCAGGATCTTTTCCAATGATGTGTATGTCTGAGTTCTTTTTTGTCCACCTGAAACTATCATAACATTGTTGACTGGCTATCAGTTCAGTTCAGTTCAGTCGCTCGGTTGTGTCCGACTCTTTGAGACCCCATGAATTGCAGCATGCCAGGCCTCCCTGTCCATCACCAACTCCTGGAGTTCACTCAGACTCATGTCCATCAAGTCAGTGATGCCATCCAGCCATCTCATCCTCTGTCATCCCCTTCTCCTCCTGCCTTCAATCTTTCCCAGCATCAGAGTCTTTTCCAGTGAGTCAACTCTTCGCATGAGGTGGCCAAAGTACTGGAGTTTCAGCTTCAGCATCATTCCTTCCAAAGAAATCCCAGGGCTGATCTCCTTCAGAATGTACTGGTTGGATCTCCTTGCAGTCCAAGGGACTCTCAAGAGTCTTCTCCAACACCACAGTTCAAAGCATCAATTCTTCGGCACTCAGCCGCCTTCACAGTCCAACTCTCACATCCATACATGACCACAGGAAAAACCATAGTCTTGACTAGACAGACCTTTGTTGGTGAAGTAATGTCTCTGCTTTTGAATATGCTATCTAGGTTGGTCATAACTTTCCTTCCAAGGAGTAAGTGTCTTTTAATTTCATGGCTGCAGTCACCATCTGCAGTGATTTTGGAGCCCAGAAAAATAAAGTCTGACATTGTTTCCACTGTTTCCCCATCTATTTCCCATGAAGTGGTGGGACCGGATGCCATGATCTTTGTTTTCTGAATGTTGAGCTTTAAGCCAACTTTTTCACTCTCCTCTTTCACTTTCATCAAGAGGCTTTTTAGTTCCTCTTCACTTTCTGCCATAAGGGTGGTGTCATCTGCGTATCTGAGGTGATTGATATTTCTCCCGGCAATCTTGATTCCAGCTTGTGTTTCTTCCAGTCCAGTGTTTCTCATGATGTACTCTGCATATAAGTTAAATAAGCAGGGTGACAATATACAGCCTTGACGAACTCCTTTTCCTATTTGGAACCAGTCTGTTGTTCCATGTCCAGTTTGAACTGTTGCTTCCTGACCTGCATACAGATTTCTCAAGAGGCAGATCAGGTGGTCTGGTATTCCCATCTCTTTCAGAATTTTCCACATTTTATTGTGATCCACACAGTCAAAGGCTTTGGCATAGTCAATAAAGCAGAAATCAATGTTTTTCTGGAACTCTCTTGCTTTTTCTATGATCCAGCAGATGTTGGCAATTTGATCTCTGGTTCCTCTGCCTTTTCTAAAACCAGCTTGAACATCAGAAAGTTCATGGTTCACATATTGCTGAAGCCTGGCTTGGAGAATTTTGAGCTCCAATACAAAATAATAAGTTTTAAAAACTGAGAGTGTTCAGATCAGGTGGTCTAAAATACTGAAAACTCTAGAACTTAAAACAAATATTTTCACTTCATGAATCTTGTTCGTAAATCTAGGGTAAATCTAGCATCAGGGTCTTTTCCAATGAGTCAGCTCTTCGCATCAGGTGGCCAAAGTATTGGAGCTGCAGTTTCAGCATCAGTCCTTCCAGTGAATATTCAGGACTGATTGCCTTTAGGATGGACTGGTTGGATCTCCTTGCAGTCAACCAAGTATTGGCTCCTGAGAATTCCATTGTATAAGAATGTTTAACACAGTATTAAAACTGGCTGCCATCAATTGACTGCTTACATGGATCATAAACAATAATAATGGGGACCTTACATATTTATTTTCCTAAAAAAAAAAAATAACATCCATCTGAGATACAGTGATGATGATACATATTATGATGCCCGTTTTATAGGTGATGGAACAGAGTCTGAGTGAAGTATGCAGAAAGAAAGAAAGAAAAGTGAAGTCACGTCCAACTCTTGGCGACCCCATGGACTGTAGCCCACCACGCTCCTCCGTCCATGGAATTTTCCAGGCAAAAGTACTGGAGTGGATTACCATTTCCTTCTCAAGGGGGTCTTCCTGACTCAGGAATCGAACCCAGGTCTCCCGCATTGTGGACAGATGTGGGCAGATCTGGGAGATGTGGGCAGATGTGGGCAGATCTGAGCCACCAGGGTAGCCCCGAGTGAAATACGTAACTTTCTCCAAATCACAGCTATTTGTCTGACTTTAAAGCCACTGTATACTTAAGTTTCTGTAATGAATATTGGGGATACCTTAGTTCTATGTCCTTAATACTGTTAGTAAATGATGATGATTATGAGCAGTAAGGGGCTTCCCTTGTGGCTCAGCTGGTAAAGTATTCACCTGCAGTGTGGGAGACCTGGGTTCGATCCCTGGGTTGGGAAGATCCCCTGGAGAAGGGAAAGGCCACCCACTCCAGTATACTGGCCTGGAGAATTTCATGAGCTGTATAGTCCGTGGGGTCACAAAGAGTCGGACACAACTGAGCAACTTTCACACATGAACAGTAAATAATGTCAGCAGGGTGTTATGGAGAACATCCCCCCCACTATTCCAGAATAATAGATAATCCCATATATAAGGAAATACATTAATTATCTGTGCTTCACCTGCCGAAAGTAGTGATTCTGCTTCATATGAAAAGTGAGGCCAGGCCTTTGGACTGGATGATCTCTTTCCAGAATAAGCCTTTCATCTTTCCAGCCAGGATACGAATTTAGCTAAATATTCCTTGAAGTAACACTAGATGGCGCATGAGAACAAAAGAGTTGGAAGCCATTTATAGGATGCATGAAACCCTTACTTTGAATTAGAATAGAATTTATTTTCTGAAGTGAATCATTGATTTCAGGCAACTGATACCTAACCTAAGGAACACTGGACTTGATATCCTGCTGATATAAAACTCTACCTTGTCTCCAATTTGGAGTAGAACCAGGATAAATCTAAGCGCAAAGCCAATTCTTTATTTTCAGCAGAACATTAACCAAACAGATGTCCTGGCATCATTTCTATAAAGTAATTCTGGCCCTACCACAGAAAAATTAAACTGAATATCTGAAAGAGATGATATAGCCATGGAATATTCCTAGGAGCTATATAAAATTAATTTCTATGCTTTCTTGGACATTGCAATATGTGTTATCAGTAATGTGTGTTTGTGACATTATTCAATGCACAAAAAAAAAATAGCCAAAAAGGGTGCACATTTATTTTTTAGAAGTATTTGTCTTTAGGTCATGAAACTTCCGTAGTTTGGGGCTCTATTAACTCTGTTTGTTTGTATCTTCAACTATTCAATTTTTTTTTTTTTTTTCATTTCTTTTTTGATCATCTGTGCTTTGAGGAATTACAGAGCCTAGTGAGACAGAGTAAAGCAAAAGGTAGAAAACAAAGGAAAGAAATTACAAGAGTGGAGATAAAGGATGAAGTATTCAGATGAGAAGCTCTAATGCAACCCAGGGCAATGTAAGTTAATATCATTTTCTGAAGGTTTCTGAAAAATAATAAATAATGGTGGGTAGATTAGTTTAAGCCCTGTACTTTCAAATTAAAACCAAAAGTAAACAGGCCACGCTAGCCTATGTTAATGTTTAAAAACAGCTTTTCAGGAGAGAAGAAAAATAGCATTCTTAAGGAAATGCCTCATGAGTGTTTTGCTCTTCACAACTATATAAACTATTCGAAGCTAGCCAGTTGATGTAAAGACAGGTCACTTGTTTTGAAACAAGTCAAAGAGTTAGTTTATTGTGTGCTTACGGTGTGCTCAACATTCACTTGTTTGTGTTATCTCTTTTAATTTTCCCAACAGTTTTGTCAGGGAAAGGGTTCATTTATTACCCTTATTTTATGGATGAAAAAACTGAGACTTAAGGGAGTAAAGTAATAAGCTTAGGGTCCTGTGACTACTGATGGGAGGAGCCTGGTCTAATTCTTTGAACCGTGTTAGTATGGTCTTCCCTTGAGAAAAGTGTGGCATGAAAGCCAGACCTATGCCATATGGTGAATTCATTGAAATATTCTTTAGATATCTTCTCAGTGTTCTCTTCTTTCTCAGTCATACTCCAGGGTCCTCACCTGCTTGCCGCTCTTCCTCACCTCCCATCTCTTCCTCAGAGAGATTGAAGTAGCATGTCTGCCTGTGTGTGTGCTAAGTTGCTTCAGTCGTGTTCAGCTCTTTGCAACCCTATGGGCTGCAGCCCACCAGGTTCCTCTGTCCATGGGATTCTCCCAGCAAGAATACTGGAGTGGGTTGCCATGCCCTCATCCAGTGAATCTTTCTGACCTAGGGATTGAACCTGTGTCTCTTATGTCTCCTGCGTTGGCCAGCAGAGTCTTTACCACTCACGCCATCTGGTAAGTTACCATGAAAGTGACGTGAAAGTGTAAGTCACTCAGTGGTGTCTGACTCTTTGCCATCCCATGGACTGTAGCCTTCCAGGCTCCTCTGTCCATGGAATTTTCCAGGCAAGAACAGTGGAGTATGTTGCTAGTCCCCTCTCCAGGGAATATTCCTGACTCAGGAATTGAATCCAGGTCTCCAGCATTGCAGGCAGATTCTTTACCATCTGAGCCACTAGGGAAGCCATAGGTTACTTTAAAAAAAAAAAAAAAAAAAAAGCTGTTTCACCAGTGGTTGTGATCCCTTATAGGTAACATGATGCTTGAATTCAGATTCTACTGTTACTAAGCCAGATAGTGTGAAAAACAATTTTTTTTTTTTTTTATATTTAGTGGCTGCTTTCTTAGATTTAAACACAGTTCATTTTATTCAGCTCCACAGTTGTATACAACTCTCATGTATTGGCGATTAACTTAATCTTGATTAATTTTGAGAGGATGACAGAAATATAAAAAATCTCAGGAAGGAAAATATATTTTGCTTAGGCTCCCAGATCACCCATGGTATGGCAGCAGGGGCATGCCCACCAACATGCTAGACTTGTGTCTAAGAAAGTTATCCATGAAATTAAAGTTTTTCAGTAATTTAGGGGCTGAATGAGTAGAAAATTATAATGAAATATGTAATTTTGGCACAAGCTCAAAAGAGCCTCGGAGAACAGGATGTGGTTCATTGTATGCTAAATCTGCTTTGTGATGAGCTAGGTGAAATCGAGCAAGTCTCTTAACCTCTGTAGTCTCAGAACCTCATCTATAAGAGGTGAGGTGGGGGGTTTGATGTGCTTAATATTTTGCTAAGCTTTAACTGTCTAGGATTTTTTTTTTTTTAGGCTCCACACCTGAAGAGAGTAATCAAAAGTAGGGCATGCAATTTTAATCAAAGCCAAAAATTATTTCAGGACAGTGTTGTTATAATTAATATTCAAAAGTTCTTAGAGATCCTTAGATGAAAGCTCAAAAGGAAAGACGATCATGGCTTAACCAATTCAATGAGTAATTAATTGCAGATGACTAATGCTCTTCTTCGCCCTTCAGGGGCACAGGAATAGGATAAGCAATAAAAGTGACTCAAATTCTTCCTGGCATGCTGAAAAGAGCCGAAGGAAATTTCTGATGTGATTTAGCTTTCGTAGTCTTCTATCCTTGTTAATTATTGTGAAATAGAATCTGCTTAATATCTAACAGTCCTTCTAACCTCATTTGTAATTCTGAACAGTCTAATAACATCCTTTGTCAACAGTGTCAAATAACCACAAATTTCATTTCACAGAGAATTTGGTAGTACTCCATCTCTCCTACTTCCTCAGTTCTTTATTTATTGCGTCTGTATGATCTCACTTTTATGTGGAATCTAAAAAAGATGGAACTCATAGAAACAGACCATATTGGTGGTTGCTAGAGGCAAGGGAAATGGGTGAGGGGGGCTCAAAAGGTACACATTTCCGGGTATAAGTTTAAAAAGTCCTAGAGCTGTAGTGTGCAGCCTGATACTTAATACTGTATTGTATATCTTAAAGTTGCCAACACAGTAGGTCTTAAAGGTTCTCATCTTAAGAAAAAATTTAAAAAACTATAATAATGTGAGGCAGTGGATGCTATTCTTAACTAATTGTGGTGATCATTTACTGTGTGTGTGTGTATGTGTATATATATATCAAATAATTGTTGTATTCCTCTAATACAACACATGTCAGTTCCATCTCAATAAAATTGGGGAAGAATTAGCGCAAATGTTTGCTCAGTCTTATAACAATGTGATCTTCTCTTTCTAATGGAATGGTGTTGGATAATGACCAACTTCTTAGTGCCAGTAAAAGTTTAGAGAAGCATCGTCATAGACTGGGTGAGTGGGTCCAAAGTGGAAACTAGAATGAGAGGGGATAGTTAGACTGGAAGAGGTCTTAGAAGTTATTTGTTCATTCTTATTTCTTTTTATGTATAAGGAGACTAAGACCAGAGAAGTTAGGCATTTGTTTATGGTCACATGACAGGTTCGTGGTAGAGCCAGAACAACAGCCTGGGATTCCTGACACACAAGTTGATAGGTCCACTTCCACGCCATGGTGTCTGTCTTTGCAGTAACTAGATATAGAGAAGAAAATTGGAAAGCAGATCATTTGCAAACTAGGTGATATCATGTTTCATTACTGCTTTCCAAACCATGAGATTTAAAGATCTGGTTTTGTGCATCACAGTGTGTATAGCACCTGAATAATTATTGCTTTTAAGAGAAAAGATGTATGGAATTAACCATATTTTCTTCCTCATGAAAAAGAATTGTGTTTTTGGTTAGATTTAGAATACTTGATCTTAACATTAATATTAAATATAGTAATAACTTCTAGTGATGTATTTGTGTGGTGTATGTGTGTTTGTGTATAAGTGAAAGTGAAACCAAGTGAATAATTAAGACAGCATGAGGACAGCCATGAAGTGAGACAGGCTGGATCAGTGTCAGGACTCTTGCATAAGCCAGGGGCACCAGCGCTGAGAGGCACTCCCGATTTCTAACTCCAGGTGACTTTTGATAAAATGGAAAGTGGCTTCATTATAGTCTGGTATGAACTATAGGACTTCATGAGGAAGGTATCTTCTTGGTCACCATTCTTGAGTAGATGGAATGAGTTTTTGCAGTGGACTTGTAAGTTGGTGTCAGTCTGCAATAGTGTTAAGAATGCTCTGTTTTTATTTCTCAAATCATCCTGGGGACATTAATAGATAGACTGTTCTAGATCCCAACCAAGGTGACGGAACCACTGCAAGGTACACAAAATTTTATGGAATCCACTCTAAAGGTACATTTTAATTAACTGAGCTATTAGCAAAAATGGAGGGTTGGAAAGTTCATGTCGTTGTCTTGGACATGTTGTACCTGCTTTCACCTGGAATCCAGGGGGCTTTAGATGTGTCTGAATTCCAGTTTTACCACTTATTCTCCATATAGAAACACAGACAAGTTCAGTAACTCCTTTAGGCCTGAATTGCTCCTCCCTTGGAGCAGGAACTTGCAACCCACTCCAATATTCTTGCCTGGAGAATTTCATGGACAGAAGAGCCTGGTGGGCTACAGTCCATGGGGTGACAAAGAGTCAGACATGACTGAGCAATTAACACACACACACACACACACGAGTTAGATATTAGGTAAAGTACTTGAGGTACACCATAAATGTAAACCCATCTAATAAATAATTGAATTAGTAGAGAAGAAAGAATAGACTGTGTAGAGGGTGGCCTTTTTTCTTTTTTTTAGCAGTACTGAAATCTAAGGAATCAGATTTATTGGAAAAGGGAAAATGCTAGAAAAAAGTTTTCAAGAATATGTGACTGTTCACTTCTCAAGATCTTCAGAGAATTTGCTGGAACATAGTAAGAAGAGCTGGGTTCTTCACTTGTTCTTCAGTCATTCAGTCTTGTCCGACTCTTTGTGACCCCATAGACTGCAGCACACCAGGCTTCTCTGTCCTTCACCATCTCCCAGAGCTTGCTCAAGTACACTGAGTCGGTGATGCCATCCAACCATCTCATCCTCTGTCATCCCCTCCTCCTCCTGCCTTCAATCTTTCCCAACATCAGGGCCATTTCCCATGGGTCAGCTCTTTGCATCAGGTGTCCAAATTATTGGAGCTCAACACCAGCCCTTCCAATGAATATTCAGGGTTGATTTCCTTTAGGATGGACTGGTTGGATCTCCTTGCAGTCCAAGGGACTCTCAAGAGTCTTCTCCAACACCACAGTTCAAAAGCATCAACTCTTCAGCGCTCAGCTTTCATTATGGTCCAACTCTCACAGCCATACATGACTACTAGAATAACCATAGCTTTGACTAGATGCAAAGTAACATCTCTGCTTTTTAATATGCTGTCTAGGTTTGGCATAGCTTTTCTTCCAAGGAGCAAGTATCTTTTAATTTCATGGCTGTAATCACCATCTGCAGTGATTTTGGAGCCGAAGAAAATAAAGTCTGTCACTGTTTCCATTGTTTCCCCATCTATTTGCCATGAAGTGATTGGATCAGATGCCATGATCTTCATTTTTTGAATGTTGAGTTTTAAGCCAGTTTTTTTCACTCTCATCTTCACCTTCATCAAGAGGCTCTTCACTTTCTGCCGTAAGGGTGGTGTCATCTGCATATCTGAGGTTATTGGAATTTCTCCCAACAGTCTTGATTCCAGCTTCTGCTTCAATCCAGCCCAGCATTTTGCATGATGTACTCTACATAGAAGTTAAATAAGCAGGTGACAATATACACTGGAGAAGGATATGGCAAACCACTTCAGTATTCTTGCCTTGAGAACCCCATGAACAGTATGAAAAGGCCAAAAGATAGGACACTGAAACATGAACTCCTTAGGTCAGTATGCACCCAATATGCTACTGGAGATCAGTGGAGAAATAACTCCAGAAAGAATGAAGAGATGGAGCTAAAGCAACAACAACACTCAGTTGTGGATGTGACTGGTGATGGAAGTAAAGTCTGATGCTGTAAAGAGCAATATTGCATAGGAACCTGGAATGTTAGGTCCATGAATCAAGGCAAATTGAAAGTGGTCAAACAGGAGATGGCAAGAGTGAACGTCGACATTTTAGGAATCAGCGAACTAAAATGGACTGGAATGGGAAAATTTAACTCAGATGACCATTATATCTACCACTGTGGGCAAGAATCCCTTAGAAGAAATGTAGTAGCCCTCAGAGTCAACAAAAAAGTCTGAAATGCAGTACTTGGATGCAATCCCAAAAGTGACAGAATGATCTGTTGTTTCCAAGGCAAGCCATTCAATATCACAGTAATCCAAGTGTATGCTCTGACCAGTAATGCTGAAAAAGCTGAAGTTGAATAGTTCTATGAAGACCTACCTAGAACTAACACCAAAAAAAGATGTCCTTTTCATCATAGGGGACTGTAATGCAAAATTGGAAGTCAAGAAACACCTGGAGTAACAGGCAAATTTGGCCTTGGTGTACAGAATGAAGCAGGGCAAAAGCTAACAGAATTTTGCCAAGTAAACACACTTGTCATAGCGAACACCCTCTTCCAACAACACAAGAGAAGACTCTACACTTGGACATCACCAGATAGTCAATACCAAAATCAGGTTGATTATGTTCTTTGCAGCCAAAGATGGAGAAGCTCTATACAGTCAGCAAAAACAAGACCAGAAGCTTCCTGGCACAGACCATGAACTCCTTATTGCCAAATTCAGCCTTAAATTGAAGAAAGTAAGAAAAACCACTAGACCATTCAGGTATGACCTAAATCAAATTCCTCATGATTATACAGTGGAAGTGAGAAATAGATTCAAGGAATTAAATCTGATAGACCGAGTGCCCGAAGAACTATGGATGGAGGTTTGTGACATTGTACAGGAGTCAGGGATCAAGACCATCCCCAAGAAAAAGAAATGCAAAAAAGCAAAATGGTTGTCTGAGGAAACCTTACAAATAGCTGTGAAAAGAAGTGAAAGGCAAAGGAGAAAAGGAAAGATATACCCATTTGAATGCAGAGTTCCAAAGAATAGCAAGTAGATAAGAAAGCTTTCCTCAGTGATCAATCCAAAGAAATAGAGGAAAACATTAGAATGGGAAAACTAGATATCTCTTCAAGAGAATTAGAGATACCAAGGGAACATTTCATACAAAGATAGGCTCAATAAAGGACGGAAATGGTATGGACCTAACAGAAGCAGAAGATATTAAGAAGAGGTAGCAAAAATACACAGAAAACTATACAAAAAAGATCTTAACAACCCAGATAATCACAATTGTGTGAACACTCACCCAGAGCCAGATATCCTGGAATGCAAAGTCAAGTGGGCCTTACGAAGCATCACTATGAACAAAGCTAGTGGAGGTGATGGAATTCCAGTTGAGCTATTTCAAATCCTGAAAGATGATGCTGTGAAAGTGCTGCACTCAATATGCCAGCAAATTTGGAAAACTCAGCAGGAGCCGCAGGACTGGAAAAAGTCAGTTTTCATTCCAATCCCAAAGAAAGGCAATGCCGAAGAATGTTCAAAGTACAGCACACTTGCACTCACCTTCCACGCTAGCAAAGTAATGCCCCAAATTCTCCAGGCCAGGCTTCAACAGTACATGAACCATGAAATTCCAGATGTTCAGGGTGGATTTAGAAAAGGCAGAGGAACCAGAGATCAAATTGCCAACATCCATTGAATCATCAAAAAAGCATGAGAGTTCCAGAAAAACATCTATTTCTGCTTTATTGACTATGACAAAACCTTTGTGTGCATCACAGCAAACTGTGGAAATTCTTAAAGAGATGGGAATACTAGATCACCTGACCTGTCTCCTGAGAAATCTGTATGTGGGTCAAGAAGCAACAGTTAGAACTGGACATGGGACAACAGACTGGTTCCATATCGGGGAAGGAGTACGTCAAGGCTGTATATTGTCACTCTGCTTATTTAACTTATATGTAGAATACATCATGTGAAATACTGAGCTGGATGAAGCACAAGCTGGAATCAAGATGGCTGGGAGAAATATCAATAACCTCATATATGCAGAAGACACCACACTTATGGCAGAATATGAAGAAGAACTAAAGAGCCTCTTGATGAAAGTCAAAGAGGAGAGTGAAAGAGTTGGCTTAAAGCTCAACAATCAGAAAACTAAGATCATGGCATCTGGTCCCATCACTTCATGGCAAATAGATGGGGAAACAGTGGCAACAGTGACAGACTTTATTTTGGGGGGATTTTGGACTTTATTTTTTGGGGCTCCAAAATCCCTGCAGATGGTGACTACAGCCATGAAATTAAAAGACACTTGCTCCTTGGAAGAAAAGTTATGAGAAACCTAGACAGCATATTAAAAAGCAGACACATTACTTGGCCAACAGAAGTCCATCTTGTCAAAGCTATGGTTTTTCCAGTAGTCATGTAGCGATGTGATAGTTGGACTAAAAAGAAAGTTGAGCACTGAAGAATTGATGCCTTTGAACTGTGGTGTTGGAGAAGACTTTTGAGAGTCCCTTGGACTGCAGGGAGATCCAACCAGTCCATCCTAAAGGAAATCAGTGCTGAATATTCATTGGAAGGACTGATGCTGAAGCTGAAACTCCAGTACTTTGGCCACCTGATGCAAAGAACTGACTCATTTGAAAAGACTCTGATGCTGGGAAAGATTGAAGGTAGGAGGAGAAGGGGACTCAGAGGATAAGATGGTTGGGTGGCATCACCAACTCGATGGGCATGAGTTTGAGTAAACTCCGGGAGTTGACAGGGAAGCCTGGTGTGCTGAAGTCCATGGGGTCGCAAAGTATCGAACACGACTGAGCAACTGAACTGAACTGACAATATAAAGCCTTAACATACTCCTTTCCCAATTTGAAACCAGTCTGTTTTTTCATGTCTGGTTTTAACTGTTGCTCCTTGACCTGCATACAGGTTTCTCAGGAGGCAGGTAAGGTGATCTGTTATTCCATCCTCTTGAAGAATTTTCCACACAGTCAAAGGCTTTTGCATAGTTGACAAAGCAGAAGTAGACGTTTCTCTGGTATTCTCTTGGTTTTTTTGTGATCCAGTGTATGTTGGCAGTTTGATCTCTGGTTTCAAGCTTAGTCACTCAGTTGTGTCTGACTATTTGTGACCCCTTGGGCTGCAACCTGCCAGGCTCCTCTGTTCATAGGATTCTCCAGGCAAGAATACTGGAGTGGATTGCCATTTCCTCCTCCAGGGGATCATCCTGACTCAGGGATCGAACCTGAGTTTCCTGTGTCTCCTGCATTGCAGGCAGATTCCTTGCCTACTGAGCCATCAGGGAAGTCTCAGGTTCCAGATCTTGTTGAAGTATTAGTTTGCAATATAGCAGAGTAATTATTTCTTTTTAAAGAATTTGTTCCCCATGAAGTTCTTCCTGTTAAGCAGTCTTCAAAAAAAAAAAAAAAAAAAATCAAGATTTCCTTAGGATTTTTTCCCTTGTACGGTTGAGACTATATCATTGGAATTTAAAGTCTCCTAACCCTTGCAATTAACATCTGATCTGATGCTCCCTATCTATTGCGAAGCCAAAGGCTAATTCATTGCACATACAAATAAACTATACCCTGTGACAAACACTGCTTGAATGAAGCACTGGCCCAGAGATAAGTATTGAAAGTCCTCCAGTAGGCAGACTGACTTGGAATTATAAGTAGACCTATGGGGTGCTGATATATAAAAAGTAATTCTAACTTTCTATTAAAATAATGCAAACAAATATGGAGAAGAAAATGTAGAGTGAAGGTCAAGTATTGCCAGCTGAGAGTTTAAGAGGTTTGAAATCAGCAGATCATTTGGCTCCTTGAAGAATGGAACTTTTGATTATAGAAATTGGGTGGGACATGGGTGGTTCATTGCAGTCTCTCCTCTCTGGTTAAGACCAGATCACCAAGGATCAGAAGTAATTTTCCTACTATGTGTAGTCATTGATTTTTCCTTAAAATTAGTCCCATGGTCTCTTTTTAATAGTAAAAAAAAAAAAAAAAAAAATCCAAAATGAAAAAAAAAAGT
Source organism: Bos indicus x Bos taurus (assembly GCF_003369695.1). Taxonomy (NCBI): domain Eukaryota; kingdom Metazoa; phylum Chordata; class Mammalia; order Artiodactyla; family Bovidae; genus Bos; species Bos indicus x Bos taurus. The sequence goes on along the minus strand of NC_040084.1, from coordinate 67,976,644 downwards.
TGAATTTTTATAGTTATGTAAAATCCTGCTCACTGTAAAATACTCAAATATAAAAGAAACATATGAAAACTAAAATTGCTTCAAAATAACCACCACCGTTTTTTCAATGAGCATCCTTTCATGATTCTCTTTATCCATGATGTTATTTGCTGTGTAACTTTTTTTCTCAGGTACAGTCATTTCTTCCCTCACCTCTGCCCCAGGCCATAACTGCTTTCGAAACAAAATGACATGAAAACAGGAAACTCATATTTATAACCTGTGCACCTTTCCATGTCTGTCTTTGTGCTTATATATAAAAACATATGGGCATAAAGTATTTTGAGGTGTATTCTTTTATAAAAGATAAAAATCTTGTAATCCTAGAGCTAGAAACCTCTGTGGAGATAAGCATAAAATGCTAGATTTTTATACATTTCCTATTTGCACCCAGTTCAACAGCATTTTTCTTGGAAGGTTGCATTTATAAAATATTCCCAAGGCATTCCATTTAATTTTCATAGACACAATTCTTTTTGAACTCGTATTTTATTAGTTTGAATGGTACGTAATTAAATTACTTAATGAAGATAATAGGACCAATTAGACTGAATAGCTTCCTAATTCTTAGTAAACATATATAATTCAAATGGTGAGAGAAGAGCTCCCGTAGCCCAGACAGAAGCCTACAGGTTTCAAACACTCAGTTTTTACCAGTGGATTATATGCAGGGCTGGGAGAACTATTCTCCCAGCAAGTTTGATTTTTGCTGAATGGCACCCCACTCCAGTGCTCTTGCTTGGAAAATCCCATGGATGGAGGAGCCTGGTAGGCTGCAGTCCATGGGGTCGCAAAGAGTTGGACACGACTGAGCGACTTCACTTTCACTTTTCACTTTCATGCATTGGAGAAGAAAATGGCAACCCACTCCAGTGTTCTTGCCTGGAGAATCCCAGGGATGGCGGAGCCTGGCAGGCTGCCGTCTGTGGGGTCGCACAGAGTCGGACACGACTGAAGCGACTTAGCAGCAGCAGCATAGAGACCATACATTGCTGTTGTGTCTCCCTCCATCACCCTCACCCCTGTGATATTATCCAGAGATTGTTTTAAATTTGTGATTATATGAGCAAGGTTGGTTGAGAACAACCAAACACACTTACTTGGCATACTTTAAATAATATACAATGTTCTTTAAATAACATAATAATCTGATATCAGGAAGCAATTTCTCCTCACTTATGTTTTGATGATAAACTTTATTCAGTGGATCATATATTATAGCTCTGTTTAATCTCTTGCGTGCTTCATAATTTGCTAACAAGATCCAATCTTTACTTTGGTGTATGTCACTTTCTGAATCAGAGTCTGTATGATCTAGTCTGTGTCTTTGGATGTGGCAAATGGATCTCTTCTCCTACCTGCCAAATTACCTTGAAGCATTACTGTAGAGTAACTTCTTATTTTGTAGATTATCCAGTCTAGAAATTACAATCAGAGTGGCAGGCTTGGGGTGTCGATGTCCAAATTTAGGTCAGCTAGAAGGTAGACTGGTTGGTATCTAAATCTGGCATGTCAGAAGTCAAGTTTGGAGGAATTGGGCTGGGAAGAAGCTGGGACATTGTCAACTCCAAGAAATCAACAGAGCAGTGAGTCAGAAATTCGAGTTTAGTATCCTGTAGAAGGTAGTCATGGGCCCAAGCAGAGAAAACTGCCTAGTGAGAAGGCTGGAAGATCATTTTAATGAGTCCATGTGTCAGAATTTAAACACTCAACCTTAGTAGTAGACCAGGTTGCAGTGAAAGAATGACATTTTGTGCTTAATTCATTTGGGGGAAATTATGCCTTCATAATCAACAACAGGGCATGGCAAGTCATGCAGAATTGTTTAAATAGATTTTACTTTGTACTCCTGTCCTTAGTCATTTAGTTACCAGCAAAATTTATCTATTTGGTTCAAATCTTTAGAGGAGTAGGAAGCAAGAAACGGAAGTGAGAGGTGTATTGATGTTCAGTTAATGTCTGTGCGGCTCAGCTGTTTAGTAATTGCTCAGTGGGGTGAAGAAGCAGCAGCTGATGGCTGCTTGGCTCTACTCACTCACTCTAGATGAACTGGTTTCTTGTAATTTATGATCCTGGATTAACCATCTACAAAAAGTACAGGAAAAAAAAAAAAAAAAAGATCCATTGACTTGCTGCAGCCTATAACAGATTGTGGTGTAAAGATTAAAAGTACAAAAATTCCAGGCCTTAGTTTCAATAAAAGCAAAGTGATAGAAAGTACTAAATTTATTGACTCTTGCCAGTAAATGGATAATACTTTTTTCTTTATATTTTCACATTTTATTAACAAAAAGAGCAGCTATTAGATATGAACAAAGAAAAAAATATAGGATGATGTTTTGTGTTTGTTTTAGAAAGTTATTAATGCTGTTTACCTGCTATGCTGTAACTGTTTCTAGAAATGTGTCTTTTCTATTTTAAATGAAAGTGTTAGTTGTTCAATCATGTCCAACTCTTTGCAACCCTGTGGACTGTAGCCTGCCAGGCTCCTCTGTCCATAGAATTCTCCAGGAAAGAATACTGGAGTGGGTTGCCATTCCCTTCTCCAGGGGATCGTCCATACCCAGGGATCAAACCGGGATCTCCCACATTGCAGGCAGATTCTTTACTGTTTGAGCCACCAGGGAAGCCCTTTTCTGTTTTAGATGTCAATATCTTCTTCATTAATTATTTTTCATCCTAGTTACATGTCACTTTATTTATAAAGGAAACCTGGAAAACCTTAGTTAAGTCCATTTAAAAAATGCTTTTTTAAAAAAAGGGTAACAAAATAAAAGTACCAGAATGTACTGATCTGTGTATTTTTAAGTCATGTGAATGATGGATCAAGTTTAAATGTAGTTGATTTTTCTGCATATCTTATAAATACTAGAGCTTTTGATTGAGGATCTAGAAAAAAAGAAGCAGCTTGCCTATAAAGTTACAACTACAGATTATTCTAAAACAAACCAGAGATATTGTCCCCTTTGAAGAAAATTTATGGGGAGTAAATGCCTTAGGGATCTGTTATTACAAGCATCTCTCATGGATCAAAGTCCTCCAGGAACCCCTCTACTGGGGTATCTTTTGGAATAGGCTTATGAGCCACATAAAAATCTTTCTCACAGACAGTTCTTATGTGGTATTTGAATGTTTTATTGTAAAACCAGTTAACTAACTTTATAGTCACTTGTGAACTGTAAGCTGTCCCTTGCAATTTAAGTGGTAATAATGGGGGTGTCATTTGCATCAATGCTTCTCTATTTTCTCTAATTAAGGGGCTCTTTGTGTTTTAATTTCATAATAAAAACGTGTCTTTTATAATTTTTTTCACTTGTTTACTTTTTTTTTTACTGTCAGTTTTCAGTTTCAGCTCAGCACATTTTAAAATTGCTGGTTTATTCAAGGAAATTGGTTAAAAAAGATTATAGTATTATATTATTCTACTATGCCCCCCAACCCCAGAAAAGAAAGAAAAAACCTTCTAAATATTTGTTTCCATTTGCTTTTTAAAATTGTGGCAAAATATGTATCAATTCAGTTCAATCGCTTAGTCATGTCCAACTCTTTGAGACCCCATGGACTGTAAAATTTATCATTTTAGTCATTTTTAAGTTTACAATTCAGGGACTTTAAATCTGTTTGTTTTTTCACCTGGTAACAAATGGAGAAATCTGGAGTCATTCAGAAATACACTTTTATTAATAATTCTAACACCACAAATTTGTGGATAAAATAAGAAAATGGGTATCTTAATTTAATGGCTTTTCTGTTTTGGTTCATCTTCCTGTTGTTGTTGAGTCGCTCAGTAGCATCCCACTCTTTGTGATCCTGTGAACTGTAGCCCAACAGGCTCCTCTGTCCATGGGATTTCTCAGGTAAGAATACTGGATAGGGGTGCCATTCCCTTCTCCAAGGGATTTTGCCCACCAAGGGATTGAACCTAGGCCTCCCGCGTTGCAGGCAGTTTCTTTACTATTGAGCCACCTTATTCATTCATTTCATCATTATTTGTTAAGACTCTCCCTTCCACCAGTCTACCTTCATAAAAGACCCAAAAGAAAAACCCTCTAGAGATCTCACTTAGACCTGTATGTAGGGAGCCACAGAAGAAGACAATTATAATATACTGAGGGAATGTCTAGAATGAAGAAGATTGGAATGTAAATGGAAGCCCTGGAGGCAGGTGTCCCCAAGTTTCTCCAGCAGAGCATGTTTTACTCAACATAAAGGATAGGTAGGCACTGACTACGTAAAGGATAACTAGGGAGGCCAAAGGACAGTGGGGTATTTATGCTGAGGAGATGGCATGTTCCAAGATGTGGAGCGTGTGAGCCACCAGGTGTCTGTGAGGATGGCGGTGCCCTTGCTGTGGTGGCAGACAGGTGTGTCTGTGGAAGAACGTAGAGGTGGGGTTATAGTGTTGATGGAGACCCTCCTGAAGGGCCCTGATCAGCTATCTTCTGGTGTTTCCAAAGACTGGTCTTATATTCAGTTTTTCTTAGTTGTTCCTTGAGCAGAGAGTGGGAGGAAAGGGAAATGAAAAACAAGGTTTTGTGTTTTCTGTGGTAAGACTTCTGAGAGAGTTACTTTACTGTGCAAAGTCTTATTTTCCTAGGGTGAGAAATGGCATGGCATGTTTCCTGCATTGAGTTGGTGATGCCATCCAACCACCTTATCCTCTGTCGTCCCCTTCTCCTCCTGCCCTCAATCTTTCCCAGCATCAGGGTCTTCTCAAATGAGTCAGCTCTTCTCATCAGGTGGTCAAAGTATTGGAGTTTCAGCTTCAACATCAGTTCCACCAATGAACATCCAGACTGATCTCCTTTAGGATGGACTGGTTGGATCTCCTTGCAGTCCAAGGGACTCTCAAGAGTCTTCTCCAACACCACAGTTCAAAAGCATCAATTTTTTGGCACTCAGCTTCCTTTATAGTCCAACTCTCACATCCATACATGACCACTGGAAAAACCATAACCTTGACTAGATGGACCTTTGTTGGCAAAGTAATGTCTCTGCTTTTTAATATGCTATCTAGGTTGGTCATAACTTTCCTTCCAAGGAGTAAGCGTCTTTTAATTTCATGGCTACGATCATCATCTGCAGTGATTTTGGAGTCCAAAAAATTAAAGTCAGCCATTGTTTCTACTGTTTCCCCATCTATTTCCCATGAAGTGATGGGACTAGATGCCATGATCTTAGTTTTCTGAATGTTGAGCTTTAAGCCAACTTTTTCACTCTCCTCTTTCACTTTCATCAAGAGGCTCTTTAGTTCTTCACTTTCTGCCATAAGGGTGGTGTCATCTGCATATCTGAGGTTACTGATATTTCTCCCGGCCACCTTGATTCCAGCTTGTGCTTCATCCAGCCCAGCGTTTCTCATGATGTACTCTGCATAGAAGTTAAATAAACAGAGTGACAATACACAGCCTTGACATACTCCTTTTCCTATTTGGAACCAGTCTGTTGTTCCATGTCCAGTTCAAACTGTTGCTTCCTGACCTGCATATAGCTTTCTCAAGAGGCAGGTCAAGTAGTCAGGTATTCCCATCTCTTTCAGAATTTTCCTCAGTTTATTGTGATCCACACAGTCGAAGGCTTTGGCACAGTCAATAAAGCAGAAATAGATGGTTTTCTGGAACTCTCTTGTTTTTACCATGATCCAGCGGATGTTGGCAGTTTGATCTCTGGTTCCTCAGCCTTTTCTAAAACCAGCTTGAACATCAGGAAGTTCATGGTTCACATATTGCTGAAGCCTGGAGAATTTTGGAGAATTAGAGAATTGTGAACATTACTTTCCTAGCGTGTGAGATGAGTGCAATTGTGCAGTAGTTTGAGCATTCTTTGGCATTGCCTTTCTTTGGGATTGGAATGAAAACTGCCCTTTTCCAGTCCTGTGGCCACTGCTGAGTTTTCCAAATTTGCTGGCCTACTGAGTGCAGCACTTTCACAGCATCATCTTTCAGGATTTGAAATAGCTCAACTGGAATTCCACCACCTCCACTAGCTTTTTTTGTAGTTTCCTACATATACTGATAGAACAACTGACTTCTCCCCCACCCTTCAGTGGGAAATGTTGCTATAATCTGTAGCAACCCATTAGAATACTTTGTTATTTAAACTGAATCTGTTTCCACCTCACTTTCTCTGTAAGTCTATGGATCCTTTATGTGTGACCATTTCTAAAACCAGACTAAAATCAGGGACTGGTGCTGAAGCTGAAGCTTCAATACTTTGGCCATCTGATATGAAGAGCTGACTCATTGGAAAAACCCTGATGCTGGGAAAGATTGAGGGCAGGAGAAGAAGGTTGCAACAGAGGATGAAATGGTTGGATGGCATCACTGACTCAGTGGATGTAAGTTTGAGCAAACTCTGGGAGATAGTAAAGGACAGAGAAGCCTGGTGTGCTGCAGTTCATGGGGTCAGAAAGAGTCGGACAAGACTGAATGAGTAAGAAAATAAGGGATCCTCAAGGCTAAAGAGCCCCATAAGACTTACTTATGTTTTTAAATGTGATTGAAATGTAGTTTATAATTATTGCATAGATCCATATTCCTTTTATTTCTTGAACCATCAATAAAACATATCTCAGTTGAGTTTCTTGTTGTTCATTTTGTTTTTCAAATGAAAGATGAATTGATTAGAATGGAATATTTTCAATGTTAAAGGGATCCTGGAATTTATGTTTAGAAACTCCTTGTTAAAACTTGGACACAGCTCAATAATAGAACAAATAATTTATTTGGCCAATATAAAAAGAAAATATTCTCTGTGGTTGGATTATAGATAATTATTTTTTGTGCTTATTGGAGTTTCTGTCTTCTACAATGGACACTTACTGCATGTGTATTAATAAAGACATCTGCTAAGTCACTTCTGTCGTGTTCGATGGAACTCACCAGGTTCTTCTGTCCATGAGATTTCCCAGGCAAGAATACTGGGGTGGGTTCCCATTTCCTACTCCAGTGGATCTTCCTGTCTCAGGGATCAAACCTGTGTCTCTTAGTCTCCTGCACTGGCAAGCAGGTTCTTTACCACTAGCACCACTAGACATGAGACTGGGTAATAAAAACTGAAAGTCAACAAGTAGTGTTTCTGTTGGAGAAGGCAATGGCACCCACTCCAGTACTCTTGCCTGGCAAATCCCATGGAGGAGCCTGGTAGGCTACAGTCCATGGGGTCACAAAGAGTCGGACACAACTGAGCGACTTCCCTTTCACTTTTCACTTTCATGCATTGGAGAAGGAAATGGCAACCCACTCCAGTGTTCTTGCCTGGAGAATCCCAGGGACAGGGGAGCCTGGTGGTCACACAGAGTTGGACACGACTGAAGTGACTTAGCAGCAGCAGCAGTGTTTCTGTAAGGTTGCCATTCAAATTATGTCAATTAGCCATATAGTTTACTCTAGCCAAAAGAAGATTGCAATTGCAACATGTTATTCACTTTGCTCTTTATCTCAGTGTTTCATTTACTGCTTTATCTTCAGTACATGGCAGTAGACTGTTTAACTAAAATGCTGGTTTTTTTCCTTTAACTTTTTGAGGCATAATTGACCTATGGCAAAATGTAAACTTGTTAAGTTCACTGTTTGAATGTATACTCATGTATACACCTGTGTACCCATCAATCTGGATTAAGATAAACTATATACCCATCATCCCAGAAAGTTCTTCCGTGCTCTTTTTAGATCCTGCTCCCATAGTCCCAATATTCTGACTTCTATTACCATACATTATTTTTGTCTGTTTAAAATGAAATACATGTGTGCTTTTGTGTCTGGCTGATTTTTTGTATGTGATTTTTTTCATAATGTGTTTTTTTTTGAGATTCACCTGTATTGGCTCATGTATCAAAAGCTAATTTTTCTTTTTTTCTTAACTGTTGATTATGGAAATACCACACTTTGTCCATTTTTCTGTAAATGGGCATTTGATGGTTTCCAGGTTTTGGCTGATATAAATAAAATGAAGGGTCTCAGCTAGGTTTAGATTATTCAAGACAGAGTAAGGTAATAAAAAGGAAATATCAGAGGCAAAACTTTTCTCATTCACTCTGCTGATTTCTCAAGGACAAATATAATTTTAGAGGATAAAGTTTTTCAGATACAAAGTGAATTATATAGTCTCAACAAATATTTTTTGAGAAATTATTTTCATACTGCATGAAAGCTTTATACAAATTTATGTATAGTAATGTAGATACGGCTAGTATACCAAACACCCATAATGTAAAAGGCATGATGAATATGATAAGAGAAACATATTCCATTAAGGATTTAGAGAAGGAAAGAGTCATATTTCTTAACAAAATGGTTATATCATTTACTAAGACAGTAAAGTTCAGTGAAAATGCTCTTGGGGAATAGCAAGATGATTATTAATTTGTTATGAAATAGAGTGAGAAAGGGGCTTCCTTCATGGCTCAATGGTAAAGAATCTGCCTGCCAATGCAAGAAGTATAGGTTGAATTCCTGGGTTGGAAGACTCCATGGAGGAGAAAATGGCAACCCACTCCAGTGTTCTTGCCTGCAAAATCCTATGGACACAGGAGCCTGGTGGGCTACAGTCCATGGGGTCACAAAGATTTGGACACAACTTAGTGACTAAACAGTAACAACAGAATGAGAAAGAGCAAAAGTAACAAGGGGAGAAGAAAACATGAGAAGTAAACAGGAGATAGTAAGCTGGAAGTGAGAACAGCATCCTAGCACTTTCTGAAATGCAGGTGGATCTCTGATTTGACAGTCTGAAGCAGAGGTTCTTAGTATATGGTCCGGAAACATGAATACTTTAATGGGTGGAGTTTAGTGTGTCTTTGAACGTGGGCAGAAAAAAGTGACTAACTTATTTTCATTAATATCTCACTGAAATTGAATGATTCTTTTAATTAAGAATGTAGGCAATAAATTACAGTAGTGTTAGAAGAACCTGTTACTTTGTCACCAATAGATATGGAAGATATTTTCATATCATATAACCATTGTTGAAAATACTTGGGAAAGCTCTTTGTGCTAAACATTGCTTTTAAATTATGGAGGTTGTAGGAACCATCATTAGATACTGCTATTGAATGTACTGGTAAAGAAACAATTGTTAAAACATCACAATTGTTTGTAACATTTTGATAACTATATTTTGAAGAAGTTGATTTCCTTTGTTATCCTGTTTATTTTATGTATATTTTAAAATGTTATCCTAATACAATGTCCAGAGATTTTACCAGACTGACAAAGAAGTACAAGGGCACAAAGTTTAAGTCCCAGCCAGCCTTCCACTGTTGAGTATAAACTCAATTGAAATGTGTTCACAAGTGAAACAGGAGACATACAAGAATATTTGTAGGCCTTATTTGTATGGATAAAAATTGAAAACAGCCCTAACTTTTATTTATAGTAGAGTGGATAAATTATGTTTCTCCATAAAATGAAACACTACCTATCAATGAAAATGAATAAATTACACTTATCTGAACAATGTGGATGAAACTTGTGAGCATAAATTATAAGGAAAGAATGCTAGGCAGTAGAGAGTATGTATTATGTGAATTTATATTCACATAAAATTCAGAAATAAGGTAAAGCTGAGCCACAGTTTTAAGAATGTGTATTTAGGTGGTCATTCTACCCAAAAAAGCAATGAATTATCATTATATAGATTCAGGAAGTAGGGATTGTGATTGAGAAGGAAAGGGTGCAAGATTTCTGAGGGCTAGCAGCGTCCTGTTTCTTAACTGCTTACTTGAATGTTTGCACTGTGATAAATCATGTGCATGCTAAGTAACTTCAGTCATGTTTGATTCTTTGTGACCGCATGAACTGTAGACTGCCAGGCTTCTCTGTCCGTGGGATTCCTCAGGCAAGAGTACTGGAGTGGGTTGCCATTTCCTTCTCCAGGGGATCTTCCTGACCCAGGGATCAAACCTGAGTCCCTTATGTCTCTTGCATCGGCAGGTGGGTTTCTTATCACTAGCGCCACCTGTGCCATGCTTAGTCACTCAGTCATGTCTGACTATTTGCGACCCTATGGATTGTAGCCCACCAGGCTCTTCTGTCGATGGGGATTCTCCAGGCAAGAATACTGGAGTGGGTTGCCATGCCCTCCTCCAAGGGATCTTCCCAACCCAGGGATCAAACTGGGGTCTCATGCACTGCAGGCGGATTCTTTACCAGCTGAGTTACCCAGGACCCCAGGAAGCCCTAAATCGTAGAGGTATGGATTTTGTTTTGTATATTTTTCTTTGTGTGTGTTGTATTTGACTTGTTACAGGAACTGGAGTATTTAGTAGATATGATCAATTCATACTCTGTAAAGTCAACTGAAACTGTTTTACTGGCACATTTTTAGGGACCAGTGACACAGAAATAGGAAGTTCTTAAAAGTTTGTCTGATTAACACAATATCTCCTGGGCAGGCCAACATGACAAGCTAGGCCAAAAGGCTTGTCAACAAAAACAAGGGGTGCTGGAAGATGCATTAGGTTTGGTATGTCTCTTGCATGGAAAAGGACTAGCCAACCTCCATGACCCCACATGGTAAGACTCTTGGCCTCCTGAATATCATTTGGATAGAAATTGCCATTTCCTATGCATCTATCTGCTCCACCTGCTCTGCTCCAGCCTCTCTTCCCTCCCTCCTTTGATTCTTTAGATATGTTAATAGGGTTATAAACTTGTCCCACTGGCAGGGTCCCGCTGTCTTGAGAGCTGATCTGTCCTTTCGGTTCCTGTGGATCGGCAGACTGAAGACTGCTTGTTGCTGTCATTTTTAGAAGTCCTTTGAGGCACTTTTCTGTAATCTCCACAGACTAACAGCATGGGCACATGGAGTTAAGATGTTGAAGGAATGCCCAATAAAGATAGATATCCAACAGGTAGCCAGAAATGCAAGGCTGGCATATTAAAAATGGAGAGAAACTGAGACTAGAAATCAAGACTGCACATCATCTCTATAGATGTGATGATTTAGTTTTTAGAGTGATGATTTAGTTTTTAGAGTAGAATGGCTGCAACATGGGTTTTCTATCAATGTCTATAACTTTGTAAAATCACAATCTTAGTTTTGTAGAAAAATAATTAAAATTGCCATCTAAAACTTCTTATGACAATGTTACCATGAAAATGTTTGTTGGCTGCAGATGTTTCAAAACACTGTTCATTCAGTTCACTTCAGTCGCTCAGTCGTGTCTGACTCTTTTCGATCCCATGAATTGCAGCACGCCAGGCCTCCCTGTCCATCACCAACTCCCAGAGTTCACTCAAACTCACATCCATCGAGTCGGTGATGCCCTCCAGCCATCTCATCCTCTGTCATCCCCTTCTCCTTCTGCTCCCAATCCCTCCCAGCATCAGGGTCTTTTCCAATGAGTCAACTCTTTGCATGAGGTGGCCACAGTATTGGAGTTTCAGCTTCAGCATCAGTCCTTCCAAAGAACACCCAGGATTGACTCCTTTAGAATGGACTGGTTGGATCTCCTTGCAGTCCAGGGGACTCTCAAGAGTCTTCTCCAACACCACATCACAATTCAAAAGCATCAATTCTTCAGTGCCCAGCTTTCTTCACAGTCCAATTCTCACATCCATACATGACCACTGTTCATTAGCACTGTTAAATTATAGTCTAAACCATTTCACATCACTAAAATTATTTTAGTGTTTAGAGGACTCAGAATTTGACTAGTTTTCTTTTGAAAGACACTGCCCTGAATATAGGTGGGAAAATAATCAAAGGTACACAAAGTATAATTTTAGAATTTTATTATAAAAGTTAAATTCTGAGTCTACTTTTGGCCCTATTCCACCATTAGGATTATATCAAAATACTGCTAAAATGTATATGTATTCAACACTGAATGAGTGAGTTTGAGATCTGTATTTTCATTCATATATTCTTTTCCTCTGCAAATCTCCATTTTAGTCTTGAACAATGCCAGAAAAATTCATGTATTACAGACCATAATTTTGAGATATATATTTTCATTCACATATTCTCTTTTTCTTCAAATCTCCATCTTATTCTTGAGCAGTGCCAAAATAATCCATGCATTATAGACAGTCAGTCTCTGAGTAATCACATTCATTCTAGTTCTGTCATCTGCTGCTGCTAAGTCACTTCAGTCGTGTCCGACTCTTTGTGACCCCATAGACAGCAGCCCACCAGGCTCCCCCATCCCTGGGATTCTCCAGGCAAGAACATTGGAGTGGGTTGCCATTTCCTTCTCCAGTGCATGAAAGTGAAAAGTGAAAGTGAAGTCGCTCAGCCATGTCCAACTCTTAGCAACCCCATGGACTGTAGCCTACCAGGCTCCTCCATCCGTGGGATTTGCCAGGCAAGAATACTGGAGTGGGGTGCCATTGCCTTCTCTGAGTTCTGTCATCTAGAGCAATGCAAAATTCATTCTCTGTTAAATAAACTTTCAAATATTTGAAATTATGTAATTTGAGCTATAAGCATATTTAGTGGTCCTCCCAACTCTTTTTGTACGTGACCGAAGAATGATGCACTGAGATGACATTTTACCTAAAGTCATATTCCCAGGTGGTGGCAGCAGTTGGTGTCAGAACCCTAGCCTATACAGTAGAGGCTGGGCTGCTTGCTGTCTCTTAAGTGGAAGCCATTGTAGCAGATTGAGTAAGATGTTAGGCTTTGGATGTAAGACAGACCTTCAGAATGGTTTTACCTACCCCATTTGTCAACTAATGATCCTCGGGGAGTATTTCCAATCTTTGTCTATAAAAGGTATTACTTACCTCATATGGTGGTAGGTAAAGATTAAATGAGATAATGCACATAAATTATTTAGCACAATGCCTGGTGTATAATACAGATCCAGTACATGCCATTATCATTTTTTAGTTTTATTGGGATGAAATTGACATATAGCATTGTGTAAACTTAAGGTTACAGCATAATGACTGCTATTATTATTTCCGAATGTTTTTGTCCTTCTGAGGACAAGCATCCCTATTTCCTTCTATTTTTTTCTCATATGATATATATTTTGGAGTTTCATACCATCCTGAATCTCTCTAGATGCACATTTTTCTTGAAATGTGATATTAGAGCTTAAAACAAATAGTTTATTTAGCTCAGGGACACAGCATGATGTATCTATCTTTAAGCTACTAGCAATGATTATAAAGTATTTTAGGACAATGAAAATTATAACTCACTTGTAAAATTCTCTGTGGATTCACCTACATTTCACAGTGTATGCTCTTCCTTTCTCCACTTACATTTTTCTTTTTCTTTTCAGAGCCCTCATAAAGGAAAACAGGCACATCATTCTATGGTGTAAAAAAAAAAAAAAAAAAAGAAAGAAAGAAAGAAAAAAGCATTGTGCTATATAGGCATTAATGTCCTGATAAATGAAATAAAAAGAATCAAAGAAAAATTCTGTCAAATTTTTAGATCTACTCATGGGTGACTATTAGCCATGATTTTGTGTCTTTCTCATTCTGGACGGGCTGATTTCCAGGTCTGTTTATCTCATTATTCACACATAACTTAGTGTCAATATTTTATTTGATTTGTGGTAAATAGTAGTTGTATCTTCCAATTATAGCTGTTTGAGATGAATGTGAGATGTGGTTATTAAATAATAATGGTGATTCCTCCTAAAACTTCTAGGTAAAACTTCATCTGAGGATAATGATTTTGTGTCAGTGTTAATTCCACAGGGTGTACAGAGTGGATTCTAATTCTCATTTCTTTCCAATTGGCTACAGAATGTAAAAGTGCCCTTTGAATTTCCCTCAGAAACTGATGATCATTCTAACTTGATGAACCGTGTGCATCCTATAGATGGAAGTTCACGAGCCTCCTCAGGGTATAGGGGCTGAGATGTCGAGTTAGTCACTCTCCTCACCTGCGGAATTGGTGTTTTGTGCCAGGCCTCTTTTGGAAGCTGAGCATCCAGCGTAAAAGAGGAGTTAGTTCACAGGTGGATGTGTCTGAAAGTAACTCAGAGCCTCCAAGCAGCCTCACTTGGAATAAGCCTGCTCTGTAGTCATCTCTGCTAAAGGTTCTGTTCCCAATAACCTGAACTTCAACTTCCTTAAGTGATATAGATGAGTATTTTTCATGCTTGTTGTATCATTTTTTGTTATTTTCAGAAGCAACATGATGGTAGTAGTTGAGAACTGTACTAATGGTTAGAGAACAGGTTCCACTTGTGGCTACTTGACTGTGCAACATCTGATAAGTTACCTGACCTTTCTGTTCCTTGTATAGCCTGGTCTTTATGCATCTGAGCTGTGGAGCCAAGCACGTGGATTTGAACACCACCAGTTCAGTCACTTAAGAGATCAGTGTGATTTTAGGCAAATTGTTTACCCTTGTGTATGTATAACAGGCAGATTTAGTGATCCTAGTTATCTCATACCATTATATGAAGATTAAGCACTTTACATATATTAACGAACTTAGAACAGTGTCTGGTACAAGGTTATCACTCAAACACCAGCCATTGTTCTTTTCAATGGTGGTCCCTCTTAGAGACCAGAGAAAGGGGCTCTGAGTATTGAGGCTTGCTTTTATGTTGGTGTCTGGCCAACTATATTGTGAGCTTCTTGATACCAGGATCTGGCTGGTCTGTGCCACATGGGCATGCAGTACACCATGAAGAGATGGTGCGCTGGTGAGTGTTTCCTAAAGGACTGAAATTCGGTCGTGCTGGATCTTTGTTGTTGCGAGTGGGCTTTCTCTAGTTGCTGAAGCAGGGGCTACTCTTTGTTGTGGTGCACAGGCCTCTCATGTTGGCTTCTCTGGTTGCAGAGCATGGACCCCAGGGAGCATGGGCTTCACTAGCTGCGGCTCTAGAGCACAGGCTCAGTGGTTGTGGCGTACAGGCTTAGTTGTTCTGTGGCATGTGGGATCTTCCACTATCAGGGATTGAACCCATGTCTCCTACATTGGCAGGTGGATTCTTTGCCACTGAGCCACCAGAGAAGCCCTGAAATTTTACTGTAAATGCATTATTTTTTCTGATCACCTGAAATTGCTTTTATTGATGACTCTTACAGTATTCTCATTCTTGTTAATCATTGGTGCCCTTCCTGCCAAATTTATGTATTTATGTGTCTTGTCTCTGCTTAACTTGTGAACTGTCACGAAAGCTTTGTGACTCCCCGTGGTGAGTTGTAGCTCTGTTCTTAAGCCTCTTCTCTGCAGGGTAAGATTACTTGGAAAGGACTTCCCTGGTAGAACAGTCGATAAGACTCTACCTGTGAATGCAGGGGACATGGGTAATCCCTGGTCAGGGAAGATTCTACATGCTGCAGAGCAACTAAGCCTGTGCACCACAACTACTGAGCTTGTGCTCTGCAATGAAAGAAGCCACCACAATGAGAAGCCTGGGCACCACGATGAAGAGTAGCCCCTACTTGCCGCAATTAGAGAAAGCCGTGTGCAGCAGTGGAGACCCAGAATAACCAAAAATAAATAAATAAATAAAGATTGAGAGCTTCCCAGATGGTGTTAATGGTAAAGAACCCACCTGCCAATGCAGGAGACATAAGAGAGGGAGCTCGATTCCTGTGTCGGGAAGATTCCCTAGAGAAGGAAATGGCAACCCACTCCAGTATTCTTGTCTGAAGAATCCCATATGGAGCTTGGCAGGCTACAGTCCATGGGGTCGCAAAGAGTTGGATACGACTGAGAGCAACTGAACAGCAACAGGAAGATGAAACAAAACAGGAGAACTGTTAAATTAAGATACCTATTTTCTTATTTTAACAAGTCGGACACTACTGAAGCAACTTAGCACAAATAAAGATTATTCAGACACGGTTGAGAAGAATCATGGTTAATTAAAAGAATGTACATTGATGAAGAAAAGCTGATCTCTGGGTGAGCACTGGTTTTGAATTCATGGTGGCTTTTTGGTTGTGGAGCCTGAAGCCACTTAAAATGGTGTTATTCATACTTAGGCCAATCAATCATTTGGAGCTGATTACATGTAATAGTGTATCTGAAGACCTAACACAGTACCTGGAAAACAATAGAGACATTAAATACTCACTCTCTTCTGGTTTCGAAGATAATCTGATGTCACCCAAACTTGCTTTACTCATAATAGAGAATTCATTTGTTTCCATTTGTCCTGGGTTCCCAGGCTGCCTTTGCTGCAGAGAGAGGATTTTTGTCTTTTTAGCCAGCAGGTGGCAACCAAATTAAAGCTAAAAGTTCACCTCATTTTGATAACTGGTAAGAATATTGCCTCTCTGAATTAATGCTTGATGGAAGTGACTTGTGGATGGAAAACATTTGGCTCTGGAGTGACTCCTAGTGAAGGCATTTTTAACACGAGGCCCCAGACCTAGAAGAACCGTTTTCTTAAGGCTGCTTTTGATTTGAGTACCAAAGGACGATGGTCATCCATCTTCCCAGAGACTTGTCAGAGAAATCATTCTGATTTATGCAATATTGTGTTGAAAATAATCTATTCACTTGATTTGGCAGTTTAAAAAACAGAGTATAAAGCGAAGTCATCAATTATAAAATAGAACAGCTGCAAAAATTCTATTTCATTTTATTTTTAATCTGGTTTTATGTGAATTTTGGAGGATTTGCCCATTGCGAATTTGTGTGATATATATATTTTTAAACAAAGCACAACTTTCGACTAAAAAGACATAAAAAGGTATAAGCAGGATAGAACCGTTGGTAAATCATATCTTTGCACCTTAGTTTGTTTTGTTTTACCTATAAAGCGTGAGTAAAATTGTCATCACATACTGTTGGAAGAATTAAAGTAGAGGATGTAGGAAAAACACTTAGTACCATTTATTATGCCATGCACCCTACTATCAGGCATTCCTTGGCACTTCGGTGGTTAGGACTTAGGGGTCCTGGTTTGATTCTTAGTCAGGGAACTAAGATCCTGCAAGCCACATGGCCAAAAAAAAAATTATGTAGATGATTTGTATCATTGTCACAGAATCACTAAAAGTAAGAGATCTGAGGGCCCTGTGATCTAACTAACCTTTCCTTTGCTGGTGGTTGTGGTTTAGTCACTCAGTTGTGCCAGATTCTTTGTGACCCCGTGGACTGCAATCTGCCAGGCTTCTCTGTCCATGGAATTTTTCAGGAAAGAATACTGAAGTGGGTTGTCATTTCCTTCTCTAAGGGATCTTCCAGACCCAGGGATTGAACCCGGGTCTCCTGCATTTCTGTATACGGTGAGGAAACCGAGCTATAGAAAAGGTACTGTGCACAAAGGCACAGTTAATTAAGTGTCAACATCTGTTCTGGAAACCAGATCTCCTGAAGCCATGGTTCTTTTCTGACACCAATACTGGGGTGAGTCTTTAGCTCACTCCACCTGGACATGGATGCTGTGGAGCACGGCTGTCCATGCTAAGGGACAGCTATTTTTTTCTCAGGACTGTCAGCAGGGTAGTGGGTGTGGCAGACCTGTCTTTAAGAGGCAGGTTCGAGATCAAAGCACTGTCATGTGATGCATGCCTCTGATATCCTTTGAGATAAAGTCTAAACAGTAAGATAAACCTCTACTACCAGCTTCCTTTTCCAAAGCAAGTTCCTGCTGTGTCCCCTTTCTCTCAACAGGAAGACCAGACCTACTGGCCATTGTCCTTGATCCATGTTCAGCATCCTGGGATTGTCAGGAATGGCTCAGTGTCACCACCACCAGCTGTGTTCCAAGAGAAAGAATTCGCAACCCTCATGGCTAAAGCTGCTGATCTGTGGCTCCCCTTAAGGGTCTTCAGTTTCCTATGAAAGGCCTTTGAAGTGCTAGACAGAGGGGCAAACATCCCCCACCCTTATTTGGCTTGCTGCTTGCCACTCTTAGCCCTCTAGTATCTGTAGAGGTCAGGGATTTGGGGACACTGGGCCTTGAATCAGGTGGGAGCTGTTCCCATCATATCCATATAACCTGCCACTGTGGCAAATGTGGTCCATCACACCGTCAGGGACGTTCACAGCGTGATGTGCCATAGACAGCCAGAGGGAGCTCTGGCTGCCATAGCAGCCAGAGGGAGCTCAAGTTCCCATGTGCTGTGCGGCCCATCATTTTATAAATCAGAAAACCCAGCAGAACTTCACTGGGCCTGGCATCCCTCATGACTACAATGGCTTTCTTTTGTGCCAGTCCTTATACCTGGCAAAGATAATACTTTGGTCATCTTAATTCTACTTGGAAATGTTCAAAGCCCAACCAAAACTTAAATTATGGTGCTTTAAGGCTGGATGCAAGGGGTTTAAGTACTTTGCCATGAGCTAGTATGTATTCTATGAAAAGTGAAAGTGTTAAGTTACTCAGTCGCATCCAGCTCTTTGTGACCCTATGGACTGTAGCCCGCCAGGCTCCCCAGTCCATGGAATTCTCCAGGCAAAATACTGAAGTGGGTACATGTATATGTATGGCTGAATCCCTTCACTGTTGACCTGAAACTATCACAATGTTGTAAATTGGCTATGAAGTGAAGTGAAGTGACTCAGTCGTGTCCGACTCTTTGCAACCCCATGGACTGTAGCCCACCAGGCTCCTTGGTCCATGAGATTTTCCAGGCATGAATACTGGAGTGGGTTGCCATTCCCTTCTCCAGGGGATCTTCCCGACCCAGGTATCAAACCCAGGTCTCCCGCATTGTAATCAGACGCTTTACCATCTGAGCTACCAGGGAAGCCCCCAAATTGGCTATACCCAATACAAAAGAAAAAACAAAAAAAGGATACTGGAACAGGTTGCCATTTCCTCCTCCAGGGGATCTTCCCAACCCAGGGATTGAACCTACATTCTCTTATGTCTCCTGCATTGTCAGGCAGGTTCTTTACCACTAGCACCACCTGGATCTTTATGTATCCTATGCTGGACTTATTTCTTCCTTTTCAGACACTTTTTCCCATTTCAGGGCTCTCCCTCATTCAAGTCTTTGTTAAATTGTCCTGAGACGATTCACATCAAAACTCACAACAGGACCACAGGGGAGCAAGTAAAAGAAAATCAGAAACCTGCAGGGATGTTACAGGTGTAAGTAGAAGAAAGATCTGAGTGGGTAGCATGCAGCTGGCTTCTCAGAGATGCTCAACTTACAATAGCAAGTGGACTGCTGGCCCTGGTCCGTATAGACCTGAGGAAAGGATCCTGACCATTGGAATGTTTTCAGGCCAGATTCATGAGGCACCAATGAATAAAGGATGTTTCTGGCTCTGGAATGATTTGAAGTAGCTAAGTTAATAACATCTCTAATGTCTAGGATTTATAAAGCAAAGGTCTTCTAAAATTAGATACTTGTAATTTATAATTAGGCTTAATTATAGTTGTTGATTAGTGATGCCAGTGGTAGTTTAATGCTGTGCTGTGGGGAGAATTACAGACTTTGTGCTCTTCTCTTGGTGCATTTTTCTCATGCATATCTTGATGCTCCATAAAATAAAGGCAGGTTGAAAAATTGGTCAATTCTAGTGTGATAGTGATTCTGGTTTCTTTAGGAAAGGGGAGGTAAAAGAATAGAGTGAAAATGATATTTTTCCTTCCTATTTCAGAATGCATAGTTGACATTGCTTCTCAGGTGATATAGGGCTGTATTAACAATGACTGATTCAGTGGAGTAGCTTATTCTTACCACAATGTTTATCTTATCAGCCAAGAAACTAGTCTAGCAGAGATTCGAATCTACTGCATTTTTTGATTATGCTGTTCTTAGTGTGTTTACTGACTACCCACCCTCACCTGTAGGGAAGGACTCTTGAAGCTTTCGCTTGTGTCCTTGGCCAGACCCAGTGGCTTTAACATGGATACTTCAGCATATTCAGTCAATAAATACTGAAGAGTGACTATGTCCAGACATTATATTCAGAGTATAGAGACCTTAAGGACCATATAATCCTACAAAGTCCTCGTGTGTGTGTGTGTGTGTGTGTGTGTGTGTGTGTGTGTGTGTGTGTTGGGAGTTGGGGGATGAATTATCAGAAATAACTTCAGTATAACAAGTTGAGACGTAGAATAGAGGACCAGGCCTGGGCTTTCCTGATGGCTCAGATGGTAAAGAATACGCCTACAGTGCGATAGACCTGGGTTGGGAAGATGATGTGGAGGAGGCCATGGCAACCCAATCCAGTATGCTTGTCTGGAGAATCCCCATGGACAGAGGAGCCTGGTGGGCTATAGTCCATGGGGTTGCAAAGAGTCGGATACAACTGAGCAACTAACACTTTCATTTTCTACTTTTTCATATACTATGGGAACATGTTGTTGGTGGAGTGATCACACGTTGGCGTGTTCATACTTCAGTAATTCAGCCTTTCTTTAGAATGAATGTCCAAGGGAGATCTAAGTTAATGCTTAGAATATCATTGTGAGACATAAAGGCTCTCACTCTTTAAAGTGCTAGGCAAAGTACATGTCTTAGCAGTGTGCTTTTAGCTAAAATGCCTGGAGGGTGGGGAGGGAAACAGCCTCACATCCCTCTTATCATGGGGCAGGATACAGAGAGAGAAAGAAGGTGAGCAAGTATGGCATATGCTTTGCTACACAGCTGACTGTGGTCAGCGGGGATTTACTTGTTGGCACCAAGTATTATCTTGGTGGAAGATTAAGTCACCTTTGGAACAATCCTTTATGAACCTAGAATTTGTTATAATGAGATTCCAGTGAGTTCAAGTTATAACTTGAACACATACAAGGGCTGAGAAATATTAGTAGCTTACCTTTTCCCTTGAAAGAATAAGACATGCTCACTACAGAAGTGGGCAGAGCATTTGTATGGTTAATTTATAGGAACATGGTGTTTCTCTGTCAAATGAAAATAAATGTGAAATTGTATGTTTAATCATAAAACATAATAGTGTTCAGAGGACTAGAGCTCTGGTACTGTGCTCAGCTGCTAGTAATTTTTGCTCCAAGTTTCCATTAAGGACACAACAGAGCTCAAACTGAACACAAATCTGCTTGAGATTGGAACTTCAAACTGCACCATAGTATTCCTTTTGGCAAATGGCATACGCAATATGCCTTAGTAAAAAGACTGTATGATTGATTTAAAGTCAGGAGATGTGAGTTCAAATGTGAGCCCTGGCGGTCCTCTTTCTTGTAAATTGCTTACTCTTTCTAACTAATCTTTCAGTTCCCTCATTTGTCAGAAAGAGACAAAGAAATGAGGATTGATTGAGAAGAAGTAAAATAGCACAGAGTAACATGTAATTGGCATCTACTAAATTCACTTATTTTTAATGGGGGAAACCTAAGAATTTGGGCCCAATAGCTTTTAGTAAGTTCTTTATTTCATTCTTATATATCAATTTATTACCATCAGCTACTATAGTGCCTGGCACTAGTAAGTGCAAGGCAAAAGTATTTGCCAAATGAAGAAATTGATGAATGGCCAAGGAATTTATTCTCATAGAAAAATAAACCAACGAACTCACAATAATTATGCCATGAATGATATTTTCAGGTCAAATCTGGTGACCTTCACATTAATTCAGGAAATGAATAGTTAAGAATTCCACAACTATCAAAAGGTATTTAGTTAGATTAAAAAGAAAACAAATCTTGCCATTTGCAACAGCATGGATGGACCTGGAAAGTGTTATACTTAGTGAAATAAATCAGACAGAAAAAAATACTGTGTGTTATCATTTATATGTGAAATCTAAAAAAAGCTAAATACAGTGAAACAGAAATAGGCTACAGATACAGAGAACAAAATAGTGGGGCCAGAGGAGAGTGGGGATGGAGAGAAGGGTAAAATAGGTGAAGGGGATTAAGAGGAGAAAACTACTAGTTATAAAATAAGTGCATCACAAGATAGGAAAAATAGCCAATATTTTATCATAACTTTGTGTAATTTATCAAAATGTTGGATCACTGTGTTATATACCTGAAACTAATGTTGTAAGTCAGCTCTACTTCAGTTAAAGGGAGCTAGGAATTTTCTTGTATTAATTAATTTAAAGCTTGCTTTATCAATTAATAGAACAGGTAATTTGCTTTGATGTTAAGAAAGGAATGACTGTATTTCTACCTGAAATCTTTTATTGTTCACTGATTGGTGCAAAGAACAGAAATCTGAAAGGAAGTACGCCATGTCCAGTTCCCAGGCGGTCCAGTGGTTAGGACTCCGTGCTTTTACTTTGGTGGCCCAGGTTCAATCTCTGGTCTGGGAACTAAGATTTGCAAGCTGCATGATGTGGCCAAAAAAAAAATGAGTAAGCCTGTGTCTTTGCCAAGTTAGCCAGGGCACATCAGGTGGTTTCTAGGACTTGGTAGGAAGTGTATAGTCATGTGTACTCCTAGAGAACATGGAATCTCATTCCAACAGGACTGGCTCATGACAATGCTGGGGTGTGCGGGTCAACCAAGAGATGATTCCAGGAGCCCAGAAACCAAGCCAAGAATGTGATGGGTGACATGTCACCAGGAGGTGACATGCAAAGTCTGGACAACTCTAGGCCGGGCAGGGGCAGGTTCCAGTTAAACTGTGCCCGCTTGTAAGGACTTCCGTGCTACTCTGAAAGGCCACAGCCTTCTTTTTAAAGGTGAAGAAGGATAAACAGATAACCAAATGAAGAAATCTAGAATAGGGACTTTCATCTTACAGATGGGAGCTTTGCATTTGAAGCCAGTCATTTCTAAGAGAGACAGGTAATTATGAGAAGAACTGACTAGCAGTGCTTTGTGCCCTCTCTGCAGTCTTCCCTCATGCCCAGAGCACGCACTTGATTGATATTGTTGTTGTTAACATTGTTGTTTTCTAGTAACATGTTTGGCAGCTTGATTCTTGTTTTTTGATAACATGGTCTTGAGGGTTGAGGCAGTGCTAAATACACAGTAATTAAATGAATGTGTAATTTATTGACTGAATAAATGTATCAGTATCATGTATTGAGGGCTACCCTGGTGGCTCAGTGGTAAAGAATCCACCTACCACTGCAGGAGACAAGGGTTCCATCCTCGAATCAGGAAGATCCCCTGGAGAAGGAAATGGCAGCCTACTCCAGTATTCCTGCCTGGGAAATCCCATGGACAGAGGAGCCTGAAGGGCTATATAGTCCATGGGGGTCACAAATGGAGTCGGACACGACTTAGTGATTAAACAGCAATCATGTATTGAAGTTTTGAAATACTTGGCAAATCTTAACAGGAATCAAATTTCTGACTTTTTGGTGAAATTAAAAAATTGGTTCTACTTGGTCATCCTATTTCTGTATTTTCTCTAAGATGCGTATTTGTTTCATTCACATTTGAATATCACTGAAACTCTGATGCAGCTTACAGTTGGTGCTTTCTG
Source organism: Bos indicus x Bos taurus (assembly GCF_003369695.1). Classification (NCBI taxonomy): domain Eukaryota; kingdom Metazoa; phylum Chordata; class Mammalia; order Artiodactyla; family Bovidae; genus Bos; species Bos indicus x Bos taurus. Next base: position 67,953,371 of record NC_040084.1, on the reverse strand, counting down.
TAATATCAGCAGTATTTTTCTTTACTAATGGTTTGCAAATAATGAATGGCAAGTCTAAAACGGGATATGTTTCTTAGATTGGGTAAGCTATAAAAATAATATATAAGCTCACCTTGATAATGCATGTGTTGCCATGGGTATAGGATAGAATGATGGAAAGAGCATGGATTTTATATCAAAAGGATTTTATTGTGAATCCTGGTTCTGCCTTTTTTTGAAACTCTGAGCAAAGAGCTTGCCCTGTCATTAGTCTTTGAGCCACAGTGCTCTTATCTATGTGATGGGAATAAAGCATTCATATTAGGGATCTGTGCTAAATAGATAATTTAATTAGCAAAATAAATTATTATTTTATTTATAAATTTAAATTTATTAATAATAAAATAATTTATTTTGCTCATTTTAAAATTTATTAATAATAAATAATTTAATTAGCAAATTCAGCAAATTCCTCCTCTTTTCTCTCAGCCTCCTTCACCAGCTTATGTGTGCTTTAGACCAGCCCTGTCAGGTAGGAACATGTAACTTCCATTTTACTGGTTCAGAGAGACAGGCTTAGCAGCACAGGTGAGTTAAGAGAGAGACCTCCCTGGAGTGTTGATTTTCCCATCCCCCAGTGCTCCATTCGACTTCTCACAGGTATCTGTCGACTTTGGTGAGAGCTTAGCTAGTTTTTTGTGGATAAGTTTCCTTAGGCAGCCTGTGTAACAATTTTACACAATACCTTAATAACAATATCACACACTATATCCTTTCTGGAAAGGATTTTAGCTCTTGCCCTCATCCTGTAAACAAGGATGGGCCTCTATTTAAAGAGGAGGAAAGGGAAGAAGGAAAAGGATATTGTATCACCTGGCCTAGCAATTTCTGAGCCAGATGTTTTCCTCATCTCATTGTTCACCAGAAAATTGGTTCAAGATGGTATAAACCACATGTTCAAAAATACTGTGATTCATAAATCAATTCACACTATTCTTTTATTTGCATAGAGCAAACCCATGAGGTGAGACTAAAATTAAAGATCAGCACTAGGACCTTGGGGCTTAGTGCAAAACCCAAAACAACTTATCAGGATTCTACTGTGATAGACCAATAGACTAATAGCCAATGGATATTAGACCTTCAGGCCTTAAAGATCCAGGGTGGAATCACTGGTAGATGCTGTGGAAATTGCTTTTATGTTTTTTCAGTTTGGCCTGAAAATTTTCAATTATGAGGTTTTTTTTTTTTTTTAATTTAGCCTCAGCATTTTTTTCTATTTGGTAATCACATTTTTTAAATTAAAGCTGCAAATGAATCAAATAACAAGGAAATTGACTTGGTTTAATAATAAAACTTTACCAAAATTAAATGAAAATGATGTGCTTTTCATTTGGAATGGCAATCAGGTTTCTGAGTGAGCCTAACCCACTTCAGCAAGGGCTAGCTCTGTGATTAGGGACGAAGCACTGATGCATGTTAAAGCTTTAGTGCCCCTATAGATGGCAGATTAAGAGAAAAAATATTTGAAAGGGCCTAGCAAGTACCTGAAACTTGATAGTTGCTCAGAAAATTCACCTTTCCCATCTTTCTTCTTCTTCATCTTTTAAGTTAGGCTGCAATGCAAGCAAGACTCTTTTTTTAAAAAATTCATTTTATTTTTTTGCTGCACTGCAGAGCATGTGGGATCTTAGTTCCCTGATCAAACCTGAGTCTCCTGTATTGGAAGCTGGGAGTCTTAACCCGTGGACCACCAGGGAAGTCCTATTCTTCCGTTTTAATCCGTCACTCTTGATTGAAAACTTTCATTGTCTGGGGACCTCTCTGGTGGCCCAGTGGATAAGAATCTGCCTGCCTATGCAGGGAACACTGGTTTGATCCCTGTTTCAGGAAGATTCCACATGCCGTGGGGCAAACCCTGTGCACCACCACTACTGAAGTCCACGCACCTAGAGCCCCATACTCTACAACAGGAGAAGCCACCACAATGAGAAAGCCCACATGCAGCAACGAAGACCCGTTGCACCCTAAAATAAATAGATAAAAATGAAAAACTCTCATTGTCTGAAATAGTTTTGAAGTTTAACAGATCTAAGTGGACTTCCAGGGTAAAAATGAAGCATCTTTAAGAAATGGGTAAATGCTCCTCCTCACCAATGAGGTAGGCACAAGAATAAACCCTTTGGGTGACCAGTTCTCTTGTGGGAGAGCTGGGTTGAGACCCAAAGCTTTTCCTCACCTACTAGTTGTCCCTGGGTGTTTCATAACCGTGTGTTGCATGAGGCCTTCCTGCTGTGGGGAAATGTCAGCTGTCCTCTAAAACAACTTTGTGTTTAACCATTTGTGTCTAAAATCTGATCTCCATTCGTCTAGGTTAGAACCCCTTTCTTTTCTGTTCCCATTTCCAAATATTTACCGGTTCCTAAAAGAGTCTACTGCTGCCGTCTGTGCATTGCCACTGATGTAGGTGGCATGGATTGAGAACGAACGTGAAGGACAGACAGGTCTGCCCCTGTTGTCCTACTACTGCACTCTCCTAACTGATAAGCTCTACTGTAATGACCCACTGGATCTCTTTCCATCTTTTTCCTCTCATCATGCTATTTACAGCTATCATAACGTCCTTCATTCTAGTAGAGGTGATTATGTTATTCTTTCAATAACCTTTGATTATCCCCCATTGCCTATGGAATGTGGACTGTTTGCAAGGTACTGGAAGTCCCTAAACATCTGGTAGGCATTTATATACTTTTATGTTTAATCTTCCTCTCCTGTCTCCCTTTCCAGTGATCCTTTACAGTGATTTGGCTGTGAACACACCTTGACTTTGTATAAGCAGTTATCCAGAACCTTTGCCTTTGCTTCTTTTGTTCTCTTTCCTTGTAAAAAGCCATGCTTTGCCCACCCTAATTGGAGCCCTTATAGGCTGTTATGACTTGATGTATGTTAATAGCATTTTCTTTGATTGTAAAATAATCAATGTTTAAGGCAGAAAGCTTGGGGAAAGTACACGTGCACAGTAATGGTGCCTTCTTCCTCCCAACCTTAATGGATTTAGCATTTGGGTATACTTTTGTTTATTTTTTTATTTACTGTACAATGCTTGAAATTGTAAATGCATACACATTTGTCCACCCTACCTAAAAGAGAAGTGGAACTGGGTTGGGTCTGACTCCTTTAGCTTATCTATCTGAAGGGGGCCAGTGGCTATGCAGTATAACGCTGCATGTGACTTCAGTGGTGAAACCATGGGCTGTTGGAGAACTATATTTCTTTTAGAGGCAGTCCCGGTAGTCTTCCTCAAAATGCTCCAGCAGGCCATTGCTAGTGTCTAGGAACTGTTCTTGGGACATTTGAGGAGTCTCTGTTGGGCTTGTTTTGTGCCTCTAGTTCATATCTGCTCTGGACTGACACCTTTGAAAAAGTCTTTTAACCTGTTTGATGATGCCTCTGGTTTCTTTTGACTACCTTCTAATATCTGAATGCTTATAATAGACTGTGTGGCTGTCTCTCTCGAAAGAAAAGCCCTAGAGGGTTCTGCCCATTTCACTTTGTTTTCTCTAAGTGATGTATTTACTTGTTCATCACAGCTTTATTTTGATGATCGTTGCAAGTATTACTTTTGAGAGGGGCAGACTGGCAGGAAGGAGAATTCTGATACATGTCTCAGTTTTGTTATAAAAAATAAAGAATGTTATAAAAAATGTGGCTCTGCTGCCTTGATTTGAATACCTGATAACTACAGTAGTATAAATTTCCCAGAACATCACAGAGTGTGATTTAAATTCAAGACTTTGAAGGTTATATTCACTTTCTGGAAAAAAAAAATTAAAAATTAAGAGGACGAGGCAATGTGATATAAAGTGTGTTTGGAAACTGAAAGAATAATCTACTGTTGTCATACTCTCTGCTTTTCTTCTGTCATTCCTGCTTTTCTTTTGTCATGCCACTTTGTGATAAAAGCTGTTCTTTATGAATATATCTAGTTTACAGTGTTTGTGGATATTGGATGTATATGTAAAATGTATTGTGACATGCTTGGAAGGATGATGACTGGAATAAATTTTATTATATTTATTGTTACTTATTAATCTTTACCTGCAGGAATGTGACATATCTAATATTAAACACATAATTTCATTATTGGGAAAGAAAAAATATATATCTTACAGACTAAAGAAAAATGCAAAACTGAAATAGAGTTAGCAGGAAGATAGGTTGATAATGGAAAATAATGTATTTTTTCCTTTATGTAGTGTAATTCAAATTCTTTGACCCTTTGAATTGTAGAGAACCTTATGGATTTTGGGGAGGGTATGGAGGGGGAATAGAAATTTTAAAGACATTGTTTAGGAGTGATTCACAAGAACCAGATATCTGTTCTTATAATCGACATTTTGATCCAGGAACTGTGTGTTGAGGCAATCCTTGAACCTGAGCAGCTTACACTGTAAGGAAGTACATATTCTGGAGGCAGGATATGGTGTTTTCCTCAACTGTTACGAGTCCTGACTCTGTAACCATCTGCCTGCCAGCTTTTGTCTAACCTTTTATTCCTTAGTAGCTGCTTCTGTAACGGAAGTAGTTTGGAGTAGGTATAGTTAACCTCTGCTGCTGCTGCTGCTAAGTCGCTTCAGTCATGTCCAACTCTGTGTGACCCCATAGACGGCAGCCCACCAGGCTCCCCCATCCCTGGGATTCTCCAGGCAAGAACACTGGAGAGGGTTGCCATTTCCTTCTCCAATGCCTGAAAGTGAAAAGTGAAAGTGAAGTCGCTCAGTTGTGCCCGACTCTTAGCCACCCCATGGACTGCAGCCTATCAGGCTCCTCCATCATGGGATTTTCCAGGCAAAAGTACTGGAGTGGGTTGCCATTGCCTTCTCCATAGTTAACCTCTGGCCAACCTCAAAACAGACTCATTTTGAGTCTGCTTTAAAATTTCAGAAAGCCAAAATCCTCATGATTATAGCTATGTTCTTTGAGCCTTTGTAACAAGCCAGCTAGCCAAATTATTAAATAGAATGAAGGCAAATAGCTTTTTAAGATATCTTCAGAGCAATATTTCAGGAGCACAGACAATTTTAGGGCTAGGATATTATGTGAGGAAAACTTTCTCAATTAACATTTGGGTGGAAATCCTTTATATTAATGTGTAGAGCAATGGTTCTTCATCCTTTTTGGAAGCTTATTGAGAATTCTAATAGCATATGGGTGCTGGTTCAAAACAAAATTATTATAAACAATTATGCTAAAATTTTTTAAAATAATTTTTTATTTCATTGGACATGTATTCTTTCACAGTGAAATAAATTTCCAATGAAATAAGTAAATTATAACCAATGAAGAAAAGTCATAATGTCCAATAAAGCTTGTATATTATACCATAATTTTGCAAAGACAGAATATTTCAATGATTATACATTATAGTAAATGTAAAACAAATCAAGTTAGTAGTTTATTTTTTTAAATAAAAGTATTGTCACCATAAAAAACTTATTTTAAGGTAGCTTTAAAAATGTTAAAATCTGTTTCTTAAAATTGAGGGAATATGGTATAAATGTTTTTTAAATAAAAAACTATGGCTCACTTATTTGAAAAAAACATTATTCCCTAAAAGCAAAAACAAAATCCCAACTGGTCAAACAAAATACAAAGCAAATTCTTCCCCAAATAAATTTTAATACAAAGACTGCTTTTCTACCAAGTAATGCATATATTTTTTTATATATAATTCCTTTGATTTTTATTTTGATAACAATTCCTGAAAACACTAGTTCTCAAAACCATGTAGTAGAAGTGTAGAAAATTTAAATTCATATGACTTGCTCTGCTGCACAGGCTTATGGCAAGATTGACCCATCGAGAATCCTAGGAGACCTTCAGTTGAAGTCCTGTTAGGAAGTTAAGAGCTGTTACTCTCATTCATCTGAGTAGAAGCAAACTTGAAAAAGAGTTCTCCTGAGATGTTTGCTTGCTGGGAAATTGAGAGGTAGTTGTCTTTCTCTATATTAGCAATCAATTATGGCATTCAGAAATTTGTCTAGTATTTCAGTTTCTGACCTCTGTGAACATGATGGCTGCTGGGCCAAAGCAACTCTGCTTGTTCTACAACTTGAAAAGATTTACTCATTCAACTGACCAGAAATAATTACTTTTCAATGAGCTAAACTCCCTGATTAAATTCCTCTGTGAGATTATCTTGAAGGTTTCCCTTTTCTCTTTAAAAAATAGAACACAAAACAAATCTTCTCCATGAAATAGTCGAAACATAGCTGACATTCTTTAGAAAACTAGTGAAGTCCTGTGTATCAAAGGGAAGCTAATATTTTTCTAATATTTATTGACACCGCCTTTTTGAAAAGTTAGTGGTCAGAGTCCGTGGTCTGATGATGTTGACAATTTGCATGGTTCTAGAATAGTTTTTGCTGCCAGTGTTTGTATGTGTAGAGAGCCCTGATCCATGATTACATATGAGTCTAATTTCTTCATACCAGAAAGCAAAACCAGAGGTATTGCCCTACATTCTAGGTGCTCCTTCTATAAGCTGATTAATAAGACTTATTTTCCCCCAGTAAAATTATTTTATACCATTTTGGAAACATTTCTTTCTTTCTTTCTTTTTGAACTTTTTATTTTGTACTGTGATATAGCCAGTTAACAATGTTATAATTTCAGGTGAACATTGAAGGGACTCAGCCGTACGTATACATATCCACTATTCCCAAACCCTCCTCTCATCCAGGCTGCCACGTAACATGGAGCAGAGTTCCGTGTGGTGTGCAATATGTCCTTGTTTGTTATACATTTTAAATACAGCAGTGTGTGCATGACCATCCCCAATTCCCTAAATATCCCTTCCCCACTTAGTTCAGTTTCTAAGTCTGTGAGTCTCTTTCTATTTTGTAAGTAAGTTCGTTTGTGTCATTTCTTCTTAGATTCCACATAAAAGGGACGCCATACAATATTTCTCCTTATCTGTCTGATTTACTTCACTCAGCATGACAATCTGTAGATCCATCTGTGTTACTGCCGATGGCTTTATTTCTTTCTTTTGAATGGCTGCATAATATTCCATTGTATAAATATACTGCATCTTCTTTATCCATTCCTCTGTTGATAGACATTTAGGTTGTTCCCATGTCTTGGCTACTGTACACAGTGCTTCAATGAACATTGGGGTATCTGTATCCTTTTGGATCATGTTTTTCTCCAGATACATGCCCAGGAATGGGATTGCAGGGTCATATGATAGCTCTGTTTTTAGTTTTTTAAGGAACCTCTATACTGTTCTCCATAGTGGTTGCACCAGTTTACTTTCCCACCAACACTGCAGGAGGTTCCCTTCTCTTTGGAGACATTTCTAACCTTAGAGATTTCCCAAAGTGCTTATAAAATAGAAATTCTTCTTTGATAGTATCTTCACAGTTTTAGCAAGTATTTTGGCCAATAAAAATAGTATCACTACTCTAGGACCTCTCTAAAACTTTGATAAATAAAATGAAAACTTAGTTATTTTATTTAAAATAAAAACTAAGCTTTAATAGAACTATAGTGCTTTCCTTCAATATTCAGCTTTCCAAATCTTTCCCAATCATCATGGCTTCCTTTACTCGACAAGGAGATAAGCATTTACTTGACAAGGAGATAAACATTCTTTGCAGTCTACTTCAGAACGAGGCTTTTGTACTAGGACAAACCTAAGTACTGCTATACTTTTAGATATTTCAAGTTGAATCTTTGTTCATAAGCAAAATACTACTTTTCCAGAAAGTACCTACCTCCAAAATATACTTCAGTCTCCCTGACTTGGTGCTTTTAAATGCAAGTGTTTTGCAACACAGGTTCCAATGTATTTAGCAATGAAGAGAAAACCAGAGGAGAGTTTAAAATCAGTGCTTTTACTTATAGCAGGTAATTTCCAGTTTAGACTAGTTTTGGCAGGAGGTGGAGTTTGTGTCTTTGTTGCTGAATTCTGTCCAACTCTTTGCACTCCATGGACTGTAGCCTCCCAGGCTCCTCTGTCCATGCAATTTCCCAGGCAAGGATGCTAGAGTGGGTTGCCATTTCCTTCTTCAGGGACTCTTCCCAAATCAGGGATTGAACCCACATCTCCTACTTTGGCAGGAGGATTCTTTACCATTGAGCCACCTGGGAAGCCCTGGAGGTGGATTTACCATGAAACTAAGTGAAGTTAACCCACCAGTCTTGCTCTTGCTAAGCCCCTTCCAAAGCCCCATATCTAAGAAATTCTATATGTTTTAGAGTCCCTTGGACTGCAAGGAGATCCAACCAGTCCATCCTAAAGAAAATTGGTCCTAAATATTCATTGGAAGGACTCATGCCGAAGCTGAAACTCCAGTACTTTGACCACCTGATGTGAAGAACTGACTCATTTGAAAAGACCCTGATGCTGGGAAAGATTGAAGGCAGGAGGAGAAGGGGATGGCAAAGGATGAGATGGTTGGATAGCATCACTGACTCAATGGACATGAGTTTGAGTAAGCTCCAGGAGTTGGTGATCGACAGGGAGGCCTGGCATGCTGCATTCCATGGGGTTGCAAAGAGTCGGACATGACTGAGCAACTGAAGTGAACTTAGGGTCCATAAACCTAGATCTGTCTTTTCCTGGTGTTTTAAAAAACTTTTTTTTAATTAGAAGAAAAGGATGTTTATAATCATAATGGCCAGAGGACTTGCCCTTCAGTTCTATGAGCAGAAACAATTTTAGATATGATGACATAATAATGATGACCTTGTACAGTAGGATGTACACTATGCCACACTCCCCTAGTAATTTGACATAAAAGAAAAATTCCAGAAAAAAAAAAACAAAACAGGAAACAAAACTAATGTGTTTAAGGCTAACTGAATGTTCCTCTCCATAGCACTTCCTTTACATCAGTGTTTAGCACTTTAGATGTGCTATAGATTATTTTACCTCATTAATTATCCACATAGACTTTTTCATAAACAAAATAGTCAGTCACAGCAGAACAGCTGTGACCTTTATAATGTTTAAGAGCTCAGGTTCGATGGTTCTATAAACTCAGTCTTACATGTCCTGGTTCTGCCATCTACTAATGGAGTGACCTCACATTCTTCTTCTCAAAGTGGGAAGAATTCTAATGTTGATTTCTCAGACTTGTGCCAATTAAATGAGAGACTTATGTGTACACCATGTCTAGCAAAAAACAAGTGCTCAAACATGAGGTATTGTTATTTATTGGTAGTAAACTATTTATCTTCTTGGTGTCCAAAATCACTGGTGATGGTGACTGCAGCTATGAAATCGAAAGACGCTTGCTCCTTGGAAGAAAAGCTATGACAAACCTAGACGGCGTATTAAAAAGCAGAGACATCACTTTGCTAACAAAGGTCTGTATAGTCAAAGCTATGGTTTTTCCAGTAGTCATGTACGGATGTGCGAGTTGAACCTTAAAGAAGGCTGAGCGCCAAAAAACTGATGCTTTTCAACTGTGGTGCTGGAGAAGACTCAAGAGTCCCTTGGACTGCAAGGAGATCAAGCCAGTCAATCCTACAGGAAACCAACCCTGAATATTCATTGGAAGGACTGATGCTGAAACTCCAATACTCTGACCACCCGATGCGAAGAGCTGACTCACTGGAAAAGACCCTGATGCTAGGAGAGACTGAGGGCAGGACAAGGAGGAGGCGACAGAGGATGAGATGGCTGGATGGCATCACCCACTCAATGGACATGAATTTGAGCAAACTCCGGGAGATGGTGCAGGACAGGGAAGGCCAGGCGCGCTGCAGTCCATGGTGTCGCAGAGTCAGATACGACTTAGTGACTGAACAACAGCATCACTTATTGGTAGTAAGCTTTTAGCTGTAGGATTTTTTTCCAGGTGTTTATCAGGGAACCTAAAGTAGCCTCTGGCAAAAGCAGTTAGAAATCATCCCAGGCATGACTAGTATTTTTTCCCTGGAGGAATCCTTAAGAAAATACCTTTGAGAATATTGAGAACTTTTTAGAGCTGTCCAGAGAGAGAGAAAAGGCTTTTTCCTTGTTACTCCAATGACAGAATTAGTAATAATAAAGGCAGTTTTCAAGGGAGTAGGTTTCAATTCTGTGTGTGGAAAAATTTTCAATCACAGCTCGTCAGTGAGAACTGGCTCACTTGCAAACTCACAGAATTATTCATACAAAAGCTTGATAAGACATAAGGCGGGAGATATTCGAACACTTCCTCTTCATTAGTTAATTCTGTTGTAGGAATCTAGCTAGGTTTTATCACCTATGTAAAACTTTAACTTCAGTTGATGATTAAGTTATCCAAGTTCTTGTTATATTATTAGAAACTGAGTTTAGCTTTACCTATTGAAAGGTCAGTTTTCACATCACCCTGTGTTATTTATTGTTACTTATTGATAGTAAACTCTATTTTGGGGGGCTTCAAAATCACTGCAGATGGTGACTGCAGCCATGAAATTAAAAGACGCTTGCTCCTTGGAAGAAGAGCTGTGACAAACCTAGACAGTGTATTAAAAAGCAGAGACATCCCTTTGCTAACAAAGGTCCGCATAGCCAAAGGTATGGTTTTTTCCGATAATCATGTACGGATTTGAGAGTTAGACCATAAAGAAGGCTTCCAATTATCTTACAGTGTTTGTTTGAATATAAACATTCTCCTTAGTTAATTCCATTTAAAATGACAGAAACCAATTAAGGAAAAATTATATAAATATGTTGATCTGTTGCAGTTTTGGTACCTTGCAAATATAACTCCATACTATTAACGAGGCTCCTAAATCAGAATATGAAAACCTGTTAATAAATTCCTTGATACTACTAGCATTGAAGCTAAGAATTTTATTCATTATTTTTGAACATGACTGTCAAATTATCTCAGGCTGCAGTACTATCTCCACCCTATTTTTCACAACTGATTAGGGTACATAAATTACAGCTTCCTTTTTCCTCCATAAGTCATCTAGTACATCCCATTTGAAGGGAATGAATGAAATGAATGTTTCAACCATCTTGATGTTGTTAATTACTTTGTGAGATATTTCATGACAGGCAAGACTTTGGCATGCAATCAATAGCTTGGAATAGTAACATCTTCAAGGATGTTAGGTTCTTAGCATTTATTTAAAAGTGGTTAAAGAAGAGAGTAAAATAATACTTTTTTTTTTTTTTTTCCATAAAATGTGTCTCTATGAGGAAGGGTATGAGGGACAGACTAGCTAATTCTTGGTAGGCTTTTAGGTGTTAAAAAGCCTTTCAAGAGAGCATCTTGGTAGTAAGATTTGCTTCTGTGATGGTCATAAGAAAATTCTGAAAACTGTTCTTCATCTGTTTGAGCCTATATTTGAAGTTAAACACACCAGGGCACAAGCTGTCTCCCTATTACAGGAAACATTCTCAGATCAGTAACAACAGGACTTATTAGGAGGAAAAGAAAAGGAGACCAGAAGATTTTCATGTACCTGAAAGTTCACTTAAGAGGATTCAAATTTTATGTACCCAAACTATGTAAATCAATTTGTACCACGTTTTATTTTATGCCTCACAAAAGTTAAGAAACTTGGCTACTGTGAACCCAAATGTTATTTTGGCTTGCTCAGTGGCAAAGAATCTGTCTCCAAGCAGGAGATACAGGAGATGAGAGTTTGATCCCTGAGTTGGAAAGATTGCCTGGATGAGGAAATGGCAACCCACTCCAGCCTTCTTGCCTGGAAAGTCCCATGGATAGAGGAGGCTGGCGGGTGATAGTCCATGGGGTGACAAAGAGTCAGTCTGGACTGGATGACTGAGCACACACATACCCTATGAACCCAAGTTTTATTTTGAGCTAGTAGTTATGTTTTGATTTACATATTGTGATTTGCTTGTTATTAAACAAATGGAGAGCCTATAATTAGATAAAGATATAGCTTAATCATCATTTTGGTTAAAACCAGACAAAAGGTCCCTTTATCATAAATGGTCTCATGAGAGTTGGTAGTGTTCAGGGCTCTCAGTGGGCATGTGTTACACTGACAGACTGAGGAGACAGTGAAAGAAGAAGGAAAAATAGAAAAATATGTTAAAAAAAAAAAAGTCCAGGGAAGGATGGGAAAGAAAGGATGGAGTAATAGAAAAATAGAGAAGCAAACTTTCAAACTGTGGTACTGGAGAAGACTCTTGAGAGACCCTTGAACAGCAAGGAATCAAACCAGTCAATCCTAAAGGAAATCAACTGTGAATATTCATTAGAAAGACTGATGCTGAAGTTCCAATACTCTGGCCACCTGATGGCAAGAGCCAACTCATTGGAAAAGACCCTGATGCTGGGAAAGATTGAAGGCGGGAGGAGAAGTAGGTAACAGAAGATGAAATGGTTGGTTGGTATCACCGACTCAACGGACATGAGTTTGAGCAAACTCTGGGAGATAGTGAAGGACAGGCAAGCCTAGTGTGCCTCAGTCCATGCTGGGGTTACAAAGAGTCGAACATAACTGAGAGACTGAACAATAGGAATGCATGTGTGCTAAGTCTCTTCAGTCATGTCCAACTCTTTGAGACCTTATAGACTGTAGTCCACTGGGCCCCTCTGTTCATGGGATTCTCCAGGGTTGCCGTGTCCTCCTCCAGGGGATCTTCTAGACCCAGGGATTGAACCCACATCTCTTATGTCTCCTGCATTGGGCAGAAGGGTTCTTTACCACTAGCACCATCTAGGAAGCCCTCTAGAATATATGGCCTACCAATAATGCATAAAGTAGGGATTCCTGGATTTTTCTTGCATCTCAGAGCAGCTACATAAGAAAGAAGGGTGAATGTGGAAACACTACTCATTTTTCCACGTAAAGAATTAAAAGGAACTCATACAATCAATTTCCCTTTTGCCTTCCTGTATTTTTCTTGCCTGAACTAGTAAACATTGCATCATAGGTTCATACCACTATGAGGATCATTTGTCTAATTTACCAATTTTAACAACAACAACAACAAAAACTAGTGTACTTTCTAAGGGCATACTGAATTCATTCAGTTCTTTACTGGTCAGCAGTCAGTGCTGCTGCTGCTGCTGCTGCTAAGTCGCTTCAGTCGTGTCCGACTCTGTGTGACCCCGTAGACAGCAGCCCACCAAGCTCCCCTGTCCCTGGGATTCTCCAGGCAAGAACATTGGAGTGGGTTGCTACTTCCTGCTCCAATGCATGAAAGTGAAAAGTGAAAGTGAAGTCGCTCAGTCGTGTCCGACTCTTCGAGACCCCATGGACCGTGGCCCACCAGGCTCCTCCGTCCATGGGATTTTCCAAGCAAGAGTACTGGAGTGGGGTGCCATTGCCTTCTCCACAAGTCTTGCCATGGCTTCTGCTAGACACCAGTCTCTCTGGTCCCACTGTCATTCCTTCTGTCCCTTCTATATCTAACTTAATCCTTCCACATAGTGGGTCTTTAGTGACTGCTAAAGACCCACTGTGTGGAAGGATTAAGTTAGATATAGAAGGACAGAAAGGAATGACAGTGGGACCAGAGAGAGTGGTGTCTGGCAGAAGCCATGGCAAGACTTGTGTGAGTAAAGGAGCAAGAACATACAGTACTCTTCTCAAAAGTTTGAAACTGGTTCTGGCAAACAGTGGTTCCAGTGGGGAACCAGTGGAAGTTTTCAAGTGTGGAGCAACATCATTAGGGCTTGTGCTTGGGTGTGATAATGATGTGCCAGATAATTCTGAGGAGGAAGCAAGACAATAGGTAGAGCCTGTTGGAGGCATTTGTGCAAAGATTGACCAACTAGTTATGGAGAGAGGGGAGGGAGAAACCTATAATAAACTTTTTTTGGAAGACTTATAAGTGGGAGTTCACAGTAGTTACCAAAGAGGCTTTAAAAAATAATAAAAAAAAATTTGGTATTTTAAGATGTGTAAGTATGAATAAAGTACTTATTTCTCATGATCATTTTACATAATAAAAAGTATAAACAGTATTTTTATGGAATGATGAAACTGACAACTTATTTATAAGAAAGTTTGAATACAAATACTAATAGACATGAAAATGAACAACAAAAGCCACTTCAATTCAGGCTACTAGATATATAGAAGAGAATAGAATTTTTTTTTAGAGGAGAAAGGACAGAAAAATCTTACATTTTTAATAACTTTTTCATTTGTTTCCTTATCTACAGGACAAAAATAGGATAGTGGTTAAAAAGAATGGATTTTAGCCTAGAATTCTGTGCAAATCTAGCTCTGGCATGGAACAATTGTTATCTTAGTTGTTGTATACTTGCTCAGTTGTGTCCAGCTCTTTGCCGCCCCATGGACCCCAGGCTCCTCTCTGTCCATGGAATTTCCCAGGCAAGAATACTGAGGTGGGTGCCATTTCTTTCTCTGGGGGATCTTCCTGACCCAGTGATTCTACTTGTGTCTCCTGCATTGGCAGGCAGATTCTTTACCACTGAGCCACCAGGGAAGCAGGGGCCAACTAGTGGAGAGCCAAGGTACTTAATCAGCCCTTCAGCCTCACTTTCCTGCAGATACCCGTGTTATAAGATGTGTATGTGTGTGAGAGAAAGAGGGGGAGGAGGGAGAGAGAGAATTTAACTGAATTGAACGAGATAGTACATGTACAACACCTGTCACAGACAGCGCCTTGCATATATTAGGTGCTCAAAAAATAATAAGTACTTTTTTTTTTAATTCTCAACAATGCCATTTAACACTTTTGGTAGATGCAGCTCTTTTTGGTACTGAAGGGTATTTTATTAAAAGCAAAAGGTAAGCTTGGCGTTGCATTTTATGTGAAATAAGGTGACATTTCCGGTGCGAACATTTTTAACCAGACACAAGAGGTAGCCTCTCTTGTTTGCTGGGCAGGTTCATTGGGTTTTGCTATGGTTAATTTTAACGCTGACGTTCAGGGGTTAAGAAAAGCCCTTACTCGTGTTACATGAAGTAGCAGAAATTATCAGATGGAGACAGGAATTAAGAAAGGAAAAAAAAAAAAAAGGCTCTGCGGCAATTCATTGTTTCCTAACCAAGAAAACTTGTGCTTACAAAAATGAGAGGCGGCTACAACCTGGCAGTTTAATCGGATCAGAATAACTTAGGGGAGGGGGCAACAAGTAACCCCTACACCCCACCCTTTAACCTAGGCCTTTCGGACTGGGTTGGTTCGGGGCTGGGACCATGGCTCTGAGTCTCTGGTCTCTCCATTGGAGAGGCGCGGCCCCGCGCCGAGAGGCCCCGCCCCTCCCGTGTGAATCGCCGACCTCGGTGGGCGGAGCCGGCGGATGCTAATGAGTCGAGTTGCCGGGCGAGCCAAGAACTTCATTCTCTCCTCTGTGTCAGGATCGCAGAAATTATGCCCCTTCTCTCACCATGAGCTGGCTCTCCAATTCCCAGGCAGTTGTGCTCACTGCCTACCACCCCAGCGGCAAGGACCAGGCCCTGGGGGGGAGCCATGGCAAGGGCGGGGAGGAAGCCGCCTCGAGGTAAGCCTGGGCACTCGAAAGCCAGAGAACAAAACAAAACGCTCTTACCTGCTCCTCAGGGAAGAAAGTGACAGGGAAGTTGGTGTGGGTAGAAAGTAAGCTACAGCCGCGCAGGTCGCGCCTAACCTCGTGCAGCAGCAGAAATGTTTGGGGCTTTCTGTACTTTACATCTCACCTAGTTTGAGTCGGAAACCGCCTCTACGATGACTGGTGAAGACGGATAGGAAGGAACTGGGGCGATGGCTGTCAGGCTCCTCGCTCAGCAGGTGCATTTGCAAATGCTGAAAGATCAAATAACTATATTTGAAACACTTCCTGTGAGATGGAATTCTTGAATGGGCCCAAGGCCCAGCCACTGAAACTGCTGCTTGGGAACAGTGCCAACAAGCAGGAGGGCTGTTCATTGTACAATCTGTTGTTGTTACAGTATGTTTTTTTCCCCCCTCTCTTTTGGCTGAAAGCAAACTTCTTAGGCAGAAAGCCCAAGACACTGGCCTGTGGCAGTATGTTTCTCATTCTTTGGTGTATGTAGATTTGTTGTTGTTATTGGGGGGAGCTTTCAGAAAGGTTTATGTCAGGAAGTAGTACTCTGCTACCAGAGTGATCTGTGGTTAATGTTAACTCACTTTATAGGTAGAGGGGGCAAATATTCTATAGACCACTGAGGCGCAAAGAGTACCTTTCTCTCTGTGTACTTTGCGCTGTTTTTTCAAGTTTTTTTTTTTTTTCCCCTTAGCTTTCCTTAATGACCTTCTCACTAGCTGAACATTTTTACCTCCGTATTAGATATAAATTGTAAATATTGGCCCAGAAGCTTGCAAACAGCAAATGCTAACCTAATAGGGTAGGACACTAATTATCAGTAAGCACATTTCCTCCTTGATGTTTAATGTGATAATAAAACCTTCTTTGTTCTTTTGTGACTTATGCTTAGGCCTTAAGCTGGAATAATGCCTTCTTTCATTTGTTTTAAAATCCCCAGATATGGGGGAGGGGAATAAAAATCAAAGGAATGGCTGTAATACTCTGCCTTAGATTCCCAGGCTGACTAGAATTTTTCCTTACATAGCAACCACCATATGTATTATGTTGAATTAATTCATTTCCAAAGATAAAAGGGATTTGCTGCTTGTACTTTGGGTGTGTTATTTTATTTTCTGTCTTTTTAAGTATTTTGTCTGAGAGCTCATAACATGTTTTCAACCTTTTTTTTTTTTTTTTTTTGTAGTGCACTAAGGGGATAGTTACCTTTCAGCAGTAAGCAGACAGCAATGCCAACCCCTTATTGTCCATAACTTCGACTCCGCTTGACAGTCCAAATTGCCAGAATTGTGCAGACTTAGCACATTCTCCAGAGACTTTACTCTGGAATGGCCTGAGGATGTGAGCTGAATTTTGGATCCTGAGTGAAAAGAACCTTAGGGACATTGAGGCCTGACCTCTCACTTTTATTGCCTTGACTCAAACCCCAGGAATTAGGCTTTTTTTGCAAGGTCTTTTCTAGGGCTTTGCGTATTGAGATACGGAGACTTTATCCTGTGTTTGGAGCTTAGCTGCCTGTTGTGGGTGACCTATACTCAAGTGACCTATACTTGAATGGGTTGTGGGACAAAAGAGAGGAAAGGATGGGTCATTCTCAGCCTAGTTGTCACTCAGTTGTGTCCGAATTCTGAGACACCATGGACTGTAGCCTGCCAGGCTCCTCTGTCCATGGGATTCTCCAGGTAAGAATACTGGAGTGGGTTGCCATTTCCTTCTCCAGGGGATCTTCCCAACCCAAGGATGGAACCTGCAGCTCCTGCTTTGGTAGGTGGATTCTTTACCACTCAGCCACCAGGGAACCCCCCATTTTCAGCTTAGGTTAGAGCAAAGTCAAGAGGCTCCAGGGTGGGCAGCTGCTCAGAGTGACTGCTCTCCATGGGGTGGCAGCACCAGATCTGTTTTTCAGGTCCCCCCTCCCCACCACTGGCTGCCATATTGCTTGCCCATACTGGCGCCAGTTCCCACCACTGAATCAGAGTCCTTTGCTGGAGAAGATGGGAGCCTTTGTTTTAGGGCTGGGAGGAAAGGCGAGAAAAGGGACAGTCCTTTTTTGCTTTTACCCTTAAGCACATTAACTAATTTATCAGATAAGCTCAGTGTTTCTTTGGGAGGCACCTTCTTTAGTTTGGAAGGGTTGAGATATTGCAGTTGGGGTAGGTGGAGGGAGGAGGGATTTGAAGAAGGAATGGCATCAGGAGTGATCCCTTAAAGGTGATGGTGAGGGAGAGGCAGTACACGGGGCTTTGGGGCTGGGGTGCTCAGCTTGTACTTTAAGCATTGGCAAGCTGCCCCAAGGTGCAAGGTAGATGCCTATTTTAAAAAGCACTTCAAAAATCAAACCAAACCAAAATAAAGCAAAACCTCTGAAAAAGAGACAGAAGTTAGACTCTGTGTCCACCTATTTAACATTTGTTGAAGGCAGCACAGAAGTCTAATTTGGCTTTTTGTAAGACTTTGTCTCTACTAAATAATATGCACTTTGATGAACTACTTATTCAAAAGTTCAATTAGATGAACTCATTATATGCCATTTGATAAGTATAGAGGATTATGTATATGATTTTGGATATTTATAGAAAGTGAGTTTTAGACCTGTATTACCAAATCCTTTTTTTTTTTTTTTCCAATTGTTCTTTTAGTCTTTGGGAAAGCTGGAATAGTAAGGAGCTAATTTTGTAAGTTGTCTGTTAGTCTAAAATTCCCTCCATTCCATTCCATTATCCCTCTTTATCGGGACATAGTCATTGTTTATTTGATTAAGGAATTCTTGCTACTCTTGTTTTTGCTGTGTGTGTGTGCTCAGTCCTGTCTGACTCTTTGCGACCCCATGGGCTGTAGTCCGCCAGACTCCTCTGTCCGTGGAATTTCCCAGACAAGAATACTGGAGTGGGTTGCCATTTCCTACTCCAGAGGATCTTCCCGACTCAGGGATCGAACCCACATCTCTTGTGTCTCCTGCATTGGCAGGTGATTCTTTACCGCTGCGCTACCTGAGAAGCCCAGTCCTGGTTAGTCTTTCAAATAGTTACAGAATCCTGCTTTCAAGTTTTTTTGTTATGTTTCTTCTTGAAAACATTAGGATTTGAAGAAATATGCTAATGCTAGTTCTGACTGAGTTGTACATAGTCAAATGTTTCCAGAGGAAACCACTTTTTATGAGTAGCTATATTTATAAGACTTTATTTACTTGTTAATTTTCAAGTAGGTTTTTTAATGTTTACTTTTGCAAAGCAGTTTTTCAAAAAATACTGCATTTTGGCTATCCTTACTATTCTGCCTTGACTTTCCTGTCATTTTAAGAAGAGCTGTTTGTTTTATTTGCTTCCTATCAGTTTTTGCTGATATTTGATAAATATTAACGTCAGTAGTATTTTTCTTCTTACTGAACCTCTGACTCTAGTTATCTAGTTATCATATGAGATATTTTTATGTCTTCCATGAGTACATGTGTGGTGTTCATCATGAAAGATTTTGTTTTGCTGAAGCCATTTGCCACTGGTTTTGGGCAGAGGCAGAACCAGGAGGCACGAGGTCACAGTGACATAAACCCTGAAACTCTGGGTGTGGGGCCAGGCTGCATGGGGTCAAATCCCAATTCTGTCAGTCATTAGCAGCTTGGCCTTAGAAGGATTATTTAACTGTCTTGTAAATTGAACTTCATGGTAGTACTCACTTCACAGGGAGGATTACGTGGGAAGATCTGTGTAAAGCCCATAGAACAGGGAAGAGTTTATGGCTAGCCTCTGCTTTTTTTCACAGTAGATACAGAAAAATAACTTATTGAGCTTTGTGGTGTACAATATATTCTTTTTCATTTCAGAAGTATTTTTACAAATAATATTTTGTCATGTGTTAAGAAACATGGCCATGATCCATATGCTTAACTAAAAATGACATAACCAGCAATTAATGATGTAAAAGTTCAGGCCTTGGAAGTTTAAAAGACCCTAGAGATGTCCTTTTGATCCAAAGCAACATTTACAATTTGAACTAGTGACAGCCACTTATAACAGGCCCTGCCTTGGGGCATTGATGGGCCATGCTGAGGTCTGCAAACATTGACTTTTATGGCAGGCTGGAATGTGGGTGGGTCCTCTTTTGGCAGCTGGACTAATTGCTGCCTCCATGCTTCTGTCCTCCTCCTTTAAGAATTACTGCTTCCGGTATGCCAAATTAAAGAGGGCTGCCACCTTCTTATGTCTTTCAAGTTGAATTTGTAACATTAGAAAAAAAGTACGCTACCACAGATAGAGTTCTTTCCTTTTGAATTTATGTATTATTTGAAATTATATATTTTTGGTGACAGAAGGAATGGTGAAGAGTTTTTATAATGAAATTATGTAATATGAGGACCATTTTCCTTGACCTTGGAGTTGAAGGGTGATTTGTCTTTCTGATTTTGCAGGAGTTAGTGACCAAATGCATTTTTAACCTGCCCATACGGATAATTGTTTTCTAGATCAATCTAGTCCTCATTTCCTGGTGTAAGAGTGCTTTCTAAAAACTGATTTTCTTTACTGTGTCATTTAAAAGTCCTACTAGTAATTTTCTCTTGAGTTGTTAAAAGACACAGCCAGTATTCTAACTAGACAAGTCTTACCTTCATTTAGAATTGTGTGGTATTTGCCTTCTAACCATCCTCATCTGTGAGGTCTCTGATTTTTGTGGGCCTCTTTAAAGTATCTTCATGGGACTTATATTAGGTATATGTCTTTTAAGTATAAGGATTTATAAATCTCAAGAACCCCACCTTTTTTTTTTTTTTAAAAAAAAAAGCAAAACGAAAGGAACCTGCTGAAAACTTTCCTCAACTTCAATGGCACACTTAGGTTTTTCACTGTTTACCCTCATCTCTCTTCTGAGTGAGGCTAGTGCTTTGCAAGGTTTATGGTTGCTCTTTTAAGTTCTTAGTATTTGTCATGTTTTTGAGAGTGTTGTAGCAAAACAAACTCACAAAGACTGATGCATTTAACAGTGCTCGTGATGGCTTCTGGATTGCCTGGCAATTAGACCTAAAGAGTTTTTAATAATTGGCCCACCAAAATGAATTACTTTTTTCTCTTGTTTTAAAATTCCTCATTATCTGTACACCTGAGTATCATTTACAGCTTAGAAAAAGGACCCGGCATCCTAGAGGCCTAGGCTACACTTGTGCCAAGCAGAAGTTCCCAGTGTCCCATGGTTGTGGATCTGTAAGGTCTCACACTCTTTGGCAGCCTCTGCTCTCCTACATCTTGTCTGAATGCTACCCAGAAGTCCAGAGAAGCCTCTCTACTTGTTACCCCGTGGTGGCCCTGTGAGAAAGCTTGCAACAGCAGAAACTTGAGGCCTCCAGGCTGTGGCTTCAGTGGTGGTGCGGTGGAGGGTGGGCATGGGAAGGGTTAGCAGCGTGGCCTCCAAGCTTGGTTTGGGGAAGAAGGTGTCCTAGACCAGGTGTGATGCCAGTCCCTTCCTGAACTCTCCCCTCTGGGTGATTTCTTTCCTGACCTAAACCTTTCATTTCATACAAATACTCCAAGATAAAATGGCTTGTTGTCAAAGTTTTAGTCAGTACTGATATTTAATGTCTTTGTTTTACTTTTGATAAGAGGAGATAGAAAGTAAGAAGTTTTCTTACAGGAGGAGACTGGGCTTTCCCAGTCTATTCGGTGAAGAACCCACCCTCAATGCAGGAGATGCAGAAGACAATAGTTAGATCCCTGGGTTGGGAAGATCCCTGGAGGAGGAAATGGCAACTCACTGTCTTCTTGCTTGAAAACTCCCATAAGTAGAGGAGCCTAGCAGGCTATAGTCCATGGGGTCACAAGAGAGTCCGAGGCGACTGAGCACAAAGCATAGATAGGGACAAGTCAAGGTGTTGGGTGGATTAGGGCAGAGGGAGCAGACGGGATGATGTGTGGATAATTCTGAAGACACATTCTTTTGACTTCTGCATTTGTTGCTGGGAGCTGGCCAAGTTTATCCCCTTTTTTGAAAGAAGTAAACAGAAACCATGGAGATCTGCATGGTCAGTTACTACATCTGGAGTCGTTACTCAAGTCCACCAAACATCTGAATTTTTGTGTTGGGAAAAAAAATGGTGACATGTCACCCCTTTGACACATGCTCTTTCGGTAGTCACTTTTGCAAAGAACACTTGTGTCTCCAGGGAAAATGAGGTTTATTGCAGGCATCTGGGTCATAAGGAAAAGACCATGTCTTCTTCCCTCAGGACTGGTCACATGATAAGTTGCTCTCTTTTGGGGACTCTATTCTTTTCTGTCCACTGGCTGTATAATCATATTTTGAGCTTGAGCTTGTCTCTTAATGGATGCCCCACTTGTGTAGCCCTCTAAGATCTTACACCTCATAGCATATGAGCTAATTTCAAATTTTTGAACAGGGATCAGTTTTGCCCAGTTAATTTTTTTGAGCTGTCTGGGGAAGCCCATGATTTGACCATCTGGGGTCTTTTTAGAGAAGCAGATTCTGTCAATGGGGCAGCTTCCCTCCAAAGATAACTTGGCATCTTTCGTAAGCTGTTTAGAATTTGATTTCATTCCTCGTCTATGAAGTGAGTGTGTTAAAGTTCTGCTTCACAAGGTTAATTATAAAGATCAACTGTGTAGCTTTTGAAAGCATTCAAAAAAATGTACACATCAGGCATATAATTGCTGAATCATTTTCAATACTCTAACTTTTCCCAGGACAGTTCATTTAACCAGAATTGTCATACTGAACTTTTTGCTTTAATTTGCACTTTCCTTTTTTGCTGTGTATTAAATTAAAATGTACGTTCCTTGATTATGGAGGTCTTGCCTCATTTTGTCTCTTTACTTGGGTTTAGCAGAGGGCTTGACCTACTCTAGGCAGGTAATAAAAATTTGAATGAGTATAAGAGGGAGTAGGGTGTAGTGATTACATGCAAAGACTTTGAGACTAGACTGTCTCGGTCAGAGTCCTGGTTCTGTCATTTAATAGCTGTGTGATCTTGGGCAAGTTATTTAATGTCATAGAGCCTCAGTTTTTTCTTTTCCTTCTTCAAACTGGGCATGCTGCTGCTGCTAAGTTGCTTCAGTCGTGTCCGACTCTGTGTGACCCCGTAGACCACCAGGCAGCCCACCAAGCTCCGCCGTCCCTGGGATTCTCCAGGCAAGAACACTGGAGTGGGTTGCCATTTCCTTCTCCAATGCGTGAAAGTGAAGTCTCTCAGTCATATGCAACTCTTCGCAACCCCATGGACTGCAGCCTACCAGGCTCCTCCGTCCATGGGATTTTCCAGACAAGAGTACTGGAGTGGGGTGCCATCGCCTTCTCCAGCAAACTGGGCATATTAATACATAATTCAAGAGTTATGAGGTTTGAATGAGTTAGTATATGTAACATTCTTAAGAGTGTTTGTTCTAAAGCACAGTGACCGTCTGTGATGATACAGGGGACAGAGGAGCCTGGCAGCTACATCCTTGGGGTCGCAAAGAGTCAGACATGAGTGAAGGACTAACACTTTTACTTTCAGTCACAGATGTTGGTGAATTAATCTGGAAATACTGCTAGAAAGCATCGTTGAAGCTGAGTTGTAAGTGGTTTGGGAAAAGAATGTTTGCTTTAATACATATGCAGTATAATTTCTTAATTTGAGAAATAGTGTTTTGGAATAAGTTTAAGATATTTATAAAGATATCTCAAATTATATTAATTTTAAGAAATACTAAGAATACCTATCTTAAAAAAGGGCTTAATGGGTACTGAACCCTTGTTAGGCCCACTGTTTTAAACAACTTTCTGTAGTTTGGGTGGATATAAATTTCTAAATCATTTGTTACTCTTAATAATGTGGAAAATCATCTCATGTAGAGCAAGGAACAGTTATTTGCTGCTGCTGCTGCTAAGTCGCTTCAGTCGTGTCCGACTCTGTGCGACCCCATAGACAGCAGCCAACCAGGCTCCCCCGTCCCTGGGATTCTCCAGGCAAGAACACTGGAGTGGGTTGCCATTTCCTTCTCCAATGCATGAAAGTGAAAAGTGAAAGTGAAGTCGCTTAGTCCTGCCCAACTCCCAGCGACCCCATGGACTGCAGCCCACCAGGCTCCTCCGTCCATGGGATTTGCCAGGCAAGAGTACTGGAGTGGGGTGCCATTGCCTTCTCCAAAGACCAAACTGACTTTAGCTTATTTGAATACTTGTAGGTACAAGCCCCAATATATCACCATAGCTAAAATATTTGAAGACAGGATAATGTTTACACTTTTCCCCCTTAAAATGTACCTGTGTACTTTCTGAACAACTCTTGATCTTATAACCGAGCAGTGATATTTCATGGAGCAGAGCTAAAGTGAAGGTGTGATATCCGCAGCCCAGATCCTCACACAGTTACCCCTGAGCTGCATCCTGTTTCCCATTTAATGCACACACTTAAAGACTATCTATTGATTTTTCTCTTCCTCTGTATCATACATAATACATTCCTTTAAATGCTTACTGTGCACTGGGCCTCGCCTAGGAAACTCTGTCCCCTTAGCCAGTTCTCCGCATATCCCTCTCATACCTGCCTTTCAAGTTGCTATTAACTTGGTAGCTCTTGCTTATGAGTGGCTTACCGAGTAGGCTGTTCTGCCTCCACCTCTAAGAGACTAGGGACTTTAGTGGTGGGATGGGGGAACCTGGAGGAAGGAAAGAGACGGAGCTGGAGAGAGGAGGGAGGTGTAATCCACTGAGTTATGCAGAAGCCATTTTCCATAGGCAGAAAAGTAGCATCACAGATGGTAATCAAATCCCACAGAGCTCCAGTTGTGCCATTTTCTGGCTTAATAGAGTTCTTTTCGCCAGTTGGAAAACTCTAAGCACCATATATTTGTGGCATTGTTGCTATGGGAGAATGTGTCCTGAGTTCCCAATAACATGTTTCAAACCTAAGTAAAATCTTCGAGTAAGTTGGGGATGATGTTCTTTGCTGCCTTTTAGGACCTCTGTTAGTTGAGACGTGAAAGAGATGTTTTTTTCTGCTGCCTTTAGTTTTGTCTTTCTCGAGTACACTCCAATACTCTTGCCTGGAAAATCCTATGGACGGAGGAACCTGGTGGGCTGCAGTCCATGGGGTTGCTAGGAGTCGGACACAACTGAGCAAATTCACTTTCACTTTTCTCTTTCATGCACTGGAGAAGGAAATGGCAGCCCACTCCAGTGTTCTTGCCTGGAGAATCCCAGGGACGGGGGAGCCTGGTGGGCTACCGTCTATGGGGTCGCACAGAGTCAGACACGGCTGAAGCGACTTAGCAGCAGCAGCAGCAGTACAGTGCACTTCTCAAGGCAAATGGGAGTGCTGCATACCCTGATGTGTCTTTCCACAGGTCCTGATCTTTCCACAGGTCCTGATCTTTCCACACGTCCTGAACATGTGCCTGTCCTACATTAGGGAGCAGGCACTAGCCAAAATTTGTCATTTATTTGGAAGGTTTAGAAATGTGGAAACTGATATATGTTGTGTTTCTAGTTGAATCAGATTACAACTGTAAAATGTAATTAACTTAAAATGGGAAATGCTTTAATAGCATGCTGCTGTGAAAGTGAAGCTGTGTAGAAAATTAATGGAATCCACACTAGCAAGAATTTTTCAAGTTCGGTGGTTTGGCTCTAGAGATCTGGTTTATCTCTGAATGCTAATGTCTCTCAGGTATCATCTATATATTTTGAAAAAATAGTAAGAATTATTTATTGTTGATGAGCAGCATAAAACTGAAATCCTACCTAGAATAAGATTTGGATAATTCAGAAAGACATTAAAAATATATAAATGTAGAATGTCTTAAAATTTTAATTATTCAAAAAATCTTAATATGTATTTTAATAAACAATTGTGAAGATCTTTGCTGAGTATATATAAGCCTAAAATAAAATGAATATAAGAATTCCTACTCTGAGGGAGCTTGCAATATACTTTGGACAGATTCTGAAACAACGTTTTCAGTATCATATTTAGGAAGCCATGTGTGGTTCTCTTTTTTGAAGTATAAAACTTCACAAAAATTTGTTATTGAGTAATTAAGATTTGGTTTGAGTAGGAAAAGGTGAGTTGGGAACTGAAAGTTGAAAGGAACTTTGTCTATTTATAGGTGGTATAGAAACATGTAACTCGATCAACTTATTCTATAATTAATGTTTAGACTAGAGTTACTAAGTGAGTGTCTTTTCATTTCTTTCCAAATAATGCTGTCAAAGCTATGGTCCATCATCTGATAGAAGTTATTTAGGTCACAGTAGAAGTAAGTTTGTATGATGTCTTTTTTTTTTTTTTTTTTAAGTAAAGCATTGATTGTTAAAGTGAGGATATATATGCTTTAATATCTCCAGGCTAAAATGTTTTTAATTATAGCATTTTTGAATCATTCTGGAATATAGTATAATTACATAATGTCATCAGACTGGATATATTTAGGTAAATGTATAAGTGTATTAATCCTTCATTGTTAGTTGCTCAGTCATGTCTGACTCTCTGCGACCCCATAGACTGTAGCCTGACAGGCTCCTCTATCCGTGGAATTTTCCAGGCAGGAATGGGTAGCCAGCCATTCCCTTATCCAGGGGATCTTCCTGACCCAGGGATTGAACCTGGGTCTCCTGTGTTGCAGGCAGATTCTTTACTGTCTGAACCATCAGGGAAGCCCTATTAATCCTTTGCTCCCCATTTTTTAGAAAAAGGTTTATATACTTAAGAATCAATAGTGCCTGGCAGATTATATAATAAGTGAAGCAGATGATTGGAAAATGCAGGCAGAAAAATGTATGTTTAATTAGAAGATGTTAGCTAGAATTTTAAAAATGCTGAGTAAGCCCCTTAAAATCCAGTCTGCAGTTTGGATCTGACCCAGGTACCGCTGTATGTGACCCCTATCCTGACGGTCAAGGTGGTGGTTTCAGTCGTCTGTTGCTTTGTAACATACTATCCAAAACTTAGTGACTTATCAGTTTTCTCTCTTGATTCTGGAGGATCACAATCAAGTTCTTTCTTGGGATCCATCAAGCAAGGTGGGCTGAGGCATGGGGGTCATCAGAGGCTTCTTTGTGCACAGCTTTGACCTGCACTGCTGGGTCTTCTTTCTCCTTTTGCAGCTTCTCTGAATGGCTGGCTTGGGCTTCCTCACTGCATGGCAGAATCAGAGGAGTCAGACTTCCCACACTCTTGTTGGCTTACCCCAGAATGAGCATTCTAACATGTCTTAGGTAGAACCTGCCAGGCTTCTTAGGCCTAGCCTCAGAAGTTACTCAATGCCGCTAGCCCATATTCTGTGGGCCAATGAATCATAGCCCATCTGGAATTTAAGAGCATGGAGGAACAGGCTTCACCTCCTCTCAGTGAAGGAGAGGCTTACTCAGCTGGGTAACAAGGTCATCTTTGGCAATAAGCGGCTCAGTTATCATTCCAGTCTCTCTGCATCTCCTACCTGCCTTTTCTGGCCTTAGGCCAACTGCTCTTGTAGACAGAAACCTCTGTTCCCTGGAGCTGGACTTTATTTTCCACCAGTGCGTGCACATCCTATGTACACTTACCATTCTGGCCTTGCTTTATTAGGTAAATTTATGTTGGAAAAATTTTTCTACGCATCAAGAGCATAAATGCCTTAAGCTTAGGCCTAATTTTTCTTTATCCTAAGCACTAGATGGATTCAGTACCCTGTATATCCTAGGAATTTAACTGTATTTGTGCATTGACTGATATTTTATATTTTGGAAAGACTGAGTATTATGTTTGCAAAAAATTTAATATAGAGACCTTTCTCCTTTCCACCAAAAAAAAAAAAAAAAGATTCTCAAAAACGTTTTTCACAAAAGGTTCTAAATTTGATTTTAGGCACAAGTGGATTTGAATTTGGAAAGAATAATCCTAAGAAATGAGATCTTCCTTGTGAAGAACATGTTCCCTCTATTTGATAGCAGCAGAGTTGCCAAAGGCCCTTGTTTGTTTATATCCAGTGATATTTACTCTAAGGGACTATTGGATACAGATGTAGTGTTTTGGAGTACATAATATTTTTGAGATCACATAGTACATATGGAAAACATCCCAGAAGCTGTATAAAAATTAATTGTCAGTATTTGAATTGCTTGCTTTTTCTCCTCCCAGAACATTAGTTAAATTTAGCAGTCGTCCAGTAATTCTTATCACTGCTTGTCAGAATACCTAAATAGCATCACTGTAGAATTTCCTTTCTTTCTTGTTCAGAAATGTTGCTTTACTATACTAATTATTACACCGTATGTGCCTCTCACCACACTTCCTTCAGTGTCTTAGTCGCTCAGTCATGTCTGACTCTGCGATCCCACAGACTGTAGCCCTCTAGGCTCCTCTGTCCATGGGATTCTCCAGGCAAGAATACTGGAGTGGGTTGCCACTTCCTTCTCCAAGGTGTCCTTCAAAGCAAAGAAGAAAATAAGTGGCTAGAACACCCTCTGAAATCTGGAGGGCAGAGGGTGTTTTTTCCTTATATAGGGGAAATTTTTTAAAACAGTCCTTGGAGATTAGAATATGTATGAAACTGAACTGAAACATTTGCTCAGTCATGTCCGACTCTTTGCAACCCTGTGGACTATAGCCACCAGGCTCCTCTGTCCATGAAATTCTGTAGGCAAGAATACTGGAGTGGGATCCTTCTCCAGGGATTGAACCTGAGTCTCCTGCATTGCAGGCAGATTCTTTACTGTCTGAGCCACCAAGGAAGCATTTTTTTAAAAATACTTTGTATCCCCAGCTTAGAGCTGCCACTGTTTTGTGAGAACTTGCTGCATACATTTTAGTTATTTGTCTATAGCAATGATGGTAATGTTTTATCAGCTCACTTAGTTCCTAAGATTTTAGGGTCATTGGAGAAATACATCATTTTTCCTGTCCCAATACCTGGAGATGGAAATGCCAACCCACTCCAGTAATCTTGCCTGGGAAATCCCATAGACTGAGGAGCCTGGCTACAGTCAGGAGTCCTCAGGCTACAGTCAGGAGTCCTCAGGCTACAGTCGATGGGGTTTCGAAGAATCAGATATGACTTAGTGGCTCAGCACGCATGCATACTATCAATTGGAATCATATCATCTCTGTTTTGCAGGCAAAGAAAAGAGACTAACCCCTTTTGAGCTTAGTTGGTAGCCTGAATCTTGGAAGCCAAGGCCAGGCTATGTGTCCTTAAAATGAAAGGCTTATTCTAATAGGTTTTTTATACATTTCAGGAAAAACCATTACTTTGTTAATTTGCTTAAAACAAAATTCCTTCAATAAATAAGTCAAAGTGATAGATTTCTTTTTTCCAAATTGCGTTGAATATTATCACTAGGTGTTCCGTTAAGAAAGAAGCAAGCATTTTGTGGTCTAATACTTAGGTGTAAGTCAAGTTTATGCAAGATGCCTTATAGCATATATTTTAGGTAGTATTGTGAATTTCTAAAAAACAAACAAAACTGGTAGCAAGAATCACATTCTAAATTTATTGCACTGAGGAGACTTCAAAAAAAAAAAAAAAAAGCTGCTTGTTACCAATGTTCCAGGGAACACAATTAGTAAAATCCCCAAATATTATTGTTTCTTTATAAGTGGAAACATATTGAAAAATTGTATAGTTTAGAGTTAGGAACATATTTTGGGCTTTATTTGTTGTGGTGGTAGTATTGGTAGTAGTATAATGGATTTTTAAAAATTATCTTCTGTGGCCACTGTTTTATCAATAAAAGTATGCCCTTTTAAAGCTCCTCTTGGTGAACATATTTCCACAGTAAGAATGTTTATTGCTTTTTTAATACCCAAGCTTTATAGCAGGCACATCTTTTAATACAATATTTTTAGCTCGTGTTTTTCTAGGGAAAATTTATATGTATGCCTCCAAACCCAATAATGACATATTAAACCCAAATGTGGGGGAAATAGCTCAAGTTACATTTTTAGTATAACATGGATATCTGGAAAACCACACTCATTGTCAGCCAAGAGGTCATATGCCATGTCACCAGCTAGAAACAGCACTTAGTCTTACTAATAGTTTGGTCTTCAGTAAACAGCATTTTAGATTCAACGTGATAGTCTGTTAGTTATGTGTGGGAGTTTTGCTGTGTGTGGGTTGAGGGTCCGGGGTAGATGTGTTACACGTTTTCTCTATTTGAAAGAAGAGGACAATGTTAGTGGTTTTTTTTTTTTTTTTTTTAAGGTAAGGATTGCTGCCACTACTTTAGAGGGGTTAACAACCCAAGCACTCAGGTGATATCACTCCTAATTTACGCAAGGAGAAATAGAGGCAGGGAGCAGCAAACCTCACTTGAGGGCCCAGAGCCAAGTTTGGCAGGACTAGGGTTTGAACCCAGGCAATCTGCTGTCAGGGTCTTCACTGTGCTGTTCCTAGAAATGATTAGTTTCTAACTTTTGTAAACTGAATATGGCTTCTGGAAGTATATGCAAAGCAAGTTAATTACAACAGAACGTTTGGTTGTCTGGTGGTATGTGTGTTTATAATAAAAACTCTTGTTCTCTTTGGTGTTAAGAGAAGCTTATGTGAATCTGAATTCTCAGCAATTCACTTGGTAGTAAAATAGGCACTTTGGAAGATAACCTGAGCTACTTTCAAAACCCCGTGATACCATTTACTGCAATGAAGTAGTAAATAGCTTTAGTAAATTCTACCATTTAAGCAAGTAGTTTTGTGTGGCCTTCCTTGAGGTGTCTCCTGGCCTCTTGTGGTCAGCTCTTCACGTAACTGGGACAAATTGTATCACAGAGGAAAAGAAAAACAAATATTTATTGAGTACACTCTGTGTTCAGAGCCCTTTAAAATGGACTTTATTTAATCTTCATAAATTGAGAATAACCGTACACATCCAAAGACAGAGAAAGTTCCCATAAATACATGAAATAACTGGTTTCAGATCGTACACCTTGTATATAGATCAGTTCTGATTGGAACCTTGGTCATTTTCATTCTACTAACTGATGTAGAATAAGGGCCATTATTGTTTTTCTCTCTTCCAAGCACATGTGTGTGAATGACACTGGAGACTCAATTCAAAGGGCAAGATGTCTTCTGTGGCAGACCCAGATCTGGGTCTTTCAGAGCAGCCGTCTGAGCGTACCATGCTGTGGTGGGGGCTGTGGGAGCCGTGGTGAAGTGAGGTTCCTGTAGGTAAAGTAGAGGAGAAAGCCCAAGGCAGGGGCCTCTCTTCTTTCTCCATCAGTAGGTCTTTGTAAACTGGAAACTGTCTTCAAAGGCATTGAAAATCTCCCCTAACCAGCATGATACACTAATACGATATGTATTTAAAATACTGCCATCATCACCACTGTCCTTGCCATTAGGTGGTTGTATTTTTCAATAAAGCTTCAATAATCAGTTTCCTTAGTCCTAGCAAAATAGGACAGTAAGACAACTGTGAAGCTATATCATCTCTGTCTTCCCCAGCCATCTAGTTGGTCTCAATACCCTTTCTATTGCCTGAGAACTTCCCTCTGAAATCCAAATGAACTGTTCTCTTCAGCTGTGAAAGTGTGGGCATGTCGCAGTTGCTACTGAGCATCTCCTTGTCACCTATTAAAGTCATCCAAACACTTCACAGGGATGTGAAAATCTTGGCCTACCACAGACCCGAAAATCTCAAAATAAAATGACCTATTTGGTGTGTCAAAAGCGCTTTTGATTAAATTACTGAAAATATTTAAGAAGGTGGTAAGTGAGGATGGGCTGACTGAACAGCATATACTTAGAATTATCTTCTAGCCATAGCGATTTTTCACAGCAAATATCAATAGATTTTCTTAGCTTATAACTACTTACCAAGTGATCAACTCTACCACAGATCTTTCTGGAGCTTCCTCACTTTTAGGCAAAGTAATTTGAAACTGGTCCGAAAGCCAGACGTTGGGGATTACCTTATTCTTGGTCCTAAACCTAGACCTGTCTTATAAATAGTTGAATTGCAGGCCAAGCTGTCCCTGTGTGACATGTTCCTGTAAATGTCCTGCTGCCACAAACTGCTAATCTTGGCCAAAATAGAATTCTCTGTCTGCCCAGAGCTGTCCTGCTTTCCGAGGATGCCATCCCTGTGCTGCTTTGCCACACAGGAAGGCGTGCAGACATCACCCAGAAAAATCTACTTGTCTCCCAAGATTCTCTGCCCTTTTAAGCTACTTGACTTGATATCCTTTCTCTGGACCCAGGCACGTGGTTTGCATGGAGCGATCTTCCCAAGCAGCCAAGTCTACAGTCCCAGTGCAGGAAGGACAAGGAGTGGGGAAGGAAGATATGAACCCTGTGCTGCCGGGTTACCCACGGGTGATGGGATGGTCTTGATAAAGGAGCCTGCTCAGGCAGGCTTAGCTCCATGGACAGTCTGCCTCTTTGGGGAGAAGGAAGGATGGGAGGACATGTTTTGCAAAAAATTAAATGTTTCACAATGTAAACGTTTAACAAAGAAGGCCCAGGCTTCGTCGTCTCAGGCCAGTGCTTCCATAGATCTCAGTCAAGGGAACGATGTGGTCCCTGGGCTTCAGGATCAAGAACAGAAAAATGGGCCTGGGCCTGGAGGAAGAGGAGAGCAGTGATGGAAGTAAGGGACAATTGGACAGTTGCTCCAGTCGCCTTACCGAGGTGTTGGCAATGTCAGTACGGAGGCAGCCTGGGGAAGCAAGGTGGCCTATTGTTGTTCAGTTGCTAAGTCAGGTCTGACTCTGTGTGACCCCATGAACTGCAGCACACCAGGCTTCCCTGTCCTTCACTATCTCCCGGAGTTTGCTCAAACTCATGTCTATTGAGTCAGTGATGCCATCCAACCATTTCATCCTCTGTCACCCCCTTTTCCTCTTGCCCTCAATTTTCCCCCAGCTCCAGGGTCTTTTCCAATGAGTCAAGAGCCCAGAAGGCACTGTGGGCCTTCTTCCTGTGACCAGGAGAGGAGCATGATCACTAGAGCTCCTGGACGTGGGAAGGTGTGTATGCAGTCTCTCAGCAGCCTTTTGGGAACCAGAGACCATTTCCTTGCACCGTTGTGATGGGGTAGTTCACATCCCCTCAATTATGCTTCCTGAGGAGGTGGCCAGGGAAGCACCTCTTCAGGCATACCTTTTATTTTTTAACTAATAGTACTGAAATTTTAAAATATCTCTAATAAAATTGTGTTCTGTGAAACCTTTGCCAGTGAATTTTAAAGCTTGGGGGAGAATTGGCATTTAGATTTCCACCTGAAATGCTGATAATCCAAGTATTTTGAAGACATGCTCGAAAGAATGAATTTCATTAGGAAGAACTAGCTTCCTAAGCAAAATGTGCAAGTGGACAAAATTCATTGCAGGTTAGATTGATCTTTCCATGGAGATGGCTGAAGCAAACAAAGGGTCTGCCCGACTCAGTGTCTTCTCCTCCCTCTCCCCACCCCATCCTTGACATCTTGCTCTTTAAAAGGAGGTCCTCAGGGTTCTAAGGGCCCCGTGTTGAAAAGGTGTGGTGGAAGACTGTGTCATCCTTTATTGAGGGCTGAGTGAGGGAAAGTTTTGGTGTATTTGTGTTGCAAGTGACCATTTCTGGGTTAGTCACTCCTTCATCCCTGCCCCACAGACCTGCTGCTTCTTCCCCCATCTCATTGTTATTAATGAACTAAATGAAGAATCGAACAACCTGTTAAATTGCGAGGATTTTGTGTGCTGCTATAACATGCCTTATGTTGCTCATCAAAGAACAGCTTAAATTGAGCCCCCATCTATAAATGACCAAGATATAATGCACTGTTAAACTGTCTTCATGTACCACTAGCATCTTTTTTTAATCACTCAAGTAGTTTGTATTGCATAAATGATGATCTATAGATTCCAGAATTATACTTGTGAGTAACATAAACAACTATTTCTTTACTATCTGAATTGTCATCTTATTATATTTAGAACATAAATATTTTTATACTCAGACAATTTTATGTGTTGTATGTAATGACAGATGATTTGAGCTGAGGTTAAAATCTACCACTTTTGCTAAATCCATGTCATATATTTAAGAGTTTTCCATTTTAAGTATAGCATTTATAGTAATATATCTGATAAGCATGTATTCAGTTCAGCTGTGATTTTATGCATTTTTACATTGCATGTATAGGAAGGTAATATTAGTACTATATGAATTAGCCATTTGATTAATTTTTACTTAAAATGTCCATATAAATAATTCCATATACACATATGGGTTTACATGGGCAGGAAATTTGTGTTGGTTTTGTGATTAATAAAATGTTATTAATTTATCTCTTTAGCCAAAGCAATCTGGTATGTTTGCTTGTTATTAGCATTAGAGTAATAATTTAAATTTATGTAATTCTTTTAAAAACAAATTAACTAGGTCCCTTTTAAAATTGAATGGCAACTTGGCTTAAATGGTCAAACCTGTGTAGTTTCAGAATTCAGAATGAAAATTTGAAGGCTGGGATGACAGGAGTGAGCAAGGTAGAGAAATACTTGTTTTTCCAGCAATGCTGTTTTCTCAGATCCTCATGAAAAGCAAATGGAAAAATGTATGCTTTTTCCAAGCGATGAGAAAGAGAAATAGAAAAAGATTTATGTACATTCACACTTGCAATGATTTTTGAAGTTAATCCAAAAGGACATCTTAATGCAAAATAATATGCAAATGGATTATCATTCCTATATCTTTCATGGAAAGTACTCTGGTGACGTTTTCAAATGCAAAAACAATAGCTGCACCTCTGTCCTTCCTGAGGGGTGGGAGTGGGGCAGCGGAGGTGGGATGGGGTGGGGAGTTCCCATCTACATCTGAGAGGAGAATTATTGCCTTTCACTGTCAGGTTTCTCCCAGTCTTTCGTGCTAGAGATAAATTTGTTCTTAAGCTGCTGATGAAGCCTCAGAGGCCTGGCTGGGGGGCCATCACTGGTGATAACACACTATTAATTCCTCTAGAAATTTAAAATTAGCCCCCTTGGTTGTGTTTGTTCAATAAATTCCAGACAAAGAAGAGTAACAACAAAACATTTTTGGATGTTGAAGAATTAACTTAGAATCTTTCTCTTCTTGACCTTGTGACATTGAGATCCTTAGGAGATAGGAAGAAAATCGAGATTTTTATATTAGCCAGTACTCAGATGGAGCATACTTAGAATCAGTTTGCTGAGTCTCCAGAAGATGGAATTATTGTCACTAGTAGCAGCTCAATTTGTTTTTATTACCCAGTGTAGCAGCTGCCAGTGTTGAGACATCTTTAAAAACAAACACCAAAAAACTGTACTATGTAAACTCTGCTATGAAGTTTGTTGAACAGAAACTGTGTTCTCTCCTCTGCTGGGTAAACTGTACTATTCCGAGATAAACCCCTGTAAGGGGTTTTCAAGTTTCTGCTGAGGACACTGAGCTGTGTCACATGTTGCAATGACTAGAGAAAGTTACAATCGCTTTAACATAGGTTAAAACAAATAAACGAACCAATAACCCTGCTCCGAATGTCTGCAGAGGAAGGACATCTTCTTTTTGACTAAGGATGGGAGAGCACTTCTTAGTCAAAGTGCTTAGTGAGGAGAGCACTCAGCTCACTCCCTGCAAGGAGCCAAGGGAACTCTGGGTAAGCCTTTGGCACTTGTCAACTTCCCTAACAAGGTTTCATCTTGTTGGAGTGATTGGGTAGGATTCGGCTTTAGGGGAAGAAGGGAGATATATTTTGAGGAGAGGGAGGTTCAGATGGGGGTTGATTCTGTGAGGATTCTCATTTCGTTAAAGGACAGGCCGCTTGACGAGAGGCGGAAGGAAAGGCAAGAAGGGGAGGTTGAGGTCACTCTGTGGCAAGCTTTAAAGGTCAGCCTTGACTGAGGAGTTGGGAGTTCTTTCAGCTGCATGTAATCTGCCCCCTTTTCAGAATAGCTGACAGCTCCATCATAGACCCTTGGGTCCCCTGATTTGGGACTGGGGTGATGGAATAGTGCTGTGGGGAGAAGAGGGAGCTCTGGCTTAGGAGACAGCATGGTTTCGTATGTTGGACCCAAGGCTTACTAGTTATGTGACCTTAGGCAAGTTACTGAACCTTTCTGTGTTTCAGTGGTGGTATGAGGATTAAATGTGGTAAACCACGTAAAGCACACAGGAGCACTGCAAATAATTGGAAAAAAAAAAAAAAAGTTTGGTTGCTACTGAACCTCTTATGCCATCTTAGACAGTCTCCTTCCCTTTCTGTCCCATTAGGAGCTTAGCTCTGACTCTTTGTGACCTCATGGACTGTAGCCCGCCGGGCTCCTCTGTCCATGGGATTCTCCAGGCAAGAACACTGGAGTGGGTTGCCATGCCCTCCTCCAGGGGATCTTCCCAACCCAGGTATCGAACCCAGGTCTCCCACATTGCAGGCGGATTCTTTACCATTGGGCCTCGAGGGAGGCCTGTGAATGAGTCCAGAGATAGACAAAGTACGATGAAGAGATGGGGAGATGGTCAACAGAGGTAAGGTGTAGGGAAGAGGAAAGTATGGGCTTTTGCGTGAAATATGAGTAATTACCTGTAGGTTTATTTCTATAGTGAAGTCTGACTTCCTCGAACAAAAGTTCTTGCCCATCTCTTTCCCATATTCAGAAAAGAGAAGGAAAGAAACAGGCTCAGGCTCTAGCTACTTTGGTAGGCTTTGAGCCTGAGCTTGAGTGTCCCCATAAGTCCTACTTGGTCCCTGAGGAGAGGAAAGAAGTAACAGCTTATCAGCCCCAGGCAGTCAAAAAACACTGTGTGGGATAAGGTTCAGCTAATTATCTTCTCCGATGGCTCAGCAGTAAAGAATTCACCTACAATGCAGGAGACACAGGTTTGATCCTTGGGTCGGAAAGATCTCTTGGAGTTGGAAATGGCTACCCAGTCCAGTGTTCTTGCCTGCGAAATCCCCTGGTCAGAGGAACCTGGTGGGCTACAGTCCATGGGGTCACAAAGAGTCGGATGTGACTTAACAGCATTAAGTCATGTGACTAAACAACAGCAACAAGCTCTGTCAGTAGGTCTTCAGACCCCTAGTATTTTCAGAAATAACATTTGTGTTGTCTGTCGTTTGCAGTAACTTGGACCGTTGGAAACTGTGGTTGTTTCTGAGACCCATGAACCAGAATTGCGAGTCCTAAAGACACAATCGGAGAAGGCAATGGCACCCCACTCCAGTACTCTTGCCTGGAAAATCCCATGGACGGAGGAGCCTGGTGGGCTACAGTCCCTGGGGTCGCAAAGAGTCAGACACGACTGAGCGACTTCACTTTCACTTTTCACTTTCATGCATTGGAGAAGGAAATGGCAACCCACTCCTTGCCTGGAGAATCCCAGGGACGGGTGAGCCTAGTGGGCTGGTGTCTCTGGGGTCGCACAGAGTCGGACATGACTGAAGCGCCTTAGCAGCAGCAGCAGCAAAGACACAATGTGTAGAAGCCAGGCTCTGACAAGAGCAGGGAATACCTGCCCAGTGCCCGCAGCTGATAGTCCTGAAGTGATGAGTCTCTGTGCTTATAAAGAATAGTTTTTTAGGGAGACAATTTAGTGAAAGTTGACATGGTGACTGCCTTGACTTCTGAGAGAAATGTAAATCTGGAGAAACCACAAGTCTGTATAAATACTTCTGTGGTTGCAATTCTGAGGACTGTGGAAACTCTTAGCCCGTTTCCAGGTGTTTGATTTTCTTAATATCCTAGGAAAGAGACTCATCTTGGAAGACACTTAGCTCCCTGTGAGGAGCCAAGGGAACTCTGGGTAAGCCTTTGGCACTTGTCAACTTACCTAACAGGGAACCTTTGGCCTGGCATCTTATTGGCAGAGAAGCTACTGTCATTGGCCAGATTTGGAGATGGGGTGGGCTTTCTAGGGCTCCCTAATAATCACACATAGAGTGCTCAGGGAGCCTCATGTGAATGGCTGAGAAGAGATAAGCTCACTAGGACATGGACAAGCCAGCCTGCAGAGGGCAAGTGTAAATGACGGAGCCAACCACTAGTGGGGTTGGCTCTGATGGGAGTTGGTATTTCAGTTTGTGCTTGCATTTAGTATACAAATGGACAGTCCTGCTGGGGAAGATTCATTATCTCAAGAGGTGACTTAAAGAAGTACTGAGTTGCATTCTCGGAGGCTGCATTGCTCCACAGGAGAGTTAATTATTAGAGCTTTTTGCAAAAATATATTTACTTAATTTTTCTTTAGCACAGACTTCTTTTTTTAACAGTGAGCCAACTTGTTTCTTGATTTTGAAAGTTGTTGCCAACACACTGGATTATTGAGTAAAGATGTTTCCTTGGTTTCCTAGGAGAGGGATTGAGCAGGGCAGAGCATGACACAGAAGGAAAACATCCAGGCTTCTCAATTTTGGGGTGTTATTATTTTTGAGGAACTCTAGTATCCGCTCTGTTAATCTTTGAATGTAGGTCAGGAGGGAATAAGAGGAAGTGAGAAGGAAAAAAGCAACTTTGTATTTTTTAATATGGCAGAACGGTATCAAATGATCACCAGCATGATTAGCACAGTTTATGGTTGTGTTTAAGTATGGTGTTTGAGAAAGCTGAGCTTTTTCAACAGTATTTATTATAAATAAAAAAATAATAGTACCCTGTATTTGCCTAGTGCTGTTCTGCTGCTTTACAATATCCTATATGTGAATTTTAACTCCTCTAATACTTCACAAGGGATTGGGGGCAGGAGGAGAAGGGGACGACAGAGGATGAGATGGCTGGACGGCATCACTGACTTGATGGACGTGAGTCTGAGTGAACTCCGGGAGTTGGTGATGGACAGGGAGGCCTGGCGTGCTGCAATTCATGGGGTCGCAAAGAGTCGGACACAACTGAGTGAATGAACTGAACTGAACTGAACTGATACTTCACAATACTGAGGATAGGTATAATTTTGTTTCTATTTTATGATGGAAGAAACTGAGGCTCAGAAACATGCTCCAGATGACATGCTAGGAAGGCGCTAGAACAGAGCTGGGTGTCCAGAGTTTGTTCCCTTAGTGGCCGCCCTGTGTCCACTGTCCACAGCCTGAGTTAGAGAATGCAGACTGTTAGCTAGTTCCTTGCACATTGGATTTGTCCAGTTTACTTTGAAAGTAGCCATTCCACTTCTCTAAGACAATAAAGTACCTTATTTAATACTAGAAAATCTTCATATGTATATCCTCTATACTTTTAAGAAGTACTTTTTACAGACCTTAGTGAAAAATTCCTTGCAATAGTAGTTCCTGGCATTGGGAGGCTTTGGGTTGAATATTGGGCTGATATTTCTTGGCTTTCATGATTAACTTTAGCTGAAGTGAGACCAATCTTTGTGCTTCTGATACATGTTAAATGTGAATAGCCCCCAGATGGCAGACCAGGACGATGCATGTTGACTTCAATGGGTATGTGAACCCTAATTTGGAGTTCCCTTGGCGTGCTAAAGTCTCCGTAATTCTTAAAGTAGGTGGACGTTTTGTGTGTGTTGCCTGTGGGTTAATGAAGCCTGCAAACTAACACAGCATGCTAACATGCTCAATTATGAAATCCCCCAAATTTTACCAACAAAATAGCATTCTCCTTAGAGGAAATTTGAAAAAATAAATTAAGAGTGCAAAGAAGGAAATAAAGGTCACATCTACTACTACTCCAGAGCCAGCCACTATTGAAATCTACTTTCCTTCTATTTTTTCCCCCCCTTACACACACATTCCTAGACATGCTCTCTTACAGCAATAGTGTGGGTCATTAATGTGTTGTTATTCTCTGAGATAAAATTTAACCAAGGTGTGGAACACAGGATATTTTGCACATGCATTTTTTGCTGGAGAAGCCACAGCTATGTAACTATTTATAGTGTTTCTTAGCTATCTCATGCATCATTTCCTCTCTTACTTCCTCGGTGTCACTGGCAGTGCTACTGCTGGCCTGTCTGCTCTCCACTCGTGACATCTGAGTCATCATTGACAGCGCTGTCCCCAGGCTTCCTCACGGAGTCTGTTACTGAGCTTGGTTATTTTTCTTCTCCTTGACATTTCTCAGATCTGTACTTTTTCAACTGCTGCCCTACCATCAGCCATCTCCTGCTATCCAGTGTCTGTTTCTGAGCCTTGAGCTTCTTCTGTGTTCAATCCACACTTTAAAAAGTAATTTTCTCTTAAGTGTTTTCTCAGCATCCTAATCTTAGCAGGACTCCCCCCATGGCGATACCACCTCTCTATGACCTTCTGGTTGTCTCTGCATTGGTTTCAGAGTCTCCATGCATCCTCTATCACCTCATCCACTTCATGCCAGGCAAAGACACACCTTAGGCCTTTCTTACTGCATTGTTCAAGGTGAACTGGTCTGGCCCTACTGAAAATTGTGAAGTAAGCAAAGTCTTTGCCATTTCCATCCTGTATCCTCCATAATATATTTTTAACCACAAGGGTTCTTCTTCCCTCCTATTTGGCATTTGGAGTTCACACTTCCAGTCAGATGTGAAAGGATCTGAAAGGATCGCATATTGTTTTATGTGATCAAATGTCTTTAATGAGATAAAGTTGGTACAAGTAGATATAGTTTCTATTTTTTTTTAAATTGCTCTTAGTTGGCTAATAAAAAGTTACAACTCTGTATTGATACTCTCCACCCCAAATTAAAAAGAATTTTTTTCCCCTAATATGTAAGTCTGGGAATAACTACTTAAAGCTGTAGCAGTGAAAAAGAGAAGTAGCAGGAGGAGGAGAGATAAAGAATAGGACAGCCAGTAAGAGATAGTAATATTAGCAAGCTGTGTCCTTTGATAAGAGTGCATTATTATGAGTATGTTTTTCTTTGATAAAAATGTGTGCTAATTTAGGGAAAAAATACTTTCTTCTTTTGTTTTATTGTGTAGTCCCTTCTTCTTAGCTACAGATGGAAAGAATATTAACCATAATATTCTATGGTATTGTATCCGTCGTAGAATAATAAACGTGAAAGTACTGAGCCTGTTATTTTCTTTATCCTTGAATCTCAACATCTAGTTAGTGCCTGGCATGCTCTGCATAGTCAACAAATGATTGCTGATTAAACGATAGTGTTTAGGAACAGGATGGTCTTTTTTATATTTCTAGGGTTTTAGTTTATTTTTACCCAACAAAATGAAGAATTTGACTCTATAACAGCAGTATCAGAAATCCACATTTCAAAAACTATAGAAAATGGGATCCAGTTGTTCACGAGGATATTTCATTTGCAACCCATGTTGGTGACAGCACGGAGTAGATTCCTCTGGTGCTGATACTTGGCTTTAAAGACCTCTTCTTTTGCTTTGGGGACTGAGCTAAAAAAAGAGCCAGCCTGAGACCACATGAAATGTGCTTCAGTGGCCATGTCAGTATGCTGGCCTGGCAAGGAGAGCTTGCATGGGTGGTGTTATATTCCAAGGTGTGTGTTAGTCGCTCAGTCACGCTCAACTCATTGTGAGCCCATGGACTGTAGCCCTCCAGGCTCCTCTGTCCATTTGATTTCCCAGGCAAGAATAGTGGAGTTGGGTTGCCGTTTGCTTCTCCAGGGTATGTTCCCAACCTACGGATCAAACCCAGTCTCCTGCATTGCAGGCAGATTCTTTACCATCTGAGCCACAGGGGAGCCCTTATATTCTAAAGGTGGAGCTATCTCTTCTGTGTCCTAGTATGACTTCATACTCATAGACACTAATCTTGTCCTTTCCTTGCTTCAGCCAAAATTGGGGTTGTAGAGAGACCAGAGGTCTCTTCAAGAAAATTAGAGATACCAAGGGAACATTTCATACCAAGATGGGCACAAGAAAGGACAGAAATGGTATGGACCTAACAGAAGCAGAAGATATTAAGAAGAGGTGG
The DNA here is from genome assembly GCF_003369695.1 of Bos indicus x Bos taurus. NCBI lineage: Eukaryota > Metazoa > Chordata > Mammalia > Artiodactyla > Bovidae > Bos > Bos indicus x Bos taurus. Next base: position 67,912,131 of record NC_040084.1, on the reverse strand, counting down.
CAAGACTACACAGAAGAACTATACAAAAAACATCTCTATGACCCAGATAACCATGATGGTGTGATCACTCATCTAGAGCCAGCCATCCTGGAATGTAAAGTCAAGTGGGCCTTAGAAAGCATCACTATGAACAAAGCTAGTGGAGGTGGTGGAATTCCAGCTGAGCTATTTCAAATCCTAAAAGATGATGCTGTGCGAGTGCTGCACTCAATAGGCCAGCAAATTTGGAAAACTCAGCAGGAGCCACAGGATTGGAAAAGGTCAGTTTTTGTTCCAGTTTCAAAGAAAGGCAATGCCAAAGAATGTTCAAACTACTGCACAATTGCACTCATCTCACACACTAACATGGCACCCCACTCCGGTACTCTTGCCTGGAAAATCCCATGGATGGAGGAGCCTGGTAGGCTGCAGTCCATGGGATCATGAAGAGTCAGACATGACTGAGCGACTTCACTTTTCAGTTTCATGCATTGGAGAAGGAAATGGCAACCCACTCCAGTGTTCTTGCCTGGAGAATCCCAGGGACGGGGGAGCCTGGTGGGCTGCCATCTATGGGATCACACAGAGTCGGACACGACTGAAGTGACTTAGTGGCAGCAGCACACACTAGCAAAGTAATGCTCAAAATTCTCCAAGCCAGGCTTCAATAGTACATGAACCATGAACTTCCAGATTTTCAAGCTAGATTTAGAAAAGGCAGAGGAACCAGAGATCAAATTGCCGACATCTGCTGGATCATCAAAAAAGCAAGAGAGTTCCAGAAAAACATCTACTTCTGCTTTATTGGCTATGCCAAAGGCTTTGACTGTGTGGATCACAATAAACTGTGGCTAATTCTCAAAGAGATGGGACTACCAGACCACCTGACCTGCCTCCTGAGAAATCTGTTTGCAGGTTAAGAATCAACAGTTATAACTGGACATGGAACAACAGACTGGTTCCAAATCAGGAACGGAGTACGTCAAGGCTGTATATTGTCACCCTGCTTATTTAACTTATATGCAGAGTACATCATGTGAAATGCTGGGCTGGATGAAGCACAAGCTAGAATCAAGATTGCCGGGAGAAGTATCAATAATCTCAGATATGCAGATGACACCACCCTTTTGGCAGAAAGCAAAGAAGAACTAAAGAGCCTCTTGGTGAAATTGAAAGAGAGTGAAAAAGTTGGCTTAAAACTCAACACTCAAAAAACTAATATCATGGTATCCGGTTGCATCATGTCATGGCAAATAGATGGGAAACAATGGAAACAGTGACAGACTAATTTTTTGGGCTCCAAAATCACTGCAGATGGTGACTGCAGCCATGAAATTAAAAGATGCTTGCTCCTTGGAAGAAAAGTTATGACTAACCTAAGCAGCATATTAAAAAGCAGAGGCATTACTTGGCCAACAGAAGTCCATCTAGTCAAAGATACGGTTTTTCCAATGGTCATGTATGGGTGTGAGAGGTGGACTATTAAGAAAGCTGAGCACCGAAGAATTGATGCTTTTGAACTGTGGTGTTGGAGAAGACTCCTGAGAGTCCCTTGAACTGCAGGGAGATCCAACCAGTCCATCCTAAAGGAAATCAGTCCTGAATATTCATTGGAAGGACTGATGCTTGAAACTGAAAACTTCGATACTTTGGCCACCTGATACAAAGAACTGACTCATTGGAAAATATCCTGATGCTGGGAAAGATTGAAGGTGGGAGGAAAAGGGGACGAGAGAGGATGACATGGTTGGATGGCATTACCGACTCAGTGGACAAGAGTTTGAGTAAGCTCCCGGAGATGGACAGGGAAGCCTTGCGTGCTGCAGTCCGTGGGGTCACAAAGAGTCAGACACGACTGAGTGACTGAACTGAACTGAGGGAGGGGGTGATAGGACTTTTGTTCAGCAAGTATGATGGGGCTGAGGCAGTATCTGCTTTCAAATACCGAATCTTTAAAATATTCTATGATTGTATAATTATGATGCATTCTGTTGGTGGAATTGTTGGATTTTACATTGAATTGGTTAAAATCATTTCTACAGGAGAATACAGGTTTTTCACTAAAGTGGAAGGAGATTGTATGGTAAGACAGTGGAGAAGAAACAACAAGTGTATTATGTAGCTGTCTGGAATATTTAATACCAAAGGCAAGCCTTGAATGAGGAAGAGGAGATAATAGATTGCCTTTCCTATGGGCTTGCTTACCATGCTCTTGGAAAACAAGAAGGTGAAATTCAGTGTTTCATGTCTTTGGATTGTGCCACAGTGCTTGCCCTGCATCAGGCAGCTTTTGACTAATATCCTGTAGATTTTAGTTTGTTATTCATTTGCCATTTGCTTTCATGTTGTATTTTAAGCCAATGTGATAATGAAATGAATTGTTTTACTATATGTATATTTATTATATATTTTAAAATAATTTTATTTATATTTGGCTATGCTGGGTCTTTGTTGGTTTGTGGGCTTTTCTCAAGTTGGGTCGAGCGGGGGCCACTCTGTGGTAGTGTGTGGGGCTTCTCACTGTGGTGGCTTCTCTTGTTGCAGAGCATGAGCTCTAGGGGAAGAGGGCTTCAGTAAATACAGCTCATGGGCTCCACAATTGTGGCCCCAGGCTCTAGAGCACAGGCTCAATAGTTGTGGTGCACAGGCTTAGTTGCTCTGTGGCATGTGGGATGTTCTTAAATCAGGGATTGAACTTGTGTCTCCTACATTGGCAGGGGGATTCTTTACCACTGAGCTGCCAGGGAAATCCTGAATTGTTTTATTTATTCTGTTTATAAAAGCAAACAATGTTAATAGCTCAAATAAAATAGAAATATATTTGTAATGGCATCATAGCATATGAGGTGCTATTTTCATTCTTCCTTGAGAGGCTAAGAATTGTATTTATACACTTGTTTCAGGTCTGGAGTGAGAAGAAAGTAGATGGAGCTTGTATGTAAGCAGTTGTTGGTTTATTTAAATTTTCTGCATTAGGATGTTTTCATTTTTAGAGGATACCCCTACATATTAACAGTATTAAGAAATACATCTGAAGAAAACAACCCAAACAAAACAAAACAAAACAGAAAATACATTAAAAAAATACTTCCGAGTAAGAATTTCAGCTAAGGCTCACTACTTAGTGGTTATGGAAAAGTAGACATTCTCCATATCAGGGTCACTAGAGAATGAGACAAGTCAGGATTTTGATTCTACTCAAATAGCTTGGTCAGGAAAGCAGTGACTTGGCTGAGCCTCAGTTATAGTAGCAATTGCTGAAGCTCAGAAGGCAGAATGGCTCCTCAGTGATTTGACTGGAAATCTTCAGTTTCTCTGTACCATCCTTCTTATCCATGCAGTTTTGGTCTTAGATTTCTTAGCATCTCTATTCAAGACTTACTTTTGTAATTAGGGAAAAGTGAGTGAGTAGAGTGACCCCAGGGCTTCCCTGGTCGCTCAGTGGTAAAGAATCTGCCTTTCAGATTGGGAAGATCCCCTGGAGAAGGAAAGGGCGACCCACTGCAGTGTTCTTGCCTGGGAAATCCCATGGACAGAGGAGTCTGGCAGGCTATAGTCCATGGGGTCACAAAGAGTCAAACACAACTGAATGACTGAGTGTGCATGTACTCACGCACGCAGAGTGACCCCAGAGTAAATGTCATGTCACTTTTCCTGTTCTAGCAATCAGAGAGGTTCCAGCTCCAGAGTTCCACCAGACCAGGCTTTAGCTTTGCCCAGGTTTGCCCCTGGTCCTGAAGACTCCTGAGAACTGGTGCCATGTTGGCCTGGCTTACTGAACTTTTTTGAGCTCTTTCTTTGCAGATTCAGTATATTGAGAAGTCAAGTCAGGGTTCCAAAATGGGTAAGTGAAAATCACAGGAGTTGTTTTGTAAGGGTATTCGAGGTTATAGCTGAGGAGGCAGAAGAGAAAGGGAAAAAGCTAATATTATTTTCAATCTGCATGGTGCTTTCTAATCTCATTTAATTAAATTCTCACCATAAACACATAAATGTAGCCGAGGAGTAAAGCACCTTACACTTAGGAATCTGTACAGAAGCAGGTCAGTTTGTCAGACAGATGTGTTTGGAGCAGATCTGTAAATGCTCTGGTTTAGTCGAGTTTCTCCTATTGTGCGTCGCTACTTTTAGGGTTTCTTGGTAGGTGTGGTACTTTGGTGATGGCTTTGAAAGGTTTAAGTCTTAATCGCTGGAATCTCTGAATCTTAATATGTGAATTCTATTTAGAAAAAGGGTCTTTGGAGATACAGTTAAGTGAAGGATCTTGGGATGGGAGTTTATCCCAGATTATTCAGTTGGGCCCCAAAGGCAATCATAATTGTCCTTATGAAAGAGGGAGATCACACCCCCCCACACCCAATTGAAAATGGAGGCAGAGATTGGAGTCAATGAGGTCATGAGCAAAAGATGCTTGTCCCAAGCTGGAAGAGCAGGGAATGGATCCCCCAGAGGTTCTGGTGGGAGTTTGTCTCCTTTGACACCTTGGCCCCAGCAATCCTGATTTTGAGTGCCTAGTCTGCAGAATTATGAGAGAGTAAATTGCTGTTACTTTATGCCACTTTATGTAGTAATTAGCAACCACGTGAAAGAGAAGAAATACAAGTAGAAAGCAACACGGTCAGGAATCTACCATCAGATTTAGTTTTTAGAAAGAATCCCCTTTTATTACTTAGGTATAATATACAATTTGAATGCAAACCTGGTCTAGTTGGTTTTAATCCTCAGCATCAGATTAACTCTGCAAAAGCAGTGCTCTAATTGTGTCGAGTTTGCTCATCCATGTTCCCAATGTGACTGCTGCTGCTAAGTTGCTTCAGTCGTGTCTGACTCTGTGTGACCCCATAGACGGCAGCCCACCAGGTTCCCATGCCCCTGGGATTCTCCAGGCAAAAACACTGGAGTGGGTTGCCATTTCCTTCTCCAATGCATGAAAGTGAAAAGTGAAAGTGAAGTCACTTAGTCGTGTCTGACTCTTAGCGACCCCATGGACTGCAGCCCACCAGGCTCCTCTGTCCATGGGATTTTCCAGGCAAGAACACTGGAGTGGGGTGCCATTGCCTTCTCCATCCCAATGTGACTATCAATTTGGAATTCTGTTTGGCTTGTTTATAATTGTTTCCACATTGCTTGGCACATAGTAGGTTCTTAGTAAATATTTTCCAGATGAGTACATGCTTAAGCATGAGTATCTTTCTAATTAGGGCTCCAGTCTTCTTTTCCAGCTATATCCACCGCCCCACCCCGCCCCTCCTGCCTTCTCTCTTTCATATTATCTCTCTGTTTGTGTATCTATGTGTATTCCTGTTAGGCCAAAAAACAAACAAACAAAAAAACCCCAAGTTGGGAAGATACAAATAATGAATAGTAACTATAGTTTCCCTTATGAATAATAACTGTCCAGATGACAGATGGCAGTGGAATAGACTGTATAATATTAATTGAAACGTTTTGTTACATCTTTAGGAAAGAGAGGTAAATTGGGACAAACCAAGTGTATATTAAGGATTTATTTTTTAAATGTACTTCATGTTTTTAGGATGAGTATAGATAAAACCCTAATGTATCCTATGCTTGCAGCATTCTTTAGAAGCAATGAATATTCAAAACGTTGTCAGTGAGGCACTGCTCTTTTAAAGATGATAAGATGGTTTTAAAATATTGAAAAATAAACATTGAAACAAAAAATTTGTAGTAAAACAATTATATCAAGCTGAAATTAAAAATTCACTTGGTGAATTCTGAAACATTGCCCATCATCTGAAAGTAGTTTTCTGCTTGTTAATTGTTGAATTTCGTACTTAGGGCAACATCCTAAGATAATCAAGTGAACTAGATGACTGATTTTGTTTCCTCAGCTTTTATACAAAAGAAGTTAAGTTCTTAGGACTGTTTTAAAATGGATAATGGATACACATAAATCTTACATCTGGATTCAAAGTTTTAATTTAAAAAAGTTTAAAATTCCAAACCTCAGGCTATATACCAAACTAATTAAATCTCAATTCCTGGATGGGTCATAGGCATCCATGTTTTTTTTTTTTTTAAGTTCCCAGGTGATTCCAATGTGCAGACAAGTTTGAAAACCACTGTAATATACTATTATCACACCAAAGATAATTATAGTCTAGTATATGATCCATATTAAGGTTTTCACAGAGTTTCCCTGGCTAACTTTTATATCTTGTTTTATTTCTAAACTATGTATTTATTTGGTTGTAATGTCTCTGCAAGGACAAGGATTTTTGCCTGTTCTGTTCACTGTATCCCCAGTGTTTAGAAGAGAGTCTGGGCCGAGTAGGTCATTGACAAGTATTTGTAGGTTGTGTGAACTTAATCCATGGCTCCTGCATTTGGTGGGGGCAGGTGTGTTGGATATGACTGACTGATGTATGGCTTTGCTTGAACAAAAAAGAGTCACCCTGGATTTAGAAAAAGATTAATGGAGAACTACACCTTCCTAATCAATGATACATTTAGGTTCAAATATGTGCAGAGATGTAAAGTAAAATTTCATTATGTGATTTGTGTACACATTGCTCAGAGACCCAAAGGGGTTTACCTGTCTGGGTCCCTGAGCTTCAGTGGGACACAGTTTGAAAAAACCCCAATTTGATGGCTGCCCTCAGGATGAGTTCATACTCATATAGGCACATAATCACCTTTTTTTTTTTTTTTTTTTTGGTACCAATGGGTTTAATTATACTTTGTGAAAGCCTGAAGCAAACATGGATGGGTCCCTGGGCTTCAGTGGGACACAGTTTGAAAAAATGGCACTCAATACATAAGTTTCATTTATTTATTAATTTTTTCTCAGAAAAAACTTTTAAATATTTCACCATGAAAAATAACATTTTCTAGATTTTTTTGGTATGTGTGTGTGTGTTAGTTGCTCAGTCGTGACCAACTCTTTGTGACTCTGTGGACTGTAGACCACCAGTCTCCTCTGTCCATGGAATTCTCTAGGCAAAAATACTGGAGTGGGTTGCCATTCCTCTCCCCAGGGGATTTTCCTGACCTAGGGATTGAACCTGAGTCTCATGCATTGCAGGCAGATTCTAGGAGTTCATTTCTTGCTGAATATTAAAAAACATTGTGATTGTATGCCCAATTGTGTCAAAAGTTTTTGTACAATATATACAATGGAATATTAGCTGTGAGAAAGAATGAAATTGTGCCATTTACACAAGTTATATTTTTGATGTTTCAGCTATTCTGTCTTGCATCCCTCTTTCCTTTCACATATTAAGATTACTTAATAGCTTTGATGGTAGTAGTATTACTGTGTGGGGAAGTTTAAATTCTGGCTGATGATAAGAGTGGTAAAATTTGAGAGCCTAGGTTTTTGCAAGAATAAGGGAATCAGTGGTAACAAAATTCTGAGAAATATTTTAATCAGTGTTATTATGTCTGCCGTTGAATATTCCCCAAGCATCAACGTTCAATTTTAGGACAGCTCCAGGAATTTAACAGATAGCACACCAAAGTCTCATCTAACCAAGAGGTAGAATCTAACTGGCTTGAATATGGTGCCTTATTTCTTTCAGAGCCAGAATTCTAAGTTTTCATGCTTCGTGAAAGTAAGAGTTCTCAAGCTGCTTAAAACTAGCTACTCATAATCATCAGCAAGTATGGTTTTTATGAACAACAACAACAAAAATCTGTGAAGACTATACGTCAACAAAAGTAATTTTTTATTTAAATTTGACCTTTGGCGCTAGGTCCCTGGCACTGTTTATTTGCAGTTTTAGATCAGGCCTTGTGATTTGCTTACTTAGGTTCAATAATATAAAAATTCAGTGGTGTTATTATCCCCAAATATCCTTTTTTCCTCTTTTTTTTTTTGAAAAATGTATAAGCAACTCATTTTTTTTTTCAGATTAAATCACTGATTCTTAGGTCACTGTCAAGGATAATACTTTCCCCTTGTAATCACAGATTTTTGTGGTTGAGGAAATCCAAGTGTCATTTGGTCTGAACTCTTTCTTTTACAGTGTGAGGAGATGGAAATCAGGAGAGGTAAACCCACAGCTAGTTGGTGATGGAACCAAGAACAGAGTCACTGAGGGGTGTTTAGTGGCTGTTGAAGGTTTCTCACATCCAGCTGGTGGTGGGAAGAACAGAGCCTGTGATCCCTGATGAACTTTGTTAAGGGCCTGCTGCAAGAGTATTATTGCAACAATCCAATGTTGAAGTTCTACGAAGTGCAGTATTTATATATGGCTGAGTAGAATGTTTTCATTCCATCTTCATGAACAAGGATGGAAAAGGGATGTTTTCAGCCTGAGTTCTAACTGTAGCGATGCTAAGGACATGGAAGCTCATAAACCATGCAGTGTGCGTGGCACTCACACCTTTCTTAGACAGTGAGTGGTTGGTTTTGGAGTGTGATGGCTTCAGGTAGCTGTGAAGATTCAGTGATTAATACCTTTAGCTGTATTTAAAGGATTACTGAGTGATGAAAATGCTAGTGGTGGTGTTTGACCTGTTGCCCCCTCTGTAGCCCTTGGGGGCATTTAACCTTTTAGGAGTGGTCAGAACACAAAAGCAGCAGTCCTTACCACTTTCTCTTGGAAGAAGACATTGACTTTGCCATAGATTTATTGCTTTCCCCTTTAACCCAGAACACTGACCAACTGCATCAGATGTGAAGAAGCTTGGCCACATCTGCTCTCCCCATTCTCTCCCACTTTTCTCGCCCATCTGCAGCGTCTTCTAGAAGATAGCCAGACAAGAATCAGAGTTGAGCACTTGATGTGCTAGGTCAAGAGCCCAAACCCAGTGACTCTAAGCAGGGTTTTTTCAGTGCATCGGCTTTACACTTTCTGCAGAAATAACAGCTGGCATTTAAAATGATCCCTGGCCACTTATTAGTCAGTCCTTCCACAGGACACAGTTGTGCCTTCAGTTGTCAGAGTGGGGTGGAGTAGGGCGGGGTGAGGTGGCTCTTGGTTGAAGTTGGAGTGGGTGTTGGTCTGGAATTGAGGGCTGTTTGATTGGCAGCACAGGTAGGCGAGGGACAGAGGGAGGAGACTTGGTGACACACCTCATCCAAGGAGCAAGGGGTGGGGAAGAGCAATTAAGCCTCTGTTTCTTTTCTGAAATACCTTCTCATATCTCTTATGGCTGGGAACCAAGGCTATTTGCTTGGTCATCGATTCTTTTCTGAGAAGTAGGGCAGAAGGCAGGTGGCTATGCTGTAAGAGATGTTCCAGAGAGAAATACCAATCTTTTTAGATGTCTGTGTAAATACTTGTATGGATTTTCCAGATTATAGCACCAGATTGTGAAAGTCCCTCAGTCATGTCCCAGTCTTTGTGACCCCATGGAATTCTCCAGACCAGAGTACTGGAGTGGGTAGCCGCTCCCTTCTCCAGGGGATCTTCCCAACTCAGGGATCGAACCCAGGTGTCCCGCATTGCAGGCAGATTCTTCACCAGCTGAGCCACAAGGAAAGCCCTAGCACCAATATGGGTATGCCAAATCTCATACTATGAATAGTATTCTCGTAGTATTAATAGATATGGAAAGTGAGTTCCAGCGAATGTATCTGGTTAATGTTGAACTGAACTAACCTTCATCTTGTCACCCAGCCTCTTATCAAGAAGCAATAAAGTGAAGGCGTAAACTACCCGATTAAGCCGAAGCTGGCTTGTCCGGCATCCAGATCCAGCTCTCCAACCTATGATGTAACCTTGTCAAGTTACTTAACCACTCTGTCCCTCTGTTTCTCAACTGACAAATCAGTAGATAAAGTTGTTATGAGGAGTAAATGCAAAAGCACCTGTGCAAGTGTTATTTAAATGATATCCTGACTGATGGTGATGGCTCAGTGAGTACAAGCTACTGGTATCATTGTGATTGTTATTCTTTCTGGGCTATTTTACTCTTTTACTAGCATTTTGTCAACATTTTAAAAATGAAAGGTAGAAGCAACACCTTATAAAAATAAAACTATTTATAGATTCAGTTGGCCAAACAATATGTGATAGTGAGCTGATGTTATAAACAAAAGAAATTCATAGTTTGGCTCTTAGTGAAGTCGCTCAGTATTGTCTGACTCTTTGCGACTCCATGAACTGTAGCCTACCAGGTTCCTCCATCCATGGGATTTTCCAGGCAAGAATACTGGAGTGGGTTGCCATTGGCTCTTAGGTAATGTATATAATGTTGTTGTTCAGTCACTAAGTTGTTTCTGACTCTTTGCAACCCCACTGACTGCAGCACACCAGGCTCCTCTGTCCTTCACTATCTCCCAGAGTTTGCTGAAATTCTTGTCCATGGGGTTGATGATGCCATCCAACCATCTCATCCTCTGCTGCCCTCTTCTCTTTTTTCCTTCAATCTCTCCCAGCATCAGGGTCTTTTCCAATGAGTCAGCTGTTTGCATTAAGTGGTCAAGTATTGGAGCTTCAGCATCAGTTCTTTCAGTGAATATTTAGGGTTGATTTCCTTTAGGATTGACTGGTTTGATCTCCTTGCTGTCCAAGGGACTCTCAAGAGCCTTTTCCAGCACCACAGTTCAAAAGCATCAGTTCTTTGGCATTAAGCCTTCTTTATGGTCCAACTCTCACATCCATACATGACCACTGGAAAAACCATGGCCTTAGCTATATAGACCTTTGTTGGCAAAGTGATGTCTTTCCTTTTTAATACTCTGTCTAGGTTTATCATAGTCTTCCCTCCAAGGAGCAGGTGTCTTTTAATTTTGTGGCTGAGTCACTGCTTGCAGTGATTTTGGAGCCCAAGAAAATAAAATCTGTCACTGCTTCCACTTTTTCCCCTCCACTTGCCATGATGTGATGGGACCGGATGCCATGATCGTTGTTTTTGAATGTTGAATTTTAAGCCAACTTTTACACTTCCCTCTTTCACCCTCATCAAGAGGCTCTTTAGTTCCTCTCACTTTCTGCCATTAGGGTAGTATCATCTGCATAACTGAGGTTGTTGCTGTTTCTCTGGACTATCTTGATTCCAGCTTGTGCTTCATCCAGCCCGGCATTTCACATGATGTACTCTGCTTCTAAATTAAATAAACAGGATAAATACATATGTTTAAGGAAGCATATTTTCTTCATTTAGTCATGTTATAGAAAGATGTCAATATATTTTTTGTAATTTCCTAGGATCATAAATAGTAAAAACTTAAACAGATACTGTGTTTGCATTCTTTACTCCCTGATTCACACGGAAGAAAGTAGGCCAGAGATAGAAATGCCATCTTCAAGATTAGATAGTTAATTATGCAGGCAGGCAGGCAGTCTCTGCCCCCTCTCTTTTAAGTTACAGACATGTGTTACAGATCTTCTTGTGTGTCAGCTACCTAGCTAACATCTTACACTTGTTTCCTTCAATGTTGGATGGTTGTATTAATGAGAATTTTACTGAACAATTTTCATGGAGATAAAAATAGCTAATTGAAATTTTTAGATAGTTTATAAAATACTTAAGGTATATCTCCTTAATGATGAAGGCGAGATTAAAAGCTTGAGGCAGAGTTGGGAACTAGCTAAAAACAGATTGATGACTAACAGCTTTCTCAAAGAGGAAGCTTTGTGTGTGTATGTGTGTGTGTGAAGTTACTCTATGGGACTAGAGAGTAAGAAAATGAAATATGAGCCAGTATTTTTGAAACCTTTCCCAATTTTGTCATTCAGTTGAGTGGCTTTGGGAGAATATCCACTTTTCTTTTCCACATTTTGATTGTGTTTAAAATAGAGCATAAAATAACTTCAAAGGAGAGAGTTTCTTCAGAGGATGGAAACATCAGATTTTCAAGGCTAGTGAAGTGCATTCAGTACAGTAATGTGTACCTGCGGGTGTGAAAGGAGGTGGTTCTTTTGGATATTGACTTTGGTCTCTTCAGATACCATTAAAAAGAGAGATAACATTAAAAAGAGTCAACTGGTGGTATATTAATGTAAAAGAAGCCGATGGTAAAAATAACCTTATGAAAAGAATAGAAATAATCTAATCTGGTGATTTAACACGTTAGTCACCTCACAGTGGATTCATCACCTAAATGATTGAGGACTGAGAAATTGCAAGAAGACAGCATGAGCTTAAAGAGTATGTGAATCATTGCTGACTAATTAACAATAGTTGAGGCATGCAAGGCACTCTTTAGAAGTTTAGGAAATGATTTCAGACTGAATATTATAATTTTACTTTGTCCTTTTATATAGTCATAAAATAAAAACGAAAACCACTTGTGAAGTAAACCTGGTTTGAAACGGAAATAGGCTATAAAAGTTAAAAAGCTTCATTTGAGATGATTATTTTGTGGCCCCATTTAGGAATTTTTGGCAAGATTGTGTTGCCTAGAAAGCAAACTGGAGATGGTTATTAACTGAAATAAACCTGAAATGAACAAGCAAAATAGGAACTGAATATTTTTATTAAATTTCCATTTAGTGTGAAAATACATTGCAAATAAAACATTTCCATTTTTACGTACTGAATGAATGACAATATGAAGGATAGTAGAATTATCCTAACAAATATACAAAAGTGTCGGAGAAGGCAATGGCACCCCACTCCAGTACTCTTGCCTGGAAAATCCCATGGACGGAGGAGCCTGGTAGGCTGCAGACGATGGGGTCGCGAAGAGTCGGACACAACTGAGCGACTTCACCTTCACTTTTCACTTTCATACATTGGAGAGGGAAATGGCAACCCACTCCAGTGTTCTTGCCTGGAGAATTCCAGGGACGGGGAAGCCTGGTGGGCTGCCGTCTCTGGGGTCGAACAGAGTCGGACACGACTGAAGCGACTTAGCAGCAGCAGCATACAAAAGTGTGTTTTTTAAGAGGAGGTTTTTTTGTTTTTTCTTTTCTTTCTTTCTGGTTTTTTTTTTTTTTTAACAGATTTTTTGGAAACACCTGTAAATATTAGCAAATGAACTGACAGAGCAGCAAGGGGGAGACCTCAGTTGTAGCCTTGTTTGTAACGAGTTATATGCCCAGAGACTGTTTCTTTGCTTCCCTGAATCTCAGTTCCTTCATGTGTAAAGTAAAATGATTTGGCTAGGTCATCTAAAAATTGCTTTCATTTCTGTTTAATGATTTGAGAATTCAGAGATCAACATGGGCCAGGAACTTGAAAGCTTTGTTGAGGATTTTAACAGGAGCCAGATTTTGGAGGAAGGATAAAAATTACTTTTTTAAAATGAGGTCAGTCTGCTTGGACCTATAGCATGAACAGAGATCTCATTGGAAGGGGGCATCCTCATAATTTATTGTCCAATCATTATAAAAGCAGAATATGTGGATTGAATCAGGGATTGACTCAGCAGATTTGGAACAGCCATTGAAAGAACTTCTTAAGTAGCTGGAAGAAACTACATTGAATAGAATTATAATGAAATAACACAGGTCTGCTTAGATATGAAACTTAACACACCTACACTTCTGTGCAGCAAGGATTAAGTAAAAAGCTGACAGAGGGGCAGTAAACCAAGATTTAGCAGATGTATGATGGGCAGTGCCAAGGGAGCAGCGTGGGAAGCATTCTGGATGCTGAGAGAATGAGGTGTGGGGAGGGAGGGACTGGATAATGGGCTGGTTGGGAACTGGAAGGTCCCAAAGACAGTCAGGATGTTGGTTATGGTTCAAGAAGGGGAACCCAAAGCATGTTTCTTGTGATGTGAGTTATTAAGGCTCGGGCTGTTAATAGGGCTTGATGTGCAATGGGAACAAGTCAGCATACATGATTAGGGAAGAATACAGGAGGTGTGGGGTCAGCGTGACACAGGTGTTTCAGTTTTAAGGGGGATGATGATTGCAGAGGGGGGGACTGAAAAATCTGATCTAGGAGTAGGGATGGGGGCGGGGGGTGTGTGGATTATAAGTCTCATTCTGAAACCAGCTGTGTCACTGTCAGTAACCTGCTGGGAGTGTAATCACTTCACCTCTCAGGGCCTCTGTGTTCTCAAAGCCAGAATGAGGCGAACAGTGGAACTGTGTCAGTACTTCTCAGTGGGGGCAGTATTGCTCTCCAGAGGGCGTTCTGGAAATTCGTGGGAGTGTTTTATGTTATTTCATTGTTTGCCAGGTAGGTTCCAGTTGTGTCAGACATCCTGCAGTTTTAGGACAGTCCTGCCAAACAAAGAATTATGTGGTGTCCTTCGTGTCTTTAGAATGACCCAGTGGGCATTCCTGACGGATGTCATAGAAACGTCTCCTCTCTGCTTATCTTAACTCAAGCTTTTAATTCCATGTACCACCTGTCCCTTTGTTCTCTTGTTTTCTGGTTTTCTTACGAGGCATGTTTTCTGATCTTGTTTTTCTCCAAATCTAAAGTCACTTATTAGAAGTAACAAGTAGAAGTAAGCAGTTGACCACTTCCTTGTGTCTTATAGTGTCTGAGCATTAATCCGCTTATTGAAATGCATAATTTTGAAAATTATTTTCCTTTGTTCCTCAATATTATGATAAAGGTCATAGGCAGACACACGCATCTTAAAATGGTGTAGAGATAAATGATCAGAATTTCACTTCAGGATAATTAGTGGTGGAGATGATAAAATATTATGTTAAGGGCAGGTCTGTTAAGGTCAAGAACCGCTTCCCTAAATGATTCCCCAGGTTTTTCACTCCTGACATCTCTAAAATACAACAGCTCCACTTGAAGAGGTAGTTTTCTGAGGTGGGATGTGTTAAAAACTGACAGCATCAGGTTGGGAATCGGTGGAAATCAGCCACTTCTTGTGAATTGCATGAAAGCCCGAGAAGCTGAAATCTCCGAGGGAAAGGCCCATGATGGGTCCTTGCCGGGGAGTGTGGATGCAGGCAGACGGGAGGGTGTGCTGTCCATGAAGTCCGCAGAGGAGGGCAGCTGTGAGGAGGGCAGGGGCGATTACCACTGTTTTTTTGCAGCTGCATCTGGGTGATCCTCTTTTTGATGGAAAGTAGGTGGTAGCAGAGGCTTTTCAAACGATTTAGCTACCCACCAGTGTGTCCCTCTCTTCTGGAAGCTTATTTTGGTTTTAAATTATGACGCAGTGCCATCACCCATCATTTGTGTGAAAGTCCTCTCTCAGAGTACAAGAAAAAAGCGGTCCATGATATGTGACCTTTCTTTTTATTCCAATAGGCACACTGTTGCCCCTTCAGTTTCTAATTGGAGAGTAGTTTTATCTTCTACTTGTTAGTTTATCTAATATTTAAAGCATATTGAAAATATGAAAACTGAAGTGATTACAGCCCCTGCCATATGAAAAAGTGTGAATGTCAAAATAATAAGACATCCTTTTAAAATAGAATATGAGATTTGTTAGATGTGGTGGTGCTGGTAGTTTAGTTGCTAAGTCATGTCTGACTCTTTGAGACCCGAAGGAATGTAACCTGCCAGGCTCCTCTGTCCATGGCATTTCCCAGACAAGAATACTGGAGTGGGTTGCCATTTCCTTCTCCAATTTTAGGCTTACTTCCTATTTTGTTGTTGTTAAGTTGGTTTTTAGACCAGAAAAAGTTTGAACTTGACCTCCAATATTAATGCTCACTGTGATCACAAGTGAAATTCTGAGGGCATATTTTGGAGTTAAATCAAAGGGGACTTGTCATAAAAACTGTCTTTGTTTTGGTCTAGAAAATGGTGCTTTATTGGAGACATTATTGCTTGAGCTTCCCTGGTGGCTCAGATGGTAAAGAATCTGCCTGCCAATGCAGGAGAACCAGGTTCTATCCCTGGGTCAAGAAGATCCCTTGGAGAAGGGAATGGAAACCCATTCCAGTATTCTTGCCTAGAAAATTCCATTGGCAGAGGAGCCTGGCAGGCTGCAGTTCACAGGGTCGCAAAGAGTCAGACATGACTGAGTGACTTCCACACTTGATTATTGCTTCAGGAGAAAAATTAGACAAGTTTGAAAGAGGTTAAACCAAGTGAAAATCAAGTTGTATTTGGAGTTCATAATGGGGCTTGAGACCCTAAAATTTTAATGAGATGTTGAATACATTTGGCAAGACTTTTATAATATCTGTTGCCTCTAGAAAAGGTAGTTAATATCAAAAGGCACACATTAAAAAGCCTCATAAATCTCCTATAAAACCAGTGCCTGAAGATAGTTACGTTAACATTGGGTAAATATTACTTTGGTTTTTTCTCCCCGTTGCTGTTTATAAAATGCCGGTTAAACATAAAGATGAGTGGATGGAGCATTGAGTATCTGGAGAGGGAAGGACTGGGCCCTGCTCTCCAGGAGCCAACAGCTGATACTATAGCCCTGTGTGTGAGTGCTTTCTTTCTCTGGACTTGAGACATTCACAGTGTTGTTTTTGTTGTTCTTGATGGACTCATAATCCTCCTTTCTTGAATATCTACTATGGATTAATAGTATTTGGCCCTTTCTGTAAATTGTTTCCAGTCCTCGTAATAGCCCTGCAAGGTACGTGTTGTTATTTCATTTTACAGATATGGAAAGGGATGTTCAAAGAGATTAGGTAGTTTGGCTAAGGCTCCATGTGCAATGAGTGGCAGGGTTTAGACTCCAAAGCCTTCCTTTGTTCCGGAAGCTCTGGACTCTCAGGACAGGGATCCCATCAGAAGCAAGGATTGCATCATTTGCTGGTGGGCACTGGGGAGGGTCGGGAGGGCGTAAAGTTGGGGAGGACTATGCAGGAGAGGTTCTTGGGGCAGGAAAGGGACCTGGGTAGAGCTGGGCTTGGCAAGTCAATACTGTTTGCATAGGTTGGGTTCTTGATTACAGAAGTGGGCCTGAAGGAAATGGACTTGAGGCCTGATGGGGAAAGTAGCTGGGGCCAAGCTCCAAGTGTCTTGAATGGCAAACTGAAGGTCCTGGGGACCTAATGAACCAGGCCACTCTGGTACTGACTGACTTTATGGTTTACAAAGAGAGGTAACAGAGAATTTGGAGATGATGAAACTGGCTGGATTCACAGAACATTTTGCATATTTATTGGGGGAGTATTTGGATAAACTGATGATTGGGAACTAGTGTTTAAAGATGATGCTACATTTACACTGCACGCATGATCTGCATTGCAGTGATAACCTTCAACAGAAAAGGTGATTCTGAAATAAATGAGCACTGAAAACAGTGGGCTTGACATCATGTCCTGGCTTGGGAAGCGTGATTCTCTCTGTTTCTAGGAAAAGACTTTGAATGTGGGAAAATGAATAGAAGCAAGACCAAATAACCTTGTCACATGATGACAATTCCATAAGGAAGGAAGGTAGTGACGAGGGAACTTTAAATATCTGTGGTATCTGCAAGTTGCAGACTTGCTTGAATACCCAGGGTGTGTTGGAAACACATTGGAGAAGGGAGATGGGCACTATTTTGAGCCTCTTTTCTCGTATTTTGTTTTTTACTTCTTTTTGATAGATGTACATGCCCTTCCTTTTTCTTGATGAAAAAGATACCTCCAATGTTTCCTCCTCTGACTTTTCCATTGTTGCATTGTCTGACCATGCTCCTCTCCCTTCTTGTTTCCAACTCTTCCACACATGCACTTTTCTGACTGCCTGTTAACCTTCCTCCTCTTGGCCGAAAGCCCAGGTAGCATTATCAGCTCCCTGCTTTGCCAGGAGCCTGCTGGGAACCACTAAGGTTCTTGTCAGTTTCTCTTTGCCCTTCACATAAGTATTGCCTTCTGGCTTGGCAGTTTCTGACTAGGGGATAATAGCCTTTGGCATAGACACTTCGGATCTCAGTAAATGTTTCCTGAAGGAGTTCATTACTCATTGGGAGAAGATAACTCTTCATGGGAGAACTTCCTCTTTAGGTATCTAATATATATATTATATGCCTGATAAATCTCTCAGTCACGTCTGACTCTTTGTGACCCCATGGACTGTAGCCCACGAGGGTTATCTGTCCATGGGATTCTTTGGGCAAGAATACCAGACTGGGTTGCCATTTCCTTCTCCAGATTTTATATATATATATATTTCTTTTTCTGTAGATTTGGTAGATTCCTGACTCAAAATTGTAGGTTTATAATTAGTTTAAATTTACAAGTACTCTGTATAGTACTCTGTATGTCTTATTAAAGACATATTAAGACTTTTGTCTTAATATTAATTAAGACATATTAATGGCCTGTGTAGGAGTTGTAGTTCAAGTCTGTCTATCCCTGAGCAGTATTAAGAGATATCGCAGTTCTAAAAATGTCACCATGGTTTTCGACAACATTGAGCAATCGTGCCCTTAAGATGGGGATGTTATTCAAAGGTGGGGGGTGGGAACCTACTTTTTTTTTTTTTTTTTGGTAAATTTGGGGCAGTGTGGGATTCCCCAATTTTTGAAGTAGGATAGTGTTTCTTTTTTAATCTGAAAATGAGTAAAAATGATTATATAAAATAATTTGTACATGTTTCAATATTTTGTGAAATTTGTTGACACTGGTAACTGTCCCCATTTTATATGAGAGTCTGTATTTGTTTTTCTTAAGAAAGGCATATTTGTAGATGAATTAGATATTTGACCCCCAATATAAAAACTATGCATCATCCCAGCTTTAAAGGAAGAGGTATTAAGCATTGGCATAGAACAGGAAACAGGCTTCTAACAGGAGAGAAAAGGATGGTGCTCCCTGTCAAGAAGGAATTATAACCTCATTTGTGGGTTGAGATATACACACATAAAATGATTAGTGAACCAAGCAGGGTTATTTATAACCATATATACACTTGTTTTTAATCTGTAGCCTGTGTATGCTCCAAAGGATTTGTGTCTGTTTGTATATGAGTATGTATAGTTAGGGTGTGTAAATCAATTTGTAATGAGGTGCCTTGTAAGAGAATTAGCGGGAAAAGGGAGGAAGCAGGCTTTGGAGTTGGGGAGAAGATTTCCCAGTGCAGGGAGCCTCCAGGAGGGAAGAAGCATGAACAAACTGGTAGATGCTCCAAAGGATATTTGTACAGGCAACCCTCGAACAACATGGGTTTGAATTGGGTCCAGCCATGAAATTAAAAGACGCTTACTCCTTGGAAGGAAAGTTATGATCAACCTAGATAGCATATTCAAAAGCAGAGACATTACTTTGCCAACAAAGGTCCGTCTAGTCAAGGCTATGGTTTTTCCAGTAGTCATGTAAGGATGTGAGAGTTGGAATGTGAAGAAAGCTGAGCGCTGAAGAATTGATGCTTTTGAACTGTGGTGTTGGAGAAGACTCTTGAGAGTCCCTTGGACTGCAAGGAGATCCAACCAGTCCATTCTGAAGGAGATCAGCCCTGGGATTTCTTTGGAAGGAATAATGCTAAAGCTGAAACTCCAGTACTTTGGCCACCTCATGCAAAGAGTTGACTCATTGGAAAAGACTCTGATGCTGGGAGGGATTGGGGGCAGGAGGAGAAGGGGACGACAGAGGATGAGATGGCTGGATGGCATCACTGACTCGATGGACGTGAGTCTGAGTGAACTCTGGGAGTTGGTGATGGACAGGGAGGCCTGGCGTGCTGTGATTCATGGGGTCGCAAAGAGTCGGACACGACTGAGTGACTGAACTGAACTGAACTGATATATTTAATTCAATGGTAAATACTGCCCGGTCTGCAGTTGGTTGAATCTGAGGAAACAGATCCGTGGATACGGAGGAACCACAGATGTGGAGGGCTGACTATAAGTTAGATGCTGACCTTTTGTTGCACAGGGGTCGGAGGCTTGGCACCCCTAACCCCGCTGTAGTAATAGTGGGGCTGTAGTAAAACACCTGTCACTCTCGGCTGCTGGCATCTGAGCTCCTGTCTGGTTTGGGAAACTCTTTACTGCCTGAGCTTTGCTGGGGGACACAGCCCTCCTCCACTGAACAGTAGGGCAGTGCCTAGTGCTGCAGGGCTCGGTGCTGTGAGCTGTGTGGTCCACTCCTGTGCAGTGTCCCTGGGCCACTCCGCAGCACGACTGGGGGCATTACACTCGGCTGTCAGACACTTCGGGAGCCACCCACTGGGTGACGTTTAATAACATTCTCTCCTGTGTAGTCAGAGCTGATGTATAATTTGCTATTGGAAGCCCTGATAGAAATACACACATATCATCAGGCACCTTTCTTTGTGCCAAGAGAATTTCAGGTGTTTTATGGACATTGGGGTCTCACACAACTCAGGATGGAGATTATGTTGGTCCCCAATTATAGCTGAAAAACTTGAGATTCAGAGAGGCTAAGTAACTTGACTAAGATCACACGGGCAATAAGCAGAGAGCTGGAGTGTGATCCAGGCTTTCCTACACAGAGACTGTGGTCTTAACTTCTGTGCTCTGGCTCCCACCCTCTGAGGAATGCAGATCATTACCATTAACTTCCTGTACAGATGGTTGGATGGCATCACCGACTCAATGGACATCAGTTCAGTTCAGTTCAGTCTCTCAGTCGTGTCCGACTCTTTGTGACCCTATGAATCGCAGCACGCCAGGCTTCACTGTCCATTACCAACTCCTGATGAGTTGGAGCAAACTTCGGGAGTTAGTGAAGGACGGGGAGGCCTGGTGTGCTGCAGTCCATGGGGTCACAATGAGTCGGACACTACTTAGCGACTGAACAAAAACAACAATATATTTTGGAGTACTTTGTTATGAAAAGATTTTCCTCAAAGCACAGTTGAGGAAGGGTTTGCCTGTCTTACCTGAGTATCAAAAATAGGATTTGACAGATATGGGTTGTCATTGGTTAGAATGCTGGATAGAGGTAAGGTTTTTCTCACCCCTGGTCTGCTTTGCTTTGAGATACTTGGGACTGATATCAAGGCAGACAGGAGATCCTGAAGACCATATACAAGTTTTTTAGGAGGGACATGGTGAGGGAGAGGGTAGGGAGGAAAGCAGCTTATCACAAAGATTCTGTCAGGAGTCCTGCTTGTCACATCATTTAATTTTTATGACACCTGGGTATTCTGCCTGGAGCAACCTATACCCAGGGGGCTACATGGCTAAACCATCCCTATTCCCCACTTCTTTGGGGAGTCTTGTCAGATCTTCTCCTCCCATCTGTAATCATTTGACCTCTCCTCCCTCATCCTCCTAACCCACTTAATTTATTTCCATAGCCCTTCGTATCACCTGATGGATTACACAAATTTTTATTTTCTCTCTCCTCAACATTAGAATGTAGGCTTCATGAGAACAGGGTCTTTGTTTTGCTAACTCGTGGATGTTCAGGATTTAGAAGGTACCTGAGAGTGTAAGTACATAGAAAGTACTCACACTGAGGCTCTCAGAGTTTTATGTAACTGGCCTAAAATTTCATGGAAATTGATGGAACCACATTTAAATTCTAGTCTATGTGACTTCTAAAATCCCTCCTTTGCTAAAGACCTTTGCTAATCTGGGAAAATTCCTGTATTTGTACATGATTGAGGAAAGAGACAGCACACAGGTTTTTTTAGTTAGCAAAAAAATCTTAAGTAGCCAGCCAGCTTCCCTGTTTTACAAATGAGGAAATGACTGTGATCCATTGAGAATAGGTGAAACGATCAAAGTAATTCCTATTTACTGATGGAGAAAGGACCAGAATCAGGATACCCAGTCTCCCAGTTCAGTCCTAGCCCTCTGTACCCTTCTGCAATCACTTTTTTCTTTATAAAGTGAGCCCGATTTTGATGCAGCATTCAGGTATCGGTCATAGGTGACGGGTGTGAAATCGTGGGTCCTGTTATTTTAATGCCATAATATTAATGCAGTAAAGCAGAGACTGCAAACCACATGCCCACAGGGACCAGCAGATAGCATAACAGTCAAGCTGCCGGTGGGAACTCTGGCAAACTGCCTGCCCAGAGAAACATGTTACAAGAGAAAAAGGTGGTAAACCAATCAAACTGTTTGAAATACCCTGCTGGCCAAACGAAACATTTCTGTCAGCCAGATCTTGCCTGCAGGCTTCCAGTTTGTGACTGCTAAAGTTTTAGTGTTAATAGCTCTTTTCTTTCCAAAGGAGTAAGTTTCAGTAAGTGGGGCTGTGTAGGAGAATATGCAAAGTGGTGTCACTGTGGTTTCTTGTTCTTTAGCCCAAGGATCAGTGGGTTGGGCTGTCAAAGTTCACAGAGGGAAAATAATTATCAATAAAAGGAGTATTTATTGCCCATCTTTATTACCCTGCTGATAAAGTTGAAGAGTAATGTGTTTTCTCTGTCATAATACCATCTGTCCTTATGCAAAGTACTTGGTTATGCTGTTTACTGACTGAGAATCAGGAAATCTTCTTGACGATTTGGCAGGACTGTGTACCTGTATTTACTGTACCTCTATGTCACTGGGCAAATCACCTGGTTTTCTACTCTGCTATATTCATGTTTGAATAAACAAGGGCTGGATTTTATAAGGCCTAGGGAAACAAAGAATTCTGAGGATTTCATGCAGGACTTAAACCCAGCTCTTTATCTTTGGCTCTAAAACAAACCAACAATGATGACAAAAAACCAGTGTTGTCAGAGAGAAGAGAGGCAGAGAAGACTTGGATGGTTTGTGTTTATCACTTATGTCTTTAAGCATGTTGATAATAGCTGGGGATTTGCTGCGGTCCCTCTCACGTGCCAGCTGGGAAGCTGAGGCAGGTTGAGAATGATTTGCTTAATGATCTGTAGGGTCATTTCTGCTCCAGACTCCATCGTAACTTGAATGACTATTTCTAAGGACAGGTTGCAAAGGCTTCTGCCGTGTAGAGCATGGATTCTGGAGCCACATGGAATAGATTGCATGCTGGCTTTCCTTCTCATTTTGATTTATTTCTTCAATCCTCAGTTTCCTCATCCTTAAAATGGGGATGATAATAATGGCAACTATCTCATAGTCTTGCTGTTGGGATCATTTTTCTGGCAAATTATTAAATACTCCTATTTTTTTTTTCTCCTTTTATTTTTGTCGTGTAGCAACCATGTGGCATAGATAATGAAAATAAAATTTTATTAACATTTACATTTGAAACACAGCATATGAATTTCCCCCCTTTCCCAGCAGATTTAGGGCTTTTAAATTTCTTGGTAGGAACTGAGATGTGTTGGAATTAAAAACTGGCAAGGTTATTTGAACCTTGATGTGAGGGACAGTGTGGGTGTGAACTCTCAGTGTTTGATTCGTACCAACTGATTACAGCACAGAAGTAAGGACGGATGACTCTTGTGAGATGGGTGTGAGCTGTAGGACCCGATGTTAACAGAAGAGCTAACTTTTGGACATGTGGCTGGGTAGACGTGCCTGGAACCCCTTACACAGTGAAATGGAAAGCCCACTTGCACATGTGGATTTGGTATCCATCTCAAAGATCATCTGATGCCACTTTGCAGTGAAGGGAAGAGTGTATTACAGAAGATGATATTTCGGTAGCTTTCATGGGCTACTGTGAAGGGCCTCTGCACTGGGAGAACAAAGATGTCTCTCCAGATCCATACTGGAGTCTAATTAAGGCAGGAGGATGACAATAGACAAATTGCCTCCACTTGAAAAGGAGAGTGCGGGTTCACACTGAGTTTTTGTTCCAGGAGCCAAGAAGCAGGCGCTTCATACTGGGCTGCACTGGCTACTGAAGGAGCATCCAGTCCTTACCTTCTGCACTTTCATCTTCTGCCATATTTGTATTCAGATGCACAGTCTCCCACATAAAAGCCCAGCTTGTATTCCCAGCTTTGCTTCTGTGACCTGCAGTAAAACCAAATTTAAAAAGTATATATGGTAAGGCTTTTATATGGAATGGTAATTATGCACACTGATTTTTAATGGCTTGGCATCTAGCAAGACGCCTTCAGAGGGCCTTCTGCCTCAGGGAGCAGCAGTCTGCACGGGGCTCTCTCCTGGTTGCAGGCCTGGGTGTGCTGATCCTGTCTGTGGCAACAGTGGGCAGGGCAGTGACGTCAGCGTTGCCTGGGAAACAGAGTACACAGAAGATTCACTTGGTGGACTTGAAACCAGCTCTAAACAGCTGTTTGATTCCGAACGAAACTTCAGCAGAGTTGTTTGCTACATGAGCTGATGGGATGAGGTGGCGGGGATGGGCCGAGAGCGGGCAACAGAACATTCTTCATACTGTTGTCAGGGAGTCTTTGGAGGCAACAAATGAACCTCACCTCCCCACATAGCCAGTCGCAGCTGGAAATCTTGGAAGAGAGTATCTTGTTCTCAAGCCCCCACATTACCTAGCCGCGTGGTGCATAGAGGGCAGATGCCAGCCTGAGGTGAAGCCAACCTAGCATCCAGGCCTTCTGATTCTGCCCCAGGCTCTCGGTCCTTCTCCAGCAAGCAATGGCCCCAAAGGTTCCAGTGAATTCTCCCTCCACTCACATCACATTTGTTTTTCAACCAATTTGTTGCTCAACAAACATCTCTGAATATTAAGGAACATTAATGTGTGTGTATCTTAATCATAAATAGAAGTTTTTTATAGCTTGAATGCAGGTTCACCTTTGTGGTTCTTTCACTGTTTTAAAGGTTTTGTTTCCTTTTTCTCTTCTTCCTCTTCTTCTTGTTCAGTTTTTATTTAATGTACTTAGCAAGAGAGAACCACTGTGTACCTACCTTCATGCTGATTCTTTAATTAGAAACATACAGTGCCCCCCTCACCACATGGGCTTGTCTATCCTGTTTAAAGTTCTTTGTTTTCAGGGAATAAGCTCTCTTGCACTCCTGTAGTTTTAACTCTCATCTATATGCTGATGACTTCTAAAATTATCCTGCCTTCAGTCAGTGCCTCTTTTAGGAGCTCCTAATCTAGATTTTCAAATCCTTGCAGCAATTCTTCTCTAATTTGAATGTCTGTAAAAGTCACCTGGGAATCTTGGTAAAATGCACACTGGGGTTCACACTGGGGTACGGTTTGAGATTGTGCTTTTCTGACAAACTTGATGCTAGTGCTGCTAGTCCTGGAAACACACTTCATACCCCAAGGGTCATTAATTTAAGGCACAGAGGTAAAGACAAATGGATCTTGGATAAGATGGGTATGAGCTGTAGGTATATGATGTCACCCAAGGGTCTCTAACTCAAATGTAGCAGGTCCAAAGTGAACCCATCACCTTCTCTGTCCAACCTGTTCCGTGTTCTACATTCTCACTCCCAGTTAACGACGTTATCTGTTTGCCTGGCCAAGAACACACTGGAATCATTTTGCTTTCTTCTGTGTCCACCATCCTGTTCATCTAACTGGTCACCAAGGTCATCTGAGTCTACCTGAGAGAAGCTTCCTGAATTTGGCCTTTCACTTTTGTTTCTAGCAGTGCTCTCTGGGTTCAGATCCTTATCTCTCAGAAATCCCCTTATTTCAGAGCATCACAGCTCCAGGCTGTCTCAATATTTTTCTTAAAAGTATGTTTCTTAAGCATTAATTTGGACTGACATTTGCTTGTTTAAAGACCTTCCTCTGTCACATTCCAGGTGTCTCAGTATGATAGTCAAGGTTCAGTACAGTTTGCCTGTGGCCCTTTCTCCCCACCAATGCCTAACACCATCCCCTCGCCTCCCAACTGGTTTCACTTCCCTGGAAGCCAGTATAGTCTGTCTATATCAATCCAGTCACAGTTCCCCAAGCTCACAGTGTGTCTTTGCTTTTATGGTGGCCACTGCCTTGAATGCCTTTCTCATCACGCTGTACCTAGCAGAATATTGCTCAGGCTGCACACTCCAGCTCATATCGCTCTTCTCTGAACTCCTTGACCAAGTCTCTTCCTTAAAGCTTGTGACTTCTGATCTCTGCTCCCGTGGCAGTCACCACTTGCACTATTGTTTTGGAGTTCATTGCATGGGTCTTTGTTGCCTACCAAATTCTAGGCTTGCCTTGTCTGAAATACACCTACATCCCATCAGTTAGCATAGTGTGGAATAAAGTAGGTTTTCCCTAAGTGTTTGCTGAGTCATTGAAAAAGCAAATATTCTGTAGTCAGACAGACATGAAATTTTGCATGTTAGGAACAGAAGAAAATTATTTCACTTGTATATATTCAGGTGTATGAGGAAAACCTGCCTACCGCCTCATCCTTTCTGCAGCTGCGCTGTCCATACAATAGCCACCAGCTATCTGTGGTGACTGAGCACATGAAATGTGGTTGGTCCAAACTGTGCTGGGATACAGGCATAAGTTACAGGATTTTGAAGATTCAAAATGAGAAAATAAAAGCAAAAGATTTCATTAACAATGTTTATGTTAATTACACATTGCAGTAATACTTTGGGTATATTGGGCTAAAGTACACCATCAAAATTAATTTTATCTATTTGTTTTTTGTTTTTTAATGTGACCACTAAAATTTTTTAAATTACTACTGTGGCTTGCCTTTTATTTCAATTAGACAGCACTACTATAAAATAACAACTTATTGTCACATTCAGAACAACTCAGGTTTCCTGCCACTCCCTCCCTCTAATTGTGCTTTTTAATATTCTGTCAGGTATTTAATGTTTAGGGTTAAGTTTTCAATTATGAGTTGATTTAAAAAAATTAAATCATTTATATGAAAATACTACCACTGAATTCAGTTTTCCCATTTGTAGTGTCTTTTGAGATGTGTCTTTTCACATTTTTTTTGAATTGAATTGAAAAGTGTCTTTTCAATTCTTAATGAACTACCAAACTAAATCTCAGTAACTTTACTATACGTCAGCTATCAAGAAAAACTCAGAATGTTTATTTCTTTATTTACCATGATATATGGAGTAGTAAGAAATAGAAAATTAGAAAGTTTACTATAAAATTTGTGCTGTAAATTTTAAATTTTAAATTAAAATCCACATCTTTAACCTATTTTGCTGGTTTAAAATCACATACATTCCTTACCATCATAAAAATCTTCTGCTTCATTATTCAGTGTTTAAACCTTAAGGATTCTATAAAAGATTTTTTTCTATTTACCTTGAGATGTCTAAAGCACTTGTTTTTCTAATTTTCTATAGCCATAGGATCCTTTTCCAGTACATTCTTAAATAGATTGCCAGGGAACTTATTTATCAAAGTTTCTGTAGTTGAGGGGGAGGAATAAGTGGGGAACACAGAGAGGTTCATTTCCATCACCTTATTTTCTCCTTCCTTAAAAAATGCAACTCTGGGAGTTCCCTGGTGACCTAGTGGTTAGGCTTTGGTGCTTTCACTTAGGTTCAATCCCTGGTCAGGGAATTGAGATCTCACAAATTGCTCAGTGTGGGTAGATGGGTTGTGGGGTGGGGGGAGCAACTGTAAGGCAAAGTGACTGGTTCAGACTTTATACATGAAAACATCAATGTGAACAGATTAGACTTATATAATTTTTAGATTTAGAAAAGACTTGAGGTATTCTTTATTTTTCTTTTTTTTTTTAAATTTATTTCTTGTTAATTGAAGGATAGAATTGAGGTATTCTTGTTGTAGGGTGAATTTTATGTCATGCTTGCTTATACAGTGAACGGTAAGGGCTGGAGAAAGGCTGATTTCTTCTGACTTCCAGTAGAATCTTTTTTCCCCATACACTTTCCTGTACTAATAGCCTTAAAAGTATTCTTTCCTGGGACATTAGTATGGACAAACAATGATGACAGTACTTGAGATGGGAGGATGGGGTAGTAAGCTGTTGGAGATAAAGTGAGGACATTTATACCATGACTTATAGAGTACTAGCCCAAAGTGAGGATGGGGTGACTGCTTAGGAGGTAGTCAGTAAAATGTCAGTCTCTCTTCCCTCTGTACTCACTCCATAGCTTCTTGCAATTCACTGATTAGGGTTGAAAATGGCACAATGAATTATGCAAAAGCTATTTCTGCAGCAGGAGCTGTCTTGCAGCCTAATGCACAGATGGAAAGGTCCTCTTTTAATCATTGTTCCCACAACACTTGGAAGCTTTTTGAGGAATAAGCACTCAGAAGTGGAAGTGAATGGCCTTCAACAGTAAATGAGTTCCTTCTGCAGAGAGGAACTGAAATGTATTTATATGCAGATGGTTGCCCTGTGTTTGAATGCTCATCCATGTCATCTAAGATTCAAGCCAAACATCTCTTGAAATGCTTGGATTTGAGATGGTTCTACTGGAGGAATTACTTCTGCCCGGCTGGCCCAACATTATTATTTTTCTTCAGAAATGGCGACAAGTATTTAAATGCCAATTCATGAAGATATGCAAATTACATCTTTTTCTGATCTTTAGTTACTACTGAAGAGACTGAATTAGTTAGCATCTCCTTACTTTTATTAGCATAATATTAATGCAAATCATTAGCAAGGGCTTTTTAAGAAGGAAAGCAGAACCATCCATGGAAAGCAATTCAAAGCAGTGTTTATGTCCTCAGTTAGGAAGGAGAAACATTTATGACTACATTTCTTACTTTGGTATCTGTGCCAAGGACCACCCAACTGGGCCTTTTTTGGTACTTGCTTCTAAAATCAGCAACACCTTGGAGGTTTCGCTTGCAGATCAAGAATCAGTTGGGAAAAGGCCCAAAGGTTATATGCAGGTACAAAGGTTATATGCTGGTATCTGTATCATGATTCAGATACCACTAAGAATGTGATATCTAAGAGATTGCTTTTTAAAATATGGGAGGAAAAGGTAAATGAACGTTATGCATTGAACAATTCAAGGTATAGTAAAAGACGGTCTTAAAACTATTCCCAGCAAAGGGGTTAATATAAAGAGGACACTGATTAATTCTTTATTTGCTTGGAGGAAATGGGCTTAAATTGGAGGGAAGTAAAGTTGAATCAAATAACAGGAAGACACTGTTGGCTCTGGGGAGAGCTTTATAAAATTAGAATGAGGTAGAGCAAGAGCCTGGAATCTCCCTTCTTATTGCCTCTTGTTGGGATACAAGCATTTTGTATACTCCCCTGCATCTGTGTCTGCCTCTAACTGGACTGAGCTCTGCAGCACCTGCTGTCTGCACTGCTCATTTGCATGGAGTCAGTGTTCCCTGGACTATTATTTTCCTATGTGTTTTATCTATTCTAATATCATGTAAACTCTTAGGGATCAGAGGTGAGGTCCTGTACTACTTTGGACTTCAACTTGTATATATGCATGCCAAATTGCTTCAGTCGTGTCCAACTCTTTGTGACCCTATGGACTATAGCCCCCCAGGCTCCTCTGTGGAGGAGGGGTTCTTGTGGGGTTCTCTGTGCAAGAATACTGGAATGGGTTGCCATATCCTTCTCCAGGGGATCTTCCTGACCCAGGGATTGAGCCCATGTCTCTTATGTCTCCTACATTGGTAGGTGGGTTCTTTACCACTAGCACCACCTGGGAAACCCTCAACTTGTATAGTACCTTGCAGCTAATGAGGAGCCAGTGTTTGTTGAATGAATGTGTGAATAATCACAAGTTGGTTATTTGTTGGTATCAAGTGAGAACTCAAGTGCTATAGCATCATTCCACCAAAACATTGAAGTGTTAACCTAATTCCAATTCCACTGTTCTTTCCAGTGTCCACTTCATTACTGAATGGAAAATATAGTTAATTATGTAGATTAAGTAGGCTTCTCTGGTGGCACAGTGTTAAAGAACCCGCCTGCCAATATAGGAGACATTAGAGACTCGGGTTCGATCCCTGGGTGGGGAAGATTCCCTGAAGGAGGAAATGGCAACCCACTCTAGTATTCTTGCCTGGAAAATTCCATGGATAGAGGAGCATGGCAGGCTACAATTCACGAGGTTGCACGGAATTGGACCCAGCTAAAGTAACTTAGCAGGCACGCAATAGCATAATGAAGACCAAAGATTGAATATAGGCATTCTTCAGTGAAATTTTCTATTCACAAATCTATTGGATTAAGAAATTTACACTCCTGTATTAGATTGGTTGGCATATGCTTAGAGTTTCACAAGTATTTCTAGTAAGAGCTGTGTATTTAGTTTATAGAAGCATCTTCAGCAAATAACTTAAGTCCTTTATGAGGTGAGGACACTTAATAGTTGGCCCTCAAACATCTAAGTTGAAAAAGAACTAGAAAAATTCTGAGTCTTGGATGTTTACTGTGCAGTGTCTGATGGCCTAGATCTTTCTAACTTACTCTGACAAGATAGTAAAGGAAGTTTATCTTTGATCCCTGGCTACCATGACCTTGGTGCCCTGCATAAATACCACCTTCTGCCTTAGGGGCACGACATCCTTTTATCTTTTCCTTGTAGGACTTATTCAGATTCTGTTCTGTCTCAAGAGGCTCATTCTCTAGTCAGTCACCCTCTTGCTAATCTCTTCAGCAGTGTTGGCTTCCTGAAATGACAGTTCTTTCTTCCACCTCTCTTTCCTGGCAAGAAAGGGCATGGGTGGCACATCTGGCTAGGACGTGAATTCCTGGGAGCCTTGGCCTGTGCAGAATGTGGGATTCATTCGAGAGGGCAACTCAGCAGATGACCTTTGGGAAAGAGATATCACTCAGTCTGGATTATTTCTTTGTAGGGACTGGGCAGAAAGGAGAATCCATGTATGGAGTAGTGGGGTCAGCAGTAGAGAGCAAGAGGAATGGCAGTGGGAGACTGGAGTCCTTGAGCTGGACCTTGATTTATCATCAGCTTTTTATAGAATAGGACTTCCCTGGTGGCTCAGATGGTAAAGCGTCTGTCTACAATGGGGGAGATCTGGGTTCAATCCCTGGGTTGGGAAGATCCCCTGGAGAAGGAAATGTCAATCCACTCCAGTACTATTGCCTGGAAAACCCCATGGATAGAGGAGCCTGGTAGGCTACAGTCCATGGGGTCACAAAGAGTCGGACATGACTGAGCGACTTCACTTTCACTTTTTATAGAATGCCAGCAGCCTTGGCCATAGCTAGGGAGGGAACTCTTGTGAATTTCTTAGCTAGTTTCAAAGTCCCACAAGAAATGGCATTTTGGAACCAGATGCCATATTACTTTTGATGAAGTGGGAATATTGCTGCCCCATGTAAGTAACAGGTTGACAGTAGGCTTGCATAAGCATGATGATGAGCTGGAGACACTCAGACTTCCTAAGAGGACCAGGAGAGGAATTCAACCAGGACAGGTGCATAAACTTAAATCCAGCTTGGAGGATTTAATCCTCCCAGAATTTGATGTGGCAGAATTTGATTTGATTTAGTTTTCCCAGAATTTGATTTTACCAGAGCTCTGTGTGCCCATAACTGTGCTGGATGATATGGGAATTACATTAGTTAGGTTTTCGTTTTCTTTTTTTAATTTATTCATTTATTTTTGGCTGTGCTGGGTCTTTGTTGCTGCGTGTGGGTTTTCCCTAGTTGCCGTGAGCAGGGGCTGCTCTCTGGTTGTGGTGCATGGGCCTCTCATGCTGTGGTTTCTCTTGTTGCAGACCCAGGCTCTAGGGCATGGGCTCAGTGGTTGTGGTACACGGGCTTCATTACCCAGCGCCATGTGGAATCTCCCTGATCAGGGGTTGAATCCGCGTCCTCTGCATTGGTACGTGGATTCTTAACCAGTGGACCACCAGGGAAGTCCTAGTTATGCTTTCTTATTTGTAGTTTTTCTTTCCCTTCTTCAGTTCAGTTCAATTCAGTCGCTCAGTCGTGTCCGACTCTTTGCGACCCCATGAATCGCAGCATGCCAGGCCTCCCTGTCCATCACCAACTCCCGGAGTTCACTCAGACTCATGTCCATCGAGTCAGTGATGCTATCCAGCCATCTCATCCTCTGTCGTCCCCTTCTCCTCCTGCCCCCAATCCCTCCCAGCATCAGAGTCTTTTCCAATGAGTCAGCTCTTCACATGAGGTGGCCAAAGTACTGGAGTTTCAGCTTTAGCATCATTCCTTCCAAAGAAATCCCAGGGCTGATCTCCTTCAGAATGGACTGGTTCCCATAATTTTTCCCATAAATCCCTTGCCCATTCCTCAGGGTCAGCTTAGGTCTCTCTGTCTTTTGGACCTTGTTCCTGTCCTCTAAACAGAGCTCAGCGACGTTGACTAAAAACATTTGTTTTTGTGAGATTTTTGGTTTGTTCTGTTTTTTCCTTCAAAAATTAGGTTTAAAGCCCCCACCCCCAGGCAGCATTTTACTATTAGAAATTGCCTTTAGTTTCCATGTTTTATTTTATATTTCATGTCTTTTTGAGGCTACTTGCGTTCATATCTGTCTTATATTGACTCAGCTCAGATTCTGAAGCATACTAAGAAAAAAGTGGTCTCAGACAATCTCATTGAAAAAGGAAAAAAAAATCCTGTAATATTCAAATAGTCTACTTTGTAACTGACTTCTGAAAACATATAGTGGAAAATGTTACAGATGAATTATTTCTAAGCTTGGCTAAATTATTTTAAGAGCTGGAAATTATTTCTTCACCACCCCCTTCCATCTCCTCGGTACAGCTGACTTTTAGTACCTGGCTTATGAAAATACTTCCTGGCCTTCAGAACTTACCGGTGGAACATTATAGTCTTCGAAGGTCATTTGGAGCTATCCATAAAATTACACTTTGCAGGCTAAGTGAAGCAGCTTTCTTTTTCCTACCCAGGTATTTGCCACACAGTTACTGCTGTTTTAAATTGTTCTGCTATTACTACTCACCAGCATTACTTTGAAATGATGTAGAAATATGTGTCTTCTCCCTTTTTATTGTGAAACATAAACACAGACATCCTTCCACTTTGAACATTTTTTTCAGTGTTTGTCTATAGCAGTCCTTATGCTGACTGATGGAAGCTTGGTTTTATGCCACTGTGGCCCCACTGAGATAAATGATTTCCCAACCGTATTGTAACAAACAATCCCAAAGGACTGAAAAGAGTTTAATAATAGTGCCCCCATCTTTTCCACAGTATATGCCTGTGCATTTGGCTTTGATTATTATCAAAAGGGTTTTTTTTTTTTTTAATCAAATCTTGCCTTATGTCCATTGGCATAGGAAAATTGATGTTAATACGTATATAAAGTCTTAAAGAAAGGCGAGAGAGTGGCCCATAGAAGTAAGTGAAACCATCGTCCAATAGTATTCTAAAGTATTAGTGTTCATAGTTTCGTGTTACATCAACAAATATTTTTTTAGCACCTATGTGATGGTGCGGGCTTCCCAGGTGGCTCATGGTAAAGAATCCACCTGCCAGTGAAGGAGATGCAGGTTTGATCCCAGGGTCAGGAAGACCCCCTGGAGAAGGAAATAGCAACCCACTCAGGTATTCTTGGAAAATACCATGGGCAGAAGAGCCTGGCGGGCTACAGTCGATGGGGTCACAAAAGAGTCAAACGTAACTAGGTGAGTAAAACGGCAACACTGTATGATGGTAGGCTTTATGAATCAATAGCAGCTTACTTTATGAATTGGAAAGAGAGATCAGAAAATTGTAATTTGTCAGTCTGTAGTCAGTCAATGCCCAGAATGAGTGTCCTGGCCAATAGTTAAACATCTATCCTGTATCCTAGATCTTGAAGTATATTAAGTTTTATATGTGAGAGAGTTGCACATTGGTGAAAATTTATCCATTTGCATTAATGTATTTTTAAGGCATGTGGTTAACTGTAATGTTGAGATCCTAAGGTAATGGAGGGCATGACAGGGGACTTTTGAATGAGGAGTTCAAGCATATTAGAGAAGATGGGAAGACTTTTGGCCTTTTACCTCTGAAAACATGTTGAGAACTTGATAGACTCCTCAGAAAGAAATAAGCACAGCTTTGAAACCCAAAAGGCAAAAATTTGATTTTTCAAGAGCAATAAAAAATAGGTATAAGCTTGATGACAGTTTTGGGTGCTGATTTGAAGCCTCATAACTTTTGTGAGAAAAGAATCAGGCATTAGACAGTTGTGAGAAAACCAGACTCCGGCTCAGGAAAGAGTAGCCTATGGAGCCTAGGGTCCTGTGTGAGTGGGCTTCAGGCAAATCTAGGAGGACTGTGGCGAACGGTGCTGGGGAGAGGGAGGGGTCCCAGGATGGGCTGTGGAGGTACCCTAAATTGTTGATCTGATTTGCAGAAATGGTTATTTGGGCAGAGGTTGAAGTGGAGGTGAGCGCATAGTGGCAGTTAGAGAGGAAGTGAAATTCTGAGGCAGGAAAGGGGAACCGCAGCAGGGCCTGGAGCGTGTTAGGGACAATGCTGAAGCAGAGGTCATGAACCAGAGGTCCTTTCTGAGAGCTGTCTGGGCTGCTGGTTCGGTGAGGAACTGGAAAACGCCACCTTTGCCTAGCATCAGTATCATTGCTAATCTCTCTGACAATGCAGACTTGAGCAGGCTGGTTGAACAGACATCTCTGATAAGGTGCCCAACACATTGCAGGCATTCAACAAATATTTTATTTGTTTTAGCAATTAAGTTGACAGGATGGAACCAGGGAATGTGTGCTTAAAAAACAGTATGCCAGTGCTTGTTTGTGACTTAATATTAAGTACAGTCTGATAGGAAAATAGCTGTTTTGTATGTTCCATATAAAGAAGCCTAATTTCAAATTAAGCACTCAAGAGTTATAGAGGCATAGAACAATCACCTATTAATTACCTTTTAGGGTTTCCTGATGACTAATTTTTTTTATTGTCTACTTTTCATGTACCTGTTTTATTCCTTTGTAGTTTTGTGCAATTAAATAAGAAACACCTTAGAAATTAAAAGGAGGATGTTGTTTCATAGGCAACGATAATTCAGTAATTAATAATCAAACAATTCCCAAGCATCTGCTATGGTAAATGGATGGCTAAACCCAGGGACACCCAGATGAAAAAACAACAGCAGCAAAAAAAAAAAAAAAAAAAACAGAACTTTGTAGATACTTGCCCCAAGGAACACACAGTGTAGTGGTAGAAATACAAGTGTGGGTAACACAGTCTGAGTTGTGGTCAGGGCTGGGGGGAGACTGAAGGAGCAAGGAAATCTTTGCTCTTTCTTTATTCCAACCCCCATGGAGAAAGGTGCCAAGATATGACAGCTGGAAAACAGATCCAACTGGAGGGCCACCAAATGCTGAGTGGCTGCTGGTGTTGCACCTCCAGATGTTTCACAACTAACCAGAACAAGGAAAGGCCAGAGTTCTGGATTCAAGCTGTGTCAGGTGCGTCCCAGTGTCCAGTAGAGACACATCCTGGTGATGGAGAATTGAGATTGAGGGGAGTGCATATGCAAACTCAGTCCCGTGTGCTTTGAACCAGTCTTCTAAGATCTTGACATTTCACGTTAAAGTCCCACTTCAGATCTCTCTAACCTCGTCTTGGAAAATGACTTTGATTTTAAGATCCTTGGCTCCCATTTGGCTACTTTTTGAGTCGTGTCTCCAGTTGAGGAAGGAAAAACTGCCTCTTGAGAGAGATTGGGGGAGCTCAGAACAAAGAGGATCTCACATCTACTGAGAAGAAGCCCTCGAAAATAGGAAAGTCCTTTGCCTGGTGGTTGGTGTTATCCTGTGATTTCCCTTTTACATAACCTGTGCCTCTACTTAAAAGGGAAGGGAGTTTTTCCAGCTTACTCTGGTTGCCTCATGATGCTTCCACATGCCTTTCTGTGTTGTACCTTTCCTCCTTTCTTTCTACTAGACCTGGTGGTTGTGGCTGCCGCCTATAGCCTTTATTCTGTTAGTGATATTCACATATGGGTTGGTTCTACCACAGTGTTTTTGTAAAAGTGATAAAGCCAAGTTTTCAAAGCTTTCTCACAGCAACCTTACTAATGTGCTTCTCTTCCCAGCTTGACTTGGGCAGTGTTGGGTAAATGGTGCGTCATCAGTTCATTTGTGCATTGTTTTGCTGTGTGTCAAAGTTGGGTGGACGCTCTGTGATGACTATAGCAGTGTGCTATGCAGATGTTAAGTGATTTTTATTTTTTAAGAAAAAGCTGAAAGAAATAATGAGTAAATTTTATCTCCACCCCTCCACCCCATGGGCTTGCCTGATGGTTAAAAATCTGCCTGCAATGCAAAAGACCTGGATTCAATCCCTGGGTCAGGAAGATCCCCTGGAGAAGGGAATGGCAACCCACTCCAGTATTCTTGCCGGAGAACCCCATGGACAGAGTGGGTCCTACAGTCCATGGTGTCACAAAGAGTTGGACTCAACTGAGTGATTAACACTAGGATTAACACAACTACTACTGCTTCCCTCCCCCCACTCCCCCAAATGAAAGGGTTAAAATGTGCAAAGGATAAAAGTAAGCTTACTTGGATTGTGAAAATTAGTGTGTTTCTAAAACTGTAGCAGTTGGGTTGGGAAGAAGATGTAAGCAACTTTTCTCCTGCGCTCTGAAGGCTGCCTGGGAGTGGGGAAAGAAAGGCCAGAGAGGGATTGCTTCCTAATCAACTTCTTCCTGCCTTAAGGCATTGTCAGTGTTCTTTCTTCCTGGTGTCAGAGCCACTAATAATAATTACTGCTTTCAACTAAACAATAGTAGGCATTCAGTTCACAGGGAAAAAGAAATGACATGGGTCATTCATAGGCTGCAGTTCTTCCTAGTCACTCAAATTCAATGTAGTCTGATGGACAAGGCCATTATGGAGTATTAATAGCTTTACTATCTCAGATGGCAGTGATTACTTTAAAATCACTGATAAAATGAAAGAGAAAAATCTACACATCAGAAGCACTTTCCCTGCCCCCGCCCCCCGACCCAGCCTAGAGGTA
This sequence comes from Bos indicus x Bos taurus, assembly GCF_003369695.1. Classification (NCBI taxonomy): domain Eukaryota; kingdom Metazoa; phylum Chordata; class Mammalia; order Artiodactyla; family Bovidae; genus Bos; species Bos indicus x Bos taurus. The sequence continues at coordinate 67,875,738 of NC_040084.1, read as the reverse complement.
ATGTAGATCCAGAGTGAATGTTTAAAACATTTTAAACATCTTTGAAACAAAGTTTAAAAAAATAGATATATATTTGAAGTCGTGTCCTAGCATGGCATAAATCACATTTTAGAAAATGCATTGGAAAAGGTTTCTCATGCATTTGATGTTATGATGGTATGATTTGATTGTTAAATGTATTTTTCTCTAGATAAGTATAGTGGTCATTCAAAAACATTAATTATAGGCTGTGTCAACAAGATCACTTTTGGTTTTGCTATGTGCAAAACTCACAAAGACTGGAACGTTGGATGTGAAAAAAAGTAAATTCTACCCTTTCCAGTCTATTTGGTATAATGACTGCAGAAGAAATGAGGACACCAGTTTTGGTTCCACCATCACTTTGCTGAGATTTTGAAGAAGATTTAGCCCTGGCAACTCATTACCTCATCTAGAAAATGATGGGATAGGTACACTTCAATAAATATGGCTTTATCTAAAATATACTTGGTCGTTATGGTTGATAAGTCGTGATCTCAATAAGAACTTTTTTTTTGGCACCTTAAAAACAGAACAAAAACAAAACAAAACAAAAATAGCCTTATCCTCATATCTCTCAATCCAGTCCCTTCTTTTCCTGTTGGAAGTGAAAGTAGAATAAGAAGCATACAAGAGAGTATACTTCTTTTAGAAAGGATCTTGTAAGAATATAAAACCAAATCATAGCATCAAAGGACTTCAAGAAAGCAGACTTTGAGCCATAAAAATACTTCTAGAAGGAGCAGGATTGAGAGACAGACTGGATGTGAAGTTTAGCAGTATGACTGTTGATGGGGTGGAGTGTACAAAGTAGAGATTGGATCATGTAGTTAAATATGAGTGCAAAGAAGTGTCCTAGTTCTAAATAAATGCCTTGAGATGATTATAGGAAGAGGTACAGATGGCGAAGGAGCATTAAAGAAAATACCCATATTTCAAATACACTGGCCAAAAGGGGAAGCTTAGAGTTTCTACCCATTGTGCATGATGGATAAAAGTGGATGATGGAAGACACTGGTGAGGCAGGGGTTTTTAAATATGCTTTAATTTTTTGTCATTGTAGTATGAATTAAATATGGATATATCATTGGAATAAGTCCCAGTTTTGATGAAAGGCCGTAAAACTAAACTAAAATAAACAAAGAAGTAGGTCAGGAGTCACTAGGAAAGCATGTCTATTTCTTTCAGTAAGGCTTTCTGGAACATTGCCCACAGAATTGAAAAGTGCTTTCTCAGATCCATTAGGTGTTTTTGAGAAATCCTGGAGCAGCGGTTTTCAAAGTGTGGCCATGGAACCCGAGGCTCTTGAGACCCTTCAAAGGGTCTAGGAGATCAGAACTGTTTTCATAATAACCTAAGCTGTTAACTGGCCTTGTTCATTCTGATGCTCTCCTGAGAATACAGTGGTGTTTCCCAGAAACTACATGACTTAGAGTATCGCAAAAGAGTAGATGCAGAGGGAGATGGGAGAATCCATATGTCTTCTATTAAACTAAACATTAAAACAGTTTCAAAAATGTAAAACAGTGCTACTTATCTATTTTTTTAGAAAAAATATAGGGCTTCTCCCTACCTCTCCCCCAATGTTATTTATGATGTTTTCTTAAATAACATCTTAAATATTATTTCTTATTAAATTAGTATTTAAAGTTTTTTTAAGTTTTAAGATCTAATAGTGTACATATCAATGAATATAATATATCTCAAAAACTCTTTGGAAGCCCTTGAAAATTAGGAAGTGTGTAAAAGAATCCTGAGACCAGAGGTTAAAGAATGACCGTCCTTAGAGGATAAGCAATTTCTCTGAACCTTAGAAGGGGGCAAAGGTGACTTTATTAAACTGTGGGAGAGGCAGTTATCTGTAGTTAGCAGTTACACCAATGTTAGCAATGATACTAACTTGAGTGCCTTCTCCTTGGTTACCTCTAAGGTCGTTCCTCAGTAGAAATTCTTATTTGATGTTGTTTTGTTTAGTTGCTAGGTCATATCCAACGCATTTGTGACCCCGTGGACTGTAGCCTGCCAGGCTCCTCTGTCCATGGGATTTTCCAGGCAAGAAGGCTGGAATGGATTGCCATTTCCTTCTCCAGGGGATCTTTCCCATCCAGGAAGCGAACCCACATTGCCTGCATTGGCAGGCGGATTCTTTACTGCTGAGCCACCAGGGAAGCTCTTATTGGATGACTTCCAACAAAGTCGTCAAGGCTATTGGCATTCTTTCCATTTTATAGATAGCAGCAAGTTAGAATCAGAGGAGTGATTTCCTCCAGGGATCATGAAAGAAAGTTAAGTAAAGCTGGAATCATTTGGTGCTTAGGACTCCCAGTCCTGTATGTTTCCCCGTCAGTTCACTGACTGCAGTGGTACCAGGATGAATCATGAGTGTTCTTCTAGCGGACCACAGCGAAGTGCATGGTAAAGTCTGCCTCCTTCTGGAGGACAACTTCTGTCAAATCAGTTTAAGATTTCTACTACAAAATAAATAACAGGTATCGCTAATACCCTGAATGATGTCAGTACATTTGAAATTCACTCACCGAGTAGAAAAAAATAAGAAATTACAGAAAAATGGGAGAAAATACACCTAGGGAAAATACAAGGAAACAGATCCCCTATTTTTATCAACACAGCATGAGGACATGCTGCAAGAAGATAACACACCATGAAGGCCCGGGGGACAGAGGGGGCCTGTAAAGTTGAGTATTTGCTAGTATGTTATTGCCCAGGGAAAAAGAGCCCAAGTGATAATACTGTGATGTAATGCCTTGTCCAGCAGACTAAGAAGCAGCTTCTTTTACAGGAGTGGCTAGTTCTGTAGTTCTAGTTGTAAAAAGGTGAGAAGTGGGGGAGTTGGGGAAGAGTGTTCATGGGCTATTTAGCACTTGGGATTCTGGGTGGGAGTGAGGAAGAATGCAAAGAGAATTAGCATTGGCAGTGAGTCAGGTGGAGGTAATTGGTAGTTGCCTGTGGTGGGGCAAACTGTGTGTTTCTCTGATTTGAGCACCATGTGTTGGCTGGGATCTTTGGGAAATACAGAATATCTCTGCTCCATACTTCATTATGTCTAGCAGATGTTGCTTTTATGTGTTTGAGTTCAATTTGCAGAATGAACATGGTGTCATAAAAGCATACTCCTAAAAACAGAAGAGAGGAAACCAGTTAACTGGCCTGTTACCAGGACAGTTTTAAGAAGGGACAGGCTTTTAGCTGTGGCCTGTCTGAACTACAAAAGTGAGAATAATCTAAGAAGAAAACCAGTGACATGACATGTTTATTGATGTAAACTGTAAATAAAGAATGTTCGGTCACATTTTTAGAAAAAAATGTAAAATATTCAGCAGCTAATTAAGGAGGGGACTTACACTGGATGGTTGCCTTCTTCCTATACTCCATCCTCTAATATTTAAAAAAGAAATTGTTTTCTTGCAAAATTTGCCAGTGATCCAAAATAAAATAAAATAAAATAAAATCTTCCCTTTCCATGACTCAGTATCTTCAGGTTATTACAACAAACCTTTTCAGCTTTTGAATCTTAATAGAGTCAAAATATTGAGTTGGTTCATCAGCACTAAATGATTAGATTTTTGCTTTATGCATGTTTTAAAAGCAGGCCTTGATATAGAAGGTTTATTTACGTAACAGTGCTATTGCTCAATGCCCTTGCATTTTTCTGCACATGCTATCTTAATGGAAATTTACTGGAAAATTCTTGCCAGAATAAACACATTCTTTCAGGAGCAAAAGGCTTAATGTACTTTTCGTTCAACGGCACCTCTTTCCTGTGAGCAGATAAAACATATTATTTGGCATTAGTCATTATACTTCACACATTCCACAGTTCTCATCGTGGGGCTAAGGTTGTAGAAAATAGCAATATAGTAGACAACCTTAAAATGAGAGGTAAAACAAAAGCAAGGAAGGGTATCCATATATCTGACATGAAATCAAAAGTGAATTTGGCAGATACTCTATAAAATTAGTTTGAGCTAGTCCTGATAAAGCAGGATTAAGGATTATGAACCAAAGATCAGTTGAGCTGGTGATCACAGAAATAAAAAGTATAGTTTACTTTTCATTTCTAAGAGAAAGAGAGCATTTTCATTTGCATTTTAATTTAAGAATCAGAAGTGTAAACCCTAAATGGAGGACACTGATGGTATCATGGCCACTGGGTTAGAGAAGGGACCAGAGTGGGATATAAGGATGTAAACAGGAGCTGGGGCGGGGAGGGAGAAACTGTCTCTGAATTAAGGGCTGGGGAGGCAAACAGTGCACAATGGAGACTAGAGGAAAGAGATTCGCACAAACACGTCTAGACGTCCTCCTGTTGGCCCTCATCTAACACTGACCCCCCATCACCACCCCAGGACTGCTACTGGAGCGAGATGATAGGAATTGTTGCATTAATAAAATGTGTAATCAAGACAGAGAGAACCATTTTTACAGGGATAAAACTGGCCAATTAGCATATTACAGTTAAGTCAGTTATATTGCGTTTATTTGCAGCAATAGGTAATTAACTTCTTTGACTTTTTCTGAGAAGTCAGTTGGAATTAAACTACGGGGTAGATTCCACCAGAGTTTAGTGACCTTCTTCCTTATGCCATATTAAATCCTACTATTTTAAATAATTATAGGAGAGGCCAGTTTCAATGTGAAAATGTTCAAAGACAATTAAAGAATTTTGTTTTATTGCATTTCTTTTTATTTTCTCTATGTGCAGTAAGTAAACCAGTCTAGCAAGAGTGTATCACTTCCTAATGTCCTCTTGGGAGATTAAAAAAGCGATTTGAAATTAGAATAACAAAATACTCATTCACCAATTATTATCTCTACTCAAATTATAATTCTAAAAAATTATTGAATATAAAGGGGAAAAACATAGCTAAAAAATTTCCTCCTTGAAGTAATAAGGCTTTTCCTCTTCTATCTCAATATAAACAATCTTGAAACAATTCAGTATTTCTCTTCTATATGGGTTTTTATTATTAGGCCTTTTAATTCAATTTTCGTAGTAGGTAGGATATGATTTATAAATAAAAAATATAGTTGAAGTTATTAAAAAAACCCACCCTATTCATGTATCCTTTTATCATAAATTATAAGCTAAATGGTTTAAGAGGTAATTCTCAACGTATTCAAAATTGCCAATAAATGCATTTTACCACGTTTTAAAATATATGTAAGTAATAGGTACATTTATAAATGTAAAGATTAAATGTTGCTTTCTAAAATAGGATGTAACAGTAAACTTAATATATTATCCTTCTATTTATGTTTTGGTTCCAAAAAATGAAAATTCAAGTGGTACCTCATTCATTGTTTGCAGATATTTGCTATGTAAAGGTTGACTGAGTTTAATTTATAATTATCAATGATAAATATGAAATACTGTGTAAAATTCAATCCCAATTTTATTAACCTTTAATCAGTTGCTTTCTAAGAACAAATTTTCAGGTTTAAAGGAGCTTTAACATAATTTAAGTGAAATGGAAATGTAAAAATATTTATCACATAGCTATTTGTTCATTGTCAAAGTTTTCTGTAGAGGATAAAACTTTTCATTCTACAAACATGTTATAATCAGTAGCCTCTCAAGGCAAACAGTTTCAAAGCAAACATCTCTTTGGTTTTGTTAAGGAGAACTTGAGTTTCCAAGTTCTCCAGCTTAGTATTATGATATTGTAGAAATAATACTACTTCCTCATGTACTAAAATGAACCATGTTTTCTTTTGACTTTACAGTAGAAGATATGGCCAGTATACTATGAACCAGGAAGTCACCAAAGTTACAGAAAGACCTCCATTTGATCGATCAGGTTCCCAGGATTCTTTGGATGAACTATCTATGGAAGCTTATTGGACTGAACTAGAAAATATCAAGAAATCTCATGAAAACAGACAAGATGATCAAGAGGTGGTGGTTGTCAAAGAGCCTGATGGTAATGATGAAATTAATAAAACTTTTTCTTAGTTTATTTTGTATGTATTGATGGGAAATGAATACATAGGAAGAAAGAAATTAAAATGAGGAAAACCAGAAAAAAAAATGGTAGTTGCCTTTCAACTTAAAAATGACTTAATTGTGGCAGATTATAGATGCAGCCGCCAAATATAAATGATATAAGTAAATTCACTGAGTTTTGGATATGGCTAGACTCTTATTGGCTAAGCTGTATCATAGACTCTTAGGGCTGGATCTTTGAAATCATCTAACATCTCTTTAAATTCCATCTGTGGTATCCTAGCCCCGTGGTTGTTTGGCCTCAAGTGAGTAGAGATGCTAATGATGTTGGTGTTTTTCCATTGTTCAGCTTGAGCTGTTTTGATGTTCTTTATTTTATTGATTTACAATCTGTTCCACACTACCTTTGACTCACTATTGTCAGTCTACTTTCTGGAAGAGTAGAACAAATCTGCTCTGTTGTTTGTATGACAGCTTTTCAAATGATTGAGGATAGTTATCTTGTTACTAGACAAATAACTTTTTTCTAGAAGGAAAAAGATTCACATAAATCAGTCCTTGGTGGTGGATTGCAGACCTATCCTAGTCTTGGTTATCTTATCTTTCAAACTGTTGTCTTTTAGATTGGCAACAGTGCCAGCTAAGCTTAGGGTGGAGATTTTGACAGTGAAAGTGGAAGATGGTATTAGCATTTTTAGCCTCCCTATTTACTTCTCATATTTGGTTCATAATTGCTGTCATCTCTATCTGCGTTTCCCACAGTCCCCATTATTGTACTTGATATTCTGGCCCATTATTGTACTTGATATTCTGGAAGAAGCATGGAAAAATTTACTTTTTTCCCTCCTCTTAAATTTCATGCTTTTTAAAAAACAATCAACATTAAGTTCAAGTAGACACTAGGTTTCTCGTGTATAACTCTGGTATCTATTATATTAGCTTGCTTTCCATGCCTTGTGCTGACCATAAGTTTGTAAGTATATCTTTGGTGTACAGGCTGATACAGATTCCAAAAAAGAGCCGCGGTCAGTACCTTGGGTACCACAGCTAGCAGTGACCTGTTTTTCAACAGAAGACTTCTTAATGATGCTAAATGACTTAGCATCAAGTTGTTTAGTACTAAAATCTGCATAGGTTTTTCTCCTTTGCTATAACATTGCTTGGAAAAAAAAAAAAAGCAACCATTAATACTTCAGATATGGAGATGACACCACCCTTATGGCAGAAAGTGAAGAGGAACTAAAAGGCCTCTTGATGAAAGTGAAAGTGGAGAGTGAAAAAGTTGGCTTAAAACTCAATATTCAGAAAACGAAGATCATGGCATCTGGTCCCATCACTTCATGGGAAATAGATGGGAAAACAGTGGAAACAGTGTCAGACTTTATTTTTCTGGGCTCCAGAATCACTGCAGATGGTGATTGCAGACATGAAATTAAAAGACACTTACTCCTTGGAAGGAAAGTTATGACCAACCTAGATAGCATATTCAAAAGCAGAGACATTACTTTGCCAACAAAGGTCCGTCTAGTCAAGGCTATGGTTTTTCCAGTAGTCATGTATGGATGTGAGAGTTGGACTGTAAAGAAAGCTGAGCGCCAAAGAATTGATACTTTTGAACTGTGGTATTGGAGAAGACTCTTGAGAGTCCCTTGGACTGCAAGGAGATCCAACCAGTCCATTCTAAAGGAGATCAGTCCTGGGTGTTCATTGGAAGGAATGATGCTAAAGCTGAAACTCCAGTACTTTGGCCACCTCATGCGAAGAGTTGACTCATTGGAAAAGACTCTGATTCTGGGAGGGATTGGGGGCAGGAGGAGAAGGGGGCAACAGAGGTTAAGATGGCTGGATGGCGTCACCGACTTGATGGATGTTAGTTTGAGTGAACTCCGGGAGTTGGTGATGGACAGGGAGGCCTGGCGTGCTGCTCTTCATGGGGTCAGAAAGAGTCAGACACGACTGAGCGGCTGATCTGAACTGAACACTTGAAAGAGGAAAGTTGGAGATTTTCCTTAATTTAACATTGATTTGTAAAAGAAAATGATAGCCAGCTCATCCTTTTATTTGGGTTCTCTTTCATTTTACTCTCATACTTTCTCACTTTACCAATCCAGTTGAGCTTATTTGGAATAATAGTATCTTTCAACCTTTCTGATCAATGTTTCAAGATGGCAGCAGCATACTGGTGGCCTGCTGAGTAAGGAGAAAGCATTCTGTGGAAAGAAGCACTCAAGCCTGGTACATAGCCATGTGTCAGCTATGTCATAACTCTTCAAGGCTAAAGTGGATTCATGAAATGTTGCTCATGATGTGATTATCAAGAATTGGGAGTGTTTCTACACACCCATCCCTTTTCTTTGACTTTAAATAGTTTGAATTTTACCTCTACTTTTTACTGGAACAAGCTGCTCTGTACTGTAATCTTGTTTACTTCCCTTATGGCAGTATCAGCTTTTTCTGACCATTTATACTGAATTCTACTTTAATATCTTTAATAATCATGGTGAGTTTTTATTTCAGTGAACAGTTTTTGTTGCCTGGCAGGCAGAATGCCCTGCACTGCCTTATGTTTCTTGAAGTCAAGGTTATTGATACTTTATTTCTGCCCTCATGGAGTCTAGATAGTAGAGAAGCTATAGACAAGCACACTGGTCAGTGCTCCGTCTTGTGCTGCAGGCTATAATGGAGCTCTGCAAAGTTCTTTGCATGTGACATGCTCACATTTGGTTATGAGGCAACCACGGCAGCTGTGCTTTAGTTTACAGATGAGAAAACAGAGTCAGCTTGAGGCTAAGTGATTTGACCAAAGTGACATGGCCATCAAGGTGCAGGAATGGAGTATGGACAGATCTTTTGTGTCCCAAGTCCTTGGTTTTCTGATGTCCACTATAAATGTGGAGCTTGGAGTAAATCTGTTCTAGTTGTCATTCAGTTTTTCTACAATCATCAATAAATTTTTTTTTGGCCATGCCTCACAGCAAGTGGGATCTTAGTTCCCTGACCAGGAACTGAACCCTCACCCTCTGCAGTAGGAGCCTAGACTATCGGGAAAGTCTTGAATTGTCAACAGATCTAACACAATATTTGCTTTACTATTTACTCCCTTACAGTGTTTTGAGTTGATTCAGTTGTGTAATTAGTTTCCTATAATCTACTTGGTTTTTTTCTGAAAACAGTTTGCTTTTTAAAAAAAAATTGTAAAGAAAGAAAAACAGGACTCTGGTATGCTGACTAGGGGGTTAAAAAATTAATTTGAAATTGATTAGTTCCTGATGTCCAGATGCTTTTTACTTCTTTGCCACACTGTCAGCTACAGAGAGCAGAGAAAATAAGCCTTTCCATCAATTAGGGTTGGACTCTGGGATAGTGCTGAATGTAAGCCAAGAAACAGGGCTTTAATGGCCATCCCCAGCATTGACTTCCTTCTGTAACTTGATGGAAGTAAGTTATCTTTTCATTGCTTGCTCATCTCTGGAAAGGGAACAGTATTATCTTCCCCTAGTTAATCTGCAGGGAAGTTATAGAGGTTAATCACATGTGAAGTCATTTAAAAATTTTAATTGAGTATATATGAAATGGATCTAAAATTTGATATCTTTATGGCTGGAGTTTATGGCAGTGCTCCAAGTTTCAGATAATGATTCTTAGCACTGTGGTTGGGTTATGGTACAAGAGTTTTAGTAAGAGTTTTTAAAACAGTTTTTAAAAATGTGGAAGTTCTCATATTTTGTGATTTAAATACCATTTTTTCTCTACTGTCTCAGAAGGAGAATTGGAAGAAGAGTGGCTTAAGGAGGCCGGTTTGTCTAATCTCTTTGGAGAGACTGCTGGAGATCCCCAAGAGAGCATGGTGTTTTTATCAACACTGACCCGGACGCAGGCGGCAGCTGTTCAGAAACGAGTAGAGACTGTCTCCCAGACCTTGAGGAAAAAAAACAAACAGTACCAGGTTCCTGACGTCAGAGACATATTTGCTCAACAGACAGGGTCAAAAGAAAAGGAGGTAGGTTTTCTTTTTCAGTAACGTAGAGGAATAATGGCTTAGACTTAGCTGAACCCGTCCAGTTAAATTCATATCATTAAAAACTTAATGGGCATGTATATGTAAGGCCACCATAGCCTACTTGGTAAAGAATCCTCCTTCAATGCAGGAGACCCTGCTTCAATTCCTGGGTCGAGAAGGTCCTCTGGAGAAAGGATAGGATACCCACTCCAGTATTCTTGGGCTTCCCTGGTGACTCAGCTGGTAAAGAATCTGCCTTCAATGCTGGAGACCTGGGTTTGATCCCTGGGTTGGGAAGATCCCCTGGAGAAGGGAAAGGCTACCCACTCCAGTATTCTGGCCCGGAGAATTCCATGGACTATATAGTTGGTGGAGGTCACACAGAGTTGGACACGACTGAGTGGAGAAGGCAATGGCACCCCACTCCAGTACTCTTGCCTGGAAAATCCCATGGACGGAGGAGCCTGGTGGGCTGCAGTCCATGGGGTCCCGAAGAATGGGACTCGACTGAGCGACTTCCCTTTCACTTTTCACTTTCATGCATTGGAGAAGGAAATGGCAACCCACTCCAGTGTTCTTGCCTGGAGAATCCCAGGGACAGGGGAGCCTGGTGGGCTGCCGTCTATGGGGTTGCACAGAGTCGGACACGACTGAAGCGACTTAGCAGCAGCAGCAGAGCGACTTTCACTTTTCATATGTAAGGCACTGAAGCTCCATGCTGGCCATGATCAAGAGGGATTCAATCCCTGTCCTTCTAGAAGTTACCTGCTGATGGGGCAGAAAATGAAACAAGCTAAAATTCTCTGTGACAGTCCCTGCACTCAGTGTCCTTGGAGCTTTGGGAGTGCCCCAACCCCCTGGACAATGTGACTGCTAGTTGTTATAGTCAGAGGCAGGAGGTTCTTTTTTCCACATTTACTCTTGTAGGAAAATTTGCTTTTTTTTTAAGACTCACGTGGGGATGAATGGAAGTGGAATGCAAGGAACCTAATTGCAGTTGAATTATAAAACAGGAACCCTGAACATGAAATAACTTCCCCTTTGTGTCTGGTGCCTAGCATGCAGAGGATTGGAATAGATATTTGCCACGATGATGAATTTATTAGTGGAAGCTATTGGAGTCTGGTGGAGACTCGGGCTGATGGCTATTTAAGATAGAATGGTACCAGTCAGAGACCTGAATGGCCTAGAACAGTGCTACTCAGGATAGCCATTTGGCAGGTTGTTTATGGAGTGCCCATGAGGACCTAAAGAGCTTGCCCAAAATGAAAATTAATATCTGCTCCCAGCAAGAAACAGTCATGCTACCAAGAGAAAAAAAGGTCAGCTGAACTTAATGATGTTCTTAGGGTCAAAGTTGGTTGACACATTGAACTGTTCTCAGATGACAGTTAGCATAGCTCTGGTCTAGAAGATCCAGTTGGGTGGATGAAGTAAGAGCAAATAGAACAGATCTTAAATGAGGATTGTAATGACGATGATAGCAATTATTATAGCAGTAGCCACCACCACTGAACACTGTGCTGACTACTTTCCATGCCTTATTTCATTTCATCCTTAGAGCTTGTCCTATGAGTGAGGTTTCATCATTTCTGTTCTACTGCCGAGGCTCATAGACTTTAAGTAACTTGCTCAATGGTCCCATAGATAGTAAACCCAAATTTGTCAGACTCTAAATATGTGCTTTTAACCACTGTACATCCTACTACATTTGGGTTTGCATCTATAATTCTGATATTAAGTAATCCCAGTAAATACATGAGATTGTATTTACACTATAATAAAGGGTAACAAAAATCTTTTTTAAAAATTTGGGAATAAGAAGACATATTTAAGGTATCTTTCTGTCATACAGAAGTTTTTTGGCTTTTTGTAAACATTTCATTCTTCTAAGAAATCCTGCATAGTTGCAGATTGCTACTCTGTTTGTATGGTCAATTGTAGATCAAATCCAGTCCATTTTATGGGAGTTTTGGGGTCACAGGATTGCTCCAGACAGATCTGTTGCTGCTGTGAGGCAGTTACACACTTGCGTGCCACCCATTCGTTATTTGGAAGGACTAGACTGCTTTTTTACAGCAGTAGAAAATGAATAATAAGGAAATCCAGTATTATTGGCATTTCCTTCCCAATTAAAGAGCCCTCCCTGAGGGAGTTAAGAGGAAGCCAAAAGCGGGAGGGGACAGAGAACTGAGCCTCAGCAAACCATATTCTGTGGGATTCCTGCCAGTCTTGAAGAGGATGTTGCTTCTCAGTGCTAGAAGCAACATTTTTCAGCGAATCCTTGCTACTGTCTGAATCACATGGTTTGAATTCAAGGTAATTGGTGGATTGTATCGGCTGATGGAGTCAATAAGCGAGAAACAGCACAAGTAAATTAAAATAGTGTTAACTTACGCTTTCTGCCTTTAATTGAAATATGACCACCCGTTAGAAATATGTCTTCCAACCCTCAAGTAAACAGGGGCCAGCCATCTTTACATGCATTTCTTCTATTCTCTAGTAAATGCAGTATGCCCTCCATATCCCTGGCTTCTGCACCTGTGGATAGGGAGGGCTGACTGTGCTCTGCCATTCTTTATAAGGGACCGGAGCATCTCCAGTGTTGGTATTCATGGGGTGGGGGTGTCCTTTAACCAGTCTCCCACAGATACTGAGCGATGACTGTCCATATTCAGCTCTTCCATGTTAAATGCTTCCTCACGAAGCCCTTGCTGACACTAGGAAATAAAATACAGCAATGAATACCATCTGCACTGTCATCTTCAATTGCTTAGGAAAACAGTTTCAACCACATGCTCCAAATATGTGTTCATATGTAAGATTAGAGTTACTATGCTCGCTGTGCCATGGAGGCACAGCCTTCTGCAGGCTGGGGGTGGAGGGAGGAAGGTGGTATTGCTCTGCCTGGGGGGACTTAGTACCCCTTTGTGACTGGTGCTCACTGTGTGCTACCCTGCATAATCGAAGGAGAGCACCTCCAGTGCCTGCCCTGCTGCTCTCCCCGCTGTTCTTAGATTGCAGGTGGAGAGGGGAGTCCTTCTCTGCTAACACTTGAGCCCTGACGTGTGGGGAGGGGAGGACAGAGGCTCCATTCTTTTGTATTGAAATGAAAGTCCACTAGAATGAGTATTTTAAAAACAATTCATTCAGGTAGACCTTTCTGTATGATTGACCGAGGCTCCCCTTCCGGATTCCTCCTGGAGCCTTACTTGGAAAGGAGGGGGTACTGCCTGGACACACTTACTGGTGAGAGGAGCCAGCTGCATTTTACTGTGTCCATAAACCCTTGGAGGGCTTCATTTCTTTGGGTGTCACTGTCCCAACCCCTTGAAAGAGGAGTTCCTTTGACTACCTAAGCTCTTATTACCTGCTTGGCAAATTAGTTTTAATTTCTCTCACATTTATTACTAGCTTTTAAAAAAAGAAGTATTCGGTTTTCTACCTATATATAATTTTATTTTATAAACATGTCATTGAGAGAGAATTCACATACTATCTAGTTAACCCATTTAAAGTTTAAAATACAGAGGTTTTTAGTGTAGTCATGTATATGCAACCATCACCACAGTCATCTTAGCACGTGTTCATCATCTCCAAAAGAAACCCCATACCCAGAGCAGTCATTCCTTGTTTTCCCCTCCTTACCCCTAGGCAGCCACTAATCTTTGTCTCTGTGACTTGCCTGTTCTGAAGATTTCGTAGACGTGGAATCACACAGTATGTGGTCCTTGTGACTTTCACTTCATATCATGTTTACAAGGTTCATCCATGTTGTCCCATGTATCTGTACTTTCTTTACTTTTGTTTCTTTTCATTGTCAAATAACATTCCATTGTGTGGATGGCTCACATTTTATTTATCTACTCATTTGTTAATGGATATTAACTTATTGAGATGTTATCTTAATGGTGTTCCTGATGGTAGGGATACTTGATATGGCCTGTATTTCCACAGAGCTTAGTAGTATGTCTTGTATGTTGTGGGTGATCATGTATTTGTTGGCTGGTTGCTTGTTAATTATAACCGTAGTCCTTTTATTTCCGCGGTGTAAGTCTGAATACATTTCTTGTGCTCTACAGGTTAGTAATAGAGTTATTTACAATACCATTTCTCTGGTTGTGAGTGGGAAATGACTAAATGGCCCATTTTCTATCTTTAGGCTCCAGATGGCACAGAATCACAATCAGTCGGAACAGATGAAAACAAATACCGAGGAAAAGATGGTAAGTTGGACCTGTTCTCTTGTATTTTCTCATTATTAGTATAACAAATAGATAAGACCATTTAAAACATTCATCTTCAATTCTAGTAAGCAAATTCAATTAAAATACTCTCATATCCAAGTAGATAATTACATAAGTCTGAGCATATAGTTGGCTTTTGAGTTTTTAAAAATACTTGTCTATATCTATTCTAACATCTCTATACATAGTTTTCTTGAATGCTTACCATGTGCCAGGTGCTATGCAGAGACATTTACCTAATTTAATATACTCATGAATGCTCTGTAGTAAATATTATTCTTAACCCATTCGACAGATCAGAGAAGTAAGGTTTTGAGATATAAAGTCACTTCCCCAAGGCCATACAGCTAGTAAGGGGAGCCAGTGAATTTGGAACTTGGTTTTCAAATCTTAAGTTCTTAGCTCATAAATGGATTGCTTTTAAGAAAGCTTAAAAAGACATTTTGAATTAAGATCTGGGGTAGGGGGCGGAAGTTGATTCTAATTCTCCATTTCATTCCTTTTTCTGTATCTGTTATTTCAGAAATGAATTAGAAATTCAAAGCATGGATGAAAACAAATAGTAAGGATTTATTAGTACTTACCAAGAAAGAATTTAAGGCTATTTCATGGATTTACAAAAAGGAAAAATGTTCTAAATTAAGGTCATAGGTTAATCCTTAATGTGTTGCTACTTAGATAATATAACAAAGATGGTCAGTGGCTGCCTGCGTCCCAGTTGGGACTTTGCTTTTGTTTATGTTCTTAATACCCAGCACCTGGGGTGTTCATGGCATTATCAGTGTCATGTTTGGATTGGAAGTAGTGAAGGAAGAGTGTCAGGTAGACTGCGGAGGCCTGGGAAGTGTTCCCAACCTTTCTATAAAAATCAGAGTTTTGTCCAAAATTACTGTTGTTGTTCATTTGCTAAGTCATGTCCAACTCTTTGTGGCCCCATGGACTGCAGCACCCCACGCTCCTCTGTCCTTCATTATCTCCCAGAGTTAGCTCAGATTTTTACCCATTGAGTCAGTGATGCTATCTAATCATCTTGTCCTCTGTTGCCTCCTTCTCCTCCTGCCTTCAATCTTTGCCAGCATCAGGGTCTTTTCCCATAAATTGGCTCTTTACATCAGGTGGCCAGAGTATTGGAGCTTCAGCATCAGCCCTTCCAAAGAATATTCAGGGTTGATTTTCTTTAGGATTGACTGGTTTGATCTCCTTGCAGTCCAAGGGACTCTCAAGAGTCTTCTCCAGCACCATAGTTTGAAAGCATCAGTTCTTCGGCACGCAGCCTTCTCTATGATCCAACTCTCACATGTGCTCATGACTACCGGAAAAACCATAGCTTTGACTAGATGGACCTTTGTTGGCAAAGTGATGTCTCTGCTTTTTAATACACTGTCTAGGTTTGTCATAGCTCTCCTTCCAAAGAGCAAGCATCTTTTAATTTTTCATGGCTACAAAGTCACCATTTGCAGTGACTTTGGAGGCCAAGAAAAGAAAATTTGTCACTTTGGGACATTTTGGAGTCTTGGAGCATCTAATATCTTTATCTTTCCTTCCATGCTTTTATCTCAAAACTTCTCTCCTGTACCCCTGCCTTCAAATAGATACATACACATAATATGTGTGTGTGTGTGTGTGTATGTATGTTCATATGTATATATGTGTGTGCATGTGTGTGTATAGACACATGAGTCTATATATTTATATTTGTATTCATAAAAGCACCTGCTTTTTACTATTCTGTGGAAATTTCTTCAGTTACATAAGTATATCAGATTAAAATGATTGGGTGTTTCCCCAGGCCTGTGTGCCTGCTGACACTGGAATGGCAGGCATTGGAATAGCCCTTGCTGGCTGGGTAGAGAACTGGGTTGTCAAGAGAGACAGATGAACCTTTTGTGCCAGTGTCAATATGTTTTGGGCTTTGGAGAAGAGCAACTGGCAATTGCTAAATGAATACTGAGGAAAACATTGTCCTTTCTTGGTGTTTTCCTCCTTTGCTGGAGATGCTGATATAGCCTATGTAAACAGAAGTTCTGGAAGGCAGGCTCATTGTAGCAGCTTTTTCCAGCCTAGCTTGCGGCAGCCAAGTGGAATGTGACAAGCTTGCTGCCTGATTTACATCTGCTTTTGCTGGAATACTATGAAGTGGGCAGAGAGCCTCCAGTGAGAATAATAAGATAATGTGTATGACGCCATCCAAGTCACTGAGGATTTACTACTGCACCTGTTCTGGGCAATACCGTGCTCTTTTGCTAGCCAGTGAATTCCCCAGTGTTATGCAAACGTTGAAAGGTTCTGAATGAAATGCTCGGAAAATATTGTCTGGAGTTCAAAAGTGGAGCTCTTTCCACTTGAAATATGAAAGCCTGAGCTACATAGTCTATTTTAAATGTTTTCTCTACACTTGGGCTTTTATGCATGTTCTATAAAGTTACTTATTCTAAATGAAAATTATAACATTTTAATGTTGCCAGGGTTGTTGCATTTCAAATTCATTAATCTACTGCTAAGTATCAATCTTCTCACCAAATTGTACAGTATGTATTTGAAAGACCAATGTTCAATACATACATTTAGAAGTGTTAATAATGCCCATGAAAGTTAAAACTTTCATGTAATATATATTTTCTTTTTTTGCGTTCCATGGAGGAAGCAAGATTATTTTTTTAAATAAAGACGTGGATTATTTTGGACAGTTGAAAAACTTTGAGTTTTTGAAAATATTTGTAACTTGGTGCTATTGTCCACTTTAAAAACCAAAGGAAAAAATAGATTAAAACTGTATTATTTACACTTCAGGGCTTAAAGAGCCAAAAGGTTTATCTCAGCTTTCTCTATTAATGTTTCTCCTTGAGAAAGTGAAAGTGAAGTCACTCAGTCGTGTCCGACTCTTTGCAACCCCGTGGACTGTAGCCTACCAGGCTCCTCCGTCCATGGGATTCTGCAGGCAAGAATACTGGAGTGGGTTGCCATTTCCTTCTCCAGGGGATCTTCCCGACCCAGGGATCAAACCCAGGTCTCCCACACTGCAGATAGATGCTTTACCCTCTGAGCCACCAGGGAGAGTAAATGATTAATTCATAAATACTTTTATTAGCGAATTAACCATCCATTTCTTAGATCATCCTGAAACTCTTTTTCTTGCTATCTGCCTTAACTGGAGTTATCATTTAATCCTTAATCCTTCTCTATATTGTGCTTTTTGTTTTTCCTAATATTTGGAGGAAATTCATATGTTTTAAATGTATTCTAACTTAATTATAATTTTTCTCCTCAGTTTTGAGTTCAGCACAGAACATTTATTTGTGTGTGGTGGGGGAGGTTGTGTTTATTGTAGCTCTGATGTGGGGCTGTTAAGAACAGGGAGTCCATTTAAAATGCTTGTTCGTAAACACTCAGGTTTGGGAAAGGTAGCTTCTAATTTAAGAAAATGGCTAATCAGTTTTTTCCTCTCAGAATGGTTTCCTAGGAAACCAACATACATATTCACAGTAAAACATAAAGTAGTGTAAACCAGTGGGAAAATAAAACTCAAATTGTGCTTTGATATTTAATTTAATACTTTAAAAATTAATCAGAGGTCTAGTTATCCTTAGTTTTAAACAAAATTGTCAGAGGCTGTTGAAAAAGCATAATGTAGCATAGTTAGGAACAGATAAATACAATCAGAGCTCCAAATTTACTCTTATTTTTAGATTTGACATAGGTCAGTTCTTTCTTTCTTTCTTAACTGTGAGATGTGACCAGGGCCAGCTATATAATTTGCGAGGCTCAGTGCAAACTGAAAATGTAGAGCTTCTCATTCAGATTTCAAGAAGGCAACAGCAGAGCATTAAGCCCAGTGTGGGGCCCGTACCAAGCACTTCGAAAGTCCTACACCCATGAAGCCTGCCCTGCTTATTGAGTGGGAGTGAAAAAGGCTAGATTTAGATTTATTCTTATTTTCTTTTGAGTAAAATAATTTTTGTGTTTGTTTTTTATTTAAATGACTACAAATATAGAAAATATATAGAAGGTAATACAGATATGTTTTCTGAAGGCATCAGACTTTTAATAGTAAATGTGTATATATAACATATTTATTAAATTAAAAAATTACCTTCCATCACCTTGTTGTGTTAGTATATATGCATTTGATTGTAGCGCATAAGCTTACTGATGTAATCTAGAGCCACTCACCATGAATTAAAGGTCACAGTGAGAAAATGACAATAATCCTGTCGTTGATGCCAGATGTTTTTCTAGTGTGAGTTGTGTTAAAACCAAAAATTTATCAAATAGCCAAATTTAAAAGTATTTTCTTCCAAGCTTAAACCTGATGTTTTTCAGCAAGGAAATTTTCAAATGTTAATCCCCCCCTCCCCCAGAGGATTAACAGCAAATAAAGCAAGAAAAAAATGTTAAATTTATTATAAACTGTTGATGTAAATACCTGGAACTCATTTGACTAGATTTATAGTTGTAAGAACTGTTATAATCCCTGTAATAATCTGATTCCTGAACCAGGTACCTCCAGAACTGACTCCCACGGTGAACATTCTTGGTGCTGGAATTTTTGCTTTGATTGGTAGATAGCATTCCAGAAAGGACATGCAGGGCATGAAAGAAATCTTATTCAGGAATCTGTTCCGCTGTGAGGAAATTAAATGGTATATCATAGTTTTAAAAACCTTTGTTCAGTCATCTCCAACTCTGTGTGACCCTGTGGACTCTACCCTGCCAGGCTCCTCTGTCCATGGGATTCTCCAGGCAAGAATACTGGAGTGGGTTGCCATCTCCTTCTCCAGGGCATCTTCCCAACCCAGGACTTGAATCTAGGTCTCCTGCATTGTCAGGTAGATTCTTTAGCGTCTGAGCCACCAGGGTTGTAAGAGAGTAAAACCAACCTCCTTCTCTTCTCATTTCTGAGTATAAAGTAAAACAATCATTAAGTGTACTAAATTTTAATCTCCCAGTATAATATAAAACAACAATTAAGTTTTAGTAAGTTGTTATGAGTTTTTCATTCAGAGCTTGAGATCATCCAGGAATGTTTTAGAATTGGATTCAATCTAAGAACTGTGACCTCAGAGAAAGATTCCACAATTCAGCTCTGGCTTTCTGGTTACCACCTTGCCTCCTCTGTCCCCCATGTGCCATTGTTAGGATTCCTTGAGTATATGTTTTACTATGAAAAGAAGGGTTAATTATTTTATTGCTTACAGTAAGTAGTACTTTTCCTAAAGGTTTATATAGTTGATGTGTTAGAAGTTTTTTTTTTTTTTTTAAAAGAAGTAACCAAAGCCCAGGAATTAAGTCTTCTATTTTGTTCCCAGACCAGGCATCTCACCTAGGTGTTGGTGGAAAGGAGCTGACCCCACTGGTGCCTGAGGAGGCACCTGCCTCTGAAACAGACATCAACCTGGAGGTATCATTTGCAGAGCAAGCTGTCAGTCAGAAAGAGAGCTCCAGAGAGAAGATCCAGAGGAGCAGAGGTGATGATGCCACGTTACTGGTACGTAGTACACTATTCAGATGCCACTATCAGATTACATTTTTCATCAGCTGTTTATTTTGAAAAATTTAAGTCCCTAGAAAAGTTGAAAGAATAGTATAGAATACATCCCTAGAGCCTCCCTGTAGAACCCATTCACCAGTTGTAACATTATACAGCTTTTACTCTTTCTTGGGCTTCCCAGGTAGCTCAAACGGTAAAGAATCTGCCTGCATTGCGGGAGACCTGGGTTCGATCCCTGGGTCAGGAAGATCCCCTGGAGAAGGGGATGACAACCCACTCCAGTATTCTTGCCTGGAGAATTCCATGGACAGAGGAGCCTGGCAGGCTCCAGTCCATGGGGTTGCAAAGAGTCAGACATGACTGAGCAACTAACACTTTCACTTTTCATTACTTTCTTTCTGTATCTGTCTATGTATAGGTTGTGCCGTATACACTCACTTTTTTTTTTTAAAGCCTAACAAGGCCATATTAAACAAAACAGGTATAATGCTTAAGAACTTGAACATTAAAACAATTATATTTTAATATATGACCATATTAGAAATTTCCCAGTTGTCATAATATTGTCCTAATGGTCTCTCCCTCGCTCTACCTGGGATTCAAACAAGGGTTATGTGTTGGGTTTTATGTCATATCTTTTTGGTTTCTTAAATTTAGATTAGAGCCTCTGATTTTTCTGTATATTTTAAAGACTCCAAATCAAATTTCTGATTTTGTCTGTTTTTGATGACTGAATTCAAGTTGAATAGTTTTGGCAAACCTAGATGCCTAGATTGTTTATGCCTCCCATCGCATCATCAGAAGAGGTGTGTGATGTCAGATAGCCCTCTTATTTCTGTCCTCATTATAAAAATACCTTTTCCTATTGGTAACTGATGCTAATTTGTGATCCTTGAAACCGAACGCATAGCCTATCTGCCAGTAAAACCTATCATCCAGCGGCTTTACCGTGCATTTGTGATCCTTACCTGAAAAAATAGACTAGTGTTAGAGAAGTGGTGATTTTTCTAATTTTATTATTCCTTCTATATTGACTAGCTGGCAATCTTCTGCGATAGTTGCTTTTCCTCCCTTTTCTCTTTTTATTTTTGAATGTCACTGTGCAGAAGCTTCCATTTTTCATTCAGTGTTTTATAAATCATTACTGTTTTTCTTTGACGTTTAAGTTTACCCAAGTTTGACAAAAGGCAGCCCTTCAAGCTGGTTCCTATGCCATTTGAACATGTACTCCTTGTTTCACTCCTTTGCTTTCTGGTACAAGATGTTCTAGGCTCACCTTGTACTTTTCTCCCCTCAGATTAGGAAGAATCTATTTCTTCAAGGAACCCTTGTTT
Source organism: Bos indicus x Bos taurus (assembly GCF_003369695.1). Lineage (NCBI taxonomy): Eukaryota > Metazoa > Chordata > Mammalia > Artiodactyla > Bovidae > Bos > Bos indicus x Bos taurus. The sequence continues at coordinate 67,854,686 of NC_040084.1, read as the reverse complement.
TTTCAGAAGCATATTGTATTTAGAGACCAACCTCTGTGTACTGTTTTCATTGATACCAAATGTCTTATATTTTTTAAAAATACACTTACTTATTTTGTAAGATTTCACATACATAAAAGCTAATAGGGATAGTATAATGAACCCCCCACCAAGCCCCAACATTCGTTAACCCATGACTAGTTCTGTCCTATGCACACCCCCAAGCAGTTCCCTACAAGATAAAAGGTTATTTTTAAATTCATATTGCTATTATTGTACCTATTTAAAATGCTAATGATTATTAATTTCAAATATCTAAATATTAAATTTCATATTGTATTGCAAATTTCATGATTTTTTTTTTTACAGTTTGTTTGAATCAGAATCCAGATAAGGTTCATGCGTTGCAGTTGGTTGAGTTGGTTGAAAGTGCTTTTCAAGCGGCTTTAATCCCTCCCTTCCTTCCTCCTCCTGGCAGTGTGTCTCTGTCTCTGCCTCCCTCTGTCTCTTCATTAAGTTCTTTTCCCCTATCCTTTTTTACTTCTTTCCTCCCATTCTCCTTCTCTCAGAATTTGTTTGTTGAAGAAGCCTGCTTATTAAGTTTCTAATTCTGTTCCCATGTCCTTCTCTTTTTTGTAGATTGGTTAACTCTAGATTTATCAGATTCATGCTCTTTTTTTTTTTTTGGTCAAGATTACTTCTTGTGATCATGTAGCAAGAGATACAAAATTCTGTCTTTCTTGTTTGTGAAATTAGCAGCAGCTGCTGATCAGTACTTATATCCATTTATTAATGGTTATAAAATCATGTTCTAATAAATTCATTTATTAATTTGAATATCTCTCTTAAAAACTTTCTCAAGGGTTACTTCTTACTTTCATTTACCAGTTTTCTTTTTTTCTTCTTTTCTTAGATTCCCTAGTACCTTTCATTAATGACCAACTAGTGTTGTTTTAATTTTCTTGTAAAAATAATACCTTAACTCATGTATGACATGACTCTAGAGATAATTTCTCATGTGTTTTAGCATGTTTTTTGTTCCAGACATGTTGTTGTTCTTGTTGTTCAGTTGCAAAATTGTGTCCAGCTCTTTGTGACCTCGTGGACTGTAGCACACCAGGCTCCTCTGTCCTCCTCTGTTAGCTCAAATTCATGTGCACTGAGTCGGTGATACCATCTAACCATCTCCTCCTGTGCTTCCCCTTCTTTCATCTTCAATCTTTACTGGCATGTCAGGGTCTTTTCCAGTGAGTCAGCTCTTCACATGAGGTGGTTAAAGTATTGAAGTTTATCAGTCCTTCCAATGAATATTCAGGGTTGATTTCTTTTAGGACTGACTGGTTTGAACTCCTTGCAGTCCAAGGGACTCAGGAATCTTCTCTTGCACCGCAGTTTGAAAGCACCGACTCTTCGGTGCTCAGCCTTCTTTATAGTCCAACTCTCACATCCGTACATGACAAAACCCATAGCTTTGACTATATGGATCTTTGTTGGCAAAGTGTTGTCTCTGCTTTTTAATGTGCTATGTAGGGCTTTTCCTAGCTTTCCTTCTAAGGAGCAAGTGCCTTTTAATTTCATGGCTGCAGTCACTGTCCACAGTGATTTTGGAGCCAAGGAAAGAAAATCTGTTATTGCTTCCACTTTTTCCGCATCTATTTTGCCATGAAGTGGTGGGGCTGGATGCCATGATCTTAGTTTTGTTTTGTTTTTAATGTGGTTGTCTGAGGGGGCTTAACAAATAGCTGAGGAAAGAAGACAAGCGAAAGGCACAGGATAAAGGGAAAGATCTACCCAACTGAATGCAGAGTTCCAGAGAATAGCAAGGAGAAATAAAAAGGCCTTCTTTAATGAACAATGCAAAGAAATAGAAGAAAACAGTAGAATGGACAAGACTAGAGATCTCTTCAAGAAAATTGGAGATATAAAGGGAACATTTCATGCAAGGATGGGCATGATAAAAAACAGCAATGATAAGGGGCTAGCAGAAGAGGAACTATATAAGAAATGTCTTAATGACCTTGATAACCATGATGATGCCATCACTTACCTAGAGCCAGACATCCTGGAGTTGAAGTCAGGTAAGCCTTAGGAAGCATTATTATGGACAGAATTAGTGGAGGTGACAGAATTCCAGCTGAGCTATTTAAAATTTTAAAAGATGATGCTGTTAAAGTGCTATACTCAATATGTTAACAAATGTGTCATAACAGTACTGGAAAAAGGCAGTTTTCATTCCAATCCCAAAGAAGGGCAATGCCAAAGAATGTTCTAACTATCATACAATTGTACTCATTTCGCATGCTAGAAAAGTAATGCTCAAATTCCTTCTAGCTTGGCTTTAGCAGCATGTGAACTGAGAACTCCTAGATATACAAGCTAGGAACAGGTAGAGGAATCAGAGATCAAATTGCCAACATTTGTTGAATCATAGAAAAAACAAGAATATTCTAGAAAAGCGTCTACTTCTGTTTCATTGACTAAGAGATGGGAATACCAGAACACCTTACCTGTCTCCTGAAAAACCTGTATGCGGGTCAAGAGGCAACAATTAGAATTGAACATGGAACAACTGACTGGTTCCAAATTGGGAAAAGAGGATGACAAGGCTGTATATTATCATCCTGCTTATTTAGCATCTATGCAGAGTTCAACATGTGAAATGCCAGGCTGGATGAATCAAAAGGTAGCATCAAGATTGCTGGGAGGAAGATCAACAACCTCAGATATGCAGATGATACCACTCTAATGGCAGAAAGTGAAGAGGAACTAATGAGCCTCTTGATGCGGGGAGGGGGCGGGGGTGAAAAGAGGAGAGAGAAAAAGCTTGCTTGAAACTCAACATTCAAAAACCTAAGATCATGGCATCTAGTCCCGTCACTTCATAGATCCAAACCTAGAATTATCTATTTCCTCAAGAAACACTGATTCTACTTAGTAGAAATATACTTTTGTTACTGTATTCAGGATACTAGGAACGTTCCCTTCTCTGAGTTGATTATTGTTAAAGCCTTTACAAAAGACAGAAGTACATCTGTGTCTTCTTTCTTCCATGCTGAGAATAGTGGTTCTGAGGATACAGCAGATAATATAATTAGAATATCACATAATTACTTGTGTGTTTATCCTTTATTACTGCACAGAATTCTCAGAATAGAAATAGTAACACTGCTATCAACAATATGATAACCAAAAAATAGTTTAAACTTGTTTTCTTTTCCTCAGTTGGCTGTATCCTTAGGGTTTTATCCCAAAAGGACTGTAATAATCAAATTAGTCTGCTTCAGGTTGTTTAGGATAGTTATTCTCCATATGGTTATGCCACTCACTGCATACCCAGTTGGTTAATTTCATTTTCTATTGAATGTTTAGGGATTGCTTTGTTGAAACTTAATTGTGTTTTGTAAACATGTGAATTATCTAAGTGGTCCAAAGGTCATAATTAAAAACAAGGTGTATTAGAAGTCTCACTTCCATTCTTGAGGCATCACCCTCTTCTCTCCCTCCCCTTTACAGGTTAATTTACATTACAGGTCAATTTCTTTTTATTTTAATTTTATGGTTTATCCTTCCATTCTTAGATAGATACACTCTTGATTATTTACTTAGACTTGGCAGTATGTCCTGGAGTTCACTCCATAGTAGCATAGAAAAATATCTTTCATTCTTTTTTATTTATATGTTGTGCCATGTTATGAAGCTCTATCACAATTTATTCAACCAGTCATCTGACAATGGGCTTCTAGGTTGTTTCCAGGCTTTATCAAAAATTTTTAAGGATCTATTTTCATGCCTAGTGGGAAAAGTAAAGGAGTATGCGTCATGTGGCCTAAAGAGATAAATCAGGCTCCCAGCCCATCCTTAGCAAAAGTATCTTTTACAAGTAATAGTCTTCTCCATTGCAGGGGGCGTGAGTTTGATCACTGATCTGGGAACTAAGTTCCCACATGCCACACTGTGTGACAGATAAGTAAATGACAGTGATGGTCTTCTATATCTCAACAGATGGAAGGGAGGTTAAGTGAAAGTAGTCTAATTAAACAAGATGAAGACACTGTTAACTTTTAAGTTGTTGATTCAAACAGTGGAATATAAAAGGAATTCATTTCTACTTCAGAAACTTAAAGACAAAACTTCCTCTCTCACTTTATTCTCTGCCTAACAAACTGATTTTTGCTCACCTACTTTCTAGATTTTATTCATGTTTTGCCTCAAGCTTAAAGTGACCTTCCCATTTCTACCCCTCTGTTGTTCTCTGTTTATCATCCTTAACCCATCCTTTGGGGTCTAGCTCATATCTAGCTTTACTGTTAGCGCTATCCTGTTTTCAAACTTACAGTAATAAAATGTATAAAATCGTTTTTTAAACTGTTAAGATGCCATGCTTTTGATAATTATTGTCAGTGTACCCATGAATTTATTTATGTATATATGCATCAGTTTATATATACAACCATTTACTTATTTGTATATCTTCTGGAAAGCATACTGTAAGCTTTCTACAAGTCATAAACATGGTTGGTGAGGTAAATATTTATATTCCTCACTCTGAGGTGAGAGTCTAAGCAGATAAAACCTTAATTTCCATTTCTACTCCATGGTCTTCTGCTTCTGTGAATAAGCAGTGTGTTTTATGTAATACGTTGTTCTTCGTTGACCTCATTTTGTATTTGCTTCTTTTTTTTTACGGCATTGAGCAGTCTTTGTTAATTCTTTATGATCTCTCAGCAGATTCAAATTTCTCCTCTTAAATTTGGAGATCAGGTTTTATAACTTTAATGTGTGTTAGGATGAAAATTTAGCTTATTACATATTGTGTTTTGTGTACCCATAATATCTTAGAAAGTATGCTGTATAATTACTTTGCTCATTTATCAAGTGATCTCTATGAAATAGATATTATGATTCTCCTTTCATAGTTAGAGAGATTAGGAGGTGCATGGTAAGTCTTGGCTTCACTGCCTAATCTTTTGAAGCTGGAATTTTTTCTGGAAGATCCTGATGACATGTGCCCTAAAGGTATATGTTCATTTAACTTAGACGTGTCCTTGTTTTGATGCTACTGACAACTTCAGGATAGCTTGGGAGGTTACATGAATAAGATTCTGGTATGTTGAGTTCATCTCTACTGTAGAAATAAGTAAAGGAGAAATAGCACTCCTTTATCCTATCTTCGCAGACTAAAAACAATAAGAGTTTATTTAGAAATTTTTAAGATCATAGTATTGAAATGATAACTATGGTGAAGCCTGTATTAGTTCTTGTCTTTATTCAGTGTATTTTGGATTCTTACTGAATTATGTTTAATTCAAGTAAATTCATGTTTTATGGCAACTTTGCTTGTCTTGTAACCAAGCTTTATGCATACTGGAGGCCACAGGCTTGCGTGGAGGCCCAAGTTGGGAGTTTGCTAGAAAATGAAACTTTGGAGGAAGCAGAAGGACAGTAAAAGAAATGTTAGTTTGGGATAGAGTAAGGAGAATGAGAACCTAAGACAGACACACGTTTGTGTACAAATGTGTGAGATAGCTGTAGGATCATGATCTTGAATTGTCAAGAAAAGTTTAAATTATTATTCCTTGCCATTAAAAACTCTTTTTAAAAACTGTAAATTTGAAAGTTTCCTAAAATTTAATTTATCTAGAAACGTTCTAGGTTCTCTAGGTTGACAGTGAGTGAAATACTTTAATAAAATCACATTTTACACATGGAAAAATCTTAGGTAAGAAATGAATTTCCTAGCAGGTGATAAGAAGTCATCTGTGGAAATTGACCAAGTAAGAGTAGATTCTCTTGCTTTCAGAGTTGAGGCTAGAGTGACTTGATGAGTGAAAAAGTCAAGTATGTCATTACTGGTAAGGTTTCTAACGGGCCCCTCATATTTCAAAGCTTACAGAAGAGGGTGCACCCAGGGAGAGTTGCCTGATTAATTTATGGTGACACGTGGGAGCCAATGACCTTATATGTTTTGAAAAATTTTATTTCACTCCCCTTTTAAAAGCACATTTTTCAAAAGGTAAAGAGCTTTCCTTTTGCTGAAATTGCACTGCCTTCTCTTAGCCAACGAACTGAACCATCCAGTCTATTAACTAAACAAAAATGACATGAAACTTCATAAATATTTAAAACTCCTGCTATGAATTAAACATTGGGATAAAGAACTAACTCCTTTCATTAAGTACATTGTTAAATAAATAAATAAATAAAGCTCATGACATATTGCTTGGTAAATCAAATGTTTGAACGAATAATATTTCAGGTTTCTTTAAACATTTACCTTGGGTAATGCTTTAAATAATTATATTACATGTATTTGGCTTATTAGACCAGATGCAACTGATTTTAATGAAGCATGTAGGACTTTTTTTTTTCTTTTTTAAAATAAATGATTGGTAAATAGTATTGGTTCAGTCCTTCAGAAAACAAAGCAATTAGCAGAACTCTGGACCAGGCGAGAAGAAAATGAGGATAGTTTTGTGTGATTTGAAAATGAAGCTCAGTACAAATCACAGGAAATTGGGGGAGCATCAAGCCAGTGACCCCACCCCTCACTGAGCTTGATTCTGTGCTTTTCTCCCTGTTGGGTGTGTGTCTTCATTCATTGTATACACTGAGACAGAACACCTGCAGTGTGTCAGGGCTGTGGGGCAGTGGGCATACAGAGGTGATTAAGACATGGTTTCTGTCCTTGAGGGTTTCATGTCCTACATCATACATCAATACTGATCAACCTAGATTCTTCCCTGCCTATTGCGGGGCATGAGGAAAGTGGAGCAGAACAGAATGACTACTGAATTTAGGATTTAAAAGATCTGAATTTGACTCCTTATGTCACTGGCTATGTGGACATTGGCTCAGACAGTAAAGAATCTGCCTGCAGTGCTGAAGACCTGGGTTTGATCCCTGGCTTAGGAAGACCTCCTGGGGAAGAGAATAGCAACCCACTCCAGTATTCTTGCCTGGGAAATCCCATGGACAGAGGAGCCTGGAGGGCTGCAGACTATGGGGTTTAACAGAGTCAGAACAACTAAGCAACTAACACTTTGACTTCACTTTAGTCTCTTAATGAGCCTCAGTTTCCCCATGTAGAATATGCTGTAATAATACTTGTCTTATTGGAACTTTTGCAGGATAAAACGAAAAACTATTTATCAGAATGAGTATTACCATTTTTGTCTTACCTTGCAGTAATAGTTAAAAGAAAAACTGATACCTGTCTGCATGTTCTCAGCTCCTATGCACTGTACTGTTGACCTTGGAAATTATGCTGAAAATTCACTAAGGCTGAATATGAATAATATCTTTTCATAATAATATGAAAAGGATACTGTTGTTCTTTTAATGTTTTTATGGGGAAACTGTATCACAAAAATAGAAGAATTATCTCTTTTCTCCTATAGTGGACTCTCTTGAGAATATAGCAGATTCTAAAGGTTCTGTCAAAGGTTCTACAATGAACTATAGAAGATTCTCTCTTGGAGTTGAGTTTGCTTGAAAGGAATTAGCTGCTAAATTGCCAAAAGTTGTAGGTTTTAGGAAATGTTCTAGGATGGTAACTCTCAAACATTTTGGTCCTGTAACCCCTACAGACTCTTGAAAAAATTATTGAGGACTTCACAAAGCTTTTGTCTAATCAGTCAGGACAGATATTGGTGTTGAGGAGAATAACTGCCACACCTTGCAGTGCTTTGGTGAAAGCTCAGATGCATGGCCTTCTGGCCAGGAATTGTGATTCGTATTGTTGGAGCATTCACTGTCTCCCTGTAGGTTGCAGCTCTGTTTGCTCTGGCTGGCCTAAGAAAGAAGGCATAAACAGATTTCTACGGAAGCTATGATTCCTTGGAAGACTCTGAGGAGATGAAGAAGGCTGGTACAAAGTGATTTTGGAATGTAAAGAATTTCTTTGGATTGAGTTCTGTGGAAGTTGGTCACTGACTGTGCTCTTGAGCTCTGAAATATAAATAAGTAGTCTAAGGAATAGTTTCTCTTGATGATTAATTAAAAGTACTGTCTGTGTAGTGGGGAGGAGCATGGGGTGCTTTTCTTTATGGCAGTTATATCTATGGATATTTACCATGATATAAATTAAAATAGAAAAATTTAAACTATTAATCCATTTAAAATTTATTATTATGGTAAGCATAAATAACATTTTTATGAAAAAGTTGTATTTTCTAAAACAAATTGCAGTCAGATTCTTTACCATCTGAGCCACCAAGGAAGCCCATATTATAAATGAAAATTGAAAAAAATTTAAACCATTAATCCATTTAAAATATAATATTATGGGGAACATAAATAATATCTTCATTAAAAATAGTCATTTTTCCAAAGCAAATTTTTGTTTGTTTTTATTTATTTATTTAATTTAATTGGAGGCTAATTACTTTACAATATTGTAGTGGTTTTTGCCATACATTAACATGAACCAGCCATGGGTGTACATGTGTCCCTCGTCCTGAACCCCCCTCCCACCTCCCTCCCCTTCCCATCCCTCAGAGTTGTCCCAGTGCACTGACTTTGCATGCCCTGTTTCACGCCTCAGACTTGGACTGGTGATCTGTTTCACATATGGTAATACACACGTTTCAATGTTGTTCTCTCAAATCATCTCACCCTTGCTTCTCCCACAGACTCCAAAAGTCTGTTCTTTATATCTGTGTCACTTTTGCTGTCTTGCCTATAGGGTCATCGTTACCATCTTTCTAAATTCCATATATATGCGTTAATATACTGTATTGGTGTTTTACGTTTTCACAACTCTCTGATGTCTGGCTTGAGTTGATGTCATTTGGATTCTCATATTTGCTTCTGTGTTCAGTCTGTTGGCAATACCACATTTCTTATAAAAACTCTGAAAAACTCCACTGTACACCATAAGAGAATAAGAGTGAAAAAGGCAGATAATGTCTTAGTGTTATTAAAATAGTGTTGACCTCTTCAGTCAGTTCAGTTGCTCAGTCGTGTCCAACTCTTTGCCACCCCATGGACTGCAGCACACCAGGCCTCGCTGTCCATCACCAATGCCCGGAGTTTACTCAAACTCATGTCCATTGAGTCGGTGATGCCATCCAACCATCTCATCCTCTGTCATCCCCTTCTCCTCCCGCCTTCAATCTTTCCCAGCATCAGGGTCTTTTCCAATGAGTCAGTTCTTCACATCGGGTGGCCAAAGTATTGGAGTTTCAGCTTCAGCATCAGTCCTTCCAATGAATATTAAGGGCTGATTTCCTTTGGGACTGACCAATTTGATTTCCTTGCAGTCCAAGGGACTCTCAAGAGTCTTCTCCAACACCAGAGTTCAAAAGCATCAGTTCTTCTGCACTCAGCTTTCTTTATAGTCCAACTCTCACATCTATACATGACTACTGGAAAAACCATAACTTTGACTAGATGGACCTTTGTTGGCAAAGTAATGTCTCTGCTTTTTACTATGCTGTCTAGGTTGGTCATAGCTTTTCTTCCAAGGAGCAAGCGTCTTTTAATTTCATGGCTGCAATCACCATCTGCAGTGATTTTGGAGTCCAAGAAAATAAAGTCTCTCACTCTTTCCATTGTTTCCCCATCTACTTGCCATGAAGGGATGGGACTGGATGCCATGATCTTTGTTTTCTGAATGTTGAATTTTAAGCCCACTTTTTCACTCTCCTCTTTCACTTTCATCAAGAGGCTCTTTAGTTCTCCTTTGCTTTCTGCCATAAGGGTACTGTCATCTACGTATCTGAGGTTATTGGTATTTCTCCCGGCAATCTTGATTCCAGCTTGTGCTTCGTCCAGCCCTGCATTTCCCCTGATGTACTCTGCTTATAAGTTAAATAAGCAGAGTGACAATATACAGCCCTGACCTACTCCTTTCCTGATTTGGAACCAGTCTGTTTTTCCATGTCTGGTTCTAACTGTTGTTTCTTGAACTGCATATAGATTTGTCCGGAGGCAGGTCAGGTGGTCTGGTATTCCCATCTCTTGAAGAATTTTCCAGTTTGTTGTGATCTACACAGTCAAAGGCTTTGGCATAATCAATGAAGCAAAAGTAGATGTTTTCTAGTATTCTCTTGCTTTTTCAATGATCCAACAGATATTGGCAATTTGATCTCTGGTTCCTCTGCCTTTTCTAAATCCAGCTTGAACATCTGGAGGTGGAAGTTGACCTCTTTAGATTCCTTGAAAAGAGTATTGGGTACCTATATGGCTCCCTGGACCTCACTTTGAAAACTGCTATTTTAGGATATGGTTTTTGCATGTCCATTTTATAAAAAGCATTGGTTAAAGAATTGCCAGAAGTCATACACAGCGAATTAGCAGTTAGATGACTGATACATGGTGGCTCTAAAGTCCCTGCTTTTGGTTTCCCCTCTGCTCTCCCCTTCTCTCCAGTGCTGCACAGTCCTTTTGTACCTGCCTTATTTGGGTATCATATATCTGAATATATAATATTATCTATATCAATACAATGCCATACTATATATATATATATGACAATTAATAATAGTGTAGATAAAATGTTCCTGGCACGCACTAGTGGTTACTCCTACTCTTCTCTCACCTCCTGTGTCTTCCTCCTCACAGTTTGTCTTGACTTGTACTTTTTCTTGGTTCTTAAAGGTCAGTTAACTTGTTTGTTTGTTTTCTCCTTTTGTTTCACTGTCTCTTTTGTCCTCTTGGCCGCTGATGTTCACACTCCTAGTACATGGTCTGGTTCTGCTGTCTGTCATACTTCACATATTAACTCCCTGCAGGTTTGGGATCATCATTAAGACAGGATTGCTCTTCATTCTGGCTGGAGAAATTCTTCCATGGCTTTCATTGTCACCACTCTGAGAATGAATTCTTTTCACAGTTATAATTTTGTCATCTTTCATTAAAAAGGGGTTAGGTCTTGTAAACCTTTACTGCATTAATGATGTTTATTTTAGACTTACAGAGTGCCAAAAGACAAAACAGGCACCACCAGGATTGGTGACCTAGCGCCCCAGGACATGAAGAAAGTTTGCCATTTAGCCCTAATTGAGCTGACTGCCCTCTATGATGTCTTGGGTATCGAACTGAAACAACAGAAAGCTGTGAAAATCAAAACAAGAGGTAATTTTGAAACAAAAACCAGTTGGATTTACTCCTGAGCTAGTAAGAATGAGCTTGGCTTTTTAGAAGTATCCTTTGTGGGGTGTGGGAAATGCATACATAACAAATTGCCTATAATCCGCACATGAATACATCTAAAGTTAGGATTCTAAAATCTTTGTAATTTGATAAATCTGTCTCCTATATTATAGAAGATAAAGGCATAATCAAATATTTAATTGCCATGGAAAAAAAAAGGAAATTCTTATCAAGGATTCTTAAATGCTCTCTCCTTTGAAAGCTGTATTTAAAACAACATTTGGTACATATACTTATTTCTAAGACTGGATCTTGACAACTGACATTAATATGGTTAATTCTCATCGATTATTTTTGCTTTATTTATTTGATAGCAAATGCACAGGCAGTTAGTAGTATGTCCCTTTGTTCATTTACAATCTACTTTTAACTGTTTTGCAAAAAATATTCTTCCTTCTTTGAAGACAATAACGTGATTTTGGCATATAATATCTCTAAATTGTGCATCTCTTGTGTATGCATAGTTTTTTTTTTTCTTTGTAATCAGCTTGCTTTCCCCATTATATGAATAGGCTGTTTTGTTTTTTTTTTAATAATATGATAGAAAACAAACACCTCCTCAGTTCTTGTTTTTTTCCAAGATTTTATTCATCTGAAAATCCAGTTAATTTTCTGTTGATAAAGCTATACTATTTAGGAATCTCTGACATCTCATTTAACTTTAAAGATATCTCTTAAAGAAAAACCAAGAATAGGGATTATTGAGTTGCTATGGTAACGTTAGCAAAGACAAGTATTCACCTGATGTAAGTTTTAGAGGCAATTTCTCTGTAGGACTGAAGTGTACCTTCCCTCAAGTCCTCTCTGCCATGCTGGGCCCCAGAAGACCCCGTTCTGTGTTTAGTTCCTTTGAGTGAGTATTTTAGCTTAAGGCTTGTGATGGTGAATTTCTGAGTCAAACAGTTCTGGTTTTCCACAGGTCCATTATGGATAAAGACTTCAGATGCTTTTTCAAAAGCTCATCACAAAGTCTTCTCCAGATAAAAAATAAAATTTTAATTTAAATAATTGTGAAAAAAAAAAGTTGTGACTCACTGTTAAAGACTTTCAGAGTGACTTAGAGAGGCCTTTTTAATTTTATCTCAGAATTGCCTCCTACCAGACAGAGAAATATTAAGCCATTCTCATTAAAAGTAACACTATTAATAAAATAGATTTTCTTTCCACCTTTTTTATATTTTTGTATCTTATCTAAGATATTTATGTTATAAAGTAGAATTTGATATGCTTAAAGATTATGCTTTTCTTAATTCCTAAACTAAAAGTTATTTACTAGGTTACTGACATTATTCTGAATGTCACAGTTTCCAATGTCTGTTTTCATATCACGGGATAATCCCCCTTTTCTTGTTCACAGATGATTTATATCTCCCTGATGATGTGTGTTACACTTTTTTGTTGTAACTGTTCACTCAGTGATGGGTGTGGGGTAGGAGGTGCTGGATAGAAGCTATACTTACATCAGACTGAAAGCATATAATTTTAATTTAGAAAAATTATAAATTATTACCTGTCATGTCTTCTGGAGTTGTTCCCAAATATATAAAAAAACAAATTTAAATTCACAAAGACCAAGTATCTACTGTGTTCTCTAAAGAAGAACATTTGTAGAGCAAGCTCATAATCTTGGCTGATTTTCCAAAAAGCAAATATTTACACTTTGCTATATTATAGAATGTTGCATGTCAGTTAAATATGAAAGAGATGAGTGATATTTGCTTTAAGTGAGAACTTTTAATTTGATTACATTTAGTAAATTATTTGCATATTTTGCCTATTCCCCTAGCACTCTATTTCTCTTTTGTAACAGTTATACTTTTCTAATTATTTTGGTGATGATCTGTAATCATTAGTTCAGTTGTCTTTGCTTGCTAGATTGCTCTATAAGGTGGAGCCAGAATTTTCCAATTAAGTTGTGTTTACCTAATTGGTAGGCAATGTCACCCACTTAGATGCTTGATATAGTTGTCTGATTGAATGACAATATCGGGAATCTGGTGCCTTAACATTTTTGCATTGATATTTCATAGGTTGATGAAAGTGAAGAGATTTCGTTGTTGTTTTTGCAGATTCTGGCCTTTTTTGTGTCCCATTGACAGTATTGTTAGAACAAGATCAGAAGAAAGTACCAGGAACTCGAATACCCTTGATATTTCAAAAAGTAAGTAGGCTCAAATGGGTCAGCATGGAGACAGCATACTTGAGATAATGGTGTTTTGTTTTTGTTTTTGCATTCATACTATTATAATATAGTTTTCCAATTGATATGCTCTTTTATTTTATGCTTTGGTTTTTCTATTCAGAAAACAGATTTGTTTCAAGGACTCATAATTTTTATTTCATGGTGATGCTTTCAGTGTTATTTCTTGTAACTGTGATTACCTGGCATCATTTTCCTGTCTTATATTAGCTGGCTTTGTATAATTGAGATTTCAATTCTATAATACATAAGAGTGGGGACTGCTGGTAAATTTCTAGGGAATTGAATCCTCATGAATATTTTATGCCTGTATGTATTTTCCAAGCTTTCCTATTTACAGTGAGGATGTCCAATTTAATTTACTAGTGCCTTCTCCCAAAGTAGGCAAAGAAACCATAAAGTAGAATTAGAAAATGATTGCTAAACTATAAAGTCACTTGTGTAGCCAACACTCAATTATTCATAAGGGGATTATCTATGACAATATAAAAGTTTCAGTCTAACCTCTGAGCCATCATTGTTCAGAAACACAGATTACATTGGATAAAAGACAGGGAATACCCCCGAGGAAGGCTAGTCACATCAGTTGTGGGCTACCCAAGACGCAGATTTTGCAACAGCTCAGGCATCTCAGTTTCTGAAAATTCATGGGTAGCAAGAATGGCAGTAGTAATGTTCTCAGTTGTTTGGCTCAACAAAGCCATTTAATACTTAAGCTTAATCTACTTTGCACCAATTCTTCCATTATTCTAAGCCAGTCATTTACTATCTTACCTATTAATACTAAGCTCTGATTTCTTCATTCCTCATAATCACCATTACATCCAAACCTGTGTCTCAGTGTTTCTTTCTCCTGGTGGACTGTGTTGTAGACAGCTTGTTCTACTCACCAGCTTCCTCTCGTCATTGCCTGCAGAACCTGTGTCTGTGTGGATAGTTCGTGATGTCTGTGATAACCAGAGAGATGCTTATGAATGGAGACCATAGATTCAAGTTCTTTTAATGGCAGTAAATGGTGTGAGTTACTTATGCGGATGGACAAAGCATGGATCTCAGTAGAACCCTTTCCCAGTATATTGGGGCTATTCAGAGAAACAGCACCAATAGGAGATTTCTCTTTCTCTCTCTCTTTGGGAGAGAGATGCTCAATAAATATTATTAAGTAAATGAAGGAATGACTGTGTGTTGGGGAGGAGGAGAGAGAAAGAGATACATGCAGCCACACACACACACACACACACACAAACACACACACACGCTTTCCTTCATTCACTTATTCAATAATATTTATTGAGCATCTGTCTCTCTCTCGGGGTCAGGGGGAGAGAGAGATTTATTATATGTTAAAGAATTAGCTTCTGCAATTGTGGGGCCTGTCAAGTCTGAATTATGTACAGCAAGCTGGAAACACAGGCAAGGGTTAACATTTCAGGGTCGAGTCCAAATTCTGCAGGCGGAAACTCCTGTGGGGTTTCTGTGTTGCAGTCTTGAGGCAGAATTGTGCTGCTTTGGGGAACCTCAGTCTGGGTTCTTACAGCCTTCAGCTGACTGGATGAGGCCCACTCACATTATGGAAAGTAGTGCTTTACTCAAAGTCTACAGGTTACATGTTAATCGCATCTAAAAAACACCTTCACAGCAACATCTAGACTGGTGTTTGACTAAATAGCTGGGTACTCTAGCCCAGCCCAGTTGACACATCAGATTCACTATCACATCAGCTAAGAGCAAGCGTTGGTCCCAACAGAAGTCAGTGTTGCCTCCTGGTCAGACTCAGGATTGCATCCAGTACCCTATCATTTTCTCTTGACATTGTTTTCGTATTTAGTTAGTTTACATTTTTGGTCTCTTCAGACTTTTTAGAGACTCAGACTACCCACCAGTTTGAAATCTTTGGATAAGAGCCTTAAAGATTTGGGGTTCATATATTAAATAAAAGAGAATATATAGAGCTTTCTGTTAGATAACACTCATCTGTTTGTATCCCCTCTGAATGATAAGCAAAAAAAACCACCGTGATCTATTCCGAAAAGTATTTTTTTATCAGCTGACAATGCAATTAGGTATTCCCTTAATTTTATTGAAATGAAAGAATTGAAAACCACTGATTTGCAAAAATTTTTATTATCAGTCTTAACAGATTATATTTTCTCAGTTATTGAGAAATATACCTTAAAGAGACTTTAACAAAGCTTATCTAATATCTATAAATTGTATCTGGTTCCCCATGCCACTCCACCCCCCCGCCACCCCACACCTTAGAAACACACTGTTGAAACCATATTCCCAAAAGCACTGGAGAAATAGAAATATTCTTAACTTTTATCTATGGCAAAATTCTGGCAAATTAGTAAATCATATTTTCATAATAAAGTATTATTTGTATTTTAACAATGACAATAGAATGTAGCTAAAATATGTTATTCTCAAAGTGAGAAATAGTGAGAATAATGACAGTGTATATATACATTCTCTGTTGAATGCTAGTATTCAGCATTAGAGAATAATAAAAAACATTAAAACATAAAAATGCAAAAATTATTCTTGTTCAGTTATTTAGAAATCATCAGTATTGCCTGTGTATTCAATAAAAGCAAAATTCGTCTTACTGCTAAAAATTAATTTGATCCAGCTACTGGCATGCAATTTTATTTTTTGTTAATAGAATATTTTAAACATTTTATAAGATGAAATAAAACAAATTGCTTGTATGTTGAATAAATGTTACATGGTATTATTTGATATATTTAATTTTAAATACTTTATTGAATAATGTTCATCTAATCTAAAATAATTCATTTAAAGATTTTTTTCCCCATGAGTTTTTATCCAGTGTAACTTGAAAAATGTCTCAAAAATCATTCCAGTTGAATTTTTGAAATTCAGTGCTTCTATTTTCAGTCAATAATAACTACTTGGGAGACTATTCTTTGCTTTGTTCTTACCTGACTAAGTCAAAATTAGTACAGACTTTGGCCATAATCCAGGGATATAAGAGGTGGGGTCATGGAGGATATTTGTGCCCTCTTCCAGTGTCTATGTGCTATAATAAATCGTACTTGAGAACATCTAGATAAAGGTCAAAAGACGTCATTCATGATGCAATGCTTTGCTCCTAATAGACATTTTTATAAGCATGGGGAAAATAGTAAGCTTTATGTTATTTATAAAGCCTTGGTAAATCATTAAGGAGGTTTCTCTGAAAAAAAAAAATTAAAATTTTATACTGTTTTGGCAGTCTGGAAGATGTTGTGCCTCAGGGTATGCAGAGGGTATTATAGTAAGTTTGGGGCTGAGAGAAAAGTAGGTTTGTCTTTTAGAAGAAGGCTATTGTGAAAGGAGGGGAATGGATGGTAAGGAAAGCCTATATGATGCTAGCAATTCCTTATATTTAAATTGAGAACAAGGAAATTGATTTTTTGAAATAGTCAGTGAAAAGTGAAAGTCGCTCAGTAATGCAACCCCATGGACTGTAGTCCGCCACGCTCCTCGGTCCATGGAATTTTCCAGGCAAGAATACTGGAGTGGGTTGTCAGTCCCTTTTCCAGGGCATCTTCCCAATCCAGGGATCAAACCCAGGTCTCCCACAATGCAGATGGATTTTTTACCATCTGAGCCACCAGGGAAGCCCTTAAAATAATCAAGTGTGAAAGTTGCTCAGTTGTGTCTGACTCTTTGCGACCTCATGGACTATACAGTCCGTGGAATTCTCCAGGCCAGAATACTGGAGTGGGTAGCCTTTCCCTTCTCCAGGGGATCTTCCCAACCTAGGGAGTGAACCCAGGTCTCCCACATTGCAGGTGGATTCTTTACCAGCTGAGTCACAGGGAAGCTAAAATAGTCAAGTACCCCTCTAAAAACCCTTTGTGTACTGCCCAGGGAATGCATATTCCAATTGAAAGTCTCTGCCAAGAAACTGACCACTTCCTAGCTTCCAGTGTTATGTCATTGAAATTTCTCCATTTTCTTATTCTTGTGGGTTTCTGTCTTATTAAAACAAACAAAAAAACTTAGAGATCTGTGTGTATTCATCAGGTATGATTTAGAAACCCCGTACCAAAACTGTTTTTTAATTTAAGTTTATCACCAAAAGCTTAAAGCCTAAAAATGAATATTTGGAAGCAGTTTTTTTTTTTTTCCTTCGTATCATAAACAATTTTTTCTTTGAACAAACTGAAAAGGAGGTGTAAATATGCAAATACTGTAATTTCATAAGATGTATTTGATTGCAGAATGTATGTTTGTGAAAAAGCAGAAGAAATGGATCATCTTAGTTACTTTTAAACAGTGAACATGGGTCAGTCTTTATCCGGGATATTGCAGGTGCTCTGTGAAGCTATATACTTTTGTTCCAAAGGACCCAACTTTTTCCAAATTACAACCAAAGTTTTGGGATATATTGGCTTAAAGATGAGTAGTGATTGTGCCACAGCTTTCAAAACTTAGTGAAATCCAGTTAACATGTCACTATATTCAATTTTTATTTATTTATGTATGAAGGAGATGTTAACTTTGAGACTGTACCTATTAAAATGCCAAAATCAGAATGTCCTTCTGTTTATACACAGCTGATTTCTCGCATTGAAGAGGGAGGTTTGGAAACCGAAGGTCTCTTAAGAATCCCTGGAGTTGCTGTTCGAATCAAGGTGATTTCTTGGTTCTACTCATGTAAATAACTTTGTTTAATTAAACTTTTTGTATCTGCAAAGCTCAGTTGTCCTCCCCACTCTTTCTTCCCATTTTAGAAGATGAAAAAACACAAAAACATCTTAACATTCAGTTTATATTAGCTTCTCTACAGTCTCTTATGATTGTAAATTTTGACTTTTTTTTTCAAAATCACCCTATTACCAGTAACAATACTGTAATAAGTAAAGAGGCAAATGATTTTACTCTCCAACTGTGCAGATATAAAATAGGAACAAAAGTAAACAAGCAGAAGACAAGAGCAGTTCTGTCCTGCTGATGGAAAGAGAACATGATGAGTCAAAATACTAAGAAGGGACTGCTGACAGTCTGCATGAGTAACAGCGTGAGATTTATTTCTTTTTCTTTTTTAAAGGGCAGGATGGTAAACTCCACCAGGTGGGCAGAGTAGGGGACTTGACATTAGTCTCCGTACATTATCAGTCGTAGTGAGCTGGCAAAATGAGATTGTCTTAACCGCTCCTGGCTGTCCCAGTTCCTTGGCTCACTGGATCCAAGGGTAGCCTGAGTCTGGCTTGTGAAAGAGTCAAGGGGATTCCCAGGCTTTCCAGTTGGAACCCCCTTTCTCACTCCCCTTCTTTCTTTTTTCTCAAGATGATATTTCCTTCCCACTTTCCTAGGATACTGTGTGTCCTCCTCCTTTCTCTGTTCCTGACTCCTGCTTTGGGGAATCCAGTATCCAATGAATGCTTGGTCTAAGTAGAATTACCCTGCAGATGATGTAGATGGAATGTGCCTCTCCAGGGATTTGCATTTAATGGGGACTTCATACTTGGAATTGTAGTTCTATCTGGAAAACTTATCTAGGGAATTTTTTGATTATCAGTCATTAAAAACCTCCTTAACCCTTATCCTCCAAATTCAGCTCTAGCTCTAAAAAGATAACACAAGTCACTGGCCACATCCAATAGTTTGTCTTCCTGAATTTGTAAATCCAAGAAAAAATAGGATAAAGGGAAGAGATATTCCCTGTTCATCTCCTAAAGATGTATTCTGTATGAGCTCTTTAGAGCTAGATCAGGAAGAAATGACTCTTGGTTGGTGTACACTCTCCTAGCCAGTTGTGGCCTTGGCAATGCCAGGTCTGTGCAAAGATTCCACAGTTTGCATCACTTGCTGATTTTGATAAGCTTCTTCAGTTTAAAGCACTAGTTTCGGCTTACATGGCTCTTACCACATTGTGATCTCAGTTTAATCGGATTTGAGTAACCTGATAAATCATGAGAAACGCTCGGCTGGATGAAGCACAGTCTGGAATCAAGATTACCAGTAGAAATATCAATAACCTCAGATATTCAGATGACACCACCCTTATGGCAGAAAGTGAAGAGGAACTAAAGAGCCTCTTGATGAAAGTGAAAGAGGAGAGTGAAAAAATTGGCTTAAAGCTCAACATTCAGAAAACTAAGATCATGGCATCTGGTCCCATCACTTCATGGCAAATAGATGGGGAAACGGTGGAAACAATGTCAGACTTTATTTTTGGGGGCTCCAAAATCACTGCCGATGGTGACTGCAGCCATGAAATTAAAAGACACACTCCTTGGAAGGAAAGTTATGACCAACCTGCTGCTGCTGCTGCTGCTAAGTCGCTTCAGTCATGTCCGACTGTGTGTGACTCCATTTATGGCAACCTAGACAGCATAGGTCCGTCTAGTCAAGGCTATGGTTTTTCCTGTGGTCATATATGGATGTGAGAGTTGGACTCTGAAGAAAGCTGAGCGCCGAAGAATTGATGCTTTTGAACTGTGGTGTTGGAGAAGACTCTTGAGAGTTCCTTGGACTGCAAGCAGATCCAACCAGTCCATCCTAAAGGAGATCAGTCCTGAGTGTTCATTGGAAGGACTGATGGTGAAGCTAAAATTCCGATACTGTGGCCACCTGATGCGAAAAGCTGACCCATTTGAAAAGACCCTGATGCTGGGAAAGATTGAAGGTGGGAGAAGAAGGGGACGGCATAGGATGAGATGGTTGGATAGCATCACCGACTCAATGGGGATGAGTTTGGATAAACTCCGGGAGTTGGTGATGGACAGGGAGGCCTGGCATGCTGCAGTCCAGGGAGCTGCAAAGAGTTGGACACGATTAAGCGACTCACTTCATTTGTTAACACTTGTGGCAGTTTCCAGAGAAGGCAATGGCACCCCACTCCAGTACTCTTGCCTGGAAAATCCCATGAATGGAGGAGCCTGGTAGGCTGCAGTCCATGGGGTCGCTAAGAGTCGGGCACAACTGAGAGACTTCACTTTCACTTTTCACTTTCATGCATCGGAGAAGGAAATGGCAACCCACTCCAGTGTTCTTGCCTGGAGAATCCCAGGGATGGGGAGCCTAGTGGGCTGCCGTCTATGGGGTCGCACAGAGTCGGACACGACTGAAGCGACTTAGCAGTAGCAGCAGTAGCAGTGGCAGTTTCACCACCAGTCAGTCAGGGACAGTGTGTGTGATTGGGAGATGAGTCCTGTCGAGAAATACATTCTCTAACAGAGAAAGGGTCCCTCAGAAGCCAGTTACATGACTCCATTCTACCCATCTTAGCAAGAACACTGGTTTCCACATCACTGTTCATGTCCCACATTAGCAAAAGGTGATGGCCAACTCAGGAGAGTCATAAACATGTTTACTTTAGTACACAAAGTTAAGTCGCTCAGTCGTGTCTGACTCTTTGCTACCCCGTGGACTGTAGCCCACCAGGCTTCTCCATCCATGGGATTCTCCAGGCAAGAATACTGGAGTGGGTTGCCATTTCCTTCTCCAGGGGATCTTCCCGACCCAGGGATCGAACCCAGGTCTCCCACCTTGCAGGCAGATGCTTTAACCTCTGAGCCACCAGGGAAGCCTTAGTTCACAAAGATGGATGTAATGTGGATTTCACATTTTGGCCAGATCGCTGGCAGAGGAGTATATTCAACTATATGTAACTTCTTAGAAGTCAATGAAGTAGATTCAGCTGGCTCAACACAGCCTTTTATCACAGACTGAATGATACGGCACCTGGTCTCTGTTTTGTACATAATGTAAAGATGACATGCAAAATTTAGGGTTGTCATCCCTTCCCCACCAAATTTCTTGGACTCTCCCTCCCATTCCATCCCTTTCTCCTCCTCCTCTCTTTTCCCTCTTCTTCGTTCTCTCGCACCCTTTATCCCTCTTCCGCAGGCCTTCTTTCCTTCCCTCCCTTCCTCCCCATCTCCTTCCCCTCTCCTTTCTTTCATCCCTCTCTCCTCTCACCTTTCTTTCCCCCCATTTCTAGGTTTGCCTTTGTGTATTTCACCAATTACAAAAAATAAGTAGGGTAGAGGATGGAATTGTGTTGGGAAGAGAAAGTGTAATAAATTTACCTTATAGGAAAAACAACATTTCTTGGGAGAACAGTTTCAAATATTAGAAGGGAGTGACAGAAACTTGGAAGGGTTTCTAACATAATCGGATTTATGCCACAGTAAAAAAGCATATAGAAAATAGTAATTATGAAACAAAACTGATTTATTATTAATAATTTGCCTGGCAGATTTTGTGGAGTCCTTGAGGTAAATGAATTAGGTACTTCTAATTCCACAAGGACTCCAGCTGTTTTTTGCAGCTGGCAGCAGGATGGCTGGGTCACTGACAGCCTACACGTTTAAGATGGGGTATTTTTCGTACCTCATTTGCTTTGGAATTTGGTTTTCCATTTTCCAGAGGTGACTAATCAGAGGTGGCCTTTTGCTTTAGGTCCATAGATTGATTAAGTATTTTGTTACATAATGTACACTTCTAAATAAAGCACAGACTTTTTCTTTAAATAATTTTTTAAAAGTTGGTGAAAAATTATAGTATCTAAGTAAAGCCCCCAAGTGTAAAGTCTGTTTTAACTGTTCTTTTATTTCAGCCTCTACTGCTTAAGGTTTTTTGCCTATCCTGGAAAATGTGTAAAGTCTTGGAATTCTAGACCTTATCTATCATTTTCATTGATGAATTACGCTTGAGGTAGGAGAAGGAATATTTTTCTGAGTAATAGAGAAGTGTTGGCCTTTAGTAGTTTCAGATGTCTTTTCAAAAAAGTAACATCTTGAGACTTCCCTGGTGGCCTGGTGGTTAAGAACCAGCCTTGCAGTGCAGAGGACGCAGGTTGGGGAACTAAGATCCCCCATGTCGTGGGCAGCTAAGCTTGCCAGCCACAGCTAGAGAGCCTCCACACCGCAACGAAAGACCCTATGCAACCAAATTAATAAATAAATATTAAAACAAATAATAAAAAGCCACAAAAGGGTAGTATCTCTTCTGAAGTGGGAAGTATATCAGTCTCAGCAAGGAAAAATAAATCAACTTACTGGTAGCTTTTTTTTTTTCCCCCTTTCTCTCTTCTGCCTTTCAGAATCTTTGCCAAGAACTAGAAGCAAAGTTCTATGAAGGGACTTTTAATTGGGAAAGTGTCAAGCAGCATGATGCCGCCAGCCTGCTGAAGCTCTTTATCCGGGAGCTGCCCCAGCCACTGCTCAGTGTAGAATATCTCAAAGCTTTCCAGGCTGTCCAGAGTAAGTGCCACCCCTCTTTGAAGCAATCGTTGAGTCAGTGCCATCCATATTAATTGCTTTAATGACATTTTGCTTTGTGAAGAATATAACCAGATATATTTGGGTAGACACACTGACTCATTGATGTCAGTGAGTAAAAAAATGCCACTCGTTTTCTTTTCCTTTATAAATATACATCTAGGAGTAAATAGATAACAGATCTATCTGTATCTCTTCAGGTGTGGATTAATTACGTGCCCTTTAAGCAATACAGTGTATGTATTTTATATTAAAAGCTGGAAACGTCACATTTATTTTTTAATAGAATGAATCACGTAAGCTCTCTGATACATTTTTCTTGCCAAGTGTTAAAAGCAACACTTACTGGAGAAGCTGTGGATTAACAGTTATCATAAAAGCACAAGGAGATGTGACAGAGTCTGTGATTATTTCCTGAAAAATTAGCTTCTGAAATTGTCATGCAGAAACATGGAGCAAATCATTTGACTGCTTCATTGGTCGGGGGGCAACAGATTTCTTATGTCTTTCCATTTTGTGGTCTTGGGCAGGCTCCAAATTAACGTCTTGAATAGTTCTCAATTCCTTTCCAGTGAACAGAGAGATCTGATGAGGTTCATGTACTGGCATAATTATCCCTTTTAGTCATAGAGACCATCAAAAAAGGGAAAATGCTGTCACCACATTCTAGTGACCAAGCCAGACTTTAAGTTCCAAATTGGGACACTTTTGAGAGTGAAAGAGAAGCACTGTTAATGATTATGCTGCACTGACTGCAGTGTCAACCAGAACTTTTCCAGGCTGTTCTTTTTTTTAATTGAAGTATATTGGCATATAATATTATAGTAGTTTCACATGTACAATATTTGTTATTTGCATGCATTGCAAAGTGATCATCATAATGTCTACTTAACATCTGTAACCGTTCATAATTATAGAAAAATGTTTTCTTGTAATGAGAACTTTAAAGATCTACTCTTAGTAACTTTAAAGTATGTAATAGAGTAGTAGTAACTATAGTTGCCACACATAGTCTGATGCATAGTCACTCAGTTGTGTCTTACTCTTTGCTACGCTATGGACTGTGGTCCACCAGACTCCTCTGTCCAAGGGATTCTCCAGGCAACAAGGAGTGGATTGCCATGCCCTCCTCCAGGGGCTCTTTCTGACCCAGGGAACAAACCCGTGTCTCCTGCGGCCCCTGCATCGGCAGGTGAATGCTTTTACCACTGAGCCACCTGGAAAGCCGTAGCTGCCATGCTTGCATTATTTCCCTGAGACTGACTTATTTTGTAATTGGAAGTTTGTACTTTTTGTCTGCCTTTAGCCATTTCCCCTCCTGACCCCGATACCTATGGTGGTTCACATTGTTCCACTAACCTGTTCTCTGTATATATGTGAGCTGTTTTTGTTTTAGATTCTATATATAAGTGAGATCATAAGATATTTGTCTTTCTCCATCTTATTTCACTTAGCATAATGCAGTCAAGGTTCATCCATGTTGTTGAAAATGGCCAGATTTTTTTTATGACTGAATATTATTCCATTATGTTCCAAGCTATTCTTAAAGCATGTCGTATTGAGATGTTTCCCATGGCTTATCTCATTTAAGGATAGGGATATCATAAATGATATCATCATATCATTTATTCAGAATTTTTAGGGAAGTATTGAAATTGTCATTTAAAATATTTTTTTAATGGTTAAGTTGTGCTATTTTGCATATATAGTCCTTAGATATGGATTGAAGGACCAAATTTATCCCCAAGAAGTAAAAGCAAGAATGATTCCAGATATCCACGAGTATTACTTATTGGGGTGGGGGAACTGAAAATAGGAAATATCAATAATAATAATGTACCTCTTCAACTCTCTCATTGCTGATTGGTTTTCTTATTCTTTCCACAAATATTTATCGAGCACTTTTTGTGTTCCAGGCTTTGTTTTACATATTCCTGTTGGAATTGATAGGCTTTTAACTATGGACATCACATAATTTGTTCACTCACCATGAAAAGAAGCTTCACCGTTACAGGTGCACTCTGACACTGTATTATAAAAGGTCCAATCTCCTCTGCTTTTTAATTGGGGAATAATTATCATGCAGAAGTTAAAATTATTTCCAAAGCACTGTTGTGTGTCTGCAAACATAAGGCTGCCGTCATACGCTCACAGTTGGAAGTGAGCATTCCGAGAAAGAGAAAGCTCTACTTTAACAGCTGCTTCTCCTGATCTCCCCCACACACACTCTCAACAAGGCTTACTGCTCACTCATTGTGTCTCACATTTCACAGTGATGTTTATGCCAAATAACTTTTTTCTTGCAAAACAGACAAAGAAAGTAAAGAGAAGTATTTGGTAAAGGCAAGCATTCAGATGTATTTAATCTGTCTGCAGATCTTCCAACCAGAAAGCAACAACTACAGGCTTTGAACCTTCTTGTCATCCTCCTGCCTGATGCAAACAGAGACACACTCAAGGTCAGCTGGTTTCATTTACGCTAAATATCCCTCAGAACTACGAGTCATTTTTCATTATTTGTGGCAAAACAAAATAATGTTATTGTGGAAATGTTAGTAGTTGTCTATAAAGTGAAGACCTATTTTTAAGGAGAGATGATGAAAGTCGTTAACTCTTTATTAATTTATTACCCAGGTTAGTCATGTTAATAGTATCATTAGGTTTTTAAAATTTTTTTGGTCTTTTTTTCAACTGTAACATTTCTTCTACAGGTGATTGAGGTTCATTTGTTAATAAAAACATGAATGTATTTTTTTTTCTATTATTCCTGTATTTTCCAGTTTTATTTAGTGAGCATGTACTAGTAAGGTAAAAATTGAATGTTTAAAAAGGAACTCCTAAAGTTCACCAAATATAGCCCATTGCTGCCTAAAGATGTTACATATGTTTGTAGTTCCAAGCAGTAGAGTTTGAAATAAGTCATAATGATGAACTTGAAATATTTGATTAGTCAAAAGATACACCAACTCAAGTTCTAGTCATTTCTCTAAGGGCTTACCCTGAGTTTCTGATCTATATCATCATTTCACAATGATTTGGTCTGATAGTCATATGATTAAATACCATTTATTATGTATCATCAGAGGCTTTCATAATAATCAGTGGATTGTTCCACATTGATTAGTTTTCCTTAATGGCAAAAAATTTTAGAGTAGTTAAAAAAGGTTTAATTTAAAAAAAAAAGGTTTAATTATAAACTCTTAGAAAAAAATTTTTTAATATAATTTAGAAAGCACATCTACCTTATGTTTTACTGTTACCTTAAAAAGTAACAGTTTTTTTATACAAGTAAAAGTTTTTTTTATACAAGTAAGGGTGCAGCCCTTGCCCATTTACCCCCTATAGTTCCTTATATTTAAAATGAGAAAGAATCACGTCAAAAAATTTCCTGTCGAGAAAACAAAACCACCAGTTGGTAAACCTTGGAAATGTTTTTCTGTACCTCATTAAGACTCCTTGAACTGAAACCAGGTGAGCAAATTCCCTGCCCTTGGAATAAATGTCAATACTCAACTTTTCTGCCTGAAGCAGTTGATGAGGATTGCTGGAATAAAACGTTACATCGCTGCAAGAGAACTTCCAATGAGTTGTTCCCTTTACTAAGTCAGAAAATAATCTTTCGCTTCACTGATTAACTTTGTGAGTAGCTGAGAATAGGTTTGGTTTGGTTTTGGAGACAGAGGCCAGCTCCAGGAAGGGTTGTATTCAAGCATCATGTGACCAAGGCTGCTGTGTATGGGTGGGTAGACTGTGGCTAAAATGGGGACGTCGGGTCCAGGACGAGGTGGGGACTGATTTTCAGTCTGTGCTCTGCTTGTCAGCCATGCCTTGTCATAGTTCATCAACTACCCAGAAAGAGGAATTTAGTCCATTTTTTTTCTCATTCACATAAAGGTGCCTATCTGTGTGATGGCCCTGTGAACGGCCAGTATAAAATGGAAATAGAAAGACACATGAGGTACTTAAAATATGCCTACTTTCAAAAGAGTTCAACTAGCAGTGGAGGAAACACTTATTCCAATATGGTTACTATTGGGCAAGGTTGGCCCAGAACTCATTCTTGGATTTTGCCTTTAAACCCCAGGCACATTCTTTTAAGACAAAATCTGTTTAAGAGTGTTTTTTTTGTTTTTTTGTTTTCAATTTTAGTTTTACTTTTAGGACATAAAGTTACTGGAGTACAATTGTATAAGTAAGTTGGAAATACTTTCTTGGGGTAAAAAATTGGAAATTGCCAAACAGTTTTACTAATTTACTTAAGCTTTAGTAGTTTAATTAGCCAGATCTGATAAAGGTTTCACCAACATGTCTAATACCAGAAATGCTGAAACAAGTATAGCATGCATACAAGAGAATAAACCATTTAAATGTAGTTCTCTAAAAGAGAAGGGAAACGTCATCACAAGATGACTTCAGGAAGCTTAATGCAAACTTCCTCAATTTTTCCAATTTTGCCACTCTTTCTGTTGCCATTTGGAGGGATAGGATCATATACATGACTTGTATAGCCAATTTGTACAGCACATCTAAGGGTTTGGAGGGACCATATTAAACCCTATATCCTAGTTTAAATCTAAGACAACAGATGTCTTTAGGGAACTTGTTGACCAGGATTTTTTTTTTAACCTTGGATTATGTGCATTTGGACTAGTGATCAAACCTACCTTTGACTTGGAGGAATAACAAAGACTAATGTTAACAGTGGGGAATCCATGTTAATGTTATTATTGACAAGCATTTATCTTTTTTGTAGTTTCAGCAAATTCATTGTATATATTTTGTTGCTTAATCTTGGCAGGCTAGGAAATTAGTATTCCCATTTTATGAATAAGAAGACTTTAAGGAACGGGATGTCAAAAGGTTTACCCTAAGATCACACAGAGCTGATTAGTAACTAACTGTAATGAGACTCAAACTGAGTTTTCAGAGAGTGGGCCCAGTGACATTTATATAACACCAGACTGGTGATAGATACTTTTTTTTTTCGGCCGTACTCTGCCACATGTGGGATCTTAGTTCTCTGACTAGGGATCGAACCTATACCCCCTGCATTGGAAGTGTGGAGTCTTAAACACTGGACCCAGGGAAGTCCTGGTGATAGATACTTTTAAGAAAAGGGAGCTCTTATAGATCAGATATAGTGACAATACATCCGAAGATGACGTTCTTTCAGCAAAGCCTAGGCTAACATTTTATTAATTTTATGTCTATACACATAACATTCTAATATCCTGATAGTAGTATTTTGATTAACTTTATTGCATTATGCACACTACCTTTAAGTGGTTTATTACCTAAACTCTGTAATTTATGCTTGTAAAGTAAGACACTGTTCCCTGAATAATTATTCTGGTCTCTGGAACAAAATTAAATACTTTTTCCAAACCTTACCAATTAATCTTTTGTCCTCATTTGAGATGGTATTGTTTCTACATAAGCTTATTCTTGGATTACAGTTTAACTTTCTGAGCACTGGATCAAAAATTAGATACATGAATCTCATTGTTAGATAGTAAGGCTATGACTTTAGTTTGTTTCAAACTTTGAGGGTCTATATAACAGCTAAACTGGATTCAAGATCAAGCTTTTAGAGCTTATAGGAATTTTTTTTCCCTCAAAATTTTGTGAGAGAAGAACAGTTTTTTTTTTGTTGTTGTTGTTGTTTTTCCATTTTGGCATAGTTTATTTGGCCTTTTTTACGTAGGAATTTTAGGCTAAATATGAAAACATGCTTCTTTTAATAGTTAAGAGTTCAGAAACAAAGCCAATAGATAGGTAATTAAGTTACTTCGCCCCCATTTGCTCACTCTATGACATCGCGTAAATTACATCCATTCTCTTAGATTCTGTTTTCTCATCTGTATGATGGAAGTCGTTACAGCTTCGATTTCCAATCAGGATTAAGTGAAATGATGTCTACGAAGTTCTTGAAACAATGCCTTGCTCATAGATATCATTGACTATCTGTGCAGTTATTGTTGTTAATGGTTTAGACCAAAACTGATGTGCAGAAGAAGAACTGGAAGCTTTCTGTCCTGGCAGAAGGGTGGTCTAAGCTGCCTGTGGTTGTTGTGTAGGAGGGGCTTAGAGGAGACTTAAGTATTGGCGATAGAGATGGGAAGTGGGTGGCATCAAACTGAGCATAAACTAGCTTGGTCTAGTGAAAAGCTTCTTTTCATTTTTTTTTTTTTTAATTCTCTTTTTGTCTCTAGCTATTCCCCTTCCTCCCCATCAGAGTAGATTTCATGTCAGCCAGCTACTGAATCCCTTAAAACAAATGCAACTGAGATTGAATGAATCCTTTTAAGGTTTTTCTTTTCTTTTTTTAAAATTTTAATTCCTAAAGTATAGCACTTCCTGCAAAGTGAATATCTGTTTGATATTTTAACTATTTTTCAGTGCTCCATGGCTTGGTAGGCATGCAGTCTGATGCTTCTCCATTCCTCTCTCCACTGGCAGCTCAGATGTGTGTCTCTTGCATCATTCCCCAGGGCCATAGTCCTTAGCAGACACCCAGCTCCACCTCAGGGTGTTAACCAATGGAGCAGCTTTGAGGACAGGGCCCGCTGGATGTGGCCAGCTGGCTGTGGTTATGTTCAACTTAGTTATTTTCTTTTAAGTAAATAAAAATCTCATGTGCTACAGTGCTTTAATCTCTTATCTTCATGTAAGACACAGATCTCAAAGAGCCATTTCTGTTTCAGGCCCTGCTTGAATTTCTCCAAAGAGTCGTAGACAATAAAGAGAAAAATAAGATGACAGTCATGAATGTCGCAATGGTCATGGCCCCAAATCTCTTCATGTATCACACATTGGGTTTGAAGTCTGGTGAACAGCGAGAATTTGTAATGGCAGCCGGGATAGCTAATATCATGCACTTACTGATTAGGTATCAAAAACTCCTGTGGACAGTAAGTATATATTTTCAAGCTCTGTTAATGTGATAATATCTAGATCTTGAAGTCTTTATTATTTTTATATTGTTATAGTCTCTGCAAAAAAGTAACCAATATAGGTGATTTCAAATGCAGTTAAAAAAAACTAATATTTTAAATCTCATTTCTTAAAATGCCAACATGATTTTATTGTTTCAATTTGGTAACTTCTAAAATATATTATTTTTGCTAATGGAATTTCTGAGGATTATTTTTTCCTGGATTATTGTTAGGCATCTATCAGCTCTTGGGGAGTTTTTCTTTCTCTTCTGACAGGAGAGGCTAGCTGGTTAGCTTTTAGAAGAGGTCTATAGGTTAAAGAGGCAAGGTTATAGATAGGGAAACCCTAAAGGGGCCAGCCATTGAGGTGGTGACCCCTAATGCCAGTTACCTCAGGCATTCCCTTCTCCATGGGTCTCCCCAACCCAGGGACCAAACCCCGGTCTCCTGCATTGCAGGTAGATTCTTTACCATCTGAGCCAGCAGGGAAGCCCCCACACAAAGGGGCCAACTGTTGAGGTCAGTTACCTCAGGCAGTCTCCAGTCTTGGCATAGGAAATGGCCACTATGTCCTTGAACTTCACCGAGCCTCTCTTTGAACCTTACACAGTGGGTGGTAACTTGTATCACCTGAAGCCTCTGAACACATGGTGAGTAATATGATCCATTTTTTCCCCACAGATTTAATGAATTGCATAGTCTTATCAAATAGATAAAACTTTTACTTCTCTCCAAATATAAGAAATAAAGATAATTATTTCAATAGTTGAAAATGTTGCTACTTCTTTTTCCTCCCCAAACTTGATTTCATTTCTCCATAGATTCCCAAGTTTATTGTCAACCAAGTGAGGAAGCAAAACACTGAAAATCAAAGGAAAGATAAAAAAGCCATGAAGAAATTGCTGAAGAAAATGGCTTATGATCGAGAAAAATATGAAAAGCAAGATAAGAGTGCAAATGATGTAAGAAACAATTTGAAGATATATGTATTTATGCAGATTGCAGTACTGTTTTTAATATCATGTATACATCAAAGAGTTTAAAATGTTTTATAGTATGACTTTCTACACACTTGCTAAGCTCTGGTACTGTTTATACGTTAAAAGCGTTAATAAGGGTAACTATGCTCATTAGTATTAATAATAAGTAGGGATAGTTACACAGGTCTTGGTTGCTCAGCCTGTGAGTTTGTTGATAAAGAACAAAGGAAAATAACAAGAAAGGAATGTCTCATCACACACTCACCCTCACTCACCCACGTGTACACACACAGATGACATGGAGATAGCAGTTGTCCACCAGTTGTAATGTTTAGTGGCTAAAGAGTCTCTTGTGTGAACCACTGATCTTTTCTTCACTTTTCTTATCTGTAAAATGGGGAAAAATAACTAACCCTGAAAAACAAATAGGTAAGTATTAGTGTTGTGCCTAAAATCCTCCCTGGACTTCAGTGAGTCTTCAAAGGGTCTTAATGGGGTCATAAGAATTTGGAAAGAGTTATGTTGGAACACATAAAATTAAAATATTTTTAAAAGGGATATCTAAATATTAGTAATCATAAACTTCTGTAAGAATATCTTAAGAACTGGGCTAAAATAATGAAATGTACATGAAAACACATTTAGAAGTGAGTTATGAAAGCTCTAACTTAAGAACATGAAAAGCAAGGGTTTCTATTGTTCTATTTATGGTGAAGACACCCTTCCACCACCAGCCCCACCATTGAGGTTCCTCAGTTACATGCTGACATCTTGTGGAATAATATGGAAATGCACTTATCAGCCTTTGTCTGATTTTCCTGCTTTGGCCTACTTAGGGATCCAGTAATCACACAAAAAAATGTTTTTTCTCCTTTATTGATTTATAGCTCTCATTCTTAAAAAATAGCATTTTATTGACATTAAACTTTTTTGGGTAAATTTGTAGTATCTTAAAAATGTAAAATTTAATAAATGGGAGTTGTACATAGTGTGGTATTTTTTGAGAAATGATACAGGTTAGAAAGGATTTTTAAGATATCATTCTTATTTAACTTAGAATGCTTTGTTACTTCTAAGGACGTCATGACTACGTGAATTTTTTTTTTTTTTGTGGTCTTGCTTATTCACATTAATTTAGGTGACTTTATACTCTTGTTTTACTAATATTTAATGAGACAGTTACAATGTCATACTCTGAGGAACAGTTTAAGAAAACTGTTGTGCTGCACCTTTTTAATAAGTCTTTTAGACAGAAATTAAAATGTTAATTTTTTGGAGATGAAATATTTAAATGATTTGGTCATTTATAGAAAAATAGCATTGGATTTCTTTTAGTGTGAAGTGTGAAAGTGTTAGTCACTCAGTCATGTCCAACTCTTTGAGATCCCATGGATTATAGCCTGCCAGGCTCCTCTGTCCATGGAATTCTCCAGGCAAGAATACTGGAGTGGGTAACCGTTCCTTCTCCAGGAGATCTTCCCAACCCAGGGATCGAACCTGGGTCTCCTGCATTGTAGGCGGATTCTTTTCTGGCTGAGCCACCAGGGAACACCTTTGGGTTAAATAGATAAGAGCTGGTCTGGGAATTGTGTCTGTACTAGTTAAAAGCTATATTGTCAGTTTAAGGCATGGGATTAAGCCTGGATTTAACTCTCAGTTAAATCATGCATTAGCTGTCACTTAATCTTTGAGTTTTGATTTTGATTTTCTCTTTTGAGATTCAGCAGTTCTTCTGACAAAATACTAGTAAATGCTTCCTTGGTGCCAAGTCCCCACTCCCTGTTAGGTCTTCATGGGGAGATGTGGCTGGTGCTCTCCCACAGAAAGCAAGGATGCAGGAGGGTGGAGCTCAGAGACGCTAGAACTGTGTGATGGAGCCTGACCAGAGGACTCTGGGCCACAAGCAGGAAGTGGACATCAGAGAGGCAGAGTGGTCATCCATGGGTGATCATGGCCCACAGTGGAGGTCATTTAGCTTGTCATTTTAGTTGAAACAATTTCATCAATTGCCAGAATTTTTTTTTCAAGCTACTATCATTTTATTAAGGAGAAAAAATATTGGGCAACAATTACAGAACAACAAAGTACAAGATAATGTCAAGTACTGTGGTTATGTGGTGAGTCACCAATTAGTTTTCTACCTAAGTCCCATCAGTTGCCAGCATTTTAAAACATTTTAACCCTAAAGTCTGGACATCCATCTTAACTGGACATATTGGAAGTGGGAGTACCCTCACGTTTCCTTGCCCTAGGGGGAATCTGTTTCCGGCAGAGTAGCAATTGCCTGGATCTGAGTAGCAGCTATTCACTTGGGTGGAACATGTGTGTGTTGGTCACTCAGTCATGTTCGACTCTTTAAAACCCCATGGACTGGAGCCTGCCAGGCTCCTCTGTCCATGGAATTCTCCGGGCAAGAATACTGGAGTGAATAGCCATTCTCTTCTCCAGGGGATCTTCCCAACCCAGGGACCTAACCTGGGTCTTATGTATTGCAGGCAGATTCTTTACCATCTGAGACACCAGGAACACAGGCCATCTATGTTTCCATAAACTATCCCCCCTTGCCCACTCCAGATTTTTCGTGTTGGTTTGTGTTTCTTGACTCTCCACCCAAATCATTTGAATGAAACTGCCTGAGATGTTTTATTTGTTAAACAGTTCTTGGATGCGTGCCTGTTATGTGCCAGACACTGTTCTAGGCACTCAAAATACATTCTATGAACAAAACAGATAAAGCTTGCTGCTCTTATACAGCTTAAATTTTAAAATTAAAATAAAATTAATACATTATATAGTATGTTAGTATGTGGTTGCTGCTGCTGCTAAGTCACTTCAGTTGTGTCCAACTCTGTGTGACTCCATAGACAGCAGCCCACCAGGCTCCCCCGTCCCTGGGATTCTCCAGGCAAGAACACTGGAGTGGGTTGCCATTTCCTTCTCCAATGCATGAAAGTGAAAAGTGAAATCGAAGTCGCTCAGTGGTGTCTGACTCTTCGCGACCCCATGGACTGCAGCCTACCAGACTCCTCCGTCCATGGGATTTTCCAGGCAAGAGTACTGGAGTGGGGTGCCATTGCCTTCTCCGAGTATGTGGTTAAATGCACCTAAAATAATAATAAAAATAGTAGGGCAGAAAAAGAGGAATCGGGAGAGGGGAGTGTCTTGCAGTGTTAAGTTGGGTGGTCTGGGGATGATGTGCAGGAGGGCAGGGAACTAAGCTGGGTCTGTATTTTAGGCAGCACTTTCCAGGTGGAGGGAATAGATTGCACGAAAGCCTTAAGGCACTTGGGGACTGGCAAGAAGTGATTGTGATTGGAGTGGAGCCAGCAAGGAGGACAATGTATGTAATGAAGTCAGTGGGACAGTGGGACCAGATTATGCAGGGCCTTGTAGGCCATTGTTAGGAATCTGGGTTTGCCCTGGGTGAAGCACGATCATTTCAGGCTTTTGAAGAAAGGCTTGAAAATCTATATTTTAAAATGATCCCTTGGTCTGTTGTTTTGAAAACAGACTCTAGGAGGGTGAAGATAGAATAGGGAGACCTTCTAAGAGGTTCATGTCATAATCTGAGTGACAGACCAGGAGATTGAGGGGTGGTAAAATTCTGGATATTTTTTGAAGTTAGACCATTGGGATTTTTATTTAATTTTTTTTTTTCCTTTTTTTGGCCACACCATACATCATGCAGGACCTTAGTTCCTTAATCAAAGATCAAACCTATGTGCCTTGCCGTAGAAGCGCAGAGTCCTAACCACTGACTGCCAGGGAGTCCTGCCATTGGGATCTCTTGATGCTGAAATGAGTTGTAAAAAAAAAAAAAAAGAAAGAAAAAAGTCCAGAATGATTCAGAAGTTTTTGGCCTAAGAAATTGAAGAATGGGATTGACACTTAGGGAAGATCACAATTTCAATTTAGGGTCTGTTGAGTAGAAGGTGCGTGTTGGATATCTAAGTGAGGATGACTGAAGGTGTTTGGAGGGAAAATTAAGTCATCCTGGCCAGTAAGGTGCATGGAGGGCAGGGACAGAAAGAAGGCGGAAATGGGGCTCCAGGGGGAACCAGGCTTCTATTGTGTATATGGTGGGGAACTGCTGAAAGTTGTGACCACCCCCCCAGGAGGTAACATGATTGTATTTGCATTTTAGAGCAGTTGTTATGCTTGGCAGGTGAAGGATATTGTGAGAAAAAGTTAGGTAGGAGATGTCAGCTAAGTTCATTGTTAATTGGAGTATATATAAATAAATTGGTCAAATCTCTCTGGAGAGCATGTGTCAAAATCCTCAAAATCATGCAAATAATTATGCTTAAGTTCATTGCCGTTTTCTTTGTATGGGTCAAAATTAGAAATAATCCAAAAGGAGACAGGTGGTCAGTTAAATATGTTATGGCATATCTATCTAATGAAATACCATGAAAGTGGAAAAGTGTGTATATGACATTGGAAGATATTTGTAATATGTTGAAGGAAGAAATTACAAATCAGTGAGTTGTTTATTGCTATATTTGTAAGGGATAATAATTATCCTTATTTTGAATGCTTATCAGAGGTCAGGTATGCTGCTAAACATGTTACCCACATTTTGTTTAGTATTTCTTGCAGTTTGCTACTGCTGTTTAGTTGGAGTTTACTCTTAAAATAGTCTCGTGTTTTTTTTTTTTTTTTTTTTTTTACAGATCAGGAAAGTGAGGCTTAGCAATCGTAAATAATTTACTTAAGGTTATCTAGATAGGAAGTTGTGGAGCTGGAATTTGAAACCAAGTCTATAGGACTTTAAATCCAGGTCTCTTTACTGTTAGCCTGTCTCACCCACAGAGCACAGAAAAATTCTGAGAAGGATATATATATATGTATGTATGTATATATGTATGTATCCCAAATCCTGGGCTTAGGTGTAGTAATAAAATGAACACGTTTTACTGCCATTATTACATATGTTTAATATATAGCTTTAAAAACAGGCTTGGGCTGAGCTAAGCCCCAGCTTTGGGAATGAAAAGAGTGTTGACTGTGAGCCTGTAAGACCCTTATCAGTGAGATGGTAAAACTGATTGGATGTGAGGAATGTAGAAGAAGAAGGAATCTAGAATGACTTGCTGATTTTACCTTGGGAGACTTTGTCATCAAGATAAAACATCCGACAAAAGGAAAAGATTTCGGGGTAGTCCGTTTTTGGCATTTGGGGTTGACATGCCTATGTAAAAGTTGTCTACATGGGCCTGAAGCTCAGGGGGGTGGACAGAGCTGGAGGCATGCATTTGGGACCAACACAGAGACTGTACTTGAAGCCATAGAGTGATTCTTTTTACACAAGTGGGTACATGGGGTAAGAAATGAAAAAGAAAAAAAAAAAAGCAAAAATGCAAATATTTAAATAGTGGGCCGTGGAAAAGGAACTGGTAGAAGAGGCCAGGAAGTAATAGGAAGGAACAGAAAGTTGAAGATTGTGTTGTAGCTGCCCTGGGGAGAAGAGTAGGGTAATGGAGTTTGGTCCTAGTACCAAATGCTACAGAGAGGTTGAGTAAAGTTGGATAAGAGATCCTCTGGATTTTGCATTTGAAAGGTTAGTTGTGACTTTTCCCCAATGAGAATTCATCAAGCTAATATTTTTTTTTAACGCTCTCTGAATGCTAACTGTATATAACAAGGTATTCCTGTTATTAAGACATGCTGGACTAGGTGGATTAATAGTTTAAACCAGAATGTAAGGGACACACTCAATCTATTTAACAAGCAATGTTTATAATGGCTGCAGCATAGTAATTGTTTGATACAAATGTGAATTTCCAAGTACTAATGAGACTTATCTATTAATTACAACAGGAGGAAACACTTGGTGAAAAATAACGTAATTATCAACCACTTGAAAAGAACCATTTTCTGATTACCTTCAACTTGAGTTAGGATTGATATCATACACACACACACAGAGACACACACACGCACATATATATATAAACACGCTGCATCAAACACCAGAGGTCATATGTCTTGATATAGCCCTAGCTTTGCCATTAATGAGATGTTAATGGCAAATCACTTTCTCTCTCTCTCTGGGTCTCAATTTCTTCTATAAAATGAGAGTAAGAACAGCTTAATGGTGCTTAGCCAGAAGTATGCAGTAGGGGCCTCTGTAGGATTATTTTTTTTTTAAGTAAATAGCAAAAAATAATGACTAGGCCACTTCCTGGACCCTGTGAATCAGAATCTCTCAGCACAGGGCATACACATGTGTCTTGTATTAAAAACTGTCAGGGTAATTTCCCCCCATTTGGTGTACATGTGTTTGTGTGCATATAAATTTAATTTTATTATGGAATTTCTCTAACGTACACAAAAATAGAATAGTATGTGAACTTCCATAAACCTATTACCAACCATCAAACACATTTTTATATCTTGTTTCATCTTGTCTTCCACACCATTTTTCCTTTTAGTATTTTTAGGGAAATCATAGAGCTTTCATCATTTCACCTATAATTACCTCATTTTGCATCTCTGTTTAAAAAGGATCTTGGGCAGCTTTGATGAGCATTTGGTTATGAACTGCTGAATCACACAGGCTTCAAGTCCATTGTGGACTTAGATCTGTGTGATTTTTCTTCTATCAGTCCAGTATACCTCTAAAAGTAAAAGGAAACTGCATTTATGAGAGAGCATGAGCAGAGAGCAGGGCTCTGTGAGGTTCTGTGAAATAAGGCAAGCTGCTCATTCCATCTGCCATCATTATAGAGGAAACAAACATTTTCTTCCCTGAGGTTGAATTTCAGTGTTAACTCAGGATGATCTGCTGGTCACACCCTTAATTAACAGTTGAGGAACTTGAGCTTTAGAGAGTTTACATGACTTGCTAAAAGTTCCAAAATGATCTTGTGACATTTTTGGGGTTTTGGACATGAAAAAGAAATCTGGTACTCTCATCTTCTGCCATTTCAGAAGAATCCTGGAGTTGGCAGCAGTGTGGTGTAGACTCTGGGTCATTTGTGGCTGAGGTTGTGTGTCTAGTCACAACTCTGTTTAGAATCCCATCTGTGGTTTCTTGTAACAGCTCAGACCCAGAGCATTGTCACAGGTATTGTTTCAAGCATCTGCTTTGGGTCTAGAAATAGTGTCTGACTCTACTTGGGGACACATATGGAAAATCAAATCACAATATCAAGCATAAAATCTTATTTCTTTCAGATGTTCTCTAATTTTTTATAGTGCCTAAAAAATACCATATTAAAAGTAAAAAATATCAGAATTTATTTCATTGTCAATTAAGTGCTTATTAATGATAAAACTTATTTCAGACCTTTAAAATTCTCTGTGTCTGTAAGGTGGATAAAAGTTTAAGCATTTGGGTTACAAAAGCACAATTAAAATCAAACAGTTCAAGATAACAGAGAATGATTTTTGTATCTCCACCTCCAAACAAACTAAAGTGATGAACATGCCATTTTAGTTGAAGATACCCTGCTAAAATGTCCTTGTTAAATTTTCCAAAATACGTATTATATTTGGCTTTTTTTTTGAGAAAGCTGTATTTCCAGTTTGCCCCTTTGAAGACAGAGGTGTGGTTTTTTGTTTGTTTGTTTGTTTGTTTGTTTTGGGTGGGGGGTAGTATTAAAAGATGTCAGCTTTACATTTAAGTTATCTTTTAATTTTAAAAAGGAAATCAAAGTTTCTTCTAAGGGTCTGACATTAAATTTCTAATCTCTAGGGTATAAAAATATAAGCAGCAGAGTATTTGCACCTTTTGAAAAAAATGATAAAATCATTGTTTATTTTATCAAATAGTAAGAAATAAGATCCTGTTTTTAAAAATATACTTGACTTCAATATGTAGAACATGTGAGGACCATATGAGATTATTTTCTCTATTTTAACAGTCTTTGCATACGTAAGAAATTAACTAGCATTTTGTAAGTTGTGAAATCCTTTGTGACTAATTTTTAATCACGTTAGTCAAATAATGCTCTTTCCCAGTCTTTTTGTACATTATAAAACTTCAGCTCACAAGCACACCAAAAGAATTCTAAGAAGTAAGAGACAGAGTCAGCTGCTGCTGCTGCTAAGTCGCTTCAGTCATGTCCAACTCTGTGCGACCCCAGAGACAGCAGCCCACCAAGCTCCCCTGTCCCTGGGATTCTTCAGGCAATAACACTGGAGTGGGTTGCCATTTCCTTCTCCAATGCAGGAAAGTGAAAAGTGAAAGTGAAGTCGATCAGTCTTGTCGGACTCTTCGAGACCCAGTGGACTGCAGCCTACCAGGCTCCTCTGTCCATGGGATTCTCTAGGCAAGAGTACTGGAGTGGGTTGCCATTGCCTTCTCCAATCAACAGGCATGTTGTGTCTATTCAAAGCTTGGCAGCTCAGTGTAATTAGTGTACTAACATCATTAGTATTTGATACACCATGATTTTGGAGCTTGATAGTAATTGTCATACACTATTTAAATGAGAACTTTGACATCGTTTACTGTTTGTCATCTTTAGTAAATACCATTTTTCTATCCTTGTCAAGATACCAGGGAAAACTTTCCAGAAACAACTTTCAAATGCTTCATCTTTAACTATGACATGTATCGGTTAAGCTAATTTTTCCTCCAACAGTAAAGAGCAGAATAGATTCAAATTGAGTGAGGCTCACAGTCTTTTTATTGTAGTGTAGTGAGAATTTGGATGAGATGTATTACCATGGAAATAAATACTCTTTTCTCTTCCTCCCTCCCATGAACACACACACATACACACACACACACACACAGGGAAAGTGTAGGAAATGTTTAATTTCATAGCCGTAAGCAACCTATACACAAGCTGCTCCCCATATACTGGCAAAAGCCAAAATACAGCAATTACCTGACTTTTCACATACACTTGAGAACTCTCAAGTGCCTTCAGATGCTGGTACCTGGGCCTCTTCCTTATAAACTAACAATCAAAGAGAGTCTGGATGCCCATGAGAGGTGTGGTGCTGTCTGTCGGGTACAACTCCTCACACCATCCTGATCTCACTGTTGTGTTTTGCAAGAAAGCTTGGCCATACTCTCCACAGTATGATCCCCGAACTCATTTGGGAAGTGTAGCCATGGTCCTATTATTAGGGGTCTTCAGCTGTTCATGAGATGCCTTGGGGGGAAAGTGACTGCATCCTCTGTTCTCTTTCCCTCCCTGTCTTTTCTCAGTAGCAAGGGGAATAGTAATATCATATGGTAGATAGAGGCAACTTAACTTTTTTATTTTAGACAATATTCCTAAGACTATGTTTTGCTATTAAGGAAAGTGCTCATTGCTATAGTTTTATTCTGGAGAAATTTTACTTTTATTAGCATATGATTTTGAGTGAGACTTTTTCTATACTATGTGCATGTAGGATCTTAGTTCCCTGACATGGGATCAAACCCATGCTCCCTGAATTGAGAGCATAGAGTTTTAAGCACTGGCCCCACAAGGGAAGTCCCTAGTGAAAAATATTTTTGAGTGACTCATTTAATCAATAAACATTGAAAGATGGCTACAGATGTGACTCAGATATGTGGCATGTTACTAGAATGCAAGTGTCATAAATTAGGATCTCCATTATAAAAGAGTGGGAATTTCAATGGAAAGAGGAATTTCCTTTTGATTCTGTTAAGTCAGAAACCATCTATGGAGTGTTCCACGGGGTTTGAGGTACGTGAGCTTGGCCTTGAAAAATGGATGGATACCAGGGAATATTTCAGAAGGGGAGGAAAATGTACATAAATACAGGAAAACGTGGGTATTTTCAGCAAATTTTGACTGTCATTTTTTTTATCCAAAGAATGGAATGTGCCACAAGGAATAGTGGGGAGAGGCAGGGAGCAGAGGAAGGTTACTATATGCCTGAACTCTCTATAGCAGATTTATTATTTTTCTGGGTCATTTTGATTTTATAACTCATTTATTGTAGGACCTTCTATATTTAAAAACTTAATCATATCATCTTACTTCACTTTAAATGTCAGTATAGGTTTTCCTGCCCTTTTTGATAATCTAGGATTGTAGAAGATATAATTATGGAAATAATTTCTATGACTATGACTTTCACCAAAGAAACCCTCTTTGTCAGGATAGTTGGCACTATGACTTTAGCAGAATTTCCTAACTTTTAAATCAGGGTAAACTGGATGTTGATCTGCAAACCCGAACCTGCTATTTAGGACCCTCCTATAGTATGGTAATAATAGACTAACAGAAACCAAAATACCAATATTTTTTTCACTGAGTAGACAAGGTAGATTGGATTTTATGAACACAGACTCAGTACTGTTGCTATTACAATTATCACTCCAACATTCAAGTTATCAGGCCAAGCTTATTGTTTGTCACGTCCTATGAGGAAACAGCTGAGGCCAGGCCAGCAGGCAGAATCACCATAGCAGGATAGAAGCTAGAGATGAACCCCAAGGGCGAAGTGCATATAGCATAATCCTTGAGTTACAAGGTGCTTCATTGATTGAATAACTGCTTTGGAAAAGGATGACAACAGTAGCACATGAAATGCCCCAGTCATTGTAAGAACCTGCTCATTTTCCAAAATATTACAGATGAAAATGTGTCTTAGAATCAAGGAAAACGGCAAATTAGCCTTGTAAGTTAGAGGTGAGGTGGAGGTCAGAGACTAGGCTAAACTACAAGCCTCAGAAGCTGGAAGTCAAGAGACCAAGGCAAAGGTCCAGGCTGGATGGGAGAAATTGAGCAGGAGTTGAGGGGTCAGGGCACAGGCTAGGATCAGGGATGCATTGAGCACAGTATCCCCAGGGAGAGGACTCAGGCCAGGGTGCTAGGAATGCAGTCCATCCCCAGCTGGATGGCCAGTGGGCAGCCCCACGTGATTTGTCTTTGTGTGGCTTGGAGGGGCATGCCCCCTATAGGGCTTCACTGAGCAGTCAGATGAGGGCGCAGGCTGTCTCTACAGGTGAAGTAGGTGTTTGGGATTCGTCTGGGGGAACAATACCATTGTCGTCATACACAGCCCTTTGCTCCTTTGATAGTCCTGTGCAGTATCACTTTTCTTTGCTTTTCCCATACTACATTTCAGATGTCACTGAGAAGCAATCTTATATCTTTTGAGGACACCTATTTTTTTTATGCAACCTGATCTAAAAATGATCTTATTTTTGTTACATGTTGAAAAGCATCACATTAATTCCATGTATGGTATATTTATACTTTATTAAAAAAAATTCAACACCATATACATTAAAAAATGATGCTGTGAGCACAAAATTATTATGCACCAAAGGACTTGTGTCTTATTTCTTTACTGGCTAAGTAAATAAATTTGCTAAACATCAGTAGTACAGTGCGGTACTCAGTAGATGCTTAGTACATTCTGGTTGAATTAAACAGGTTATTTGTAGTGTTTAAAGTGTTATGTTTAAACATAATTTGTGCATGCTGTCTGGTCTAAGGTCTGTTCAAGAGCATATGGTTATAAATAATAAGTTAGTATTTATTTTAGCAGAACCATTAGGACTTAATTA
The DNA here is from genome assembly GCF_003369695.1 of Bos indicus x Bos taurus. NCBI lineage: Eukaryota > Metazoa > Chordata > Mammalia > Artiodactyla > Bovidae > Bos > Bos indicus x Bos taurus. The sequence continues at coordinate 67,812,708 of NC_040084.1, read as the reverse complement.
AGTCTAATATTTTGAATGCCATAGTTGATGTTTTGATATTATAATCCTCAAAATCTTTCTTTGATAGCCTCCCAAATACATAAAATGTTCTTAACATCTGTGGGCACAGGATTTAGAATGAGTCATCTCAGGTTCAAAGTGTGCAGTCCCAGTGTGTGCTTATCAACCGAGTGAGGTACTGACACAATACAAATGTATTGGAAAAGTATGCTTCATTTATTTTAATACTCTCAGGGACAAAATTTTTGTGAAGTTTTGTGAATGTGCAGGAAGATTTTTTTTTTTTTAATGCATACATTGCAATAGCCCGCAAAGTAACTTCATTCTGATTCAATTTCATAAATTGCTACATGAAGAAGCACCCTCCAGTAGATAATACTCAGAAATCAGCACTTAATATGGCAGTAATGGTTATTGCTGTCATTCTTTACATCTTTAAAAATAATTAAGCATTACTGCACAGGCATTATAAAGTTCCCCTATCACCATTAAGAGGATATTTGAGGTTTGATGTAATTTAGTAAATTACATTATACAGTAGTTAAGGTTTTTATGTAGTGAAGTAAAATGCATAGTAGTTAAGCACACTTACCGTATAATGCATTGTACAGAGTTACACGTTCCAGCTGCTGCCAGCTTTGTTCCAGTGTCATGATTGCTTTGCAGGCTGACGTTCCTCAGGGAGTGATTCGAGTACAAGCTCCCCATCTTTCGAAAGTTTCCATGGCAATACAGCTAACTGAAGAACTCAAAGCCAGTGATGTACTTGCCAGATTTCTCAGCCAAGAAAGGTAGAGGCCTGTTTTGTTTTAATTATTGCATGGTATCACTCACTTGCTCTCTCTGCCTCCCTGCTTTTTTTCTTTTTTTTCTAAATGATGGCTGGTGTGAAGGACTTAAAATGTTAGCAGAAGAGAAAAGGAGACTTAAAAATAATACTGTTGGAATGAGTCGAGTTCATTGCGTGTAGTTTGTGTTCAAGTTGAGCCTGTTGCAGGCAGGCGGTCTGAGCATTCCTTCGCTCTGTCTGCAGTGGACTTGGCACATGACACTACTCAGTATTCTTTCCAGAATATGGTGATTGGAGGTTAATTACTATGTGTAGTCTGTTAGGAAAATCACTAATTAGGATACAGTGGGATTAAAACAAAAGATACAACTTTTTCAATGAAATATAATGAATACAAAGAAACGCTTAAATTTTAAGACAGAAGGTATAAAGAATTCAGAGGGAACAGATGGCCAAAGGAGTTCTGAAGTCACAGGTCAAAGCACACCCTCCTCAGTAGAGACCACCACGTCTTCCCCTCTGTTATGGGGCTGATGAGGCAGGAGGAGTCTTTTGAAAGCCATTGGCATCCCTTTTAAGCTGGAGAATAATTGCTTTACAATGTTGTATTGGTTTCTTCCATACAACAAACAATGTGAATCAGCCGTAAGTATACATATGTCCCCTCCCTCTTGAACCTCCCTCACACCTTCCCAATACACACTTTTTGAGACATGTTTGAGATATCTTTTCTTGAATTTTGGAGGTTCAAACAGGGTATGGATATTTCAGTGTTCAAATTCTTATTTTTAGCTAAAATTATATTTTAATGCTTTCCTTTCTCATTTCCACTTATTGAAATAAATAAATCTAACTTTTTTTTTTAAAGTCAGAGACCTCAGAGGCATTAGCTGTTTAGCTTCTTTATACTGATTTCATCTCTGATAGAATTTAATCTCTTCATTCTTTCATTCAAGTTTTCTGTCAAAATTTCTCCAGTTTTAATACAGAACTGCATGTATTTAATATGTCTCTGCTCTGTCTATGGCCCTCTGCTAGATGTTGAAAAGGGTATAAAAAATATCTTAAAGTGTCTTCCCTTGTGGTTTGTAAATTGGAAGAAGACATGAGCCTGTGTAGTTAACAGATGGTGATGAAATAAAAGAGAGGCTTATTGGTAATTCTGGGCTTAAACTTCCCTCTCAACCACACTCTGAGGGAAGTACTATCATTACCTCCATTTTACTGATAAGGAAACTTGAGACTTTCAAGGTCACTTGTCACCTGGGTGGTGGAGCTGAATTCTAAATCTGGGGTTTGTCCGCAAAGGAAGTCCTTTAACCCCTCTCTTTATTGACTCGGGGACCAAGAGATCATCATGGATCTGGGGACCACTGATGTAGAGTCTGGGAGTAGATGGACTTTGAGGGGATTAATTCCTGGACCAGTTGGAATTGGGGGGGGGGGGCGGGGGGAATTAGGTTCTGGGAGCAGTTGGAGTTTCTTGGATGTCTTTGCTCCCTAAAAGGTCTCTCTGCCTCGAGGAAATCAATCCACTTCCTCTCTATTCCCTGAGCTGACCAAGTAGATGCCATTCTTCCCATTGGGAATGGCTTCCCATCCTCTCCCAAAGTGTGTACCTGAAGATCTGGCCAGACTTCAGATATAAGCAGCTCTTCCAGGCTAGACATAGTTTAATTTATGCAGTGTTTAGTTGCAGGACCCAGATGCTCAATTTAATCTGCAGTTGTGCTCCTCTGCTTGTAGGTAATATAAGGTGTGACTGAAGTTGTATGATACACTCCACTGTGACTTTTATAGTTAGGGTAGAGTAGGATAATGGTAGACATATTCTTATAAGAAAGTACCAGTTTTGTGACAATTGCCCTTTGTCTATTTGGATTTACTGCTTGTGGTGCTTTTATTAAGCAAACATGTGCTACCCACTAAAGCAGAATCCTTTCTTCTACCACCCCTTCTCTCCCCTCCTGCTCCACCCAAAGAGAGGTCTAGCAAACTTCATAGTCCATTTGCCTTTTCTCCTCCCAGTGCTCAGCCCTTTCTTTTATGCTTGGGGATGCTGGAACCAGATAATACGGATCCAAATACTAGATTTTCCTGTTTTATGTTAGGCTAGTTTTTATCATCTCTGTAAGTCTCAGGCTCTTCATTGTAAAAGTGGACCCACGTTATAGCCGTGTGATAATTAAATAGGAAAATGACCAGGAAGTACATAGTATTATCTGTCTGGGCCATCTAATAAGTGATGTTTTCAATAAATACTTATATGTATCTTTTCTTCCGTGACTTTGCTCTCCTTCTTTGCCTTCCACTTGTACAGAGACAGTGGGAAACCCCACTTCCCTCCATCCTTTTCCTCCCCTGCTTTCTCTACTGAAGCCAAGAACACACAAATGACATAAAATAAATGTGCAATAAATTATACATTCATTCGCCAGTCTTTGGTAATAGCTGTTGCCTTTTCTTTAGTTATGGATTTGTTGATTAGTGTTAAGTGAAAGGTAATGTATACCAGAAAATCTAGTTTAGGTTTCTTTAAAGTAAAATAAGAATATAAATATTGGAGAGGCAATCTGAGAACAATAACCTGATTAGATTTTTTTCCGTCTCCCAAAACATTCCATTTGGTTTTCGTAAAAATAATGGCTCTCATTATAGTTTATCAGGTTATATGCTGTATTAAAAATGAAAATGTAATTATTAAATTATTTAATTTCAAAAATAAGCATACCCCAGTTTGGAAGCAAAGTGAGTTGTCTCTTGGTCAGGATATGGCTCAACAGGGAGGATGGTAAGCGCGAGAACTCCCATAGCCCTGAGTGGTCAGGGTGCTGTGGACAGCAGAGTAGATGGAGCTGGGTAACTCGAGGGGCCACTGAATGGTTGATTAGGAGAGCTTCTGCTGTATCACATCTTTCTGCTGGTTTGGGTAAAAGTCAGCCTTGGTTTTCTCTTGTCAGTTCCGGGGAGTTTGTCCTCAGGTCCTCTGTCAGTGGTTCGCAAACCCTTCTGTGCATCAGAGTCTACCAGAGAGTACTTAAAAACCAGATTCTAGGGCTTGACCTAGGCATATTAAATCAGATTTTTGGCAAGTTTTCCAGATAATAGAGATGTTTGTAAAGCACTTTATTTTGCCACTGTTAAACCTAATGTTCTGGAGACTTTACTCTTCGAAGAGAGTAAACCTGTAGATGCATTCTACTTGTAAAGTCATCGTAATGAGTGTTTGGTTCTATTTTGAGAGCATTTACCTCCCATATTGGGACAGTTAGCACAGGGAGGCTTATGAACTGCGCTATATTCTTTATATTCATCTTGTACACTATTAGAGTGATCAGCACAGCAAACCTGTGAGAAATACTATTGAATAAATGCAATGTGCAAACATTTCTTCTTAGAGTTTCATGAGGACCTTTTTGGCCCCTATGCAAAATAGATGACCATATTAATAATTTTATGGACAGCTAAAATGTTACTTTTCTTTTTAACTTTACAAATTTAGGTACTGATTTATTATTTCACCTTTGGATGTACGATTCCATTTGTTTATTTTAATTTACAGGTGTGACATTTTTATTACTGTTCAACACATTTAACAGATGGGAAAATACAAACGTGTAGATAATTACAGTATGTCTAAGTTATGAATTTTCCATACAAGCTAGAATTCCCCAAGCACATTAAAGTGATTTACTTGCAAGCTGTCTGATGATGCAACTAATCAGTTTGTTTTCTCCCTGCTAGTGGAGTTGCCCAGACTCTCAAGAATGGGGAAGTTTTTTTGTATGAAATTGGAGGAAATATTGGTAAGCACGTTTTTTTTTTAATCTTTTATTCCATAGGCTTATTTGACATTGCCAGTGGTGGTTTTTTATATCTTTGGGAGAGAAAAGGAAATTTGAAGTAAAATATAACACTCTGTAGACAGTTGATGAGTACTATAGTTGATGAGATTTTTTTTTTTTTTTTTTTTAATGGGTCTGGCCTTTCTGTTCTGGCTCTTTTAGAGCTCCTTCTATGTGGACCTTGAGCCAAAGGCAAGTTCCCTAAAATAGAAATAACTTCTAAAATGGTTAATGAATTTTTTCAAAACCTCTTTCTTTTTTATATGCTGATAGGTAGTAGTAGTGAAAGTCACTCAGTCATGTCCAACTCTTATGACCCCATGGACTGTAGCCCGCCACGTTCCTCTCTCCATGGAATTCTCCAGGCAAGAACACTGGAGTGGGTTGCCATTTCCTTCTCCAGGGGATCTTCCTGACCCAGGAATCGAACCCAAGTCTCCTGCATTGCAGGCAGGTTCTTTACCAACTGAGCTATGAGGGAAGCCCTTTTATATGCTGAAAGCACATCTTAATAAAGGGAGTGAGCTTATTTAAGACCGAGTTGATACTTTTATTATGGTATAGTATTGGGTATTTTTTAGTGAATGCAGAAGTTATTTTGCCATTGTTGATTGCCTGCTACATAAAACACATATGTATACATACATACATTGGTACCTTATAAAATAGAAATAGGATAAATGGATTAGTTTTGACCATGTCTCATATTTTATTTGCCCACTTATAACTATCAATGGGTTGTACTCATCTTCTTATTAAAATTTAAAGTAAACCTTCCTTCTTTTTTTGATCCTTAAAATGGTAAGAGTAAAATTGTCAACAAATAAATTCAAAATAGTCATTGAAAATACCTTATGATAAGTTTTGTAGAATTCTTTTCTAGGACTTAAAAATTTTAGTAAATATTGAAACCTGAATTTAAGAATATCAAGTTTCCTTCAAAAATTTAAGTAAGTCACAATTCCACTAGAAATCTGGATTGTTAACTCTGTTAATCAAGTATTGGTATATTTATTTTATTGTGCATTTTGCTATTAGATATTGGGAATTAAGCATGGTTTCTTACTTAATAAAGGCAAATAAACTTTTAAGGAACCATTTAAAAGCCCATCACAGACAGTATTTTCAACTTCCTAACTTCATTTGAAAACCTGTGCATTTGGAGAAGGACTACTCAATTAATTTTTCCATTATTGGCCCAAGCCTTATAATATTATGGGAGGTGGGAAAAAATGATACCTATTTCAAAGTGTAAGACTCCAGAGTTAAACCACGAAGCTTAAATTTAAAATTGCCTCTCTATCTCCCCAGTCACTGTATCACACTGATGTAACATCTCTTTCCTAGGGGAACGCTGCCTCGATGACAACACTTACATGAAGGACTTATATCAACTCAACCCCAATGCTGAGTGGGTTATAAAGTCAAAGCCATCATAGAAGATTTATGCTGAAGATAGCCAGCCATAAGGACTCCCTTAATCATACTTGCTGGGTCAAGAGTGTAAATAAAATAAATGGTGGGACTCTTATTATTCACATATACCCTATTCTTGAATAGTGACACACTGAGCCTTAAAAAGTTCTAGATTTGTGCTGCTGCCAGATTATGTTAATTATTATTATTCATATTAGAAAACATCTCTGGAGTGAGAAGAAAGGAGCTAAATTAGCTTGTAGGCTATTTTCATCCACTCCGTGGAATGTGTCCAGATGCGACATCCCTTTTTAATATGAAAATATACTCTCTTCCCCCTCTTTTTCTGTTCTAAAATGATGTATACAGTAATAATGTGCATTTTCACCTTTCTCTCCTCCTGACACCTGCCTTCCCCCAGATGGGTTTGTTTTTCAGCTGGAAAGGTAACCAGGATCAGGTATGGCAAGATGTGAAGACAGTACCTCTGGAAATAGACTGAGTTCAGCAATATTTCTGTCTCTGTCGTACATTAATATTCATCTCTTTGAGTCATTTGTTCAGACAGTGGCCTCCCACTTCTTAGTGCTGTATCACACGAAGAGACTTGCATTTTGTTTCAGTTCAGCTCACGTATGTGCTCAGAACTGTATCTACTATCAAGAAAACAGACCTGTCAGAAACTGCCAATTCTTACTGCACTGTTTAAGACTTACGTATTCAGAATAAATAAAATATATCCATGTGGAATAACTGGATTATGGATAATGAGAGAGTGGAAGATCACTTCGTGTAAGCTGTAGTCTCCTAAATGAAATTTAAAAAGTCATATAGCTGGCTTTACCTATTGTCGTATTAGCAGTACAAATACTGTAACTGGCTTTACCTGTTGTCATATTAGCAGTACAAATACGTGCAATAGTGTGATCCAGTCATTGAGAATGTATTCTGCTGAAAGAGGGATCTTCTTTTTTTTTTTTTTACTTATAAATGAGTCGCAGGAAGAATTATTCTTCTGAGTATGACACCATCATATGAACAAGCTTTTGTTTGTGTACTTATTTTAATCAGAGCAAATTTACTAAAATGCTGTGGAAAGACCATTCCCAGAAATTTTCATGCACAAACCATTATAATAAGAGATGAGCCTCCATACTGTAAACAAGAGGAATGAAGTGAGAGAGAAATGTTCCATATTTTATACGTTTAGAGTGTAGTGAATAAAAGTGATGTACATGAATGTTGCACAAACTGTGTTTATGATACTTTTCAGTAGGACTTTAGGATAGGAAACATTGCACATTCTCAGAAGCTCTTGATGTCACTCTAATTAGGAGGGGAAAATGCTGCTAATGAGAACAGTCAGAAATTTTTAATTAAGAGCAGCCTGTGGATATGATCACTTAAATACCTTTGTGATGATTTGTGCCATTGCTTTTTTATTTAAAAATTTTTTTTATAATTAAATACATTTTTCTAAATTATCTTTTCTTGGAATTTATTACATTTAACCTGATGTGTTCATGAGTATAATAATGGGCTATTCTTGTTTTTGTTAAAAGCCACTTCTACTCTTTTATTTCTCCTATTTACTGCTCCTGTGTTGTTTTTAAAGTGGGAAGACACATGGAAGGTATAAACTTGCTTCCTTCCTTAGGTTTTTCCTTAGGAAATTTCTATTCTTTCAGTTCAGTTCAGTCGCTCAGTCGTGTCCAACTCTTTGCGACCCCATGAATCACAGCACACCAGGCCTCCCTGTCCGTCACCAACTCCCGGAGTTCATCCAAACTCATGTCCATCGAGTTGGTGATGCCATCCAGCCATCTCATCCTCTGTCGTCCCCTTCTCCTGCCCGCAATCCCTCCCAGCATGAGGGTCTTTTCTAATGAGTCAACTCTTCGCATGAGGTGGCCAAAGTATTGGAGTTTCAGCTTCAGTATCAGTCCTTCCAATGAACACCCAGGACTGATCTCTTTTAGGGTGGACTGATTGAATCTCCTTGCAGTCCAAGGGACTCTCAAGAGTCTTCTCCAACACCACAGTTCAAAAGCATCAATTCTTCGGTGCTCAGCTTTCTTCACAGTCCAACTCTCACATCCATACATGACCACAGGAAAAACCATAGCCTTGACTAGACGGACTTTTAGGGTTTTTCAAAACACGTTGTATTATTCTCTTTCTGATTTTTGACAGTGTAAACCCATACAGCGTATTAAAAAGCAAAGACATCACTTTGTTGACAAAGATTCTTACAATCAAAGCTATCGTTTTTCCAGTAATCACGTACGGATGTGGGAGTTGGTCCATAAGAAGACTGAGTGTCACAGAATTGATGCTGTTGAACTGTGGTGCTGAAGGAGACTCTTGAGAGTCCATTGGACTGCAAGATCAAACCAGTCAGTCCTAAAGGAAATCAACCCTGAATATTCATTGGAAGGGCTGATGTGGAAGCTGAAGCTCCAATACTTTGGCTACTTGATGCAAAGAGCTGATTCATTGGAAAAGACCCTGATGCTGGGAAAGATTGAAGGCAAAAGGAGAAGTGAGTAGCAGAGAATGAGATAGTTAGATAGCTTCACTGACTCAGTGGACATGAATTTGAGCAAATTCCAGGAGATAGTGGCGGACAAGGTAGCAGAGCCTGGTATGATATAGTCCATGAGGTTGCAAAAGAGTCAGATATGACTTAGCAACTGAACACCACCACCAACAAATATTAATTTCTCAGTGAAGTGTTTATTAACCTTTTTGTTTAATGAAGACAATATAAAAGGAAAATCAAGTGCTTAGAATGTAAGTTAGGAGTGAATAGATGATTTAAATAAATGGCTTCCTAGAGCATATGTCAGCCAATCATCATCACAAATACTACTCATGACAGGAGACAGAAGAGGCTTTTGATAATGAAGAAGTACCAGCTATTGGCAAATAAACATGAAAATGCCATTTTATTTCTTGAGCCCTTCTTAGAATTCATGACCTGTGTTCACTGACACTGAACAGTACTGCATTTAAGTAACCAAGAAGATGTCTATCTACCCTTATAAAGAGGAGAAACTTTATAATGTATAGCCTCAGGGACTTCCCTTGTGGTCTAGTGGTTAAGACTTTGCACTTCCAGTGCAGAGGTCACAGTTTCAATCCCTGGCCAGGGAACTAAGACCTCCCCCCTCCAAAAAATAAGTATAGTGTATAACCTCAAATATAACTGCTCTGGCATTATCTCAAATGCTTTTTCTGTAATATTTTTCTAGTGAATTTTAAATCTCAAGTTAGGTTTTCTTTTTTTTTTTTAAGTCTTTCTTGAATTTGTTACAATATTTCTTCTGTTTTATGTGTTGGTTTTTTGGCCCTGAGGCATGTGGGATCTTAGCTGCCCAACCAGGGATTGAACCCACACCCCCTGCATTGGAAGGCAGACTCTTAACTACTGCACCACAGAAAATTCCTTAGGTTAGCTTTTATTTGTGTGTGAGGGGAAATTAAAACAACAGATGTATTTACTTTGCGTGTTAAATATAACTCTTAAGTTACTGGTGAAAATTTGCTGTTGTTTGTAGAAAACTAGTTGACCTGTTAATATTTTGGAGATGTTTCCTCTTCTCTGAAGAGGGTTATTATGATTCTTTACAATTGAACAATATTTACTTACTCCTGCTATAGAATTCAGACTAAACTCCTGGCTAGCACTCTTTAGGAAAAGCAATTTATTTTACTGACTTGATGGGATTTTTCATTCCTATCTTTTCCTACTTTTCAAGTTAGACTGGATTGTACTTTTTACCTCATTGTCCTGATTTCTCACCTATTGATCAGTAGGTGGCACTCTTGGTCAGGAATTCCTTTGCAGCTCAGCTACTGGAAGTTTTGAAAGTGAACCTGAGTTCATGGTAAGAGGTTAAGACTCAGTGCCAGGTATCTGCAAGACAATTAGGTAAGAACAGCATAGATCTCTTGAATCACAGTGAAAAGTGTAAATAGTGATTAGTGCCAGGGTTTTTATGTTCAGTCTGTTAGTCTGCTTTTATCCTTGTTGAGTGGAGGGGTGGGGTGGTTTCTGAGCCACAGTTAAATATTTTGTCAATGTCGTTTCAAGCGGAAGGATCATAATAAGAGGAAGACAATGAACCGGGAAATTCTAAAGAAGGACATAATGTCCTCTGTCTTTAGTATATATGTGCTTGTTTCTTCATTCAACAATACTCAGGTATTTACTGAGTCTCTACATATATGTGCCAGGCAGGGTCTACCCTTGACGTACATCAGTGAGGAGAAGAGCTCTGCTCTCGAGGTGCTTCCATTCTAATGAAAGGAGACAAATGAATTAATAAATACAGTCAGCCCTCCAAATCCAGAGGTTCTGTGGGTCAAAAATATTTGGGGAAAAAAAGAATCCAGAAAGTTTCGAAAAGCAAAACTTGAAAATTTGCCATGCTCTGGCAGCTATTGATATTTACATAGCATTACATTGTAGAAGGTATTATGTGTTGTAGAGACAACTCAATATATGGGAGACTATACATAGGTTATATGCAAATACTGCACTGTTTTATATAATGTATAATACTTGACCATTTATGAATTTTGCTATCTTCCAGAGTCCTGGAACCTGTCCTCTGCTGATCAAAGGGGTGATTATAAATAAAATTATATAGTATGTTGAAAGGTTGTAAGTATAATAGAGACAGAAAAATGAAGAACAGGGTAAATATGACAGTTAATGGAAGAATAGGCTCATTCCAATAGTAAACAGGGGGGTCTCACTGAACGTTTAAAAACTGAGCAAAGACTTAAAATATGTGAAGAACTTGCCACATGGATATCTGGCAGAAAGCATTCCAGACAGGGAATAACCAGGACAAAGGTCCAAAGGCAGAAATGTGCCTAATTGACCAAAGATTAGCAAGGATGCCATCATGGCTGGAATGTAATGAGAGCCCCTGAAAATAATGAAGAGAGCACTGGGGTAGGCTGGGGACTGAGACCTTGGAGGGCCTTATATTAGGGTGACCATAATTCATTCAAATCAAAATATTTTTGAGAGTGAATCAGGGTACTGTTATAGTGAGGGCAGTAGCTGTGGAGTGAGGAGAAGTGATCAGATTCTGTATATATTTGTGTAGGTAGAGCCTAAAGTGTTTCTAGTATGAGAGTGCATTTTCAATCAAGAATAAGCACAGTATTTTTGATGTGAGCAACAGGAAGAATGCAGTTTCCAACAACATCAATAGGGAAGGTGAAGTCAGGCATTTCGAGGGAGGAAGGATTCAGGAGTCCATTGTGGATGTGTTGAATGTGAGATGCCTTTTGAACATCCAAGTGGCAATGTCAAGTAGGCAGTTATCTGTGCCGAAGTTCAGGAGAGAGGTCTGGGTTGGAGTTACTGGCTTGTAAATGGGACTGAACCATGAACTTGCATGAGATTGCCAAGGGAATGAGTGTGCATGTAGTAGACAAAATCACCAAGAGGTGAGCCTTGGAGCTACCCAACATTAGAGGTGAGAAAAAGGAGAAGGAACCAGGAAAAAGACTGAAAAGAAGGAACCATTGAATTATCAAGAGATTATGACGTGCCTGATCACATGGACCGTAGCCTTGTCTAACTCAATACTATGAGCCATGCTGTGTAGGGCCACCCAAGACGGACGGGTCATAGTGGAGACTTCTGACAAAATGTGGTACACTAGAGAAGGGAATAGCAAACCACTTCAGTATTCTTGCCTTGAGAACCCCATGAACAGTATGAAAAAGCAAAAAGATAGGACACTGAAAGATGAACTCCCCAGGTCAGTAGGTGCCCAATATGCTACTGGAGACCAGTGGAGAAATAACTCCAGAAAGAATGAAGGGATGGAGCCAAAGCAAAAACACCAGCTAGTTGTGGATGTGACTGGTAATAGAAGCAAGGTCCGATGCTGTAAAGAGCAAAATTGCATAGGAACCTGGAATGTTAGGTCCATGAATCAAGGCAAATTGGAAGTGGTCAAATAGGAGATGGCAAGAGCAAACAGCAGAAGCTAGTGGAGGTGATGGGATTCCAGTTGAGCTATTTCATATCTTGAAAGATGATGCTGTGAAAGTGCTGCACTCAATATGCCAGCAGTGGCCACAGGATTGGAAAGGTCAGTTTTCATTCCAATCCTGAAGAAAGGCAATGCCAAAGATGTTCAAACTACCATACAATTGCACTCATTTCACACACTAGTGAAGTAATGCTCAAAATTCTCCAAGCGAGGCTTCAACAGTATGTGAAGCATGAACTTCCAGATGTTCAAGCTGGATTTGGAAAAGGCAGAGGAACCAGAGATCAAACTGCCAACATCTGTTGGATCATCGAAAAAGCACAAGAGTTCCAGAAAAATATCTGCTTTATTGGCTATGCCAAAGCCTTTGACTATGTGGACCACAACAAACTGTGGAAAATTCTGAAAGATATGGGAATACCAGACCACCTGACCTGCCTCTTGAGAAATCTGTTTGCAGGTCAAGAATCAACAGTTAGAACTAGACATGGAACAACAGACTGGTTCCAAATCAGGAAAGGAGTATATCAAGGCTATATATTTCCACCCTGCTTATTTAACTTATATGCAGAGTACAGCATGCGAAATGCTGGGCTGGATGAAGCACAAGCTGGAATCAAGATTGCCAGGAGAAATTCCAATAACCTCAGATATGCAGATGACACCTCCCTTATGGCAGAAAGCGAAGAAGAACTAAAGAGCCTGTTGATGAAAGAGGAGAGTGAAAAAGTTGGCTTAAAACTCAACATTCAGAAAACTAAGATCACGGCCTCTGGTCCCATCATTTCATGGCAAATAGATGGGGAAACAATGGAAACAGTGAGAGACTTTATTTTTGGGGGCTCCAAAATCACTGTAGTTGGTGACTTCAGCCATGAAATTAAAAGACACTTGCTCCTTGGAAGAACAGTGATGACCCACCTAGACAGCATATTAAAAAACAGAGACAACTTTGCCAACAAAGTCCATCTAGTCAAAGTGATGGTTTTTCCAGTAGTCATGTACGGATGTGAGAGTTGGACTATAAAGAAAGCTGAGCACTGAAAAATTGGTGCTTTTGAACTGTGGTGTTGGAGAAGACTCTTGAGAGTCCCTTGGACTGCAAGGAGATCCAACCAGTCCATCCTAAAGGAAAGCAGTCCTGAATATTCTTTGGAAGGACTGATGCTGAAGCTGAAACTCCAATACTTTGGCCACCTGATGTGAAGAACGGACTCATTTGAAAACACCCTGATGCTGGGAAAGATTGAAGGTGGGAAAAGAAGGGGACGACAGAGGATGAGATGGTTGGATGTTATCACTGACTTGATGGACATGATTTTGAGTAAGCTCTGGGAGTTGGTGATGGACAGGGAAGCCTGGCGTGCTGCAGTCCATGGGGTCTCAAAGAGTCAGACATGACTGAGCTCTGAAATGAAAACTGAAAAGAGAGCAGGAGGGAATTCCCTGATGGTTCTCAGTGGTTAGGGAATTCCTAGTGGTTGGTCTTCCTGGTTTGAGAAGATCCCCTGGAGGAGGGCATGGCAACCCACTCCAGTATTCTTGCCTGTAGAATCCCCATGGAGAGGGGAGCCTGGCAGGCTATGGTCCAGGGACTTATAAACAGTTGGACACGACTGAGCAACTAAGCACAGGACTCAATGCTTTCAATCTCTGGTCTCGGAACTAAGATCTTCACAAGTGGTGTGGTGTGGCAAAAAAAAAAAAAATCAGTAGCAGTAACTCTTCCTCAGGGCATATGGAGCACTGTAAAGAGCACAGAAATAATTCCAGAACATCTTTTCCTTACTTCAAGTGAGGTCAGCTTAACTTTAAAAACAAACTGACATAAGGGACAGAGTTCTCTCCCTGCATCTCAGGCCAGGAGGCCCAGGAAGAAAGCAAACTCTTATTTGGTTTATTTTCTGTATTTGGTTCCTTTTTCACTTCTAGGATGGTCATGGGCATCTTCAGCTGGCAACCACTGGTCTAGCAGACAGAGGTCCCACTACATTCTCTTTACTTTTCTGAGTCTTTGATTTCTCAAATTTCATATTTAATAAATATAGCAATAAGAATTTCCATTCCAGTTAGTCTCATATCTTAAAATCTGGATTTGGCATTTAGGGTTTTTTTTTGGCGGGGAGGGGGTGCTTTTGTTGTTGTTGCTTGTTTTTTGTTTTTCTCTACTTCTGTCCTAAAGTATTGCATGGCATAACTTGGATCTGCTAGAAAGAGTTTCATGTGAAACACTAGAACCCACTTCCCTCCATGTAATTTTTTTTTTTTAACTCTTTAAGACTTAAGACGTCTTTGAGAGGTTCCATTGGCTTTTTTTACACGTACCTGCATACTGTGTAAGAGAACCAGGTTGTTTGCAAGAAAAGCTTCTTCTATGATCTTTCCCGCTAAAGCCAAGACACTCTGGCTTTGTCACAAGCTAGCTTTTTTACCTTGAGATTTCACGTCTTGATTTCCTAACCAAAGCAGCTCAGGTAAGCTTTCAAACAAGCAGTTCCACTCTGCTGTCCTTACTGCTCTTGATGTTCACCCCTCATTGCCCTGAGGCAGCTCAGTTCTGTCTTCTGTTGCATCTCCTTTACAAAATGACAGTTTTCATGTCATCTCTGCCTAAGTCATGATCCCCTCCAGCCAGGGCCAAAGTGAACAAGGAATTTCCCAGGAAGGGAATTTCCTAAGGAGAGTTATGAAGAATGGCACAATTCTGAACAGTTAAAATGTTCTTTTTTTCACCTGACAGCAGCCTTGTTACAAGTTCTTTTTTTTTTTTTTTAAAGAGAAGTGATGTCATCATTACTTGTGGCTTTAAAATACTCATTTCTGTGGGAAAAGTCTTGGTGCATCTTGCTTTTGATTGCTGTGTCACACACTTTGTATTCAGCAATTCTAAGAACTCTACTGAGAAAGAGAAGAACTAACCATGGAGAGATTGTGTATCACTTTTGTCCAGGAATCTTGAGACACATTCTATGAACATGCTTCATTCATCCTCATTCTTGTCTTCATATTGAGAGGGAAGGAATTCACACCCTTCATCATTAAGAAATTAGACATAGTAGATAATGCCTTAAAGCATACTATGAATTCAATGAAGATGTTATTATGATAAGGAATACTTTAAAGTTTCATAAGGAAATGTAACTATGTTTCTCTTTCTTCTTCTTTCCTTTGCTTTCCAAGCATTTTAGTGCTTGCTCTTACTGCACCGTGGTTTTTATTGTGGTGACTTTGACTGTGTGGATCACAATAAACTGTGGAAAATTCTGAAAGAGATGGGAATACCAGACCACCTGATCTGCCTCTTGAGAAATCTGTATGCAGGTCAGGAAGCAACAGTTCTAACTGGACATGGAACAACAGACTGGTTCCAAATAGGAAAAGGAGTACGTCAAGGCTGTATATTGTCACCCTGCTTATTAAACTTATATGCAGAGTACATCATGAGAAACGCTGGACTGGAAGAAACACAAGCTGGAATCAAGATTGCCAGGAGAAATATCAATAACCTCAGACATGCAGATGACACCACCCTTATGAGAAAGTGAAGAGGAACTCAAAAGCCTCTTGATGAAAGTGAAAGTGGAGAGTGAAAAAGTTGGCTTAAAGCTCAACATTCAGAAAACAAAGATCATGACATCCGGTCCCATCACTTCATGGGAAATAGATGGGGAAACAGTGGAAACAGTGTCAGACTATATTTTTCTGGGCTCCAAAATCACTGCAGATGGTGACTGAAGCCATGAAATTAAAAGCCACTTACTCCTTGGAAGGAAAGTTATGACCAACCTAGATAGCATATTCAAAAGCAGAGACATTACTTTGCCAACAAAGGTCCA
Organism: Bos indicus x Bos taurus; assembly: GCF_003369695.1. Classification (NCBI taxonomy): domain Eukaryota; kingdom Metazoa; phylum Chordata; class Mammalia; order Artiodactyla; family Bovidae; genus Bos; species Bos indicus x Bos taurus. The sequence continues at coordinate 67,796,798 of NC_040084.1, read as the reverse complement.
TCTAGTCAAGGCTATGGTTTTTCCTGTGGTCATGTATGGATGTGAGAGTTGGACTGTGAAGAAGGCTGAGCACCGAAGAATTGATGCTTTTGAACTGTGGTGTTGGAGAAGACTCTTGAGAGTCCCTTGGACTGCAAGGAGATCCAACCAGTGCATTCTGAAGGAGATCAGCCCTGGGATTTCTTTGGAAGGAATGATGCTAAAGCTGAAACTCCAGTACTTTGGCCACCTGATGCGAAGAGTTGACTCATTGGTAAAGACTCTGATGCTGGGAGAGATTGGGGCAGGAGGAGAAGGGGACGACAGAGGATGAGATGGCTGGATGGCATCACTGACTCGATGGACGTGAGTCTAAGTGAACTCCAGGAGTTGGTGATGGACAGGGAGGCCTGGCGTGCTGCGATTCACGGGGTTGCAAAGAGTTGGACACGACTGAGCCACTGAACTGAACAGAAAAACTAATCATAGGATATGATACATTTCCACAGGAGATTAGATTTGCGGGTAGCATTAATACAGGCTGGTGTTAGGGGAGGTAGTCTCAGAAAATGACTCTCTGATTTGAGGGAGGCAGAAATGGATGCTACTAAATACTTTATTTGTAGATAAAATATACTGGGGGGCATAGAGAAAAGGGTATCTAAGCTGAAAGCTCAATTAGGATACCAGAGATTGATCCAGGCTTGAAGGGATAAGATTCAGAGTTAGCCCTATGGCAATGACAGTGGAAGAGAATAGGTTATATTGATGTTCAGAGTTGGGGTCAAGAGGACTTGCTGATTCCATTGGATGGGGAGGAGAGAGGTCTCCAAAAGATCCTTAGGAGCAGACGGTGGTGCTTTATATTGAGTCCTAGAACAAGGTAAGTACTGATTTGGGATGAAGGTGTTGGGACAAGAAAGAGGTGTGTATTATGGGTGTGGAAGGGAGAGAAAATGAGGAAATACTAAGGTGTGTAATGAGTCTAAACACATTTAAAAGGTGTACATTTAGAAAGTGTGCACGAAGGTGAGAGTAAAACCATAGGAATATACAGTCCCTGAGGGTATAGGGACAAGAGAAGGCTGCTTTGGGGTATATCTCCCACTTAAAGGATCTTGAAAGAAGAGCATTTAAACCATAGTAGTAGTGTCAGAGGGGGAGAGTCATTGACATCAGGGAATGCAGCTGGTCTAGTAAGGAGGGAATGGTCAACTATGTCGAATAATTGAGAGAAGTAAACCAGATGGATTCATAGAGACCAAATTGTTGTTGTTTAATTGCTAAGTCCTGTCTGATTCTTTTGTGACCCCATGGACTATAGCCCACCAGGCTCCTCTCTCCATGGGATTTCCCAGGCAAGAATACTGGAGTGGGTTGCCATTTCCTTCTCCAGGGGATCTTCCCTGACCAAGGGATCGAACTGGCACCTTCCACATTGCAGGTGGTAGATTCTTTACCACTGAGCCACCAGGGAAACCCTGAGACCAAGACTGGATGTAAATAGGATTTGGAAGCTGGCTTCCCTGGAAGCTCAGTCCGTAAAGAATCCACCAGCAATGCAGGAGACACCAGTTCAATCAATGGGTCAGGAAAGATCCCATGGAGAAGGAAATGGCAACCCACTCCAGTGTTCTTGCCTGGGGAATCCCATGGCCAGAGGAGCCTGGCGGGCTATAGTCTTTGGGGTCACAGGAGTCAGACATGACTTAACAAATAAATCATCACTACCACCAGCACTTGGAAGGTGCTGAATTTAGTTGGGACAGTTGAGGCAAGGGGGAAATGGAAGACATTTTATCAAAGTTTTCTTTTCTTTCATATTTTACAGAGAAAACTTGATCGTAAAATAGTTTTCACATAAAATTTTCTAATATCTGATATTATCTATATTTCTATACTTAGTTCAAGAGCTTCTTGATTCTTGTTATCTAAAATATTACTCAAAAATAACTGAATGACTTTTGAAGAAAACTGAAAGAGACTAAATGAAAGAGGAGAGTAAAAAAGTTGGCTTAAAGCTCAACATTCAGAAAACTAAGATTATGGCATCCAGTCCCATCACTTCATGGCAAATAGATGGGGAAACAGTGGAAGGAGTGGCTGACTTTATTTTTCTGGGCTCCCAAATCACTGCAGATGGTGACTGCAGCCATGAAATTAAAAGACGCTTACTTCTTGGAAGGAAAGTTATGACCAACCTAGACAGTATATTAAAAAGCAGAGACATTACTTTGTCAACAAAGGTCTGTCTAGTCAAGGCTATGGTTTTTCCAGTGGTCATGTATGGATGTGAGAGTTGGACTGTAAAGAAAGCTGAGCACCAAAGAATTGATGCTTTTGAACTGTGGTGTTGGAGAAGACTCTTGAGAGTCCCTTGGACTGCAAGGAGATCCAACCAGTCCATTCTAAAGGAGATCAGTCCTGGGTGTTCATTGGAAGGACTGATGTTGAAGCTGAAACTCCAGTACTTTGGCCACCTGATGTGAAGAGCTGACTCATTGGAAAACACCCTGATGCTGGGAAAGATTGAAGGCAGGAGGAGAAGGGGACTACAGAGGATGAGATGGTTGGATGGCATCACCGACTCAATGGACATGTGTTTGAGTGGACTCTGGGAGTTGGTGATGGACAGGGAGGTCTGGCATGCTGTGGTTCATGGGGTTGCAAAATTTGGACATGACTGAGCAACTGAACTGAACTGAATGAGACTAAAGAACTGTACACAGAAAATTACACTGATGAAAGAAATCAAAAATGACATAAACAGATGGTGAGATATTCCATTTTCCTAGGTAGGAATACTCAACATTGTGAAAATGACTATACTACCAAATTCAATGTACAGATTCAATGTGACCCCTATCAAATTACCAATGGTATTTTTCACAGAAGTAGAACAAAAAATTTCACAATTCATATGGAAACACAAAAGACCCCAAATAGCCAAAGCAGTCTTGAGAAAGAAGAATGGAGCTGGAGGAATCAACCTTCCTGACTTTAGATTATACTACAAAGTGACAGTCATCAAGACAGTGTGGTACTGACACAAAAACAGAAATATAGACCTGTAGAACAAGATAGAAAGTCCAAAAATAAACCCATGCACCTATGGGTACCTTATTTTTGACAAAGAAGGAAAAAATATACAATGGGGCAAAGACAGCCTCTTCAATAAATGGTGCTGGGGAAACTGGACAGCTACATGTAAAAGAATGAAATTAGAACACTTCCTAACACCACACACCAAGATAAACTCAAAATGGATTAAAGACCTAAATGTAAGACCAGAAACTATAAAACTCTTAAAGGAAAACATAGGCAGAACACTTGATGACATAAACCAAAGAAAGATCCTCCATGACCCACCTCTTTGAGTAATGGAAATAAAAACAAAAGTAAACAAGTGGGACCTGATTAAATGTAAAAGCTTTTGCACAGCAAAGGAAACTAAGCAAGGTGAAAAGACAGCCCTCAGAATGGGAGAAAATAATAGCAAGTGAAACAACTGACAAAGGATTCATTTCCAAAATATACAAGCAGCTCATACAACTCAATACCAAAAAAAACAACCCAATCAAAAAGTGGGAAAAAGACCTAAACAGACATTTCTCCAAAGATATACAGATGGCTAACAAACGCATGAAAAGATGCTCAACATCACTCATTATTAGAGAAATGCAAATCAAAACTACAATGAGATATATCACCTCACACTGGTCAGAATGGCCATCATCAAAAAGTCTACAAACAATAAATGCTGGAGAGGGTGCGGAGAAAAAGGAATGCTCTTGCACTGTTGGGTGGGAATGCAAACTGATACAGCCACTATGGAAGACGGTATGGAGATTCCTTAAAAAATGAGGAATAAAACCACCATATGACCCAGCAATCCCACTCCTAGGCATATACTCTGAAGAAACCAAAATTGAAAAAGAAACATGTATCCCATTGTTCACTGAAGCACTATTTACAATAGCTAGAACGTGGAAGCAACCTAGATGTCCATCGACAGATGAGTGGATAAAGAAGTTGTACATAGGCACAATGGAATATTACTCCATAATATTCCATATGGAGCCATAAAATGGAACACATTTGAGTCAGTTCGGATATGGTGGATGAACCTAGAACCTATTAAATAGAGTGAAGTGAGTCAGAAAGAGAAAGAAATACTGTATTCTAACACATATGTACGGAATCTAGAAGAATGGTACTGAAGAACTTCTTTACAGGGCAGCAATGAAGAAACAGACATAGAGAACAGACTTACGGACATGGGGAGAGGGGAGGAGAGGGTGAGACGTATGGAAAGAGTAACATGGAAACTTATATTACCATATGTAAAACAGATAGCCAATGGGAATTTGCTATATGGCTCAGGAAACTCATATGGGTTCTATCAATCTAGAGAGGTGGGATGGGCAGGAAATGCGAAGGAGGTTCAAAAGGGAAGGGATATATGTATACCTATTCATGTTGAGATTTGACAGAAAACAACAAAATTCTGTAAAGCAGTTATCCTTCAATAAAGAAATTTTAAAAAGGAAAAGAAATACTACAGCTGAATAGAATTAGTAGTTAAAAACTTTTAGAACACTATATGTTCAAAAAGTTAAATAAAAAGAAAAAAGAAAACTGAATGAATGATGAAAAATTCCCCAGGGACTTTGCCAGTCCTTGAGAGAGATTATTAATTTTGTTAAATTTTGATGATTTTTAAATTTAAGATTCTTTCCCAAGTTTAAAATCATATGGTGTTAAAGTAAGTGTGTGTGTAATATCGTGTTAAAGAGGCTGATAACACTGATACAGTAAAGCTTGTTCCGCATCAGCTGCTCTGTCAAAAATACCCTTGGTTCGGAGTCTCTTCCTGCCTTTCTGCATTGCAATGTATAATAAGAGTCATTGCTCTCCCCACTATAATGTATCTAGCAAAACTGGGGAATATATATTAGATAAAGTGGAAAATACAATGCTATGTAAGACAAGATTTAGGACAAGTGTTATAAGATTTGTTTCTAAATTTTGATTATGGAGAGGTAAACAGCATGTACCGAAGTGCTTGTAATTCTCCAAGTTTTTTTATTCACATTCTTCTAAGATAATTTTTACAAACTGTATTTGTTTGAAATACTATGAAATTTAAAATATCTTGCATATTTTAATTAAAATGCAAAATTTTTCATAAATATAAATAAATGCAAAGGACATTATAATACTTTAAAATGTTTCAAGAGGAATTTTGATACCATAGTGACTTGATACCCTGTTATCTATTTTAAGAACTTCTTAAAAAGTCTACATTAATGGTAAGATACTTTAAAGTGTTCTGTGTTTTCTTTGAACCTCTATTTCCATTGTACTTTCTCCTTACAAATTTATCCTAAAGTAATCTAGTCAATGATACAGATTAATCCATTTCTCTGAAACATAAAATTATATATACTGAAGTTATAGCTGATCCAACAACAAAAATATATCATAAAATTTGATAATAAATACAAAGTTTGTTTTATTGAAAGTTGGGCTCTTAATGAGAAAAGGAGTTTTAGCTTTTTCTCAGCTTAATTATCTATGTATAGGTATTGCTTATTCCTAATAAATTTAGCATCTTCTATTTTTCATATATATATATACATGCACTGAGAAGCTTGTTTACATACAAATATAAATTGGAATTTAAAAATTAGTTATAATAGTGATAGTTTTTTAACTCCTTTAAAAGTTTGTTGAAAAGTGTTAGTTGCTTAGTCCAACTCTTTGCAACACTATAGACTATAACCCTGCAGATTCCTCTGTCCATGGAATTCTCTAGGCAAGAATACTGGAGTGGGTAGCCACTCCCTTTCCCAGGGATATCTCATGCCAAAAATCATAATGGTCTATTAATAGATTATTTCTAATGATCTACCAACTAATAGGTCCTTCTTTACATTTATTGAAAGCAAATAATTTGAAACAATCTGACTTTTATATGGATTTGTCACCCAACTGTTTTGGTAATTCATTTTGTCAGTTTCTAAGATGTATCCCAGAAAAATTATTACTGACTCAAAGAGTGTAAGAATATTTAAAACTTTCATTGGACGTATTGTCAAAGTTAAGATGAAGAGGCATTTGGGTAGAGGTAAACTTATATATGTATTTGAGATGTAAAAGTGGTTTCTCAAACTTTTATACCAAATGTATGTAAGTATAAGATTCTTGTAAGTGTAATTTTGATGTAACTGTTAGTCATTTGGCTAGGAAACTGCATGTGAAGGCAATAAATAAAGAGTAAGAAAAATAAACCTATACAGGTAGAGGAATTCAGTGACTAAGATTCCAGAGATCTTACGGTTGGTGAATAAAAATTAAAGGAAAAAAAAGCACCTTTCAGTCCCAGGACAACATACACTCAGCCTAGAAGGATCTTTTGGCATCTGACCTCAGACTCTAAGACAAACTTGCAAATCTCTGAATGGGTGCAAAGGTAGCAGGTACTTTTAAAGGATAATAAGTACAAACTCAAGGATTTGAGGGAAGCATTAAATTCAAATTGAAGACATAAAATATATTACTAAAGATGAACCTATATTAGAAGCTTGGTTAGACGTTTTGTAGGTTATTCAATGGAGACGAAGACCCTGTGACCTGTTGTGACTAAAAAGGTACTAAGCATTTAGACTTACCGAAAGAGATATTAAAAAACAAGAGACAACACCCTGTGGAGCGTTGGTAAACAACCCGCATGAGAAGTCTGCATACAAGTAAGTGAGGTAAGTTACGTGAATACACTCTTTAAGGTGTACCCATCATTTTATGAACATTAGTTATGATGACGGCAGGGGTGATAATGCTGTTTTAATGGAACCAGAGCAAGTCCAGAGTAAGACTTGCCATGATGGCCTGTGGGATGCTGTCAGCTGGAAAAGATTATGATTCTTCAATGTGAATGTGAAGACTGAGAGGTGAAATCATAAGTCATAGATCTGAACATGAAGTGAGCATCAAACTGTTCCAGTAGGTAATGTGTCTAAGAATGAGATTGTCTGTACCTTGAGAATAGAGTCTTTTTTCATCTGGTATCTGCAGTGTTTAATATTGTAATTCACATATGGTAGGTGCCCATTGAATGTTGGTTATTGTTGACCTAAAAAAACCCAATAGACTGTCAGTTGTTTCTCCAGCAAAAATGGGTTTTATTTGGGATCAACAAAGCATTGTAATTCAGATCCCATATGCCGCAACTAAAGCTCCTGTGTGCTGCAACAAAGATAAAAAATCAAAGATTGCATGTAAGGTATCTAAAACTAGCCATAGCCAAATAAATAAATGAATATCTTAAAAAAAATGTAATTCAGAATTTTCAATCCTGGTGAACCCCAAACGAGTTCCCTATGAAAATAGAGAGGAGAACTCTTTTTTTAAAGAGGCGAAAGAATAAGTTGAGAGGGTTACAGCAAAGAGTCCATTGAGGAACTGAGATTTGGAAGTACAGTGGCTTTTTTTTTGGCTACGTTTTGACAGCTTCTCATTAGCTGAGCTCTTGCCAGCAGGAACAGGAAGTCTTCTTGTTGGGCTCTGCTATTGCCCTCAGGTGTGAGAGCTCCCCTTCTGGTGGCCTATCGTGTATGCGTGCCATGTCGCTTCAGTCATGTCCCAACTCTTTGTGACCTTGTGGACTGTAGCCTGCCAGGCTCCTCTGTCCATGGGATTCTCCAGGCAAGAGTGTTGTAGGAAGGAGGACCCCTTCCAGGGCCCCAAGAGTGGGCTTTTGTCTAATAGTCGGAAAAGAATTGTCCGAGGAGCCATGTGCTGGCAAAGCAAGAGACTTCATTGGAAGGGGCGCCTGGGCAGAGAGCAGCGGGGTAAGGAAACCAGGAGAGCTACTCTGTCTTGTGGCGCACGGTCGTGGGTTTTATGGTGATGGGAATAGTTTCCAGGTTGTCTCTGGCCAATCATTCTGACGCGAGGTCCTTCCTGGTAGGTCACGCATTGCTCAGCCAAGATGGATGCCAGCAAGAAGGATCCTGGGAGGTGGTCAGACACGTGGTGTCTCCCTTTGACCTTTCCTAAATGCTTCTGGTAGGTGGTGTCTTAAAGGAGATCTCCTGAGATGTCCCTAAGTGGGGTCAGCAGGTGGCCATGCAAAGCCTGTCATGCTTAGTACCTGCAGGCCCTGATCACAAGCAAATGATCACTCATGACTACTTGCCTTTCTGTGACAATGTGCATGAGGCTTAATTGCTTTGTCAACTGTTAATTCAGCAATATAGTTGTGATATTGTGATTTATGGTAAGAAAATATGAATTTTGTCTTCATTTCCATTTCCAGCACAGAGCTCCTAAAAACCTTGAAATTCCCTAATAATGAGAGGAATAAATGTATCTTTTGTTATGTTAATGAGGTGACTTGGAACTCAGCGAGGGATGGGGCTGGTTGCCAGGGGAAGCAATGGTAATTAGTGATTGGGAACTTTCAGTGCCACCCCAAACCTCTTCATTTGCCTATCCTGGATCTGAGCTTACACTGTGGTTTTGGAAAATTGTATTTTCTTTTTTTTTTTCTTGATCATATGTAACTTACAAACTCTGGCCATCCAAATCCACTGGAGGGCTCAGCAACATGGGCTGTCTTGGGAATATCTGAGATTGTCTTCAGAGTTGTATTTATCGACAAGAGCAGTCTTGTTATTTTTAAGTGTTTTTTTTTTCATACTCTGACAATGCCTTCTGGAGAAGGCTGCAAACAGCTTTTTACTACTTTTCGTGTAAAGAGGGTTAATGTGCCTGTGCTTTTGCTTTGAGGGCAGCTGCAGCCCAGAGAGCAGCGTTCTCATTTATTCCTGCGGATAGTGAGCCTGGCATTCCAGATGGGCTTCTCCTGGTGCAGCAACACTGTCATTCTCTCTCCCCTTGGCTCCTGCCTACTCTTCCTTAGCCTGCTCTTGGCCTGCTTATTGCTCACCCAGGTCAATCCTTGCTTGAGTCATAGGCGAATATGTCTTTGGTAAAGATGACTTGGTATTGACCCTCATGTTCCCTGTGCTGTTTCCTTGCTGGCCTCTTCCCTGTTTGTTTCCCTCACCTTTCAGGATGCTATTTGCAATTCCTTGAAAGATATTGGACTGATAAACATATAAGAAAAAAAAGGCTACAACAATTAATAATAACAATAACAAACATTTGGGCACTTAATTTGTGCCATGAACTGTGTTAGCACTTTGTAAACCTTTCCTCATTAAATTCTTAAGACTTGTGTGTGAGATATTTCCATAATTATTTCGACTTTCAGAAAGAGTAGCCTAGACTCAGAGTTAAAATAACTTTCCCAATTGTAAACCTAGTAAGTGACAGAGCCAGGACTTGAACCCAGTAGTCTTGCCTAAGTCCGTGGTTCTATACACAATACTATTAAGACTCATTGCTTGGTGACACAAAGAAAGTATTTCTGAGAACCCTCAACATTGTTCATTTTCATAATATTTAGTCTTTGGCAGCCAAAATTCCCAGTGGTGATCTTGTTTCTCCTTGTTTCGCTATTATTGAAATCTGAGATCCAATTCTCTCTGAGCTCATGGTCATCTCTTACTTCCTTTACCAGGAGGTATTTACAGAGATGTTTTCTTTACCTAGTCTGACAGTGCAGAGGTCAGGTCCTTGTCCCAGTGTGATTATGTCAATGTTTTATTGGTTTTGAAACACCTTGTGTTAGATGTAATCGAAACCTTATTTCCTTTTAAGAGGCATTTTTGTAATTTTGTGTTGGCACTGGATAGTTAAAATCCAATTCAGAGTTACAATGCCAGTAGCCAGTACAGTTTATATGCTTAACACAGTACTTTATGTGTATTCTCATTGATTCAATGCAATAGCCAGATGAGGCTGATAATATGAGCTTCATGTTACAGAGAAGAAACTAAGAGTCAGTAGCAAGCTACTACTTATTCTACTTAAAGTAGAATATTCCTAAAATAATGAAGTGGGCATTTCGTGGCACTTACAGTCACCAAGAAGTCTACACCTATTTTACTGTATTTCCTAGGTTTATCTCCAACTGAAAATAATGGAAAACTAACGTTTCTTAGGTTAAGTTGAAAGACAGTGGAAGAAGATAAGGGTAGTGTCAGGTGAGTGTAATCTTCTCGGTTCTGTCTCGTCTCAACAAAAATTTGAAGTGACAGACATTAAAGCCCTCGGAGTGTCACAGCTTTTGGACAGACCATGTTACAGCTCTCGGGTGTCAAACAGACCGTGTTATAGCTCTTAGATCAGTGTTGCAGCTGCATGTTACAACTCAGTTTTATTTAGAAAATAGCAGGAAAATACATCCTCGAGGCGTGAGGGCACGCCAACCCAAAGATGTGAAGAGAAGAGAGAGCCCTGGCCCTTTGGCTCCTGTTTTTACATGCTTTTTCCTCCCCCTGGGCCTGCCCTATGTAAATTGGGCTAGCCAGGAGTACTGTTTGCTCTACTTGAGGTCCTCACTCCGGTCCTTGGACCTTCCTTTGCTCTATTTTTGTGGGCTTTTCCCTTCCTTGTCTTTTCGCCACCGCAATTCTGGACTTCTGTTTCCTATTCTAACTACCTAACAGTAGCAATCAAAATTTCCATAAAAATTTGTTCTATTGTAAGAAACAGGAAACCTAATCTTAAGCCTTAGATCTAATATTTGGGAGAACACTAACTTAGACATTAGAAAACAGCCTAATCACAATTATTGATTTGACCATATTGACCAAATCATTGAGTCTTACTTTTGTTATCTATAAAATGAGGATAATAAGCCTATGTCAGTGAGTCAACCAGTTCAACAAACATCTCCTGGGCAAGCAGTGTGTGCTAGCCTTTGGGGAGGCAGAGCAGTCTCTGCCTACAAGGACGTCAAGATGGATTGAATGATAGGATTGCTGTAAAGAGTAAATAGTAGTATTACTATTTTAGTATTATAAGATAGTAGTATTTGTGTCAATGAGCCTTCATTAAGCACTGAATGTGATAGATCATGTTTAGAACATAATGTTCAACCTTTATACAAGATCTTTTTTTCTAATTTCTCTTCTTAAATGTTTGTGTTTCTAAGCATGACTTCCTTGAAAACAAAGACTTTCTAAAAAGCAATTACAGTTGCACACCCACATCATGCCCTTTTATTCATTAGCTCTCTCTATTTTTCTATTATTTTGAAAATACCAAGGTTGAAGAAGAGAAAGTGTCAGGAGGAAGCTCTAGGCAAGCATCACAGCTGTCACATACACAGTAGCAGAAATTCACAGACAAAATGCAACTCTGAGTTTATTTTGAAGGTAGAACAAATAGGATTTTCTGATGGGTTGGCTGTGAAGTATGAGGGAATTACAAGATTCACTGATGGATGGTTCCAAAGATTTTGGCTTGAGAATGCAGAAGGATATGTTTGCCATCATTTAAGATGGGGAAGACTTCAGGAAGAGAAGGCTGGGAATAGAGAGTAGTAGATATTGTATGTTTTACTCTGGGTTATGTTACATTTGAGATATCTATTGGCTTCCAAGAGGAGATATTAGTTAGGCAGTTAAGAAAAGTGCATCTGAAGTTCAGGAGAGAGGTCTGGGTTGGAGGGTAAACTTGAGAGTCGTCACCATCTTTAGAGGCAGGAGACTGCATGTGATCATAGAAAGTACGAGCATAAAATTCGTATTTAAAAAAGATGAGAGCCAGAAACACAGCCCATGCACTTCAGCTTTTAAGAAGTCAAGGAAAATGGAGCCAGGAGATAGCAGGGAAACACAGAGAGTGTGGCATCTAAAAGCAAAGTGAAAAAAAACAACAACAAAAAACCAGCTAAGTGAAAAAATTGTATCAGGTAGGAGGGAATAACCAGTTATATCACTGTATCAGATTTTATTGTTGTTCAGTTGCTAAGTTATGTCTGACTCTTTGCAACACCATGAACTGCAGCACACCAGGCTTCCCTGTCCTTCACTATCTCCTTCAGTTTGCTCATACTCATGTCCATTGAGTCAATGATGCCATCCAACAATCTTGTCATTTGTTGCCCACTCCTCCTCTTGCCCTCAATTTTTCCCAGTGTCAGGATCTTTTCAAATGAGTCAGCTCTTTGCATAGGTGGCCAAATTATGGGAGCTTCAGCTTCAGCACCAGCCCTTCCAATGAATATTCAGGGTAGATTTCCTTTAGGATTGACTAGTTTGATCTCCTTGCAGTCCAAGGGACTCTCAAGAGTCTTCTCCAGCACCACAGTTCAAAAGCATCAGTTCTTTAGCACTCAGCCTTCTTTATGGTCTAACTCTCACATCCATATATGACTACTGGAAAAGCCATACTTTTGACTATATTAACCTTTGCTAGCAAAGTGATGTCTCTGCTTTTTAATACATTGTCTAGGTTTGTCATAGGTATTCTTCCAAGGAACAAGCGTCTTTTAATTTCATGGCTAAAGTTACCATCTGTATTGATTTTGGAACCCAAGAGAATGAAATAAATGTAACACTGTTTCCACGTTTTCCTCATCTATTTGCCATGGGGTGATAGGACCAGATGCCATGGTCTTCGTTTTTTGAGTGTTGAGTTTCAGGTGGAACCTAGCAAATGTTAACAAGGAAGAGGACAACTGACAGATGATCACTGAATTTAGCAACATGGCTATCCTTGGTGATCAGGGGGAGTGGATTTGATAGAATGGCAGGGAAAAGGTAGGGTTGAAGAAGGTTTAAGAGAGATGGGGAAGAGAATTGGGAAAAAAAATATGAAAACACTTTCAGAGAGTTTTGCTTATAAAGAAGAGCAGAGACGTGGCTTAATGGCCGATAGGAGATGTGGGGTCAAGGGAAGGTTGTTTTTCTTTTCTTTTTATAGAAGGAAACAAGGGACTGGCTTTTGAGAGGTATATGGCTGTGCACGTGGGGTTCCTTTGCAGTACTAGGAGAGACCTCAAAGGATGTTGAGTGCTGACACTGGCAACTGTAGGTGGTGGTGGTAGGACCCTGAGAAGTTCTTTCTTGGATGCTTCCATTTTCCCAGTGGAAAGTAGAAATCAAGATTATCAGCTGAGAATGAGGCTGTATTGGGGGTTTAGGAGGTGAGTAGGTGTAAAAAAAGTCATTCAGGGGAGTAGAGAGTGAATGGACTGGGAAATACAGTATGATCAGAAAGTAGAATGGGGATTGCCAGGGGCTGGGTAAAAGGGGGAAATGGGGAATTATTATTTAATGGGAACAGATATTAGGTCAGCTGAACCAAAGTCTGTGAAGTTGTGATAGGAGAGAGTAGATTTTTGAGAAGATAGGGCAAGAATCAACCAGACCTCAGGAAGAAATGCCTCTTTGATCAGAGGCTGTGATTCTGGTGAGCTGCTCTATCTGTTCCAACCACATTCCATTCTCCATGCTGGAGAAAGGTCATTTGTTGAGAGGATATTGAGTGGCTGCTTTGTGCAACTCTCCCAGGAAGGGGATGGGATTAGACAAACTAACTGAACAAATCTGTCCAGAGGCTTTTGTGGAAATGGAGTCTTGGGGGTAGAAAACTGAATGATTCACGGGAGGAGGACCACATACCCGTCCACTGGAAATCTGAGCATGAATGAGATTATTCAGAGGGCCAAAAAATTGGGGAATAACCAACCTTCATTTTTTAAGTGAATTGACATGAGGAACCAAGGCAGAACCTCCTCTGTCCTTACCTTCCTCAGCTGCAGCTGCTTCCTCCTGTTCTGTGTCCCTGTATCAGGCCACAGCACCTCCTCCCTCTCAGTCCTAGCCTGTGCCTTTTGCTTCAGGTACGATCATCCCCTCTGTGAGACTATCATAGTCCTTCTGCAACTCCACAGGCTCTTGTGTGTGTCCTCTGTAAATGGTGTATTTGGCAATTATGTCAGGTTGGACCCTGTACTTTGGGCCTGTGCGCTGTCAAAACTGAACCTCAGTATAATATCAGTACTGACTTCAGGAACTGGATTTTCTACCATACTCTTATGAAGGGACAGCTTCTCAAATATACAAATGTGACTTTGCACCTTTTGCAGAATACTTGTGGAATAGAATCTGGCCATGAATACATAATTTTTTTCGTATTTTATGCTCAGATTTTAATTTTTCAGATGAATCACTTGCTGAGATTAAAGTAACCTACAACTAGAGGGATACCTGGAGCCTGTTTCTATTGGGGCCAAGAGATTAAAGGTCAGTAGAAAAATCAGATCAAAAAATAGCTAGTGCTTATTTCAGATCCTCTAACTTTAATGTCTAACTTGCCTATAGATCACTACAGTGCACTAGACTAGAGTCTTAGAGTACATTTCTTTTATTTACAGTCATCATGGGAAGTCAATTTGTCACTGCTCTGGTCATGCACTGGAAAATTATTTAATGAACACTGATTTTCTGTGTGTCATAGTGGAGACGGATTATAGTGTCAAAATCAAGCCACTGTGGTTGTGATTCTGTCCAGTGCATTCAGGAATTCCTGATTGACCTTCACATGATGAACAAATTCTTGCTGTTTCTCATCATGATTTTCCAAGATTTTCACTAACTTGGCAGTTTGCAGTATTGATCAAGTCAGAGTTGTATTCAACTATTTGCTGCAAAATATCAACTTGTGAATTTTTTTTTTTAAAGGTCAGGTTATGGCTATTACCACAGTACAATTTGTGTAGAAATTAAAGTGATGCTTCTTATTCACATCCCTTAGAGGTGTCTAAGATGGGCAGGGATTTGGGAAAACTCTGGGAGTGAGGGAGGGGGAGCCTTTAGAGGGATAGTGTTTGGTAGATTTAAGCCAATATCACCATATGCAGAGAGCAGCCAGTGGGGGTGAGGATGTTGTTAGGAAGATGGGAGAAAAGTCAGGGATGAAGCAACTCTTCTGGATGTGCAGCACTGACAAACTCTTTCTCTTTCTTCCCACTGAGGAGCTGTGTCAGGGGTTCATCCAACAGGAGACAGAAAGCACACCAAAAAATTGAGGAAGCTTAACATAAAGAATTCAGAGAAGACAATGGCACCCCACTCCAGTACTCTTGCCTGGAAAATCCCATGGACAGAGGAGCTTGGTAGGCTGCAGTCCATGGGGTCGCTAAGTAGGACACGACTGAGTGACTTCACTTTCACTTTTCGCTTGCATGCATTGAAGAAGGAAATGGCAACCCACTCCACTGTTCTTGCCTGGAGGATCCCAGGGACGGGGGAGCCTGGTGGGCTGCTGTCTGTGGGGTCACACAGAGTTGGACATGACTGAAGTGACTTAGCAACATAAAGAATTACCAGGAATGAGCCATTTCAGGAATAAGCCATTGGCTAATTCAAGCCACGAGAATGCTAACAAACTCAAGAACAGTGAATATAGAAGAAGCCGTCAGCCCAGGTGCTGAGATGGGCCTCCTCAGGAGATGCAGAGCCTCAGAACTCTGCAGGCTGTGGGGTGCTGGGGATGCTGTTAAAGGGAGATGCCAGGCCCATCAACAGTTCACAGAAAGGTGCTGGAAAGTGGCCCTCCCTTAGGAAACTCCTGGAGGTCAGGGCTTAGTGTGCTGAGAAGCCAGTTTCTGAGATGATGGCTGAGATGCACCACCTTGGACCCTCGGCTGTGATATCTCCTGGACAGGAGATGCTGGGGAACTGCTGTAGACAGAGGCCACATGCTGCTGGCTGCTAGGCCTTGCTGAAAAAAAAAATCACTCACTCTGCAGGAGCTTAACAAAGGTGAACATAGTGGGCCAGGCTGAGAAACCTCTTCTTCCTCCAGCATCCCTCCCCAGTGTTGAACACTGGGATAGCTATCAGTGGAGAGGGTGCATAGAATTCAGCTCCACTACTGCAGAATGGAAAGAAGAGTGACTTTGGAGCCAAGAGGTAATAAATTGATAATATACCTCAGTCTAGATGTCTCCCCACCACCTCTCATTCCCTGAATGAGGGTGACCCTATGCTCTTTGCTTTCTGGGGGAATTCTATTTAAACTAAAACACCTGCTGCAAGGTGCCCTCTTTTGTGCTTAAAGCCTATAGTATGAGATTCAAAGTCTCTCAAGGAAGAAAAAGTACACAGCATAACATGCCTTGCACATAAAACAATTCCAGCTCTGTGCCAAGTGTCATTACTTTGGACAAGTCTTCACAACAATACCTAGAGATTGATCTGAGGCTCTGGTAGAGAACAGCAAGAAAGCAATTTAGAAAAGCAATAATAAAATGGATGGTGGCGGCCAAAGTCTATTTACAGGGAATTACCTTAAATATATTTGCCATTTTAGTTTTCTGGAGTGTTTCCTTTGTAATTACATGGAAGTCTCTAAGGAGCTCTAGTTTCTTTATCAGCTCCTTCAAATCACATCTATAGACCACAAGGCAAATAAGTTATTTAGGTCAACATAGTTTTTGTATTTATTTTCTGTGTATATTTCTTAACACAAAAGAAAAGGCACTTTGTCTGAACACAGAAAAGCTGAAATCTAGTCTTTTTAATAGGATTCTCAGCAATTGAAATCAAATCAGAACCTATACTTCACCTACTTGGGGAAGAGATTACTACTTCAGCAGATTTGAGTACATTTGCTGGTTTGTCATTTTCTGAGCTAAAGGTTCCCCCTCTATGCACCCTGCTCCAACATACTCATGTGCTCACAAAGCAGTACAGCTAGAGCCTATCCCTTCTCCAGCGGGTCTTCCCAATCCAGGAATCGAATTGGGGTCTCCTGCATTGCAGGCTGATTCTTTTCCAACTGAGCTATCAGGGAAGCCCTGAGTAGTAACTACCCCAATAAGACATTTGCACAAGCAGACTGCATAGTTCAGACTCAGAAAGGATAACAAGGAGGCAATCAGAGCTGGAGATGGTAGTTCCACGTGAACTGGGATTCTCTGATCTACCCACAATGATTGACTTGTCTACCCTCCTTACTTTTATGACTCCTGGACAGTCATGAAGAAGATAATCCACAATGAAAGCAGAAGAAGCACTTCTTTGTTTAGTGAGCCATTTGGCT
The DNA here is from genome assembly GCF_003369695.1 of Bos indicus x Bos taurus. Taxonomy (NCBI): domain Eukaryota; kingdom Metazoa; phylum Chordata; class Mammalia; order Artiodactyla; family Bovidae; genus Bos; species Bos indicus x Bos taurus. The sequence continues at coordinate 67,779,848 of NC_040084.1, read as the reverse complement.
AGCACCTTTCAAACATGAAATTGGACCCATAAGGGAGCTGTTCAAAATTATCAGTGCATGGCATTGGACAAATGGTAGTCTTTTGCATCTAACAACATGGTAAATTAGATGCTAAATATATTTTACCAAGAAAGCAATCAAAATGTAGGCAGCTAAAAGAAAAAAGGATCGTGATGATTTCCAGGCAGTTCATAATGGCAACTTTTCTGGACTTTGTGATGTTTGTGGTCTTGTCAGCATTTTTCACTCTGCAATGATTTCTTATTCTAAATATTCACTTTATTAAAAGAAAGTATGGATTAAACACCACCAGGAAACTAAGAAACAGATCTTCCTTATATGAATAAATGAATATAAAATGAAAGTTTGGAATGACAGAGGTTTTGGAGACATTGAAGGGACATAAACAAGAGTGAAGATAATCAAAAGAGAAGTTTGGTAGGTTTTACATCCATTTTTGATTTGGGGCAATTATATAAAGGGGAATATAACAAATTCTAGAATTTAAATATACACACAAACCTGTGTGTATCATTTGGAGAAAAAAGTTGAATGAAAGAATCACGTCTTAAGCATCCATTAAACTCATCTCTAGGGAGATAATTCATTTAATAGATACTATCATCTCAGATATCCAACTGGATAACAGTATCCCTCAAGAACTTTTCAGAGATAAGTAATCTGTTATTATATCTCTTATCATGTATTATTTTGCTAGGAATTAAAGTGTGCTGATATTTAAAAGCTCATTGCTATAAGACTTTTGTAATATTATTATTGCTATGATCATTTGGCAGAGAATGACAGGACTGTTTAAAGATTAATAACTAATTAGTTGCCTGGTACAACATTCCCAGGCTGATACTGACCAAAGCCCATTGCTGTTACACAACTGATCACAACATTGTTAGTTGACTATACTGCAATATAAAATAAAAAGTTAAACAAGTAAGTTTAAAATAAACAAAATTGGACATTTGTACAATAGACCATCATGTTTTGTTCCCCTAGACTCCAGCCTGAAACAGGAAGAATTTTCCACCTTAGAAAGTGCTTCTCTCTGATCCTTAACTTTTCCATAATTGTTTGCTTTCCCTAGCTACCTCTAATTTTTGTTGTTTTGCTAGAGTCCTGCTGTGCTATCATTACATGTGCCATGAAACTTGATCACTTAGCAGAGTTGGTTATAGCATGTTCAGTACCAGGAGAGGAGGCAGAATCAGAAATGTGTTGAATCAGCTTCCACTACCGCATAAACTGCTCCCGCAAAGGGAGTTAGACTCATTGGGAACCTGTAATAATCCAGGCCACCAGGGTACTACTTCATAAATTACTATTTCTTCATGGTAAGCTTTTCTTTTGGTTGCAATTTCCGGGGCTGCTAGTGGTGACTGCTTGCAGTATCCAAAAAAGAGAGAAAGTGGGGCAATGATAGGGAAATAATAGAAGCAGGATCCAGAGCTTGAAATAGTTTTAGGACAGCATAGTTTGCTGACTGTAAAATATGGTCTACTGAGTGGAGTAATGTTGGATCTTTTATCCATCCATCCATCTGTTCACCCAGATGGCAGAATAAATAGTCTAAAAAAAACCTTGGACATTGTGGAGGGAAAGTTGTAAGATTAAATGTAAAAAGGGATACACACACACACACACACACACACACACACATATATATATATAGAGAGAGAGCACGTGAGAGTGCTTCTGTGGTGGCTCAGATAGTGAAGAATCTGCCTACCTACAATGCAGGAGACCTGTGTTTGATACCTGGGTGGGGAAGATCCCACAGAGAAGGGGATGGCTACCCACTTTAGTAGTCTTGCCTGAAAAATTCTCCTTGGAAGGAAGCTATGAAAAACGTGCAAAGCATATTAAAGAGTAAAGACATCACTTCACCAACAAAGGTCTATATAGTCAAAGCTAGGTTTTTGCCAGTAGTAATGTACAGATGTGAGAGTTGGGTCATAAAAAAGACTGAGCACTGAAGAATTGATGCTTTTCAATTGTGGTGCCGGAGAAGACTCTTGAGAGTTCCTTGGACTGAAAGGAGATCAAACCAGTCAGGAATTGAACCTGTGTCTTTCTTCTCCTCCTCTGGCAAGCTAATTTTTTACCACTAATGCCACCTGGAAAGTGGTTGGAGTCATGTTTTCCCTGATGATGTTTGATTTACATTAGGTTATTTGGTTCTGAAAATCATATTTAAGAGGGGCACTGTACACTGGAATTCTCAAACTGAAATCAGTCAGAAATTTGTTGGGATGTGATACTGGGAGTTGCTGGTAGCTATCTTTCCAGTTTATGAAGATACTTTTCTGCAACATGAAAGACTGAAGCTGATAAATACAGAGATAGATATGGTTAGTCTTCGAAGTACATTCGCCAGGAATCCACACTGTTAAAGCTGGTTGCTTAGCATTTCAATTATTCTCAAAATCTTCATCAGAGAGATTGTTATTAGTTTAAGGGACATTAGAAGCATTTCTTGGTGAAATGAGTCCTGCTCAAGATAGATGTTTGCTTAGAAACATTGTATAAGTTCAAGGTGTAAAAATCCAGGTATCTCAGAAGACTTCTACAGTTACTTGAGTGCTTGATAGCATCATTGGCCCTGTGATCCTACAGTTCGTGGGGGATCCACTCCTGAACTGACTCTAAGTCTAGGTAGTTCTTCCATGAGGATATTATTTTTATATTGGAGCAAGGTTCTCATGCAAGGTGCTATAAGGCAAAGACCACAGCATGTAATTATTGTTGTACTTGGTGCTGATAAACGTGTGCCTTCTCTTTTTCAGGAGCCTGGTGAGCAGCATTTGGCTCATGACTTGCTTGCTTTGTGATACACTGTCTGTTATCGAGGTCATACCCGTGTGGCATATGTATGTTTGTGTGGTATCAGCTGCTACCTACTTCAAGCTACAGGAAGATAGCATTTACCTCCCAAATCTGCCATTTGCTGAATGAGCAAATTGACCCACATCTTTTTGCAACAATGGGACGGGGTTTTAATACCATTAATACGGTGTATAAATGTATTAATACATTTATATGTGTTGAGGTTGTAGGCCTCCTCCATGGCAGAGTGCCAGACCTGGGCTCTAGTCATAAAGGTAAATGGGAAACTGCCCCATAGGGATGACTTCCTAAACCAGGGCACCTAAGAGTCTCATCATGATAAGCAATCAATCAGAAACTAAAAAACACACAAGGCGCTCTACCACCCTGAGATTATTGGGAGCATTAATCATAAATTGGGAGCATTCCCAATGCTCCCTGGAACATAAATCGGTAGTGTTCCTTTCAAGGAATTATATATATTTAGAATAAAAATATAAGTATCTTTAACATGCTTACAGATTGAGAGGCAGAAGTCAAATACATAAGACCAGAATTGGATATTATTTTTAATTACAGGAAGGTGAAATGAACAACAAAATAAAAATTTCAGAAATAAGTCATTGAAATGAAAAATGAGCAGATGGGATACATGGTAGACTAACTTCATTGAAAAGGAAATTCGTGAAATGCAAAATACAACCTGAAGGAAACAGAATACAGTGGGAAAGAGATAAAGAAATGGGGAAGGTATAGAGACAGATTTACAATGAAATGAAAATTCATTGTAAATGAAATAATGATACTTATGTCTAGGCCCTTCTCTTGCCCCTTCGAGCAATATGCCTCTCCTCAGTAATGTGTTCATTTTATTATAAGTTTAAGTAAAATTTGAAAAAGTGGGATTTGAAAAAAATTTAGGTTGTGCTGGGTCCTCGTTGCTGCCCAGGGTCTTTCTCTAGGTGAGTGGGGGCTGCTCTTCGTGCAATGTGTGGGCTTCTTATTGTGGTGGATTGTCTTGTTACAGAGCAAAGGCTCTTGGGGCTCAGGCTTCTGTAGTTGAGGTGTGGTGGCTCAGTGGATGTGGTGCACAGACTTCATGCTCCATAGCATGTGCAATTGTCCTGGCATGTCCCTTGCATTGGCAGGAAGACTCTTATGCACTGTATCACTGGGGAAGTCCGAAAAAGTCTGATTTTAAACTGCAGTTGGTTAATACTGCTATGTCTTTCCATTCCAATCAGACCTCTGTCACACTTTCCTCATATTGGGTAGTTACGTACATTTTTGGGAAAGTTGACTTGGGAATATTTGGTTTGTGTTTGATGGGATACACGTGTAGTTTGCAGTAACCTCTCTTTGTAGCTGAGTTACTGCAGGCATCCCTCATTTCAGGATTACTTCTACCACCAATGTGACAAAATATCTAGCATCGTGTCCCTGAAAACCAGAACAGAGATGATCTTATGATAGGAAAATACCCTCTAGCCTGTGGCACTGAAACAGTAAGGATGATGAAGAAGAAACAGACTTGCTATATGTAGAGTCAGGAGGTGGTCTTCCAGTTCACATATGAAGGAAATGTGCTAGCCATGTTTCCCATGTATGACAACAATCCTAAACACAGATATTACTAATGATGAGTTGTGGCTCTAAAAGGAACCTTTTTAAAAGCAAATAAGAAACAAACTAGAGAACAACAAACCAAAATATCCTTCTATTCCTTCACCTGGAAAAGATATTACATAATTATTGTCATAAAACAATGTGCAACCAAAAATGAGGGATAATTATTACAGAGATATTCTAGCAGTTCACATACAAATTATATTTTTCTAGAGCTTATTGGATTTGTAGTATTTGATTTAGAATTTGTGTGATTTTTTATTATAAATATTCAATTTGTGTTTAATTTTCTATTCATACTTTGTATTATTTTTTTCTTAAAGACTCCCAGATTGTGCAAATTTCAGGTTCCCCAAACTTGGAAGTATGAAAGATGGGTTGAGCTGTGGAAGATAAAAAGAGAAATTCCAATTTAAGTAGGATTCAAGTGGAGAGAATAGGAGAATTTGGAATAGGCGGTATTTAAAGAGATACATTAGAGAATTTGCTTGAATTGCAAGAAAACTAGTTTTAGATTAAAAAGTACATTAAGTTCTGAACAGCACAAAAAAACAAAATCTTCACCTAAGTACATTACAGTGAAACTACAGAATATCTTAAAAACTTTTAGAGAAAACAGAAAGAAAGATGTCAATAAGAATAAAAATAGACTTCCCGTCAGTGATAACTGATAAAGGAGGACAATGAAATTGTGTCCTCAAAGTGCTGAGGGAAAATGTTAACATAGAATTCTATACCCCAAACTGTCATTCAGTATTAAGAAACAAAAACATTTCCAGATATTAAATATTAAGAAGTCTACTTTCACTGAAGTACTTAAATAATATTCCTCAGCAAGAAAACCAGACAAAAGAATCCAGAAGAATCCAGAGGTGAAAGCCACAAAGAAGTGTAAACAAAGAAAAGTTTTTAAACTGTAAGTATCTATTTAAGAAAACAAATCAAAACAGCAGCAACCTATTTTGGTGATTTTAAAAGCAAGGTGGAAAGAAAACACTATACAAAAGTAACTGAAAAAGTGGAAAGGATGAAGATTGAACAGTCCAAGTTCTTCCAGACTATTCTTTTTTCTAAATCAACTTTAGACCTTGAATTGAATTTTTTAAGGTTAAAGAGTTAACCTTACATTTTAAAAATAAGATAAATTAAATTGTATAACTGTACAACCAGGAGGAAATAAGAGAATTATTTATTCAACATAATGCAGGACAAAAGGAGGGAGAGACACAAAGCCAAAGCCTGAGGGTCTGGTAACTATTATTATTTTTATTTATAATTGAGACAAATGAGGCTCAAATTGTTTAAATGATTTATCTAAAATCAGACACCTAAGTGGTAGGAACCAAACTCTCATCTTCTGCCCTTTAGATAGATTATGGTTCTACTAAGTTTTAATGTCTCTACTTCACTTCTGAGTCTGTAATATCTGACACATATTAGTTATATTTGAATACTTCCAAAATTGCCCTCAGAGTAAATGTTGCCGTCAAATATTTCCTTTCCACTCTGTCATCTCATCTCAGACTTGCTGGTTTTGGTTGACACAGCCTTCTGAATGCTGCCCACGAAGCAGGAACTTCACCAATTGTCCCTGTACCCTAACCTGCCCCCTGTATCCACTCTCATTTCCTGACCTTAGGAAATTACCGTACTATTGATGTGAAACAAGAAGGAATTGAAATGATGTAAGGTAAGGCCTTTACTTATAAAGTCCATTTTATTTATGGTTTCTGGATTTATCCAAAGAAATTTTTGTTGGATTCTGTGGTCCTCTTAGAGTTTAGAAGTTAACTGCCAAGTATTCTTTCCCGTAGAAGCTCAGCTTGGAAAATGGTGTCAGTGGCCTTTCTGCTTTTTGCAGCAGCCTTATCTTAAATGGCCCTGCTCAGCGTTGTGTGTGTGGTGTGTGGGGGAGAGGGGAGAGATGGCAAGGAGGTTGCGGTTAGCTGTGCTTGCAGTTTATTCAACTTGATCCTTGTGTCTGCTAGATTCTATTACATTACCTACATTTTTATCTTGTATTTTGATGTTTTATCTTGTTTGCTTTTATTCTACTCAGTTGTGTATATAAAAGAGTGGCTGGAGAGTGATTTAACTGAATTACTTAAGCTCTAGAAACTTGGAAGCATTCTGTGTGTGCGTGCTGAGTCGTGTCTGACTCTGCAATTCTGTGGACTGTAGCCCACCAGGCTCCTCTGTCCATAGGATTTTCCCAGCAAAAATACTGGAGTTGGTTTACCATTTCCTTCTCCAGGGGATCTTCCCAACCCAGGGATCGAATCTGAGTCTTCTGCATTGACAGGCAGATTCTTTACCACTGTGCCACCTGGGAAGCCTATCTCTCTGAGATACAGTGCCTTTTTTGGAGTCATAAAAGCTTGTTTAATGAACCGGTATCTTTTATCAGAATTGTGTTGGCACACATGTGTTCAAATAGTTGAATGTTCTTTCACTTCTTTGGTGTGAGGCAAAATTATATGCAAATCATTGGGCTGACACAAAATACTCACTTTACAGAAAAGTAAGAAATATTTAATATCCATAAAAGCTCTCTTTAATTCTTGTTTTCCATTCACTGTTCAAACCACTTCTTCCTTCACCAGTCTTCAGAAACAGCTCTTGTTGAGGTCATCACGTTGTCTAAAAGTAAAAGTGAAGTTGCTTAGTCATGTCCAACTCTTTGTAACCCCATGGACTGCAGCCTGCCAGGCTCCTCCGTCCATGGGATTTTCCAGGCAAGGATACTGGAGCGGGTTGCCATTTCCTTTTCCAGGGGATCTTCCCAACCTAGGGATTAAACCTGGTTCTCCCGCACTGCAGGCAGACTCTTTACCATCTGAGCCACCAGGGAAGCCCACGTTGTCTATCTAAAGACTATCTTCTGTCTTTCAAAAAACACATTCAACAGTAGCTGCATCTTGAAGCATTCTTTTGTCTTTTTGACATCACATTTTTTTAACTAAAAAAAAAAAAAACTGGGGGCTGCTCCATGCAACTTGTGGGATTTTAGTTCCCCAACCTGGAGTTGAACCCAGGCCCTCGGCAGTGAGAGCATGGTATCCTAACCACTGGACTGCTGGGGAGTTTCCTCTGACATCACGTTTTCCTGAAATCTTTTTCTGTTCCTTCTCATTCTGCTTTGTTGACATCACCTCCTCCATGTCCAACCTATAAATGTGGTGGTTCAAGCCCGGGCCTGAGTCTCTCTGTTTCTCTTTCTTTCTCTTCTCTCTCCTTAGGAGATTTTACTATTTTTTTTTTTAAGTGTCAGATTCACACCTCTAACTGCCAACCTGACATATTCATGTGCTGTTTCGTATCTCAAATTCAGTTTGTTCAAAAAGGAGCATAGTTATGTCCCTCACTAATTAAAGATACTATTAGCCACTTATACATCTCTATCTCATGTTTCTTACTGGCAGAACCCAAATTTTATTTTAATGGACAATTTTTAGAGCAACTTCAGGTTTATAGAAAGATTGGAAGAGATGGGGGATTCCATCCATTTTATTCAACATAGGGTCTCCAGCACCTAGCCAATGTGTTCCACAGAGGAGGCACTCAGTAACAGGTTCTGGATGAGAGGAGTGATAAGCTTTTCTTTTTCTTATTTTTAATAGCTATGTCTATTGATCTTAAACTGGCATTCATCAAGATTAGATTTTTTTTTTTTTTTTAAGGGTGACATAGTGGAAAAGCAGGGAAATGGAAAGCAATCTGAGTAAGAGAAAAGGGAAAGTGTGGAAGAGCCATTTAATAATTTGTCACACTATGAATCTAACTACCTCATTTTTAGAATGTTTGATCTAGAAATCATAAATGAAGGTCAATATACAAGTTTGACCATTTTTATTCCATTTGACTGGGAAAACAATCTACTTTAATTCAGTAGAGATGGCTGTGGGTCCAGTGACCATATCCACTTGTATGTGTTCTCCAAACATTCGCTCATAATGAGAAAGAGGTCACGGGATTACTATTTACCCTTGAGACAGGTTTTTAATATCTGTCTTATGCTCTGGGAGTTGGTGATGGACAGGGAAGCCTGGCGTGTTGCTGTCCATGGGGTCACAAAGAGTCAGACACTGAACTTATTGCCATGAGAAAAGTACTTTATTAATCTTTCAGAAATACATTAGAATGAATCAATTATAGATCTTCCATTAAGATAATTAGATTTTTTTTCATATTTGCACTATGTAGATGGCAATAAACATAAACCAAATATTTTGAGAGTTACAGAGTCATTTAGATTTATTAGGCAGGTGAAGTTCTTTAAAGGCAGGGAGAAAAAGAATTTTAAAACATTTAATCAATGACTAAATAGTTTTTGGTTGTGGCGATAAAACTTTCAAAGCAAGTACTTTGTTTAGAAATTCATTTATTATCTGATTTTTTGATGGATTCTAAGAGACATTGTAAAATTCTCTTTGGGAATATCAAAAATGCTGTAGTTTCAACATGCCAATTCATTTTTTTTTCAATGTCTGTTGTTACATACTTTATGAAAATATGATACTGTCATTCATCAGATCACTTTCTATAGGAGTCCAGGTTTCAGATCTCCCTGTTTGGATTAGCTTTTCTTTACTGGAAGTCCCTTAAGGCCAAATTCAAGTCTGGGATACAGTGATTTATGGTAAGAAATATAATACATATTTGGTCTTTGTCCATTTCTGGCACAGAGATTCTAAATCCCTTGGAATCTCTCAGTTGTGAGAGCAATAAAAAAGGGTCTTTTGTTAATGAGATGACTTTGGAGGGGGTTGAGGATGGGGAGCAGCTTGGGATAGAGATTGGGGCAGGTTCCTGGAGAAACTCCAGTCTCCCGTCTAAGTATAACCGTCCAACCCTGAGTAGCTTCCGAGATCAGACGAGATAGGGCATGTTCAGGGTGGTATGACCGTAGATGAAACTTCAGTCTCATAGCCACCGTCCTTGCCTGAGACTGAGTCACTAGCCAATGGCCAGCGATTTAATCAGTCATGACTACGTAATGAAGCCTCTATTAAAAATGTAAAATGATGGGGTTCATGGGGATTCAGAGCTTCCAAGTTGGTGAAGCCTAGGAGATTTGGGGAGTGTGGCATGTTCAGAGATCATGGAGGCTTCATAACTCTTATCCCACCCATTGTCCTATGTATCTCTTCCATCTGTCTGTCCCTGAATTATATCCTCTTATAATAAACTGATAATCTAGTAAGTAAAATATTTGAGTTCTGTGAGTTGCTCTAGCAAATTAATTGAACCCAAGGAAGAGGTGGTTGGAACCTCTGAGTCATAGGTTAGGGCCTGGATTTGCGACTGGCATTTTACGGGGGCAGGAGTAGTCTTGTATGGCTGAGCGTTTAACCTGTGGGATTTGACATTATTTCCAGGTAGACAGAATTGATTCAGTTGTAGGACACCCAGCTGGTGATATGGAGGAAAACCCCACACTCTGGAATTGGGTGCTGAGTTGGTGATCAGAAGTTGGATCAAAGTCAGAATTTCACCAGGGTCTCAAAACCTCTCATAGTGGCCCCACAGCGCCCCTTCTCCCCTTAATTTCTATGTACTCTAAAGTTAGCACTGACTTTGGCTTGTTTTGTCTCGCTGCTATGCTCTGGCCAGTCTTTTGAGTTTCTATGAGTCAACATTCCTCTTCTCTGGGACCACCTCCACCTCTCTGCCGCTGGGGAGGGTTATACAGGTATATTTGTTCTATCCGATTCTTCCCACAACCACTTATACTTACAAATACTTATGATTTGATCATAAGTATTCAACACTGGATTCATGCTCAGCCAATCATACTTTCTGTTTAGGAAATTTAAAATTTGGATCAAGAACAGCTAGTCCTTCCTGTGGGAGTCCTTGAAAATGACTTCTGTAATCAGAAGTTGTCTGTTTATAGGCAGCCACTGCAAGGTATCCCATCTGGAGAGAGGTAAGAATGAAGCAACCACATAGTGGGGAGTAGAGATGAGCTCAGAATAGCTGATGAGGAACCTGAGGGTTTTTAGTCCCTGACTGCACATACTTATGAGGGGTCAGATTTCTGTTCCTTTCCTGGGTTCAATGAATATTATATTCTGATAACATACACCCTTGTGTTGATTTGGCTGGTTTGATGGATATACTTACGCACTGAAGAAACTTGGATAAGATATATGCTTCTCATCTCAACAGTGCCTGCATATTTTAGGCGTTGAAAATATTTGTGGAAAGATCAGGAATGATAACTTTTATTCTCTCTTCTCAGTGAGAACACCCCCAGGCTCACAATAACTACATTTCAACTCAAATTTAATTCTGCAAGTTCTATTTTTTTTAAGTAATATAAGAAAAATAATAATCTAGGACTTTGCTCAAAAAGTATTAAACCTAATGTGAATATTTTCAATTTAAAATTGATAGCTCCAAGACTTCCTGGCTGGGTGACTTCGGACAAGTCACTTAATTATTTTAAGCCTCTTTTGTTTTTTTTTTTAATACCTAAAATGGGGATGATGACAGCCCCGCCATGAGGGGCTGTTGAGAAAATTAATTTGGAGACTGTGTTGTGCCCAGCACGTAGTTGGCATGTCTGTTAGAACTGATTGTTGCAAGTGAGAGAAAACTCTGATAGGTGGCTAAACAACAGAAAACTATCCTCCTATATGCACAATTGCACTCATCTCACACGCTAGTAAAGTAATGCTCAAAATTCTCCAAGCCAGGCTTCAGCAATATGTGAACCATGAACTTCCTGATGTTCAAGCTGGTTTTAGAAAAGGCAGAGGAACTAGAGATCAAATTGCCAACATCTGCTGGATCATGGAAAAAGCAAGAGAGTTCCAGAAAAACATCTATTTCTGCTTTATTGACTATGCCAAAGCCTTTGACTATGTGGATCACAATAAACTGTGGAAAATTCTGAAAGAGATGGGAATACCAGACCACCTGACCTGCCTCTTGAGAAACCTATATGCAGGTCAGGAAGCAACAGTTAGAACTGGACATGGAACAACAGACGGGTTCCAAATAGGAAAAGGAGTACGTCAAGGCTGTATATTGTCACCATGTTTATTTAACTTCTATGCAGAGTACATCATGAGAAACGCTGGACTGGAAGAAACAGAAGCTGGAATCAAGATTGCTGGGAGAAATATCAATAACCTCAGATATTCAGATGGCACCACCCTTATGGCAGAAAGTGAAGAGGAACTCAAAAGCCTCTTGATGAAGGTGAAAGTGGAGAGTGAAAAAGTTGGCTTAAAGCTCAACATTCAGAAAACGAAGATCATGGCATCCGGTCTCATCACTTCATGGGAAATAGATGGGGAAACAGTGGAAACAGTGTCAGACTTTATTTTTCTGGGCTCCAAAATCACTGCAGATGGTGACTGTAGCCATGAAATTGAAAGACGCTTACTCCTTGGAGGGAAAGTTATGACCAACCTAGATAGCATATTCAAAAGCAGAGACATTACTTTGCCAACAAAGGTCCATCTAGTCAAGGCTATGGTTTTTCCTTGGTCATGTATGGATGTGAGAGTTGGACTGTGAAGAAGGCTGAGCACCGAAGAATTGATGCTTTTGACCTGTGGTGTTGGAGAAGACTCTTGAGAGTCCCTTGGACTGCAAGGAGATCCAACCAGTCCATTCTGAAGGAGATCAGCCCTGGGTGTTCTTTGGAAGGAATGATGCTAAAGCTGAAACTCCAGTACTTTGGCCACCTCATGCGAAGAGTTGACTCATTAGAAAAGACTCTGATGCTGGGAGGGATTGAGGGCAGGAGGAGAAGGGGACGACAGAGGATGAGATGGCTGGATGGCATCACTGACTCGATGGACGTGAGTCTGAGTGAACTCCGGGAGTTGGTGATGGACAGGGAGGCCTGGCGTGCTGCGATTCATGGGGTCGCAAAGAGTTGGACACGACTGAGCAACTGATCTGATCTGATCTGATATGTAGTTGAAAAGACAAGAGTTATGACAGCCTTCAGATGAGGTTTTACTCACTGACAATATGGTTTCTCCATTCTGTTTTTTGCAATATCAACCTCATCCTTAAATTCTGCCCTGTGGTCTCTCAGCAGATCTGGGCTCTCCCTATGTGGTAGCAAATTGGATGCAAGAGTCCCAGCTGTCACAGCCTTATGCCTCAGCTCAGCAGAGAGGTGTATGTTTTCAAATGGGCCAATTCATTCCTGCTGGATTTCCTTATTACCCCAGTCAACATAGGGAGGAGAATGGGATGGGATTAACTGATGAATTGCCCCAAACCAGCACCCATTTCTTCAGTAGGGATCATGGGAAGGATAGGTCCCCAGAAGTGAAGGGGATAGATTTGATACAGATGTCTTCTTCAACCCAATACATTCAGCAATTGTACCTTCAGAAAATTTAAAAAGCCTATACAATAGACTATATTATCTTCCCCAATATTTTATTACATACGAGCTCTCACCGTTGTATAACTTTCACTAGTTTGTACTTCAATGTGGTTTTTTAGAAAGGGATACTAAGAAATATTCTTAATTGAAGGTTGATCTGAACAACTTATTATTTGGCCTTTTTAAAAATTTCAATAGGTTTTTACTTTTCAGATTTTCTAAGGAAATGGGACTTTTGCAATGTTTTAATTCAAAAAAAATAACTCTTCATCTTAATGTAATGGATCCTAATGTCTTTGGTCCCTGTAAAATTTTCCTGTTCAATTATTCCTTCAAGAGCTTTGTTCTCCCATGAACCTTACTTTTTTTTTACCACATCTTTTCAGAGATGAACTTATGGGTACAATTGAACCTCTTGGCATCTGGTAGAAGCAAAGAATCACATCTGGGAAGCTATTTATTAAGCTTCACGTTTAAATATGTTCTAATGCAGTTTAAGAATTCAGTTTAATAGTGTACATTACATTGGCTTATACCAGTATTTTTAGATTAGCAATTTTTACAAATTTGTTATTCTAATCTTCCTGAAAACAATTCCTTAATTATCCCCATTCTTCTTTCCCCATTTTATTCTCTCATTTTATTATTTCCAATAATCACTACTTAAAAATTTTAAACTTGTAACCTACAGAAATAGCTACATTTTATATATGTTAATACCATATACAGGCTTCCCTGGTGGCTCAGATGGTAAAGAATCCGCCTGCAAAACGGGAGACCTGGGTTCCATCCCTAGGTCGGGAAGACGCCCTGGAGGAGGGCATGGCAACCCACTCCAGTATTCTTGCCTGGAGAATCCCCATGGACAGAGGAGCCTGGTGGGCTATGCAGTTCATGGGATCACAAAGAGTTGGACATGACTGAGTGACTAAGCACAATACAATATACTTTACATTATGACCCAGCATATATACATACACACATATATAAAACAAGTTTTACAAAACAACACTTACCTGTACAATTCAACTGGATGTTGTCAGTTCTGTTTTGTTCTATTCCATTCAACTTTATTATGTAAGTTGCTCCTTTATAATCCTGTAATTTGACCTCATGATCCACTGATGTGTCTCAATAATATAACTTGAAAATTATTGCTAAAGTGGTACTTCCACACTAGGAGTTTTTTAGCCCCAGGGTTTTATGATTGAACTCAAGAGTTTTGTCTTTGCTAAAGCAAAATAGCAAATATTTCTGTTTCCACTTAAAAGGACATTATACAAAATAAAATGATTATTAAAACATTTCCCTTAACTACATAGTTGAAAGCCCACTAGCGCACATCAAGGGACAGTACACGACAGTAAATAAAAACCAGATAAATATTATCATGATTCAGCTGTTCAGCTGGTTTACTACCCAACAGAGCAATTCTGGGTACCTTGATGTTTTGAGTGTTATGCAATTAATTTCTGCAAATCTGCATCATGAGATGTATAATTTAATTCATCTGATAAAAATTTTTATATGATACATAATTATCTCTAACACATTAGAAACCAATTTATAAGTGAAAATAAATTGTTAAATTATATCATTTACTTTTTATTTACTGGGACTAACCTATTTACAGGAGCAATGAGTTATTTTTGAGAAGTGCCTATGTGTAGTGGTGTAAAAATTCCTCTTTTGAATTGTCATTAAGAAATAATAAAAAATATCAAACTGAACCAAGTGATATTTTAAGCCACAAAAATATAAGAACTGCAGATATCAGATCACAGTTTTGACCCATTTTTGATGCTATAACACATTACTAAAATCTCGAAGTATTAGTGTGCATTCTGTATACTGAGACCAAACAGAAGGTACTTATCAACCGATTTTCTGTTACTTATATATTTATTTTCTGTTCACTGGGTTATATTTTTTGAGAGTCTACATATATATCATATAGTATTTGTCTTCCTCCGACTTATTTCACTTAGCAAAATACCATCCAAGTCCATCCATGCTGTTACAAATCACAAAACTTCCTTCTTTTTTGTGGCTGAGCCGTATTCCATCGTATGTGTCTGGACACACAGGTACTACGTCTTCTTGATCCATTCATCTGTTGATGGACATTTAGGTTGCTTCCATATCTTGGCAACCGTAAATAAAGCTGCTATGAATGTTGGGGCGATTGTACCTTTTTGAATTAGTGTGTTTTTTTTTTTTTTCACATATATACCCAGGAGTGGAATTACTGGGTCATATGATAGTTCTGTTTTTGGTTTTTTTTGAGAAAATTCCATGCTGTTTCCCACAGTGGCTGCGCTATTCCTACCATCAGGGTGCAGGAGTTTCCTTTTCTCCACATCCCTGCCACCATTTGTTACTTCACAAGAAATGTAGCAATGGAGACGGGGTTACAGAATTAAGAAAATTCAATCATACATGAACAAATTGTGTAACCTGGATTTTACTTTTTAATTAAGCTGGGCAGTTTAGCTGGTTCCTCATTCTCCCCTGCTACAGTATAGTTTTCAAAAGGTTAGATGTTTATGACCCTCGGGCAAATATAATGTGAACCCATGTCAAAGATTTCATTTAACTCATTAATTAATGAGAACACCAGTAAGATACTAAAACTGGTCTACAGAACATTTGAGAATCTACAAACACCCACATACACAAAGCAATATAAGATTTTTCAGTTAGATACAAAATTGTTACCTTTGGGGTTATCTCTTCCACCAAAGAAATTATTTATGTCTCTACTAGACAAACATTTACAAAAAACTTTGATCCGATAAAGCTGTAAAATAGCTCAGTCAAAAGAAAACCAACCCCAGTTTTGCACCGAAAGAACACTTTACAATTTCTTTTGCCTATTTTCAAGTTCTGAATAATTTTTCTGACATATATTAATATTTTTAATGTTGTACTGTCCATAATCCTCTGTACTTACTCCTTAGTGATTTTAGTTGGTCTTGCAGTTATAAATTATATAAACATTTTGATGACTTCCACATATCAGAATCTCCTTCTTGTCATCTCCACTGCCACCACCTCTTTCATCATTAGGTATGTCAGTGCAGGAGTGAGTTTTAGGAAGATAACTTTCCCAAATAAAGCAGAGCTTTGATTTGTTCAAGGGTAAAGGAATAGTTCTCTAAATCTGAATAGACAAACTGGCTCTCCAAAAAACCTATTCTCCTGAAAAGTTCAGTAATTTATTGAGTAGAACATTATTTCTTTGATTTATATAATTATAAATTAGCTACATAGCTATATAATTACTGTGTAGCTAATCCTAATATTCCCAAAGAATGTATAACCCAACTTCCTCTATTGAAGTATGCTGTGGATATTTTGTTTGTTAGATACGAGTTTTCAAAATGTATTTTATTTTTGGCTGTGCTGGGTCTTCGTTGCTGTGCACGGGCTTTCTCTAGCTGTGGTGAGCAGAGGCTTACTCTCTACTTGCGGCACAGGGCTTCCATTGCGATGGCGTCTTTAGTTGTGGAGCACAGGCTCTAGGTGCATGGGCTTCAGTAGTTGTGGTGAGGGGACCATTAGTTGTAGCTCATGGGCCCTAGAGTGTGCAGGCTTCAGTAATTGTGGTGCACGGGCTTTGCTCCTCCGTGGCATATGGAATCTTCCAGGACCAGGGATCAAACCCGTGTCCCCTGCATTGCCAGGCAAATTCTTATCTACTGTACCACCAGAGAAATCTGTGAATATTCTTTTATTTTTTTCAGTCTTAATTTTTTTTCTGTTGATAATAGTCACTGTTCAAAATAATTGATTTTTCTGATGCACATGTCATTCTTCAGGGAACCTGAAATGTACTGATGCTTTAGCTGTGTATGTATATATGTGCGTATATAGAAAGGCTCTGTGATAGCTTGCTAGGACTACCATAGCAAAGTACCACAGACTGGGTGGCTTAAACAACAGATAGTAATTTTCTCACAATCCTAGAACATAGAAGTCTGAGTTGAAGATGTCAGCAAAGCTGTTTCCTCCCTAGAGGTCTCTCCCCTTGGCTTGTAGATGGCCCTCTTCTCTCTGTGTCTTCACAGGGTCTTCCCTCTATTCCCATCTGGGTCCTATTTTCTTCTTCTTAAGGATGTCAGTCATGTTAGATCATGGCCCACCCATTTGACTTCATTTTACCTTAATTCCCTCTTAAAAGAACCTATTTCCAAATACAGTCATATTCGGAGGAGCTGGGGGTTAGAACTTCAACATATGAATTTTGAAGGGAGATCATTCTTGCCACACTTTCACTTCAGTAATGGGCACAAATGTCATGTTCACTTAGAAAATGGGCACGAGTGCCAAACAGTGAGGAGTCACCACCTTGTGTGTCAAACATTCCAAAATAATGGAATTCAGGGCCCAGCCTGGGGCACCCCTTACCTTCATGTGCCCTTGGGTCTGAGGCATCCGCCAATGCCAGTCCAGCAAATGAGTACAGTACCCAGGTCTGTATCCTTCTCTCTTGACTCAACACAGATGACAAGATTGAAAATCAGATAAAAAAGTTGCTTCAGTAACAAGTCCTGTCCTTTGTAAGTGGTGGTGGAAAAGAAGACAGCACTCTGTACTTGCTAAAACTGACTATTGTGTTTTGTTTTCACATTAATTGTAGATACCAATTTTCTATACAAAATAACTCAGTAAACAATGCACATAAAATCCAGAGACTTTTCAATTTGTGAAAGTAGTCTTTTTCTCTGTTGTTAAGAGGAAAATCTAGAAGAGTTGTGTAGTTGAAGACAATAGGCGAAATCAAAAAAGAAAATAGTTATGATTTTTAAAGCCACTAATTGAAGCTTTAAGTGTCTTCCAGTGTTCTGGTGATTTGGGGCTGAAATCTTCTCTGTTCCTTGCTTTCCTTTGTCAGTGGTGTTCACCATGGCAACTTCAATAAAACTCCCCTCACAAATGTTTTTCTTCTAAAGTGCAAAGCACCTTTTTAAAGAAGTCTGACAACCCGGTAGGAATGGGTGTTTGGAAAAGAAATCAAATGAAAAGTATTCTGCTTTCTTCATGATTGCTGTAGGTGGCAGGAGGTGAGGACATTTTTAAGGGTATAAAGTTGGGTGAAAAATATATTTTATCTTGTTTTGGAATAAAAATTGTATTTTGAGGTAGAAAATTAGTTTAAAATATGGTAGAGAAACTTGTCCCTTTCTTAACATTTCCTTATTTCTCATCTTAGTATTTGGACTAGCTTTGTACACACCAATTCATGAGCCACTTTGGAATGTGGATTTGTGTGGACAAATTTATCCAATACCTGATCCCTGGCGTTGCAGGAGACCCAGGTTTGATCCCTGGGTGGGTAAGATTTCCGGGAGAAGGGAGTGGCTGCCCACTCCAGTATTCTTGCCTGAAGAATTCCATAGACAGAAGAGCCTGGAGGCCTACAGTCCATGGGGTCACAAAGAGTAGAACACAACCGAGTGACTAACATTTTCACTTTTTCACTTGATTCAGTGTAAGTTCTTTGGGTCCTGATGGATTTTCTTGGGACTACTTTGGGAAACGTAACTAATGTGGGATTCTGAGCACACCATTAAGTCTCCCAGGGTTCCTTCCAGTCCCTCCCCATAAAATATGGAGGCAGTAGAAGCCCAGGAGTTCTCAGCCTTAGAATCACATTAGAAACAAGTGGAGATGTTTCAAAACTGCCAGTGTTAGGGTCTTACCCAGAGATTATCATTTAAGATCTAGGTAATACTCAGGTGTAAGTTTTGTTTTAAACAGATTTTTTTTTCCAATTTATTTTTTTGGTTGCACTGGGTCTTCATTGCTGTGAGTGGGTTTTTTCTAGTTGCGGTGAGTGGGGGCTACTCTTTGTTGCAATGCACAGGCTTCTCATTGCAGTGGCTTCTTTTGTGCAGAGCACATGGGTTTCAGTAGTTGAGGCATGTGGGCTCAATAGTTGTGGTGCACAAGCTTAGCTGCTCCGTGGCATGTGGAATCTTCCAGTACTAGGAATAGAACCCGTGTCCTCTGCATTGGCAGGCAGATTCTTATCCACTGTACCATCAAGGAAGTTGAAGTACCCATTGCAGTTTTAATGTTTATAGCTAGAGTTAAGAATTGCTGTATTTATTGATCTCAAAGGATCCTTCTAATTCCCATTTCTAAGGCACTTACCTACAAGTTGACTCCAGCCGGGCTTGACTCCAGTAGAACTGCCAATTAAGTACCTTTGCTTTCAAATTTATGTATCTTTTGTTTCAAGATTCAAGAAAGGCATTGGCTGTTAATACAGTAGCCTAGCATCTTTATTCCTGCTTATCCACTGATAATCCAGAATCAGCCTGAAATCATGTCAGTGTTCAGTAAAGAAGTAATATCTTCACTTTCAAAGCACATTGGTTTTCAAATAATTTTATTGCTTAGAGGTTGATCGAAGGCATTAACTAGAGTTGGTGTTTTTAAAAATTGTTTATTCTCGGCTGTGCTGGGTCTGTGATGTGGTGTACAGGTTCTTCGTTGCCATGTGCAGGCCTTCCCTACTTGCAGCAGAGGGGACTATTCTCTAGTGGTGCCCAGGCTTCTCATTGTGGTGGCTTTTCCTGTTGCAGAGCATGGGCTGTAGATGCTCAGGCTTGGTTGCCCTGGGGCATGTGGGATCTTAGTTTCTGAACCAGGAATCAAACCCATCATCTCCCCTGAATTGGCAGGTGGATTCTCAACCATTGGACCACCAGAGCAGTCTCTATATTCAGTATTATATATTTTTATGTGTGTGTGAAAATGGCCAACACAAAGTTAGTAGCAGGTTTCTCAAATGACTCCACAACTCTTTGTTGGCATAGTCGATAACTTTTCTCTTTAGAACAGTGGTTTTCAATCCTGATGGCACTTCAGAATTGCCTGAGAAGCTTCTGAAAAATCCTCATGCTCAAGGCTATCAGAATCGCTAGACCAGGTACCAATTCTCTGAAAGCTTGACTGATAATTCCAAAATAGAGCTAGGGCTGAGAATTGCTCTAGAATGAAGTTGTGTGGACAAATTGTGTCAAGCAACCAGCGAGTGATGAAATGCTAAGCGTGTGTTAGTCATCTCCTTGATTAGAAACAGCACCTCCTATTCCCCTGTGGATAACATTGTCAAAGAGGATTATTCTTCCTTTGCTAAAATTACCATTGTGTGGAAAACCTATTCTTTTAAATGTTCAGCATTATTAGACTACAACTATTTCCCCTGGTGGCTCAGAGGGTAAAGAATCTGCCTACAATGCCTGAGACCTGAGTTCGATCCCTGGGTCAGGAAGATACCCTGGAGAAGGAAATGGCAACCCACTCCAGTATTCTTGCCTGGAAAAATCCCATGGATGAAGGAGCCTGGCAGGCTACAGTCCATGGGGTTGCAAAGAGACGCAACTGAGCAATTTCATCTCTGTTTCTATTGAAGATAGCAAATGAAATATTTCCTTAAGTTGAGTAAAATCTAGGCCTGTCTTCTCATAAATCCCTTTGAAGATGATTGAAATAGTAAGAAAAAGACAGAAAACAGAAATTTTTGTAGGAAATTAATTTGTGAGGTTAAATTGCAACTCAAAAAAGACTCAATGATGTATGCCTTTTAAGTGTCTGGTTTATTGTTTGCTCATAAGTAAAATGCATTTTCCCATTATTCCTCTGTAATTGTATAGATGGTGATAATCACTGGAAACCTAAAGAGCCGAGAGCCTCAATACTATAGGATCAAATGTGTGCTTAATTGTCATTCTGGAGCTTGGTTCTGGTGTCTCCCTAAAGCCTATAAATCATCATCAAACAAGAAAATCAAGTAATTAAGCTCTCTGGCCTGAATCTGATCTATACTTTCTACCTTCGCATAAAAAGGTATTCATTCACATGGCTAGTTAAACTCTCTAACAATGAACCTGGATCAGGGAAATTATTTGCTAATGCTTTTACAAACACAGGTAGTAGGGAGCTGATCCCCTCCCAATCACACACGCCAAATCCACTGCTGTTTTTAGTGACTTCTACAGAAAGCTAAAGCTGACATATGTGGGAAAAGCATGATAAAGGTATTAATTTGTGGTTGTTGGTCAGTTGCTAAGTTGTGTCCAATTCTTTGTAACCCCATGGACTATAGCCCACCGGGCTCCTCTGTCCATGGATTTCCCAGGCAAGAATACTGGAGTGGGTTGCCATTTCTTTCTCCAGGGGATCTTCCCAACATAAGGATTGAACCCAGGTCTCCTGCATTGGCAGGTGGATTCTTTACCACTGAGCCACCAGGGACATTCAAAATAGAATTAAAAAAAAAAAATTCATTGCCTTCACAAATTACATCTGAGCTCTTCTCAAGATGACTCCAGGGCATGTTGCAAATACAGCAAGTTATGATCAGTTGCCTTTTATCCTCAAAATCACACAAAACAAGCAATTATTTAGAATGCAATAAATGGTTTAATAGTTATGGACTTGAGAAAGAACTTGAATTAAAATTCAGTCTGGGATCTGAATTAGCACCGCTGGAATATAGAAAGCATTCAACATGCATGCACAAATTAGTTTTGATAGCATATGTAAGTAAAATGTATTTGCTTTACTTGATAATGGTTGTTTTGGAGGACCCTTCTTGGAGTTGAACTTATCTGTATTAGTTGGCTGGGCATGATACAGGTTGAACGCCCCTTAGTTCCAGGGCCTTGGCAAAATTCACCTCCAGTGGCTTTCCTGTGCCTTTGGTAAGCTTCAGGGATCGGATGCAACCTCGGAAAGGAATGTTTGTTGTCAGGCCAAACTGGTTGAGGCCATCTGAAAAATGAAGCAGAGAGAGCTCAATTTTGAAATGCAGCTACTATGATAAGAGTGGAGTTTCCCCGGTGGCACTAGTGGTAAAGAACCTGCCTGCCAATGCAGGAGACATAAAAGACTTGGGTTCAAGCCCTGGGTCAGGAAGGTCCCCTGGAAGACGGCATGACAACCCACTCCAGTATTCTTATCTGGAGAAGTCCATGGACAGAGGAGCCTGGTAGGCTACAGTCCATGGGGTCACAAAGAGTAGGACACAACTAAAGCGACTTAGCACATATTAAGAGCATATATAAGTCAGCTGTTAGCTTAAGGTGCAATGAGAATGTTATGTGGTTTTGTTCTTAGCTTCGCTAACAGTTAAACTGGTAGCAAAACATTAACTTTTTTAAATAGCTATGTATTATGAAACACAGTGTGTTTGCTCAGTCTTGTCCGACTCTTTGAGAACCCATGGACTGTAGCCCGTCAGGCTCCTCTGTCTGTGGAATTTCTCCAGAACACTAGAGTGGGTTGCCGTTTCCTCCTCTAGGGGATATTCCCAATCCAGGGATAGAACTCATGGCAGGAGGGTTCTTTACCACTAGCGCCACCTGGGAAGCCCTTGAAATATGGGGACATCTACAATTAATGATGCATTTGAAGACATCAAACAAAAAATTTGGTTTTGAAGGAATAAGTTGGAGTGACTTAAAATTATTAAATTTTATTTAATGAACTAAAGTAACTGATGAAATAGTTTAAATATTGAATTAGGAATGTGGACTTTTAATAGTCACTTTATTATTTCTATTATACAAATAAATCCCCAAAGGTTAAGTTGGTTATGAGTGCACACAAAATCTTCCTCTTATTAAGGAGACAGTCCCTTCTTTTAGCAGGGCTTCTAAGTGCTAACTAAAACCCCATTTCGTAGACTGTAAATGAAGAAGTATATTACCTCTTTCATAATACTGTGGAGTTTATCCTTACTGAATCAGAAGGAGATATTTCCTTTCTTCCCCTCCAAAAAAAAAATATTATTTTTTTTGGTGGCACCACATGACATATGGGATCTTAGTTCCCCAACTGGGCAAGGATCAAACCTGTGCCTTCTGTAATGCAAGTGTGGAGTCCTAACCACTGAACTGCCAGGGAAGTCCCAGAAGGTGATATCTTCAAAAAGCCAGGAGCAACTTTGGAAAGAGGAGCTCAGAATTGGTCCCCATGACTTCTATATCTTTCCTTCATCAACTGGTGCTGAATATACATTTTGGCTGGTTTGTTAAGGAGAGGAGCTCTATATAACGGGACAAAGTTTCCTCTTGCCAAAATACTGAAAGACCATTCCAGGAGTCTGTGTTATTACAGTATTTTATTAAGAGGCTCTTGGCTTATTTCTCATCAAGTTGAGCACTCTTGTTTATGGGCACTTTAGGTAACTCTGGTTCAAATGTTATATTTAAAATGTTATATTTAATGTGCTGGAGAGGTAGTTTTGAATGCAGATTTATTGCTTGGGTTTCTTTGTAATATAAACTCTATAATAGCCTAAGGGGGAAATTAGCTATGTTTAACCCAATGATTTCCAGAACTTAAGGAAATAAGTTCCATAATATTTTATGATTCCTCTGGTATATTAATTTTTAAAAAATCAGAACACCGTTTCTGGCCCTGATTGCTGTTAAATGTCTCATACTGTTCATAAGCCAAATTCATTTCCTCTAGCCTCCACTTCCCACAAATGAAAGTTTGGAGGCTATCATGAGAAGTCCAGTCCCATGTGGTTTATATAAGGAAAATGCTCATTTTACATGCTGGAAATGTCAGATAAGGTGTTATTTATTGGAGCAGATTCTAAAGTTGGGATGCATGTAGACTTAAGTACACATTCTTGGACATACTTATAGAATATAAATGTGTTCAAAACCACTAATGAAATAGAGCAAAGAAATTCTCGCGAGGGTAGGCAACACTTACCGGGGAACCCGCCAACAAACACAGGGTCATTTGTATCAGCAGATGTAGATGCTCGGTTTGGGCTCTGGGCTTCCACCTGGTTCCCATCGACTGTCAGCTCGATGCGGTGTTTGATCTTGTTGGCTGTGACTTTATGCCACTGCCCATCACACAAGTGCCCTGGGACCCCAGCATCATAGATGGCTGTGAATCGACCGGCGCCATTGTCCACATGAAACATGAGCTAGAAAGCAGGACATTGAACGGTCACAGATGGTGTCATTAGAAGGGTAGCATGGTGATTCAAAAGTAAAAGTCATCAGCTGCAATAGTTTGACTTCAATGTAACTCAGGCATATTAACTTAAAATACAAATTTAATGACCAGGAGTCACAAATTATGCTGATTGCTTGTGGATATTGGTGGGAGCAATAGGCAAGATGTGTGAAGCAGACAATAACTCAGCTTTCTGAAAATGTGAAATACAATTTGAGGCCAGGCAACAAAAAAGATATGGTATACATAGGGGAAAATCCCACCGCAGATCTCTCTAGAGGGTGGGTGTTCTTAGGAAGATGATTTATAAATTAATTTGAAAGGATTTTTTTTAAGATTTTCATATTTTAATTGTATATTTTTTCCTTCACAGAATCTATTTTATATACAGGATTGAGACTTACGTAAATTACATTTTGGAGCAAGATCCATGTTGTAGGTACCAAAGACTTTGAGCCAGAAGGCCAGTTAAATTCCTAACAATTAAGAACTTAGACTGGAGTTCTTGTCTAAATGAGAAAAATCTGTTTTTAGTAACATGGAATGGTCCCTGAAACTTGAGAGGACAGAATTCTTTTGAAGCTGATGTAGAAAAGAAACATAACTGAAACATTAAAAACAGTCAATTTGGCAAAACATTTGACAAGGTAAAAGAAAAGAAACAAGGGCTTTAAAAACAAGATTAAAAGTACAAGTAAATAGGTAAAAAGTTTGTCAACTATACAGTGATGTAGATATCAGTTAAGATTTTACTATATTCAGTGGAATGTGTAGTAATGGAATTCTGCATACAAAAAGAGCTTGGTGAGAAATCCATGTGGATCATGATGGAACCTGATACCCTGACGAGCTGAAGGGAACCATGGTTCTATAATAAGCACGTGAAGAAGTAAGGCTTACTCCCACAAGATGCAGTGAAACTGTGTTTTGAAAATCTGGCAAAACTATTACGTGTTGCTTATTTTTCCCCCGTTTTGTCTCTGTGCTCCTGCATCTTTTTGTTTAACTGCCTTTGAGGATGGTTTGAAGACTGAGAGGAAGGAGGGAAGAAGCAAAGAAAAGCATATTTCAGATAAATATGTGTTTTTTCCTCTTGGGAAGTGAAATGTGAACATGGATGAAGTATGATTCCTGCTGAGGAATCAAATAGGAAACTTGTGAAATTTCTCATTTTGCCTTCCTCTCTTCACCTGAGTGCTGCAGCACAAAGTCCATGTAAACTAGTCATATCACTGCAGGTTGCTGGTCACAGGCAGGCAGGGAAAGAAAGGAATTTACAATTAGATTATCCATGGTGAGCAAACTGACACAAACTGTGGAAAACTCCTAAAAGACAGGAATACCATACCATCTGACCTGCCTCCTGAGTGTTTCACTGACTAAGCTAAAACCTTTGACTATGTGGATCATAAGAAATTGTGGAAAACTGTTAAAGAGATGGGAATACCAGACCATTTTACCTGTCTCCAGAGAAACCTGTATGCAGATCAAGAATCAGTTAGAAACTTGTATGGAACAACTGACTGGTTCTAGATTGAGAAAGGAGTATGACAAGGCTGTTTACTGTCACTCTATTTAACTTACACGCAGAACACCTCATGAGAAATGTCAGGCTGAGTGAGTTACATGCTGGAATCAAGATTGCCAGGAGAAATTTCAACAACCCCAGATATGCAGATGATACTATGCTAATGGCAGAAAGGGAAGAGGAATTAAAGAGCCTCTTGATGGTGAAGAAGAGTGGAAAAGCTGGCTTAAAACTAAGTATTAAAAAAAAAAAATCAACTAAGATCATGGCATCTGGTCCCATTACTTCATGGCATTACTTTCCTGCTATTTGGCAGGAAAGCTATGACAAACCTAGACAGTGTGTTAAAAAGCCAAGACATCACTTTTCCAGTAGTCATCTATGAATGTGAGAGCTGGACCAAAAAGAAGGCGGAGCACCACAGAATTGATGCTTTTGAACTGTGGTGTTGGAGAAGACTCCTGAGAGTCCCTTGGACAGCAAGGAGATCAAACCAGTCAATCTTACAGGAAATCAACTCTGAATATTCATTGGAAGGACTGATGCTGAAGCTCCAATACTTTGGCCACCTGATGCAAAAGGAAAAGACCCTGATGCTGGGAAAGACTACAAGCAGAAGGAGAGGAAGGTGACAGAGGATGAGATGGTTGTGACAGCATCACCAATGCAATGGACATGAACTTGAGCAAACTCTGAGAGATCGTGAGGGACAGGGAATCCTGGTGTGTTGCAGTCCATGGGGTCGTGAAGACACAACTTTGTGACTGAACAACCACAACACAGAATAAGTATGTTGAAAACATAAAACACTTGAGGTAATCCAGAAGGATGAAAAGAATAAAATTAGCCTTCTCTCAACAAAGAACAGAACAATGCTTCAAAACAGAGATTTCTACTTGTAAACAACAATACCATGAAGAGGCAGAAATATGCAGATGTGATGCTCACCTTTTCATCAATCATTTCAATACCCATTCCATCCATTTTTTGGCTGCTGATTCCCAGAAGAACTCCAGTGGTTCTAGTTGTGCGGAATTCAAATTCTACCAGAAGGTCCAATCCCACTTTGAATCCATCAACTGTAAAATGAAGATTAAAAAAAGATGTTGTGTATTCGAGTTTCAGTTCAGTCGCTCAGTCGTCTCTGACTCTTTGCGACCCCATGAAAATCAGGCCTCCCTTAGGAATTGTTAATTCAAATTCATATAGTGCATTGGTCTTACTAGCTTTCAATTCATGTGTTAGACAACTATACATTCTAGACTTTCACATGGCCGACACCTCATACTTTTTTTCTTGGCTGCCTTCCTTCCTAGACTATAAATTCTGTGAGGGCAAAGACTTTGTCTATAATGTTCACCATTTTATTCCTATGCTTAAAGTATCTGGCACAGAGTGGAGGTTTAATATGTATTTGTTGAATCAGTGAATGCATATGCACTCAGATTGACTCAGAAAATCTCAGAGCCAGGTGTGACTGATTGATAGAAATCTTGCTATTGGATGAAATCATGCATTTCAATGGTTTTTCTGGAAAGTTTTACTACAGCATTCTAAATAGTTCCACAACGATCTGAAAAGGCTCAAATATCCCCAAACATTTTATTTATAAAGAAAGCAACTGCAATTTTGAAGGAGAAGATTCTGGGACATAAATAGGCTTTTCTAGTTTATCAAGTTAAGCCATTTCTCTATAATTTTCCATATTTGATTCATTGGTTTATTTCATCTTTTAGCAAGTATTTAAGACATGCTTCTTAGAAACAAAGTGATTCATTAAGATCAGGCTAGACTATATCACCTGCATGAAATATTAGGGAAAAACTCATGAAGTTTTTTTCCAGGTCTCATATTTATTAAGCAAAAAATAAAGGCTATGTGTAACCACAGCTATCTTCAGTGAAGGGAGGCACCTGTATTTCATATATGAAATACTTTTTTTTCCTACTGAGAAATTTGATGGATTTGGATGAATAAAAGTGGATTTAGAACAAATTTTGAGAATAAAAGGTAGAAGAAGCTGAATTGTTCTGAAAAACAGAATAATTTCGTTTCTGTTCTAGAAAAGAAGAAATAAGGAAACGAGAAGAGTGACTTGAAGCAGTTCAGCAGAGGACAGGGGGAGTGAAGAAGCCATAAAACGCCCAGATACTGGCAACTGGAGAGCTTTTAAGGACAAAGATGTCAAGGCTTTAAATTGAACTTGTATGTTTTCCAGTGATGTAACCTCCTCTGACCACCCAAGTCTTACACAGCTTGTATTACACTATGTGTTGAGGTGATGGCAGGAGTTATTAGAAACTAGGGATGTGGCAAATTTTCCAGTCCAGTCTGATCTGGAATCCAAAGAGCCCACACAAGATGGCAAGTCAATCTGTGGATGTTAACTGCAGAGTCTGAAGCTGAATCTAATCTGACCAAGCTAATGCCAGATATCTGAATTTGCAGAAAACTTGGGAAAAGTTTTGGGCTTTCACAGAACATGGAACTTGGGGTTTAACGTAACCTCCAACATTTCAATATTAAACTCATCCTGTGTTTCTCTGTTTTCTGCTCTGCAGAGGGGAAGTTTCCCACTTATTGGAGAGCTCTGCTCTTCTATCTCCAACCTTTGCATGTATCTTCAACTCATCTTTTAAACCCAACCTCAAATGTCAATTCCTCCATAAAACCTTTCCTGATTTTCCCAACACAACTGAATCATTTTTTAAAATATCCCCAGAACCTTGCTTGTATGTGTTCTACAGTTTCTAGTTATTTTGTTTTTTTTTAACTTGTTTTCTTATGATTTCTGAGCATGAAGAATCTTAATCATATATTCTTGAAAGAAGAAATGACATCTTAATTACTTCTGTTCCCATGTTAACTGCTACATATTACGTACTCTTTTTTTTCCTAGCAAACAAATGCATGTTCCTATGGTAACTATAGGACTGAATGCATCTCAAAGTATGTTAATATCAGATTTTTTTGTTATTATGTACAAGTTATTTCATATTTTTCTTTCCAAATTGTATATTCACTGACAGGGATCCAAATCTGGACTAGAAATGCTCACTGGAAAGAGGGAGATACTAAAAAAAAGGGAAAGGTTTCTTTCCCTGTGTGCAAGGGGAGAACAAGAAATGGAACCATGCAAGGAATTGAAGAGAGAAAGAGAGAAAAATACTATCTCATCTCCAGAAAGAAAGGCAGATTGGGGAAACTGAAAAGTAAATAATTATACAATAGAAACATATGACCCTTTTTGTAAAATTACATTTTTTTTGTTATTGATTTCCAGGGAAGGAGATAGAATAAACTCTCCAAATAGCCTTTTATTTATTCTGTTAGTTTTTGTTAGAATCAGATGCATTAATCTTTAAGAGGCATTTTTAAAAATTACTCCTACAAGTTTTTATTTCTGGTTTAAATAAAGGATGCTAGTTTAGGAACCCAGGGACTTTTATCTTCCCACACAAACCAGAAGTCAACATTTGCACCTAGTTAATATTCAACAGGAAGGAGATGGAAGCACCTCACCTGCTTTGGCAAAACCTGTTCCATCAAAATATGTCCCTTTCTGAGCATTTGCGAAACACGTCCCAACTTGGTAGCTGGAGGTTGGCTGTTCAAGATCAGCAGGCGCTTCCACCATGTGAAGATTTCTAATGCAGCCGTCAATGCTATAGGTCACCTAAATGTTCAGGTCACAAGAAACACACACCAGGTTTTAGCAGAAGTTTGCCTTTATGTGGAATATAATCACTGGTAGGGTGCTCTGTGTTAGAAATCATCAGCCGATTGACCTGAGGCATCCCCCTGACTCCCCGGGTCGGCCCTGTCACCCAAGGCTTCAGGGCATGGCTGCAGAGAATCCCACATCCTGCTTCTCAACTAAGCTGCACCTAGCTGGGGGATATGACTGTTTTGATATTCTAAAATATTGCACACTATATCCCTAGTGGGACCCCTGGTTCGATAAAGGTCTGGGCCCCCTCTGGATATTGTAACTTGTAATTAGTATCTTTCTGTTTCATGTTTCGAGTGACAGTTTATTAACCTTTACTATATATACATTTTTTTTTCATAGTCTGTGTTCAAATTCTACTTGAAAATATAATTAGGTTTGGATCAGTGCTTCTTCCTTATGAAAATCTAATGAAAGCAGTCAACACTTTCCTAAGAAAATGCACATATACATGAAACTTGAAAGTTTGCATGAAACGTTCAAAGTTTAGGGACTCTAGAAATAAATCAGCCATACTCTGCTTCATTATAGTTCATGTGGGTTAAGGGAGGCAAGTTAACCACTCTTGCCACTCTCATTCAGAAGAGAGTGTTCAGAAAATCTCATTTTGATTAGCCTGGGTATCATAGCCAGTAGCTATGAAAGGAAAGGAATACTGATCATCCACAAGGGGGGTTAAACGCTGAGAACTGTAACCATCATGAACAACCGTCTTTGATGAAGAACAACCACGTCATCACATGTTCTAATCTGAGCAAAGAAATGAACCACACGTGTGTGTAGTGCATTTTTAAAAAACACTAATCCCTTTTTTAAAGAAAAGAATGCTTTCCAAAGCAAACCAGGATACGTGGTCTGAGAAAAATTTATTGTGAATATTGATTTACAAAACTGAGAACTTTAAATTCTGAACCCAGTATTGAACAAGATAGATACAGTATCTCTCAGTATTTGCTAAATCTCTATTCCTGAAAGAGTACCATCAATATTATTATTATCATCTTTTTTGTTGTCTTAGTACCTTCTAGATACTTGGTATTCTTCTGAGCACTTTTAATATACTACCTCATTTAATCTTTCCAGAGACCTTGTTTGTTTGGTATTATTATTATACTATTTTACATAAAAGGGGACTTTGTCAAAGAAAAATTAAGTAACTTGCTCAAGAGCACACAGCTACTTAAACAGTTAAGCACATAATCAAACCGAGGGAGTTTGGCTCCAGGGTCCACACTGTTTTTTAATATTGTCTCTCATAGATCTATCTAAAAAAATTGTCACTTCTCAGGAAAGATGACTTTCTATTCATCTATAATTGGGTCAATGTGACCTAGTAATTCAAAATACATTCATGACTCAGGCATCTATTTAGGCAACAAATGAAACAAATCAGACACTTACTGGACCGATTCTTCGAGTAGTGTAGTTAATGGGTAGCCCACCAACATACAGCATTCCCACAACATCCAGAATATCAGCTTTCTTAGGACTGATTGTTCTGTTGGAGGCATCATCTACATAAATAGTTCCTTCTTGCTTAACTCGCAAAATCTTAATCTACCAAAAGAAGAGGAGTCATTCATTTCAATCACAGATAATTTCAGATATGCAGAGTATAAGACATAAGAACTTTCAGGCTATTCCTTAGGAAAAAATGAAGTAATTTACTGAATGCCTAATATGTGCTAAACCCATAATAATAAGTGCAATTAAGAATATCTCAAAGTCTGTGTTTTCCATTAGTACCATCTCCAAAAGAGTACATAGTCTTTCTGGGCGAGTTTTAGATTGAAGACTCTTCCACAGTTGCTGGGTGAGCATATGCATCAAGAGGTATGCTTGCTGTAAGGAAACCTGCCAGTGGAGAGCCCTGTCAAGAATTAAGTGGGCTGCAAAATTCATGTCCAATTTCAAAAGTGCATTAGTTTGATTGAGCAAAGTCTGGTCTCCCCAGCACAATTTCAGATACGCTACATCCCTCTGCTTAATAGGCACTTCTCGTGCAGAATTGGAGGAAGGGCAGTGTGTCCAAGTTGCACTGATGTTTCTGCAGCAGCTGATTAGTCGGGAGAAAGATGGAAAGCTGACTGGGGCTGAAATTATAGCAGTGAAGTGACTTATCTTCTGGGGCAGAGTGAAGCAAATGGTGTGAAGACTAGCTTGAGCATAAAATCCCTGAGTCTGAATTTAGGAAAAGGAGTATGTCCATGGGGTCGCTAAGAGTCAGACATGACTGAGTGACTTCACTTTCACTTTTCCCTTTCATGCATTGGAGAAGGAAATGGCAACCCACTCCGGTGTTCTTGCCTGGAGAATCCCAGGGACAGGGGAGCCTGGTGGGCTGCCTTCTATGGGGTCGCACAGAGTCGGACACGACTGAAGCGACTTAGCAGCAGTAGCAGCAGCAACCTTGTGAAATGCTGGAGGACAACAATGGTTTAAAAACAGATCTACATCAGGATTAGAGTAATTGAAGACCTTATTTTATACTTATCTATGCTGGCTTCGGAAATGATTTTTTAAAAAACCCTCAAGGATAAAACCCCTCCTTCATTTGGCTACTTAAACTATCTTTCTTAATCCCAGCCTCATTGTGGCCTGACAATATGTCTCTTTCTCAAGTATCATATTTATTATTCTATTAGCCGGAGATCAGAATAAACCGTAATAGAGCTCCTGCATAAAATATTTGCTAGTCATAAGCTCCCTAGAAAATTTCTTATTTCTAGATAACAAATTAGTTGACTTTGAGTTTATATCATTTTTTTCCAGGTTCCTTAGCTTTCTATATATGACAAGTTCAAGGATGTTAATATGTAAATTCCAATAGCTAATAATGTCTTACTCTAAAAATTTAATTGGTCCACCTAGGGAAGCTTTTCTTAATAGGCTACAACAGGTGCAGAGACAAATTCTGAGTGAGTTTTGTTTTAATCAGGCAGTATATTATCTACTTGCAGTCATGCCAAAGAGGACAGTAAGCTGGCAAATGAGCCTTCTGTGCCCATAACAGTACCAGCTTCTGGGTGTAAGGCCAACATTTAAAAAGTTGTTCCAAATGACTGTTGGTGGAAATGATACCCTAGAGGACTTTAAACACAGTGTAGCAGATTCTTAGACTCTTAGTGTGCTCAGACCTGTAGGGGGTGGGAGAGCAGGAGAAGGGAGCTTTAAGGCCCATTTTAGTGTTGCCAGCTTTTGAGTTGGTCAAATATTATTTCATAAAAGAGAGGCCATTTTGGCCCCTTAAAAATGGGAAAATAGAATTTCAGAATAAATATTATTCCTTTACATTGAATACATAGAGCTTCATGATCAACACATTCCATTGTCCCATAATAATACTTGCATGCATGCCTGCTCAGTCCTGTCTGACTCTTTGTGACCCCATGGACTATAGCCCACCAGGCTCCTCTGTCCATGGAATTTTCCAGGCAAGAATACTGGATTGGGTTGCCATTTCCTTCTCTAAGTGGTAATACTTAGCGTATTGGGAATGTCTTCAATTGCCTGGCCCTAGTTTGTGGACAGATGTTTGGGAACCACAGCTGTATAACAATGATGGAATCTTGTGGTACCATGATGAGGCACACAAGTGTTCAACTATAAACCTATCCAGGTCTGACCCCATTTTCCTAGGTTGGGCAGTTGTATATGGCGCTTGCTGTATTTTTAGCCCCTGCCACATTTCAGTAGCCCCAGAGTCAGTGTCTGCACTGCAAAACAGTCCTGGGGCCAGGGGCACGCTGATGGTTGCCCCCCAGTAACCCCGTTGTAGGGCACTGCTGACATCCTGGGACTATTACCTTGTGCCACTGGCCATCATTGATTTTGGTGGGGATCATAGTGCTGGTGTCACCACTTCCCAAGTCATAACTGAAGTAGGGCAATCCGTTTTTCAGCTGAACTGTAGCAAAATCAGCGTGGTTGATCCGTGCCATGTAGAAGAGCAAGCCTGATTCAGCTTCAGTTCGCACTTCGAATTCAATGGTGAGACTGTGAAATAAAAGTATGCAAAATAAAACAGGAAGAAGAGCGTTCTTACCCCAGCATAGGGCGGCATCGGGTCACGGTGCCTTTTCATAAAGGATGCACACATGCTTAGTCACTCAGTCCTGTCCAACTCTTTGCAACTCCATGGACTGTAAGCCACCAGGCTTCTCTGTCCATGGGATTCTCCAGGCAAGAATACTGGAGTGGGTAGCCATTCCCTTCTCCAGGGGATTTTTCCAATTCAGGGCTCAAACCCTAGTCTCCTGCATTGCAGGCAGATTCTTTACCAGCTGAGCCACCAGGGAAGCCATTTCATAGAATATAGCAAAACCTTTTCAGAGGTGAGGACTTTCCAGGTCTGCTGAGTTTCTAAACTGGGCTTCTCGGGATCAGATAAATATATTTCTATTCTTTACTGCACTCAGTGAATTAAAAAAATCTCACCTCATATATTAATAAATCTAGTTAATTAAACTTGAGTAAACAAACACTTAGTACTTCCATTTATCAGTTCTTATCTAATATCTCAGAATAAATCATACCGGTTTTTAACTTTGGTGTCATCGAATGCAATTGCAATGTGACTATTTCTCGAAAGCCCAAACTGTTTGCTCCCTATCAGGAGAGCTGGTTCTGATTCTGCTGCACAAGGACCCTGTAAAATACCAAGGAGAGAAGAAGCAGAGATTATGGACTCCACTCTTTAAAATGTAATGCTGCTGTCTAATGGTTTCTTATATTTCAGTTTCATGTTCTCACATAATCTCGCTTAAGTTTCTGAGAAATAAAAGCGGTTTCTGATTCATCTCTGTAATCTACTGCATAGGAGGTACTTCCTATTAAATGTTCCATAAATGTGAAACCGTTTTCTTATACTGTACCCTTGAGTTGCCAAAGGCATGTGCTCAAAAATATGCATTGATTAATTCATGTTTCCACCATCCTTTAAAGTGTTACTTGCTCAGTTGTGTCCAACTCTTTGTGACCCCATGGATTGTAGCCTGCCAGGCTAATCTGTCCATGGAATTCATGGAATTATCCAGGCAAGAATATTGGAGTGGG
The DNA here is from genome assembly GCF_003369695.1 of Bos indicus x Bos taurus. Taxonomy (NCBI): domain Eukaryota; kingdom Metazoa; phylum Chordata; class Mammalia; order Artiodactyla; family Bovidae; genus Bos; species Bos indicus x Bos taurus. The sequence continues at coordinate 67,745,714 of NC_040084.1, read as the reverse complement.
TTGCCATTTCTTTCTTCTTTAAGGAAAACTATTATTTATACTTCTGAGAAAACTGGAATTTCCTTCTCACTTCTACTTCACTTATGAAGAGTTATCTGCTTAGAAGATTGAACAGGGAAAGTGACAAGCTAGCCGCTGCCGGGTTATGAGTGGAAAAATATGTTCTTTCTTCCCCTCCCCGTTTCTGTCTCCCACTGTCTTACTTTTTCTTGAAAATTATCAGTGCTAGAAGATTTCTGTGAATTTAGACTTTCAAGTTGGTGTTTCTCAACTTGCAAGTCAGCCATTCAGTCCCTTAGCTTGTTGCTAGGCAACCCAGCACAGTTTTTAATGTAACCCACCATATACCATTTCAACTGCCACTGTTCAAAGATCAGCTTCCTAGGGTGCTTACAAGGGAGACCTCGCTGCAGGGCTAGCTTCAGAGGCCGGCTACTTGTGCAGTCACTGAGCTTAATGCCCTGCTGTCATCATTTTGAAGTTCTTAATAATTTTTGAACAAGGTGCCTAGCATTTTCACTTGGCTCTGAGCTCTGTCAATTATAAAGCCGGACCTGGCTGGGTGGACCTTACTTGGCTACAGTAACCCTCAGCTCAATAGATAATCAAGGCTTCTCAAGTTACCAAAGCCACCTTTCCCTGGTCTCTATTTTCACAAAATAATTCCAAGTACAAGCTGCTTAAGAAGTCTTTTAGAACACGAAGTACACAAGAAAATAAATAACCCGCATGCTCTCAACAGCACATCTGTTTTTAAAGATCTTCACTTAATAGCACTGGATGGGCCACTGCCCCAGTGCATGCTGAGTCAGCAGAGATTCTCAAAGAGCCCAAGGTGGGCTCTGGATACAGAAAGCTTTTCCCAGAGACTGTACCTTGGAGATGAGTCATCAGTGCACAGGAAATTTTTCCTTGATGAGGAAAAGCCTTGCCCTCTTTTCTCTTGAGCTTAGTCAAATGGAGCACTCTGCTACAGCAGGTAAAAGGCTTTAAGTGTTTTAAAATGCTGTAAAATTGGCCTTTATGGAAGTATTTCCCCGACCTAGCTTCCCAGGAGATGGTCAGTTACAAAGAACAGACTGTGGCTCAAATTCACACAGATATGCAAAAACTCAGCGGGCAGAACAGAAAAATGCTATCTATTCATGCAGCTGACTGGGCCTCTCTTGGAATCAGCACATGGCACATTTCTTATTACACTGCCTGCAAAAAAGAGCCCACATGGAAAGATCTTGGTAGCTTAATGTCTCAGCCTTCAATGATGCTCTTAATAGAACTGGATCATTTATCAGCCTCTCAATATTTTCTGTAGAGACGACTATCACAACGTACGTAAGTAGCCTGCAGTCCTCCTCAGAAATCTTGAAGAGAATCTGACCTGCTGGGAATCCATCAAGTGGAAGGATTTAGCTAAAGCATCTCTAAACCCTCAACTCTGAAAACCGAGGTCTTTAAAAGGTCACTTTATGTGGAGGAATTAGGGAACTATAATGTGTAGCCCTAAGGGCTTCCCTCATAGCTCAGTTGGTAAAGAATCCACCTGCAATGCAGGAGACCCCGGTTCAATCCCTGGGTCGTGAAGATCCCCTAGAGAAGGGATAGGCTACGCAGTCCAGTACCACCTTCTTTTATAAAATTGGCAGTTGAAAGAGGACAGAGAAGTACCAGTGTAAGAGAATTTTCTGTGTATCTGCTTTAGGATTTAAACGCGAAGACAATTCTGCAACAGTCTCTAGTCTGGTAATGTTTCTGCTGCAAGCCTCAACGCCTCCTCTCACTTGGTTAAGGGAGATGGGATGGACTGTGTCTAAACTGCTTTCCTGCGGGCAGATCTGAACCCAGGCCTGACGTTCCCAGAAGGTTACCTGTCCTATCTCCTCTTTCTCCTCCCTCAAACCCCTTGGAGGGCAGAGTGCTCACCTGGCCACTCAAGCGGCTCTTTTCCTTCCAACCACATTTTGAAGAGGCACCACCTGAGATGGGATAGAAAGTGCCCAAGGTTTGCACAAGACTAAAATGATTTTGTCATTAAAGACATTTTCAACCCTGCTTCCCAAAGAAATTGAAGCTAAGGGTCTTCTAGTGAGATAATTTTAAGTAACCTTTCAAGAATAGTTGTTGCAAGATGAATTGTTTTCCTTCAAGCCAGTGTGAACTCGAGGGGAGGCATCATCTTTATGGACGTGACTTGTGTTATTTTGGAAAAACTGATCTCTGAAATGTGTTAAAACAATGATACAAATATCAGGGGATCATCAATCTCAGCATGTTACAATCCTGCCACCTTGTGGTGACTCTTTAAAGTACACATGGGGAAAATAGGAAGGGATAGGATGTGCTTGCTCCATGTACATCTCTGCTTGGCAGGTGACAAGATGTACGCAGACAGGACTTGGGTGGGGAGTCTAAACATGGCCATGCACCTGTTGGGAGTGGCAATGCGGTTGGAGAGGACTCTGAAGGAAGCTGTGCTTCCCGTAGCCACGTTTAGGCAAGTGGATAGAGCCTCGGATTGGCAATGGAGCTTAACATTTTCACCTTCATCCTGTTACTCAATTAATTTCAGATCAGAATAAAGCAGGGGTCACTTCCAACTGCTGACTTTTGGGTGACATTTAGAAATGTGTTATTGGATTCAGAATGACATATGATTGGTGGATAAACGTTGCTTGACTTTAGATTGGTGCAGAGTAGAGACTTTAATTGTATTGACCAAAACTGGCATCTCTGTTCTTCAAAGCACCAAATGATGAATGATTTAAAAATTGCATAATCGAAGTACAGTCTGCAAAAATACTGATTCACTATGCTGTGTACCTGAAAATGATGTAATATTGTAAATCAACTATACTTTAATAAAAATTAATTCAAAAAGTAGCATCATTTTCTTCTTTCATGAGTCAAAAATTCTAAACAAATGAGGGCTAAAATGACTTCTTCAAAGTCGGATGCATCTTTGTGATGCTCTTCTTTTGGCATGAATACTAAGCAGAAGATAATTTTTATGGTACAGACTTTAATATTCTGAAATATAAAACCCCTGTTCAAGTTTTTTACTGAGAAACTGAGTTATGTTAACTCTCTGAATATAAGCTCTTTTGGTAAACAGTGGGCATTTGCAGTTCCATTTACACACTAATGTCTGAAGAGTAATTCTTTGTGGTATGGAAAATGTATGTTTCCCCTTTAAATACATATCAGTATCTACTCAATTTATTGGCCAGGGCTGTACTTAGCTTTTAAAGTCATAGCATTAAATCTGCAGGAGGAATAGCTTTCTTTTGCTCTATTCTTTTCTACTTCTTTTTCACATCTCCCCCAAGAGCCCTGAACTGCAGGGACTCCTCATGGCTATTTATCCACTCCTCTTAGTATTCGCATTTTAGACTTTGAAATTCAAGGTTCAACATTCCAATAAACTTCAAGTTTAAACAAACAAAAAAGAACAACCATGCAGCCGGCGCATTGTATATAAATCCACACAGGCCACATTGGTTGGAAAGACTTGGTTTTATAAACGGCATATATACCTGCAGAGAACTTGTCACATTTTGATAATTTTCTGTAGTACTAGAAGTCCACACTCTTATCTACTCTTATCCTTGGCTGTCCTCCATGAGAAACATCCACAAATAGAAGATGCAGAAATTTTTTTTTTTTTTTTTATCCAGCGCTAAACAAGCTAAAGAATAAGAGAGTAGTATGAAGAGAAGATCGGAGAAGGCAATGGCACCCCACTCCAGTACTCTTGCCTGGAAAATCCCATGGATGGAGGAGCCTGGTAGGCTGCAGTCCATGGGGTCTCGCGAAGTGTCGGACACGACTGAGCGACTTCACTTTCACTTTTCACTTTCCTGCATTGGAGAAGGAAATGGCAACCCACTCCAGTGTTCTTGCCTGGAGAATCCCAGGGACGGGGGAGCCTGGTGGCTGCCGTCTATGGGGTCGCACAGAGTCGGACACGACTGAAGTGACTTAGCAGCAGCAGCATGAAGAGAAGATAGCTACCACACTATCAAATGAGATAATATGCGGGAAAAAAAACATGCGCTCTGATCTATGATGTTCTGGCATGTATTAATAATAGGATTGACATAATCCATTTCACAGGGCAGGGCTTTCTCAAAATACTCTTAAATTACCCTGGAGGAGAGTGAACATTGTCCTTCTGCTGTAAGTTGCTGGTGGGGACAGGTGTGACATTGTAAAGAAGGAAATGAAGGAAACAGAATAGGAGAGGATGCTGTCAACTGTGCTGGAACAAATAAGGGACACGTAGATGGGTAGTTGCCACTTCTGGAATTAACGCATAAGTCTTAACTCTTAAATTCCTAAAATTCTGAATTTTGATTTAAAAAGAGAAAATGGTGAGAATTGAAACTGATAGGAGACTTGAGAGATAATAACCATATCATGTTGGAGTTTGTTTAAAAACAGAATGCTCACCCCCTTTCCCTAACCCTTGCTCTCACCTTAGAAGTGTGAAAGGTTAAAGTAACTAGTTTTCTTAGAAGAAGGTTGGAGTGTTACTGTGAGCAGGTACTTTGCACACAGTGTATAATCTAGGCCATAATAATCCTTGTTATGCCAAGAGAATCCACTGGTCATAGCAAATACTCTTTTTCAACAACACAACAGACAACTTTACACATGGACATCAATCATCAAATGGTCAATACTGAAATCAGATTGACTACATTCTTTGTAGCTGAAGTTGGAGAAGCTGTATACAGTCAGCAAAAACAAGACCAGGAGCTGAATGTGGGTCAGACCATCAGCTTCTTATAGCAAAATTCAGGCTTACATTAAAGAAAGTGGGGAAAAACCACTAAGCTCACCAGGTATAATTAAAATCCCTATGGATACACGGTGGAGGTGACAAGTAGATTCAAGGGATTAGAGCTAGTACACAGAATCCCTGAAGAACTATGGACAGGGGTCTGTAATATTGTACAGGAGACAGTGAACAAAACCATCCCAAATAAAAAGAAAAGCAAGAAGGCAAAGGGGTTGGTTGTCTGAGGAGGTTTCACAAGTAGCTTAAGAAAGAAGAGAAGCAAAAAGCAAAGGCAAAGGGAAAGGCACACCCGACTAAACACAGAGCTCCAGAGGACAGCAGGGAGAGACAAGAAGGCCTTCCTGTGTGAACAATGCAAAGACATAGAGGGAAACAGAAGGGGAAAAGATTGGAGATCTCTTCAAGAAAATGAGAACTATCAAAGGAAACTTTCATCCCAAGATGGGCACAATAAAGGACAGAAACTGTAAAAAACCTAACAGAAGTAGAAGAGATCAAGGAGAGATGGAAAGAATACACAGAAGAACTGAACAAAAAAGATCTTAATGACCTGGATAACCACGATGGTGTGGTCACTCACCCTGAGCCAGGAATTCTGGAGTGGAAGGCAAGTGGGCCTTAGGAAGCACTGCTGTCAATAAAGCTAGTGGAGGTGACGGAATTCCAGCAGAACTATTTAAAATCCTAAAAGACGATGCTATCAAAGTGCTGCATTTATGTCAATTATATCAGCAAATTTGGAAAATCCAGCAGTGGCCACAGGACTGGAAAAGGTCAATCCTTATCCCAGTTCCCAAGAAGGGCAGTACTAAAGAGTGTTCAAACTACTGGACAATTGCATTCATCTCCCATGCCAGCAAGGTTATGCTCAAAATCCTGCATGCTAGGCTTCAGTATTACATGAACCAAGAACTTCCATACGTCTAATCTGGGTTTAGAAAAGGCAGAGGAACCAGAGATCAAATTGCCAACATTTGCTTGATCATAGAGAAAGCAAGGGAATTCCAGGAAAACATCTACCTCTGATTCACTGACTACACTAAAGCTTTTGACCTTGTGGATAAACAAACTGTGGAAAACTCTTAATGAGACGGGAATATCAGACCATCTTACCTGTCTCCTGAGAAACCTGTATGCCTATCAAGAAGCGATGGTTAGAACCTCATATGGCTGTTTATTGTCACTGATTTATTTAAATTATATGCAGAGCATGTCATGGGAAAGGCAGGGTTGGATGAGTTACAAGCTGGAATCAAGATTGCCTGGAGAAATATCAACAACTTCAGATATGTGGATGATATCACTCTAATGGCAGAAAGTGAAGAGGAACTAAGGAACCTCTTGATGAGGGTAAAGGAAGAGAGTGAAAAATCCAGATTAAAATTAAATATTAAAGAAACTAAGATCATGGCATCCGATCACATCACTTCATGGCAAATAGAAGGGGGAAAGTTGGAAACAGTGACAGATTTCCTCTTCTTGGGCTAAAATCACTGCAGATGGTGACTGCAGCCATGAAATCAAAAGACATTTGCTCCTTGGAAGAAAAGTTATGACAAACCTAGACAGCATATTAAAAAGCAGAGACATTACTGACCAGTCAAAGCTATGGTTTTTCCAGTAGTCATGTATGGATGCGAGAGTTGGACCATAAGGAAAGCTGAGCACGGAAGACTGATGCTTTTGAACTGTGGAGTTGGAGAAGACTCTTGAGAGTCCCTTGGACTGCAAGGAGATCAAATCAGGAAATCAACCCTGAATACTCATTGGAAGGGCTGATGCTGAAGCTGAAGTTCCAATACCTTGGCCACTTGATGCAAAGACTCATTGGAAAATGCCCTGATGCTGGGAAAGACTGAAGACAGAAGGAGAAGCAGGCAACAGAGGATGAGATGGTTGGATGGCATCACCGATTCAATGGACATGAACTTGGGCAAACTCCGGGAGATGGTGACAGATAGGGAAAGCTGGTGTGCTGCAGTACATGGGGTCATGAAGAGTCGGACACAACTTGGCAACTGAACAACAATAACAACAATCCTCAGAGTAAACATTATCCTCTTTTTCAGTAGAGTTTCTTCCATTTAGAGAAGACAAGGCAGTTACTCAGTGAGCCCCCTGAGTTCACTGAGTAAAGGCAGGTGGGCTTCAGCAGATGGGCAGGCAGACCTCTGTCATGGATCACTTGGATTGAAGACCTGGTTTGTTTCCTCAGTGACTCTCAATGTGGTTGAGCTGAGAGGGGCTCACACAGCATGTGTCTCTTCCCCAGTGAGGAAATCAGCTATATAACTGGTGGTTGTGGAGAAATAAATGCAGAAAAAACATTTCTTTCCAATTCATCTTTTAAAACATTTATGAAAACAAAACACACTTAAGAATATTTTTTGAAATGATGAAAATCATCTCTGGACCATATCCATCGTCTGCTGTTAGCATCTGATGCATTTTTCGAAAAGGTTTTTCTTATGTGTTTTTCTAACTATTGATACAGATACAATGATGCAGAATACAGAGTCTTATATCCTGTTTTCCCCACTTAACATAATGTCAAAAGTATGTCATTTTATATTGTTTCGATTGAACGATTTTAAGTACAAGAGTATGGTGACATATTAAAACTTGCATTTTATGGATCTGTTTTCACACTTCCAGGTACCACTAACCTGCATGGAGATTAACAGTGTACCCTGCCATGCTTCTAATTTTCCATCTTGGAAGGTAGCCAGCTGTGTTTGCAGTCCATACTTGGCATTTATCCTGACTGACCTCCTTGCATATTTGGTTACTGTGCTATTTATGGTAATGTCTACTTTCTCAAATACGTCTCTCAGTTTCTGTTTCTCTAGTAGGCTCTTAATACATATTTGAAATAAATATCATAAAATAAATGATGATATCTTACCCATCTTTGCATTTTGTAGGCTCTTAGTAAATATTTGTCATAAAACATAGCCTTTAAAAAGTAGATACTTCTCTCCACACACACACACAAATAATGAATGAAAATGAAAGAAATCAAATTAAAAAGAGGAAATATGTATGGTTCCATGATTTGAAACTCCGAAAATATGGTACAACCCAACAGCGATGAAAGATTCTAAAATACACAAATTTGACCACATGGTTGTAAGTATTACAATGTGCAAGTCTGATGTTCTGTGAGTCTTTCTACACCAACCCACAGGACTGTTACTCAACCTCTCTTTTACTTTTGTCTTCTCTATCAAGTGGATTGCTCTTTTTTGTAGAAGTTAAATACACTGCTGAGAGAAAACTGGAATTAGAACAGAAGGTTATAAGAAAATTTAAATGAGTTAAAATCTCCAGTCCAGATGCAAAAGGATCTTTGTTTTCAGAAAAAGGAGGCAAATATGATCTCTAGAAACCACAGAAGGATATGCTTGAGATCTCCTAAAAAGTTGTATTTTAGAAACACAACTAAGAAAGGTGATCACTAAAAAGAGAAAAAGAAGGGCAACTGGTAGGTCCAGCAGAGTTATTCACCAATAAACCAGAACAATTCAATGTTTACTGGCTGAGGGACCCGACTCAAGAGAATTTCAAAGGCCCTCAAGCTTTTGGTTGACCAAATACAGTACTAACGAGGAACTGATGGCATGACACATCTGCTTAAAACATTAAAACCTTCTCAGGTGTATTAGTAGAATATGACGACAGACCAGTGGAAGGAGGCACTCTGCTGTCCTCTGAACTGTGTACTCCAGTTTCAGTAGTATGGTCTGTTCTAGGTGCCATATTTTGAAAAGATATTTCAAGTATAAGAATATTACTGGTGGAAATAACAAAATTAGAAATTAAGAAAAATGCTTGAGATAATGGAATATTTAGCCTGGGAAAGGAGAGCACAGCTGTTTTCAAATGCTTGAAGGGATGTTAGAGAAGATAAAAACTTAATGTGTTTGGCTGCAGAAACACAATCATTACATGGAGGTTATAAGGATGTGGTTTTACGTCATTATAACCAATGGCTTTCCTACAACTAGAGCCTGCCCTATTACACTGGAAGAGCCTTGTCAATGGAATGTTCAAGCAAAGTTTTTAAGTCCACATCAAGTATATAAAAAGATTCATGTATTAAGATGGCAATTGGACCAGCTGGTCTCTAGGGCTTCTGCTTTTTATAATTCTAAGTTAGTTGTTCAGAATTTAGGATCCACTTTCCTATAGAATCCAAATGGATATCTGCATCCAGTGTCTAAAAAGCTCATTTTACCCACAGTGTTTTTAATTCTTTAATTGACTTGAGACCAAGGAACAGATAGGAAGGATAACAGTTCAGAGAGCGGTGTATGAGGGAAAAGGGGTGGGGATCATTCACCTTCCCTTTGCTGGGATAAGTCTAGCATAAAGCCATATTATGGAAGCACTAAGGAAACATTCTAAAATACGTGTGGCAGATCTCAGTATGTCTTAGGAGAAAAACATCTCCTTGAACTAATCCCCAAATGACTGATAGCCTTTCACTTGCTAGCTGTGCTGTGTGATCACAGGTATTTTCTTCTGTGAAATGGGGCTAATAATACTTCCAACAATATAAATAAACAAGAAATGATTAACAACTTGTGGAAATCAAATGAAATAATGGATATACTATGCCTGGCAGAGTACTGGACACATACTAGTTACTTAGTAAATGCAGAGAATTCGCACAGTATCTGGGGCTTCCCTGGTGGCTCGGTGGTAAAGGACCCACCTGTCAATGCAGGAGACAAGGGCTCAATCCCTGGTATGGTAAGATCCCACATGCTGCAGGACAATTCAGCCCATGAGTCACAAGTACTGAACCTGTGCTCCAGAGCCCAGGAATCACAACTACTGAGCCCATGTGCTGCAATAACCGAAGCCTGAATGCTCTGGAGCCCGCGCTCTACAACTGCAGGAGCCACCGCAGTAAGAAACTCATGTACTGCAACTAGGGAGTAGCCCCCTTTCACTGCAGCTAGAGAAAAGCCCACAAGAAAGAATCTTCCTACAGTATCTATGCGTGCATACCTTTTCTACTTTTCAAAGAACTTCCACATATATTATCTCATTTGATTCTTATAATAATCCCATCATTAGGCAATGTAGGTATAATATCCACATTTTACAGAGGAGGAAAAAATGATGATTGGAATAAATGGCCGGTTTGGCTTCTCATTTAATAAATATTTCTAGTGACAATGAGCACACCACTCAGCAGAACAACTAATTCCATCATGAAAACTAACGAAAAGAACAAAATGTTGGAGAGTTCCAAAATCTGCACTCAAGGTAACACGTTCCACCTGTCAACTGGCAAATATTATAAGTACGGTGCGTGCGCTGTCAAGAGCAGTGTGAGATCTTTGGTGGTGAGAATGAAAATGTGTGTAACCTTTGGAAAAAGCAATTCCTGTATACGTGTTGAGAATCTTGGCTATATTCTTCACTTGGCCTCATAATTACCCATCGAAGAATCTGTTTTTAGAACATCTTTAGAAACAATGAGAAAGTCTGATGTACAGAAGTGCTGATTAGAATACAGTTTCTTGTAGTGAAAACCTCGAAATGCTCTAAATGGTAACCGCTCAGTGAGCAAGACATAGAACAAGCTGTAAAGGCAGTGTCACCGTGATAAGGAATCAGATTGTACAACCAGACCCACCAGATTAAAATTCCTATCCTTCCACTTACTGACTGTGTTTGGGTTTATTATTTAGGCTAACTGATTCTTAATTAACTCAGCTAAAAATGGGGTGATGGTGTGTGTGTGTGTGTGTGTGTGTGTGTGTGTGTATATATATATATATTTTAGACAGCTGTTAGAAAAATTACTTATAATATTGGATAGAACCTGTTTAAAAGCTGTCACTATGATCATTACTATATGGTAATTATGCCATTTATTAAATGTTGAGTATAATGCTACGTGTTTAACAAACATCTTTTAAAAAACTCTATACTCACTGTACAGATGAGTTAACTGAGGGGAACAGATTGGCTAAGTAGCTTTTCCAATTCATACAGATGTGCTGGGATTTGAACCCAGGCAGTCTGACTCTGGACCCACGGTCTAATCAAGGATATACTTACTACCTTCCATTCTATGAAGTATTTTTTTATGTCTCTCTTACACAAACATACACATACATATACATCATATTAGACACACACATTGGCAAGATGTTTAGAAACAGTTTTACCTATGTACAACTGGTTTTTAAAAACAGAATACCAAGTTGTATACATGATATGAGATCTACTATGTAAAATTCAAATAAAAGGGGCTGAAAATTGATATGATTATCTCTGGGTGGTGCTAGTATAGGTGGATTTTATTCTTGATTCCGCAGACATTTCTGTGCTAACTTTTCAACTGAAAACATGTGCCACTTTATAAACAAGAAGATTAAAGGAGACCATAAATATAAATGAAAGTAATTCAAGGAAGACGTAAGGAGAATAGGCTTTCATAGACAGGTGACCCTTCCTCTAATTCTAGCAGTAGAGTATACTAGATATCCTGAGTAACCTTCTTTCAGAAAGTGACTACAAACACAGGGGTAAAATGAGAAAGCAATGGGATGTAAACACCTACGTGTGTCAGAAACGGGGTGGGTGCAGGAACCGCTGGGGTGGGAACCAGCTCTGGCTGGGTAACTGTTTCAGCTGTAACTGCTCCATCTTCCTCCTCAGGGGGTTTCTGATGGGCACAGCGACCAATGTCTGCGTTTTTGAAGGATACAGGCTGTGCGAAGTCCATAGGGCTAAGGGAACATAATAAAAATTCAATACTTTCTCTTAATTTTCATTGTCCTGCTTCCCTACCGTTACATCACATTTCCCCTTTCCCCTTTAAAAGGTCTCAGTGCAATTAAAAATTTGACTTGAAGATCTTTATTGTTTCCCCTCTCCCCCACCCCATGGTTTTGGATAATGTAGATGCAATAGCAATCCTCCTATGGGAAAAAAAAAAAAAGAGTAACAAGGAGATTGACTTACACAGAGTTTATAACAAGGTTCCATATACAGCCTTCAAAGGGAGGAATATTTCTGAGTGGGGAAGGTTGAAATTCAGGTGGAGCGCCCCCAATGAAAAGCTTTTTAACTTCTATTGCCTGTTCCACGGTCAGATTTTGCATATGCTTTCTGTCTTCATCCACTTGAACAGTGAACATGCTGATAAAATATTGAAAGTAAACAAGTGTAAAACACACAGTGTCCTATACAACCAGAAAGCAAACTCTCCTGCCACCACGCACCCCTTCTTCCAGTAGCTTTTAAGAGAGCCAAATCTGATGACTAGGAACTTGTCACTTAGCAAATGATATTGTTTCTTGCCCCTCTGCCTCCCTTGTTAGCTCTCCTAGAGAGTTTCTTGAAACAAGGTAGTGGTGTAGCTACAGCATTAGCCTCTGGTGGTGTTGACTACAGTGGTCCTACATGTGAGCCGGTGGAGTGGAGGCTTCTGTATGGGGTTGTAGTGTCTAATCGTATGAGGCTCAGTCGGTTTAGCACAGCGGTTTAGCACAGCATGGGGTCACGTTTTGTTTGGCTCTTTATTTCTTGGTTTGTGCCAGCTATTATCTTCTTGCTAGGGGACAAACTGTACTCCTGAGAGCTTAGATTGTAGGAATCAACAGCAAACGCTTACAGGATGTTTTATAAAGAATGTAGCTGCTGGCTTTTGAATGGAAGAGGCAGGCTAGAACGCCAGGCTAATTGTTCTCTGCAATGATTTTCTTTAGTGGCTGTTTCATTAACGTCCCTAATTTGCCTATGAGAGATAACTTACACATTACTAATTGAGAACCTCATGCTACTTATTCACTCTGTGGATCCTGGGGAAGAGAATCAGGAGGCAAAGAATTCTGCTGATGAAAATGACCAAAGGCATTTTCTCTTTTGTTCTAGAAGCAGGTTTTAAAACTTCAGTCCCAATAGTCAGCATGGGGCTCTTAGTCTTAAGTGTTAGTCAATAGCCCGAGGATCATGAATGGGGATTACTACAAACTAATTCACATCTGGAGAGAAAATCTGAAATATTTAGTCAGCAAACTCAGTTCTAAAATGTTATGTTACTTGATTTTATAAAGAAGAAAAACCACACATAGAGTTAGAAACAATAAATCAGGGCAAAGATGCTCTGAAATGGTACTGAACAACTGGCCCACGCTGGGACAATTCAAATGTAAGAGAATAGAACAAAGACCAGATATTGTTGTGGCTTAAAATGTCAGAAACATCTTTCTAACAAATATCTTTTAAAAAACTCTATATTCACTGTACAGATGAGTTAACTGAGGGGAACAGATTGGCTAAGTAGCTTTCCCAATTCATACAGATGTGCTGGGATTTGAACCCAGGCAGTCTGACTCTGGACAGATGCTCTTATCAAGGATATACTTACTACCTTCCATTCTATGAAGCATTTTTTATGTCTCTTTATTGCTCAGGTGGTATGGAGGGAGCAGATTGGATTTAGTTTCAAAGGCAAAATAGGGGGAACGATATATTGATGTTTTGCCAGACTCTGGAAGATTGTGTTGGCAAAATTCAAGAGTTCAAACTTATTGCTAAGAATGTGGGTGGTTTTATGAGACTTTTAGAAAACCACTCACTTCTGGGTATGTGGGACTCATTGAGAAGTACCCCTCATACTCCCTTTTTTTTTTTTCCATTTGCTAAAAGTAATCTCCTATATGCCAGTGTTACTTAGGCTTTGAATGAAGGGTTTAAGCCATTATTAAATACTGTCCAAGGACAGCAAATCTCTGCTTTTGATTAGAATTTTTAAAGATCCAGAGGCTCTCCTCTTTCTCACGTGGACTCTCTCTAGTCTGGTTCTGCCCCTAAAGACCACAACAATGGCCCTTTCTTACTGGATCACAGGGTGGAGATGTAGAGTGAGCATGAACTTTCAGAAGAAAGAGTCTGGACTTAAGCACTAGTATGAACTACCTGCCAATGCGGGAGACATAAGAGACACAGGTTCCGTCCCTGGGAAGATCTCCTGGAGGAGGAAATGCAACCCACTCCAGTATTCTTGCCTAGAGAATCCTCATGAACAGAGGAGCCTGGCAGGCGACAGTCCATAGAGTCACAGAGTCGGACACAACTGAAGCGACTTAGCATGCATGAAAGCTTACTAGCTGTGTGACCTTGGGTTAGTTATTTAATCTTGCTCAGTCTCATTCGATTCTTTTATAAAAGGAGGATAAGAACCCCTACTCTGAACCACGGAAACCATTAATGAAGGCATTGCACTGAGGTTGTATTCCTTAATAAGGACACTGTTAAAGGACTACAGTTGAATCCAGTTTGTATTTTACAACCTAGGAGCACCAAATCTAGGTCATTTATTTAGCACTTTGTAAAGAGAGAAGCCACTGGGCTTCCCTGGTGGCTCAGATGGTAAAGCGTCTGCCGACAATGCGGGAGACCTGGGTTCGATCCCTGGGCTAGGAAGATCCCCTGGAGAAGGAAATGGCAACCCACTCCAGTACTCTTACGTGGAAAATCCCATGGATGGAGGAGCCTGGTAGGCTACAGTCCACAGGGTCGCAAAGAGTTGGACATGACTGAGCGACTTCACTTCACTTCAAAGAGGGATATTACATGTCCTTTATGATTCTGGTGTGTTTTTTAAAAAGGATTTATTCGAAAATTCTTCACTGTGGGCCCACTATGCCCAAAAAGCATTATAAGAATCATTACAATACTATTAATATTGTGATATGTCAGCTATATTTCCTTAAAATTTCAATAGTTGAATCTTAAAGTTTTATAATATTTTATTACTTATATTCAATTTATTTGTATGAAATATTGATCTAAGATTTTTTTTTCAAATCACTATCAAATGAACTGCATACATGGTAAAAGATATTAAGAGAAGTGCCCTGAAATTTACAATTTACATGAAAAGCAAAACCTGAAATTTTTAAATTGAACATATTTTGGATGGTTAGAAAGAAATAATTGGGTTGCAGTATTCAAATCTTGGTCCCATTCTGGAAACCTCAAATTACTCCTGAAATATTTGCTCCAACTTTGTGGTCTTTAGCCTAATTCTGTCCCTGTGTGAAGAATGCTTTCATGGAGAATACCTATGTGCCTAAGCTTCTACTCCAGGCTCTTAGGGTTTACTGTTTTTATCCAGTTAGAACTACTGGCCATTTAGGTGGACTTCAGGAGGAAGATCAGAGGGCCAAGCAGTTATAAAAGGCAGAGGATCACTGGAGTACTAGGGAATTAGACACCAAAGTAAAGGAGGTGAAGTCTTTGCGGAGGGAGGAGTAGAGAAGGAAAGAAAATGAGAAAGGAAGTGTAAAGAGAGTAAATACTGAAAAGCTTGCCTCTCAATTTGATAAAAATCTACTAATTTTATGAGGCAGTATTGTTTGAGGAAAGGAAACAATTGACATCTACAGTCTAAATAGTATTGGAAGAAAGCAAGTATTTCCAAGTTAACAAGAGTCTCATCATCAACATCAAGTAATACAAACCTCTGAGGTCACAGAGGTGAGAATAAATACCTAGCAAGCACAGATGAGGTGTTAAAGTCAAGTATATCTGGGCTTAAATCCTGCCTGTTATTTACTAGCTATGTGATTTGGGGTAAATTAGTTAATATTTCCTCATCTGCGATGAAAGGATATGAATACATATCTCATATATATTTAGAATAACTAAAGGACATAATTTTTGTAGTATTTGACACAGGGCATGCCATAAAATGGATATGAAGCATTAAACTATGTTTCTAGGTGATGTTCTTCGGGTCATTAGTGATCTCCGGTTAATCAGTTAATTGAAGCACTTGCTTAAGGGATAGGTAATAATTGTTTTTTGACCTCAGAGTGCTGAATGAGACATTATGGTGGCAGATGAGCTCTTGCTTTGCCACAGAGTGTAGTGACAACACAATATGTCTAATACATTATCCTTTAATTAATAGAGAATGGCACAACAGTTTGTTTATATGGCCAATTAACTGAATGACCAGTTTTCAGGGATGTACTATACCGAGCATAATCAAATAAAGGTTGGATGGATGGCCAACAGCTGTGAAGCTGGCATACTAAAATACCCTTCTTGAAGAGACACCTGTGAAAAGGACATCTTAGAATAACATCAAAATGCACTTGGGAATGTCAGAATCCTTTCCCTACAAAATAACATATTTTGAATGATTTTTTGGCCAACTATATTTCTCAGATCTGCATTTGCTTCTTGAAATTATTTAAAAACCTTAAAAAGTTTTTCCTACAATGAGAAGGACTAACATTTGGCAAAGGACCTGAAGTAAAGTCTAGAAGACTTGCAAAATCAGTATTCTAGAGCATTCCTTAAGGTTCAAATGAGAACATTCAGTTTGCATTTCTCTTCAGAGACCCTGACTGCAATATGTGCCTAGAAGATTAGTAAATGTTCTTAGTTTGTCCAAATATTGATCCCTCATTTGTCTTAATCATGGTTTCTAAACATTTCAGTTAGTAGATACTCCGTAATTGACTGAGCATTAATTCAGCCCAAAAGATAATGCTCTATATAACAGAAAAATGCAAAGCAAGGAAAGTTTCTTTACTTACAAGACATTGTTATTACTTATTTAAACTATTGTCCACACAAGAGGATGATTAGAAAATGGTCGACTTTAAGTAAAGAATAACATTTACTTGCTTGAACTTTTGCTATGCCTTCATACTGTTATATTCAAAAGTACTGTCTATGTTTTGAGGTTTCATCAAGCTTGATTTCCAGTTCTTTTCTATGTTTTCAGTCTAGATGGATCGTTGGCTTGGAGGTCTGAAGTCTCTGGGCTTCTGTTTTTCTCTAATTGTCTTTCTAAACTCACTGTGCTTGTGTGCTTGGTTGCTCAGTCATGTCTGACTCTTTGTGACCCATGAACTATTGCCTACCAGGCTCCTCTGTCCATGAGATTTTTCAGGCAAGAATACAGGAGTGGGTTGCCATTTTCTTCTCCAGGGGATCTTACCCTCCCAGTGATAGAATGTGCATCTCCTGTGTCTCCTGCTTTGCAGGTGGATTCTTTACCTGCTGAACCATCAGGGAATCCCCTTATCTGAGCTGTCATACACTTTGATGGAAAAAAAAAATCAAATAACAAATGACTTCCTCAATAAAGTAAGTATAAAGTACTTCAGCATTCTGAAAAAATAAGACATCGGCTCATAACACTAACAGCCAATTCCCTGACTCAGGGCTGGGAAGCAAGTGCTCTGGTGGATCAGCAGAGAGGCAGCCTCTGTGCCCTGATGGCAAGACAGCAGCCTCTGCCCTCTCTCAACTCTGGCCCCTCACAGAGCTGTGGTGCAGGGACCCTGCACACCTTGGCAGGGGCCAGGTGTGAGGCCCGCACAGAGCAGGGCTCCGTGGGTCCTGCAGCTGCTGCCCTGCTCTGTATTTGTGACAGATTTCTAAGCAGCAGCCATAACTGCCTTGGAATCCGAATGAAATGGCAGCTGCCAAAGGCTGCGGGCCCCAGCTGAGCTGCTCTGCGCTGTTTCACCACCCACATATGCCTTATTTGAGAAGAGAGTATTTGAGAGGTGCAGAGGGAGAGATTTTTCTTAGCTATGGCTTCAGAAGATGCATTTGGTTTTCCAGAGGTGAAGAGGAGAGCTGCTCAGCAGAAAAAACGTTAAGAATAAAACTCCTAAGGGTCAAGGTAAATGAAGTTCCCAAAGTATGAAATATAAAGAAGATAAAATTAAGCTACTTGACACTTCAGCAATGTGTCGTCTGTCCATACACACAAAGGTCCAGTTAAGGACTAAGGCGAGCAAAAGTTCGTGTTAGTTACGACAGTACAGTCAGTCGCCAGAACTGTTGTTACCCTCTAGTTCTCTCTACATGAACAGAATGCTCTCTCCCGTCGTGAAACAGACTCGGCTCCGGTTTGACGACAATTTTCCTCATTGTGCGCGCCCCTGTGGAGAGATGCACTTCCAGCCGGCCCTTGTTCAGGAAGATCGCATAATAGGCCTGCAACAGCAAATGGTTATTGAAGACGAAAGGAGTCTCGTCTACGACCTAGCTTAGTTACCTGAAAGAACGGCAGATTCATCTGCTCTGTGAGCTTACCTGAGAAGTTAAGACTCAATATTTTCTTACAGAGTATTTAAAGCAGCTGGAAATAGCTTTACAATCACTTACCATTTCTGCTTGTTAGGTGATGTGGAAAGGGAGATAGTAAGAGAGCCATCTCTGCAAAGCAGATTTGCGATGCTGAAAGGAACAGCTGTGCTCGCATTGGGCTTCTAATTCACAAAACCCATCAGGAAACAAAGGGGGTTAATAAAACCCCTCTCCCTTGCATTCACAGATGGACAGCTAGCTTCTGGAAATCAGGTCTCACTCCCGCCTCAGGGCATTTTGAGTGTTTAGATTTCAATTCCTTCTCTAGGCTGGTGGAATGGATTGTTATCACCAACACCTAACTTGTCTCCCACATTTAGAAAGAAGGCAGACAATTTTTCATCCATAAACACGACTGCTTTCTTCTTGCCACTGTTACTATAGCAACAGTGTAGTTTTTTGAGATCAGTTTGTGAACCCCAGGGAAACTGAATGCAGTCCTCATCCCCAAAGCTGACACCACTGCGTGCTCCTTTTCAAGTGGAGCAAGGGGCCCCCTGCCACACACGATCACTCGGTCCTCCGCGAGTCACCACAAGGCGGTGGAGATGGTTTCAGTCAAATATCACAGTGTCTCCAACAGTTTGCAAAATCAGCTGTGTTGCTGCGTGTCCCATGCAAAATGCCCAGAGGACCTGGATCAGTGTCGCCATCCATCAGAAAGGGGCAACTGCCATGTAAGCACTCAATTAAAGTTGTTTTTTAAGCTGATTGAGGTCTCAAACCCCGTTAGCAGAACATAATCACAAATGACCCTGTGAGTATCAAAACTGGTAGCTTTGAAAAATAAAGTATGTCATTTAACCAGTTTGATTCTACAACAGAAATGAATTATTTATTTAATATTGTTTCCTCTTTCAGACAGCAATAACAGATTTTAAAACAGATATTAAAAAAATAAAACATATTCATTAAAATGTTGAAGCATTAACATGTTATTTCTAATTTGTACTATAGCACTTAATATTTTCTCATTTTAATTGTTTTAATGAAAAAGTTTTATTTTAAGAACTATCCTGACAACTGATGATTCAAGCCTATTCATGTGGTTCTGATGAGGAGAAATCTGAAACTGAGAGGTGGTATTTAGTTACTTGACTGTGATCCAGGGCACAGATATCCTTTAGTGAAAATCTATCTCAGAATGTTTGATCTGGTCCTTTTATTATAATAACTGGCTTATTATTTAAATTTATTTAATAAATTTTTTGTATTTTGGATTAAAAGGCAAAGACTTTAGGAGAACATTTATTTTTATCATACTTATTCCATACTTGTTATGCACAATATAAAATGAGATAGAACATTACTTCTTCTCCCTCTAATTTAAAAAAATGTTTTTTTTTCCTTCCCAAAGAAATTCTTTTCTTCCTTAAGGTCATAGGTTATCCTTTTACATTTTCTTCTAAACATTTTAAAGTTTTTTCCTTTCATATTTAAGACTTTAATTCACTGGGAATTAATTTTCTGTTTAACATGAAATAGAAATTACTTCATTTTTTTGTCTAAATGGATAATGAATTGCCCCAGAATCATTCACTGAAAGGTTCACTTTTTTCGCTGATGATGTGCAATGCTACCTACTGCCAAATGTCATTTCCATCTATACTTGGCTCTCTCTCTTATGTTCCACTGACACAGAGTTATCCATGTATTAATGCTACACAACCATGATTCAAAACTGCTAGAACAGTCTTCCAACTTATTCTATTTCATAACTTTCTTGGACTTTTGATATTAATTTTAGAATTTGTTCTGATTTACAAAAAGATAAGGTGACATATACTAACGCATATATATGGAATTTAGAAAGATGGTAACAATAACCCGGTGTACGAGACAGCAAAAGAGACACTGATGTATAGAACAGTCTTATGGACTCTGTGGGAGAGGGAGAGGGTGGGAAGATGTGGGAGAATGGCAGTGAAACATGTAAAATATCATGTAGGAAACGAGTTGCCAGTCCAGGTTCGATGCATGATGCTGGATGCTTGGGGCTGGTGCACTGGGACGGCCCAGAGGGATGGTATGGGGAGGGAGGAGGGAGGAGGGTTCGGGATGGGGAACACATGTATACCTGTGGCGGATTCATTTTGATATTTGGCAAAACTAATACAATTATGTAAAGTTTAAAAATAAAATAAAATTGGAAGAATAAAAAAAAAAAAAAACTCAACATTCAAAAAATGAAAAAAAAAAAAAAGATAAGGTGATATTTTCATTGAAGGCAAACCTACATATCATTTTATGGAGAATTGGAATATTTTTAACACTGAGTCTTTCCATTAACATAATGACTTTATTAAGTAGTCTGTTATACATTTTCAATAAATTTTATAATTTTTCCAGTATAGGTCTTATGTTTGTTTTATTTCTTGTTAAATTATATATTTTTTCTTGTACTATATTTATTTATTCTTTTTTTATTGCATCGGCTAAGACCAGTATGAAAGAAAAGTGTAAGTGAAGTCGCTCAGTCGTGTCTGACTCTTTGCGACCCCATAGACTGTAGCCTACCAGGCTCCTCTGTCCATGGGATTTTCCAGGCAATAGTACTGGAGTGGATTGCCATTTCCTTCTCCAGGGGATCTTCCCAACCCAGGGCTCGAACCCGGGTCTCCCACATTGTAGACAGACGCTTTACTGTCTGAGCCACCAGGGAAGTTCAGTATAGCAATAATATTTATCTTTTCTTGGGCTTGATTTTATAGGAAATGTTTATGTTTTCCTATCATTCTCTTTTTAATTTACTAAGTCTTTTGTTATTGTTATTTTTGATCAGGAATGGGTGTTTAGTTTAGTTACAAGTGTTCTCTATGTCTATCAAGATGATTATATGATTTTCAGACTTTCTAATATCAAACCACCTTTGTGTTCTGTAGATAATGCAAGTTACTCATGGTTGCACATTTTTGGATTTTATTTGTCAGTACAGGTGAATGACATGAGGTACTGACCCTCCACACAGTCAAAAATCAGAGCATAACTTATAGTTGGCCCTCCCTTTATTCAGTTCCTCCATATCAGATATTCTGCATCCTCAGTTTCAAACAACCTTGGACCATGTAATACCGTTGTATTTACCACTGAAGAAAAAATTCACATACAAGTGGACCTGTGTGATCAAACTCATATTTTCAAGTGTCAACTGTATTTTGTTATTTTCTTTTTTTGGTGGTGGGGAGAAAAGAATATTATTACATCAGATCAGATCAGATCAGATCAGTCGCTCAGTCATGTCCGACTCTTTGCGACCCCAGAATTGCAGCACACCAGGCCTCCCTGTCCATAGCCAATTCCCGGAGCTCACTGAGACCCACATCCATTGAGTCAGTGACGCCATCCAGCCATCTCATCCTCTGTTGTCCCCTTCTCCTCCTGCCCCCAATCCCTCCCAGCATCAGAGTCTTTTCCAATGAGTTAACTCTTCACATGAGGTGGCCAAAGTACTGGAGTTTCAGCTTTAGCATCATTCCTTCCAAAGAACACCCAGGGCTGATCTCCTTCAGAATGGACTGGTTGGATCTCCTTGCAGTCCAAGGGACTCTCAAGAGTCTTCTCCAACACCACAGGTCAAAAGCATCAATTCTTCGGTGCTCAGCCTTCTTCACAGTCCAACTCTCACATCCATACATGACCACAGGAAAAACCACAGCCTTGACTAGACGAACCTTTGCTGGCAAAGTCATGTCTCTGCTTTTGAATATGCTATCTAGGTTGGTCATAACTTTCCTTCTAAGGAGTAAGTGTCTTTTAATTTCAAGGCTGCAGTTACCATCTGCAGTGATTTGGGAGCCCAGAAGAATAAAGTCTGACACTGTTTCCACTGTTTCCCCATCTATTTCCCATGAAGTGATGGGACCAGATGCCATGATCTTCGTTTTCTGAATATTGAGCTTTAACCCAACTTTTTCACTCTCCACTTTCACTTTCATCAAGAGGCTTTTGAGTTCCTCTTCACTTTCTGCCATAAGGGTGGTGTCATCTGCATATCTGAAGTTATTGATATTTCTCCCAGCAATCTTGATTCCAGCTTGTGCCTCTTCCAGTCCAGCGTTTCTCATGATGTACTCTGCATATAAGTTAAATAAACAGGGTGATAATATACAGCCTTGACGTACTCCTTTTCCTATTTGGAACCAGTCTGTTGTTCCATGTTCAGTTCTAACTGTTGCTTCCTGACCTGCATATAGGTTTCTCAAGAGGCAGATCAGGTGGTCTGGTATTCCCATCTCTTTCAGAATTTTCCACAGTTTCTTGTGATCCACACAGTCAAAGGCTTTGGCATAGTCAATAAAGCAGATAGATATTTTTCTGGAACTCTCTTGCTTTTTCCATGATCCAGCAGATGTTGGCAATTTGATCTCTGGTTCCTCTGCCTTTTCTAAAACCAGCTTGAACATCAGGAAGTTCATGGTTCACATATTGCTGAAGCCTGGCTTGGAGAATTTTGAGCATTACTTTACTAGCGTGTGAGATGACAGCAATTGTGTGGTAGTTTGAGCATTCTTTGGCATTGCCTTTCCTTGAGAAGGCAATGGCACCCCACTCCAGTACTCTCGCCTGGAGAATCCCATGGATGGAGGAGCCTGGTGGGCTGCAGTTCATGGGGTCTCTAAGAGTCGGACATGACTGAGCGACTTCACTTCACTTTTCTTTGGGATTGGAATGAAAACTGACCTTTTCCAGTCCTGTGGCCACTGCTGAGTTTTCCAAATTTGCTGGCATATTGAGCGCAGCACTTTCACAGCATCATCTTTCAGGATTTGGAATAGCTCAACTGGAATTCTATCACTTCCACTAGCTTTGTTCGTAGTGATGCTTTCTAAGGCCCACTTGACTTCACATTCCAGGATGTCTGGCTCTAGGTCAGTGATCACACCATCGTGATTATCTGCGTCGTGAAGATCTTTTTTTGTACAGTTCTTCTGTGTATTCTTGCCATCTGTTCTTAATATCTTCTGCTTCTGTTAGGTCTATACCATTTCTGTCCTTTATAGAGCCCATCTTTGCATGAAATGTTCCTTTGGTATCTCTGATTTTCTTGAAGAGATCTCCAGTCTTTCCCATTCTGTTGTTTTCCTCTATTTCTTTGCATTGATTGCTAAAGAAGGCTTTCTTATTATTACCTACTATTATTAAATAGTGGTTTAAATTATTAAACTTTAAATGATAAAAGTGATTTTAATAATCCTATAATCACAAACAATACAGCCTGATTTACAGGGATGCATGCATATTTATAAAGGATATGTTTACAAAGTACTCTAAGCTTTGGCCATGGCAGATTAGGTAATTCCTAAGAATGCTTTCACTGAGAAAAACTAGATTAAAAGGAAAAAATGTGTTATCTTTAAAAGTATAGTTGAAAGTATTGGAGGAATATCCATGCAGTAAAGACTTATGGTGCCTAGATGTGGACGACTAAGAGCTAGCTTTTAACAGAATTGAATGGGTGCTGCTGCTGCTACTGCTGCTAAGTCACTTCAGTCGTGTCCGACTCTGTGGGACCCCATAGACGGCAGTCCACCAGGCTCCTCTGTCCCTGGGATTCTCCAGGCAAGAACACTGGAGTGGGTTGCCATTTCCTCCTCCAATGCATGAAAGTGAAAAGTGAAAGTGAAGTTGCTCAGTCGTGTCCGACCCTCAGCGACCCCATGAACTGCAGCCTACCAGGGTCCTCCATCCATGGGATTTTCCAGGCAAGAGTACTGGAGCGTGGTGCCATTGCCTTCTCCGAATTGAATGGCTAGATGGTAGGAAAACAGAAGTTCACAAAGCAGACTCTGTGTAGGCTTTATTTTGATGTCACTATCGTGACACTGTGTTGGTTGTGTTTTCTTTGTCTTCTATCCAGTCCATTCTTTGCTTTCTTGGTGTCCAGAGAAGGCGGAGCAGTTAGGCGCCAACAGACTGCATCATGTTAGCTGGTGAAACCGATCCAAAGGGAATTTAAATTTAAGGGTCCCCCATCTGTATATCTACAGAGTTGGCAGGAAACTGGACTTAGAAGAGAATATTAATACAATTTGAATATATTTTAAGCGTTCTCTCTTTATATGTTCAAACTCATATGATACATGGATGTAAATACAAGTGCACCCACACCTAGAATTGACCAACAGAAAAATCCTTGGGGAGATAATTGTCCTAAAAAGATGATAATAGAAATAAATGTTTAAAAATACAAAGACAATTTATAAATCCTAAATGCCTCTCCTGAGTCTCTTTGTAAAATAATTGTTTTACATAAATATTAGGGAAAATGCATTATTAATTAGGTGTTATACTTTTAATTATTATTTTATTTTTGTTGTATTAATTAGGTGTTGTAATTACCTGTCCAGTTTGCCGTCGTTTTCTCCTAGGCGGAATGGGTGTCCCTCCACTTCCCAAGAGAATGATCCCAGACTCATTCTTGGTGCTGAAGGACAGATTGATTTCTGTTCCAACATCAATAGGCACAGGAGACAGCTCTACAAAACCAGGCTTGGGGAAGCTAACTGTGTAAACGTTCTTCAGGTAAAAGGAAAGAAGGGAAGAAAGCATTAGAAATGAATGAACCCTTAGTTTCTCCATCTCACTCACCCTTCTCAATGCATTCAAAGTTACTATGAAATATATTGTCATGCATGACAACTCAGAATGCATGAAAACTCAGTTATGCTTAAGAGCAACTGAAGAAATATTATTCCAAACTGTAATATTTAAGTTAAAATAAAACTTTGGGGTTCTTATTTTATTCTAGAACTTTTGATTTGAAATATAAAAGACCATTACTGATTATCACTAATAGGTAACATTTTCTTCTGATTTAAATCTATCTTGCTAAATCTTCCTTGAAAACACTCTCATTGATCCCTTGAATCCTTTTACCAACTAATTGCTTATGTTTTATAGCTAAGTCTGACCATGGTCTCTGTCTGCATTCTTTCTCAGTGATGAGTTGAGGGTAAAGATGTTCATTGTTACTAAATGTATAAAGACACTCTGGAGGAATGTTTAAAAAATCAGATACAATTTAAATTTTAAAAATAAATCAAATATTTCCTAGTTTAATTTTCTTAAAATGAAAACAGTATCAGTCTTTGCTGATAAAATTGAAACAGTAACATTGTAGACAGTAACAAAGTACAAAAAGTAAGAGTGTAAAAATCAATCCCATCCCAAAGCTGTGTAGAAGCATAGAACTTTGTATCCATATAATCCATTCATTCATGGATTCCTGCAGCCATGCAGTCATTCACTTGTTTTATCTTTTACAACCTTGCTCCTTTCCTCTCTCCTCCTCTCTGTATTCATACTGAATCATGACAGGTACGTTCATTTCTAACTTCTTTTTCTCACTTTATATGTGGGGGTATCTCTGTCAGTAAATTTAGATTTCAATCTCACTTTTAGTAGCAGGTCATTCCATTGTAGGAATGTGCAAGGATTTATTTAAGCAACCCCCTGTAGTTGGGCATTTATAGTGCTTAAAATGTTCATTTGAAAAGTCCTGGATTTTGCTGGAGTGAAAACAAGGAATCTTTTAATGCAGGATATTTTCCCCTGCAGTGTTCCAGGCCAAGTTAAGTGACATAAATGTTGTAAAATGTATAATCTGTTTTTGATTCCAATTTTCAAATCATAGAGTCTTGGATAGTTCAAATAAAACTACTGTGCAGACTTTTTAATATTTATCAAATATTTCAATTTCTGCTTCATATTTTAGTTGCAAATAATTCCTGGTTACTGAAAAGTACCTTTACAGAACCATCATTTCCTCCTATACAGGCTATTCATTTTCTGGACAGTTTTCCATTCTCATGTATATATCTTTTGCATGTGGATGAGAGTCAGGCTTTGGAAGATTAAAACTCTGAGCAAAAAGAGGTCAATATGGATTCTTAGAGATTAAATTCTGTATATACTTTCCTTTTTCCTATTCCCAAGCTTCTCAGGGTGGGTGTCTATGGCTACTTGTGAGTCACAGACTGTAACTAGGCACAGTGAAGACCCCATAAGTCCTGTTCCAGTCTTTAAACCTCATAGCTCGGTGGTGATTTTCTCTCTTTTCCCAAATCCCTTCGTCTCCCATCACAATGCTTTAAAATAATTTTAACTGGAGGAAGCAGCTAAAATGAATAGCTTGGTAATATCAGGATAATTAAAAATTTGTAAGTAGGATATATTTATAGACTTCCCTGGTGGTCAGATGGTAAAGCGTCTGCCTACAATGTGGGAGACCTGGGTTGGATCCCTGGGTTGGGAAGATCCTCTGGAGAAGGAAATGGCAACCCACTCCAGTACTCTTGCCTGGAAAATCACATGGATGGAAGAGCCTGGTAGGCTACAGTCCATGGGGTTGCAAAGAGTCGGACACGGCTGAGCGACTTCACCTTACCTTACCTATGATATATTTACCATTTTATTTTTATTTATGTTTAAAAAATTATTTATTTATTTATTTTTGGCTGCTCTGGCTCTTTGTTGCTGCGTGCACGCTTTCTCTAGTTGCAGTGAGCTGAGGCTACTCTCGAGTTGCTGTGTGTGGGCTTCTCATTGTAGTGGCTTCTCTTATTGTGGGGCATGTGCTCTAGGGCACAGGTTCAGTAGTTGTGGTGCATGGGCTTATGCTCTGAAGCATGTGGGACCTTCCTGGACCAGGGATGGAACCTGTGTCCCCTGCATTGGCAGGCAGATTCTCAACCACTGGACCACCATGGAAGTCTGGCATTTTCTTGTTAAAAACAAACTCATTACTTTTAGAATTCCAGATGGTGACTGCAGTGATGAAATTAAAAGATGCTTGCTCCTTGGAAGAAAAGCTATGACTAACCTACACAGCACATTAAGAAGCAGAGACATTACTTTGCCAACAAAGGTTCATCTAGTCAAAGCTATGGTTTTTCCAGTAGTCATGTAGGGATGTGAGAGTTGGACTATAAAGAAAGCTGAGCACAGAAGAATTGATGCTTTTGAACTGTGGTGTTGGGGAAGACTCTTGAGAGTCCCTTGGACTGAAGGGAGATCTAACCAGTCCACCCTAAAGGAAATCAGTCCTGAATATTCATTGTAAGGACTGATGTTGAAGCTGAAACTCCAACACTTTGGCCATCTGATGTGAAGAACTGACTCATTTCAAAAGACCCTGGTGCTGGGAAAGATTGAAGAAAGGAGGAGAAGGGGACGACAGATGATGAGATGGTTGGATGGCATCACTAACTCGATGGACATGAGTTTGAGCAAGCTCCGGGAGTTGGTGATGGACAGGAAAGCCAGGTATGCTGCAGTCCATGGGGTTGCAAGGAGTCAGACATGACTGAGCGACTGAACTGAATTGAAAAATGTACTAATATTCAATGATTATTATCAGATTTTACTGGGTTGATCAGTAAGTTTGCTCAGGTTTTTTGTAACATTTTATGGAAAAACCTAAACAACATTTCTGGCCAATCAATATAAGAGAGAAGAGCTGTGACTTGCGTTTCTCTCTCTTATGGGTTAGTGCCTATTGAAGAGTCTGTGCAGAATAGTCAAGTGGAATCAGGGGCTGCTAGGCTGCTGCAGCAATAAAGAAAAGATACTGAAGATACTTGATAACAGGGGACTTTGCAGTCCCATCAAAGCCAAGTCTTTGCAGATGGTTCCCACTATGTGCAATTTTCAAAGAAAAGGAGGCTTGACTTCTAAGCTGTGGACAAGATGCTAAATACTAACGATCATGGTAGAAACTATTACTTGTTATTTGAGTAAGCTCCTAACACATTCCAGAAAAAAATTAAGGTTGATAATAAAGCTATATAAAAGACAGGAAGGTAAACTAAATCTAATACAGATGACATGATAATGAGGAAAAGAAAAAAGTAGTGTTGGAAAGAAGAAAGAACCAGAAAAGAGATTAATATTAAACAGTACATACTATGAAGTGGTGTACACGTGGAAAGATAGTTTGGAATCTTTTATAATACTGTTTTCCTAAGTTTAGTTGATCATGATAATTTTTAGAAGTACTTCAATCTTGCTTTATCATTCATGCAGAGCTAAGGCTAGGGTTGGGGCTTCCTGGTGGCTTGGTGGTAAAGAATCTGCCTGCCAGCACTGTTTACAATAGCCAGGACATGGAAGGAACCTAGATGTCCATTGGCAGATGAATGGATAAGAAAGCTGTGGTACATATACACAATGGAATATTACTCAGTTATTAAAAAGAATGCATTTGAATCAGTTCTAGTAAGGTAGATGAAACTGGACCCTATTATACAGAGTGAAGTAAATCAGAAAGAAAAACACTAATACACTATGCTGCTGCTGCTAAGTTGCTTCAGTCGTGTCCGACTCTGTGTGACCCCATAGATGGCAGCCCACTAGGCTCCTCCGTCCCTGGGATTCTCCAGGCAAGAACACTGGAGTGGGTTGCCATTTCCTTCTCCAGTGCATCAAAGTGAAAAGTGAAAGTGAAGTCGCTCAGTCGTGTTCGACTCTTCGCAACTCCATGGACTGCAGCGTCCCAGGCTCCTCCATCCATGGGATTTTCCAGGCAAGAGTACTGGAGTGGGATGCCATTGCCTTCTCCACCAACACAGTATATTAATGCATATATATGGAATTCAGAAAGATGGAAATGATGACCCTATATGCGAGATAGCAAAAGAGACAGAGATGTAAAGAACAGACTTTTGGACTCTGTGGGAGAAGGCGAGGGTGGGATGATTTGAGAGACTAGCATTGAAACATGTATATTATCATATGTTAAATAGACCACCAGTCCAGGTTCGATGTTTGAGACAGGGTGCTCAGGGCTAGTGCACTGGGATGACCCTTAGGGATGGCATGGGGAGGGAGGTGGGAGGGGGGTTCAGGATGGGGAACACATGTACACCCATGCCTGATTCATGTCAATGTATGGCAAAAAACCACCACAATATTGTAAAGTAATTAGCTTCCAATTAAAAAAAAAAAAAAAGAATCTGCTTGTCAATGCAGGAGATATGGGTTCAATTCTTGGGTCAGGAAGATCCCCTGGAGTAATGGCAGCCCACTCCAGTATTCTTGCCTGGGAAATTCCATGGACAGAGGACCCTGTTGGGCTACAGTTCAAGGGGTCGCAAAAGAGTTGGACACGACTTAGCGACTAAAGAACAACAAGACTAGGGTCAGTAGGAATTCAAAACAGATTAACAAGGACTGGTCCCCGTAATGGACCCAAACTAAGTAAGTGAAATCTGGTATGAAGGTATTTAGGAAGCCATTAGGAAGAGACCAACCTCCAGTGAGCATCCTTTGGTAACACCAACATAATCAGGGCTGCTAAGTATATTGTACGGAGTTCTTGAAATTTCGATATCTTTGAGGCAACCAGAATATTTCTTCACATTTACTTCTGGCCTGTTGAAAAGTTAAATGGAAAATAAAAGCAATATCATTAGGACAATGGCAATATAGAGTCTGTGACTACTGGATGCAAGCCATATGGAGCAAACTGATGCACAGGCAGGCGTATGTCTCTCAAACTGTGTGCTGGTGCGCACATGGACCCAGAAAACTATGCTTCCATTAGCTACTGGTTGGATAAGGGATATTAGCACCAACTTGCATAAGCAGTTTTTATGTAGCTCTTTGTTCTCTCCTTTTAAAAGATAATCTCAACTATTGCATGTAAATACAAGGTATAGAAATTAACTGACTTCTTTTGAAGCGCTTCATATGCATAATGAAATGTGTTTGTTTTTTTCCACCCAAGAGCAGACACTTGTACAGGACAGCATAATCATACTATATAATGAAAAACATTAAACAAAATCTTGCTCAAAATTTAAAAATCTGGAAACATTTATTTTGAAAAGATAATATTTCTGCCATTGAGACTTTTGTTTTGAGGGTTTAGCTGAGAATAAGATAATGTCATATTTCTCTAAAAATTTTAGGTCAAATAAAACCTGAGAAACATTCTTTTGGATTACAGTTTCAAAAAAGATACTTTAAGTTTACAAATTGACCCTAAAGTACTTATTCTGTATTGGAGCAGTAACAAAATAAAGCAACCAAAGGACAAAACATACATTTAATTTTTCCAATAAAGTTGAAAATGGCTTCAGCACCCAAAAGACACTTGAATATTTACTTTTTGCTTACTACTTCTTAAAAAAGGATAAACATGCTAGCATGCAATAAGTGCTTGATAAACACAAGTTAACAGGATGTTAACAGTGACACTTTTTTTATCTATAACAGCACTGTCCAGTATAACTTTCTGTGATGATAGAAATATTCTTTCCTGCACTGTCCAAATCAATGAGTAGCCATGAATGTCTGCTGACACTTGCAAAGTAGCTCATGCCAATGAGAACCTGGATTTTTATTGCTATTTAATTTTCTTTCTTTTTCTTTTTTTGGCGACACTGCATTGCATATAAGGATCTTAGTTCCCCAACTAGAGATCAAACTCATGCTCCCTGAAGTGGGAATGCATAATCTTAAACACTGGACAGCCAGGGAAATACCATTAAAAAAATTTTTTTTTTCTTTAACTTAAAGCTAAATAGTCACCGTGGCTAGTGGCTACCATATTGAATGGTGCAGGTCAACAGAAATAGAAAAAGTAATACTTTTTTTTAATATTAATAAGCAACTCTAGGGGCTTCCCCGGTGGCTCAGTGGTAAAGAAACCACCTGCAATGCAGAAGCTGCAGGAGACTCAGGTTTGATCCCTGGGTGGGGAAGATCCCCTGGAGGAAGGCATGGCAACCCACTCCAGTATTCTTGCCTGGAGAATCCCATGGACAAGGAGCCTGGTGGACTACAGTCCATAGGGTCACAAAGAATTGGACATGACTGAAGTGACTTAGCATGCATGCAAGCAAACAACTCTAAAAAGTGTCCAATCAATACCAAGATATTATACTTAGTAGGATAATGATGAACTCTCCTCACTGTCCCATGGTGGCAGGATTCCTTTTTTTGCCTTAATAAAAAACATATGACATGGGGACAAACCGGGAGGCCAGCAAATCAGACCCCTGGCATTGTGTATCCGGTGATTTATCTCATGCTGGGTATTTGTTCTGTTTCTTTCTCTCTGGGACTGTTTTATTTTCTTTGATCATTTCCCACTTGTTCCCAAGGTCTCCCCCTTCTGTTCGGTCAGCTGGTTATTACAAAAACATGCCAGCTGGACAGTGAGAATCTTGCTTATATACTTCCTGTATAAAGTGAAGGAAGCCAGTGAACTTCATTCTCAGCATTCATTTGTTTCCTTGTTTGTTGAGAGGAGGTCTGATTTATCACGAGTTTCTCAGAGGTCTTATCAATAAAATAAATCACTCCTACAAGTTACACACTTCATTGTTTCAGGGAAATACAAAGAACCATTTCAAAACACAATGATTCAGCAAGCTCAACATTATGAAAATCACAGGGGATAAGTAATCACATATGGTGATCAGACTCCTAATGGTAACCATAGGCCTCTGTTTCCTCTGTTTGCCTCAGAGGCAAAATTACAAAGCTACACAGTGTCGTTCCAGAGCCTTATTAGCATATACTTTCATTGAAAGCCAGCCTTTGCCTTTTAGCCATCTCAGCAAACAGCACTTGACTGGTCCGTGATGAAACAACTTATTTTTCCCCACACTTTCAGTTCTATATAGTCTAGTTTCTGGTATTAAAAATCTAGCCTTTGCTTTAAAAATTTCTTTGATCAGCTGAGCTTCATTATGTCCTTTTGGGATATCTGGCACTGTTAGGTTTTCAAATACCAAAACACTCAGCTGGAACTCTAGCCAGATGGCACCAGCCTTGCACACATCTCTGGGGTTTGATCAGCCACGTACAAGGGCCTGATGCTTAAAACTTCCAGGCTAATACTGCCCGCCTGCAAATCGGAATTGACATGCTCCTGAGAAGCTAGGATGACTGCAAACTTTCTCATCGTTAATGCAAACACTTGTTTTACATACAGTATTTCTAGAGGCTCCTTTTATCTGACTCTATACCTAAATTCTAAATAAACAAGGCAATAAAGAAGCAGCTTTGCCAAGAGGTGCAAGGGCCATGTAAACATGTGCATCTTTGCAGGCTTGCAAAAAGCAATCAGGCAGAGTAAGTATTTGGGAGCACAGTTGCTTGTTCAGCAGATAGTATAGTACCTGGGAGACCAGAGTCTGAGGTTCAACCCAGAAGATCACTTTGGTCCCCAGAACTAGATTTGTGCCCATAAACCTGACCAGCTGCCCTTGGCCTGTGCTGCTGCAAGTGTGCACTAGAGGGCACTGTGCGTGGGCGAAACAAGTCAAACTGCAGCTCTGTGATGGTGGGTAAGCAGCATCATTTTTGTAAGCAAAGGGCAGCATGAGAATCATCTCAGAATGCATTACTTGCTGGTGAAATGTACTATGAATAAAGCTGGATAGGTGTCACTCTGCTTCTGCATCACCGCTTTATCTAAGAAGCCACATTGACCCAACCCATGCACTTGAAGAAGGCATGCATAAATTTAAATTTTACCTTGCTTTCATACTAGGTCAAAGGGAAGAGAAAAAAATGATTTACTTACAATTGCATTTTCATTTAGTAAAACCATAAACTATAATCATAAATCTTTTAAAACAGCATTTCACAGAGATCTACAAAGGAAAGTAAAATACCACAAGAAAGGGAACCAGGCATATACCCTTGACTGTAATGAAAACAGAACCCAATGGTGACCGTCTCCCACACTATGCTCCTAGAAAATTTTTATTTTGGAATTGAATTTAAAGCACTCATGTTTATCATTTTTATTAATGGAAAATGAACAAATGTTCCTGTGCAGTAATATTCATGAGTAGCTTATAAAGAGAGCTTATTGCCTTTTTGAACTTAGCTTGAACTTAATATATATAAAATAATTCATGTCCATCACATCTTTCGCACTTTATCATAAGAAGATCTTGCCTGTGGGCAATTACAGCTACGAATGCATGGCTCCTTGAATAGTCACAAATATATGTCTCACAAATAAATGTCTAAAGATTGTTTTGAAATAATGTGTCATACCACAGAAATATTATAATTATGAAATGCTATACTGTGGAAGTAAAAAAAAAAACATTGTGGTAATAAAGACTCACTAGGTATGTAGTCTGCAAACTATTTAATAATACATAAACCCATCTCAGTTAAATTAACATATACACTTTTGTGGATAATTCCTAAAAATCACTTTATGGTAATTAAAACTACATTACCACCAGAATAGATGATGCCATCTTTGGGTAGCCTGATTTTGGCTACATTTAATTCACTCATAGAGAATTTAGTTAGTAATCTGGCAAAGTAAATCTTAGACTTGAACAATTTGCTAGATCCCCAGTATTTAAATAGTATCTGGAACATAGTAGTTGCTTATCAAACACCTGTTGAATGAATAAACAGATTTTGGAGTAATAACTATGCCACTCTTCAAATACATTGAATCTGCAATAATTTTTCTGACCAGACATTTAAAATCTAAATTCCTAACACAAATACAATATCATGTGGATGAACGCAGAGCCAGTTTATCTGCATTAAGCTTATCAAATTATACACTTGATAAACTGAACTGGTGTCTGGTTTATGAATTTAGATACAGAAAGAAACACAAACCTCAGTTTGCATGCTCAATATCATGAATGAGACTGAAGTTCTACTGCTTGTTTGAGAAATATGAAAAGAACTGACCATCGTACTTTTCAGTTATTCTGAGACCATTCCAATTGTAATGTGTCTTTTTAGTGTAGAAACACCTAGGCAGGACGTTTGTACTAGCAAACTAAACAAAATAAAATGTAAAAATCTGGTGGTCTATATTTATAGTAAATTCTTATGGTTTGGCCAAATCAATTCATCCCATCCAAATTAGATTCAATTAACTTTTATTGAGCACCAAGTATTCTACAACTTTTATTTCTTATAGGCTGTTTTGTAACAAGCAGGAGATTAATGAAATATCACATGAAATATTTTCTGACACTTTTTAATTACTTCTATTTATTTTGGAATTAATTAAACTATTAAACTAAATACATCTCCCTATCCTGCTATCTAAAAAATATATGTGAAGTTTTGAAAAATATTGACATGGGCAAGAACAACTAATACTGCTTCAGCATCAAGTACATGGGAAAGTTCCATTACACTATTATCATGCTCGTGCTTAGCCATGAAATAGGTTACACTCACAGTATCCTGGAACACTGACTAATTTTCAGAACACTCAGCAAAGTCAGTGCACCATTATCTCTGGTGAATGTACAGCAGAAAGGCAATTACATTCAACTCCAGTTTCCACCTTTAATAACTTTTATAATTCTTTTTATCTCGTGACTGACTCTAAAGGTAACAGTGATTCCCATCTACCTCTTCAATAAAGATATCAAATTAATCTATGTTTTTTAAATCCTGGTATTAACATGTAGCACAATTTTTTAGATTAGGCATTTTCTGCAACTAAAGGTTATATGATACTCCTGTTATAATTAAACTTCAGAACTCTATTGAGCATAGTGACCATTTAATTAAAACGTAATCCTTAGCCCTAAATATACATCAAATTACCTCAAGTTCCTCAGCGTTGGCAGACCACCAAAATATATTTTGTCATCTGCTTTCAAGTCAAGACCGAAGTTGTTCCCAGGAGATGAAGTTGCTATGTTCTCCTCCTGGTTAGTATCAATATCTACAATTGATATGTTGGCTGCAAAGGAAGGAGAAAGTTTCACATTTTATTTGAGCAATACCAACCACATCTATATTAGTTCTGTTTCTTCAAGATACTTTTACTTTAATTCTCAAATTAACACTATAACTATATACAGCTATTTAATAATTGCAGAAACTACAACATCAATAAAATACATTGTTATATGATCCACAAAGAAAGCATGAAAATAGTAGCCTGAACACAAACCAGTCAAGATAAAATAAAAATGTTTAGATGGACAACAGAGAACTCATTGACACAGTTTTCCATAATACAAGTAGTTAGAAAATAAAATTAATATGTAATTAATGATAAGCAAATTGCCAACATCCGTTGGATCATTGAAAAAGCAAGAGAGTTCCAGAAAAACATCTGTTTTTGCTTTATTGACTATGTCAAAGCCTTTGACTGTGTGGATCACAATAAACTGTGGAAAATTCTGAAAGAGATAGGAATACCTGACCACCTGACCTGTCTCTTGAGAAACCTATATGCAGGTCAGGAAGGAATAGTTCGAACTGGACATGGAACTGGTTCCAAATAGGAAGAGGAGTATGTCAAGGCTGTGTATTGTCACCCTGCTTATTTAACTTCTATGCAGAGTACATCATGAGAAATGCTGGGCTGGAAGAAGCACAAGCTGGAATCAAGATTGCCGGGAGAAATATCAATAACCTCAGATATGCAGATGACACCACCCTTATGGCAGAAAGTGAAGAGGAACTCAAAAGCCTCTTGATGAAAGTGAAAGTGGAGAGTGAAAAAGTTGGCTTAAAGCTCAACATTCAGAAAACGAAGATCATGGCATCTGGTCCTATCACTTCATGGGAAATAGATGGGGAAACAGTGGAAACAGTGTCAGACTTTATTTTTTTGGGCTCCAAAATCACTGCAGATGGTGACTGCAGCCATGAAATTGAAAGACGCTTACTCCTTGGAAGAAAAGTTATGATCAACCTAGATAGCATATTCAAAAGCAGAGACATTACTTTGCCAGCAAAGGTCCATCTAGTCAAGGTTATGGTTTTTCCAGTGGTCATCTATGGATGTGAGAGTTGGACTGTGAAGAAAGCTGAGCGCTGAAGAATTGATGCTTTTGAACTGTGGTGTTGGAGAAGACTCATGAGAGTCCCTTGGACTGCAAGGAGATCCAACCAGTCCATTCTAAAGGAGATCGGCCCTGGCATTTCTTTGGAAGGAATGAATCTAAAGCTGAAACTCCAGTACTTTGGCCACCTCATGTGAAGAGTTGACTCATTGGAAAAGACTCTGATGCTGGGAGGGATTGGGGGCAGGAGGAAGAGGGGACGGCAGAGGATGAGATGGCTGGATGGCATCACCGACTCGATGGACCTGAGTTTGAGTGAGCTCCAGGAGATGGTGGGAGGCCTGGCGTGCTGTGGTTCATGGGGTCGCAAAGAGTCGGACACGATTGAGCGACTAAACTGAACTGAATGATAAGATAAATATTTAACTAGAAATCAGACTGTGAATTAGAAATAAACACAATTTGTGATTCTGTCTGTACATTTCAGTATCCACAGAAGTACTTTGGCTGAGGCTCATCCCTAGAGGAATGAGGATGAGGTGGTTGTGCCTGGATGTGGAGAGATGGGAATGTTTGATTTTGCAAAATGACAGGATCCACATCCATTGTTTTTTTTTTTTTAAATTTTATTTTATTTTTAAACTTTACATAATTGTATTAGTTTTGCCAAATATCTGTTTCAAGAGAGGTACAGTTTTCATTGTTTATTGCTTTTCTCTCAGGTCTCTAAATGTACTTCCAATATGATGAGGATAAGAATTTAGAAATAGAAAGGAAAAAGGAAAAAAAGAGAGACTCTTCTCTGTTTAAACTGCTTTGTTCAGAGAGCAGATGTGAACACTTTATCTCACTGATTTTTACCCTCTTTATTCTTAAGAGTCAGTCTAGGTTC
The DNA here is from genome assembly GCF_003369695.1 of Bos indicus x Bos taurus. Classification (NCBI taxonomy): domain Eukaryota; kingdom Metazoa; phylum Chordata; class Mammalia; order Artiodactyla; family Bovidae; genus Bos; species Bos indicus x Bos taurus. The sequence goes on along the minus strand of NC_040084.1, from coordinate 67,709,122 downwards.
TCTCTGAATTATGTGGTATCTCACCATAATATTTGCCTAGGCCCAACCTTTAACTGCTTCATATATTTTGGATCCTTGATGCATATTGAGGCATTGGTTCATTAACAAGACAAATTTGGCCTCTAAATCTCTGCCCGATATAACATCTGAATTAGCAAGGGTCTAAAAATGGCCACTTGAACCAATGGGTTTTAAGGGCATTTCAAAGTGTTTATTCTTTGGAGCATTAGTTTCTTGGATATTGCTGGATCAAATAAATATGACAGACACTAGTTAAGCAAATTTAAACACAGATCTTAATTTTATGGCTGCTCAGATCTTGCAACATGCTAATATGAAAAGTAATGCTCCAAAAAAGGGACACAGAACAAGAAGTATTTCTCAAGTTTGTTTGACCTTGAAATATTATTATTTTCTCCCAACTCACCATTTTTTAGAAGAGTGTTCTTTGAAAAATAAAGAGAAATATCAAACTCCAAAATTCCATTGTAATCTGTAGCCCTTCCATTTCAAAAGGAAGTATCCTCAGTAAAACCAAACATAACTACCTTAAAAAATATCCAAAATAAAATACCCAAACCTATTAACACCTCAGATCCTCGAAGAATTTTATAAAGATAAACAAAAAAAATTACTTAAAAATAAGTGCCTAATTAAAAATTATTAAGCAAGTTAAGATTTAAAAAGTTAATTACTTTCTAGCACATATCAATTTCATATTTACATATCTTTTTGACCAGACTGGTGGCTAAGATAAAAAAGATTTATAAAAATGTTTCAAAACTTTTTAATACATATATATATTTTTTTAATCCAGATCAGCAAAGAAGTTTTCACATAGGGCTGTTGACTGGAATGTGAAAATAGCCTTTTTTCTATAGACCTGGTATACATTTTAATAATGTCTGTGAAAATGAGATGTCTGTTTATCATAGGCAAGTCAGTGACTGGAGGTAGTTTTCCTCCTTATCCCTGAGTGAATATATACATGTTTAGAAATCATTCTAAGAAAAACTGATTAAAAAGCAGAAACACAATTGAAGTGAAACTCACTGGTCCACTGAAGTATTAGCTTCGGTATTGAGACATAGGATGGCATATTTTTACTGATTTAAAGAAAGGGTTCTACTCTGTCCTTCATGAGTGACAGCTATGGAGTGGGTTCTGCTATGGAATGCTAACACTTGCTTTTATTCCTTGCCCTATTTCTTTCCCTTACAGAATAGCAATTAACATAAAATTTTAGAGTTGATGAGTTCAGACATCATTTATGGATAAACAGGGAATTAAGGGTTTTATTCAATACTAGACACACAGTGGGAACTTAACAAGTATTTTATAGTCAATACTGAGTTGTTATAAAGGAGTTGTTTTCACTTTGGCAGTTCTTTTCTTCTTTTAGTCCACTGAAAATCTAAATGATCAATTTTGCGTCCATATCAATGCACTTTGGGGGACATAGGGCACCTCTATTAGTGACTGTGGTTCTACTAACTGACTCAGAAGGTGGGAGTGCTTCCTGAAAAAGACAGTTTGAACTTCAAGGGACAGTGGTTTTACAAACTAGCTGAGGATAACTTGTGTAAAACAAATAATCAGGTATCTGAAAAGGAGCAATAGCCTTACTTGAATTCCTATCTCACTACTCCATGGATTCTGACCTTGCTAAAACCCACAGTGTCCTCCCTACATCCAAACCCTATCCTTTGGTCCTTACCTTAATCCAAATCTGTGCAGTATGTGAGGTTAATATTTCCATCCTTCTAGAATTTTCCTCCTTCGACTTCCATGATACCAACTTCTCAGTTTCTCTTGCCTTTCCAACCTCATTCTCAGTCTCCTTCCCTGGAACCCTACTTTTCTGAACACTTCTGAAATGTTGACAGTCACCAGAGTGCTTTCAGTTGGCTATTTGTCAGGTTTCAGCTATCTGGGTAGCCTCAAGTTTATATTTCCTTACTATATGCTGACCACTCAGAAATAAACATACCTGGACCTGATTTTTGCCTAAAAATCCACATTCAGCAGGTGATTCATTATATACCTCCCCAGCTGATATTCTGAATTAAAATGGTTATCTTTTTACTCCCAGATCTGTATTATTTATTTTATCTGGTAACACTAAGACCCCTACCCAATCTCCTAATTAGACAGTCATCTTTTCTCCTCACCATTCTATATCTTACCAATCAACAGCCCTACTAATTTCATCTAAATAACTCTATTATCTGTTCTCTTTAAATGATTATTTATTTTATTTTTCAATGTGTTGCATGGCTTTATGAGCTTCCCTGGTGGCTCAGTAGTAAAGAATCCACCTGCCAGGATTTGATCCCTGGGTCAGGAAGATCCCCTGGAGAAGGAAATAGAAACCCACTCTACTATTCTTGTCTAGAAAATCCCAAGGACAGAGGAGCCTGGGGGCTATAGCCTGGGGGGTGGCAAAAAGCCAAACACGACTGAGTGACTGAGCACACATGCACGCATGCCTATAGGAACTCAATTCCCTGATGTGGGACTGAACCCAGCCATAGCAGTGAAAGCCTGGAATCCTAACTATTAGGCCACCAGGGAACTCACTGTTCTATTTTAAAACACTTTTATCAATGTAAAACTGACATGGTATAATTTGTCCATGTTTAAAATATACAATTTTACAAGTTTTGAGATCTCTATACATCCATGAAATGCTGCTGCTGCTGCTAAGTCGCTTCAGTCATGTCCGACTCTGTGCGACCCCATAGACGGCAGCCCACCAGGTTCCCCATCCCTGGGATTCTCCAGGCAGGAACACTGGAGTGGGTTGCCATTTCCTTCTCCAATGCATGAAAGTGAAAAGTGAAAGTGAAGTCGCTCAGTCGTGTCCGACGCTTCTCGACCCCATGGGCTGCAGCCTACCAGGCTCCTCTGTCCATGGGATTTTCCAGGCAAGAGTACTGGAGTGGGGTGCCATTGCCTTCTCCATCCATGAAATGATCACAGTCAAAAAATTGAGCATGTCAATCACTCCAGTAGTTTCCCTAAGTCTCTTTGTCATCCTTCCTTCCACTGTCCCTCCCTATGAAGCCCTATCCACAAATATCCTCTAGCTGCTTACTGTGACTATATGTTAGTCTGTGTTTTCTTTTTTTTTTTTTTTTCCTAATTTTATTTTATTTTTAAACTTCACATAATTGTATTAGTTTTGCCAAATATCAAAATGAATCCGCCACAGGTATACATGTGTTCCCCATCCCGAACCCTCCTCCCTCCTCCCTCCCCATACCATCCCCCTGGGCCATCCCAGTGCACCAGCCCCAAGCATCCAGGTTCGATGCACGATGCTGGATGCTTGGGGCTAGTCTGTGTTTTCTATATATTTTTTATATAAATGTACTTTTTTGTCTGACTTCTTTTACTCAGAAAAATTATTTTGCTCTTAATCTATTTTGTGTGGATATTAATAGCTCATTATTTTCTTTTATCACTAAACAATATTCCATTGTATGGATATACACCGATTTGTATATCCATTCAACGGCTGATGAATGTTTGCACTGTTTTTTGTTTTTTTGAGTATCACAAATAAAGGTGCTATAAATTTCCTGGTACAAGTCTCTCTATGCATATATACTTTCACAAATCTTGGGTGAATATTTAGGAGTGGAATGGTTGTTTCATATGACATGTCTATATTAAACCTTTAAAGAAAGTGCCAACCTGTTTTCCAATGTGGCTGTACCATTTTTACATCCTTGTCAGCAGTGCATAAGAATTCCACTTGCTTGACATCCTTGCCAGCCCTGGGTATGTTCAGTCTTTTTAATTATAGACATTCTAGTAACCATATAGTGGTATCACACTGTGGATTCATTTTGCATTTCTCTGCTGTCAAATCCCACTGCAACTCTTATTTCAAGCCATCATTTATCTCCTGTCTGAACTATTATTGTTCTTAATTGGTCACTCTGCCTTCAGTTTAATCTTCTGAAAATTTACTTTTCTTATTTCTCCTCTCTCTGATTATTTCCTTATAGCTCCCTTTGTGGGGCCTTCCTTTACTATACTGCTTCGATATTGCTGTTTGCTCCAGGGCTTTGGATAATCTTATCCTAGATATGACTGGTTTTTCTCATCTCTATTAAGCTACAACTATTTAAAACATAATGCTTCGCAGCCATCCATCTTTCCCCTAGAACTCTGTTAATCCTCAGATACACATAATGAATTGCCTGTCAATTACATGGCTTCCTTAGGTTGCTAAAGACACTAAGAGTTCCTTTAATACAAAATGTCTAAAATAAAGCTTTTCTAAGCTTTAAAAAAGCTAATAAAGCTCTAATAAAGCTTTTCTAAAGTTCTTTTCTAAAATCTATGTTTATTCTTGCATCCAATTGCTTGGTAAATGGCACTGATATTTTTTGTTGTTGTTGTTATTTTAAGAAAAATAAAGGAATTATTAAAAAAAAAAAACTTACTCTCCCCATTGAGTATTTCATAAAGCTTCTCAATTTAAAAATGCTTAATATCTTTCAACTCCATTCTTTCCTATTCATTCTCATAGTTTCATTCTCCTTGCTCTTCCACTGGTTTTCCTACAGATTGCAATAGCATCTGAAATTGTCACCAATCTACCCTCCAAGTTGCTGCTAAAGAAACTTCACTAAAACACAAATCTGGTAGTATCACACTCTTGATTAAAACTCTTAGTAGTTCTTTCCCTATAGCTTTCAGGAAGAGTTGAAACTCCTTACAGTAAGTCCCCTACATACAAACCTTCAAGCTGTGAACTTTCAAAGATGCAAACGTGTGTATGCGTGTGCAATCACGTAAGTTAATTCATGTGTATAGTGTATGTCATGTGTGTGCATCCACTACCAGTAGTTGTGGTCTTGTGACTTTACTGTACAGTACTGTATAGAGTACAGCAGTGCAACATCTTTATTTCAAGCTCTGAACATGTGCCATCAGTGTCAGGCGTGAATGAAATTGCAGCTTGCCCTCTCCTCTGTCTCCAATTGTTGACACACTTCAACTCTACCATCTCCCACCTCTTTTCCCTCCAGTCAGTAAATCTTTGTGCCTGTTCACTTGATGCCAGCCCCTGTATGCCAGCTGCTGTACTGTACCACTGTACTTTTCAAGGTTCTGTACTGTAAGGTTAAAAATATTTTTTTTTGTATTTTTTATGTACTATTTGTGTGAAAAGTAACATAAACTAATTACAGTACAGCACCACATAGCCAACTGTGTTGGCTGGGTATCTAGGCTAACTTTTTTGTACTTACAAACAAGTTGGACTTACTAATGTGCTCTTGGAAGAGAACTTGTTTGTATGTAGGACAATTACTATAGTTCAGCTCAGGCCAGCGCTAGGTCACTTCAGTTATGTCCAACTCTTTGCGATGCTATGGACCATAATAAGCCAGCTGTCTCTGTCCATGGGATTCCCCAGGCAAGAATACTAGAGTGGAGAGAACAAGATGGCAGAGGAGTAGGTGGACATGGAGTACATCTCTCTCCAAGGATACACCAGGAATACACCTTCAGACACAATACACTCTCCAGCTGAGAGTGGACAAGAGTACCTGACCAGGGGAAAAGAATATATTAAATCATGCAAAACTTGAGATCAAGCCCTGAGCCTTTGGAGTGGGAGCACTGACTCCAAGACCCTAGACTACCAGAGAACTATTCCTAGAGAGTATCAAATTGTAAGAAATCACACAAAGGAAAACACTTGAATATAAGACCTGGTATCACCCAACCACCAATAGCACCCTGTGAAGGACGCCTCATCTAAACCACAAACAAAACAAAAATACAAACCCAATCATCATTAGACAGGATTACCAACTCACTCAGCCTTGCACATCAGAGGAAAAACAAACAAACAAAAACTCAGCACAAATCTCACCCTATACAAAGCTTACACAAACCAGTGGACCAACCTTAGGAGGGCAGAAACCAAAAGGAAGAAAGAATTCAACCTTGAAGTCTGGGAAAAGGAGACCTCAAACACAATAAGTTAAAAAAAAGTAATGAAAAGGCAGAGAGATACTACACAAACGAAGAAACAAACTAGAAACACAGAAGTCCAAATAAATGAAGAGGAAATAGGCAAACTACTTGAAAAAGAATTCAGAATAATAATAGTAAAGATGATAAAAAAACCTTGAAAACAAAATGGAGAAAATGCAAGAATCAATTAACAAAGACCTAGAAGAATTAAAGAATTAACATACAGAGACAAACAACACAATTACTTAAATTAAAAATAGTCTAGAAGGAATCAATAGAAGAATAGCTGAAGCAGAAGAATGAATCAGTAAGCTGAAAGATAAAATGGTGGAAATAACTTCTGATGAGCAGAATAAAGTAAAAAGAATGAAAAGAACTGAGGATAGTCTCAGAGACCTCTGGGACAATATCAAATGCACCAACATTCGGATTATAGGGGTCCCAGAAGAAGAAGAGAAAAAGAAAGGATATGAGAAAATTTTTAAAGAGATTATAGTTGAAAATTTTCCCAACATGGAAAAGGAAATAGTCAATCAAGTCCAAGAGGCACAAAGAGTCCCATACAGGATAAACCCAAGGAGAAATACAACAATACACATACTAATCAAACTAACAAAGACTAAACACAAAGAAAGAATATTAAAAGCAGCAAGGGAGAAGAAACAATATACAAGGGACACCCCATATGCTTAACAGCTGATCTTTCAGCAGAAACTCTGCAGGCAAGAAGTGAATGGCAGTATATATTTAAAGTACTGAAAGAGAAAAATCTACAACCAATATAATTGTACCCGGCAAGGATCTCATTCAAAATTGATGGGAAAATAAAAAGCTATTCAGAAAAGCAAAAGTCAAGAGAATTCAGTACCACCAAACCAGCTTTACAACAAATGTTAAAGGGACTCATATAGTCAAGACATACAAAGAAGAAAAAAGATCTACAAAATCAACCCAAAACAATAAAGAAAATGGCAATAGAAACATATATATCAATAATTATTTCATATGTAAATGGATTAAATGCTCCAACCAAAAGACACAGACTGGCTGAATGGATACAAAAACAAGACCCATATATATGCTATCTACAAGAAACCCACTTCAGACCTAAAGACACATATGGACTGAAAGTGAGAGGATGGAAAAATATATTCCATGCAAACAGGAAGCAAAAGAAAGCTGGAGTAGCAGTCCTCATATCAAAATAGACCTTAAAATAAAATAAAATATCTCTTGTAACCACAAGAGATAAGGAAGGGCACTACATAATGATCAAGGGATCAATCCAAGAGGAAGACATAACAATTGTAAATACCTATGCACCCAACATAGAAGCATTTCAATACATAAGACAAACACTAACAGACATAAAAGGAGAAACTGATAGTAACACAACAATGGTAGGAGACTTTAACACCCCACCACACCAATGGACAGATCATCAAAACAGAAAATTAATGAGGAAACACAAGTCTTAAATGATACATTAGATGAGATGGATCTTATTGATATCTTCAGGACATTGCATCCAAATGCAGAAGAATACATCTTCTTCTCAAGTGCACATGGAACATTCTCCAGGATAGACCACATCTTGGGTCACAAATCAAACCTCAGTAAATTTAAGAAAATTGAATTCTTATCAAGCATATTCTCCAACCACAACACTATGAGACTAGATGTCAATTACAGGAAAAAAATTGTAAGAAACACAAATACATGGAGATTAAACAACATATTTCTAGATAACCAACAGGTTACTGAAGAAATCAAAAAACTTCTAGAAGCAAATGACAATGAAAACATGACAACTGAAAACCTGTGGGATGCAGCAAAAGCAGTTCTAAGAGGGAAGTTTATAGCAATATAATCCTACCTCAAGAAACAAGAAATACATCATATAGACAGCCTAATTTCACACCCAAAACAACTGGAAAAAGAAGAACAAAAACACCCCAAAATTACCAGAAAGAAATCATAAATATCTGAGCAGAAATAAATGAAAAAGAAATTAAGGAAACAATAGTAAAGATTAATAAAACTAAAAGCTGGTTCCTTGAGAAGATAAACAAATTGACAAACCATTAGCCAGACTCATCAAGAAAAAAAGGAAGAAGAATCAAATCAACAAAATTAGAAATGAAAAAGGAGAGGTTACAACAGACAATGCAGAAATGCAAAGGATTATAAGAGACTATTATGAACAACTATAAGGCAATAAAATGGATAACCTGGAAGAAATGGACAGATTCTTAGAAAAGTTCAATCTTTCAAGACTGAACCAGGAAGAAATAGAAATTATGAACAACCCAATTACAAGCACTGAAATTGAAGCTGTGATCAAATATCTCCCAAAAACCATGAGCCCAGGACCAGATGGCTTCATAGGAGAATTCTATCAAACATTTAGAGAAGAGCTAATGCCTTAAAAAAACTGCAGAGGAAGGAACATTTCCAAACTCATTTTACGATGCCACCATCATCCTGATACCAAAACCAGGCAAAGAGAACAGAAAAAAAGAAAACTAGAGGCCAATATCTCTGATGAACATAGATGCAAAAATCCTCAACAAAATTTTAGCAAACAGAATTCAGCAACACATCAAAAAGCTCATTCACCATGATCAAGTTGGGTTTATTCCAGGAATGCAAGGATTCTTCAATATACACAAATCAATCAATGTGATATACCATATTAACAAATTGAAAGATAAAAATCATATGATCATCTCAATAGATGTAGAAAAAGCCTTTGACAAAATTCAGCACCCATTTACAATTAAAACTCTTAAAAAAAATGGGCATAGAAGGAACCTACCTCAACATAGTAAAGGCCATATATGATAAGCCTATAGCAAACATTATTCTCGATGGTGAAAACACAGCATTCCCCCTAAGATCAGGAACAAGACCAGGGTGTTCACTTTTACCACTATTATTCAACATAGTTTTGGAAGGCCTAGCTACAGCATTCAAAGAAGAAAAAGAAGTAAAAGAATCCAGATCAGAAAAGAAATAAAGCTCTCACTGTTTGCAGATGACATGATACTGTACATAGAAAACTCTAACGATAGTACCAGAAAATTACTAGAGCTAATCAGTGAATTTAGCAAAGTTGCAGGATACAATATCAATTACAGATATCACTTGCATTTCTATATACTAACAATGAAAAATTAGAAAGAAAAATTAAGAAATCAATATCATTCACCACTGAAACAAAAAGAATTAAATATCTAGGAATAAACTTACCTAAGAAAACAAAAGAACTGTACACAAAAAAGTATAAGGCACTAATGAAAGAAATCAAAGATGGCATAAACAGATGGTGAGATATTCCATATTCCTGGGTAGGAAGAATCAATATTGTGAAAATGACTATACTACCAAATGCAATATACAGGTTCAATGTGACCTCTATCAAATTACCAATGGCATTTTTCACAGAACTAGAACAAAAATTTCACAATTCACATGGAAACACGGAAGACCCAAAAGAGCCAAAGCAGTCTTGAGAAAGAAGAAGGGAGCTGGAGAAATCAACCTTCCTGACTTCAGATTTCACTACAAAGCTACAGTAATCAAGACAGTATGGTACTGGCACAAAAACAGAAACAGAGACCAGTGGAACAAGACAGAAAGTCCAGAAATAAACCCATGCACCTATGGGTACCTTATTTTTGACAAAGGAGGCAAGAATATACAACGGGGCAAAGACACCTCTTCAATAAATGGTGCTGGGAAAACTGGACAGCTACATGTAAAAGAATGACATTAGAACACTTCCTAACACCACACACAAAGATAAACTCAAAATGGATTAAAGACCTAAATTTAAGACCAGAAACTATAAAGCTCTTAGAGGAAAACACAGGCAGAACACTCGATGACATAAACCAAAGCAATATCTTCTATGACCCACCTCTTAGAGTAATGGAAATAAAAACAAAAGGAAAGAAGTGGGACCTGATTAAACTTAAAAACTTTGCACAGCAAAGGAAACTATAAGCAAGATGAAAAGACAGCCCTCAGAATGGGAGAAAATAATAGTAAGTGAAACAACTGACAAAGGATTCATTTCCAAAATATACAAGCAGCTCATACAAGAAAAACAAACAATCCAATCAAAAAGTGGGAAAAAGATCTAAACAGATATTTCTCCAAAGAAGACATACAGATGGCTAACAGACACATGAAAAGATGCTCAACATCATTCATTATTAGAGAAATGCAAATCAAAACTAAAATGAGATATCACTTCACACCGGTCAGAATCAGTTCAGTTCAGTTCAGTCATGTCCGACTCTTTGCGACTTCATGAATTGTAACACCAGGCCTCCTTGTCCAACACCAACTGCCAGAGTCTACCCAAACCCATGTCCATCGAGTCAGTGATGTCGTCCAACCATCTCATCCTCTGTCATCCCCTTCTCCTGCCCTCAATCTTTCATCAGGGTCTTTTCAAATCAGTCAGCTCTTCGCATCAGGTGGTCAAAGTATTGGAGTTTCAGCTTCAGCATCAGTCCTTCCAATGAACACCCAGGACTGATCTCCTTTAGGATGGACTGGTTTGATCTCCTTGCCATTCAAGGGATTCTCAAGAGTCTTCTCCAACACCACGGTTCAAAAGCATCAATTCTTCGGTGCTCAGCTTTCTTTATAGTCCAACTCTCACGTTCATACATGACTACTGGAAAAAACATAGCCTTGACTGGATGGACCTTTGCTGACAAAGTAATGTCTGTGCTTTTTAATATGCTATCTAGGTTGGTCATAACTTTCCTTCCAAGGAGTAAGCATCTTTTAATTTCACGGCTGCAATCACCATCTGCAGTGATTTGGGAGCCCCCAAAAATAAAGTCAGCCACTGTGGCCATTATCAAAAATGCTGGAGAGGGTGTGGAGAAAAGGGAACACTCTTGCACTGTTGGAAGGAATGTAAACTGATACAGCCACTATGGAAAATGGTATGGTGATTCCTTAAAAAACGAAGAATAAAACTACCATATGACCCAGATAGCATCACTGACTCGATGGACGTGAGTCTCAGTGAACTTCGGGAGTTGGTGATGGACAGGGAGGCCTGGCGTGCTGCGATTCATGGGGTCGCAAAGAGTCGGACATGACTGAGCGACTGATCTGATCTGATCTGATGACCCAGAAATCTCACTCCTAGGCATTTACCCTGAGGAAACCAAAATTGAAAAAAACACATGTACCCCATTGTTCACTGTAGCACTATTTACAATAGCTAGAACATGGAAGCAACCTAGATGTCCATTGACAGATGAATGGATAAAGAAGTTGTGGTACATATACACAGTGGAATACTCAGCCATAAAAGGGAACACATTTGAGTCAGTTCTGATGAAGTGGATGAACCTAGAACCTATTACACAGAGTGAAGTGAGTCAGAAAGAGAAAGAGAAATACTGTATTCTAATACATACATACAGAATCTAGAAGAATGGTACTAAAGAACTTATTTATAGGGCAGCAATGAAGAAACAGACATAGAGAATAGACTTATGGACATGGGGAGAGGGGAGAAGAGGGTGAGACATATGCAAAGAGTAACATGGAAACTTATATTACCATATGTAAAATAGCTAGCCAATGGGAATTTGCTGTATGGTTCAGGAAACTCAAACAGGCACTCTATATCAACCTAGAGGGGTGGGATGGGGAGGGAGATGGGAGGGAGGTTCAAAAGGGAGGGGATATATGTATACCTACGGCTGATTCATGTTGAGATTTGACAGAAAACAACAAAATTCTGTAAAGCAATTATCCTTAAATAAAAAAAAAAAAAAAAAAAGAATACTAGAGTGAATTGCCATGCCCTCCTCCAGGGGATCTTCCCGACCCAGGGATGGAACCCATGTGTCTTAATGTCTCGTGCATTGGCAGGCAGGTTCTCTCCACTAGCGCCACCTGGAAAGCCCAGTTTAGGTCATAAGGCCTTTTATAAACTGGCTTTGTTATCTCCAGCCTTATCTGACCATTCTCTGCCATGATTCATCCTCTTAGCCTATGGACTTACTTATAGTTCCCAAAGCATTTCCCAAAGTGTGTTCAGCCACATGCTGATAAGGTATGGAAGGATTTTGGTGATCAGAGAAGTTGCAGAAATGTCAGATTAGAGTTAAACTTTTTTCTGAGCTACTGTCCAGAGTCTATAAATGTGCCTTGTGCCTCTCTTGCTTGGGAAAAATGTATACAGACAGCTATTCCAATTAATTAAACAAATGCAAAACCAGTTTTTGTCCAAACTGAGGAGTTTCTCCAGAGTTTCCTGTTCCAAGGAAAAGCAGTTGGAGATGATATATGATGCTGTATTAATATTATGCTCCCTGAGACCTCCAGGATTTCACACAACGTTCAATTTTCTGAATTGTCCAAAGGAGTTTTTCACCCACAGAACTCCTCTGCTCCTGCCTGTGCATCAGGGTACTCCCTGAGGGCTGACCTCTGGATCTGACTTGAGTGTTTCTCTCTTCTGAGATTTCTAGCCTGCTGTACATATCTCCATATGGTAATTAGCTTTCTACTCTAACTGCTGATTGACTTGTCTGTCTTCCCCTTTAGACTGCAAGTTCCTTAAAGACTGGGGCTTATCACAGACTTCACTTTGTTCTTGCCTAATAATTACTGGGCTTCCCTAGTAGCTCAGCTGGTAAAGAATCCCCCCTGAAATGCAGGAGTCCCTGGTTCAATTCTTGGGTTGGGAAGTTCCCCTGGAGAAGGGAATAGGCTACCCACTCCAATATGTTTGGTCTTCCCTGGTGGCTCAGATGGGAAAGCATCTGCCTTCAATGAGGGTGACCAGGGTTGGGGAGATACCCTGGAGAAGGGAATGGCTATCCACTTCAGTATTCTCGCCTGGAGAATCCTTATGGACAGAGTAGCCTGACAGGCTACAGTCCATGACATGACTGTAGTTGTATCTGCCAAACACCTAGTAAGCACAGCACAGTACTTAACTAGGTATTTGGCAGATATGTGTTAAATGTAGGAATGAAAGACGGTGCAAGGTTATATCTAAATTTTTGTGAAATGTCACACTGGCATATTCAAAATGAATTAAGTCTAATAATATAAACAGAAGAATCAAAGTTTAATTTGCAGATACAAGCAATGCCATAGTACCCAGAATTAGGGGAATTATACTAGGATAACAATAGCAGCACACTGACACCTAATAGTCTTGGATTTCTGTCTTGGTTGTAAGATTTTAGGTATAAATGTTTGGGACCACATATAAGCTTGAGTCTACATTTTCTTTTCTCTGCTGCTGCTAAGTTGCTCCAGTTGTGTCCGACTCTGTGCGACCCCATGGACTGCAGCCTACCAGGCTCCCCCATCCCTGGGATTCTCCAGGCCAGAACACTGGAGTGGGTTGCCATTTCCTTCTCCAGTGCATGAAAGTGGAAAGTGAAAGTGAAGTCGCTCAGTCGTGTCCGACTCTTCTCGACCCCATGGACTGCAGCCTACCAGGCTCCTCCATCCGTGGGATTTTCCAGGCAAGAGTACTGGAGTGGGGTGCCATTGCCTTCTCCACCAGAACAAAATACATGAACAAATGAAATAATGTTTGGGAAGTGTTTTGAAAATGTCCTAGAACATAAAAATGTTACATCATTATTAATCAATTATTAGCTTGTCCACATACACATTTTTGGCACTTTCAAAAAGCTAAGGATTGGTAGCTGTGCTCTATTGCCTGTACAAATTCTATCTGTGGGCCATTCTAAAGGAAACATCTTGGCAAAACAGGAAGAAAAGGAAAGCATACAAGCTTTTCAAATCTACTACAGGATATAATTTTACAAGTTGTATGATAGTTTTATGCTTTCAAATTAAGCTCTCACTTTCAAAAGAAAATGACAGAGAATCATTTGGCTCTTCAATCAGTCATGTCTAACCCAAACCACCTGTAATCTAAGCCAAAGAAATGACTGTATCAATTTTTCACAGAATTTGTGAGTACCTAAAGTGACAGACAGGGTCTTCATGATTAGATACGTGGGAGCTTTGGATAGCATGATTAAGGCTCAGAGTGCATTATTACTATAAAAACTCACCTTGTTTTTGAATTCTTGACAAGGTGAATGATTTCCATTTCCCGTCATTATGGTTTTGATTGCTGACAACGGAAGCCATTCCTGAACCCAGATCATAGCTGACTTTTATGTGCCCATCAGTGAGCTCTACACTCATGAAATCCTTCTATTAATAGAGGAAAAATACACCAATGATTAGATACACAGAGAAAAATATGGGTATTCACTTTGTGGGGTTTGTAACAGGGCTTTATGGTTAAATTACTGAATGTGTTGATCTGTAAGTGAAATCCATTTTTGGAAATGGAATTGGTGTTAGTATTTTATGAATGTTTGTGGGTGTGTTGTTATGGTGCAAATGGTCAAAGCCAAATTACTAGGATGTATCCTTTTACGACAGGAGTAAAAAGTGGGTTCCTTTGAAACTGTATTAAGCAAACTAAATAGGATGTTCCCAGAAAGAAGTTACAAAGAAACACTGACCTGGAAAAAATAATAAGGATGTTTAGAACCACCTTTTCACTAAGGTCTTTAGAAGAAGGCTAAGGAAGTGTGTTTTTCTGCTGCATGTTTCTATACAGAGGGAATCTTTACTGGGTGTTTCTTTTAAAGAATTATAGGGCAGTTATTCGGAAAATAAATGATAATTAAATTATATATGTAATTAAAGTTATTGATGGAAATACATAAATATTATGCACCACTCTTGGCTATGCACACTCATCCCAGACTCCTCTGAACAATAACTGATAACTGCACTGGAACCCTACAAAAAAAGAAGCAAACCATATCTTCAATTGTGAAAGATCAACCGTGCACATCTTTACCAGGTCTCGTGTGGCAAGGTACATCAGGAGAGCACTTGAAGAAAATGTCCTGAACTTGAACATGACAGTGGAGATGTTGGGGTACCAACGAATGGGGCGACTGACCAACGCATAGCCTTCTCCATCAAACTGAATGGTCCCCTCACTATCTTCCACCTGTGGACTGAAGAGAGACATTTCACATGAATCAGACGATGTCTACATGATCCATCCATTTTCAATACATCACACTCTATCTTGTGAGTCTGGGTTGTAAGCTGTTGTGAAGTGAAACTCCCTCAGTCATGTCCGAATTTTTGCGACCCCATGGGCTGTAGCCTACCATGCTCCTCCGTCTGTGGGATTCTCCAGGCAAGAATACTGGAGTGGGTTGCCATTTCCTTCTCCAGGAGATCTTCCCAACCCAGGGATTGAACCCGGGTCTCCCGCATCGCAGGCAGACACTTTACCATCTGAGCCACCAGGAAGTAGGCTGTTGTAGGGCAGGAACAATCCCAGATACATCTTCCATCCTTCCCCTCCTCTCCAGGGTCACCATCAGGCCAGGTAACCACCATCTCTCACCTGGACTTCATTAAGTGTTCAATAACTAGGTCAATGATGTTTTAAATCCTTTTGCTGAGGTGCCTAATGGATAGTTGTGTTGGTGTTTAAGTGTATCTTAGTGGTGTGAACTAGTGGGATTTTGGAACATGCTAAGAATGCATTGTTACATTTACCAAATACATAACGTAACAGGGAGTAGAGGTTGGATGAAAAGGGCGAAGGTGGTCGAAAGGTGCTAACTTACAAGTTGTAAGAAGAAAAGCCATGATGGAAAATAGACTCCTATTCTCTGAGCCCTGGATATTCAGTTGTATTTTCTGGGACATATTAGATTCAGACAATGAAGGGCTTCTCTAACTGTGTGTATCTGTTGATCTGTCTTCTTCCCCAGTATGTAAGCTCTATGAAGCCGAGTAGTGCTTATGGGTCAGGCTCCATTTCAAGCACAAGCTCAGCATCCAGTGCAATACTTGGCTCATAGTAGAAGCTGGTAAATATTTGTGGAATGACAGGGATATTAGTAAATCAAATTGCCTCACAGAGAATACATGTTCAGTCAGTACTGGTTGAATAATTAATGAATATTAAGATATGTCTGGAGAAGGCAATGGCACCCCACTCCAGTACTCTTGCCTGGAAAATCCCATGGATGGAGGAGCCTGGTGGGCTGCAGTCCATGGGGTTGCTAAGAGTCAGACACGACTGAGAGACTTCACTTTCACTTTTCACTTGCGTGCATTGGAGAAGGAAATGGCAACCCACTCCAGTGTTCTTGCCTGGAGAATCCCAGGGACGGGGGAGCCTGGTGGGCTGCCATCTATGGGGTCGTGCAGAGTTGGACACGACTGAAGCGACTTAGCAGTAGCAGCAGCAAGATATGTCTTGTAAATATAGCGTTTAAAAATATTTCTTTTTCAAAAGAAAAGTTATCATCTATCTATCTTACCTAACTGATGTTAACAGCATAAGTCTTGACTGTGGAGATATTTTTAAACTTTAAATATCTGCATCTTAGTTTATATTTGAATCTGTGAAACTGGACTGTTGTATTAACTTAAGAGTAGAGAAGAGCTATTGAGAAATATAGTAATGTGAAATAACAATAACTGAGACTATTATTTGTATGAAATCTTGGATAATGAGAAAAATAATAGTGTACAACATTAATGGGCTTGCGGAAGAATAACTGTTTTGCATTTTAGACAAGTTGGCTTCCTCTCTGTTTCTGGAAAAGAGAGAAATATAAAACTCTGAAGACAAAAGGAAGGGAAGAGTCTTCTCTGTATTTGTCACAATCATGTAATTGTAAGTTATATCTAAATAGGTATAAAATCAGATTGATATATTTTTGTATACTGTAGCTTAAAGCTTAAAAGACGCTTTTTCAATATTCATGAAAAGTGTTAACTGAAAGGTTTGCAGGACTAAATCAGCTTATCAACAGTATAATTTAGTGAATAAATTTAGTGAATAAATGATGAGTTTGGTCTTCTTTCATCATTATTAAAAATCCATTAGAATCTGGAATATCATGATGTTAGAGGTAAGAAAATGTAATGTAGACTCTACTAAGTAGAAGGTCCGTGAGGGTCTCAAATACTTGGATTTTGCATTATGTACCACCATGCTATCAACAAAAACTCCAGAAAGGGTGTGGAGATCACCACTGACAGTTTCCCAAATGCTTTGGCCCAAAGCATTGTTACAACTCGAAAAGAAAAAAACATAAAATTTCACTACATGATGTCAGAATAAGCACTGGAATAAAAAAATGTCACATTTGTATAATGATGTTATTATGGCCTTAATATATTAATTTCCTCAACACATAATGGAAAAAACAGCAGAGTAGATGGCAGGTAATCTGGAGTCTGATGTGGAATCTCAGAAGTCACGTAGCACCTCATTTCTCAGTGTCTCCATTCTGAGATGAGAGGTTTAGATCAGTGAACGATTTCTAAAGCCTATTCCCACTTCAACCCTGTAACAGATTCTTCTGTTCAAGCAACAGGCAAATCTGCAAGCAGGAGTTTTGTATAAGAGCAGCAAAACATACAGTTGTAGATCAGGCTATTTTGTTTAATTCATTAATCAAAAACCAGGTAAACCTGGCTTCAAATTGGTGACTTTGAGGTTGGGGAAAAATGAATCTTTCCAATCATAGTCCATAACATTTCAACAGCTAACATTATACTAGAGTTTTCCTATTCATTTTCAATATATTTACTAGGAAGAGTGACTATTCTTTTATAATTAATAAATGATTATCTCACAGCCTCCAGAAAGAAAACCACAACCACAGAAAGCTAACCAAAATGATCACATGGATCACAGCCTTGTACAACTCAGTGAAGCTAGAGCCATGCTGTGCAGGGCCACCCAAAATGGACAGGTCATGGTGGAGAGTTCTGAAAAACATGGTCTACTGGAGACAGGAATGGCAAATCACTTCAGGATTTTTGCCTCGAGAGCTCCATGAACAGTATGAAAAGGCAAAGAGATATGAAACTGGAAGATGAGCCTCCCGGGTTGGTAGGTATCCAATATGCTACCGGGGAAGAGCAGAGAAATAGCTTTAGGATGAATGAAGAGGCTGAGCCAAAGCGGAAACAATGTCCAGTTGTGGATGTATCTGGTGGTGAAAGTAGGGTCCAATGTTTTAAGAACAATATTGCACAGGAACCTGGAATGTTAGGTCCATGAATCAAGGTAATTTGGAAGTGGTCAAACAGGAGATGGCAAGAGTGAACACTGGCATTTTAGGGATCAGTGAACTAAAATGGACAGGAATGGGAGAATTTACTTCAGATTAGGACTGTTGGCAAGAATCCCTTAGAAGTAATGGAGTAGCCCTTATGGTCAACAAAAGAGTTGGAAATATAGTACTCAGGTACAATATCAAGTAGGATAGAATGATCTCAGTTCATTTCCAAGGAAAACCATTCAACATCACAGTAATCCAAGTCTAAGCCCCAACTGCTAATGTCAAAGAAGTTGAAGCTGGGTGGTTCTATGAAGACCTATAAGACCTAGAACTAACAGCAAAAAAAAAAAAAATAAAAGAAAGAAAGAAAGAAAAAAAATGTCCTATTCATCATAGGGGATTGGAATGCAAAAGTAGGAAGTCAAGAAATACCTGGAGTAACAGGAACTTTTGGCCTTGGATTACAAAATGACACAGGGCAAAGGCTAACAGTTTTGCCAAAAGAACACACTGGTCATAGCAAATACCCTCTTCCAACAACACAAGAGACGACTCTATACGTGGACATCCCCAGTCAATACCAAAATCAGACTGATTATATTTTTTGCAGCCAAAGATGGAGAAGCCCTATACAGTCAGTAAAAAGGCCTGGAGCTGACTGTGGCGCAGATCATCACCTCCTTATGGCAAAATTCAGGCTTAAACTGAAGAAAGTAGGGAAAACCCTTAAGTCATTCATGTATGACCTAAGTCAAATTCCTTATGATTATACAGTGGAATTGACAATAGATTCAAGGGATTAGATTTGGTAGACAGAATGGACAGAGGTTTGTAACACTGTATGGGAAGCAGGGATCAAGACCATCCCCAAGAAAAAGAAATGCAAAAAGGCTAAATTGTGGTCTGAGGAGGCCTTACAAACAGCTGAGAAAAGAAGAGAAGCTATAGGCAAAGGAGAAAAGGAAAGATATACTCATTTGAATTCAGAGTTCCAAGAATAGCAAAGAGAGATAAGAAAGGCTTCCTCAATGAGCAACGCAAGGAAACGGAGGAAAACAATAGAATGGTAAAGATAAGATCTCTTCAAGACATACCAAGGGAGCATTTCATACAAAGATGGGCACAATAAAGGACAGAAATGGTGTGGAATTAACAGAAGCATAAGATATTAAGAAGAGGTGGCTAGAATACACAGAAGAACCATACAGAAAAGATCTTCATGAATCAGATAACCATGATGGTGTGATCACTCACCTAGAACCAGACATCCTGGAGTGTGAAGTCAAGTGGGCCATGGGAAGAATTACTATGAACAAAGCTACTAGAGGTGATGTAATTCCAGCCGAGCCACTTAAATCCTAAAAATGATGCTGTTAAAGTGCTGCACTCAGCATGTCAGCAAATTGGAAAACTCAGCAGTGGCCATAGGATTGGAAAAGGTCAGTTTTCCTTCCAACCCCAAAAAAGGCAGCACCAGAGAATGTTAAAACTATCACACAGTGCACTGATTTCACATGCTAGCAAGGTAATTCTCAAAACCCTTCAAGCTAGGCTTCAACAGTACTTGAACTGAGAACTTCCAGATGTTTAAGCTAGATTTAGAAAGGGCAGATGAACCAGAGATCAAATCTGTTGGATCACAGAAAAAGCAAGAGAATTCCAGAAAAACATTTCATTCTGCTTTATTGACTATGCCAAAGCCTTTGACTGTGTGGATTACAACAAACTGTAGAAAATTCTTAAAGAGACAGGAATACGGACCACCTTATCTACCTCTTGAGAAACCTGTATGCAGGTCAAGAAGCTATAGTTAGAACTGGACATGGAACAAGACTGGTTTAAAATTGGGAAAGGAGGACATGAAGGCCTGAGATCTTTGCAGAACTGATAATTAGCAATGCTATAGTCTTACATAATATGCATGGCTGAAAGGACATTTAAATGCTTTAGATGTTTGGTTGACAATACACTTTTGAAAATTCTACTTATAAATTTACCGAAGAAATGTTTAGGGAAAAGTTGGTGTTGATTTGTGAGTAGCGGAATGATAATGTAGACTTCATTGTCCTTGTATTGAAATCATTTTACAGACAACATTCTATATTAGATTTTATCAAAGATTATGAACAAAACCACTATAAACCATGAATGGATCAGACTTTCAAATTGTCTTCAATGCCAAGTTGAAAAGTTCATGATGACAAAAAAAAAAAAATAGAAAGATGAAAGTTAAAACTTTTGGGGAGAGAATATTTTGAGGCTACTTTCTTCTATAAAACTCTAGAGACATGAAGTACTCTGTGCTACATTAATGGAGAATTTAGGTTCTAGCAATGTACATGTTCTCTTTATATTAGAAATAAAAAATATAAACTCCTTAGCACCTAATTATTTTAGAGTTACTATGTGTATTGATTAAGCTTCCAGGTTTTAATTTACATTTTATAGCTTTAACTAAATATAATTAAAATTGTAGTCTCAGTTGATCAGTGGCCTTTAAGTTTTTACGCAGAGAAATCCTCTGCTGCTGCTACTGCTGCTGCTGCTGCTAAGTTGCTTCAGTCATATCCGACTCTGTGCGACCCCATAGACAGCAGCCCACGAGGCTCCCCCGTCCCTGGGATTCTCCAGGCAAGAACACTGGAGTGGGTTGCCATTTCCTTCTCCAATGCATGAAAGGGAAAAGTGAAAGTGAAGTCGCTCAGTCGTGTCTGACTCTTAGGGACCCCATGGACTGCAGTCTACCAGGCTCCTCCGTCCATGGAAAGAAATCCTCTACTTCTACTTAATTTTTTACGTGTTCTATTCAGGTTTATATAAGAATATTTATATATGTTTTATATGCTTGATAAATATTTTTGAATTTCAACATTCTAACCTCTATCTTATAATTAATGATGGTTATTATGAAACTTTCTCCTGGCCTATCTTGACCTCTGTTTTTCCTTTCCCACTTAAAATCTTCAAGTCCGATGGGTTTCCACCTGAAACACTTACAGGATGCTATGTGTCATTTCATAAATCCTGTAGGAGACAAAACCTGCAGTATGGTTCTATATTTTCTTGTAAACATAAACAGAGTGAATCCAGACTCTGAGGGGCCTTCAGTTTAATCAGTTAAGGAGAGCTTTCTTTAAGTAAAACTGAAATATGAGTATAAAAGAGCCACAGAGACCCAACACTTCCTGAACACAAAGGTAAGTTGGAGTGGAAAGAGATAGTAGTCTTAACTGATTGAGGCTAAAATACCTTGCTATTGTTATTTAGTCACTAAGTCACATCCAACTCTTTGTGACTTCATGGACTGTAGCCTGCTAGGCTCCCCTCTACATGGGATTTCCCAGACAAGAATAATGGTATGGGTTGCCATTTCCTTTTCCAGGGAATCTTCCCAACCCAGGGATCGAATCCTCATCTCATGCTTGGCAGGTGGATTCTTTACCACTGAGACACCTGGGAAGCCCTGAAATATCTTACCTTTACAAATTTTACAAAAACATATGACCATGTCAAAGTGCTAGGGTAGTTCCCAAGGCCTTGGAAAGTGCCTACGCAAACTGGGGGAGGACTTGAGGTTACTTCGCCTCCTAGTAAATCTACCTTTGAACACAATCACTTCAAACTTCTTGCTTACCATCCACATGATAATGCAACACTGCACAATAAAATTAAAGCTTTTGTGATGCACAGGCCAGACAGACGTTAGGAGAGCCCTGCTCTTAACTAACCTGACGGTGCATCCTTTGCAGTCACCTTCTATTTCTCGGAAATTCCACAATCCTATAGGTTTGCTGTCAAAGTATGCTTCTCCCATACAGCCAGTGAATGTGATAACACGTACAGCGTCAGCCTTCTGCAGAGAGAAACATATTTGTTAGAATTTCACAAAAAAACCCTTAGAGAATCCATGCTGGTGTTGTTTAGTTGCTTAAGTAACTAAGTGTTAGTTGCTCAGTCATGTCTGACCCTTTGTGACCCCATGGACTGTAGCCTGCCAGGCTCCTCTGTTCATGGGATGCTCCAGGCAAGAATACTGGAGTGGGTTGCCATTCCCTTCTCCAGGGGACCTTTCCGACCCAAGGATTGAACCTGGGGTTTAGTCATTTAGTTGCATGCAACTCTTTGAGGTCCCATGGACTGTAGCCTACCAAGCTCCTCTATGAGATTTCCCAGGCAAGAATACTGGAGTGGGTTGCCATTTTCTTCTCCAGGGGAGGTTCCCAACCCAGGGATTGAATTTGCATCTCCTGCGTTGGCAGGCGGACTCTTTACCACTGAAGTGCCAGGAAAGTCCTACAGTATTCATGAGAGTTGTTATCTGAGCAGAAGAATCTTGAGTAGTTATTATCCACTCTTTGTAAAAATCTTGGTTGTGTACATATTCATTTTTTAACCGTACAATAATATATCCTCAGATCCTGATTATTCTGTGCTATATCAGTTTATCACCATTAGTAAAATAAACACTCCATGCTTCTGACTTTAAATGAACTGCTTATTCTCTTTGAGGTTCTGTTTTCTTCTTGGTCTGTAACACAGGATTATTAGGACAATTATATAAGAGAATTAATTTATGGTTTCACATTCAATGCCTGGCACAGAGATGGTGTTTAATAAATGCTAGTGCTCCTACACCACTAAGATGATTTCTTTCCAGAGATTACGAGAAAGGGTTGTTGTTGCTGAGTTGCTAACTTGTGTCTGACTCTTTTGTCCATGGGATTTCTTAGGCAAGCATGCTGGAGTGGGTTGCCATTTCCTTCTCCATATGAGAAATGGTAGATACTGACAAAGGGAAACAAATGCTTGCATATAGATTACCCTGTGATACTGCTGTCCCGTTTTTCATTTCCTTTTATATTCAAGTAGGTTTCTAGTGCAGGAGAATGAAGGGACAGAGTCAATTTGTAAGAGAAGGGACCCTGCGGTTGTTGCTTGGGGGCATACATAGCACAGAGCCTGAGATCTAATAAGGGCAGAATAAACATTTGTTGAATGACAACCTTAGTGTCATTCTTACAGGGAAAGGTCTTTTTAAAATTTTTATTTTATATTGGAGCATACCCGTCTGCCAAAGCAGGAAAAGCAAGAGATGTGGGTTCGATTCCTGGGTTGGGAACATCCTCTGGAGAAGGGAATGGCAACCCACCCCAGTATTATCGCCTGGAGAATTTCATGGAGAGAGGAGCCTGGCAGACTACAGTCCATGGATCACAAAGAGTCAGACATGACTGAGCACA
Source organism: Bos indicus x Bos taurus (assembly GCF_003369695.1). NCBI lineage: Eukaryota > Metazoa > Chordata > Mammalia > Artiodactyla > Bovidae > Bos > Bos indicus x Bos taurus. Next base: position 67,685,742 of record NC_040084.1, on the reverse strand, counting down.
TACACTATAGTTGATTAACCATGTTGTGTTAGTTTCAGATGTACAACAAGGTGATTCAGTTATATATATATACACATCTATTCCTTTTCAAATGCTTTTCCCATTTAGGTTATTGCAGAATATTCAGCTGAGTTCCCTGTGCTACACAGTAGGTCCTTGTTGGTTATCTGTTTTAAATACAGCAGTATGTCCATGTCAATTCTTGGTATATAACAGTTAAGAAGGAGGAGAATGATCCAATTCTCTCTAGAGAAACTTGCTGTAATTTAAACAACTGTTCACTTTGGCATTGATAATGTTACAATTCTACAACACTCTGCCAAAGTGAATCCACATTTATCTGAGTAACCTGAAAGGAAAAAGTGAATTGACATGTTTGGATTTTAGAACAAATATAAGAAGATAGTCATAGAGCAGTTAAACATTTGTAGTTATAATTTAGGTTAAAGTCATGAACATGTACATCTTGCTACTGCTATGATCAAGTGGGGCATTGCCATGGAGAAGAAATGTTGGTCAGACACTGACATTTACAAGTTAAGGACAGTCCTTGGGATTCTCTGTTATCTGTGGAATCTTCCCTTAATTTTCCAAAGGCTGATTATCCTACTCGTGAAGTCTACTTGCTTTTTGTTTTTCCTCTTGTATTATAAAAATTATACCTGGGATATTTCCTGCTCCTGTGAATTTTCATTAACATGTCGATATAGTTACTTGTTTCAGTTTTTGGTTCGTGTAATGGTATGGCAGGAACCTTGAAACTCTTGGTCAAAATGGTTAAGATTTTCTATAGATTGCATTTGCCTTTACTTTTTGCCCCTCATACTGGCATAAATCAGTTTTTTTATGCCTTGTGACATCTGAATAATAAGAATTATTTAAGGTGCAATTTAAGGTGTGACTACCAGATGGTAAAGAATCCTCCTACAATGTGGGACACCAGGGCTTGATCCCTGGGTTGAGAAGATCCTCTGGAGGAGGGCATGGCAACCCACTCCAGTATTCTTGCTTGGAGACTCCCATGCACAGAGGAGTCTGGTAGGCTACAGCCCATAGGGTTGCGAAGAGTCAGATATTACTGAAGTGACAACACATAGCACCATATCCTAGGCATTTGTTATAAATTTTATGCATATAATCTCACTATTCATTGTGGTAGTAAGGGATGGTAGTTAATAATAGAGATTCTTATGCCTGGTAACAAGTGTTCAGATTGCAGTTCCACCACTCACTTTCATGTAATCTTGGGTGAATCATTTAATTTATTTCTTATATAGAGTTCTTAAGTATAAAATGAGGCTTTTATCTACATTTTGGGGTTGTTATGAAAATTGTTAATTCATGTAAAATTACTTAGAACATTACTTAGCACATAGTAAGGATTATATAAATGTTATAAGAGTTTATTACTACATATTATCCTACAGTATGCAAGCAGTGTAGATATTTTTATCTTACTTTTCTAGTTGAGGAAACTGAAGCCCAAGGGGTTAAGTGACTTGCCTAAGGTCATATTTTAGCAAGTGATAGAGCAGGAAATTCAGCCCGGATTTAATTTCAAATTTTCTTTCTTTTTTTTCTTTCTGGGGGGTGTGTGTGTGTGTGTGTGTGTGTGTGCGTGCTCAGTTGCTAAGTTGTATCTGACTCCTTGCGACCTCATGGACTGTAGCCTACCAGGCTCCTCTATCTGTGGGCTTTTCCTGGCAAGAATACTGGAGTGGGTTGCCATTTCCTCCTTCAGGGGATCTTTCCAACCCAGGGAAGGAATGCATATCTCCTGTGTTTCCTACATTGCAGGCGAATATAACTCTGTGCTACCCCTGTATTTATCTTTCTGATGCTATGCTATGCTATGCTAAGTCACTTCAGTCGTGTCCGACTCTGTGTGACCCCATAGACGGTAGCCTACCAGGCTCCCCTGTCCCTGGGATTCTCCAGGCAAGAACACTGGAGTGGGTTGCCATTTCCTTCTCCAATGCATGAAAGTGAAAAGTGAAAGTGAAGTCGCTCAGTCGTGTCCGACTCTTAGTGATCCCATGGACTGCAGCCTACCAGGCTCCTCTGTCCATGGGATTTTCTAGGCAAGAGTACTGCAGTGGGGTGTATGACTGTATATTACTATGTACCATATACATTTATATGCAGCTCTAAGAAAAGAGGGTGATTTTAATGTGTAGTTATGGAATCCATTCCAATACTTTAGAATCACATCTCATACACAAAGCAAACAAAACAACCTCACTCTATATGAAGGTTGACTTCTCATAAATTTGGGGTCACCCTGGCTTTTCACATTTTCTGACTAATCTTATTCCAGGATGATTCTGACAAGCCCAGGATTACCCATTATATTTGGTTGTGCTCTTACGTCTCACCCCCAGGTCGTTTTCCAAAACCTAATTCCATCTAATCAACACGAGCTTCTCTAAAATGCAGGCACTTTACAATTTGCAATGCACAAGGACCTGTCACGAAGCAATTATGAATATTAAGTGCATTACTTGATAAGAACGAGAAGAGCAACTTGAAAACTTTAAAAATCAGATCATGATTTGAAGGCTTATGGCTCCTGTGATATTTCCCAAGGTATTCATAAATCTTTTAATTAGATGTGAATTTGAACTTTATAGCACTTCATATCAATAAATCATAAATTGATTCAGAAAATGAGGTATCATTAAAAAACACTTTGCTCTTGAAGTAACTAAAATAATATCAAAAAATTGATGCCACGGATTAGGGCAAAACAATAACTGTGTAAGTAAATACACATAGGTTTAAAAAGATTATGTTTTCAGATTGGATATTTGAGGAAGAAAATTCTTACTCAAAGTATATCCATGTTTTCATAAAAACAAATTAAGTAAAAAGCTGTCAAGCTTTTGCAGTTTTGTGTCCTGTCTTTGTTCAAAGTCATCATGCCAGGAATTATCTACAGAGATGGACGGGGAGAAGAACACTACCTTCAATTTCCCAGTCAAGCCACCAACAAACAGCATTGCATTTGCATCCACATCTAGAATAGTGTACCCAGGAGGTGATGCTGAATGGTATGTACTGGGCATAATGCTGGCTTTGGGTCCATCCAGAGCTCTCACGGAAATAGTTCCATTTCTTCCAGTTCTTCCAGGGTACGTGTTGGAATGAAATGAAAGAAAATAGAGAAAAATGAAGTATGTGTCACATTTCTGATCACTTCAGATTTAAAACATATAAAATGTAGAGACTTGTTTTGGAATTTAGCTTCAAATATTCCAGATTCATTAAACTGCAAATCAAAATCCAGAGTCTGATCTCTGCTGTATGTTTCCCATCAAATTCAACCAGGACCACTGAGCAATATACCCTGATTCTGACTGTGTCCATTGATAGGAAATGACATAGCAGCAACTAGCCGATGGAATGGCTGTTGGTTAGATGGAGAGTCTTTTCCCTTGTACTTTACAAAACAATGTGCTATTTACCTACATGGACTGTTTAAATAATGCTATATTACTTCATTTAGCATTTTGCCTAATTTAATTCAGCAAGTGAACTCTGAATAAGCCACCCTTCTGCATTATAAACTGCATAATTTCTCCTAAAAATCCCTGACTATCTCTTGGATTCAAATTTGCTGTAGTTGTTCCTGGAATTGTGCATCATTTAGTGTTTGGCAAACCATCTTATTGTGTACACTGTAACATCCAGGCTTCAGAGTTGTGCATACGAATTGCATAGAAGAACTTCACATTTAGATTCAATTAACAGAATTTCAGAAGCTATTATTATTGTAATTCACTCTTTTTTTAAACTGTTTGGTTCCCTTGTGTTGTTAAACATGAAAATCTGAACTCTTTTATGAGACGAGCAGTTATAACAAAACTTCGTCCTTTTTCTCTCCCTGCCGTCTCGTTTTGGTAAGCTTATCTTTGAGGGTGCAGCATTAACTGAAATACATGGAAAAATAGAATGAATTTATCAAAAAGAGTTCTTGTTTAACGGAATACATATCTTCTAATAGAAGAACTGTACTTTGCAAATATAAGCATTCTTAAGTCCTGTAAAGTACTTAATCCCCCCTACCATCACAAATGCAAGCATTTTATCTATTGCTGTCTCCTCCCTTTCTTTGTCTCTCTCTCTCTCACACACACAGTTTCATTTAAGATCTTAAAAGGAATTAAAGATATTTCTTCTTATTAAGTTTCTTCAAGAAACTTTTAATTGTGAAAAATTAAACATATACACACATAGAATTTCATTCTATGTATCCATAACCTAGATTCAACAATCACCAGATCTTTTAAGTCCTCTTTACCCAACTCTGATCTACTTCCCGTGGCATTTAACAAAACCTCTCAGCTGTTTTGTATTTAGTAGGCAGTTGAAAATTAGAAAAAGAAGATCAGAAACTAAGAGCAAGTATCAAGGACAAGAATGGATTCTACAAGTAATCTGCACACTGTTAGAAGTTAATTAACTAAAGCATCAAAGATAGAATTAATCAATTTCCCATTCCTTCCATTTTAAATAGTGTGGACCTGATCTTATATATTCGTGCCGGCATTTAGATAACTACACAGTAAGCCAAGGCTGCTATGTAGACTAAAAGAGGAGCTTTGCACCAAAGATAGGCACCAATAGTAGCTCCTCTTTTTATTTTATAAAAAATTGTTATTAGAGCACTGTTGCTTTACAATGTTGTGTTAGTTTCTGCTGTACAGCTAAGTTAATCAGTTATGCATATACATATATCCCCTCTTTTTTAGATTTCCTTCCCATTTAGGTCATCACAAAGCACTGAGTAGAGTTTCCTGTGCTGTCCAGTAGGTTCTCATTAATTACCTATTTTATACATAGAGTATATATGTAAAAACATCAGAGAAGGGATTGCTCTCCCAAGTACACAAATAGCCCATACAGCTCTAAATAAAAAAGACAGCTTTTATGCTCTGGATTGTATTGAATGAGGGCAAGTCTCAGTACTTCTTCAGATGACAGAAAACAACTTAACCTGAATGTTTCTACGGAACAATCAAATGAGGGGGCCAGAAAAGACTGGTCATTCTGTTCAGTATCTTGAAAGTTTGTTAGCTCCTAACACATTCTACAAAGATACCATCACAGACACTTACACATGTATACAATATAAAATATCTGTATGCAATGTAAAATACCTGTTACATACCTACACAACTACCCTCTTGAAACAGAAATAAAAATTTTCATATAATCTAGGAAACTACTTCAAAATTCTGTCAATGATCTTAATCTCTATTGAGATAGTTACCTCGATGCCTCAATACGGTACCAGTATGAGTCATCAATAGTTAAATCTGGGTACTCGACACGCCCAACTCCAGATCCAACATCCCAGAGGAAGCTTACTTTGCCTTTACGCATTTCTATAGCCAGAAAGTCAACCTAGTGCACAGAAACAGAACAATAGACATCAGATACAAGGCACCATGAACGAGGAGGCCAGCAGAGTCTTTTCAATGGGTGCCATTTATAGATCTGTGAAATAAGTAGATGCATCACAATAAAAATCCCCAAATACTATGGTTTACTATTATTTATTAAACAATAAATAACTTTATTACTGTATCTTAATAATGCAATGTCCATATATATGTATGATACAGTGCTGAGGCAAATGTGTTAATTCAACCAATTCTAGTTAGGTCTAACATTGAGACAAATGCCTTTTCTCATATTGATCCTGGAGATAAAAGCAAATTTTTGGGTTCAGAATTCATTTTCACCATGGGTGCTGATGTTTTTGAGGGGCCAGATATGACTTTTCACCCAAGGTGATCCAGAATTTCTCACCTAAATTCCAAGTAATGATTTATGCGGTAAGTGCTCTGTTGAAAAGTCATTCATTTCGGAAGGTCTCCATGCATATAAAGTCACATGGGTCAAGTGAAAGGAACTAGAAGTTTGGGGTGAGCTTGTCTAGATACAATTTCTGTTATTTCAATTTGAGTCATAAACTCAACACAAATCAGAAGAGTTTTCACTGATAAGAAATTAGTACACAATTTTCCATTTCATTTCACATGAATGTTCATTGTAATTTCTTAAAGTTTGTTTGTTTTTTTTAAAAAGCTTTATCCCTGTTAATCTTTCTTCTTGAATAGTTGGATCTGAAAATATAGTTGAAAAATAAATGTTGGTGGACTTACACATGAAAGCAGATATGCCTAAGCACTGTAAAAAGTTTTCATTTCAATTGCTTTCTAACTTGACATGTCAGAACTTTGTGAGGTAAGATTCTGAGGTTTTCAAATCTGAAAGGCTACCTTATTTAGTTTTGGGACAATGTCATTAGATTCTATACATTTTCTGCACTACCAGAATTAACCTGATGGTACACATACACAGTGGGCCAAAGAAAAGTTGAATGTTAGACTTACAAATTTGGCACTTCCAAGATAGAAAAGGAGGTTGTCTGCAACAGCCGTCTTTACATTGACAATGATATTATTGTAGCTTCCTTTCTTGATTTCTGGCTTGTATGTTCGAATGCAGTCACCTCCCGAAGACACAGATACTTTGATCTTCAAGAAAAATAGTGTACAAAGAACCAAGACTAAATCTCTCAGAAAGTTTGAAGTAGTTCCAAACAACCACAGAGCCGTCATCATCTCTTCTTTGAAGTTATTTTCCACCATCGAGTAGTATGATGCCCATATGCAGACACCATTATACTCATTAATGAGAGCCCAGAGAAACACCTTTCCACCAGCATCTTGACAATGAGCTGTTCACAGTTCCATGGCTTGCTAACACATCACTATTTTTGGAAGCATACAACTAACAAATTCTTACCTTCATACCTTACTCCTTTATGAATAGCAGAACATTCTCAAAAGATGATTTTACATGAAGCTAATGGTACAGATCTTCATTCAGGTTGTTTAATGAAATTTTACAATTCAAATTTCAGTGATTGTAGCATCACTTAAAATAGGAAATCATTTTTCTTTTAATTTTTGAGAGGAAATTACCGACCTTCTCATATTCTTACAGTTGAAAGAGCCCAACTAGATTTTGTTCTAGATGTTCTAACAATAAGAAGAATCTAATCATTTCACTCTGAACATATATTTCAGAATAAATTATATCTTTTTATTAAGCTTCCAGGAAATGGGATGGAAACAATTTCCAGTGGCTATCATCACTAATGTATTTAACAGCTCCTTTTTCTTTTGACTGGTACTTCAAAAATTACTATAAATTGCTAAGAAAGAAATTCCTATATGAATAGAGCTGACACTGTTCATACCAGTTTTTACTTACAGTTAGGGAGCCTTTCCTCAATCACAAATAACACTAGTTGATTATTCCATTTAATTTTCTTTCATTTCTGTGTACCATCAAAGGGGTGCTTTTAAGATAGCAATGTAGTTGCTTGGACTCAGAGAGAGATTCTGTTACTTTGTTAGTGTCAGTGCTCAAAGTAGGAGGTAGAGACACATATAAAATGTCTCTACACCACTGATTTAAATTCTTGGCTTCCAGAAGCCTCTTAGTCCTCACTGGGGGTGAATTTTCATTTTTTCATTCTTTATAGCACTTTCACACTTGGGAGAAGCCAAGGGGTGTGTATCACTGTTACCTCCATAAAAGGGCTGTGCAGACTCAAAGGGAGATAGCCTGGGACACCAAACCAGTCTCCTTCTTCTGGTGAGACAAGGAGGTGTCTTAAAGAGTCTAAGAAGGGATGGTGTAAGATAGCACAGGACCCCTCCCAAGGGTGACGCAGACCACACAGAGGATGCGCTGGATTCAAAATTGGTTAGATTCAAAAGAGAAAGCTAAGGAGAGACTTTTGGTTCCAAAAAATATAGCAGATCTTGGGGATATAGCAGATCTCTTGAACCTCCTACAGATCCAGTGTAAGTCATATATTTGTACTGTTTCTTCACCTAATCTGCTTTCCAAACTGCACCCCCAAGTAAAGGAAAGAGTGTGCTGAGAAGAAACAGGGGCTCACCCTAGTGGAGCTCTTTGAGAGGCCTGGGCTGGAATCATCTAGGGAGCCTGTTGCGTAGATGGCTCTGCCTGCCCTTACCTTTCCCCTAAGGATGGGACCCAGACTGCTAACTGAGGAGGCCAGTACTGAGGTCCACTCTGGTCACCAGAGTATTTGCCTTAAAGTGCTGGAGATTTTGTCTTCCTGCTTATATGATTTTCAGTTAAGAGGTTAGTTCTTTGTTTCACAAATGACAGGATTTCCCTTCTACATAAAATGCTAAGAGTACATGAATCAAAATAAGTTACAGAGAAATAGAACCAGAAAATGGATAACTTTTACTCTGAAGTTAATACTATAAAGCAGATGTGCAGTAGAGGTTGGCAAAGGGTGTTACATGATAAGTAGCAGCTATACAAAGGGTTATCCAGGGGCTTAGAGACTAAAAAAAAGGATAAAGTGAAGCAAGAAAAAGGTAATCGGGTGAAGGGCAGGTAGGGAAAATGCAGTTCTCAGATGTTTTTGATGTTCATGAAGAGGTATAGGATACAGTGAGTTTTTAGGAATTTGCAGCAACTGAACCAAAACCATCAGCAGAGAAGATCTTGTCACTGAGCAAATTTAATATCTGAAGTGGGCTGTAAGTGCCACTGACATCAAAAAAAGATCAAAGGGAAGAAATCAAGGTCTGACGGGAACTCATGATTCAAACTGAGTAACAGATTGAACTATCTCTGGCAGGAAATCATATCCAAATTTCTGATGGGGCTGGATTAGGTATCAAAAGTAACTATGTGTGTAATTTGTTTTATCTTTATTTCATAATGACTTATAGAGTTGGCCATAGAGCTTATACAGGGCTTCCCTTGTGGTTCAGTGATAAAGAATCCACCTGCAATGCAGGAGATGCAGGCAGGTTCGATCCCTGGGTTGGGAAGATCCCCCGGGGAGAAGGAAATGGCAACCCACTCCAGTATTCATGGAGTATCCAACCAACCCACTCTCAGAAATCCCATAGACAGAGGAGCCTGGTGGGTTACAGTCCATGGGGTCACAAAAGCTACGGTGCATATGACTTAGTGACTAAATAATGAGAGTAGAGGTATACTATGGCTAGTATAATCGCAGATAACTCACTTTTATTATTTGGATTAAAGTTATTTTGGTTATTTCTTTTGTTATTTCAAATAACTAATATGTGTTGTAGGGCTTTCCCAATGGCTCAGCAGGTAGAGAATCTGCCTGCAATGCAGGAGCATAGACAGAGGTTCAATCCCTGGGTCAGGAAGATCCCATGAAGGAGGAAATGGCAACCCACTCCAGTATTCTTGCCTGAAAAATCCCATGGACAGAGGAGCCTGGCAGTGCACAGGGTTATGAAGAGTTGGACACGACTGAGGGACTGGGCACACAAGCATGCATGCATATGTGTTATAAAGAACACAACATATTAATAGTAATATTCCTCAGTTACTGTTTAGAGAAGAAATGACTGGATATGGGTGAAATGCATGACTTCTTACGATGAGTTTCTGTCCTTGCTAGGGTATACTTGGTAAAAATGACAGGGGTATTACAGGACTGGAATGTTGAAAGGGGGTTCTCAAAGTGTATTAGGCAGAGCCCAGTACAGAAGCCTAATTCAACTGATGAAACTTCATCTGAGGACTGAAAGTCTGAGAGAGCAGCCATTTTAGAACTAAGGGTGTTTAACATCTCTAGGAGTTACAATTCATCTGCTTTATGGCAACTTCACTTATCGAAAATATATGGTTCTCTGAACAAAAGGCAATGGCAACCCACTCCAGTACTCTTGCCTGGAAAATCCCATGGATGGAGGAGTCTGGTAGGCTGCAGTCCATGGGGTCGCTAGGAGTCGGACACGACTGAGCGACTTCACTTTCACTCTTCACTTTCACGCATTGGAGAAGGAAATGGCAACCCACTCCAGTGTTCTTGCCTGGAGAATCCCAGGGATGGGGGAGCATGGTGGGCTGCTGTCTATGGGGTCGCACAGAGTCAGACATGACTTAAGCAACTTAGCAGCAGCAGCAGCATACCCAATGTACCAGGAACTAATATTGTAAAGTTATTTATTGCTCAACTCTTACACATTTTTACAGAAACTCTCTGGACTTTCTGTTCTCTGGCTTACAATTTTGAATATACCCTCAGTATCTGCTCAAAAATGTTGGTAACCCATTGATAGCCACTGATTTCTCCATTTAAATACCTTGTGTTTTGTTTTCCAATTATAAATGTTTCTTTTATCTATCTTAAAACAAGTAAGTCAAAGGGCAGTATCTATTTCTTTCTCTAGAAGAAATCTCTGACATATAATCCCTCTCATAAGAGGGGAGAGACTTTTGAAACACAAATATTCTCGTTACTTTTTTCTATCAATTATTATTTCTTAATTTTTTTTTTTTTTTTTGGCTGCATCAGGGAGCATATGGGATCTTAGTTTCCTGACCAGGGATTGAACCCAAGTACTCTGTATTGGAAATACAGTCTTAACCACTGGACTGCCAGGCAAGTCCTGTATCAATTATTATTTCTAAAGTTGACCCTTAATAAGACTTCTAAACAAAAATCAGTAAGAAGTAGGTATCTCTAAGGCATTTCTCATACAACTTGTTTACCAATTCATCATCATGAACTCAATTAAACATTATTGAGAATTCCATTATTATATCTATTGGATTTTCACTGCATTCTTTCATCCAGTTAACAAGGCCATTCATTTAAAAAGAATGTCAGCCGCTCAGTTTCAGAGCCAACAAACCAAAAGAAATCTATTTAAAAATAAATACCTTCAATTTCTTGGTCATACTGAGTATGTGTTAGGGCCACATCCAGACACTCATGCCAGATTACAAATATATTTCTAAACTAGGAAAGTGTAATCTTCATTGAGTACAAAACCCACTGGAAAAAAATTTGGTTGCTTACAAATTTCTAACATCTTAAAAAAATAAGGCTCTTTGTTGTTAACTTCAGTTTCAAAAAGTAGTTGAAAATTTCCTTAAAAGGCATGGAAAATGGATTTTTTCAAGCATACTTTTATACCTTTCTTTCATTTTTTTAATGTGGAGTGAGTGGATCACAATAAACTGTGGAAAATTCTTCAAGAGATGGGAATATCAGACCACCTGACCTCCCTCTTGAGAAATCTGTATGCAGGTCAGGAAGCAACAGTTAGAACTGGACATGGAACAACAGACTGGTTCCAAATAGGAAAAGGAGTACGTCAAGGCTCTATATTGTCACCCTGCTTATTTAACTTATATGCAGAGTACATCATGAGAAACGCTGGACTGGAAGAAACACAAGCTGGAATCAAGATTGCTGGGAGAAATATCAATAACCTCAGATATGCAGATTGACACCACCCTTATGGCAGAAAGTGAAGAGGAACTCAAAAGCCTCTTGATGAAAGTGAAAGTGGAGAGTGAAAAAGTTGGCTTAAAGCTCAACATTCAGAAAACGAAGATCATGGCATCCGGTCCCATCACTTCATGGGAAATAGATGGGGAAACAATGGAAACAGTTTTTTTTGGTGGGGGGGGGGGGGCTCCAAAATCATGGCAGATGGTGACTGCAGCCATGAAATTAAAAGACGCTTACTCCTTGGAAGGAAAGTTACGACCAACCTAGATAACATATTCAAAAGCAGAGACATTACTTTGCCAAAAAAGGTCCATCTAGTCAAGGCTATGGTTTTTCCTGTGGTCATGTATGGATGTGAGAGTTGGACTGTGAAGAAGGCTGAGCGCCGAAGAATTGATGCTTTTGAACTGTGGTGTTGGAGAAGACTCTTGAGAGTCCCTTGGATTGCAAGGAGATCCAACCAGTCCATCCTGAAGGAGATCAGCCCTAGGATTTCTTTGGAAGGAATGATGCTAAAGCTGAAACTCCAGTACTTTCGCCACCTCATGGGAAGAGTTGACTCATTGGAAAAGATTCTAATGCTGGGAGGGATTGGGGGCAGGAGGAGAAAGGAACGACAGAGGATGAGATGGCTGGATGGCATCACTGACTCGATGGACGTGAGTCTGAGTGAACTCCGGGAGTTGGTGATGAACAGGGAGGCCTGTCGTGCTGTGATTCATGGGGTCGAAAAGAGTCGGACACGACTGAGAGACTGAACTGAACTGAACTGAACTGAAGGGAATCCTCCTACACTGTTGGGAATGTAAAGTGGTACTGCCACTTTGGAGAACAGTAGAGAGGTTCCTTAAAAAACTAAAAATAGGTTCATCTACTTCATTAGAACAAACTAAAATGTGGTCCTTTTTATGGCTGAGTGATATCCCATTAATGATGCAGGGAGCCCAAATCTGGTGCTGTGACTACAGAGGGGTGGAATGGACCACCTAAAGGGGTGGGAGGATGGAGAGAGGTTCAAGAGGGAGGGGACATAGGTATGCCCATGAGTGATTCATGTAGGTGTATGGCAGAAACCAACACAATATTGGAAAGCAATTATCCTCCAATTTAAAAAAAACAACAACCTAAAAATAGAACTACCATATGATCCAGCAGTCTCACTCTTGGGCATATATCCAGAGAAAAACATGGTTAAAGAGGACACATGCACCCAAAGTTCATGGCAGCATTATTTACAACAGCTGAGACATGGAAGCAACCTAAATGTCCACTGACCCAGGAATGGATAACAAGAAGTGGTACACTATACAATGGAATAGTACTCAGCCATTAAAAAGAATGAAATTATGTCATTTGAATCAATATGGATGGACCTGGAGATATCATACTAAGTGAAGTAAGTAATTTTATATTTGGGGACAGGTTTTATATATTTATATGCCAGAATTTTATCTTTCTTCCCAGTGGGTGGGGATGGGATGAGGAAGCACACATAATTGATGAATATATGGGCATATTTAAAAATTCCTTTACAATGAAGAAATAATAAAAATGTCCATATCTTCCATTTGGTAACTAAATACAAAACTGTGGCTAAAAATATGATTCACAAGCTGGAATCAAGATTGTCTGGAGAAATACCAACAACCTCAGATATGCAGATAATACCACTCTTATGGAAGAAAGTGAAGAAGAACGAAATAGCTTCCTGATAAGGGTGAAAGAGGAGAGTTTAAAAACTGGCTTAAAACTCAACATTCAAACATAAGATTTTGGCATCCAGTCCCATCACTTCACGGCTAATAGAAGGGGAAAAAGTGGAAGCAGTGACATATTTTACTTTGTGGGCTCCCAAATCACTGTGGACAGTGACTGCAGCCATAAAATTAAAAGACTCTTGCTCCTTGGAAGGAAAGCTATGATACACCTAGACAGAATCTAAAAAACAGAGACATCACTTCGCTGACAAAGATCCATATAGTCAAAGCTATGGCTTTTCCAATAGTCACGTATGGATGTAAGGGTTGCATAAAGAAGACTCAGCACCTGAAGAATTGATGTTTTTGAACTGCAGTGATGGAGAAGACTCTTGAGAGTACCTTGGACTGAAAGGAGATCAAACTGATCCTAGAGGAAGTTTAATTTGGAGATGGAAGGTTTGGTTATCTACAAAGATTTCAGATTTCAGTTTAAGCACGATAACATGAAAACTGATATTCATTCTATTTATAGAAGAATCATAAGATGACTTCATTAAAGTTTGAGATTGGCATTTACAATTCTGTCTGGTTCATTAAGCTGTTATCTTCCAGAAAGTTTTGCCTCTATCCTTATAGTCTTATAACTGGGTTAATAAAGAGCAAAATTTTGAGACAAGTAAAGTGCTTCCTATAGAAATTGTATCCAAATTAATTTTTGGTTGCTTGGACTCAAACCAAAAAATATATAGAAAACAATGGTTCATCTTTGCTATTATTCCTTATAACCTTGTCTGTTCATTTTTTCTTCAACCCCATTGGTTGGCCTTTTTTGCTTTCATCAAGAATAAGGAGTTCTCATCCATGCCTTTTTAGTATACAAAAGTAAGGCTTCCATTCTTGCAATCTGTATTAACTCTATTCAAATTATAATAAAATATATCAGAACATTCATTTACAAAACAGTAAGTGATGATTATTCTTCTCAAGAAATGTCTTTTGAAATATATGGGAAAAAATCTAATCTTCCATTCCCCACCTCCCCAACAAATAGCTTCAAATTAAAGAAAAAGGACCAAAGCTCATTCAATAAGATACACTGGGGAAAGTATTCTTTCTGGGAATAATACAAACATTACAATCATTTATTAATACTGAAAACAGAAGGAACTTACAGAATTAGCTTGTTTTCTGGCTTGGTTTATCAGTTCTTTTATCTCAGAGATATTTTTCTTCAGGTTATCCTCAAGCTCCTTGATGGGTTTAAGTTTGTCTATCAGTCGATCGGCTTCTTGTTCTAGATTTTTCACAGTGGCATCTGCATCTGCAACTGCACAGAACAAGATGAGAGTATATCTCACACATGCACACATGTACACACATACCCAGACACATGCACAAACATATGTATATATACACCCAGGCACACACATATGCACACACACACATATACACACACCCAGACACACGCACATGCACACACACACACACACACACATATATACACACCCAGACACATACATATGCACAAACATGCATACATACACACACACCCAGACACGTGCACATGTACAAACACACACACATGCTGCACACACAGACACACTTACACAGAAATGAACATAGCAATATGCTTAACTAGATAATTGAAAATACTTCATCTTATCCACAAGGCAAAGGCAAGGCCATGGCAGCTGAAGCAGTTTGTGGTAGCAAATGGAAATATTTTAGTTGGGACCCAAGCAGGCCAGAGGAGATGATGTTAGAGAAAGAAGGCTGACACCTTTGGCTTTGGGATTAATATGCAAGTCAGCATTAAAGATGGAGAATATGATTAGCTTAATTCAATGCCTAATTTTTAGCTTCAGTCCCCAAACTAACCTATAGCACAGAAATTTAGTCAAAGAATCAAGCAATTGGGAGCATCTTTAAAATGTCACCGACTCTGTCCAAGCCAGAACTGTACTTAAATCAGGGTTTCCACACAAAGTCAGTTTTTTTTTTTTTCTTTTTCTCATTGTCTTTCTTTGTACATCTTAAAGAGAAAAGCTATTAAAACGTCTTCTGAAAAATATTTCAACGTTGAGCAACCCTCAGACTCAAGGCCTACATTATACTTTAAATCTCTCATGTTGCAGTTCATTTTTGTTTTGAAAAATAGTTGATTCTCCTGCTTTTTACATTAGGTTGAATCACATTAAACTGTCACTTTTGTAGCTAAAATTTAAAGGAGGTTGAATATTGATAAATTAGAAAGGGGTTTAACCCTAAAACAATTGAAGGTTATTACTGATCCTTAGACTTCCAGCTTGTACTTTTCATAGCGGGGGTACATGACACATGGAAAATCAATTATTCTGTCCCTAGGATGCTGGCAGTCTTATCCAAACTATGTCATTTATTATCTGACCGAGCATGTACTGTTCTGTTTTCTGTCATTGTGACTCTGATGAAAAAGTGAAACTGCTTAAGGTCCAAGGTTATTGGCCCTGATGAACTAGGAGTGATCTGAGACTGAATCTTTAGGAATAAATCAAATGAGGGCAAAGTTAGTTAAAGTTAAGTCGCTTAGTCGTGTCCAACTCTTTGTGACCCCGTGGACTGTAGCCCACCAGGCTCCTCCATCCATGGGATTCTCCAGGCAAGAATACTGGAGTGGGTTGCTATTTCCTTCTCCAGGGAATCTTCCCAACCCAGGGATCGAACCCAGGTCTCTCGCATTGCAGGCAGACGCTTTAACCTCTGAGCCACCAGGGAAGCCCTGGTGGAATCTTTAGGAATAAATCAAATGAGTGCAAAAGGAAATAAGTAATATTTTGAAGTATTTTGAACTCATGCTCACAAATATGAGTTATATTGTTAGTGATGTTTAAAAAGAACATAGGTCTATTATTAACCTTAACTAATAGAGTTGCTAGATCAAGAACTATTTTCTCCTGAAATGAGGGTTGTTGAGTTCAAAGCTCCTGTTACATAATTGTATAGGGAGTCAGCATAAAGATAGTTAGCCTTTCAGTTTTACACTTTAGATAAACCATTTGCCCATTTTTTCCCTTCCTTTAATTCCC